>NC_068929.1:56790000-58040000 GCF_023091745.1 Budorcas taxicolor
ACATGCTGCTACTGCTAAGTCACTTCAGTCGTGTCCAACTCTGTGCAACCCCAGAGACGGCAGCCCACCAGGCTCCTCCGTCCCTGGGATTCTCCAGGCAAGAATGCTGGAGTGGGTTGCCATTTCCTTCTCCAATGCATGAAAGTGAAAAGTGAGATTGAAGTCGTTCGGTCGTGTCTGACTCTTAGTGACCCCATGGACTGCAGCCCAGCAGGCTCCTCCGTCCATGGGATTTTCCAGGCAAGAGTACTGGAGTGGGGTGCCATTGCCTTCTCCGTCCTGTAACATACATCCTGGGAAAACATCAGCACAAGATTAGCCAGAAGGAATGGGTTAACCCAGAGCTCAGGCTGTGGAAGTTTTACCCAGATCTTCTCTCATAACATACATTTGGAGCTCAAGAAAAACATGTCCTTGAACAAGAGATACTGTTACCTACAAGGCCTCTGTGTCAAAGACAAAAGAATGGGAAAAAGAAAGAATGTTCACCTCCTCCTTAAAGAGACCTTAGGCTTGGACTCCTTATTAACCTGCCCAAATTAACTTTCTCAGAATCTCCCAATTAGATTATTATTTCTCTTTTCCAAAACTACTTTGACTATCATAAGTAATTGTCCATCTCCTTTTTCTTTTAAGAATCTGCTTGTCAATTTCTAAAATAAAATAAAATTTTAAAAAAGCTCATGGTAGTATTGATTAGAATTTCATATACCCTGTAGAACAATTTTAGAAAAAAATGAGTTATTATAGGCAACTTTCAATCTATGTATATGCTAGAACTTTTTATTTTGATTTTAAAAATTAGCTGTAATTTGTAGTTTTCAGGAAAGAGATCTCATATATCTTTTTCAAAATGTTTCCCTTAATATTTAGCCTTTTCGTGTTTAGTGGTTTTATTAATGCCTTAATTTTGCTTATTGCTAGTGTGTAAAAATGCATTCAGTTTTAAAATATTGTCCTTGAATCCTCTGAATTTGTTAAACTCACCAAAGTGTAGTTACTGTGTGTGTTTGTGTGTGTCTATATACAAAAATTTCTTAGTATTTTACAGAGTGATGAGCATATTATCTGTGCGTACAGGGAGGTTTACTTCTTTTTAATCTGTATAATTTTTCTTATATGTTTCTTTTGTTTTATTGTAATGTCTAAAGCGTTCAGTACAATTCTGAATATAAGTAGTACAAATGCATGTAGTTACTTTCTTCTTAATCCTAGCAGGAGAGGCTTTGGATATTTGTCTTTCATGACCAAGTTTGATGGTTAGTTTTACCTCTTTAAGTGCATATTATGAGATTGAGAGTTTCCTTGTATTTCTAATGTGTTGAGTGTGTCATGAATGCACATTGACTTCTATTAAATGCCTTTTATGCATTAATAAGAACTATATAATTATTCCCCTTAATTATGTTAAAGTAGTTAATTTCATTGTTTGGTTTTTGAATATAAAACTTTTCAATAGCATGATAGACTTGACTTTATCATAGTATACTATTCATTTCATGTAATTTTGTATTGGATTTGCTAATTAATACATAATGAAGAATAGTACATGTATTTTTATAAGGGGTATTGGACTCATAGCTTCCTGGTTTAATATCAGAATAATATTGTTTTCATGGAATATATTTGGTAGCAATCTCTATTTTTGGGAAGGGACTGTGCCATTTTGGTATTTTCTCTTGCCTAAGTGTATGAAAACATTCACTGGTGAAACTGTGGCTCAAGCAGGTGTTCTCAACTGGCGGTAATTTTGCTTCTCAGGTGACATTTGGAAATGTCTAGAGACTGGGAGAAAATGCTACTGGGTATAGGCTACAAATTCTAATTAACATCCAAACAACAAAATATGCAGTGTGGGCTCCCTCAGTAAAGAAAGATGTGGTCTAACTTAGCAAAAGTATTAGTCTGTGTAATATTGGCTTAGAGTTTTCTTTATGGCAAGGATGTAGATTATAAAAACAATTGCTTTAAAATATAATAAACTATTTACCTTTTTTTCTACTTTTAGTCAGTTTTGATTAATTGTGCTTTTAAGAAATTTGTCCATTTTACATGAGCTAACATTTTTGGCACAAGCTTATTTTTTTCCTTATTGACATTTTAATGCTTGTATTATCTGTCATGGGATTCTTTATATATTCCTGCTACTGGTAAATTCTTTTCTTCTTTATTTTAAAAATGTTTTTTGTCTTGCTAAGATTTTATAGATTTAAGAAATTTTTGTAATAACTAAATTTTGGCTTTTAAAATAGTCATTTGTCTGTTTTTATTTTTTTTCTTTTAAAGTGTCTTCTCCAGACTGTATTTCTTTTTTACTTTTTTAGTCTACATTCCTGAAGTTTAATTTTTTTTTTTCCTATCTTCTTGATGTAGAAATTTAAATCACTGTTTTTGGGCACTTTTTAAATGCAATTGACCCTTGAACAACATGGGTTTGAATTCCATGGGTCCATTTATACATAGATTTATTTTTTCAATAAATACTCAGTATGCATTACATAACACATGGCTGAAACTGTAGATGTAGGATCACGGATATGAAAGGCCAACTGTAAAGTTATCTGTGAATTTTCAACTGTGTGGAGAGTCAGCACCCCTGATCTCCACGTTGTTCAAGGGTCAGCTGTATATACATTTAAACCATACATTTCTCATTCCCTCTAAAATCAAGAACAAGACAAGGGTGCCTACTCTCACCACTGTTACTCAACATAGTTTTGAAAGTCCTAGCTATGGCAATCAGAGAAGAATAAATAAATAAATAATAAATAAATAAAAGGAATCCAGATTGGAAAGGAAGATGTAAAACTCTCACTCTTTGCAAAACATATGCTGTTGTGCATAGAACACCCTAAGATACTGTCAGAAAATTACTAGAGCTGATCCGTGAATTTAGTAAAGTTGCAGGGTACAAAATCAATACACAGAAAACACTTGTGTTCCTATATATTAAATCATACACTTCTCAACATAGCTTTAGTTGTATCCCATACTTTTCAAAATATTGTGTTTTCCTTATATTTAGTTAACACTTTGTTAGTTCTCCTGTTTTTCTTCTAGTTTTATTGAGATATAATTGGTATACCACACTGTATATGTACAGCAAAGGACCCCACCCTAATGGCCAAAAGTGAAGAGGAACTAAAGAGTTTCTTGATGAAGGTGAAAGAGGAGAATGAAAAAGCTGCCTTAAAACTCAACATTCAAAATAGTAAGATCATGGCATCCAGTCTCATTACTTCATGGAAAATATATAGGAAAAAAATGGAAACAGTAAAAGACTATTTTCTTGGGTTCCAAAATCACTCCAGACAGTGACGGTAGCCACAAAATTAAAAGACACTTGCCCCTTGGAAGAAAAGCTATGAAAAACTTAGACAGCCTAATAAAAAGCAGAGCTGTCACTTTGCCGACAAAGGCCTGTCTAGTCAAAGCTATGGTTTTTCCAGTAGTCATGTACAGATGTGAGAGCTGGACCATAAGGAAGGCTTAGCACCAAAGAATTAATGCTTTCAAACTGTGGTCTTGGAGAAGACTCTTAAGAGTCCCTTGGACAGCAAGGAGATCAAAGCAGTCTATCCTAAAGAAAATAAACCCTGAATTTGGAAAGATGGGTGCTGAAGCTCTAATACTTTGCCCACCTGATGCGAAGAGCTGACTCACTGAAATAGACCCTGATACTGGGAAAGAATCAGAGCAGGAGGAGAAGGGGGCAACAGAGGATGAGATGGTTGGATGGCATCACAGACTCAATGGACATGAGTTTGAGCAAAGCCCAGCAGATGGTGAAGGATGGGGAAGCCTGGCATGCTGCCATTCATGGGATCACAAAGAGCTGGACGTGACTGAACAACAACAAATAAGTACAGCATTAAGATTTTGCTTTTTTCTTTGTTTTCTCTGAAGTATAATTCACTTTCAACACTATGTTATTTCCTAATATGCACAGAGTGGTTCAATAGTCCTATACATTTCAAAATATTCATCATGATGACTCTAGTTATATGTCACCATGCAAATATATTACATAGTTAGTGACCCTATTCCCCACAGTGTAGATTTTATACCTGTGACTCATTTATTTCTCAGGTGGAAGTTTATGCTTCTTAATTCCCCTCCCTCATTTGTCTTCTTTCCTTCACCCACCATTTCCCCTCTGGCAGCCACATGTTTGTTCTCTGTATCTACAAATCTGCTTCTGTTTTGTTATTTTTGTTTATTTGATTTGTTTTTTGTATTCCATGTATAGTGAAATTATGCCATATTTGTTTCTTTCGGTCTCATTTATTTCACTTAGCCTAATATCCTCAATTCCATCCCTGTTGCTTCCCATGACAAGATTTCATTCCTTTTTTGTGACTAATATTCCATTGTGCATATGTATAGACACCACATCTCCTTTATCCATTCATCAACAGATAGGCATTTGGGTAGTTTCCATAACCTGGCTGTTATAAATAATACTGCGAATATAGGGTTGCATGTATCTTTTAAAATTAATGTTTTCATTTTCTTCAGATAAATACCCAGGATTGGAAAAGCTGGATCACATGATAGTCCTATTTTTAATTTTCTGAGGAACCTCTATATTGTTTTTTATAGTGGCTGCTCCAATTTATATTCCCACCAACAGGGCATGAGGTTTCCACTTTCTAATTGTTGCCAATACTTGTTGTGTTTTTGATCAGAGTTATTCTAACAGGTGTGAGGTGGTATCTCATTGTGGTTTTGACTTCTGTTCACCTGATGTTTAGTGATATTGAACATCTTTTTGTTTGCCTGTTGGCCATCTCTATGTCTTTTTTGAAAAAATGTCTATTCAGAGCCTCTGCCCACTTTTTAATAAGCGGGGTTTTTTGATGTTAAAATGAATGAGTTCTTTATGTATTTTGGATATCAAACCTTTATTAAGTATATATTGAATAGTTTGCAAATATTTTATCCCATTCAGTAGGGCTTTGGGCTTTGCATTTTGTTGATAGTTTTATTGATTGTATAAAAACTTTTTACCATGATATAGTCCCATTTATTTACTACGTTAAATCTTTTGACTTCTTTTGGCTTCTGGTTTATTTAGAGATGTGTTATTCAACTCTGAATATTTTTTTATATATCTCATTTTCATTCATTTGTATTTTTCCATTTTTATCACTTAGCATAATCTATAAGTTTATATCCTTTTGAAATTTATTGTTACTTATATAGTCAAGCATATGATGGTCTCTTGGAGAACATTCTTTGTCAGCTTGACAAGAATATGTTTTATACAATTCTTAAGCAGTGTTTTGTACTCAGTTTGGTTAGCTTGATTGATGGCACAATCAAAGTTTTCTCTCTCCTTTGTAATTTTGTATATTTGTTATATCAATTATTGTGAGTGAGGTGTTAAATATACCACCTTTAATTGTATTACCCTATTTCTCCTGTTAATTATGTCAATTTTTGCTGCATTAATTTTTGTGTTCTTTAATTAGGTTTATGCATATTTTGGATTTTTTCTTTGCTCTTAATGAATCATGAAATGGTCTCTTTTGTCTCTTGTAATGTACTTTGTATTGAAGTATAATTTGTCTGATATTCATAAGCTTTGCTTTTATATACTTATAATTAGCCTATAAATCATTTTTCTTCTTTTACTCTCAGCCTTTTTATGTATTTTCATTTAAAGTACATTAGTGCAGACAGCATGTAGCTGGGTCTTATTTTTTTAATTTCATCTAAGATTTCTGCCTTTTAATTGGTATATTTAGTACATATATGTAGTTTATTAGTTTTTATTGTGATATTCACAAAATATAATATCCATCCTTATGAAAATGCACAATTCTTTGTCTCAATATATATGCAAATGTGTACAATCATCACAACTCTTTAACTCCAGAATATTTGTATCACCCCTAAAAAGAAACCTCATACTCATTAGGAGTCACTCTCTTTTTCTCTTCTGACCCCAAGTTCAGTTCAGGTCAGTTCAGTTGCTCAGACACGTTCGACTCTTTGCGACCCCATGAATCGCAGCATGCCAGGCCTCCATGTCCATCACCAACTCCCGGAGTTTAGTCAGACTCATCTCCATCGAGTCCGTGATGCCATGCAGCCATCTCATCCTCTATCGTCTCCTTCTCCTCCTGCCCCCAATCCCTCCCAGCATCAAGGTCTTTTCCAATGAGTCAACTCTTTGCATGAGGTGGCCAAAGGACTGGAGTTTCAGCTTTAGCATCATTCCTTCCAAAGAAATCCCAGGGCTGATCTCCTTCAGAGTGGACTGGTTGGATCTCCTTGCAGTCCAAGGGACCCTCAAGAGTCTTCTCCAACACCACAGTTCAAAAGCATTAATTTTTCGGCACTCAGCCTTCTTCACAGTCCAACTCTCACATCCATACGTGACTACTGGAAACACCATAGCCTTGACTAGATGGACCTTTGTTGGCAAAGTAATGTCTCTGCTTTTGAATATACTCTCTAGGTTGGTGATAACTTTTCTTCCAAGGAGTAAGCGTCTTTTAATTTCATGGCCGCAGTCACCATCTGCAGTGATTTTCTAGCCCAAAAAAATAAAGTCTGACACTGTTTCCACTGTTTCCCCATCTATTTCCCATGAGTGATGGGACCAGATGCCATGATCTTTGTTTTCTGAATGTTGAGCTTTAACTCTCCTCTTTCACTTTCATCAACAGGCTTTTGAGTTCCTCTTCACTTTCTTCCATGAGGGTGGTGTCATCTGCATATCTGAGGTTATTGATCTTTCTCCCGGCAATCTTGATTTCAGTTTGTGATTCTTCCAGCCCAGTGTTTCTCATGATGTACTCTGCATATAAGTTAAATAAGCAGGGTGACAATATATAGCCTTGACGTACTCCTTTTCCTATTTGGAACCAGTCTGTTGTTCCATGTCCAGTTCTAACTGTTACTTCCTTACCTGCATACAGATTTCTCAAGAGGCAGGTCAGGTGGTCTGGTATTCCCATCTCTCAGAATTTTCCACAGTTTATTGTGATCCACACAGTCAAAGGCTTTGGCTAGTCAATAAAGCAGAAATAGATGTTTTTCTGGAACTCTCTTGCTTTTTCCATGATCCAGGGTATGTTGGCAATTTGATCTCTGGTTCATCTGTCTTTTCTAAAACCAGCTTGAACATCAGGAAATTCATGGTTCATGTATTACTGAAGCCTGGCTTGGAGAATTTTGAGCATTACTTTCCTAGCGTGTGAGATAAGTGCAATTGTGTGGTAGTTTGAGCATTCTTTGGCATTTGAGTGCAGCACTTTCACAGCATCATCTTTCAGGATTTGAAAGAGCTCCACTGGAATTCCATCACCTCCACTAGCTTTGTTCATAGTGATGCTTTCTAAGGCCCACTTGACTTCACATAGTAGGATGTCTGGCTCTAGATGAATGATCACACCATCGTGATTATCTGGGTCATAAAAATCTTTTCTGTACAGTTCTTCTGTGTATTCTTTCCACCTCTTCTTAATATCTTCTGCTTCTGTTAGGCCCATACCATTTCTGTCCTTTATCAAGCCCATCTTTGCATGAAATGTTCCCTTGGTATCTCTCATTTTCTTGAAGAGATCTCTAGTCTTTCCCATTCTGTTGTTTTCCTCTATTTCTTTGCAATGATCCCTGAAGAAGGCTTTCTTATCTCTTCTTGCTATTCTTTGGAACTCTGCATTCAGATGCTTATATCTTTCCTTTTCTCCTTTGCTTTTCACTTCTCTTCTTTTCACAGCTATTTGTAAGGCCTCCTCAGACAGCCATTTTTTTTTTTCTGCATTTCTTTTCCATGGGGATGGTCTTGATCCCTGTCTCCTGTGCAATGTCACAAACCTCATTCCATAGTTCATCAGGCACTCTATCTATCAGATCTAGGCTGTTAAATCTATTTCTCACTTCCACTGTATAATCATAAGGGATTTGCTATAGGTCATTACTGAATGGTCTAGCAGTTTTCCCTACTTTCTTCAATTTCAGTCTGAATTTGGTACTAAGGAGTTCATGATCTGAGCCACAGTCAGCTCCTGGTCTTATTTTTGTTGACTGTATAGAGCTTCTCCATCTTTGCCTGCAAATAATATAATCAATCTGAGTTCAGTGTTGACCATCTGGTGATCTCCATGTGTAGAGTCTTCTCTTGTATTGTTGGAAGAGGGTGTTTGCTATGACCAGTGCATTTTCTTGGCAAAACTCTATTAGTCTTTGCCCTGCTTCATTCCACATTCCAAGGCCAAATTTGTCTGTTACTCCAGGTGTTTCTTGACTTCCTACTTTTGCATTCCAGTCCCCTATAATGAAAAGGACATCTTTTTTGGGTGTTAGTTCTAAAATGTCTTGTAGGTCTTCATAGAACCGTTCACCTTCAGCTTCTTCAGCATTGCTGGTTGGGGCATAGACTTGGATTACCGTGATATTGAATGGTTTGCCTTGGAGACAAACAGAGATCATTCTGTCGTTTTTGAGATTGCATCTAAGTACTGCTTTTCAGACTCTTTTGTTGACCATGATGGCTACTCCATTTCTTCTGAGGGATTCCTGCCTGCAGTAGTAGATATAATGGTCATCTGAGTTAAATTCACCCATTCCAGTCCATTTTAGTTTGCTGATTCCTAGAATGTTGACGTTCACTCTTGCCATCTCCTGTTTGACTACTTCCAATTTGCCTTGATTCATGGACCTGACATTCCAGGTTCCTATGCAATATTGCTCTTTACAGCATTGGACCTTGCTTCTATCACCAGTTACTTCCACAGCTGGGTATTGTTTTTGCTTTGGCTCCATCCCTTCATTCTTTCTGGAGTTATTTCTCCACTAATCTCCAGTAGCATATTGGGCACCTACTCACCTGGGGAGTTCCTCTTTCAATATCCTATCATTTTGTCTTTTCATACTGTTCATGGGGTTCTCAAGGCAAGAATACTGAAGTGGTTTGTCATTCCTTTCTCCAGTGGACCACATTCTGTCAGACCCCTCCACCATGACCCGCCTGTCTTGGATTGCCCCACGGGCATGGCTTAGTTTCATTGAGTTAGACAAGGCTGCGGTCCTAGTGTGATTAGATTGACTAGTTTTCTGTGAGTATGGTTTCAGTGTATCTGCCCTCTGATGCCCTCTTGCAACACCTGCCGTCTTACTTGGGTTTCTCTTACCTTGGGCATGTCTATAGCAATAATATTTATTTAGAGATTGTTTGAAATTTGTTTTCATTTCTCTTGGGTACATACCTCAACTATTACTACTAGATCATATGGTAAGTATATGTATAACACATTGAAGAGTTGTTCAATATTTTTCAAAATGACATCATTTTACAATTCTGTTGGCAATGTATGAGCATTCTAATTTCTCCACATCTTTGCTTGTAATTATATTTTATATCTTACTAAAATTTTATCCATCCAAGTGGGTATGAAATGTTAGCTTATTGTAGTTTTAATTTTCATTCTCTAATGACTAATGATGTTGCTCATCTTTTTGTATAGTTACTAGTTACTCATATATCTTCTTTTGAGAAATGTTTATTCAATTTTTATACAGTTTTCAATTGAGCTATTTGTCTTCTTATTGTTGGATTTTGTGCCATTTATAAATTTTAGATACTAGACTCTTATTAGCTATATGGTTTTTAAATATTTCTCTCAATATTGAGTTTCTTTTCACTTTCTTGATGATATGCTTTGTTGTAACAAAGATTTTAATGTTGATACATTGAGTATTTCTTTTTTTTTGGTTTGGTTCCTTTTGATTTTAGTGCCATAGCTAGAAAATATTGATTACCCCAATGTTACAGAATTTATACCTCAGTTTTATATTAAGATTTTTCCACATTTTGGTCTTAGTGTTAGTGTTTTTTTTTTTTTTATTCACTTTGACTTGATATTTATATGTGATGTAAGACTAGAAGGAAGTTTCATTTTTCTTTTTTTGCATCTGTAGTCCTTCCAAATTTGTTTAAAAGAGCGTTCCTTCCTCCATTAAATTATCTGCATACATATATATTGAACATCAATCGACCCTAAATGTAAGGGTTTATTTTGGAACTTGGCTTGCATTTCTGTTCCACTGATCTATATGTCTCTCCACATCCTAGTTTCACATATATTCTTCTGTATTATAGTTTTGTGTTAAGTTTTGGAGTCTAGTATATCCGATTTTCTTATTTTTTTTAATAGTATTGTTTTGCCTATTTAAGTTAAGATTACCTTACATTTCCATATGAATTTTATGAATGACTCATCTTCTAAGAAAAAGTGGAGATTTTGGTAAGTAAATAAATTTGGTAAAATAAATAAATATTACATGATTAGCAATATTAATGGAGAAGGAAATGGCAACCCACTCCAGTATTATTGCCTAGAAAATTCTGTGGACAGAGGAACCTGGCAGGCTATAGTCCATGGGGTCACAAAGAGTCGGACATGACTGAGCACATCAGCACAGCAATATTAAATTTTCACATCAACAAATAATTTGGATCTTTTAATTTTTTTCAGGGATAATTTATAGGTCTCATTGTTTACATTTGCTCTGCTTGTGCTATATTTTTACTCCTAAATACTTTATTGTCTTTAATGCTGTTTTAAATTGATTTCTTAATTTAAATTTTAATTATTTATTGGAAGCCTATGGAAATAGAATGTATATTTCTATATTCATCTTATATCTCAACATATTCTAAACTTACTTTCTTTAGCTTTAATAATTTTTGATGCTCTGTTTACGGTTTTGTATATAAGAAAAATCATGTCATTTGCAAATACAGGCACTTTTTGTTTGTGATTCTAAAGTGGGTGCATTTTTTTTTTTTTTCTTATTTAATTGTCCTTGCTAGAACCTCCAGTGTAAGGCTGAATAGAAGTGGCAGGATTGGATATTTGTCTTGCTTTTGATCCTTGGAGGAAAACTTTTAATCTTTCACTATTAATTATAATGTTACCTATTGATTTATTGTGAGTATATCTCCCCCTGGAGAAGGGATGGCTGTCTTATCAGAGTGAAGCTGTTCCCTTCTATCCCTCATTTGTTTATTATTTTTATTGTGAAAGATATTGGTTTCTCTCAAATGGTTTTCAGAATCCATGAAATAATTATATAATTTTTGTCCTTTATAATACTGGTATGTTGTATTATATTAATTGATTTTGATATGTTTTAAGCAAACTTTCTTCTCTGAATAAACCACACAGTTATAGTGAATAACATTTTTTATATGTTCCCAGATTTGATTCACTAATATTTGTTGAGGATTGTTGTATCCTATATTTATGAGGTAAACTGACCTGTAGATTTCTGTTAAATTATTTTTTGGAGAAGTTTATAGAAGAGTGATGTTAATTATTTCAGTGTTTGGTGAAAGTCACCATGTGGCTATTGGACTCTAAACTTTTCCTTGTGGATTTTCACTGTGATTTCAAGATACTGCTTTTCAAGACTACTGTGGAGTTGAGGGAAGCAGGGAGGATGTAAATAGGGCACATTGTGTGTGCTAAGTTGCTTCAGTTGTGTCTGACTCTTTGTGACCCTATGGATTGTGGCCCACCAGGCTCCTCTGTCCGTGAGTTTCTCCAGACAAGAATACGGGAGTGGTTGCTATGTCCTCCTCCAGGGGATCTTCCCAATCCAGGGTTCAAACCTCAGTCTCTTAAATCTCTGGCATTGGCAGGGTGATTCTTTACCACTAGCAACTACCTGGGAAGTCCTTAGAATGCATTGTAACAGCACAAATTTCACTGCTCACACAAAGATTCAGCTGGTTTTCTTGTTTACAATCCCCTTGGAATGCTGCAAGTCACTGGTTAATTTCCAGAGCCCTAAAAAAGTTGATTATTACAACTTTTTGTCAGCATTCCCATTGCCTTTATGGAGGAGAAAATTTTAGTGGTCCTTCACCATTTTTGCGGATTCACCATTTTTGCTGATGTCTACAGTGTATTTGTATGTAATATAATGAATGACTTTGGTAATGTTGGTTTTGTTCCTACTTTGTCTTGTTTGTTTTTGTTCTCTTACATTCCTTTCTTCCTTTTCTTGTTTATTTCATTTTTTGATAATTCTGCCTAATTCTTATATTGAGGTTTTGAGTCCTGGATTACTTTACTAATTTGTATTTTTTTTCTAGTGTCAAACATTCATTCACAATGTATAAGAGTCTATTTGAAATCAGTATTGTACCAATTCACATCTGACACTTCGTGTTTGCTACACTGCCCACTTCCTGCATGACGCTTCTGGCCTTTGAACTTTCACTTCATGCTTCAAACTTTGCCCTTCACAAATGCAATATTTTATGACTATGTCTATTCAAGGGGAAACGTGCAATAGGAGAGCTGTGACTGCATTTTGTTCAGGGTCTTACTGAAGACCACATTGGAAGATGGTCTGCAGCAGTAACTCCTCCCAGGGGACTGCTCCCAAGGAGTAGCAGAGAAGCCAGGATATATATAACTTTTGGCTAGGCAGTATCTGCAGTCACACATCATCTTAGAAACAGAGTTACAAACGTAGACGATGAATTTATGGTTACCGGGGCTAATAGGGGAAAAGGATAAATTGGAAGACTGGGATTTATACTGATGACTTTAAAATATGCACCACATGAAAGTTGTGATTTAAGTTTCATTTGGGGTAAAATGAAGACGATAACCCAGGGGACAGCTTTTCATATAGCTCTAAGACACTGCTCCAAAGAGATAGGGAAGAAGGTAAGTATGTATGTGATTTGGGTGAAGGGGGAGTACATATAATTAAGCATATATGTTTTTACAGAAGTTTTCTGCTAGTCTTGTGAAGTTTACTGCTAGTAACAAGGAGAAGACATTAACATTGATGGTTTTAGTAATTTTCTAGATATGAGGAAATGCAAGAATTGGGCTTATCAAATCTTCTCCTGAAAATACCGATTTGAGGGCCCATTATACTGGTTTTTCCCAGAGCACAGAGTGCCTCATTCTTGCTGTCCACCCTGAACTACTTTCAGTGGGTATTGAAAATCAACAGCTGCACCAATACATGATTTAATCCCTTAGAGGTAGATGGCACTTGTCAATTTGTAATTGACAACATATATATACTACTTTATAAAAGAAATAACTGAAAGGATCTACTGTATATCAAAAGGAACTCTATTCAATACTCTATAATCGTCTATATGAAGAAAAAATTTAAAAAAAAAGAGTGGATGTGTGTATGTATAACAATCACTTTTCTGTACATCTGAAGCTAATACAACATTGCAAATCAGCTATACTCTAAATATTAAAACAGTATGCTATACCAATTGAACCTCTTTAATTAATAGAGAATTCTTTGTCCCTCTCATATTCAACTTGTTAAATATTTTGATCTTTGCCAATCTGATGCATGAATTAACAAAGAACAGATATCTCAGGTAATGTTTTCATGAGTTTCAATATATGAAGATGTGCAAAAATTTGAGTTCAGTAAAATTCTTCCTGACATATACATCTAACTATCTGAGGGGCCTGTTTTTCCAAAGGACAAAATGCCTCACCCTGTTCTTAATCCTGAGTCCCTTTCAGGATGCAGTGTTCATCAGCGGCTGTAGTGGCAAATGACTTAATCCTTATAGAACTAGGTGGTGAGTCACATACTTTGTTTTACAACAGTATAATAATATTTATCTACCCATTTGATTTATTTCTACTTCTGTCATACTGTTTAGTCAGATAGCCTTATAAAATCCATCTTACAGTGTTATTAATCTTGCTGTAAATAGTCAGTTGTTTAAATTGAGTTTTTAAGTGTTTTTAAAAATATTTACCTCTCCACTGTGCACTTTTAGATCTTGTCATTTCTTCCTATTAAACCAAGTTTCCTCTTGGCATTATTTTAATATCTTGACTTTCTTTTGTAACTTTGTAATTTCTTTATTTTTCTATTTATATACAGTAATATATCAGGAACTTATTTATGAAAATTTCAATAATATTTCATTCTTTAATGATATTCATTGAAAAAAGATATATTGGGTACTAGAAACTTGAAAATGAGTGAAATGTGGCTCTTGCACTCAATGAGAGTCACATAAAGTGGGGAATGTCATTGAAAAAATGTGATGAGTGCTGAAAGACAGATAAGCAAAGCGTTCTTGGCATCACAAAGGAATGGCAGCTTATTTGGGTGAAAAATTCAAAGAAAACTTCACAAAACATAAGAAACTGCTAATCTCTGGGTGGATAAATAGAAAATGTCCAGTTTGAAATGGAGCTAGTGTGGACAGTCTGACTTTTTTTGGAGGCAGATTGTCTACTTGACTTTGACTGAAATTCTGTGTCCATGGTGAAGTGAGAAAAGATCAATTTGGACACACCAACGGAAGCCAGATGGAGAGACGTTCCATTTGAAGGCTGTGGGGCCCTCTCTAGTGGTTTATGTGGAAAATGATCAAATTCAGATTTTATAAATAACACACTGAACTGTACTGTGAATACTACTTTGATAGATCAGAAAGAGATCATAGGAGCACTTGGGGATAATAGCAAAAATCTAAGAGAATGTAAGAGTGTGAATTACTCAGTAGTAACTATGATGTAGAGTAGAGGGTGAGGGGTGGGAGATTTTAAGGAGATGAAATCAAAAGCTTTTAGAAAGTTCAAATCAGGAGAAATGAAGAAAGAAATCAACATTAACACACACAATTCCTTTTGAGTGACAGGAGAGTAGGTCAGCTCTTGTTATTCAATCTGATGATAAACACAATAGGAGAAACAGAATGAGTTCAGGCTTGTAACTGAGCAACTTGGATTTTATGGTTCAAAAATTTCTGAATAACATTTCTATCCTTAGGAAGCTTAACTATGAGGAAAATTTGTGTGCAACTGAAGACTGCAGTTTTTATTTCAACATGCAGATTATATGAGCTTAGCTCATGTGTAGTAACTCCAAATTCCAGCACAGAAAAATAGCAAGACAGCTTGTATTGTATTCCTCATCAATCCTCAATCCACAATGTGTTCCATTAAGGAAACTTCACTATTCCCACTTTTCAATTTCCAGAAAGTGAAAGTGAAGTCGCTCAGTTGTGTCCGACTCTTTGCCACCCGTGGACTGTAGCCCACCAAGCTCCTCCGTCCATGGGATTCTCCAGGCAAGAATCCTGGAGTGGGTTGCCGTTTCCTTCTCCAGGGGATCTTCCCAACACAGGGATCAAACCCAGGTCTCCCACATTGCAGGCAGAGGCTTTAACCTCTGCACCACCAGGGAAGCCCAGAATTTTGAATTTCCAGAGTGAATACTTAATGTTTGAGTTTTCATTGTCTCTTGTGTTATCATGTTCTTAGATTGGCCCTTTCCTTAAAAATATGTTATTCAGTTAACATATTCAATAACAATAAATTATATAACAAAACAATAAACTGTTTAAATAACAATAAACAATATTCAATAATGCTTGCTGACCTTAGAACAATTTCTATTGAGTGATAAGGTTAAATGTGCAAATGATTAAAGATAAACTTGATGAGAATTTTTTTAAAAATCTTGAAAAACTTTCATCCTTTTATAGAAATGTGGAAATATAGCTTTACCATCTGAGCCACAAGGGAAGCCCACACCTGGGCAGCTCAATACTATATCCTGAGAAATGTGGCTAAATTCAGGACAGAATTTTACACCCTGAGGCATGGCCAGAAGAATGATCGGATTCTTAAGCATCTTAAAATGAGAAACACACAAAGATTAGAGGCTATTCACGGAGCTGAAGTGGTACCTGAGATTTTCTAATGATTCTTAACTGTGTGAAGAAAGGGCTACAGTGTTTTATAACTTTTCCTCATAATTGGCCTAAATAAAACTCAGAATCCTTGTTTAGTAATAGCTGTGACACTTATACTAAAAAGTAATGGATACTCATTCAATAAATCAAAACTGAAAGATATATAAAGAAAATTGACTAGTTTACGGCAGTATAACTTCTTTTTCTGACTTCCCTCAAGTGTAAGATACCTGGATTATATTTTTCTTTCACTTTCTATGGTAATAAAACTGAAATATATAATATTTATTGTTTTGTTTTTATTTATACTTTTTATCTAAATAAGAAGTTATCTTGCATATTATTCCACAATATAATTTCTCTCAATGAAAAACAAATTATGGATAGTTCTTCAAAGCTAATTATCCATATTTTTTATTTTAATGATAATTTATAATTTGTAAAACAATGTCCCTCCAGCTGAAGCTTTAGATATTTTTTTTCCTCTAAGATAGTCAATAATTATTATTTTCATATAGCTATCCATGTACACAAGTGCTTGATTTTCCCCAACCACAGGGCACTAACCAGCTTTATTGATTTCTCTTTCTTGATATATTTCTGGTTCCTCTGCCTTTTGAATTTCAAAACCCTATGGGTTTCAGTCCATCAATCCTTCCTTTTTTTTTTTTTCCTCTATGGTCTGGAAGATGTAGTGGAGAAAGAACGGGCTATCCACTCCAGTGTTGTTGGGCTTCCTTTGTGGCTGAGCTGGTGAAGAATCAGCCTGCAATGCAGGAGACCTGGGTTCAATCCCTGGGTTGGGAAGATCCCCTGGAAAAGGGAAAGACTACTCACTCCAGTATTCTGGCCTGAAGAAGTCCATGGACTATAATCAACATCTTGGTTGACTGCAACTTCTTGCTTTTAGTAACTATAGCTAAAGATGTAACATCTGTGCTTCACTTCTCCATTCAATTATACCTCATATTCTCTCTCTCTCTTTTTTTTTTTCAGGAAATATTTGCTCTTTCACCTTCCTTCATTCTTTCCAGCACTACTGAAATGATTGACATATGACATTTCATAAGTTGTAGGTATACAGCTTGTTAATTTATACAATTATATATCAGAAAATCATCACCACTATATCCCTAGCTAAATCCTCCATTCTGTCATGTAATTATCATTTCCTTTCTCTGGTGAGAACATGTGAGATCTATTCTTTTAGTATCTTTCAAGTATTACTAGGCTATTATTAGCTATAATCACTATGTCATACCTTAGACTCTCCAAACGGTATTCATCTTATCGATGGAGGTTTGTACTCTTTGACCAACATCTCTTTTCCCTCACCTCTCAGTTCCTGGTAACTACCACTCTAGTCTGTTTCTATGACTTCAGCTTCTGTAGATCTTACATATAAGTGATATCAAACAATATGTGTTTAGTATCTCAGGTATTGTGAATGAAACTGCAATGAACTCGGGATCGTCAATATAGCATCAAGATTCAGTTTCATTTCTTTTCTTATATATATATATATACACATATAAATATATATATATATATATATATATATATATACACACACACACACACCCAGAATGATAATTTCTAGATCATATTGGAGTTCTATATTTAATTTTTGAGGAAACTATACTGTTTTCCATAGTGAGTGTAACAAACTATATTCCCCCCAATGGTGCTAAAGTGCTTCTTTTTCTCCACATTCTCACCAATACTTATCTCTAGTCTTTTTGATGATAACTGTTCTAATAGATGTGAGGTAATATTTCACTGTATTTTTGATTTGCATTTCCCTAATGATTAGTGGCACTGAGTACCGTTTTATGTACTTGTTGGGCATTTGTATGTCATCTTTGGAAGAACACCTTCAGTTCCACTGGCCATTTTTGAAATGGATTGGTTTCTTTCTCACGGTTGAGTTATATTAGCTCTTTTGCACATTTTTGATGTTAACACTTTACCAAAGATATGATTTGCAAATACTTCCTCCTATTCCCTAGGTTGCCTCTCCATTTTGTGGATGGTTTTGTTTACTGTGCAGAAGTTTTTCCATTTGATATAGCCCTACTTCCTTACTTTGTTTCTGCTTTTTTTAAAAAATATTATTTTGGTGTTGTTTACTTCACTTTCAAAATATATTCATGATCGCACCATTTTTTACCACCTTCACTACCATCCTTGGTCTGTGCTGTTATCATCAGTCATCTTGTTAGTGCGGTAGCTTTCTATCAGCTATCCTAGCTTTCACTTTGGTTCCTGTTTCCTATTCTCAATAATGAAGCCAGCAGAATCCTTTTTAGATGAAAGTTGACACTCTACTGTCCTAACCATTCAGTTTCTCCATATGTCATTCAGTTGCCCTTCATAATCTCACTTCCAGTTAATTCTCTGATTTCTTCTCCACTACCGTCCTCTTTGCCTGTGCTACTCTGGTCACACTGGCCTCCTCCTGGTTTCTGGAACATGCTAATAATATTCCTATTTGATGCTTTCATTCTTTGTTACCCTGCCTGGAATACTTTTGCATGAAATATAAATTTGGACATCTCCCTTTCCTTCTTTCAGAATTGCTAAAATATCATCTTTTTAATATGCCTTACCTGATTCCTTTATTAATTTCTCATTGTGCTATTAACAAATCACCACCCAACTAGTGATAGCTTATGGTGAACAGCGTCAGATTCATGATCTCTGAAAGAGAGAATTTCATTTTGGAACCAAAGATATGGCTTCACTCACTTAGAGCTTTGTGTGGCAAAAGATTTATTACAGTGAAAAAGGGACAGAGAAAGATTCTGTCATAGACATCAGAAGAGGGCAAAGAGTACCCCACTTGCTAGTCTTATCAAAGCCTTATATACTTTTTCAATTGGTTACTAACAATAGAAATGTCTAACAAGACCCACTTCAAAGCATAGATCTTAAGATAACAGGATTAGTCAGAAGGCTCCTGTTAAGAAGATGAAACATGTCCTTGAGCTAGATACGTTGTTGTTATATAATTATTAGTACAGAGCTTAAGGAAAAACATACCCTTGAGGAAGTTGTGTTGTTTTGTTGTGTAATTATTAGCTTTGGGCTTAAAGAAAGTTAAGGAGATGGCACCCCACTCCAGTGCTCTTGCCTGGCAAATCCCATGGACGGAGGAGCCTGATAGGCTGCAGTCCATGGCGTCACGAAGAGTTGGACATGACTAAGCGACTTCCCTTTCCTTTTCCCTAAGGAAAGTTAATCTTAGAAGAAATAGATTACATAACAATTCAGAGCTTAAGAAAAAATATGTCTTACATAAATAAGACATAAAGGAATGTGGAAACAAAAAAGTTTATACCTTTTTCCTCCTTGGACTCTTTATCAACCTACCTAAGAATGAACTACATCACTAGGGGGTTAAAACAACACAGATTTTTTTTCCTAAAGTCAGAAAGTGAAACTGAAAATCACTCAGTCCTGTCTGACTCTTTGCAACCCCATGGACTGTAGTCCATGAAATTCTCTAGGCCAGAATACTGGAGTGGGTAGCCTTTCCCTTCTCCAGGGTTTCTTCCCAACCCAGGGATCAAACCCATGTCTCCTGCATAGCAGGCACATTCTTTACTGCTGAGCCACAAGGGAAGCCCTAAAGTCAGAAGGTCAATGTAATTCCCATGGCACTAAAATCACAGCTTAGACAGAGCTTCATTCCTTCTGTAGGCTCTGGGGAAGAATTCCTTTTCTTGGCTTTTCCTGCTTATAGAGACATTACTTGGGACTTTTAACAAGTCTCTTACATTTCAGACCCAGCAATGAGACACTGAATACTTCTCACACTTCCTTTTCTCTCTCTCTCTCACCTACCTAGAATGGATTCCTCCCTATTAAGAAGCCACGTGTCATATTAGTCCAATCTAAAGAAATTAAGGGGATTTCCTTATCTCAAAAGACCTCAGATTCAATCATATTTGTGAATTTCTTTTTCTGGAAAAGCAATATATTCAGAGTTTCCCAGAATAAAGACATATGTTGAAGGATAAATAATCCACCTACCAAATTTAATATCACTTTAATATCATGACTTCTGTGTACCACCTGATCTCTTCTGATATTACTGCTTCTTTACTTTTTCTCTGTTTCCTTATTAAGTGTGATTCGTGCATATGGTATATTGCCATGTTTTCTGCTTAGTGTCTGCTTTTCCCCAATGGAATGAATGTAGGCACTACCCAGACAGAAATGTCTGCCTCCTTGTTCAGTGATAGATTACGTACCGAGTACCGTGACTGATCCATGGTGGATCAGTTCAGTTCAGTTCAGTTCAGTCGCTCAGTCGTGTCTGGCTCTTTGCGACCCCATGAATCGCAGCATGCCAGGCCTCCCTGTCCATCACCAACTCCCGGAGTTCACTCAGACTCACGTCCATCGAGTCAGTGATGCCATCCAGCCATCTCATCCTCTGTCGTCCCCTTCTCCTCCTGCCCCCAGTCCTTCCCAGCATCAGAGTCTTTTCCAATGAGGCAACTCTTCGCATGAGGTGGCCAAAGGACTGGAGTTTCAGCTTTAGCATCATTCCTTCCAAAGAAATCCCAGGGCTGATCTCCTTCAGAATGGACTGGTTGGATCTCCTTGCAGTCCAAGGGACTCTCAAGAGTCTCCTCCAACACCACAGTTCAAAAGCATCAATTTTTCGGCTCTCAGCCTTCTTCACAGTCCAACTGTCACATCCATACATGACCACTGGAAAAACCATAGCCTTGACTAGATGGACCTTAGTTGGCAAAGTAATGTCTCAGCTTTTGAATATGCTATCTAGGTTGGTCATAACTTTCCTTCCAAGGAGTAAGTGTCTTTTAATTTCATGGCTGAAATCACCATCTGCAGTGATTTTGGAGCCCAAAAAAATAAAGTCTGACACTGTTTCCACTGTTTCCCCATCTATTTCCCATGAAGTGATGGGAGTTTCAAAAAAATTTTTTTCCAATTATAAAACTCCTAAAAATGACTGATGGATGAAACAATAATCTTAGATTTTATTGTCAGATGACATTGCCAAAGGAACGAAGTCGTTTACACTTCCTTTATCTTTCTCCTCCCTCACTTCTATATACAATTACTGTTTTCTTGCCTGAGAAAAAGGTGCTTAAATGAATAGTTTAAATGGAGATGAAATCATAACACATTTGAGAGTGTGAGCCGTGGTTTAGGTGGGTAATTTTATGGAATTGTATTAATGTTTAGTATACCTTGAGGTTTTTTTTTTTTTTTCCTCTGTAAAAGCAGATGACAGAGCCACCCTTTTCTCAGCTAGATTTTTTTATTATTTTTTTAACTTTTTATTTTTTTGGAATATAACTGATTACTGGGGCTCAGTGGTAAAGAATCCACCTGCCAGTGCAGGAGATATGTGTTCTAATGCCTGGGTTGGAAAGATCTCCTGGAGAAGGAAGTGGCTACCAAGTCTAGTATTCTTGCCTGGAAAACCCCATGGACAGAGGAACCTGGCAGGCTACAGTCCATGGAGCTGCAAAGAGTCAGGTACAACTTAGTGACTAAATAGCAACAACATACCTGATTAACATGTTATGATACTTTCAGGTGGAGATCGAAAGGTCTTAGGCACACATATACATGTATCTGTTCTCCTCCAAACTTCCTTCCCATCCAGGCTGGCACATAACATTGAGCAAAGTTCCCTGTGCTATACAGTAAGTCCTTGTTGGTTACCCATTGTAAGCATAGCAGTTCTTAACTAGATATTGGCACTATTGATTGGCACTATTGGCACTATAAATATTGATTAGAAGATAAAAGAAGACATTAAATCTGATAGGGAATATGTCTTCTGGTGCCTTATGTTTCTCATTTTAATTCTAATCAATTGGTCACTTATTGAGGCTACACTGTGATTAATAGTGAAATTCTCAACCCATGAGTGTATTCTGCAGTGGCCAAATATTTGGCACACTGAATGGATCTCTCTGAACGAGAGCTGATGGGCATGGGATTCTGACAACTTCCAACTTTAGAGATATTTTGTAGTTTTTTATCTTGTGTGCTAATACCCCTGATCTGGGATTCAGGGGGAGGGGATATAATAGTTAAAATATGTGTTCCTTTTGGCTCCTTTCCTCCTCCTCTTTTTCATTTACTAGTTTTCTTTTCTAAAAATACCAATAAAACAGTCAAAAGCTAGAAAGTAAAATTCAATCAGGAAACCTTCGTGTGTATGCAAGAACGTTGGATGTTTCTAGTTAAACAAATGCAATCCTTATTTTTTTATGCTCATCTAATTTCTTAACCTTTAATTGATTAACACTAGTTTTGTGGTTGAACAAAATACTGACAGTGCATTTAGCAGAACTTTTTACATATGAATTGGTGAATGATTAAATCTGATGATTATGTATTCTTTTGTTGTTGTTGCATGAAGAGACTGATGTGTTAATTACCAATAGTAATTAATATGTATGGTAAAAACATAGTTGATATGTTTCTTCTTTGCATCAATTACTTATTAAGAGTTCAATTGATTTTTGTTTTATCTGCTTATGGTTTAAAAGAAATATAACATTTCCTGGAATGAGAGATACACAGTAAGTTTTAAGTCTTTCCTATGACCCTTACATAGGTCTAACATTATATCACCTGTATTTTATGTGTTGGAAAAATGATTATAATGAAATCACTATATACTATTTCTGACTCTTTCTGATTTCTACTGGAATATTGTAAATACAAACTTCCTATTCATAAAAATACATGCACTATATAGTTCAAATTATCATATTTTAAGTCAGTGGACAAGCCACTTTCAAAATTAATTGCTCTGATACTATCATCTTCTTAACCTTTTAAAGTTATTTTTCCCCAAAGGATAGAATATTATCTCAGCGAGGAATTCTGCATTAGAAAGAAAGTTATAAATGTTTAGGGCCCATTCAAATGTGGTCCAGGGTGAATAAATAGTTTTCTGAGAGAAACTCACGTGAGTCATGTTAGCTTTCTAAGTGCTATAGGTTGCTCCTTAACACTAAGGAAGAGACAGTTTATTAAAGGAATACCAGAGAAGAGTTCATTTTGCTTCACTTGGGTGATTGTGTTTCCTTTTCTTTTCTTTCTTCCTTCTTGTCCTTTTACTGTTCTTTAAAGAACAACTAATTAACTCTATGTTATTATGTGATCAGATACACAAGGATATTTTATTCTTGCTTTAGGACAGTATAATAGCTCTCTTTTAGCATAAAAATATCACTCACTTTGGAAAATCTCATGATTCTATAAGTATATTCCCATCACTATGGGTTATGTAAGACCCTTCTACTATTCTCTTTGTAGGATTACTGAACTATGTATGACTAAAATCAACTTTATTTTCCAATTTTTAAAAAATATTTTAATGGGAAAAAGATGGAATCTCTCAATATAGTAGCTAGCTAAACTTACAATGCAATATTTCAAAAAAAAGTGGTAGTTGCTCAGTCATATCCAGTTCTTTATGATCCCATGGACTGTAGCCTGCCAGGCTCCCCTGTCCATGGAATTTTCCACGCAAGAATGCTAGAGTGGGTTGTAATTGCATTCTGCAGGGGATCTTCCCGACCCACGGATCAAACTCAGGTCTCCTGCATTGCAGGCAGATTCTTTACCATCTGAGCCACCAGGGAAGCATCCAGAGCATTCCTACTTCATGACTCTTTCTCTAGTTCCTTTCACTTGATGTCTCATTGCTGCCCACCCTCAAAGATAATACATTTCTATTCTGATTATCAGTGTAACCTAATCATCTGTATCTAAGAGCTTTCTCTTCCTGACTTAAGATTTCTACCTCTTCTACACTCATTACTCTTCAGCCATTTCATTCGAAATATTCATTCATTCATTGTTTTTTGCCTTATAAAGCCTAATATAAAACCTGTGTTCTTCCAGAATCTTAAAGCCTACTTGTTAAGCAAAACAAGACAATGTAAGCAGTGTGTCCCCTAATTTCTGTTGGAGTGTATGTTGTAAACAAAAATGAATTTTTAAGAATAGGTTGACTAAAGAAGAGGTAATCCTGAGGGTGGATCACTTTGTGGGTTCACAAATAATTCTCATTATAGTCTTGAAAAGTATTTATTGATTGACCTACTGCTACTGTGATGGATTTCCATTAGTGTTACATGGAAACTATTATTTAAGGCCAGATGAGAAATTTTAAAAATCCATTGAATAAGTGATCATCTCCATTAGTAAAACACTCAAACCACAATGAGATACCATTTCACACCAGTCAGAATGGCTGCGATCCAGAAGTCTACAAGCAATGAATGCTGGAGAGGGTGTGGAGAAAAGGGAACCCTCTTACACTGTTGGTGGGAATGCAAGCTAGTACAGCCACTATGGAGAACAGTATGGCGATTCCTTAAAAAACTGGAAATTGAACTGCTTTATGACCCAGCAATCCCACTGCTGCGCATACACACCAAGGAAACCAGAATTGAAAGAGACACGTGTACCCCAATGTTCATCGCACGACTGTTTATAATAGCCAGGGCATGGAAGCAACTTAGATGTCCATCAGCAGATGAATGGATAAGAAAGCTGTGGTACGTATACACAATGGAGTATTACTCAGCCATTAAAAAGAATACATTTGAATCAGTTCTAATGAGGTGGATGAAACTGGAGCCTATTATACAGAGTGAAGTAAGCCAGAAAGAAAAACACCAATACAGTATACTAACACATATATATGGAATTTAGAAAGATGGTAATGATAACCCTGTATGCGAGACAGCAAAAGAGACACAGATGTATAGAACAGACTTTTGGACTCTGTGGGAGAGGGAGAGGGTGGGATGATTTGGGAGAATGGCATTGAAACATGTATACTATCTTGTAAGAAATGAATCACCAGTCTAGGTTCGATACAGGATACAGGATGCTGGGGGCTGGTGCACTGGGATGACCCAGAGAGATGATACGGGGTGGGAGGTGGGAGGGGGGTTCAGGATTGGGAACTCATGTACATCCGTGGTGGATTCATGTCAATGTATTGCAAAACCAATATAGTATTGTAAAGTAAAATTTAAAAATAAATAAATAAAATAGAGTCACAGATATAGAAAGCAAATTTATGCTTAGCAGGGAATAAAGAGGGGAGGGATAAATTAGGAGAACAGAATTGACATACACTACTATATATAAAATAGATAACTAGTAAGAACCTACTGTATAGAATAGGAAACTCCACTTAATGATCTGTAATGACTCATATTATGAGTCTGACACTGTTTCCACTGTTTTCCCATTTATGTGCCATGAAGTGATGGGACCGAATGTTGTGATCTTAATTTTCTGAATGTTGAGCTTTAAATCAACTTTTTTACTCTCCTCTTTCACTTTCATCAAGAGGCTCTTTAGTTCTTCTTCAGTTTCTGCCATAAGGGTAGTGTCATCTGCCTTTCTGAGGTTATTGACATTTCTCCGGGCAATCTTGATTCCAGCTTGTGCTAATTCCAACCCAGTATTTCTCATGATGTAGTCTGATATAAGTCAAATGAGCAGGGTGACAATATACAGCCTTGACGTACTCCTTTTCCTATTTGGAGCCAGTCTGTTGTTTCATGTCCAGTTTTAACTGTTGCTTCCTGACCTGCATATAGGTTTCTCAAGAGGCAGGTCAGGTGGTCTGCTAAATCAACTATACTAAAAAAAAAAAAATAACAATAATTTTAAAAAAGTAAAATACTCAAGCTAAATATTATCAACTTATGTAATGCATTTTTATAATATTTCAGTGTACCTTTTAATGTGTTGTATAACAATATCAATACTGCTAAGTAAGGAAATCAGTCCTAAATATTCATTGGAAGGACTGATGCTGAGGCTGAAACTCCAATACTTTGGCCACCTGATGCGAAGAACTGACTCCTTGTAAAAGACCCTGATGCTAGGAAAGTTTGAAGGCAAGACGAGAAGGGGACAACAGAGGGTGAGATGGTTGGATGGCATCACCCAACTCATTGGACATGAGTTTGAGCAAGTTCCCAGAGATGATGATGGACAGGGAAGCCTGGAGTGCTGCAGTCCATGGGATCACAAAAAATCAGAAACGACTGAGTAACTGAACTGAACTGAAGTTATAATTCACTGGCTACTGCACATTGTGAGGGCTTCCCAGGTGGCACTAGTGGTGAAGAACCCACCTGCCAATGCAAGGACTAAGAGATGCAGGTTTGATCCCTGGGTCTTGAAGACCCCCTGGAGAAGGGTATGGCAACCCAGTCCAGTTTTCTTGCCTGTAGTATCCCATGGACAGAGGAGCCTGGTGGATCACAGTCCATAGGGTCCCAAGGAATAAGACATGGCTAAAGCAACTTAGCACACACTGAGCATTTACTATCTAGTTAAACATAACTTCTGAAAAATTTATGCTAAGTGCTATGTTAATTCTCAAAACTTTATAAATGTGGAGTTAGATTCAAGTGTTAAAATCTAAAGCCATAAATTTGCTGGCATTTATCTTTAATTGAATTATTTATCATAATCCATATAAAGCATAGAGCATATGAAATTTTAACAGATGCTTTAGATTGACAACTTTACTACTTTTACATACTTCTGTTGCTGGTCTATGTCCATATGCCTATTCAAAAAATACATATAGTTAACTGCAATGTGATCCTTTCTTCCCAAACTAAATAATTTCAAATTAAACACTCTAAAAATGTAAAATAGCATGTGATAATATCCTCAAGAGTCAATTTTCACCATTGTCATATCTTTCAATAGTTAGTTGTTAGAAGGTTTAACCATTTCTGTCAGTGTTTTTAATTAGTCATATTTATTATATATAGATTTATAATCCATACACAATATAGCAATAGCTATTAAAATGACTTCACCTTTTGTTAATTTAATACCATGCATGTTCCAGAAAATGTTTTAAAAACATTTGTTCAGAGAATTTGGTCCTTTACTTTGCTGTGTTTTAGTCATGGATAGACGTAAAACTGGAGAATATGAAACAGACTGCTCAATCGATATTTTGTAGATGTCTGATGCTTAAATGGTAATTTTCTTCTTGTAGGTGCTAAAATGATGTAAAGAGATATACATAAATGAATAAATTCATTTTCATGCATGCCTACAACTGTCTCCACACAACTCCGTCTACTGCTTCTTTTAGTAGTTAATTTACTAATGAAGTGTGAATCTTTGAAAGCTGTGTTTTTTATATTCTGCTATTGTAGTTTTATTCCTTTTTAGAAAAACTCCAAAAAGTCAGTTTGAAAAAGATTTAACTTGTTGAATCTAACTGAGTGAAGCCTATCAAAATTTTATCCCTGATTATGTCTTATGTGTTTTCAAGAAATAAGTACAGTTTTTCCTGATGTACTGTTGTTTATGTTTCAGACCCCTTCATTTTCCTGTTGAAATAGTCCTTTCCTTATATTATCTTTTTTCTGTATTTTATCTTTAAAAATGTCTTCTAAGAGTTCGGAGACTTTAACATAAACCTGGAAAATTTTTACTTTGGCTAGAAACCAAAATGCTATGTGAACAAGGTTATATATTTTCAGTGTTTCAGAGTGTCAGAAATGTGCAAAAGGTGAGTAGTTGAGGTTATGTGACCAAAAAGATTTCATGTAAAGGATAACTGTTCAGATCTCTTGGGAGAAACAATTTTTCAAGTATGTGTTTGAGATTTAAGAAAATACTGTGGATGTTCTTAGCTAGGAATATAGCAATGCTATTCATAGAAATATTAGCTGAACTTTGATGTTATAAATAATAGCCATTGTGTGAATTATATGCAGTTTAAAAGCATTTGCTAATATTTAAATGATAAAAGAGTTTTTAATTATCTTAATGTATATTATTTATCTTTCTTATTGAAGACCTCTGTTGAAATATTACTCCTATAATGTCTTTTCAAAGAAAATTCAATCATTTTAGTTTTATAAGTGAGATTTATTAGTGTATCTCAATTAAAAATCAGGGCCTACTTACTGATTACATCTATACTGCCATTTAAATTTTGAGTGTAAAGTTTCATAATTTTTCAAGAAAGAAGGTTTTTTCTTTTTTAAATTTAGCAATCTGAAAGATATTTGTTTTTCCAAATTATAAAATTAACATTTCTGTGATAAATAAGTGTCCATTTTGTGGAAATTTTAATAAATAATTTGAATCTCAACTTTACTGTAGTATTTTTTTTAACTTTAATATTAAAATATAATGGCAAGCAGTTGATTATTTATTTACTTTTTAAATTCCCTGTGGAAATATGGAAGACAACTATGATTTACTGGTAGTTTCTTTTACAATTTTATTCTGTATAGGTAGCAAAACATTAATTTAGTAGAATGACAGCAAGGGTTATTCTTTTAATAAGTATTGCTCATTAATATTTCTTCAATAATTACATCTCTTAGAACATAATAAAATATCCCTATTTATACCAAATAGAGAAAAACTGCAGATAAACATGATTTTAGCAACACCTAGGACACTGGAGAGAAAAAAAAAGGTCATAACCAAATTAAGTATTAAATTATAGATAGGCAATTTTCAGAGAACACTATGTAAGGTTGGAATATAATATTATATTAAATTTTTCCATCTTTGTCTACAGCTGCACTCCAATTCTGACAAAGGTGATGGGTCTGTCAAGTACATCCTTACTGGAGAAGGTGCTGGGACTATTTTTATCATTGATGATACCACGGGTGACATCCACTCAACAAAAAGCCTAGACAGGGAGCAGAAGACCCACTATGTACTTCATGCGCAGGCTATTGACAGACGAACAAACAAGCCCCTTGAGCCTGAATCTGAGTTTATCATCAAAGTGCAAGACATCAATGACAATGCTCCAAAGTTCACAGATGGACCATACATTGTAACTGTGCCTGAAATGTCAGATATGGGTAAGATAAATCATTTTTATATTTTGGAAGTTAATATATTTTTGAAGGTCTAAAAATAATATTTTGAAGACAAATATTTAAATATTTGGAGGGGTGTGAAGAAATTTGAAGAAATTCCAAACATTTTAATAATTTCCTATGGCCTAAAGTTTTCAGGAATATTTCTGCTAGCTGTTCTAGTATTTATTAAAACAAATTTCTGAAGTTGTTAGTGTAAGTAACAACTTGATCTCAAGGAAAAACCATTCATACATGATAAAATACTCAGCAATTCTTGCTTAGTGTAATTTTGTTTTTTTACCATACCAACACAATCAGTGACAGTTTGTGTCAATATTTACAGTAGAATGTTGGAAATCTATTGCTATGTCTTTTCAACTTTCAAGTTATGATCAAATTATAATAGGACTGATAGTACAAGCAATAGTTACATTAATCAATAAAATTTGCAGATACCCTTAAGCAGTTGCATCCTTTATTTCAAACTATATGATAACCATGTGAAATATTTTAAATGCCATGTTAAAGCTATACAAACTGGTATACAGTGTGTAAGTAATTTTCCCAAGTTCTTTTCTGAATTGCCATGAAGAAATTGACCCCAGTCTCTCCTGAATACAGAGCCTACACTGTATTTGATAAGTCATGATAGAGATTTCCAATCTTCTGGTGATTTCTGAAGCCTAGCTATTTTATTTTATTTTTATCTAAAGATGAATTTCCTAAATATAATAAAAATAAAGTTCAACTATAATGACAAGCTTTTCATTACCTCTGCGAGGCCCTAAGTTTGGATTTAGAAAATATATTTTGAGTACATGTTTTATATACTTGAGTTTATATATATGAGTATTGAATTAGGTTATTATAGTCACTAACAAAATCACTCTGTGCAAATGGATATATATATATATATTTGGAAAATATTTACACTTTTATTGAGATATAATTGATATGCAGCACTTATGAATTGAAGATGAACAACATGATGACTTACATCTGTTTTGAAATGATTCTGCAATATGTTTTTTTAACATCCTTTGTCTCATATATGTAAGGTGTTTTAATGGGAGATTGCAATTTCTTTTGTTTTCCCAAATCTAGTCTATTTTAATTCTCCTGAGATTAGCAGATAGCTCCTTAAGCTGTGAGGGAATCAGGTTAGAGAGACTCAGTTTTCCTTCTTAAATAGAATCTCAGGGGAGAAAGCAATTGCCAAATGGACTCCCCAGAGACGAGAGTAAAATGCAGGGTCTAGTCTCAGAGAGCCAGTGGAAAGGACTCAAACACACTCAGACTCATCGGTCTCTTAAGAAAGTTGAAGAGAATTCCCTGGTGGTCCAGTCATTAGAACTCTACACTTTCATTACCACGAGCTTAAGTTTAGTCGCTGGTTGGTGAACTAAGATCCCACAAGCTGCAAGGAATACCTCCCCCACCCCCCCCCCACCCCCCCACACACGCAATGCTGAGAAACTCAACACCATTATTTCTGGCAGGTGAAAGTTTGTGAAAAAACTCCAGAAGACACTTTCTTCTGGAGGCTTGTCAAGAGATTGATAACACATTTGCCAGTCATCTCCTTACAGAAGCAAAGAGCTCTGTGACTCCATCACTTGTGAGAATGTCGCTGGTAAGGTACTGCCAGGGGCCACGTAAGAACCCCAGGGAGCACATTGGAAACTGACCGTCACTCTGAGGGCCAGAGCACCAAAGAAGAAAACAGGCACAGCAGTCATTACCAGAAAAGAATATTGAACACTAGGTAATCAGAGCATTCATGTTTTAAGGACACTGCAGAGAGATTCCTATAACTCAAAGCCATGTTTTCTACAATAAGTAAAAAACAGAAAAACAGTACGTACATTGTGGCACATACGGTCACTGATAAGACCCAAATTGTTTTCCTGGAACTTAAGAACTTCCAAGACTGGAAGAAGGAGCTAAAAATCAGAGAAAAAAAATACAAATATATGGAAATTGTGAGAAATAGATGAGACTTAGAGGATATATTAACTAGACATAGTGTGGGAATAGCATATGTTCTCAGAATGCAAAAAACCGCAGATGAAGAAGAGGGACAGTAACACTTTTTTTTAACATTTAGGTGTAGAATATACAGAATTTGCAAGTTGAATAAACTTTCTGAATTGCAGGGTTAATTGGAAAAGAATCAAACTTAGTTGGATGCTGGCAAAGTTTTCCTAAAGCCTATGAATGAAGAAAAAATTATATAGGCTTCAGATTTTTTAAAGTTACTTACTAGGAAAAGATATTTTCACAGCATATTTTTCACTTGAAATACTGGAATGTGGTTAATAATTTAATACCATTGTCAGCCTTCAGAGAAAAGACTGAACACCAAATCCTTCACTCAATCAAAAACATGATATATCTGTTAGCATGAAAGAAATACGTAGAAAGGAATCCAGAAAGTATATCATCCTGCTATCTTTTTAAGAATTTTTTTGGCTGCACCACACTGCATGGGAGATCTTAGTTCCCTGACCAGGGATCAAACCCACATCTCCTGCACTGGAAGTGTGAAGTTTTAACCATTGAACCACCAGGGTCGTCCGTATCCTCCAACTTTATCTAGAGAAATGCTTGGGAAAATAGTTGACATAGAAAATAGTTGAAATCAATCAAAACAGAGATCAAAAAGCCAAAGAAAATAATAAGAGGAGAAGAAAGTTATTATAAATGCAATCTAATATATATATCTGTGTGTGAACACAGTTAAATCTAAGTGACTACATGTGAGCATCGTGAATGATACTGGGCTTTTAGGAATCATGAAGCCTGAAGAAATCATTGCAGCAAAGGCTGAAGGACTTGGGAGCAAGCCAAAACATTTCAGCCCTCATCTAAGACTTGGAGAGAAGGGTAGGAATGGGCAATACTAGTATAGCTGACCCTTGAGCGACACAGGCATGAACTGTGCAAGTCCCCTTATAGGAACCTTCTATATGAGGGCCAACTGTAATAAGTTACATATGGTTTTTGACTGCAGGAGGGAAGGTGGTGTTTCGAATCCCCAAATTGTTCCAAGATCAACTATATTTTTAAGTTCTTTTATAGAGACAAGCCTGGTTGAAGGAGAAAAGTTAATGCCTGAAAGTATTGGGGAAAAAGGACAAAGCAGAGGAGGCTTTCAGTCTGTCTTGTACCATGGGTCCAGGCATAATTTCTGGTGAAACAGTATGGCAAGCTATAGGCTGAATATTGGAAATCATATTGTGTGTGTTTTTGAACTTATTGTGGAAAAATAAACACATAAAACATCATAATAGCATCTACTGCACACTGTAATATGAACATATAGAAAGTGATATGGAGGTTAGCATAGTAAAGAATTTGCTTTACATTGTGGGCTTAAGAATAAGTGATATTTGCACTGCCTCTGATTTTAGAAAGAAATACAAAAGAACCACAAAATAGCTAGTAATATGGTACAAAAGGGACCAGCAAACCATGACAGTGGACACAAATCCAGCCTGCTGTTTTTTGTTTGTTTGTTTGTTTGTTTATTTCTATTTTGTTGTGGTAAAAGTCACATAATATAAAACATACTATTTTAACCATATTTAATTGTACAGTTCAGAGGCAATAAGTACATTCACATCGTTGTGCAGCACTCACCATCATGGATCCCTTGACTTTATTACCTTCCTAAACTGGAATGTGGGACTTCCCAGGTAGCACAGTGGAACCTGGCAATGCAAGAGACGTGAGAAATGAGGGTTCAATCCCTGAGTGAGAAAGATCCGCTGGAGGAGGAAATGACGGCCCCTTCCAGTATTCTTGACTTGGAAACCCTATGGACAGAGGAGCCTGGAGGGCTACAGTCTCGGGCATCACAAAGAGTCAGACAAGACTGAGCACAGAAGCAAAACTGAAACTCTGTCCTCATTAGACACTAATTCCCCATTCGCCCCCCTGACTCCTGCACCCAGCCCCTGGCATCTGCCAATGTACTTTCTGACTCTATGAATTCAACAATTCTAGGTACCTCATAAAAGTGAAATCAAATAGTATGTGTGTGTACCTAATGCATATTGGAATGCATTTTTTAAGATTAACTTAATATATGTTTTCCAAACAGATTCTATCTTCTTTTTCCCCCTTGTGCTATACAGTAGGTTCTCATGGTCTGTTTTTGTAAACAAAATTTTATTAGAACAAATCTGTACTCATTCATTTAAATCTTGCCTATGATAGTCTAGGTACTGTGGTAGCAGAGCCATAGTTGCAGCCAACATATGGCTCATAGAGCCTGAAACATTTCCTGTGTTGCTTATTACAAGAAAAGTTTGCCGGCCTCTAATGTAAGAGGTTTTACGGAATAAGCTTGGAGGCACGAGGAGCGATTAGAAGAGAGTGTTGTTCTCTAATACTCTTGATAGATATGGCATTTGCTGCAAGGAAAGGGTGGGGTGATTTGAGAGAATAGCATTGAAACATATATATTGTCATATGTAAAATAGTCGGGGATTTGCTGTTTGATGCTGGGCACCCAAAGCTGGTACTCTTTGACAACCTAGATGAGTGAGATGGGGAGGGAAGTAGGAGGGAGGTTCAAGAGGTAGCGGACATATGAATACCTGATGCTGATTAATGTTGATGTATGGCAGAAACCATCACAAAATTGTGAAGTAATTATCCTCTAATTAAAAATGAAAATTTAAAGAATATGCCATTTGACACAAACAATAGAATCATGCTTCTTCCCTTTAGGTAAATGATGTTAGTTATTCAATATTCGGCCTCTCTTTCCCTACAGTTTGCTTAGGTTGACACTGTGCAGAATTAAATGTCCATTTACTACAATTTTTTTTTTTTTTCATCTAAAAATGACCATGTGATGTCATTCTAAATAGTAGGATGTTAAGTGGAGGCCAGTAGGTGGAACTTTCAGGAAAGATACACGCTTCCTGCCAAAAAGACACACCTGGCACGGATATTTTACCCATTGCCATTTTCCTTGTTGCCTAAAGCAGATGTGGTCTCAAAATACATCAGCCACTTGCAACCATAAAGATGAAAGCCTATTGCTAAGTGAGATGGATCAGAAAGATAAAAGGGCCCGAAAGGATGATCCATCTCAGAACTGATGCTCCAGACCTGGTCTGTGACTCCCAAGAGCTTCCTTAAGAAAGTAAATCTTGTCTTTTTATGTTATCGAGTTGGATTTCAGATGTACGCAGCTGTATTCAGTCTGAATTGGTACTCAGACAAATTCTCGGTTTTAACATGAAGCCAGGAGCCTGGCAGGCTGCAGTCCCTGGTGTCACAAAGAGTCAGACCCAGCTGAGCAACTAAGCACAGCACACAGCACAGTAGCTAAAGAATTGAATCTAATACTGAATACAAAGGAATGGCAAGAAAGATTTTAGCATCACAGAACAATGATGGGGCTAATACAATATAGTTGTATTAAGTTGCTTGATTTGGAAATGATGCATAAAGTTATTCCTGTTTATCATCTCTACTGTATAATTGTGATGCGAGATGATTTTGCTGGGGCAGCACTTTTTCTTTCTGTCTGTGGTGAAGCTAATAGTTGATTTCAGATAACTAAATCTTGCTTCCTATCAACTACAGAACTGACTCCATAAAGTTTTGATCAGTGGATCAAAAGAGATAGAGGTTTTGAATGCTGACTTTGAGATTTGCAGAAAATCAAAAGTTGGTTACTATAAAATATCCAGTTGTCTGAGACCACATGAGGCCACAGCAGTTGTGATAAGGATCATTGAAAACAACTCCAAGAAATATTTATTGATCACTTACTATGTATCTGACATTGCATGTCATTCATAATGATTCCATGCTTGTATCATCTTGAGGTCAGCATTACAAATTATTCTTGTTTTACAGAGGATAAAACTAATAATATAGAATTAATTAATTTCCCCAAGATCACAGGGTTAGTAAGAAGTACAAATGGAAGAGATGTCTAAGCTTCAGCTTTCGAGTTCCCGTTTTCAATACAGTTTAAAAAACACAAAATCTAGATCAAGCTATTTGTGGAATAATTATAACAAGGAAAAGTGTGTTCCAGGATCCATACAGTTTATTGGGCCAGAGGTAAGGATCCCCTTCTTAATTCACTGGAATAGATTTGATATTATTATAATGTTCCTCTTGTTCAAGAGATAGCATTTTGTGATGGTTACAATCCCTGGGTTGGGAATATTCCCTGGAGAAGAAAATGGCAACCCACTCCAGTATTCTTGCCTGGGAAATCCCATGGACAGAGGAGCCTACAGTCCATGGGGTTACAGAGTCATACACGACTTAGCGACTAAACAACATCAGCATACCATACAAAGGAAAATGCATCCAATATTGCCTGGAAATAAAGGAATAGCTATTCATTTATACCCGAATTTAATCCCTAGAGGGTCCAGTAAGGGAATGCTTTTTTAACACGAATCCCTCTCACAACCCCAAAATACATACATCAGAGATAGTGTGGGGAAAGAAGTACTGTGGAGAAAGAAAAAGCTCCAGGTAGCTGAAAAACCTTAATAACCCAGATGGTGTGGACAGTGAGGTGAATGGAATAGTCCAGGGCCACTTTCTGTGTGGAAAGTATCTGTATGAACTGAGCTAAGGAGTGGAGTTCAGACTAGGCATGGTTACAGTGTTGGGTGATATGAAACTGTGTTTTCCGCAACACTTAACAACAATATAAATGGTAAATAAATCTGTAATTAAGGTATATAAAACTGAAACATTCAATATGCTTATAAAAATCAGTTCAGTTCAGTTCAGTCGCTCAGTCATGTGCGACTCTTTGCGACCCCTTGAATCGCATCACTCTGGGCCTTCCTGTCCATCACCAACTCTCAGAGTTTACTCAAACTCATGTCCATTGAGTCAATGATGCCATCCATCCATCTCATCCTCTGTCGTCCCCTTCTTCTCCTGCCCCCAATCCCTCCTATCATCATAGTCTTTTCCAATGAGTCAACTGTTCTCATGAAGTGGCCAAAGTACTGGAGTTTCAGCTTCAGCATCAGTCATTCCAATGAACACCCAGGACTGATCTCCTTCAGAATGGACTGGTTGGATCTCCTTGCAGTCCAAGGGACTCTCAAGAGTCTTCTCCAACACCACAGTTCAAAAGCATAAATTCTTTGGCACTCAGCTTTCTTCACAGTCCAACTCTCACAATCCATACATGGCCACTGGAAAAACCATAGCCTTGACTATATGGACCTTTGTTGGCAAAGTAATGTCTCTGCTTTTGAATATGCTATCTAGGTTGGTCATAACTTTTCTTCCAAGGAGTAAGCATCTTTTAATTTCACGGCTGCAGTCACCATCTGCAGTGATTTTGGAGCCCCGCAAAATAAAGTCTGACACTGCTTCCACTGTTTCCTCATCTATGTCCCGTGAAGTGATGGGACCAGATGCCATGATCTAGCTTATAGAAATGCAATCACTGAAAAGTAAAACAAACAAATGTGATGAAGGATTTTTAATGTAAGATATGAATCCAATAGTCACTAAGAAATAAGATATGAATTTAAATGAATAAACAGTTGAAAATAAAGATATCAAATAATTATGTTAACTCTAATAAGATGAAAGATAATAAGCTAAAATACAAACACATAGGGCAGACAAAGTACTAAGTTTCCTTACATAAGAAACTGTTTCAGGCTTCCCTGGTATCTCAGAGGGTAAATTCCCCTACAGTATGGCAGAACTGGGTTCGATCCCTGGGTTGGGAAGATCCCCTGGAGGAGGACATGGCAACCCACTTTAGTATTCTTGCTTGGAGAATCTCCATGGACAGAAGAATCTGGTGGGCTATACAGTCCATGGGGTCACACAGAGTCAGACACGAATGAGCAACTGAGTACAACAAAAGGAACTGTTTCAATAATAAGAAAAATGCACTATAATCAAATGAGCATGGGGAAATTACATTAGCAGGAGATTCATAGGAAAATAAATGTTAATTGTATTAAAACATTTCAAATTTCACTAGGAATTTAAAAAGCTCAAAGGAGAAAGAGATAGCAATGTTTGCCTATCCAGTATGCAAATTTGATAATTCACACAATTATTAGTGTGCAGAACTATTAGCAGAAATGTTGATTTCCATAGTTTTTTGGCGGGTAGTTTGGCAATATCCATCAAAATTTTTAAAAGAACATAAGTTTATAATAGAAGACTCTTTTATAGATATACTGACATGGATATCTAAAGTTGTATGTTGAAAGTTGCCCATTGTAGTATTGTTCACAGAGGTGAAAAGTAGAAAACATACTTAAAGTACAGTGAAGTTCTCAAATTATTCTTCATACGGTGATACCCTAGGCAGGCTTAAAATGAATGAATTTAAACGGTGTATGCTGACATTCAAAGATCCAGAGTATTTTAGCGAGAAATTTTTCAGAAATCTGTGTGGAATAGCATCCTTTTTTTGAAAAATGAATATGTGTTCCTGAATATGAATGCACACATAGAAATATATGGAGACCACACACATCGGTGAAAGCAATTACTTCTAAAAAAAAGGCTGCAGTTTTATTTGGTATAACAGCAATTCATCATGATTCTTCTTTATTAAAGTGATATATATATATGTTATTTGTGAAATAATAATAAAAAGTGATATATGATCATAAAAAATAATAGCATTCATATTTAAAGCTATATCAATTTCCAATACTAATAATAGCTTACAAGAGTGGGATAGTTGACAACAAAATTTTCACAATAGAAGGTGCCTAATAAGATCACTGGTTTTACCATATGCACATTAATTTAGTTTTGGATCATCCAGTCCTTAAAAAAATCTTTATTCTTTAAATTGTCTGATTCTTCTGGAAAAGAGAGAGAGGGAAGGAACTTAGTATGCTTAGAACTGTGATATGGTCTAGTAATAAAACAGTAAAAAAAAAAAAAAACACAAGTACCTACATTTGAGCAGGTTGCAGATGTGTAAACACATTTTCAATATGGCGTCTGATAAGCAAAAAATAGAGGAACAGTACAGTAGGACTGAGAGCCCTGCTTGCAGACAGAGAAAATATCCTCTGAATCTTTTATAAAGCATGGACTTTTTTTTTTTTGGCTTAGATGAGGAGAAAAAATAAATGCATTTTGCATAAAGGACAATTCCTCTCTCTTCCCTGCAGTTATATAGCTTAGAGTTTGTGTGTGTGTGTGTCTGTGTGGTTAAGGAAGAATAAGCAGAATCATCATACAACTGACGAGTTCCCTGTAGAGCTTTGCAAAATGTGCTCTGAGAAAACAGAAGAGGCAAGAGAAAGCACCTCTAGGGATTTCTCATGCGTGCACGTTTTTATCAGATTGTTATTTCTTGTATATCCACAGTGCTAAGAAATGATTGTGGAGGCCTCCCAGTAATTGCTGTGTGTTGTATTGCCTGTGAGAAAAGCATGATTTGGTTGTATATGTCTTGTCAGTGAGTAATAATCAGCAGACAAAGTCTTGACATTCTGGGTATTTCAATAAAGAAAGATGCAAAATAAACTGAAGTGCTTTTTGATGCATGTTCTAATATAAGGTTTTCCTTTATCTCTTGCATTTACATACACCATGTAATTTCAACTATTATCTAGGGAATCATATCCTTCCAAAACAGGGTTTTTCAGCATTGCCACTACTAACATTTTGGACTAGATAATTCTTTGTTATGGAGGACTGTCCTGTGCATTGTAGGATGTTTAGCGGCATCCCTGGTCTCTCTACTCGTTAGATTCCAACAACATCTCTCCTCTTGCTGCTTTACTGTGATGTCTTCAGATATTGCTCAAAGATCTCTGGAGGCCAAAATTGCTCACAGCTAGAATCACTCTCCTAAGAAACATGCGAGATAAAATAATAAAACAACTTCAAAGTAGAAACATGAATGGAAGAAATACTTATTAAGAAATAATACTTGTCCAAGAAAATTCCATAGTGTTAAAATGCTCATGCTATAGGCTGCTGCTGCTGCTGCTAAGTTGCTTCAGTCGTGTCTGACTCTGTGCGACCCCATAGACAGCAGCCCACCAGGCTCCCCCATCCCTGCGATTCTCCAAGCAAAAACACTGGAGTGGGTTGCCATTTCCTTCTCCCTCATGCTATATACTTGTGACCAAAACCAATTCTATCTGCCGGGTAAGCAGTTTTCATGTTTAGATGTTAACTGTCATATTTGAATAGATACCTTTATGAAAATAGCTAGGAAAACCACTGTGTAAAGTATTTGTGCTTATAGAAAGAGTAACAGTGTGGTGCATGACAGTCATTGTGGCTCCCATTAAAAAAAAAAAAAAAAAAAGCCTGTTTTTATAGCATTGATTTAAAAAGGACCCTTTGGGATATGATGGATGTCTATTAAGCTACTGGCTATCATTTTGCTTTCTCTTAAACTTATCTAAAAATGTGGTTGCCTTCAACAAAATGAACTTATGTGGACAGAATGACATTATAATATCATAGAGGGATAATGTAACCTGAGAGGACTATGATGAGGCTTGTATACATTTTATCAGTACACATTTGACATATATTTTGTTTTTTTTTTCCTGTGGTATGTGGTTTATTATCATTCCAGTCTTAATGATTTTACCATCTCCTATCCGTTATTTTATAGAAGCACTTCTTTAATTTGATTTTCTATAAGTTTATTAAAAGTCTAGTTGCTCAGAACTGAGTCCTAAAATTATGAAATGATGAAAGTTAATATTCCTGATTGTCATTGCAAATAAAACGGGAAAAAAACCTGAGATGAAACTATTCTTGTTTTTGGAGTCAGTGTTCAGGTTTCATGTGTGGCTTTGGGAAATGAAGAAAGAATGGATAAATCTTATTTGTAAATGGCATTGCCACTCTCAGATGGAGTGGCATCTGTTTTAAGATATTTAGTGATATTACAGTAGCGTATATTATTATCACAAAATTAGTAAGGGTATTTCTTTTAAATTGTGTGTATTGGTAAATCTCTTAAAAAAAAAAACACATGCATTTGTCTCTTTTTTATGTAAGTATACCCACATTTCTGCAATTCTGGTTTTAATTTTGCCTGGAATCAGAAGATTTTAGTACAAAGTTTAAAGCATTAATTTTGTTGCATTGTAATCACCTTAAATTTAAAATATGCTTTATATATAGAAATCGTTTCAAAGAAAACCATAGCAGATCACAATCTTGGAAATAAATTTTACATCTTCGTTTTTCACAGAAATGTATCTATAAGGAAATAAATAGATTTCTACCTATTCTCTTCTGTATGCTAATGAAATATACAATAATAAACCTTACTTGAAAACATTTTAAAATTGTAACACATTTTAGCAATAATTATTCTAAGTTCATTGGAGGGAGAACAAAATATTTTATAAAATTATGAATATGAAATTTATGAACTTTAATTCAGTGGAGTACTAAAACTTAATTTGGCATATAAGGAGAGGATATGAAATTTTACCACATGACCCTTATATTCTGTAAGGTCCCTTGTCTTCATAGATCTAGTAAAACATCTCTAATCATTTTCATGTTTTTTTGTTCCCTTCCAATCTCTAAACCCCAGACCTATTTCCATTTGCAGCTGTGTTCTTTGTTGCAAAGCAACAAGAAGAGACACCAGCTGTGCTTATTTTATTGTGCTGCTTGTTGGTGAACTGATTTAGTTCGGCCCAAACATCTTGGGAGCTTCACCTGGATATCTTCCAGGATTCTAGCAGCCATTTTAAAATTATTACCCTGGGGCATAACTTCAGGATAAGATAATTTCAGTAAAGTGAAGCTGACTTTACAATTCCACATGGTAGATCAGAGTGAATATGAACAATTACATAGGACAAGTGATGAATTATATATTGGAGAAAAATTTCCTTCTTAACTTCCTTCTCATAACTTTTCCTCTCTATCAGTTAGTTTTTCTTTTGTAACAAACCAAACCAGAGTTTATGGTTCAGAGTATCATTCGTTTTACATTATAAAGAGAAATTAAGAAATCATTCCATTTAAAGTAACATCAAAAAGAATAAAATATTTAGGAGTAAATATACTAGAGGATGTCAAAGATCTGTACAATGAAAATTATAAGATATTGAAGAAAGAAATTGAAGGAGACCAAATAAATAGAAAAGTATTCCATTTTCATAGATTGTAGGAATTTTGTTAAAATACCCATACGTCCTAAAGTAATCTACAGATTTAACAAAATCCCTATGGAAACCTCAATATTGTTTTCCATAGAAATAGAACAAACAATCCTAAAATTTGTATGGATCCTCAAGAGGCTCCAAATAGCCAAAGCAATCATGAGAAAGAATAAATGTAGAGGCATCACACTCCTGAATTCAAACTATATTATAAAGCTGTAGTGATCAAAACAGTACAGCATCAGCATAAAAACAGACACATAGATCAACAGAACAGAATAAAGAGCTCAGAAGTACCCATTCATATGCGGTTGATGAATTGTTGACAAAAGAACTAAGAATATATAGTGAGGCAAAGTATATGTATGTGTGTATGTTAGTCACTCAGTCGTGTCCAACTCTTTGTGACCTCACGGACTGTAACCCACCAGGCTCCTCTGTCCATGGGATTCTCCAGGCAAGAATACTGGAGTGGGTTTGCCATTCCCTTCTGGTGTCAGGAAAACTTTACATCAAACACACACACACACAAAACTTAAAATGAATTAAAGACAAGTTGAATGTGAGACACAACCAAAAACTCCTAGAAGAACACATAGTGGGTAAACTTGACATTAATCTTAATAATGGGCTTTTTCAATTCGATACTAAAAGCACAAATAAACAAGTGAGGCTTTAAAAGTTTTCGGCAGAGCAATGGAAACCATCAACAAAAAGAAAAGGCAACCTGTGTAGTCGGGGAAATACTTCATATTTATTCTTAGGGTAGCATTTCAGGAGAGTGATAGCAGAAGCCCAGATGTTTTTCAAGACAAGGCTCAGAACTTCCACTACTCTACTTTTGCTGTATTCTATTATTGTAAATCACTTGAATCAATGTTTTGTGAATATTTATTGAATAATTACGTGTCAGTCTTTTCTACCTACATTTATGTCTGGAGAAAAAAGTTTGTAAAAATAAACCACCTTAATGTTTGGAACATCATTGTTCTGATATCTGGTTAAAAAAAAAAGTGGTATTTATGGAGCAATTATTCATTTATTTTCCTATAAATAATTGCACTTGTGTTTCAAGAAAGACCCCAAAACCAATTTATTTTCTCACTTTTATCCAATGATTGATATGATCTACCAGATTGCATTTTATGCTGCTTCAGATTCCTTTGTTTCTCCATTTTCTTTTTATGAACATAGACTAGACTTGGAATTCCCCCCAAAACTGCTCAGTTTATTATAGAAAGCACTTCACTGGAATAGATAAATTATTTGACCATAAGCTGAACACAGTTTATAAAAATTAATGCTGCATATTATGTTTTTAAAAATATATCTCCAAATGATTTTCAGATGTATGCACCTTGGTGTAAGAAATGCAAATACAAAGTAAACCAATCAGTTTGGGCAATTCTAGATTCAACTTACATTCAAATAATTGTAAAAAATGTAATGGGTGAAATTTTCATGATGGATAAAGGAACATTCTTGTGTATAAATTAGTCTTGGAACTAAACACTCTCTTCATGGAGATAATGCTTTTTAAAAATGCAGCTTACATTCTTACTACAACTGAACTTAGAGCATCCTGGGCTTACTGTTTTATTACTTACTACCTTATATTATGGGCTTCCCGGGTGACTCAATGGTAAATCATCCACTGCCAGTGTAGGGGACACAGGGGATGTGGGTTCAATCCTTGGACTGGAAAGATCCCTCAAAGAAGGAAATGGCAACCCAGTCCAGTATTCTTGCCTGGAAAATGCCACGGACAGAGGAACCTGGCAGAATATAGACCATGTGTTCTCAAAGAGTCAGACATGGCTTAGCAACTGAGCACACATGTACATGATTTATATTACACATTAATTTGAACTTGTATTTTACTGATTTGTAGATACCTCACTTTTTAATTTTATTTCTGTGTCATGTGCACCTAACGAACTATCACAAACATAGTAGTTAATAGACATTTAAAAACACCAATATAGTATACTAACACATATATATGGAATTTAGAAAGATGGTAATGATGACCCTGTATGTGAGACAGCAAAAGAGACACAGATGTATAGAATAGACTTTTGGACTCTGAGGGAGACGGAGAGTGCGGGATGATTTGGGAGAATCGCACTGAAACATGTATACTATCATGTAAGAAACGAATTGCCAGTCTATGTTTGATGCAGGATACAGGATGCTTGGGGCTGGTGCATGGGGATGATCCAGAGAGATGATATGGGGTGGGAGGTGGGAGGGGGGTTCATGTTTGGGAACTCATGTATACCCGTGGTGGATTCATCTCAATGTATGGCAAAACTGATACAGTATTGTAAAGTAAAATAAAGTAAAAATAAAAATTAAAAATAACTAACTAAATAAATAAATAAAAACTAAAAAAATAAATAAATAAAATCTATATGAAATAAAGACAAATTATAATGTTTTATAGAGGTGAAGAGCTATTATTCCATGTGATGTTTTCTCTGTATTTTTATCACATAAACATATTTATGAATTTCCTTGTTAAAATTATTCTTAACATTTGGAAACATTTACTAACATTTTATATAAATGTATCATATTTATGGCCACTTTATTGTTTTTCTTCCTTTCCTTTCTTCATTCTTTCCTTTCTGGAGAAATTCACCAAAACAAAAAACTCATGTTAGACACTGGCCACTACTCAACTACCACTTCTACTATTAATCAGCCTATTCTATTGCCCCTATATTTTAATAAAAGTTCATAAATGGAAATTACTATGGAATATTATAAAATAAAAATATTTTAAGTGTGAAATTATAATATTAGGACATATAAATGCTGAAATTTCATTCTAAAAACTCATGTGCAGTACATTTAACCTAACCTTTAATTTAATTTGATTTCTAATTTTATTTTGAAACTCAACTTTCTTTTCTGAGACACTTTGGGGTGGTTTTGCCATTTTCAAGGTGTTGGGTATAGAGTGAAAGAATAGTAATCAGCTGTAGAGTAAAGGCATAGTGACTAGGAGTTGGGTGAATGTTCATTGTTCAGGTATACCAAGAAAGTTCAGAATGAGGTATGGAGAACATGCCCAGCCAAGAGGTCCAGAATAAATACCCAGTGCCCAGAAAGCAGGTATACAGTGATTATACAGTGATCAAAGCTAGAGATGTCGTAGTAACCACATAGATTTCTGCTCTTGTCTACTAGGGATCTTTGTTCCCACTGGTTTTCACGCCTCAGTCCATGATGGTCATAGTTGCCTGTTCTTGGTCTTAATTCCAGGTCCTTTTGTGATCCACTGAGTTTCTCTCAGATAAATTTCATTTCCTATCTTAGTAAATGGCAAATATTTCCTTGCTCTCATAACTTGGTATGGAGAGAACTCTGTGATCAGTCTAGACCTTTTATGGTTTCATAAGGTAAATGGCCTACCTCTTTATTTTTAAAATATTTTGTATTCTTTATTATGTTGAGGTATGTTCTCTTTACATGTACTTTGTTCAGGTTTTTTAAAGATGAGGTAATGTTGAATTTGTTAAATGCCATTTAGCATCTGCTTTATTTAATTTTTATTCTCCAGAGTGTTAATGTGATTTATCACATTAACTGATTTGCAAATATTGACCTATTTTTGTGTTCCTGGAATAAATCCCACTTGATCACAATATATGACCTTTTTAATGTATTGTTGGATTTGATTTGCTTATTCTGTTGAGGATTTTTGCATCTATGTTTATCAGTGATATTGATATTGGTCTATATTTGTGTGTATGTTTGTGTTATAGTTTTCCTCTCTGGTTTTGGTGTCAAGGTGATGACCTAGTACAATGAGTTCAGAAACAGTCCTTCGTCTTCAATTTTCTGGATAGTTTGGGAATGATAGACATTAATTTTTCTTTACATGTGTGGTAGAATTTACCTGTGAAACTATCTGGTCCTGGACTTTTATTATTATTATTATTAATTCAATTTTGTTACTAGTGTTTGACCTGTTCATATTTTGTATTTTTCTTGATTCAGTCTTGGAAGATTGCATATTTATAGGAATTTATCTTCAAAGTTGTTCAATTTGTTGGTTTATAACTTTAAATATTCTCTTATGATGCTTTCTATCCCTGTGGTATTGTTTGTAATATCTCCTTTTCCAATTCTGGTTTTATTTATTTGGGTGTTTTCTTTTGATTCTTTCCTTTGATGAGTCTGGCTAAATGTTTATCAATTTTCTTTATCTTTTCAAAGAATCAGGTCTTCGTTTCATTGATACTTTCTATTGTTTTTTGAGTCTATATTTCATTTATTTCTTCTCTGATCTGAATGTTTTCTTCCTTCTACTAACTTTGGACTTTATTTTTCTTCTTTTTCTATTTCCTGTAGTGTAAGGTTATGTGGTTTATTTGAGATTTTTCTTGTTTGCTGAGATATATCGTTATTGCTACGAACTTCCCTCTTTGACTTGCTTTTGCTGGGTCTGCTAGACTTTAGAACATTGTTTTTCCATTTCAATTTGCCTGGCTGTTTGTGAGACCCAGTCATGATTTCTGTAGGCATGATCACCACTGCCACGGGGGTGGTGATGCATGGGGCTGGCCCCACCATGACTGGCTGCGAGGCCTCACAGCAATTGCTGGTGTGCTAGGCTGGACTCCACAGTGTGAGCTGTTTTGGAAAGTCTTTGGCAGAGCTGGAGACACATACTTGATGGGGTAGAGTGAGAAGTACTTTGGAGGGGTGATGGTGTCAGTCCACAGGGGAACACATGGGCAGGGTCCATGATGTTAACTAGTTTAGTGGAGAGTAACAGAAAAGGTGCCCACCAATGCTGGGCCAGCTGGATGAAAGGAGAGTTAAAAAAAAAAATGATGCCCACCAGCATTTCTGTCCCTGGAGAAAGTTCCACCTCCTCCATACCTTCTCAGTACCTGTCCTAAAATTAGTCAATGAATCTCCTCCTCACATGACCCAGGAACATTTTAAGCTGCTGCCTCTGCACTGGGACTTTGGGTGAGTTTGTATGTAAGCTCTTCAACAGTGATGTCTGTTTCCTCTGGCTCTCCCAGATGTAAGCCCCACTGTTTTTCAAATCCAGACATTATGAAAGCCTGTCTTCCCCATGAACATCTCCCAGACTGGGGAGCACACTGTGGGGCTCATGCCTCAGGAAAGCTTATGAAGTCGTGATAGTCCTCTCACTTGTGGACTGCCACACTGGGGTGTAGATTTGACTAGATTGCATCTCTATCCCTCCTATGGTCTCCATGTGGAGTTTTCTTAAGTCCTTAATTGTAGAAAATCTGTTCTGCTAGTCTTGAGTGAAAGTGAAAGTCGCTCAGTCCTGTCCAACTCTTTGCGACCCCATGGACTATAGAGTCCATGGAATTCTCCAGGCCAGAATACCGGAGTGGGTAGCCTTTCCCTTCTCCAGGGGATCTTCCCAACCCAGGGATTGAACTGCTCTCTCCTGCTTGGAAGGCAGATTCTTTACCACTGAGCCACCTGGGAAGACAGTTGTTCTATATGTAACTGTAATTTTAGTTTTTCTGTTGGAGAAGGTGAGCTCAGGATTTTTATCCTCTGCTATCTTGATCTGGACTCTGGTAGAAATCTGCTATTAAATTTTAGCAAACCGATCCTAATCTGACTTTGCTATTGAGCTTTTTCATGGAAGAAAATAAGTATTGAATTTTTGGTAGTGCACTGAACAATAGTTGGCAAAGGAACCATATAAGCTATGATTCCATTTACTTGAGGCCATTGCAATGGAATGTTTCCCCATTCTCACTGATGTGTTCATTAGTGTAAGTCTGACTAAATGGTCTCATTAAATCTTTCACTGCTGTTTCACATAGCACCATGGAATATTGCAAAATTTGTGCTCCTTCTATAGAAGTTTATCACAGCATGAAATGCATACATGACAAAAGGCAAACACAAATATAAGAATATATACTTTTTGTTTTACCCAGTTGTTTGTGGTAAGTTGTTATCAGAAACAAAAAGAAACTCAACTGGAAGAATCTAAATGCATATCAGAAACACTATGGAATATCATATGAATATGAAAATTATATTTACCTAGCTGGCATGGAAATGTCCATGACATGTTCTCTTATTACAGAAAAAGTTGTATAAAGTTCTGTTTATATGTACACAACTACAAGATAGACCTTTGAATGAGTGGAGACAGTTATGAAAAGACATGTAAGACATTTCTAACATTGCTTTTCTTAAGGGGAGTGGTTAAAGGAGTTATATTTTTCTCACTAAGATCATATTTGACTTCTTGAAGACATTCTGTAAGATAAATGCAATTAATAATAACAGATTGATTGAGCAGGAATTTTCTGTATTGTCCTTTGAGTAAAGAGGTGTACCAGCACCTGTTTGGGAACTGCTTTGTTGCTTTGTAAATAAATTTACACTCTGGCTCATAGTCTGTGTGAATAAAGCAGCTGGTGAGATAGCAACTGACAGAGTCGAAGAAAAGTTGTTGATTTCAAGCAGCGTTTAATAAGTCTCCGCCACCAGGTCTAATCTTCAGTCTTCATATATATACATGTCTCTTATGCAAGAGACAAAAGAGATGCAGTTTCAGTCCCTGGGTTGGGAAGATCCCGTGGAGGAGGGCATGGCAACCCACTCTAACCTGGAGAATCCCCATGGATAGAGGAGCCTGGGGGCTAGAGTCCATAGGGTTGCAAAGAGTCGGGCATAACTGAAGCAACTTAGCACTCATTAAGGAGGATTTTAATTTTATATCTGCATTGTTATGTTTTATTTTTTGTAACTGTGAAATATATACACTGGGCTATTACAATGTTTAAAATTAATTTTTCAGCTAACTGGCAAAAAATAAATTGGAGTTATTTCCTCAATAATTAAAATCAATGTCAACTTTAAATATATTTTTGAATATATGTATTTTAAATATATATTTTAAATATATATTTTTAAATATATATATTTACCTTATATAATGTATAATAATAGCATATATATTATCTTTCATTAAACTCTTCTCAAACATTATTACCGATTTTCGGTGAGCAAAAAAGGACAAAATAATTCTGTCTCTGGTATTCTAGTCTGTAGTAGATGTTTTGTTGTTTATTGGTTTTGATTTTATTTTTTCTCTTGTTTTTATTGAATGAAAATTTAGCTGAAATACAAGGTATTATTCAGAATAAGGCTGAATTTGTTAACAACTTTTATTTTTTAAATGAAATTCTTTTCCTGAGTGGAAAGTAAAGCAACTTATAGATATAAATTTAATTTTTGATGAGAAGTTGATATAAAATTAGCAAATGAAATGGACTTAATTATCATATACGGTAAACTAGGGAATTAAGTATTAAAGTGTTATGTGCTATTTAAATAGATAAAGAGACAAACTATATATACATATGTATTTTCCTCCAGGTTAAAAAAACATTCTATCCTAAAGTCTATTTTGCATACAGAAGGCAGCTTTCTAGGCTTCCCAGGTGGCTCAGTGGTAAAGAATCCACTTCCCAGTGCAGGAGACACAAGAGACTCAGGTTCAATTCCTGGGTTGGGAAGATTCTCTGGAGAAGGAAATGGCAACCTGTTTCAGTATTCTTATCTGGAAAATTCTATGGATAGAGGAGCCTGGAAGCATACAGTCCATGGGGTCAGAAAGAGTTGGACATGACTGAGAAAACACACACAGGCAGCTCTCCAAATGATGTATTTGTCAGATTCCAATATGTTAAGTAAATTTCTAGTTAGTGAATATAAACACACACACACACACACACACACACACCTACCTAGATTCCTATTTGAAAGTAGTAACTATAGAAGAATCAAATGCAGAACCTAATCATAATATTTGGTATCATCATTATTCAGAAAAGAAATAAAGGGTAGTTGGGGAGAAACCTGTTAATACCTTCTGTCTGCATTAGAGTTTAATCAGGAAAAATCAGATTCTCTGTCATTTAGCTCAATAAAAGGGACTGAATTGGTGGAACAAGTTAAGAAAATGGTAAGAGAAGCAAAAACCAAATAGTGGGCTGTGACACAACCACTGAAGGACTGAAGCATCAGTAAGGCTGGGAGGGTGGGTGTTACCTGACCCCAGCAGGTGTGCTTTAATGCACAAACATGGGAAACACTAATTGCTGATGGATGTTAGGTTTCTGCAGAGCAGAACAGGGTAGGAAAGTAATGTGAGCACAGCATGCAGATGCGTTTAGAAGATACATAAAGCTGGTGGGATTACAGCAGTCTAGTCAGTTTTTACTGCAACCATTTACTCTGTACCGAAGTCAAGAAAATTGTGAGCATTCTGTAAGGCTACAGAAGACAGCAGCACTATTATTGGTACCTGGAGGTTGCTTCTTCCTAAGTATTTTACACATACCTTCATCTGACAAAATATATTTACTCACTTGGGCTTTGGCTATGGTTTGGGTGGGAGTGAGGGTAAGGTATAATGCCACCTCTCTTTAAATAGATGCATCTGGAAAGCCATTACATTCCACCAAGCAAACAGACAAGAAAAAGGTCTAGAAGATATTATAACTATTATCAACTAGATATTATCAACTAGTTTTTGTAACTATATCCAGCCATGATTGGATGCGGCAATGGAGTATGGAAAAAAAAATATCACATAGGAAAAGAGTAAGACCAGCTTGAATTCTGCCTTCTTAAATTGCCAACTATATTACCTTTATGAACCTCAACATTCCCATCTGTAAAATGGCATTGAATGTAATTTTCTCAATAGATGCATCTTATTGTTATGTTAAATGATATATAGCAGAGAGATCCCACATCCTTGGCACTATATATATATATGTCCTTATTTTTTCATTTATGGTATATGATTAAAAGTTTACTTGAGTAATATCAAATCTCACATTCAGTTCAGTTCAGTTCAGTCACTCAGTCGTATCCAACTCTTTGTGACCCCATGAATCGCAGCACGCCAGGCCTCGCTGTCCAACACCAACTCCCGGAGTTTACTCAAATTCATGTCCATCGAGTCGGTGATGCTATCCAACCTTCTCATCCTCTGTCATCCCCTTCTCCTCCTGCCCTCAATCCCTCCCAGCATCAGAGTCTTTTCCAATGAGTCAACTCTTTGCATGAGGTGGCCAAAGTATTGGAGTTTCAGCTTTAGCATCAGTCCTTTCAATGAACACCCAGGACTGATCTCCATTAGGAAGGACTGATTGGACCTCCTTGCAGTCCAAGGGACTCCCAAGAGTCTTCTCCAACACCACAGTCCAAAAGCATCAGTTCTTCAGTCCTCAGCTTTCTTCACAGTCAAATTATCACATCCATACATGACCACTGGAAAAACCATAGCCTTGACTAGATGGACCTTTGTTGGCAAAGTAATGTCTCTGCTTTTCAATATGCTATCTAGGTTGGTCATAACTTTCCTTCCAAGGAGTAAGCATCTTTTAATTTCATGGCTGCAGTCACTATCTGCAGTGATTTTTGGAGCCCAAAAAAATAAAGTCTGACACTGTTTCCACTGTTTCCCCATCTATTTCCCATGAAGTGATGGGACCGGATGCCATGATCTTAGTTTTCTGAATGTTGAGCTTACAGCCAGCTTTTCACTGTCCTCTTTCACTTTCATCAAGAGGCTCTTCAGTTCCTCTTCACTTTCTGCCATAAGGGTGGTGTCATCTGCATATCTGAGGTTATTGATATTTCTCCCGGCGATCTTGATTCCAGCTTGTGCTTCTTCCAGCCCAGCGTTTTTCATGATGTACTCTGCATAGAAGTTAAATAAGCAAGGTGACAATATACAGCCTTGACATACTCCTTTTCCTATTTGAAACCAGCCTGTTGTTCCATGTCCAGTTCTAACTGTTGCTTCCTGACCTGCATATAGATTTCTCAAGAGGCAGGTCAGGTGGTCTGGTATTCCCATCTCTTTCAGAGTTTTCCACAGTGTATTGTGATCCACACAGTCAAAGGCTTTGGCATAGTCAATAAAGCAGAAATAGATGCTTTTCTGGAACTCTCTTGCTTTTTCGATGATCCAGCAGGTGTTGGCAATTTCATCTCTGGTTCCTCTGCCTTTTCTAAAACCAGCTTGAACATCTGGAAGTTCACGGTTCACGTATTGCTGAATCTCACATTAGGTACTTCCATAAAAAGGATCTAACCAAATCTAACTGAATCTCTACTTGAAGTACAGGGGACTTCCCTGGCAGTCCAGTGGTTAAGACTTCGCCTTCCAATGCAGAGGGTGCAGTTTCAATCCTTGGCCAGGGAGTTAAGGTCCTACCTGTCCCCTGGCAAAATAGTCAAATCATAAAACAGAAATACTGTAGCACATTCAACAAAAACTTTAAAAAATTCAGCCACATCATTAAAATATCTTAAAAATAAGAGACTATACAAAAACTAGCAATAGCCATGACTGAAAACATATAATTAGAATAGTGAATTTTGCTTTGTTACCCAGATGTTTCATAAGTGTGCTTACAGAGGATTTTTTTTTTAAATCCAGTGACTCTTGGGTGACTACTCAAAGCTTTATAAAATTACATGATGGCTAAAATACTATGTTATTTCTCCATTGGTGAAATTACAGTCCTCCTGTGTAGAATGAAATTTAAGTTGTATCTTGATGATTATTACTTTTTCGCAGTCCCTGGAAAAAAATCTTCTGAGAATTAAGCCCTAAGAGATTCCTTCAGAGAGCTACTCTCAGCCTTCATAAATCTCCAGCTTATTTTTACTCAAAGCTCTTGCTCAATGTTAATTCACTTGAGATTTTAACAGAGCTGTGATCTCTGACAAGTCATGCATAATGATTTGCAATCTCAGAGAATATTTGCTTGCTATTAAAATGCCTTATTAAATATTTCAAATTGGTCTTTAGAGGTTTTTAGGAAAGTCCACTGTGTTTCTCATTGATATGTAATGTTACAAAATGTGTGCTATTTGTAAAACAGCAGTACAAGAGGAAACCACATGAAAAGAATGACACAGGGCGGTCCCCAAAGAAAACAAGACTTGAATTTTATTTTAGAAAATAGATCTTGAAAGCTTTTTTATGTACTTGAATCTTTTCAGCTTTGTTTCAAAAATCAACTGAGAGGCTATAATCCCTAGCATGGGATTACCTAAATGTGCACTGTAGGATATATTTAATGTGAAAATAAAATAAATAGTACACTAAATAGCCAATGAAATTTTAAAATGCAATGTTTCTGTGGTTATTGTTTTTAATGAAAACAGTTGTAAAAATGAAAGACACTTATGTAGTACTGTTTAAAGTTTTCTTTGATTGGAAGCCAGTTGTTTAGGGAAAGTACTGTGAGTTTAATATCTATTGACCAAACCCATATAATAATTTCCAGAGAAAATTAGATACTTATTTTAATATTCTAGTGGAATAATGGGCTTCTAGGTATCACTTCTCATATTTCTCTTTGGAAATCTAGCACTGTAGAGGATAATAATCCTTTTCTATTATGTATACAGTTAGGGGCGATAGCATGAACAAAGGAATTTAATGGCGCAATGTGGAATACTTTTCTCAGACATAAATATAACATACGGATTTTTTTTTTTTCATTTAAACTTTTCAACCAGGAATAAAAAGTCTTCATTAAAATAACCAATATAGCTAATTAATTTACTTAGAAAGGCCAACAGTTGGATCACTCAGTTCAGTTCAGTCTCTCAGTTGCGTCCGACTCTTTGCGACCCCGTGAATCACAGCACGCCAGGCCTCCTTGTCCATCACCGACTCCCGGAGTTCACTCAGACTCATGTCCATCAAGTCAGTGATGCCATCCAGCCATCTCATCCTCTGTCGTCCCCTTCTCCTCCTGCCCCCAACCCCTCCCAGCATCAGAATCTTTTCCAATGAGGCAACTCTTCGCCTGAGGTGGCCAAAGTACTGGAGTTTCAGCTTCAGTATCATTCCTTCCAAAGAAATCCCAGGGTCGATCTCCTTTAGAATGGACTGGTTGGATCTCCTTGCAGTCCAAGGGACTCTCAAGAGCCTTCTCCAACATCACAGTTCAAAAGCATCAGTTCTTCGGCGCTCAGCCTTCTTCACAGTCCAACTCTCACATCCATACATGACCACAGGAAAAACCATAGCCTTGACTAGATGGACCTTTGCTGGCAAAGTAATGTCTCTGCTTTTGAATATGCTGTCTAGGTTGGTCATAATTTTCCTTCCAAGGAGTAAGTGTCTTTTAATTTCATGGCTGCAGTCACCATCTGCAGTGAGTTTAGAGTCCAAAAAAATAAAGTCAGACACTGTTTCCTAATCTATTTCCCATGAAGTGATGGGACCAGATACCATGATCTAGTAATGCCTAATATTTAACAAATCAAATAACATTAATTTCTACCTAATTCTGTCTGTTTGTGAAATTAACTTTTTATTTGATCTCATTTATGATGTATCTGGCATCAAAGAAGATATTATCATTTTTTCTTGGCTTCTAACTTCTGACTCTTATCCAGAGTCAAAGAACAACTGCAAATTCTGAGAATAAACGTCCTTTCCTCCCACTGCAGCTATAATACAATGTATCAGTTTGCTAGGACTGCTAAACCAAAGAACGACGAACTTAAAAAATACGCCTTTACTGTTAGCACTGTTCCTGAAGTTAGATGTCTACAGTCCAGGTATTATTAGCAGGGCCATATTCCCTCTTAAAGACCTGGGGGAGGGTCTTTTCAAGCCCCACCTCCAGCTTCTAGTGCTTTGCTGGCAATCTGACTTACCTTGTCTTGTGGAAATATCATCTTGATCTCTGCCTTCATCTTCACCTAATGTACTTCTCTTGTGTGTGTGTGTGTGTGTTTGTGTGTATCCATCTTTTCCAAGTGTCTTATTTTTATAAGGACAGCAGTCATAGTAGATCAGTAGCCCAAACTATTGCAGTATGACTTCATCTTAATTACATCTCTAGTGACCCGATTTCACCTGTTAAATGGCACAGTGGTAAAGAATCTGCCTGTCAATACAGGAGGTGAGAGAGATGCAGGTTGGATCCCTGGATTGGGAAGATCCCCCAGAGTAGGAAATGGCAATCCACTCTACTATTCTTGCCTGGAGAATCCTGTGGACAGAGGAGCCTGGCGAGATACAAAGTCCATGGGGTCGCAAAGAGTGAGACATGACTGGGCATTCATGCAGGCCAGAGACAGATGGAGAGAGATTGGGTAAAGTGAACCATGATAAATAAACTGCTGCCTGAGAAGCAAACTCCTTGCCCAGGTGAGCAATCTATTGTGAAAAAAAAGAAAGCTGATGACTAAGATGAAAAATTGTCTCAGTTCATTTTCTGAAATTTTATGAAGGAAATACGGGAAATATTTAAGAGGTTCAGTTTTATATGGTTCCCAGGCGGTGCTAGTGGTAAAGAATCTGCCTGCCAACTCAGGAGAAGCAACAGACATGGATTTGATTCCTGGGTTGGAAGATTCCCCTGAAGTAGGAAATGGCACCCGCTCCAGTATTCTTGCCTGGAAAATTCCATGGACAGAGGAGCCTGGCTGGCTATAGTCTTTAGTGTCTCAAAGAGTCAGACGCAATGGAGCATCACCATTGTTACCATTTAAGCAACTAGACTTTAACAATGTAACATATGAACTTAGAGGGAAAATCATTCAGCTCATAACACACACACACTAAAGCAGTCTATGTTTTAATTCTTTAACCCTTCCTTTGGAAGTAACAATAGTTCTTAAAACGCTCCCATCAAACCTCCAAATAAATGAGAAAATAAAATAAGTATATGTTTTCCTTTTGGTCTAAAACCTCTTGGTAGGGAATCTTTGAACAATTGAGTAAACTCAGGATTTATTTTCCACCCCTGCTATTTAATTCTACTCTTGATGAGTTCAGGGCAGGCTGACTTTTGGTTGAGCTGTGCTGTACATATGCCTATGTTCCCTCAACCAGCAATCTGTTTACGCAAAGTGGCAGGCTGCTACCTTCAGATGCCACCAAAGAACAATGATAGAGGACATTTACTATTCTTTGCTTTATGCACGACTAGGATTGCCCAAAACCCATGAGACCAACTGTTCCAACTGTTTCAAGGTAGTTGATAATTGTTGATACTTGATAATTTTTTGAACTAGGGTAGAGAGTTAGTATGTTTTCTTTCTTTCCCCTGGATCTCTCTTCTGCTCTGCTCACTTCTTTTTTTTTTTGGTACTTTCAACCATCACTTAGTCAACACCACCAGGCTACTTTGATTTCTTTTATTTCTCCTTTTCTCATTGTTCTCTCACCTGTCACTCCATTCACGTGTCTCAGCTTTCACCTAACAAGCCTGAGCTTTTAAAGACAGCTCAAGCCGAGCAGAACACTCTTTTTCTTTCCTGTGGTGGTCCAGCCTATCACAGTAAATGGAGTATAATCTTGAAAAATTTGCCTTAACCAGTTTTTTCAATGGAATGGTTCCTTTGGGACTGCTTTTAAGATATTAACATTATTTAGACGTAAATCAGTATTGTAAGGCCACAGCAAGTTTTAAAACCTGAGAATTTTGTAAATGTGGTTTCTTAAAAGATAGCCATTATTTTACAGCTTTCTATTTATACTTCTTTTTTTTTTCTGACTCCTAGTATTAAATAATGTTTGTATGCCCAGTATGATCATCATTTTTCCTATAAGATCAAAGATTTAGCTGGTATAATTTTACAATATTTTGGACACAGTATGGGCTTTTTACCTTTTTAGAGTCTGACCCAGGTACCTACTATAGATTTTAATTTTTGCAATTTTATATATATATATATATATATATAGTACACATCCAAGTCCAAATAGGGCTCTAAGAATGGAATAGCACTAAAGCAAGAAGATATATTTTTTAACCTTTAAAATTTGATATCATCATAGATTCACATGCTGTCATGAGAAATAATATAGATCTCTTATAGCTTTACCCATTTTACCCAATGCTGCTGCTGCTGCTGCTGCTAAGTCATTTCAGTCGTGTCCAACTCTGTGTGATCCCATAGACAGCAGCCCACCAGACTCCCCTGTCCCTGGGATTCTCCAGGCAAGACCACTGGAGTGGGTTGCCATTTCCTTCTCCAATGCATGAAAGTGAAGAGTGAAAGTAAAGTCGCTCAGTTGTCCCCCACTCTTCGCGACCCCATGGACTGCAGCCCACCAGGCTCCTCCATCCATGGGATTTTCCAGGCAAGAGTACTGGAGTGGGTTGCCATTGCCTTCTCCTTACCCAGTGCTGCTGCTGCTGCTGTTGCTAAGTCACTTCAGTCGTGTCCGGTTCTGTGCGACCCCATAGATGGTAGCCCACCGGGCTCCTCCATCCCTGGGATTCTCCAGGCAAGAATACTGGAGTGGGTTGCCATTTCCTTCTCCATACCCAATGTTAGCATCCTGCAAAACTATAAAGCAATATCATAATCAGGTTATTGAAATCATTTACCAATCTTACTTACATTTCCCTAGTTTTACCTGTGTGTGTATGCATATATTTAGTTCTTGTGTATCCATAATCAAAATACTGAACAGTAGCAGCTTTATCAGGATCCCTCATGTTGCCCTTTTATAACCAAATCCACACCTTTCCCCTCTTTCTCTCCCAGATTTTAGCAACTACTAATCTGTCATCCATTTCAAAAATTGCATCACTTCAAGAATGTTAAATACATGGACTCATACAGTATATAGTCTTTGGGGGTTGTCTTTTTCCACCCTCTAGGCATAATTTCCTGAAGATTTATATAAGGTGATGTTTATGTTAATATTCTTATCATTTTTATTGCTGAGTAGTATTCCTCAATAATATTGTACCATAGTTTGTTCAATTACTTTCCCATTGAAGGATATTTCAGCTGTTTCTAGTCTGGTGCTACTAAGAATAATATCTCTGAATATTTGTAAAACAGATTTTTATGTGAACATACATTTTCATGACTTTAGCATAAATGCTCAAGAGTACAATTTGCTGCTGCTACATGGTAAATGTATGTTTATTTAAGAATTTGCTAAATTTACATTTCTACTAGCTGTGTGTGAGTGGCCTAATTTCTCACCAGAATTTGGTGTCACTATTATTATGTTTTATTATCCACAATTAAGAGTTTCTTTTAGGTATATAACAGTCCTTTTCTTCTGAGTGTGCATAATTACTAGTTATAGTTTTACTTAGCCTCTCAATGTAAAAATTCTGTTTAGAGGCCAAAATCATGGCATTTTACTAAAAGTCTATATATACAGTTATCCCTTAGTATCTGAAGGGAAATGGTTCCAGCACTGCCATGAACACCTGTAGATGCTCAGGTCCTTTAGCTGGCCCTCAATATCCATATCCATGGTCCCATATCCAGAAATTCAACCACTGGAGATCAGAACATAGAACATGACCAGCAGTTGGTTACATTTATGGATGTGGAACCAAATATTGTTGTTGTTGTCTGTCAGTCACGTCCCACTCTTTGCAACTCCATGGACCAAAGCACTCCAGGCTTCCCTGTCCTTCACTGTCTCCTGAAGTTTGCTCAGACTCGTGTCCATTGAGTCAGTGATGCCATCCAACCATCTCATCCTCTCACCCCCTTCTCCTCCTGCTCTCAGTCATATATATGAGGAGTCATATATATGGAGGGCCAACTGTACATGTATGGTCTGCTAATAAGGATTGTCAGATGAACTTGGCATTTCGTATTAACTAGTTCTGTACTTTCAGAGGATCTATTTCTAGGATCCTTTGAAGGTACAGAACTAGTTTTGCTTAAAGTCGTGTCTAAATTTCAACATGGAAGTAAAACTTTGTAGTTAAGCAGATATTAAACTCTTTATAGATGTGTTAGATCTAAATCATTGACTGAATTATTAAAATTGAAAACTATCAGTAACCCCCACATTGTTCAAGACTCAACTGTACACCCTCAAAATACTTTTCATTTTACCCCCTCCCCCGCCAGTTAACACCAGTTTGATTCTTGAGAATTGACCCAACCCACTCTGATTACATGAAGGTTAAAACAGACCCTTCATAATGGTATCATCACGTAAAAAATCATATTAAAATACCTGAAATCCAATGTTCCATCCTGGGCTCTCATTTAGGATAATTGGTTGCACAGAAAGAAACCAAGTAGCAGGTTTGAAGGATGATCTAAGAAATATAGGAAATTATCATTTTCCACAGATGTTTCAGCATAAATGTTTTTTTCTGGGTACAAATTAATCATGTGCTTAATCATTTGTTTTCCTGAATGCACAGGTACCTCTGTTCTACAGGTGACAGCCACTGATGCAGATGACCCCACCTATGGAAACAGTGCTCGGGTGGTTTACAGTATTCTCCAGGGACAGCCCTACTTCTCCGTAGACCCTAAAACAGGTTAGTACTTTTATGGATAATTGATGTACAGATGCATACTACAAAAAAAAAGAAAGCAGTATCTTCATGTCTGTGTGGTCTTCTGCATTAGACATTGTTATTTTAGAACTTTAAAAATGCCCTCAGTTTCTCCAGGACAGTTTGATTAAATAATTGAAGATAAATTAACTGTCCTCCTTAATACCTGATTATCCATCATTTATACCCATACCAGTAAAAACTTTTCAGTTTTGAATCTTTCTGTGACATTTAGATAAATGCTGTTTAAAACAGAGATTACATAACACTTCAGTCTTAAAGTAATATGTTATGTAAATGAAATTAACTGAGAATAAGGCCAAAGACATATAAGCATTTGTTAAAAATTATATGAATTCTGCTCTATTTCTTCTCTTTTTTTGTAGCCAAAAGAGTCATATCATACTATATTATGTGATGCCAAAATGGTAATGAAGGATACTCAATAATTCAGTGTAGGCCTATGTTCCAGCAGCATAATCTATAAACCACAGAAAACTCATGGTCTTATCAGTAAAGAGTTTGTGAATAGAAATTTGGCTAAAGGTAAATATAAACCCATTTTTAAAAGTAGCCAAATGTTCAGTATGAAATGGTTCAAGTTTAATAAACAGTTTCAAGAATATACATAATCAGGAGATATAGATGGACCAGAGAAAGGTCTAAGATGTTCCAGCAGCTTCCTGGATCCTTTCTGGTAATGTGAGATCCATTCTGAATCTAGTTAACATGTGGGATCTTTAAGTAAAGGTAACCACCAGATAACTAATGCAGGGGTAATATTTGGTCAAATATCTCCTTATCATCTTACAGTTACATAGCATACAATGCATTTTTCAGGGAACACTGTTCAATAAGTGCCTATTACAGTTTATTAACCATTGTCTCAGACAGTGAGGTACATTCCCTGAAGAGATGCTATGGACAAGCTTACTGCAATAGCTAACGCCACTAGATTGCTAGGAGGATTGTCATTGACACGTTTACAGGAAGGTGCCTTCTTTCTCTCCCTGGTGTGCTCCAACACAAAGTACACTGGGCAGGAGGAGACCTCAGACACACAGTCTTAACCCTTGAAATTCCCATAACTTGAGAAGAAAACAGTGAGAAGGTGTAAAGATGCAGATATGTAAATGAAGAATTGCACATATATACCTGCGTATATATCCACATATTATATGCATTATAATTATAAAATAAATGAGATAAATAAAAATTGGGATATAATAAAAATAAATAATATAATGTGACCTAGAGTGAGCATGCAAGCTCTTATATCAATAGTACCAAGGTATTACTAAATATTTAGAAATAAAAATGTTTATCAGCCTAGTAATCAAAATTCTGGGTCAAAAATTATATATATTTATTTATGTTGTTCTGATAGGATACTTCAGAATTGATAGAATATATTTTTTACTGAGATATATTTGAAGTGTAACACTGTGTAATTAAAAGGGTACAACATGTTGACTTAATGCATGCCTGTATTGTAATATGATTGACATGTAGTGATAAACATTCTTAAGCCAACTCATTATTTGACAATAGTGTTTCTCATTTTGTGGTAATTTCCCAATAACCATGATTGTTTTATATATAAAATATGTGTATTTCTCACTTTAAATATGCATCTTCTTGGAGGAAAGAATTGAGGAGACTATGTTCCAGTTACCTCGTCTGAGGCTCACACACACACAGACACACATGTATGCATGCACACACCTGCACACATGCAATTTATTCCATTAACTGTCCTTTTAGAGAGCCGAATGTTTATTTATATATACATGTTATATTTACTTAATAGAATATTGCTAGGCTATAGACATCTTATATGGGTTTTAAAACTTACCACACACTTGAACTTCTTTAAAACCAAATAATAATTCTGTGTGCTTGTGTATCTCTGAATATCTGTCTGAATGTCTGCATGTGTTGGTGTGAGTATATGCAGGTATGTATATGGGTGTGTGTGTGTGTGTGTATGTGTGCGTGTTTACTTTGGACAAAGAAAGCAGGCCAATGTGGATAAAAGGTGACTGGTATTGAACTCTTCTGTTGCTTGTTTTTTAGTGAAGCAAATATATCAAACAAAAAATTCAAATAAAAATTGCATTTGGTTGTACATATATATTATGGATTAATTAAGTCCTTCAGGAAACAAAAATGATTATCTGAGATATAAATAGGCTGCTATTAAGGTTCTGCTCTATTGAAATGATCCTTGCTCTTATAATGTTTGCTCTTTTAAGCAAAATGATTTATTGAATGAAATTTATGCCTCCATATTGATATGTTTTAATTTCGATATTGTATTGGCTGAAACCTCAGGGAAGTCTATGGATATGTTTTCTGCTATCAAGATTGTTTAAATATGCAAATCTCTTAGACTGGTTGTCTGCACAAAGTGCTAAGAGGGATTATAAAACAAAATGCTGAGTGTTCTCTTCAAAGCTAAGAAGTTTTTGGTAATTTAAGCTTAAGAGATCTATTATAATGCAATTAAACATCCTCAGAACTAATGAATTTAGTGGAAATTGTGCCTTAAATAACTGGAATAAAACACATACAAACATCCTTAAAGGTAAGGAATCAGTTGTTATAAATGAGATATTATATAAGAAAATTAGATGCGTAGTTACTTTAAAATGTACAGTTTAATAGTAATACTTTAATTCTATCCTTTCATTTGGCATGACTATAACATTTCCAGTTAGTCCATTCAAAGAAGAATAATTATAGTGCAGCTGAATTTTTGTATTCAAATAGAGTTGTGAGTGCTTATTGTTAAGATCAGGACTTTGGATTGCCTTATTTCCATTGTGTTAAAAGGTATATTGGATTCCCTGGTGACTCAGCTGGTAAGGAATTTGCCTGCAATGTGGAAGACCTGAGTTCAGTCCCTGGGTTGGGAAGATTCCCTGGAGAAGGGAAAGGCTTACCCATACCGGTATTCTGGCTTGGAGAATTCCTTGGACTATGTAGTCCATGGGGTCACAAAGAGTTGGACACGACTGAGCAACTTTCACTTCATCTTGTACTATGACATTTCTAGTTAGTCTTTTCAATGAAGACTAATTATAATGCAGCAGAACTTTTGTGTTCAAATAGAGCTGTGAGTGCTTATGGTTAAGATTAGTGGCTCTTGAATTATTATACTATAGATAATTTGTTTAATAAGGTATGCATTGTTTTCTACTGAATCTCGTTAATCAATATGATGAAACATAAATCCTGTGAATAATTTATTGCTTCAAATAAGTTTTGTTTTTGTTATTTCATAATGCTTGCTTAATGTGGAACAACAGTAGGAGAATACTTCTTAATGATTGATTAAATATTAACTACAAGAGAAGAGTGAAAAAGTTGGCTTAAAGCTCAACATGCAGAAAACTAAGATCATGGCATCTGGTCCCATCACTTCATGGGAAATAGATGGGGAAACAGGGGAAACAGTGTCAGACTTTATTTTGGGGGGCTCCAAAATCACTGCTGATGGTGACTGCAGCCATGAAGTTAAAAGATGCTTACTCCTTGAAAGAAAAGTTATGACCAACCTAGATAGCATATTGAAAAGCAGAGACATTACTTTGCCAGCAAAGGTCCATCTAGTCAAGGCTATGGTTTTTCCAATGGTCATGTATGGATGTGGGTTTTGGACTGTGAAGAAAGCTGAATACCAAAGAATTGATGCTTTTGAACTGTGGTGTTGGAGAAGACTCTTGAGAGTCCCTTGGACTGCAAGGAGATCCAACCTGTCTATTCTGAAGGAGATCAGCCCTGGGATTTCTTTGGAAGGAATGATGCTGAAGCTGAAACTCCAGTACTTTGGCCACCTCATGCGAAGAGTTGAGTCATTGGAAAAGACTCTGATGCTGGGAGGGATTGAGGGCAGGAGGAGAAGGGGATGACAGAGGATGGGATGGCTGGATGGCATCACTGACTCAATGGACGTGAGTTTGAGTGAACTCCGGGAGTTGGTGATGGACAGGGAGGCCTGGCATGCTGCGATTCATGGGGTCGCAAAGAGTCAGACACGACTGAGCGACTGAACTGAACTGAACTGAACTGTTTGAAAGATCAGAAAACTGAAAAATTAACGGAGATGACAATGAATTGTAAAGAAACATATAATACTTCTGGCCACATATATGTAGAAACTGTGTTAATGTAGGGTTTATGAAGATGTTGTTGGTTTTTCATTGCGAAGTCAAGTCTGACTCTTTGCCACCGCATGGACTGTAGCCTGCTAGGCTCTTCTGTCCATGAGATTTCCCAGGCAACAATACTGGAGTGGGTAGCCATTTCCTTCTCCAAGGGATCTTCCCAACCCAGATATTGAACTCATGTCTCCTGTATTCCAGGAGGATTCTTTATTGATGAGCTACCAGAGAAGCCCCATTTATGAGGATGATGGTGGTAGTATAGACGCTAAGTCGTGTCAGACTCTTGCAACTCCATGGAATGTAGCCTACCAGGATCCTTTGTCTGTGGGATTCTCCAGGCAAGAATACTGGAGTGGGTTGCCATTTCCTTCTCCAGGGGATTTTCCCAACCCAGGAACTGAACCCAGGTCTCCTGCACTGCAGGCAGATTCTTTAATGACGGACCTACAAGGGAAGCATTCTACTTAAACATTTTCATTTAATTCAGCAAAGAAAACTTTTAGAGTTATTACATGAGGAACTGTTTTAATGCTTATGAAAACTACTAACCCTAAACTGAATATTATGAAGAAGGCAGCTGAGTAAGAAAGCCATATTAAGTGCTCAGAGAACTAAAGTCAACAGAAATTTTGGCTAATGCTTGTTTATTCAGTTCAGTTCAGTTCAGTTCAGTTGTCATTCAGTTGTAGCCCCATGGACTGCGGCATGCCAGGCCTCCCTGTCCATCGCTAACTCCTGGAGTTTGCTCAAATTCACGTCCATTGAGTCAGTGATGCCATCCAACCATCTCATTCTCTGTTGTCCCCTTTTCCTTCTGCCTTCATTTTTTCCCAGAATCAGCTTCTTTTCAAATGAGTCAGTTCTTCACATCAGGTGGCCAAAGTATTGGAGTTTCAGCTTCAGCATCAGTGTTTCCAATGAATATTCAGGACTGATTTCTTTTAGGATGGACTGTTTGCATCTCCTTGCAGTCCAAGGGACTCTCAAGAGTCTTCTCCAACACCACAGTTCAAAGCCATCAGTTCTTCGGTGCTCAACATTCTTTATAGTCCGACTCTCACATCCACATGTGACTACTGGAAAAACCATAGCTTTGACTTGATGGGCCTTTGTTGGCAAAGTAGTGTCTCTGCTTTTTAATATGCTGTCTAGATTGGCCATAACTTTTCTTCCAAGCTGCAGTCACCATCTGCAGTGATTTTGGAGCCCCAGGAAAAAATAAAGTCTGTCACTGTTTCCACCATTTCCCAGTCTACTTGCCATGAAGTGATGGGACCAGATGTCATGATCTTAGTTTTCTGAATGTTGAGTTTTAAGCCAACTTTTTCATTCTCCTCTTTCATTTTCATCAAGAGGCTTTTTAGCACTTCTTCACATTCTGCCATAAGGGTGGTGTTATTTGCATATCTGAAGTTATTGATATTTCTCCCAGCACTCTTGATTCCAGCTTGTGCTTCATCTAGCCTAGCGTTTCTCATGATGTACTCTGCATGTAATTTAAATAACCAGGGTGACAATATATAGCCTTGACATACTCCATCCCTATTTGGAACCAGTCTCATGTTCTGTGTTTGGTTCTAACTGTTGCTTCCTGACCTGTATACAGATTTCTCAGGAGGCAGGTCAGGTGGTCTGGTATTCCCATCTCTTTAAGACTTTTCACATTTTTTTGTGATACACACAAAGACTTCAGCATAGTCAGTAAAGCAAAATTAGATGTTTTTTCTGGAACTCTCTTGCTTTTTCGATGATCCAGTAGATGTTGGTAATTTGATCTCTGGTTCCTCTGCCTTTCCTAATTCCAGCTTGAAATCTGGAAGTTCACAGTTCCACATACTGTTGAAGTTTGGCTTGGAGATTTTTGAGCATTACTTTATCAGCGTGTGAGATGAATGCCATCGTGTGGTAGTTTGAGCATTCTTTGGCATTGTCTTTCTTTGGGACTTAAATGAAAACTGACCTTTTCCAGTCCTGTGGCCATTGGTGAATTTTCCAAAATTTTTGGTGTATTGAGTGCAGCACTTTCACAGCATCATCTTTTAGGATTTGAAAAAGCTCAACTTGAATTCAATCACCTCCACTAGCTTTGTTCTTAGTGATGCTTCCTAAGGCCCAACTTGACCTCACATTCCAGGATGTCTGGCTCTAGGTGAATGATCACACCATAGTGATTATCTGAGTCATGAGGATTTTTTTTTTTTTTTTTGTATAGTTCTTCTGTGTATTCTTGCCACCTCTTAATATATTCTGCTTCTGTTAGGTCCATACCATTTCTGTCCTTTATTGTGTCCATCTTTGCATGAAACATTCCCTTGGTATCTCTCATTTTCTTTATAGATATCTAGACTTTCCAATTCTATTGTTTTCCTCTGTTTCTTTGCATTGGTCACTGAGGAAGGCTTTCTTATCACTCCTCGCTCTTCTTTGGAACTCTGCATTCAAATGGGTATATCTTTCCTTTTCTCCTTTGCCTTTCATTTATCTTCTATTCACATCTGTTTACAAGACCTCCTCAGACAACTGTTTTGCCTTTTTGCATTTCTTTTCCTTAGAGATGATCTTGATCCCTTCCTCCTTAACAGTGTCAGGAACCTCCTTCCACAGTTTTTCAGGCACTCTATCAGATCTAATTGAATCTATTTTTCACTTCCACTGTATAATTGTAAGAGATTTGATTTAGGTCATACCTGAATGGTCTAGTGGTTTTCCCTGCTTTTTTCCATTTAAGTCTGAATTGGCAATAAAGAGTTCATGGTCTGTGCCACAGTACCAGCTCCTGGTCTGACTGTGACTGTGATTTCTTTAATGACACAGCTCAAATATCACTCCTATTCAAGTTAATATAGTGCCAACTACATTAAAAATAAATCAATATGTTTAAAGTTTCTTCACATCTTTACAAAGTATGAAATTTATGTCAGGTGGTCGTAGCAGAAGCTTAATAATTGAGTTGCTGCAAAAAGATGAGTTCCCCTTGACTTAGGTCAAAGACAGAACCAAGAAGCTACCATGTCTCTTTCTGGGCTCTTAGAATGAAGGATTCACAAAGGGTAGTTACGAGGTTTTTAATTGAGGATGCACATCTCTAAATAGTCATAGTATTAATAGCCACTTAATTTTTTTCCACTAGCTGTTTCATAGTCAACAACTTATAAATTATTTCTTGCTTTTTTTTAAAGCTGGAACATATCTATTAAATTATGTCTGTGCCTGTTCACAGAGAAATGTGTTGAATCTTCCTTATGGTCAACTTAGGAAACATGAAAACCTGGATTAAAATCGGATATCAGGGAAAGCAGGGATATATAGTTTACAAAATCCAATTTAAGTCTTATCCACAGTTGCTCACAGTGCTAGCAATGGTGACTACCAGCTCTTTTGACTATTAACATGAACCATAAATCAATGATTATCAATGATGGAGTCTGCATAAATGGTACTTACAGTGATTTTTCACCACATTCCTAAAATAAAGACTATTGAGACAGGTATGCCATATAATATAGATCAGTTATACTTTAAATTGTGAATCATTTTCATATAACATTTATGAATTTTTTCTTATTATAGTGAATATTTAATTAGAAAATATAGTTATTTTAAACATCACTGTTGATAAATGCTACTTCTAATTTTTTAGATACATACAGTAGAAAGGCTAGAAAGACTACCTTTTAGTTATATACACAGAACATACTAGATTTTTTCAACACTTCTAGCTCATTTTTGTACTTGAACATTTTTGTGACATGATGTTAAAAAAGGACAGAATTGGGTTGCAAATCTCTTGTCAGTCAAACCTTTCTGAATTAATGACATCCACTCCCCAGGGAACAAAGCAAGTTGACATCAAATAAAATGTACTACTACACCTAGAGATGGCTATTGGTTCTGAAGGCACACATAATATCATTATTTATTTTAAAAAGACACTATTGTAAATTTAATAAAGAAAAAGGGACATCCTGGCTTTCCAGTAGTAAAGCCTCTGTGGTTCCAATGCAAGGAATGCAGGTTTGATCCCTGGTCAGGTAACTGAGATCCCACATGCCATACAGTGTGCTCAAAAAAAAAAAGACATGAAAAAAAAAAAAGATGTAATTGACCTTCCTATGAAAAAAATAGTTATCTTATAAATAATTTAGTTTATATAGAGAAGTAACACATATTTATTTGTTTTCCAAAATATCAAAGTTTATTCCCAAATTGCTTGGAGATACTTCCTGGTCAAATCCTAGGATGTACTTAGAATCATAGTAAATTGATCAGTCTACTTAAATTTTATGCTCCCATTTTCTTGTATCTATATACCGATAATGATAATGCCTGTTCCAGCTAGGAAAGTAATGCAATGGTCTCAGTTAATCCAGACACTGGAAAAGCATCATTACTCAGTAAAGTTCTCTCATTTTGCTCTCTTTAATGTTGAGGAGAATTTCCAAAATTACTATATAGCTCACTGTAATGAATTTGAGTCTTATCTAAAACAGAAAATAATTTCATGTGGAATATTTTTTTTACTCCAAATAAACAGACAAAATTGTAAAAAGCAAGTGTTCCACTATTAAATTTTATGTCTTTAATTTTTTTTCCCAAATTTCAAGGAAAATTATTTCTATGAATATTATTAATAGAAGAAATATACTTTTAGAAAATGTGGAATGGTAATTTAACGAGAAATGAGTTAGACAAAATAACTAGTCATTTAGCTATGCAAAGAATTAGAGGAAAACAACAGAAGGAGAAAGACTTCTCAGAAGGGGAAAGAAATCTCTTCAAGAAAATTGGAAATATCAAAGGAAAGTTTAATCCAAAGATCTGCACAGTAAAGGACAGAAATGGTAAAGACCTAATAGTAGCAGAAAGGCTCAAGATGAGATGGAAAGAGCACACAAAAGATGGAAAGAATAAGTACAAAAAAGATATTAATGACCCAAATAATCAGGATTGTGTGGTTAGTCACCCAGAGCTAGACATTCTGGAGTGTGAAGTCAGATGGGCCTTAGGAAGAACTGCTGCCAAAAAAGCCTGTGGAGGCAATGGGATTCCAGCAGAGCTATTCAAATTCTCAAAAGATGATACTATCAAAGTGCTGCACTCAATATGACAGCAAATTTGGAAGACCCAGCAGTGGCCACAGGACTGGAAAATGTCAATCTTCATCTCAATTCCCAAGAAGGGCATTATTAAAAATATTCAAACCATCAGACAGTTGCATTCATCTCCCATGCTAGTAGGGTTATGCTCAAGATCCAGTATGCTAGGCTTCAGAATTATGTGAACCAAGAACTTTCAGATGTTCAAGCTGGGTTTAGAAAAGGCAGAGGAATTAAAGATCAGATTGCCAGCATTTGGAGGATCATAGAGAAAACAAGGAAATTCCAAAAAAAAAGAAAAAATCTACCTCTGTTTCATTAACTGTACTAAAGCCTTTGATTGTGAATGGATCATAACAAACTGTGGAAAACTCTTAAGGAGATGGGAGTACCAGACTATCTTACCTGTCTTCTGAGAAACCAGAATGCCGGTCAAGAAGAAACAATTAGAACCATGTATGGAACACTGAGTGGTTCAGGACTGAGAAAGGAGTATGACATGCCTGTTTATTGTCACCCTATTTATTTAACTTATACGCCGAGCACATAATGGGAAATACCAGGCTGGATGTGTTATAAGTTGGAATCAAAATTGCCAGGAAAATATCAACAACCTCAGATATGCCGATGATGCCACTCTAATGCCAGAAATTGGAGAGTAACTAGAGAACATCTTGATGAGGGTGAAGGAGGAGAATGAAAAAACCACCTTAAAACTAAATATTTTTTTTTAAAAAGTAAGATCATGGGATCTGGTCCCATTACTTCATGGCAAATAGAATGGGAAATGGTGGAAACAGTGATCAATTTCCTCTTCTTGGGCCCTACAATCACTGCAGATGGTGACTGCAGCCTTGAAATTAGATGAGTGCTTCTTGGCAGGAAGGCTATGACAAACCTAGACAGTGTGTTAAAAAACAAAGACATCACTTTGCCGACAAAGGTCTGTATAGTCAAGGCCCTGGTCTTTTCAGTAGTCATGCACGATTGTGAGAGATGGACCATAAAGAAGGCAGAGTGCTGAAGAATTAATGCTTTCCAATTGTGGTGCTGGAGAAGACTCTTGAGATTCCTTTGGACACCACGGAGATCAAACCAGTCAATCTTAAAGGAAATCAACCCTGAATATTCATTAGAAGGACTGATGATGAAGCTGAATCTCCAATACTCTGGCCACCTATTGTGAAGAGCTGACACACTGAAAAAGATAATGATGCTGGGAAAGATTGAAGCCAGAAGGAGAAGGGGATGATAGAGGTTGAGATGGTTGGATGATATCACTGATGCAATGGACAGGAACTTGGGCAAACTCCAGGAGATTGTGAGGGATGGGGAAGCCTAGTGTGCTGCAGTCCATGAGGTCATGAAGAGTTGGTCATGACTGGGCGACTGAACAACAATTTAGAGAGGAATAAGTTAGACAAAATAACTGGTTTTTAACTTTAGATATGACTGTCCCAACTCAGAATAGTGTCTCTAGTTGAGGCAAAGTGGCATGCTTTCTGTGAAATAATTATCACTAACACATAGGTCTTAACCAACAATAGCTTGATTCTCAAAAATGACCTTTTCTTAACTTCTTATAGCAGAAATCAATCAACTATAAAAAAAAAGCACTTAGTGGAGGGCCTCAATAATTTTCCTAGAATGTAACTGTAAACAAGATTTATAATATTCTTCAGTCTGTATGATGTAATTAAATACAACAACAATCTTCATCCTATTTAATCTCAATACTTAACTTCAAATTTATCTCACTTCACAAATGAACAAATGAAATGTTTGTAGGAAGATGTTATGTATGCTTGGATAAAAGATGTAAAGCCTCTTAAATATTTTGTGTGCACAGACTAGGTTGCTTCAGTCTTGTCTGCCTCTTTGTGACCCTATGGACTGTAGGTTGCCAGGCCCCTATGTATGTGGGATTCTCCAGGAAAGAATATTGAAATGGGTTGCCATGCCCTCCTCCAGGGGATCTTCCCGACTCAAGGAATGAACCACATCACTTACGTCTCCTGCATTCACAGGCAGGTTTTTTACCACTAGTGCCACATGGGGAGAAGGCAATGGCACCCCACTCCAGTACTCTTGCCTGGAAAATCCCATGGATGGAAGAGCCTGGTAGGCTGCAGTCCATGGGGTTGCTAAGAGTCAGGCACGACTGAGCGACTTCACCTTCACTTTTCACTTTCATGTATTGGAGAAGGAATTGGCAGCCCACTCCAGTATTCTTGCCTGGAGAATCCCAGAAACAGAGGAGCCTAGTGGGCTGCCATCTATGGGGTCACACAGAGTCAGACACGACTGAAGCAACTTAGCAGCAGCAGCAGCAGTGCCACATGGGAAGCCCCATTTTTCATAATTCTATAAGAAACCTACTTGAATATAGTTTTTTCCCAATGAAATATTCTATATTTGTTAGTAACTAGGAAGTTAAAATATTTAAATTATGCTTTACAATATCTACAGAACATAGACTATTCTGCAGTATAATATGTTTTATCAATTTTTTTTCCTTTGTAACATCCCTCAGTCATATAATAATGATACTAAGCATGTACAAATTATTCTAGATATATTTTCAAATCATTTTGCGATGATTGAGTACATAATGACCCAAAATATTATTTGGTAATCCCAATGCTAGAAAATATGCTTCTCTTAGAGAAAAATATTATGTACTCATTCAAAACTGTGCCATATTATCAAATTACTGAAAGACATATTGTCCTACTTTGTCTTCTATAGGGAATAATTCTAAATATTTCCTGAATTTCAAAAGATACTATGGTATTTAACGAAACATGAAGGCCATTTATATAGCATTTAAGAAATAGTTAATGCACTATGGTAGACACAAGTGGTTGTCCACTCAATATTAATTTCTTATTTTGCTGATCCTATCAGAATCCTGATTTTCAGTATAGCAACGTAACTCAGTTAAAAAGTTACATTTCCCAGCCTGCTTTCAGCTTCTGTGACCCAGTTCTAGTCAGTGAGACAAAAAGAAAAGACCACCAGGAGGTACTAGGAAGGTTTTGATATCTCTATACATGTGCCAGGGGTTCCTCTTTCAGTCTTTCAATATTCTAGATTTAAGCACATATCTAATTGTTGGCAGTACAGTAGCTATTTTGTGATCATGCAACAAGTACACAAGGTGAAAATCACGCACAAAAGATTGCTGAGCAATAGGCTGGCAGGGTAGTCACTCTGGTTAGGTTATTTTTATGTGCAGGCACATAGAGTTCTGGTAGCTGGATCATTGTGAAATGTGCTTTGCAGGGTGATAAATCACCTTGACAGCACAATGCACTGCCCAGGGAGGTGTAGAGCAGGCTCCCCAAGATGACTTTTATTCCTCTCAATCCAAAATCCATGATCCACAGAAACCATATTGTTCTCTGTATATGAGTAGCCATTTTACAGTTTGAGGTCCACTGCTAAACTGGAAAAGGAAATTTGTCATGCTGACTTAAATTAAATATCAAAAGTTATGCTAATTGTATATATTTATGAGAGCAGAGAATGGAACCAAAGGTAGTTTTCTACTCCATTGGGAATGCATATTTGAAAAAAAAAAAAAATTACTATCATCTTGAAGTTGCCAAGTATTTTAAAGACACTATCAATTCAGTTTAGTTCAGTCACTCAATCATGTCCAGCTCTTTGTGACCCCATGAACCGTAGCACATCGGGCCTCTGTGTCCATCACCTACTCCCGGAGTCCACCCAAACCCATATCCATTGATTCAGTGATGCCATCCAACCATCTCATCCTCTGTCAAACCCTTCTCCTCCTGCCCTCAATCTTTCCCAGCATCAGGGTCTTTTCCAATGAGTCAACTCTTCGCATCAGGTGGCCAAAGCATTGGAGTTTCAGCTTCAAAATCAGTCCTACCAATGAACACCCGGGACTGATCTCCTTTAGGATGGACTGGTTGGATCTCCTTGAGTCCAAGGGACTCTCAAGAGTTTTCTCCAACACCACAGTTCAAAAGCGTCAATTCTTCAGTGCTCAACTTTCTTATAGTCCAATTCTCACATCCATTCATGACCACTGGAAAAACCATGGCCTTGATTAGATGGACCTTTGTTGACATAGTAATGTCTCTGCTTTTTAATATGCTGTCTAGGTTTGGTCATAACTTTCCTTCCAAGGAGTAAGTGACTTTTAATTTCATGGCTGCAGTCACCATCTGCAGTGATTTTGGAGCCCAGCAAAATGTAGTCAGCCACTGTTTCCACTGTTTCCAGATCTATTTCCCATGAAGTAATGGGACCAGATGCCATGATCTTCGTTTTCTGAATGTTGAGCTTTAAGCCAACTTTTTCACTCTCCCCTTTCACTTTTATCAAGAGGCTCTTTAGTTCTTCACTTTCTGCCATAAGGGTAGTGTCATCTGCATATCTGAGGTTATCGATGTTTCTCCCAGCAATCTTGATTCTAGCTTGTGCTTCTTCCAGCCCAGCGTTTCTCATGATGTACTCTGCATTTAAGTTTTTTAAATAAGCAGGGTGACAATATACAACCTTGACGTACTCCTTTTCCTATTTGGAACCAGTCTGTTCCACATCCAGTTCTAACTGTTGTTTCCTGACCTGCATGCAGGTTTCTCAAGAGGAAGGTCTAATAACTCTCCTCAGTAGCAACGATGTCATCATGTCCTATTGACATGAATAAAATTAATAATATCTGTTCAGATGAATTGCTTTGTGTATAGTTCTCTTGAAAAAAGTCATAGATTAGTGTTCTGTGTTAGTCAGTTAAACTGTTTGTTGTAGCCTTAGATGGATCTATATAGTTGCACTGACTTAAATTGAACACTGAAGTAAATTTCATGGTATGTAAATTAAACTTAAATAAAGCTAAACAAGCAGACAAAGAAATGAAACAAATTGAATATGCTTTTACACAATTATTAACTTCTTGTAACAAAATTTACCAGCTATTACCAGGAAGGGGGAAAAATAATCTCATTGACTATAAAATGTAAATAATAGGAAATGATAGGAATCCATGTTGGTTAATTATAGCATGTTTTATGCCAGTCCTTCCTGTTTAAAAAAAAAAAAATCACACAGGTTTGTCTTCTTTTGTACTTCACTCTGTGTATGCTGCTTATCAATAGTGACTGTTGCAGAAAAGGTCAGAAATTAATATATTGGTATCTTGAGTCCTATTAGCTCCATGATAATTAATTTTTGAACATTGAATAGATGGTTGACAGAAAGTATGCCAGTTGTTTTGTTTAGACTGTGGACCTAAATAAGCATCATCTGTGGAGTACAATCACCAAGCAATTCAATTTTCATTCATATACTTGTATTTATTCTAAGAGACTATTTATTCCCCAGAAATATACTACCATTCCATTGACTCCCTTAAGATTTTCCCCTAATCAAATATCTTAGATATTTAAAATGAAATCTAGATTGCCTTAGGATAATCTTATTTCTGTCATCTGTCTGTCTATCTATGTATCTGTCACCCATCAACCTCTGTATTTCAGCCAAGTATGATTTGTGCATTTTTGTTTTCAAGTTAGACAATTATTCCCTTAAGGCTAATCCTTCCAAGGCTGCTGCTGCTGCTGCTAAGTCGCTTCAGTCGTGTCTGACTCTGTGCGACCCCGTAGATGTCAGCCCACCAGGCTCCTCTGTCCATGGGATTCTCCAGGCAAGAGTACTGGAGTGGGGTGCCATTGCCTTCTCCGCCTTCCAAGGGAGACTCCTCCAATTCTGGTTGGTTCCCCATACTATTTAGTCAGAATTAACTTCTTTGATCTTTACACTCCCTCTTTGTAGATCTCATAAAACATGAAAAATATAACTTCTGCTCACGTATTACTTTTCCTCTACTTTGAGAGCTCCCTTTTTATAAATCTAATAAATTTGAGATGTAAAACTGTGTAAGTTAAAGATATACATTGTGTCACTTTGATACATTTACCTATTGTAATATGATTGTAATACAGTGATATTTGTCACATTACATAAATATGGTGCTATAGTATCTATATTCAGTGTCCTGTGAATTGTATTCTCTAGGGCTTATTTATTTACTACTTGGTATAAGATTGTACTCTTAAAGATGATCACTCTTATCCCCTCCACTCCTCCATCCCCTGGTAACCACCGCTTTACTCCCTGTCTTTTACAAATTTCATGTTTTTAAATTTTGCACATAAATGATATCATAACAGCTCTTTTAATGTGTGGACATGACCATGTTTTTGTTTATCTCCGAACCAGATTCCACATAGTGCCTTATTCTTGGGAATATGTTTCTAATATCTTTACTGAGGAAATATATTATCTAACTTTAACTATAAATTAAGTTAATAAAAATTTGGTAAAAAAAATGATCTATTTTTATTAGAAGTTTGATTTTTGTGGTAATTATTGGGCTTCCCTGATAGTTCAGTTGGTGAAGAATCTGTCTGCAATGCAGGAGACCCCAGTTTGATTCCTGGGTTATGGAAATCCACTGGAGAGAGCATAGGCTACCCACTCCAGTATTCTTGGGCTTTCTTTGTGGCTCAGCTGGTAAAGAATCTGCCTGCAATGCAGGAGTCCTGGGTTCAATCCCTGGGTTGGGAAGATCCTCTTGGAGAAGGGAAAGTCTACCCACTCCAGTATTCTGGCCTGGAAAATTCCATGGACTCATAATCCATGGTGGTCACAAACAGTTGGACATGACTGAGCATCGTGTAATTTTGTAAAAAAAAAAAAAAATACAAATTTGATTTTTTGTAATTATTATTATTTTTATTATACTTTCTAACATATGCCCCATCTTTGTTCTTCTATAAACATCTTTTTATTTTTTTTTTTCTATTCCTGTCAGTCAGGTAACCTTCTAGTTTATGATCCTTTTCAAAGGAATGTCAGGAAATGAGTATGTAGCTGCTGTCAGGAAACTAATGTAACTGCTGTTAGAAGACCAAGTATTTGAGGGCATCACCATAAAAAAAATCATTAGTGAGTTGCAAGATAACAGAGAAAATTATTCCTGAGAAATGAAAACACGTTTTACATGTATATAGTTGAAAAATGAATTCCTAAAATTGGAACTCCTTGATAATTTCCATTCCTCTTCTTTATGTCTTCTATAATGATTCCAGCAGGATTCCCAGGTGTCTCAGTGGTAAAGAATCCACCTGCCAATGCAGGAACTGAAGGAGACACAGGTTCAATCCCTAGGTTGGGGAGATCCCCTGGAGGAGGAAATGGCAACTACTTTGGTATACTTGCTGGGAAAATCCTGTGGACAGAGGAAACTGGCTGGCTACAGTCCAGGAGGTTGCAAAGAGTCAGACACTGCTGAGCAACTATGCACAAAAATGCACAAATGATTTGCATGTTGTGTGACAAGTACATGACAACACTGTATTTATAGAAATATGATTCGTGAAGTGTGGTTTCCAAAGTAACCCAAGTTTCTAGTGTAACTCTCATTGTATGTTATTACCATAATTTAACATAATTATTTTATTTTTCCAAAATGTTCTTCTCTTTCACTTATTGAATTTAGACAGGTTGACCATCTGGACCAGAAAAGAATAATTAAATTACCGTCTTTAATATTCATTTTTCTCTGTTTTTTTCCTTTCTGTCATTTTCTTTTCCTTTGATCTTTTGTGCCTACTTCTTCCAACCTTTTTCAGTAAGCCTGTCTTTTAAATGTTAAATAAATGGCTAAAGCTGCCATTCCCTGTAGAGTGGAAAGAAAACTGCTGTCCCTGGTATTCTTCTGAAGTTTCAAATACAAGCAGGGAAGAAGCCTCTTCTCTGATTTCTAGGTCCTAACTCCAGTTTTAGTTCTTAGAGCTACTATCTTTAGTCTACTTCTACTAAAGAACAAAATCACCACTTCTTCATTACCCAAAGTCTGCTAACATAGGATCCTAGAGGAACTAGAATTTTTTGAAGGTTGAGGAAGTGTGGGAGGTAATCATGACTCATGTGAAAAGAAACCAACTTGAAACAGAAAAATAAATATTCCAAATTCTTCATTACTCTGTCTCATTGGAAATTTCAACTACCATTTTGTTTCAAAGGAGCCCCATCTCCCTCACTCTTTGAACCATTTTTTGTTGTTGTTATTTGTTTCCATCTTCTCAATACCTTTGAATGTTCCACAGAAATGGGATTTTTTTATTATGCAGATAAATACAGATCCTTTTTTTTTTTTACACTTTTTTTTTTACATAAAAGAGAAAAGAGAAGACAGGAAATTTCTAAGAGAAGAAATTGTCCTTCTCTCACAGAGATATGTGTTAGCCTTCTTTTAAAACATATGCATTTCCGATTTTGTTAATGAAATATTTCACCAAATATGCATGACTTAGACCTGTTTATTATCTTAGCAACATTTCTCATCCTTTTCTGTATCTACTACCAGTTATTTTTATTTATAATAATTTACTCACTACAATCATTATTTGTCCTCTTTGTATTTCTTGATTCTAGCTTGTTTCTTTCTTCACTTTTTTTCTTTTTCCCCTCACTAGATTGTTCCACTTTAGTCAGTAAAATTTCATATGCTTTTCTTTAAAAAGGATTTTGCAAATTTTTATCTCAATCTGATGTTAACTAAAGAGTTTCACAGAATGAGAATTATAAAGAAACTGCTATGATCTCAACAAAGAAAGAAAGAAAGAAAGAAAGAAAGTGAAGTCGCTCAGTCGTGTCCAACTCTTTGTGACCCCGTGGACTGTAGCCTGCCAGGCTCCTCTGTCCATGGGATTCTCCAGGCAAGAATACTGGAGTGGGTTGCCATTTTCTTCTCCAGGGGATCTTCCCAAACCAGGGATCGAACCTGGGTCTCCTGCATTGTGGGCAGACGCTTTATCCTCTGAGCCACCAGGGAAGCCTCTACACTTTTCTTGGGAGAAAAATAATAAAAGCCCTTCCTATTGGGAAAGATCAGGTACACAAATACATGCACAGCTGTGGGAATCCACCAAAAAGTACTGACAGACAAGCTTTCCTGTGGGCACACCCATGTTTGCAAAAGACTCATCAGAAACTGTTGTCCCTAGTTTGTGAAGCATTCATCCAAAACAGAAGTTAAGTTTGGTGTGAAGAGATGAGGGCTTTGTGGTCACAATCCTTCGCTGTGAAGAAACTATATGCAAACTAAAATAAAAACAAATAAAAAACTGAAATAAAAGCAAATCAAAGCATAAACAGCTTTGAAAATCTCTCTACTATCTATTTATCTACTGATATTATACATATTAGAAATTATGACATAATTAGCAAAAAATATTATATGTGTGTGTGTGTCAGCATCAGACAGAGTTATTATCAACAACTGAAATTTGTTTCACAGTCTTGAAGCATTTATTCATATATTCATTGTGTGAATAAATGTTTATCATGCATTATAGGTAGCATTTCCTCTGCTAGCTGAGCATTTATAGTTTTACTACGATTTCACTGACATAGCCACTACACACTCAAAATGCTCAGTTCCCTCTGATTGCACCACTTGAAAACAAATCCAGGAACAGAACTATGCCTGTCAAGATGGTTCACTGTTGTTCACATCCCTTCAGTCCTGCCAGACACTGGTGAACTGCTCTCTCCAGCTGACTGCTTGATTGACTGCTAGGTGTAGCTGGTTGATAGCGGTGATTGACCCAAAGGAATAGTTCTTTGTTTAAGGCACTTGATAACCATATGTAAATAAAATAAATAATATTAATGCTTTGGGCTTCTCAGAGTTTATTTAAGAGCATTGCAAGTGGAGTGACACATGGAAACCAATTTGATTTTCAAAATTAATTGTTCTCTACTCAATACTTCTTTTTTAAAATTAATATTTATTGGAGTATAGTTGCTTTACAATATTGTGTTAGTTTCTTCTGTACAGTAAAATATATCAGTCATTCATATCAGTCATTATTTATCTATTTTATATATAGTATCAGTCCAGGATTCTTGAGCTTCTCTTGTGGCCCAGCTGGTCAAGAATCCACCTGCAATGCAGGAGACCTGATTTAATCCCTGGGTTGGGAAGGTCCCCAGAGAAGGAAAAGGCTACCCACTCCAATATTCTGGCCTGGAGAATTCCATGGACTGTATAGACCTTGGGGTCACAAAGAGTGAGACACGACTGAGCGACTTACACTTTCACTTTCATCAGTACTGTATATGTCAATCCCAATCTCCCATTTCCTCCCATCACCCTCCTCCCCCCTCATTATCAATATATTTGTTCCCTACTTCTGTGTCTCTATTTCTGCTTTGCAGATAAGATCATCTATACCATTTTTCTGGATTTCACATTCATGCATTAATATGTGATGTTTGTTTTTCTCTTTATGATTTACTTCACTTTGTATGACATGCTCTAGATTCACTCACATCTACAAATGGCCCACTTCCCCCCCTTCCTATGGATAAGTAATATTGCATTGTATATATGTACCACTTCTTTATCCATTTCTTTGTCAGTGGACATTTATGTTGCTTCCATGTCCTGGCTACTGTAAATAGTGCTGCTATGAACATTGAGGTACATGTATCTTTTTGAATTATGGTTTTTCTCTAGGTATATGCCCAGGAGTGAGATTGCTGCTTAAGTCTATAGGTTTTTATCTGTAGCTGCAGTTCTCAATCTTTATGCTGCCTCAACATCTTTTAGTACTCATATTTATAATGTATTCTCTTTGGGGATATTAGAAATGGTCATTTTCAATGGATGAAAAAGAGAAAGCATTGGCGAGTAGGGCAGAAGAATCGAATACTCAATAAGAATAACTTACTCATACACGAAAGCTAAAGTTTTTAATTTCATTTGTCATCTCTTTCTCAATGAACTATTCCAATATACTATTTGTGGGCTACTACAATCAAATCATGACTTTCAATAACTACATTTATATATGAAAAGTAGCGTGACACAGTGGAAAGACTTAATGGCTGTGGCTTCAGAAAAGTAATTTATTCTCTCTGAGCCTCTATTTCATCATCTTTAAAATGAACAAACTAACGAGTACCTTACATGATTACTTTAGAGATGAGAGGAAATACATTCCCAATATCCTGGATAACTCCTAATAGTTGCTTGCAGTTATCATTTATATATCCTTTTTGATGAATGTAGCTATTATTTATATTTTATATTCTATATATGAATACACTATATTATTCTTGAAAGAAACATACCTATCTTGCTTTTGTTTATTCACACCTCCCAGCAAATAATATTATAAGTGTCTAGAACATGTCTATTGCCACCTTGTGTTATGTGTATTTTACCATAAAAAGGAAACAAATATCTGTTGCTTTAAATTTAATTTTCTCTTCTCTTTAAAATGTTTCTTACCTCTGATACAATTTTCCAATTGTTTGTGTATGTGCTATGGAGTAGCACTGGTGGTGTTTGCTCCATGCAAGTGCAGCACAGATGTTCTAAGCAAGCAAGTGGAGTCTGATTTGTAACTCCCACCCACAGGATAAGTTGTGCAGTATTATGCACTCAGAAGCTATGTAATTTTGATAGGGCATAATTTAATGACTGCTTTAGAAAAAAAAATAAATCTATTTTTTCCAGAGGTAAATAGGACAGGGATATCTCCAGGAAAAAGTGTTGTAAGAGTACATCAATCAATAGCTAGAACAGATTTAACATGCAAAATGTTTTTGGTCTAAAAACTTATCTTCATACAAAATATAAAGAAGAAATTTTGCTAATCCCTCTCAAACTCTTCCAAAAGACTGAAGAAGAGGGAAGAAGTAGCCACAGCAGTCAGACAAGAGAAAGTGTTCCCAATTGGAAGGGCAGAAAGTAAAATTGATACTATATGCAGATGACATGATACTCTATATAAAAACCCTAGGGATTCCACACAAAAATTACTAGAACTGATAAATGAGTTCAGGAAGATAGGACATGAGATTAATATAAAGAAATCAGTTGTATTTCTTTATACTAACCATGAAATAGAAGAAAAAGACTATAAGCAAACAATATATTTTAAAATTGCACCAAAAATTAAAATACTTAGAAATAAACCTGAGTAAGAAGGTGAAAGACATATGCTGACAACCATAAAACATCGATAAAGGACATTAAAGATGATTCAAAGAAATAAAATGATATTTCATGCCCTCAGATTGAAATAATGTTGGTTAAATGGCAATACTATCCAAAGCAATCTACAGATTTAATGTGATCCCTATCAAATTACCCATGACATATTCCACAGAACTAGTACCAGTAATTCTGAAATATAGATGGAAACTTAAAAGACCCAGAATTGCCAATACAATCCTGAAGAAACAGAACAAAGCAGGAGGCATAACCCTCCCAGACTTAGAAAACACTGCAAATGCAGAGTGATCAAAACAGCATGGTAATGACACAGAAATAGCCATATAGATTAATACAACAGAATGTAGAATCAAGAAATAAACCCACAAACCTCTGGTCAATTAATCTTCCACAAAGAAAGCAGGAATATACGATGGGGAAAAAATGGTTTCTTCAGAAAGTCATGCTGGGAAAGTTGGGCAGTCCATGCAAATCAATGAAGTTAATTATAGTTAGAGTATAGCCCCACACCATACACAAAAATAAACTCAAAATGGCTTAGAGACTTAAATATAAAACAAGACACTATAAAACTCCTAGAAGAAATCATAGACAAAGCATACTCCGACATAAATTGTACCAATTTTTTTTTTAAGTCTGTCTGTCAAGGCAGTAGATATAGAATAAAAAAATAAACCAATAGGACCTGATCAAATTTACCAGCTTTTGCATAGCAGAGGAAACCATTAGAAAGCAAAAAAAAAAAAAAAAACCAGCCTACAAAATGGGAGAAAATATTTGAAAATGATGTGACTGAAAAGTGCTTAATTTCCAAAATATATGAACAACTTATACAACTCAACAACAAAACACAAACAACTCAATTGAGAAATGGGTAGAAGACCTAGACTTCTCCAAAGATATACAGATGGCCAATAGACACGTGAAAAAAATGTTCAGTACTGCTAATTATTAGAGAAATGAAAATAAAAACTGCCAAAACGTACCACCTAACATGAGTCAGAATAACCATCACTAAACGGTCTACAAATATAACAACAAATGCTGGAAAAGATGTGGAGAAAGGAAGATCTGCCTACACTGGAAGTTGGTGTAGCCACTATGGAAAAACAGTATGAGAGTTCCTCAGAAATCTTAAAATAGAATTACCATATAATTCAGCAGTCCCACTCCTGGGCATATATCTAGAACATAATTAATACAAAAAGTGCACACAACTCATATGTTCATAGCAGCACTACTCACAATAGCCAAGACATGGAAACAACCTGATTGTCCCTCGATAAATGAATGGATAAGGATTGCTGTTGTGTTGTGTTAGTCACTCAGTCATGTCTGACTCTTTGTGACCACATGGACTGTAGTCCACCAGGCTCCTCTGTCCATGGAATTCTCCAGGCAAGAATACTGGAGTGGGTTGCTATTTCCTTCTCCAGCAACAGATACTACTAATCACTTATTAAAAAAAAAAAAAGAAGAAGAAGAAGAAAGAAAGAAAGAATACCATTGCAGCAACATAGATGCAATGAAAGATTATCATACTAAGTGAAGTAAGTCATAAAGAGAAAGAAAAATACCATATGGTATCATTAAACATGGAATCAATATGAGGCAAATTAACCATCTACAAAACAGAGGTAAATTCACTGACATAGAGATCAGATTTGTGGTTATCAAGGTGGGGGAGGTAGGGGAAAAATGGACTGGGAGTTTCAGGTTCACGGATGCAAGCCATTACGTATAGAATGTATGAACAAGGTCCTGCTGTATAGACCAGGGAACTATATTCAATATCCTGGAATGGAAACAAATAGAAAAAGAATGTATATGTATAACTGAGTCGATGTTCTACATAGCAGAAATTAACACAACATTGTAAATCAACTATATTTCAATAAATTATATAAGGTATAACTCCAGGATATGGAGTGTGCTCCTTAGTGGAAAGACTTGGAGTCAGCACACTAAGGTCAATCCTGATTTTACTTATTTTTTGGCAGTATAGTTTGGAAATGTCATTTAACCTTTCACAGACCCATGTGCAGGACATTTTGAGTAAGACAACATCAGTGGGAATATACAGTCCAATACAAAACATGAGTGTGTTAAGAGATTGAAGATACGTGCATGATCAGTGAATATGCCCATGCATACATACATCTGTACTGAATAGAGGCTGATTAACCTGTTAAATAAAATCCCTGAACACTGAAATATTTATATATTAGAAAAACAAAGGTTATCAAGTGGGATAGAACTCATGCAGTATTTCAGGACAGAGGGAATGTTTATTAGGGTCCAGCTAGTGTTCTACTTGGCAATTGTTGAAAAGGAGAGGGTCTCACTTATTCTGGGAGTCCTGCAGAGAAGACTTAATTATGCTTGGGACCCTAAAGGAAGAGAAACAGACTGACATGACTGTCCTAAGGAATATACATGATGGAAACTATGATTATATCCCATTCTAAGAGCATTCATTTCCTGATCATGTTCTGATATTTCCCCTTCAAGTCAAACCCTAGTTGGTGAGCACTCCTCTAAAGTCCAAAGGGTACAATAACCTATCACGAAACATTGAAACATACACATTTAGAGTTCTATGTCTCTCCCTCTCCCCTCTTTTCCAAGAATTGTTGTTTATATAGATACGTTTCTTTAATTTCATAGTTATTGAAAACTGTTAAAATATTTTATGGATGGAAATTATGCCTACTTCCAAGTTTTACTATACTGCTTTCTATTTACAATATTCTCCTCATACAATGACTTTGGATTTATGGTAATTTTGGACTCGTTATAATTTCAAACATATAAATATTTAAAGATAACTTTTGAAAATATCTTATTATTTATGGAGTCAGATTAGACATGTGCAACACCGAAAACCACTATATTGAAGCTAGGGCTTTTCTCAGGAGTAACCATTCATACCACTGTGTCAGTTTTCTTCTGATGATTTTCCATAGCATCATAAGAGATATTGTCAGATTTGTAAATAAACCTTCAATAAAATGAGCTATGTTTTACAGCTTGTTAATACCCTGATTAGGAGAATAAAATTTTTAAAGTCATACATTAAGAATTCAGTTATAAACCACTTAAGATAACCAATATGCCTACAGTCAAAATGAATACATATTTAATAAACAATTTTGCATTTGGGATACAATTTAAATAATATATCAGTTTTATGTTCTATTAACTTGAATTATGTGAAATATGCAACTGAGACTGATCTATAGCTGATCATTCTCATCCCAATGAATTATATGAGATTTAATTTCCCTTTGAATCTGAAAAAGTCAGAGAATCACCTGGAGCAATTGCCCGATACTGGGATATATGCAGGAGGGAAATTACACTTTTTGAACATAAAACAAGTATTATTTTCTACTTTCCTGAATATCTTCTTCTCTGTAAAAACAATATTTGTTTCAACTAAAACTTCCAATTATTTCTACAACTCGAATAAAAGCAAAATCACTCATAAGATTCATTTCAACTAATTCATTCATTCAGTCAGTATTTCTTGCTTACCCTGCATGTGCAAGACTAGAATGTTAACTTTTGTTCATTTAATTTATTCAGTTAATGGAATAAATTCAGGGTTTAAATTGCTGACAACATGTTCTTTCTCTGATTTTCATAAAATATTACCAAGAAACAAAAACAAAATTTCAAAACTGGCGCTCAGCATTATTTATATTAACAATGCCCATCATATTTTCCCTATAGAATGAGACAAATATGTTCAATCTTATTTGAAGTCACTTTTGTAAATAGTAAATATGTTCAGTCTTATTGAGAACAACTGGGTGTCTCCTGTGATCTCTTTGTAGAGGATAAATCATGTTCAAAACCGGATTCAACTGAAAAATGTTGTCAGTGGTGACAGCATTTAGAAAAATTCAGCTCTCTGTCACTAAAGCTTATGTTGATTTTGTAATATGCCTTCATTCTGTGTAGCATATCTTTGTCCATAAAGTACACTGACACTTAAAATTCCAAGTTCATCATAAATATATTTTAACCTCCAAATCAAGATACAAGTTTTAAAAATAGTGTTTAGAGGATTATTTACATGAAACCTTTAGAGTGATGGAAAAATCTACACTTAAGCTAATGGTCTTTATTAAAAATTAATTAAATTCTATGGAAACATGACTACTATAGCATATTAAACCATTTTTAGATCATAATGAAGGAGTAATGAGACTTATTTGTCCCATAAGATATTTTTAATGAACTAAGAATATGTTTACCCCATGGATAAAAATTCTACAGTTAACTGAAACACAAATGGTCTACAGTTACCTAATTTTTGAAATCTATGAATAAAGCACTTGATTTGCTTTAGTAGTTAGTCTTTTCTGTGGGGACATGTAAAACTATACTGGTTAGCAAAAGTCCCTCAAATTTCAATCAAAATTATAGGTTTTCATTTGCTTCCAGATCTCTAATTTAAAGAGCCAGTAATTTGAATGAGATATAGCATTGCATGTTCTTTGAAATCTAGACATGAGCTGAAAAAAAGAAAAAAAAATGACTGGTGAGCTCTGAGAAACAGATTTTACATAAGTGGTACCATATTCGAATGATAGGGTTGTATTTCTTCTCTGGCATAAACTCCTCATGTGACCAATTAAATCAGTTCTTAACCCTCAGCTTCAATTTTCTTGCCTTTGAAATAGGAATAAAAATGCCTGTCTTCATTTGCTGTCAGGATAGATGTGGATATTAAAAATCTTACACACATGGACACACACATGCAGGTTCATACACATGTATAACTTTATGTGTTCTAAGGAATTATCGTTCTTACACCATTAAATTGCATTAAAGCAGTGCTACAATGTATGTTCTAAATAAATGTGTGGAAATAGGTACTCTTATTTGACTGCAGGTAAACGGCTGTGCAATCAACCCTATTTGACTTCTATGTTTGAGGTTGTGTTAAAGCTTTTGATTGGTGATGTTGAAGGTGAACTCACTTCTTCAAGGTGTTTATCTACCTCACATAAGAGAATTCAACTTTGGTTGCATTTGAAGTTAAAGATAGCTCTACATGGCACTTGCAATAAATTCTGACTTTGATTCTTAGAGTTGAAGTTTTCCAAAATGTCAATTCAGGGAGCATTAACTTGGTCCTGATTACAGCCCCAGGATGCTGATTGCCATAGGAAAACCTGTGTCATGGGCAAGCCCATGTGTTATTGTCAAGGAAGGAGCAATAATTGCAATTTTATGACTATTTGTATAACTGATTGTCAGGCAAAAAAAAAGTGTCACATTTTTAGGCTTTCAGTATGTTCTAAATTTTACAGGGAGTAGACAAGCTATTTCTGTTATATAAGCACATCAGTGATCATTCATTTGGTCCCTTTTTGAATAGCAAGATAATATTTAACAAGGAAGAGCCTTGCATCCTTAGAGTTAACACTGCAGTGATATTTTTAAAAGTATCCTTTGTAGCAAACATACAACATGACCACAATTTATGCCCTTAATGTGTACTTGTTCAATAGAAAAATCATTAGTTTGGAGACAGAAGCTCAATGCAGAAAAAGAAAATAATTATGAGTGTATCCTTTTAGCAAATTGCAGCACTGTTCTGTATGCACACACACACAGCCCTGGAGCTATAATTCTATCACCCGTCCATTTCACACATGCATGCATGAATATGTGTGCACACAGTCACACACTAAGAAAGAGGTATTTTGTTGTACCACAGGCAATCAAGTGGAATAAAGCACAAAGCTCTGGGTTCAATCAGTACAAATTACCTGAGCCCTGCTCTGTTTCAGGCTCTGTCCTAAGTGCTGTTATATACTGTTCCCAAATGTAGCAAGATTGCCCCTCCTCTTCTTTTTTTAAAATTTTCTTTCTTTCTTTCTTTATATTTTTGGCTATACTGGGTCTTTGTTGCTGCACAAGGGCTTTCTCTAGTTGCAGAGAGTGGAGATAACTCTCTAGTTTCAATGCATGGGCTTCTTATTGCAGTCTCTTCTCTTGCTGTGGAGCACGAGCATTAGGTCCATGGGCTTCAGTAGTTGTGGTACATAGGCCTAGTTGACCTGTGGAATGTGGAATCTTCCTGGACCAAGGATTGAACCCATGTCTCTAGGATTAGCTGGCAGATTCTTATCTACTGGACTACCAGGCATTGTTGTGTTAAGTTGCTTCAGTTGAGTGTGACTCTTTGTGTCTCTATGGACTGTAGCCCGGCTGGCTTCTCTGTCCATGGGGATTCTCCAGGAGTGGAGTCGCCACCCTCCTCCAGGGGATCTTCCTGACCCAAGGATTGTACCTGTGTCTTTTATATCTCCTGCATTGACAAATGGGTTCTTTACCACTAGCACCACTGTCTTCTGTTTTTTTGTTTGTTTGTTTGTTTGTTAGTTTGGGGAAGTCCTCTTTCCCCTTGATATAATTTCTTTTCTAGATTCCTTCTTGAAGTGTTACCTAAGTCTTTTGACCTTATTACATTATGTCCTCCACTATACATAGTTGACCTTGTCATTTATTTATTCAACAAACATTCATTAACATTCAATAAACACTCACTAACAATCATCTCCCACAAAGTGTTAGAGACTCCAGTAGGCAATACAAACAAAGGTAAAGATTACCACCCCCCAACTATACACATACACACAAAGAGATTAATTATAAATTAATTCAAGAATCTATGTATTGGATATTGCAGCAATATTGATCTGGGGTGAACATGGCCTCTAGTGGCTTGAAGTCACTGGATTTCAGTTCCCAGGCAGATATTGGGGTCAGGTCATGGCAGTGAGAGAATCAGTCCTAACCACTAGACCAGTGTTCGGTGATAAGGCCCTGTCCCTTTGGCTTTGCAGAAAAAAATTTCCACAAAGACAGCAAGTATCATAGTAGTTTAAATCACTTATGGGGCATTTCTTCTGGGTTTCCTTTGGCCAATCATTTTGATCTGATTCTGAGTCCATGTTTAGTATATCTTAGGATCCTCCCAGGTGTGTGTGTGCACATCTGTCAATCAAGATGGATTCCAGCAAAGAGCTCTGTGGGTAGACTTGACATCACTCTCCTTTGGAACTCTAAGGAGCTTTCTAGTTGGGAAAGTTTCTTTGACTTCAAGAGTGAGAAATATGTGTTCTCTTATCTGGGCAGGGCCCAGCCTCCTCTCTCAATTGTCCTACTATTGATATTTTAGAGTTCCTATCCACAGAAAATGCTCACTATGTGGGGAGAGGGGCATCTCTTTCCTCAATATGATTGCTAAGCTAGTGAAATATAGATTCAAGAATAGTAAATATCTATTGATATTTATGAAAGTTTGTATTTTACCTTCTTTAAAACTTTCTATATCTGCTTTAAAGTATGCCTCAATTATTTGTTGTTATTTTCTTGCCAGATAAGTTACAAAATCAAAATGATGGGCATATGGAGAAGGTATTCTTGCTTATCACTTTCCATTATTTAATTTTATCTATTATCAAATATTTTATTCAGTTTCCTTAAGAAAGTTTTGGTTACCCTCTCTATACTGTTTAGTCACCATTGCTCAGAATAGAATTTAAAATAGCAGACAGTGTAGGGAGAATACACAGCTTGAAAAAATAGCCTGAAAAAATTAACTGTGCCCTTACATATTGAGGAGACTGGGCCTACTGACATGAAAATTTGTTCTCAGTCCTGAAGACTGAGTTGTGTTTGTGTGTCAGCTTTTGTAAATGTGTGTGTATGCACATGCATATAAATGCAAAGTGTGCAAAAAAGTAAAATATACAACTGTCTTAAATATGAAATGGATTGGAAAATAATTGAACCAAAATTTGACCCAGATTTCTCAGTTTCAACTTTCCTGGTAACATTTCATAGAGACATCATCCAATCATATTTTTAATTACATATGACCAATATTTTGAAACAAAATTATAGTTTGGGAAAGATTTAAATAAAATACTGAATGAGATACCAAGAATGAATATGGAGGGAGGTGCAGATTACTAATTATATGGAAATAATAAAATATTTTCCAATTAGAAATCACAAGAAAAATGCCCTTTATATGGTTTCAAACATTTTAATTATTTTTTTAATTTTTAAAAATATAAAGTTGATTTCAATTATCTTACACAATTTCTAAGAATATTTATTGCTTGAAATTGAAAAATATGGTTTAACTTTTACTGATTCTAAAAGTGTAGTTTTAGAGTTAGTACGAATTTAAAAAACAGTAAAAGAATTTTTATAGATATAATTATATGTTTTGAAACTTGATTTTAAAAATGTTGCTTATAAACACTCTCTGAACTTCATAGATGATTCAAATGTTTTATGGTGCCCTTGCTTCTTTGAACATTTTCTATTTTCAACAAATTTTATACAAATGATTAATAAAGTAATCTGAAGTTCAAAAATATAGATACAAACAGAATTTGCAATGCATGAGATCATAGAATCATCAACTTTTTGATATTACAGGTATAATCTCTTCCCTTACCCAATTTGTATTATCACAGAAGCTACTTTTGTGTATGTGTGTGTGCTTAGTTGCTCAGTCATGTCTGACTCTTTGTGACCCATGGACCTCTGTCCATGAGCCCACCAGGATCACCAGGATCCTTTCTTCATGGGGATTTTCCAGATAAGAATACTGGAGTGGGCTGCCATGCCCTCCTCCACGACATCTTCCCAAACCAGGGATGGAACCCAGGTTTCCCACATTGTAGGCAATTCCTTTACATCTGAGCCACCAGGGAAGCCTAAGAATACTGGAGTGGATAGCTGCTATCCTTCCTGAGGGAATCTTCCAGACCAAGGAATCAAAGAGGGGTTTCCTGAGTTGCAGATTCTTTACCAGTTGAGCTACCAGGGAAGCCTCCTTTTGTGGATATTGAATCACTTTTCAATCTTAGATGAATTGTCTTTGATGAACTGAAATGGACAAGGCCTTCCATTTTCTTTTTCCAAATTAAATTAGTACCAAATTATTACTACTTTGTTTAATATATCTACAATAATGGCTTAATTAAATACACATTATTTGCTAGACAAATAGTATGATTTATTTTTCTTCCTTTTTTGTTATAATACTCTTAATCCACCAACAATTTTCTCCACAGATTCTTATATCTAACTTGAGGTGATTCTTGATTGGGTATTCTTGGTGGAGAAAACATTTATAATATTTCTGGTTGTAATTTTAAGCCCCCTATTATTTTTTGAAACAATGACAGTAACAGTAATTTAGTGAATTTGAAATACAGTGAATTCTGCTATAAAGCTTGTTTTCTAGACACAAATGTATTCCAATGTGGTAATTTTCACATAATACCAATTTTGCATTTGTTTATGCACTATTTTTAGAGAAGGAAATGGCAACCAACTCCAGTGTTCTTGCCTGGAAAATTCCATGGACAAAGGGGCCTGGCAGGCTATAGTACATGGGTTTGCAAAGAGTCGGACATGACTGAGCAACTAACACACATGTATTATTTTATCCACAAGAAACACCAGGTAAATACAAAGTACTGCATCCAACTGAGTCCACAAAAGGTGCACGTACGCACAGTGCAGACATCTACCAGCTACCTCACAGCATTTATAATGAACTCCATACCCACATCAGATATTACAACTTTCCCATCTGATTTCAGAAAACCGTCTTTTCATCATTTCACTGTAATCAAATTGCAACTCTTCCAACAGCCACTTTCATGTGCAAACATGAGGTTTTTTCAAGGAAAAGTAATATATTTACTGTAGTATTGTATTTTTTAAGCATTTAGTAGGTATAAACAGTTTTCATTAGGTTCCTAATTTGTAATTTACTATGTAACTGACAACTTTCTGATTATTTTTTCCCATTTAGAAAAAACTATAATTTACATATTTCTAGAGATTTTTATTATTCTTATAAACATCAGTTCAGTTTAGTCACTCAGCCGTGTCTGACTCTTTGCAACCCCAAGGACTGCAACACACCAGGCTTCCCTGTCCATCACCAGCTCCTGGAGATTGCTCAACCTCGTGTCCATTGAGTCAGTGATGCCATTCAACCATCTCATTCTCTGCCGTACCCTTCTTCTCCTGCCTTCTATGTTTCCCAGCATCAGGGTCTTTTCCAATGAGTCAGTTCTTCACATCAGGTAGTCAAAGAATTGGAGTTTCAGCTTTAGCATCAGTCCTTCCAATGAATATTCAGGACTGATTTCCTTTAGGATTGATCGATTTGATATCCTTGCAGTCCAAGGGACTCTCAAGAATCTTCTCCAACACCACAGTTCAAAGGCATCGATTCTTCAGCGCTCAGCTTTCTTTATGGTCCAACTCTCACACCTATACATGACTACTGGAAAACCCATAGCTTTGACTGGACAGGCCTTTGTCAGCAAAGTAATGTCTGTTTTTTAATATGTTGTCTAGGTTTCTTCCAAGGAGCAAGCTTCTTTTAATTTCATTGCTTCAGTCACTATCTTCAGTGATTTGGGAACACAAGAAAATAAAGTCTCTCAGTGCTTACAATGATTCCCCATCTATTTGCCATGAAGTGATGGAACTGGATGCCATGATGTTAGTTTTCTGAATGTTGAGTTTTAAGCCAACTTTTTCACTCTCCTCTTTCACTTTAATCAAGAGGCTCTTTAGTTCTACTTCACTTTCTGCCATTAAGGGTGGTGTCATCTGCATATCTGAGGTTATTGATATTTCTCCATGCAATCTTGACTACAGCTTATGGTTCATTCAGAATTTTGCATGATTTATTCTGCATATAATTTAAATAAGCAGGGTGACAATATACAGCCTTGACGTACTCCTTTCCTAATATGGAGCCAGTCCATTGGTCAATGTCTGGTTCTAAGTGTTGCTTCTTGACCTGCATTCAGATTTCTCAATAGGCAAGTAGTGTCTGGTATTCCCATCTCTTTAAAATTTTCCCACAGTTTGTTGTGATCCACACAGTCAAAAGCTTTGGCATAGTCAAAAAGTAGAAGTGGATGTTTTTGTGAAATTCTCTTGCTTTGTTGTAGATCCAAAAGATGTTGGCAATTTGACCTCTGATTTCTCTGTCTTTTCTAAATCTAACTTGAGCGTCTGAAAGTTCATGATACACGTACTGTTGAAGCCTGACTTGAAGAATTTTGAGCATTACTTTACTAGCATGTGAGATGAGTGCAATTGTGCATTAGTTTGAACATTCTTTGGCATTGCCTTTCTTTGGGATTGGAATGAAAACTGACCTCTTCCAGTCGTATGGCCACAGCTGAGTTTTCCCAGTTTGCTGGCATATTAAGTGAAGCACTTTAACAACAGCAGCTTTTCGAATTTGAAATAGCTCAACTGGAATTCCATCACCTCCACTAGCTTTGTTCATCGTGGTGCTTCCTAAGGCCTGCTTGACTTCGCATTCCAGGATGTCTGGCTCTAGGTCAGTGATCACACCATCATGGTTTTCTGGGTCATGAAGACCTTTTTTTTGTATAGTTCTTTGTATTGTTGCCACCTCTTCTTAATATCTTTTGCTTCTTTTAGGTCCATACCATTTCTGTCCTTTATTGTGCCCATCTTTGTATGAAATGTTCCCTTGGTATCTCTAATTTTCTTGAAGAGATCTCTAGTCTTTCCCATTCTGTTGTTTACCTCTATTTCTTTGCATTGATCACTGAGCAAGGCTTTTTTATTTCTCCTTGCTATTTTTTAGAACTCTGCATTCAAATGGGTATATCTAAACATATATAATACATGTAATTAATTCTATAGCTGAATAATACTTATATTTTATTATGTTAAAACAGTTCATTCATTCATCACTGGTTTTCTTTTTTCTCAATATTTTTAAATAACACCTTTGTCAATATATATTAAAGGCTTCACAGGTGTTGCTAGTGGTAAAGAACTCATTTGCCAATGCAGGAGACTTAAGAGACTTGGATAGATTCAATCCCTGGGTTGGGAAGATCCCTTTAGGAGGTCATGGTAATCCCCTCCAGTATTCTTCCCTGGAGAATTCCATGGACAGAGGAGCCTGGTGGGCTATAATCCATGGGGTCACATAAAAGCTGGATATGACTGATGTGACATAGCATGTACACATGCAATATATATTTATTCATAGACATTAATACACTGAGTGGTGGGATGAGAGGAACAAGTGAGGGAGATTCAGAGGTACAAATTTCCATTTATAAAAATAAATGATTCACTGGTGATTTGATACAGAAAATAACAAAATATATATTTAAATAATATTTCCATGCATCACTGATTATTTCCTTGGTAGAAAAATTTGTTTGCAGACTCAGTTGTTGCTATTTTTGTGTAAAATTATATATTTAGCCGTATTTTTCCAATTATAAACTGACATCTGTATAAAACGTCAGCTATTTTGCTTTCTTAATTTTTCCTGGTAAGTAAAAGCTGTAGACCATGGATTTGTAATTTTTCCAGTAGTAATTGGAAGAGTTTCTCACCTACAAGCAAAAGTGATCTAAAAAAGAAAACTAGCAAAGTTTTGGCACAGTGAAGTTGATAAAAAAGGAAATGATAACAAAAGTATAAAATAGCTCTCTAGATCTTAGCCGGTACTTTTTCCTTCCTCCCTCATTCAGTATGTGCTATTCTAAACTCCTGGGAGCTCAAGGCTACTTAGGAATGCAGGCATTCCACAGACGAAATGCAGAGTGATTTAAGCAATTGTGGGCTTCCCAGGTGGCTCGGAGGTAAAGAATCCTCCTGACAATGCAGGGTGAAGCAGGGGATACGGACTAGATTTCTGAGTTGGGAAGATCCTCTGGAGAAGGGAATGGCAAGCCACTCCAGTATTCTTGCCTGGAAAAATCTATGGACAGAGGAGCCTGGTGGGCAAACAGTCCAGGGGATTGAAGACTGGGACATGACTGAGCATTCGTGCACCTAAATAAGCAATAGTAAAGCAGTGGAAAATGCTTGGAGGGAGGAAATTTGAAACCTCTTTGAGGAAGATTAGAAAATGTGCCCAAGTAAAGTTTTAGTGAGTTTCTATATCAGGAAGATCTTCTTATAGATGATATACTTTGAATAGAGACATGGAAGATCAAGCTGAATGAGTTCCAAAAATGACAAATAATTTTAATAGCTACCACCTATTGTGTTCCTAAAATATCCCCACTTCACTACTAAACACTAATTTCATTTAATATTAATAGAAACTCTATGAGCTAATGATCAGATTATTGTTAAAGGAACCAAGAGTTAGAGTTTAAATGACCTGTTAAGACCATCATCTAGCAAGATTGAAAACTGGCATTATAAAACAATCTCTAGCATTCAAAAGCCCATGCTGTTAACTAGTATGAAATTCTACAATCTTTTCTCCCCTCACTCCATTCTCACCACAGAACCACAAATGTATAATAAAAGGAAAAGCAAAACTGCATTACTGGTATTAAACCTGTATGGACATCCATGAAGCTATAGAAGTGGCCACATGGATATAATAGTGGTCACACTTCTAAAGGACCCAGCACATACTAGGAAAACAATATATGAAAAATCTGTTTAACTACTATGGTACAATTTCTGATTTTGTACCATATACATACAGGGTATGTATAACTGTTAAGAAAATATTAATATAAATATTTCCTTAAGCTGCAATGTCAGGTTAAGTTTTTCCCATTTTCCACAAAGTGATTAATGATCAACAGCAAATCCCCAAAGAACTGAAGGGTCACGTGTATATGAAAAATAACTTTATAAAATAGAAGAAATATATATGAGTATTGTTCAAATATCTGAAAGGGAAAGAGCTTTCTAAGCATTAAAGTATTGCAAGATATGACAAGTAATAAATATATATAAGTAACTTCTATAGTAATAAAATACTTTATTCTTTTTTATCTATAAAATTTCTATCCTTTCACCTATCAATTGAGTTAACATGATACTGCTCAAGAGGGCTTGATAAAACTAACACCTCATATCCTGCTTGTATAATGAAATTTGATATTATCAATTTATAGTTCATTATCTTGTCAAAAAAGAAGTTATTCTGCCGGATATTTTAACAGAGAAGAAATGAGGTAAGAAATATCTGTTAAAGAACAATAAAGACAGAAAAAAAAAAAAAAGAAAGAAAGAAAGAAAAGGACTCTGAATAACTGCCACTTAGTAACTGCAGGAAGCAGCCACTCTCTACCCCTCCCCGTCTAGGGCTGGGTAACAAAAGAGAGATAGGAGTCAATGGAACATAAAAGTTTAGAGAAAGGGACCCAGGCAACTATGGTACCCTGGAAGGGGGAGGCAGGTCTCTGAGGAAGAGGCATTGTCTAGGTGCTATTGGCATCTCAGAGGCCTGGAAGAGGGACCTCATGGAGATATGAGTGATGCTGCCCTACTGGGGCAGTAACTTTGAGAGATACACAAGCTAATTCTGGAAGTTCCAAAGAACCAAAGCAACATCAGAAAGTGCAGTTAAAGTGAAGACATTCAGATACAAGTGATAGAAACCTCCACGGGCGGTAGGGGAAGGGGAGCAGGGGGCGGGGGACAGGAATGGAAGAAAAAAGTCCTAAACACTATTGAAAAAAAAAAAAAGGTAGATAAAGAACAAAAGGCTGGTTTCTTATAGAAGTCAAAAGTTTAAATTATGAGTGAGCACCTACCAATGTTCTTTCTTTTTTATTCTCTTTCTTTGGATTTTTTTGCAACAGTGTTTGGATTTTTTAAATTAAATCCTTAAGTAAAATTCAGTTTTTACATAGTTCCTTCATTTTGCAAAGTCAACTTTTAAATGTGCTGAACTCTCCAGTTTGCAAATGCTTGAGAGGAGCATGTCTTATTTTCTTCCTATTAAGTTGAGCCCTCTGTTCCTTACCAAATTCACTATGTTGCAAACTTATGAGTTTAATATTATCTCTTCTGCTGCTATGTCAGAAAAATACACAGAAGCTGTAATCTGGAAAATTGTTCTTTTCCCTCTTCATTTCCCGATCAGTTTGTGAGGGTCTTGTGAAATTTGATTTGTGTAAATGAGTTTCTTTGTTAGAGATGTGATTTTTATAAAGGTAGAAAGGTCAGACTGCCTGGACCCTGTTTGTCTATATGAAACTTGGCCAAGTCTCCTAAATAGAGATTATATCAGCAGCTCTGTCACAGCTTTATTGTAACAGTGACATATCTTTATACCGGGTTAGCCAAAAAGTTCATTTGGGCTTTTCATGTTATAGGAAAACTCAAACAAAAGTTTTGGCCAGCCCAGGGATTTCTGTGTGTTGATTTTATATCCTGCAACTTTACTATATTCATGGATTAGCTCTAGTAATTTTCTGGTGGAGTCTTTAGCGTTTTCTATGTAGAGGATCATGTCATCTGCAAACAGTGAAAGTTTTACTTCTTCTTTTCCAATTTGGATTCTTTTTATTTCTTTTTCTGCTCTGATTGCTGTGGCCAAAACTTCCAAAACTATGTGGAATAGTAGCGGTGAGAGTGGGCACCCTTGTCTTGTTCCTGACTTTAGGGGAAATGCTTTCAATTTTTCACCATTGAGGATAATGTTTGCTGTGGGTTTGTCATATATAGCTTTTATTATGTTGAGGTATGTTCCTTCTATTCCTGCTTTCTGGAGAGTTTTTATCATAAATGGATGTTGACTTTTGTCAAAGGCCTTCTCTGCATCTATTGAGATAATCATATGGTTTTTATTTTTCAATTTGTTAATGTGGTGAATTACATTGATTGATTTGCAGATATTGAAGAATCCTTGCATCCCTGGGATAAAGCCCACTTGGTCATGGTGTATGATCTTTTTAATGTGTTGTTGGATTCTGATTGCTAGAATTTTGTTGAGGATTTTTGCATCTATGTTCATCAGTGATATTGGCCTGTAGTTTTCTTTTTTTGTAGTATCTTTGTCAGGTTTTGGTATTAGGGTGATGGTGGCCTCATAGAATGAGTTTGGAAGTTTACCTTCCTCTGCAATTTTCTGGAAGAGTTTGAGTAGGATAGGTGTTAGCTCTTCTCGAAATTTTTGGTAGAATTCAGCTGTGAAGCCATCTGGACCTGGGCTTTTGTTTGCTGGAAGATTTCTGATTACAGTTTCAATTTCCTTGCTTGTGATGGGTCTGTTAAGATTTTCTATTTCTTCCTGGTTCAGTTTTGGAAAATTGTACTTTTCTAAGAATTTGTCCATTTCTTCCACGTTGTTCATTTTATTGGCATATAACTGCTGATAGTAGTCTCTTATGATCCTTTGTATTTCTGTGTTGTCTGTTGTGATCTCTCCATTTTCATTTCTAATTTTATTGATTTGATTTTTCTCTCTTTGCTTCTTGATGAGTCTGGCTAGTGGTTTGTCAATTTTATTTATCCTTTCAAAGAACCAGCTTTTGGCTTTGTTGATTTTTGCTATGGTCTCTTTTGTTTCTTTTGCATTTATTTCTGCCCTAATTTTTAAGATTTCTTTCCTTCTACTAACTCTGGGGTTCTCCAATTCTTCCTTTTCTAGTTGCTTTAGTTGTAGAGTTAGGTTATTTATTTGAGTTTTTTCTTGTTTCTTGATGTATGGGTATGCCTGTATTGCTATGAACTTTCCTCTTAGCACTGCTTTTATAGTGTCCCACAGGTTTTGGGTTGTTGTGTTTTCATTTTCATTAGTTTCTATGCATATTTTGATTTCTTTTTTGATTTCTTCTGTGACAGCCCAATAATTGTAGAGTCCATTGCACAGTAAACATCATAGTGTTTTTGAAGCATTCTTGTGCCAATTACAGAAGTAAGATAGGTTTGTGAAACAATGAAACAATAGAATACAGAAAACTGATTGAAGTTATGTGAATTAATAAAAAGAAATATTTCAGTAATGCATTTTTAGAGATATTTAGATTCATTTTCCAGTGAACTTCGGATTTTCCTTGTGGCTCAGCTGGTAAAGAATCCACCTGCAATGAGGGAGACCTGGGTTTGATCCCTGGGTTGGAAAGATCCCCTGGAGCAGGGAAAGGCTACCCACTCCAGTATCTTGGCCTAGAGAATTCCATGGACTGTATAATCCATGGGATCGCAAAGAGTCAGACAGGATTGAGCAACTTTCACTTTCACTTTTCCAATGAACAGCCACAATATATGTAGTCTACAAATATATGTAGACTTATATTTCTTCCCTGAATTCTGGATTATATGGGTTCATATGTGGGTTAAGAAAGGCTTAAAATTTCCAAACTTCTGGATATAATAGAGAACTAAAGCATATCTATGTTGTAATCACCTGGTTTTATCAAGAAAATATAGTTTAATTGCTAAAATAAATAGCTAGAAACATGTAAATAACTACTTCAAAAGATTATTATGGCTTAAAATATTTCATAAGTGATATAATATTACTCCTTGGTAATCTTTTGGCTCCTGATATTTGATCTAATGATACTGAACCTGAGAATGTCTAGCAATTCCCAGCAGTCTAAGAAGAAGCAAAACAAAGAGGAAAGAGCAGAGCACAGTGAAAGGACAAGCATCTATTGACTAGCTCTTCCTTCCTTAGCATCTCATATTGGAAAAAATATTCCACTCGAGTGGCTGAGTACTGTTTAATGTTAAATGAAATAAACCATTACTATTCTTGGCAGAATATGAATGAGGATTATCTAAAAAAAGATTACTCATTTAATTCAAGAAAAGTCATTTCTGAAAATAACTGTGTTGAGCACTCTTTATTGTATATTGTCTATAATAATAGGATATAAGTCTAAAAATCTTGGCTTTTAAAATACTCCCTAACAGATTATTAACAAATATGACCATCCAATATTATCACTGACAATAATCCCATTCCCAATAATGTTATACTTTTGGTTTTCAATACAAGTGTTGACAGAATATTGCTTATAGCTTCTTATCTTTCTGTCAGATAACCCCTATATTTTTATCATATTGATTTTTTTTTCAACTCATATCACTATTCCTATGGGATTGGTCTTTCAAAGTAAGCTCTCTTGAACTTTAAGGGGATTGATGCAATCAACCTGTAAAGAAAACTGTACTAATTAATTGGTCTTTTATTAACATTTCTAATGATTAAAATGGTTATAAGAATCATTACATAGTCATAAAAAAATGAAAAGTTGCCATTCATAGTGTCATGGTTGTACCTAGAGATTACCTTACTAAGTGAATTCAGTCAGACAGAGAAAGATGAATATCACATGACATCACTTATGTGAGAAAGCCAAAATAATGATACAAATGAACTTATTTTCAAAACAGAAATTGAGTCACAGATGTAAAAAACAAGCTTATCATCACCAGAGGTGGAAGGCAAGGGAAGGGATAAACTGGGAAATTGGGACTGACATGTACACACTACTATATATAAAATAGATAACTAATAAGGCCCTTGGAGTAGACTCTTGAGAGTCCCTTGGACTGCAAGGAGATCCAACCAGTCAATCCTAAAGGAAATCAACCCTGAATATTCATTGGAAGGACTGATGCTGAAGCTCCAATACTTTGGCCACCTGAGCCGACTCATTGGAAAATACTCTGATGTTGGGAAAGATTGAAGGCAAGAGGAGATGGGGATGACATAGGATGAGATGGTTGGATGGCATCATCAACTCAATGGACATGAGTTTGAACAAGCTCCAGGAGTTGGTGATGGGCAAGGAAGTCTGTCATGCTGCACTCCCTAAGGTCACAAAGAGTCAGACATGACTGAGTTGACTGAACTGAACTGTCATCAATAAAATTTTAAGGGTATAAACATGACATAGTTATAACTATTTAAAAAATAGCACTTTAATAGTGAGATCATTTGATATTGTAATTTATCATAACAAACATATATTTGATTTTCATCCCTGTTTCTGGCACAGAGCTTTTAAAACTCTTTGGAATTTCCTAGGTGAGTAGAGCCATAAAAGTGTCTTTTGTTAAGTTGATGTTAGGTAACTTTTGGACGCCACCGCCACCCCCCCCCCCCCCCCCCCCCCCCCCGCCCAAGGATGGGAACTGGTTGTTAAGAGACCCAACCATGAGATTGGAGGTTAGAACTTTTAGTACCACACCCTGGTCTCCAGGGAAGGGAGAGGGACTGGAGGTTGAATCAATTGCCAATGGTCAATGATTTAATAAATTATGTCTCTGTAATGAAGCCTCCATAAAAATCTAAAAGGATTGAGCATGGAGAGCTTCCACGCTACTGAACATGTATAGATTTGGAGGAGAGTTGACTCATTGGAAAAGACTTAATGTTTGGGAGGATTGGGGGCAGGAGGAGAAGGGGATGACAGGGGATGAGATGACTGGATGGCATCACTAACTCGATGGACGTGAGTTTGAGTGAACTCCAGGAGTTGGTGATGGACAGGGAGGCCTGGTGTGCTGCAATTCAGGGGGTCTCAAAGAGTTAGACATGACTGAGTGACTTAACTGAACTGAACTGTGCTCTCCAAGGACCATGGAAGCCTGGTGACTTTTCCCATATCTTCCCTCTGTATTTCTTTCATTTGAATGTTCCTCTGTACAGGAAACTGTACCCAATACTCTGTAATGGCCTATAGTGGGAAAAGAATCTCAAAAAGAGAAGATACATGTGTACTTATAACTGAATGACTTTACTGTGCAACAGAAACTAACACAATGTTAGAAGTCAACTATACTCCAATTTAAAAAAAAATGCTTATGGGAATCATATAGAGAAAAATGGTGAGCATGTATCACTTTATTTCAGAGAAAATGAAGAGTTATGATTACTTTTCTTAAGAGAACCTTCTCCATACCAAAGCCTTCAGTAGGATAACATGAGAGAAATTGTCCAATCCTCTGAGTGAAAGGAATAATTATTTATTTAGTAAGCACTCTTTCAGTGCATTCACGTAATTCCCACAACAATGTTATAAATGCTGTTGTTGTTGTTCAGTTACTAAGTTTCACACTCTTTGCAATCTTATGAACTGCAGCACTCCAGGCTTCTCTGTCCTTGACGATTTCCCTGAGTTCACTTAAACTCATGTCCATTGAGTCAGTGATGCCATCCAACCATCTTATCCTCTGTTACCCCTTCTCCTCCTGCCCTCAATCTTTCCCTACATCAGGGTCTTTGCAAATAAGTTGGCTCTTGGCATCAGGTGGCGAAATATTGGAGTTTCAGCATCAGTCCTTCCAATGAATATTCAGGGTTAATTTCCTTTAGGAAGAACTGGTTTGATCTCCTTGCAGTCTAAAGGACTCTCAGTAATCTTCTCCAGCACTACAGTTTGAAAACCAATTTTTATCTGGATGTGTTTACTGCAAAATATCCAGGAACTGTTTCTATATACCAAGATTCTTCCATCCTCAGTGGTGACTCTTTGTGATATAAAGCAATCATCATGCATGTGCATTAGAGTCTGTTTAAGTCATGCTCTTGACCTACCTCTGGAGTTGAGCTAGACACAAATATGCTTCCATTTACCTGCATTTAGGTTTAAAAATTAGATTTCTCCATTGTACACATGATTCTTCTGCCTTGACTCTGTTCCACACTTTATTCTCTGTTATCATGATCGTTTATATATCACATAATATTCTGTTATAAACCAAAACAAATCTTGAAATTGAGTTACGTAAATATAAATCAATTTACTTAAAAGATTATTTGACAAGATTCCATGTCAACATTATGCAACCTAACATTTAGAACATAAGATTCACCAATTTTCATCAGGTAAACTTTGCCCTCTTTCATAATTCTGAATGGAACCACAGAGGAATCAGATGTGAAAAGCACAGCTAACCTGATGTTAACCTTTCAGTACTCCAACAAAACATTAGGATGTTAAAAAGATCTGCTAAGTAAATAAACAAAGTTAAATCTTAGATCTGATGAAACAAGCACAGAAAGTTGTGACCTGAAAGCACATTAATTCTTAACAGCTTTCTCTTTGACTGACTGTTCAGTCCCTGAACTTTATCTGCTTCTTACATTGATAAATTGCATGAGTAAAATAATTTACTCTTCTTTTTTAATGCAAAACTTTACCCTTTGCTCATAAATCTCAAATGAATTTCAAACTGGTGTATTTAAGTACCTGCCAGGTATTTCTACTTAGATATACACTAGCATTACAACCTGTTTTATCTGCTTATAAATGTTCTGTTTCTTTTCTTCTCTCTCCACTCACTCATTTGGCTTAGCCAGATAGTAACCTAGACATTCTTCTAGAAATCTCCATTTATTTCATCTCTTTATAGTCAAACTATCTTTATGGAATTTTGGTAAATTCTCTGCAATATATTTTGATACTGATAACTTCTTTATTCTTAAAAGTAATACATTAGTTACCAGTTGTCATTTTCCTCAAAAGTGTTACAAAGTGCCCCAACTGGTCTGCCCTTTCCCATACTTGCTTCCTGTATTCTCTCAGACATATTGAGCAGAAATTCTATACGGAGCTTCAGAAAATATATGAATATCTTGAAACTTCTTGTAGATATTGCTATTTTCACCCCGACCATAGACTTCATATTCACACTGAGCATGAATGAGCTTTTAATGTATATCTTACCATGTTATGAGCCTACTTACAATTCTTCAATATCTTCCAGTCCTTAGAAATAAAAGTTGAAATTGTCCTAAATGTCACAAAAGCCTGTCTGTGTTCAAATCTTAATTCAATCTTTAGTCACATATCTGGCCATCCTTCAGTGCAGTAACGCAAACTTTTGACTTTCTGTTTTCACTCTCCCTCATAAGTGTTTATATTCCTTAAAATTTATGCAGACAATACTGTTTTTTTCTTTAATGTGCTTTCCTCTTTTCACTAACTGAATTTGCTATCACTTAAAATATCTATATTGAAAGTATAACTAGTTTGCACCATTTTTAATACCTTAAACCATTAAGACATTTCCATATTGTATCTGAAGAAGTGAACAGTTTTTAATGAAAGGCACTGTCTGTATGGAGGTTACCAACATAAGCTTCTCTGTCATTCCCTGCTGTCCTCTGTACAGAATTTTCTCTGTGAGTTTTGTTCTCCAGACCTATGGAGGAATCCATCCCTACCCTCTTTCCCTAGTTTAGTCCCGCTTTTCTTTCCAATCTCATTTCAAACGTGATTTCCAATTGTGCTCAGGTTCACACTTCAGTACTTCACAAAATACTGAACCAGAAGAATCAGCAGTGCCTGAGAACTCACTAGACATGGACATTCTCAAGCCACACTCAGACCTCACAAATACTAAGACACAATGATCCAGAAGATAGGAACTGATTGTTTCGTTTTGGTTGTTGTTGTTGTTAACCATTATATTTTACTTATACAAGGTACATCAGTGATCCCCATCCTTTTTGCACTAGGGATTGATTTCATAGATGATTTCTCCATTGACCAGGGGGGGAAGAATGGTTTGGGGATGATTCAAGTGTTTACACTCATTGTGCACACTGTTTCTATTATTATTACATCAGCTCTACTTCAAATCATCAGCCATTAGACCCCAGAGGTTGGAGACTCCTAAGGTATGGCATTGGGTAAATATTTACTGAATAATGAATGCACAGGTAAAATATTTTCTGTTTTTTCCCCTGCCTTTCTTATTCTCAGTTCAGTTCAGCCACTCAGTCATGTTCAACTCTTTGTGACCCTGTGGACCACAGCATGCCAGGCCTCCCTGTACATCACCAACTCCTGGAGTTTACCCAGACTCATGTTCATTGAGTCGTTGATGCCATCCAACCATCTAATCCTCTGTCATCCCCTTCTCCACCTGCCTTCAATCTTTCCCAGCATCAGGGTCTTTTCAAATGAGTCAGCTCTTCGCATCAGGTGGCCAAAGTACTGGAGTTTCAATGAATACTCAGGACTGATCTCCTTTAAGATGGACTGGTTGGATCTCCTTGCAGTTCAAGGGACTCTCAGGAGTCTTCTCTAACACCACAGTTCAAAAGCATCAATTCTTCGGTGCTCAGCTTTCTTTATAGTCCCACTCTCACATCCATACATGACCACTGGAAAACCATACATTGACTAGATGGACCTTTGTTGGCAAAGTACTGTCTCTTCTTTTTTAATATGCTGTCTAAGTTGGTCATAACTTTCCTTCCAAGGAGTAAGGGTCTTTTAATTTCATGGCTGCAGTCACCATCTGCAGTGATTCTTATTCTAGGATCTCATTATGCTGGACTCTGCTTCTCCTCCCTCAGTCTCTCCCTTGATAGACTGATAAATAGATAAATATACATATGTAGATATACTTGTGTTGCTATTCAGCCACTGTCATGTCTGACTCTTTGTGTCTTATATTCAAATACCTCTCTCTATATATATATACATGTACATACATATATATATGTTATTGAGATCTACTGAATTTTCCAGTAATACATATTTTCCTCTCCTTTTCTCGGGCAAAGTGACCATTATAAAAAATGCACAGACCAAGCTTGGTATAATATTGTGTCATGAAAATTAATTTTACTCTTTGGATATCTATATAAACACAGTGTGTTACATTCAAAACATTGTGAAAAACTGGCTGGAAATGAAATCATATATAGTATTTCAGTGTTTTTGTATATTATTTTATTCCTATTTAAATAAAGCCTTACAAATAATTATGGTTTAATGCAGCAAAGTATATTAGTTTTTAAAGTAATTGATATTACTGAAACATGTATTTATATGAATGCAGGGTAAAGACAAGGAAACAGATGTTTTTCCTGAAATGAATGTTTCAAGACTGAGGTATCATCTAATTAGGGAACATACTAACCATGTAGTGACCTTCATTTCTTATTTTTGACAGTCAAGAAACATCCTTCATTACAAGACTATGTTCAATTATTTTAAAAATATCTCTTTCATTCATACATCTTTTAAACCACACTGAGCTCTTTGACTTTCACTTATTTTATTCAGAATTGAGCTAAGCTGATAAGTCTTTTATTGTTTTATATAATAGTGACTTGAATTCTCTGCAACCATTCTTGATAGTTATCTCTTACTAATTAAATGGATACCATTTACATTTTAAATTACTATAGCAGTTCTTTTATGATAGTGGTCTAATGGCCTAGAAGAATAGAAAAATATTTAAAATAAGTGGAAGGTCATTATCATCTTATTTGTGTTTTTGAAGCTAATGAGAATCATAGAAACTAATAGAATATTAATGAGAGCTTTATGGTAACTTGAAAGTCTGTCTGAACAGTTAACAGTACATATTTAGATGTTTTCATAAGTGCATGCAAAGGCCACACACATAGATTCACAAAGAATATTCTAGTATTGTGTCATTCACAAATGGATAAGAAAAAATGTAATTGCATACTAAAGTTTTTAATTTGTTACTCTCTAGGCAGTCATTTCAGATAATTTGCCTTATTTTAAGTATTCAAATTCATACTTTTGCATTAAGAAAGTCCTTGTCTTTACATCAAAAAAATCAATAAACCAACCATAATTTTAGGAGAAAGTGAAAGAGTATTTTATAATTTTTGATTACCTTTTTTATTATTGGTAAAACTAAATACCCCAAAATATGTTTAATCATTCTTTTTGTCATGAGACGTATCACATGACTAATTAGGAAGCAAAAGATACAACTAAAATGGTTCTGTAGCATCAAAAGTAGATTCCTATTGTAAATGACATTTGTTTGGTATATCAGCCACATTAAGGTGAGAACAAATATCAATTGGATTTTAATACAAGGTTAAAATAATTCATAAACTTGAGGATATATTTATATAACAACTTTGTTAAATAAGACATTTGAGTAAAAATATATTTAGATTCTTTGAAAAAAATTAATACATGTGTAAATTTAACCATTGCTTAAAATGGCAAATATTACTATATATGATACATGTTGTTGTTGTTGTGTTAGTAACTCAGTCATATCTGACTCTTTGCGACTCTATGGACTGTAGTCTGCCAGGTTCCTCTGTCCTTGGAATTCTCCAGGGAAGAATACTGGTGCCTTCTCCAGGGTATTTTCCTAACCCAGGGATCAAATCTGGGTCTCCCACAGTGCAGGCAAATTCTTTACTATCTGAGTCACCAGGGAAGCCCACATTATCTCTGATAAATGATGCTTAAATAGTCTGTTTAATTACTTTTAATATGACTTCTATATCTGTATCTAACTCTGGGAGATAGTGAAGGATAGGGAAGTCTAGCGTGATGCAGTCCATGGGGTTGCAAAAAGTTGTACATGACTTAGTGACTGAACAGCAACAACAGACATTTGTGTCACTCAGAATTGGCAAGCTAGTTTATGTGTGAACTAGCAAGCTAGTTTATATGCATGATTACCTAACCAACATACATTATGGATATAAGTATCATGAAAAATGTTAGATTATAAAATACTGAAGGATGCTTTTATAGTTTTAGGATTTAAAAAATCCATAATCTATTATAATAACTAATTGATTAAATACTAAATATATTAATTCACATGTATAAAATAATATTGACAATAAATAATTGAAAGTTTAATTCATTTAAGCTGTTATTTATATAGTAAGAAATAGTTTGGTCTATTCTGTACAGATAAAATATGAGATGCTTCAGTCATCAACTTGACCTGCATACATGGAATTTCCTTATTTTTATCAATTTGGCCTGTATGGACAAAATTAATTTCTCAGCAAATTTTAATTGCTAATTTAAAAAGGAAAATGTTTTATTCAAATATGGCAGATTAATTAAAAACTTTACTATTTCAACATTTAAGAAAACATATTTGTGTCAATCTGTACCATATTTTATTTTATTTATATTTTATTGGAGTAAAGAATGCTCAAACTACCACACAATTGCACTCATCAAACACTCTAGTAAAGTAATGCTCAAAATTCTCCAAGCCAGGCTTTAGTAATATGTGAATGGTGAATTTCCAGATGTTCAAGCTGGTTTTAGAAAAGGCAGAGGAACCAGAGATCAAATTGCCAACATCCGCTGGATCATTGAAAGCAAGAGAGTTCCAGAAAAACATCTACTTTTGCTTTATTGGCTATGCCAAAGACTTTGACTGTGTGGATCAGAATAAACTGTGGAAAATTCTGAAAGAGATGGGAATACAAGACCATCTGATCTGCCTCTTGAGAAATCTGTATGCAGGCTTTGAAGCAGCAGTTAGAACTGGACATGGAACAACAGACTGGTTCCAAATAGGAAAAGGAGTCTGTCAAGGCTGTATATTGTCACCCTGCTTATTTAACTTATATGCAGAGTACATCATGAGAAACGCTGGGCTGGATGAAACACAAGCTGGAATCAAGATTGCTGGGAGAAATAACAATAATCTCAGATATGCAGATGACACCACCTTTATGGCAGAAAATGAAGAGGAACTGAAGAGCCTCTTGATGAAAGTGAAAGAGGAGAGTGAAAAAGTTGGCTTAAAGCTCAGCATTCAGAAAACTAAAATCATGGCATCCGGTTCCATCACTTCATGGCAAATAGATGGGGAAACAGTGGAAACAGTAGTGACTTTATTTTTTTCTGGGGTCCGAAATCACTGCAGATGGTGATTGCAGCCATGAAATTAAAAGACACTTACTCCTTGGAAGGAAAGTTATGACCAACCTAGAGTCATTAAAAAGCAGAGTCATTACTTTGCCAGCAAAGTCCATCTAGTCAAGGCTATGGTTTTTCCAGTAGTCACGTGTGGATGTCAGAGTTGGGCTATACAGAAAGCTGAGCCCGGAAGTATTGATGCTCTTGAACTGTGTTGTTGGAGAAGACTCTTGAGATTCCCTTGGACTGCAAGGAGATCCAACCAGTTCATCCTAAAGGAGATCAGTCCTGCGTGTTCATTGGAAGGACTGATGTTGAAGCTGAAACTCCAATACTTTGGCCACCTGGTGCAAAGAGCTGACTATTTTAAAAAGACCCTGATGCTGGGAAAGATTGAAGGCAGGCAGAGAAGGGGACGACAGAGGATTAGAGGGTTGGATGGCACCACCAACTCAATGAACATGAGTTTGGGTAAGCTCCAGGATTTGGTGATGGACAGGGAGGCCTGGCATGCTGTGGTCCATGGGGTCACAAACAGTCAGACGTGACTCATCGACTGAACTGAACTGATAGTTGATTTACAATGTTTTTAGTTCTACATGCACAACAATGTGAATTGGTTATACACATACCCACTCATTTATAGATTATTTCCCCATGTATTCCATTACATAGTATTGAGAAGAATTCCATGTGCTTCAATAAGTCCTGATTAGTTATCTATTTTATGTATAGCTGTGTGTCCCAATTTCCCTGTTTATGCCTCACCCCCTTACCCCGTGGTAATCAGAATTTTATTTTCTACATCTGTAACTATTTGTGTTTTGTAGATAAGTCCATCTGTACCTTTTTTTAGCTTCCACATGTAAGCCATATTAAACAATATTTAATTTTCTCTTTCTGACTTACTTTACTGTTTATGAGTCCCTAGGTCTAATCATGTTTCTGCAGGTGGCACAGTTTCTTTCTGTTAGGTAAAAGACGACCAGATACACCAAAAGAATGTCTTACAGGCTTTAATGGCGAAGCGCTCCCGGGCGGGGTTCCCGGACCTGTACAGGGCAGGTCGAGGAAATCCGCACGCCTGGACCATGTTAGAAGTGTGTTCATATATGCACGCTGCGAGGGATGGCTGGACTAGTGGATGGGGATTTGGATAGGTTGCCGGTTTGCGGTGTCTCGAGCTGATAGGTTTTTCTATGCAGCTGGGGCGGGGCAGCTTATGTAGCTGAGGCGGGCGGCTTTAGCTGGCGGAGTGTGCTGTCATTGGTCCCCGGGATCTGGGAGGCTCCCTCCGTTAGAGACTTCCCGGGCTGGTGGGGGAGAGGAGGGGTGGCTCATCATGGCAACTGGCGAAGTGTGCTGTCATTGGTCCCCGGGATCCGGGAGGATCCTTCTGTTAGGGACTTTCTCGCCGGTGGGAGGGAGAGAAGGGGCGGACCATCATGGCCCCCGGGGTCCAACCTTACACTTTCCTTTTTAATATTTCATTGTATATATACCGCATCTTCTTTACTTATTCCTCTGTTGTTGGACATTTAGGTTGTGTCCATATTCTGGTTGTTGTAAACAGTACTATGGTAAACTTTGGGGTGCATATATTGAGTTGTTAGGGGAAACACACTGATTGAAATCTCCTACCCTGGCCAGACACCATAGTAACCATTTGCATGAGTTGTTTTACGACAGAAGGTCCTGGTAAGGAACACGGAACTAATAATGGACCACCAACTGGAAGAGTTCGGGAAAGGTCCAAAGGAGACACCACATGTCTGACCACCTCCTTCTCTCTGGCATCCATCTTGGCTCAACAAGGCTTGCATCACCAGGAAGGACTCTGAGTCAGAATGATTGGCTAAAGACAACATGGAAACTAATCCCATCACCATAAAACCTGAGACTGCTAGCCAAGTGACAGAGCTGTTCTCTTGGGTTCCCTTACCCCACTGCTCTCCACCTGGGTGCACTTTCCCAATAAAATCTCTTGCTTTGTCAGCACACGTGTCTCCTCAGACAATTCATTTCCAAGTATTAGACAAGAGCCCAGTTTCAGGCCCTGCAAGGAGTCCCTTTCCCTGCAACATTTTCATTTGTAGTTGATACATTTCTCGCTCTTTTTGCATATCTTCCCCTATCCTCCAACACAAACTTAGATAAGGACACAAATAACTCTTTCATTAAATGTAATGGTCTGTGTAAATTCTCAATCTGCTTTCAAAACACTTTTTAAAAATTTTTACTGGTGCCACAAATTCTACAGGTTTAAATACAACAGGAATAAGTTTAAATACAACAGGAATAAGTTTTAATCATGTGTTCTTCCAAGTATGATGTCTGAGTATTTCATCTATTTTCCTAGAGCAGACCCTGAAAAATATGTTTGATTATTCCTTCCCATTTGTCATTTAGGATAGGTCATCAAAACATCATTTTTCCTGAAAAGCGTGTGATGGATAATATTTGTTTTAGTTACTTTAAAGGTCATTATTACATTTTTCTTAGCTTTTCTTTAGTAGTCTAAAAAAATTCAGCTTGAATTTAAATAGCTTTTTGTCTGTCCATCGTGCAGAACAATGCAATGTTCTGCAAAACCATTGCTCTGTGTATCACACATTCTGCCCCAATATCTTATAATAAGTTATTTAAAACCTTAAGTTTTATAATGGCTAAATCACCCCAGTCATTTCTGACTCTTTTGCCATCCTATGGACTGTAGCCCGCCAGGCTCCTCTGTCTTTGGGAATCTCCAGGCAAGAAGACTGGAATGGATTGTCAGGCCCTCCTCCAGGGGATCTTCCTGACCCAGGGATCAAATGGAGTCTCTTAAATCTCCTACATTTTCAGGCAGGTTCTTTAGTGTTACCTGGGAAGCCCACGTTCTATAATATCTAAATAATATTCTATATTTAAACAATAAGTTCTATGATAATATTTAATCTGTCAACAGTGTAAATTAATGTCTTGATATTATAAAACGTGGGCTTCCCAGGTAGCTCTAGAGGTAAAGAACCTGCCTGACAATGTAGATTTAAGAGACTCCATTTGACTGATGCTGAAGCTGAAACTCCAGTACTTTGGCCACCTCATGCAAAGAGTTGACTCATTGGAAAAGACTGTAATGCTGGGAGGGGTTGGGGGCAGGAGGAGAAGGGGACGACAGAGGATGAGATGGCTGGATGGCATCACCGACTTGATGAACCTGAGTTTGAGTGAACTTCCGGAGTTGGTGATGGACAGGGAGGCCTGGTGTGCTGGGATTCATGGGGTCGCAAAGAGTCGGACATGACTGAGTGATGGGACTGAAATGAACTGAACTGAACCATAACAATAGCTCTTTCTATTGTATAATCACACTTCTTTCTTAGGTTAACTTTCTCACTATTCCCTAATCCAATACTGCATTTCCATGTGCAAATGATTCCTATTTTCAGAATACCTATTTTATCATGTTCATATCCTGATCCATTCCTCTTTTCCATTCATAACTTACATATTTCCTGAGCTTCTAGAAGTTAAAGATCAAAACAATTTACCTTTTTAAATGAAAACCTATACTGACTTAATCAGTAGTGCAGAATTGTATTCACATATGCTATTGCATAAACAACATAACTGAAAGTTGCTGATAAGAAGAAGCAGTTAATACATTATCAAGGTGTCTTTTAGTCTTCCATCCTGCAAAGAAAAGCATTGAGCACGTAGCAGCTATATAAATATTGCATGAATGCTAAGTTGCTTCAGTCATGACCAACTCTTTGCAACCCTATGAACTATAGCCCACCAGGCTCCTCTGTCCATGGAATTCTCCAGACAAGAATACTGGAGTGGATTGCCATTTCCTCCTCCAGAGGATCTTCCCAACCCAGGGATTGAACCCTCGTCTCTTATGTCTCCTGCATTGGCAGTCAGGTTCTTTACCATTAGTGCCACCTGGGAAGCCTATATGAATATTAAGAATTTCAAATTTAGGTCTTTCTAGTGCAAGGAGATCCACCCAGTCCATTCTGAAGGAGATCTGCCCTGGGATTTCTTTGGAGGGAATGCTGCTGAAGCTGAAACTCCAGTGCTTTGGCCACCTCATGCGAAGAGCTGATTCACTGGAAAAGACTCTGATGCTTGGAGGGATTGGGGGCAGGAGGAGAAGGGGACGACAGAGGATGAGATGGCTGGATGGCATCACTGACTCGATGGACGTGAATCTGAGTGAACTCCGGGAGTTGGTGATGGACAGGGAGGCCTGGTGTGCTGCGATTCATGGGGTCACACAGAGTCGTACATGACTGAGTGACTGAACTGAACTGAACTGAACTGAGTCAATAAATATAAATATTGATATATTAGATTATTTGACAATTCATTCCCCAGTTTATTACTTATGTATAAAAAATTTTACTCTAGAAAATAGAAGTAATAAAGATGTCTATAATTTTTTCATTTATTTTTGAGATAGTTTATATAATGTTTTAATGTATACCTTATAACATGACATGAATATGAATAGTAATTACTATAATAAAATAATTTTATATAAATTTTTTCTACAACATTCCTAAATGACAATATAGGTCTGACATTTTCTTCTTTTTTTAATGTTTATCTTTAGAAATACATTAAGAAAATTTTTATGGAAACATTCTAATTATTACTTATGGTTGTTGCCTAACCTGTGGAGGTCTTCTTGCTCATTCCTAGATTCCCTCAAGCCATTCATTTTCCAAACATATTTATGGATATCCAACTCTATGTCATATATTCTTCTACATATGGATATACAGAAAAAATAAAACTGATATAATTGTCATGCTCAAGGAAAAATACAGAAATTTTTCTTGCCTTGGTTTTAAGAGCTGTAAATTGGAGGTAATGGTTTGTTTTGAGAATTAACTGATTTAATGTCTGGAGGGTACAATATTGTGTCTCACACATATGATATGGTGAAAAACTGCTAGCTTGTTTCAATGCAACCTGTGATACCATCATGCTTTTTCATGAACACATAATATTTGAGACTCACTTTGAACATATATTTAAATAAACATTCTTAATATTTTTTCACATATATTGGGGCTGATTTTAAAATATGTAGTTTATTTTTTAATATTAGGTTTAGAATTTCACATTATTTTTCATCCTTTTATATATAATAAAGATTTCTACCTAGATTGGAATTGCTTTAATGGACCTAGAGGTTTATGGTTTTTTCAATTTTACATAGTATACACATTTGATCAGTTTTCCATTTGTATGACTGTATTGATCATAAATACAATAACAAACTTTTAGGACTGATGAATGCTCTAAAGGACATCTAAATGCTATAAATTTATCTTGAGTCTCATACTAATTTTACCATGAGAAAATCTGATCATGGGAGATAAATTTAGGATATTCTGAGTGTCCCCAAAATTAATTTCTCTGGATGGCTTTTTCTTTTTTAATTGAAGGCTAGTAGAGTGATCATGTCAAAAACATGATCAAAGTCATCATATATTTTCTTAAGACCCCTGGTTATATTGTAAATTGACTAACAAGCCCTGACTTGTTGCTGAACACACATTGCTTCACAGAGATAAATGTACTTCTTCAAAATTATTGCATACCATTTCTTGAAAATTTTATTCTACTGTTTGGCATTAATTTTGTAGAATCCACTTCAGGAAATATAGTTGTCAATATATTAATTAAAAATACTTATAACTTCTAAATGTTCCTTTTTTTCCCCCTCACTAAAGAACTATGTTCAAAAGTTAGGAATACTGGAGTATCTAACATTTTCTTTTGTTTTGAAAATTTCTGTTATTCAAAGCTAAAGAAAAACTCTAAGAAAGAATTCCATCCTGTGACAGAATTTCAACTCTCAAAATATTTCATATGAAATATTAATTCACTCATTCAAAATGAATAAATTTAAAAAATGTTCACTGGTCAAGTAAATTGAGAATTGGAGTTTATTAGGTTTATTCAGTGCAAAACTTATTAATGTGTTTAGTGTGTAATGTAAGGGGTTTGATTTAGGTCATACTTGAATGATCTAATGGCTTTCCCTACTTTCTTCAATTCAAGTGTGACCTATATCAAATTTCTTATGATTATACAGTAGAGGTGACAAATAGATTCAAGGGATTAGATTTGATAGTGTGCCTGAAGAACTATGGATGGAGGTTTGTGACATTGTACAGGAGGCAGTGATCAAGACCATCCCCAAGAAAAAGAAATGCCAAAAGGCAAAATGGTTGTCTGATGAGGCTTTACAAAGAAAAAAGAGAAGCTAAAGGCAAAAGAGAAAAGGAAAAATATACCCATATGAACTCAGAGTTAAGAAAAAAAAAAAGCAAGGAAAGAAAGAAAGCCTTCCTCAGTGATTAATGCAAAGAAATTGAGGAAAACAATAGAATGGGAAAAACTAGAAATCTCAAGAAAATTGGAAATACCAAGGGAACATAGCATGCAAAGATGACACATAAAGGACAGAAATGGTGTGGACCTAACAGAAGCAGAAGATATTAAAAAAAAGGGTGACAAGAACACACAGAAGAACTGTACCAAAAAGATCTTCATGACCCAGATAATCATGATGGTGTGATCACTCACCTAGAGCCAGACATCCTGAAATGTGAAATCAGGTGGGCCTTAGGAAGCATCACTATGAACAAAGCTAGTAGAGGTGATGGAATTCCAGCGGAGCTATTTCAGATCCTAAAAGATGATACTCTCAATATGCCAGCAAATTTGGAAAACTCAGCAGTGGCCACAGGACTGGAAAAGGTCAGCTTTCATTCCAATCCCAAAGAAAGGCAATGCCAAAGAATGTTAAAGCTAATGCACAATTGCACTCATCTCACATGCTAGCAAAGTAATGCTCAAAATTCTCCAAGTGAGGCTTCAGCAGTACAGAAACTGAGAACTTCCAGACGTACAAGCTGGATTTAGAAAAGACAGAGAAACCAGAGATCAAATTGCCAACATCTGTTGAATCTATGAAAAAGCAAGAGAATTCCAGAAAAACATCTACTGCTTTATTGACTATGCCCTAGCCTTTGACTGTGTGGATCGCAATACGCTGTGGAAAAAATAGTGCTTCATTTTCATTTCATGAGTTACGAAAAAAAAAAAAAAGCACAATGGAACAAAATATCCTAATAATCATTGCCTCATTTTAACAGCAAAGACATTAAGAGTGCTTTCTGAAGTGTGGAGTGAGACACTGCTGTATACATACAGACACATAGCCTTTTCTTGCTTTTCCAAGAATAAGTCAGCAAGTCTGATATTTGAGACCCTGACCCTACAGCTCCTGTCTCCCCAATGTCTCCCACAGTTCAAAAGCATCAGTTCTTTGGTGCTTATCCTTCTTTATGGTCCAATTCTCACATCCATACATGACTACTGGAAAAACCATAGATTTGGTTAGATGGACATTTGTTGGCAAAGTAATTCCTCTGCTTTTTAATATGCTGTCTAGGTTGGTCATAGCTTTTCTTCCAAGGAACAAGTGTCTTTTAATTTCATGGCTTCAGTCACCGTCTGCAGTGATTTTGGAGCCCAAGAAAATAGTCTGTCACTGTTTCCATTGTTTCCCCATCTATTTGCCATGAAGTGATGGGATCAGATGCCATGATCTTTGTTTTTGAGTGTTGAGCTTTAAGCCAGCTTTTTCACTCTCCTTTCGCTTATCTTTTGCAGGAAGATAAAATCATTTTATTTCCTCACTACGGCATTTTCCCCTGATAAATTCCTGTCATTATTTGAACATCTCCCAAAATGCCCAAATGGCCATTAGCCATATAAAAGAAAATGATTTTCAAAGCATTAATTTTGTTAGTTTTAACACACTGTTGCGTTATTGTGATATTTAAATTTCTGCAAAAAACCCCTGAAAACTGTTAGCTGAGTAGTGTAATTTTCAGCTTTAGTGTAATTTTCAGAGTTTTATGTGACCTTTTCTCATCAATGTTATAACAAAATAGGGAATTACAGTAGATAAATTCGTTCCCCTAATTTTTCTACCTATTTCCCCAAGTTGTCTTTGTTCATTTTGCATTGTTTTTAAAATTGTACAACCATATAAGCCTACCTACTTATTAGTCTCACATACACAGTACTTTATTCATTTTGGAAATGAAAGTATAGGTGTTATGCTATAATTTTACACCCTTTTTTCACATTTCACATTAATTTCACACACTCTACATGTGTTGAGTAAAACAAAACTCATAAGAAATGCATGGATAGTGAAAAAGAGGACTGATAAAATAGTATGCTATTTACAGCTGATCACACTGCTATAAATTGTATAGGAAAGTTGGAATAGATACATAATAGAAAAGACATTTTAAATGTTTTATTAAACAGGATGGCCCCAAGCTTGCACAGGGTCACAGGAGTCGGACATGACTTAGCAACTAAACCACCATAAGCTTCTAGAACTAAAGTGTGGAGATAATACAAGCTGTGCAGTTGCATAGTTTTCAGGTGATAAAACTGCGTATCTGTGGAACTGAAACATAAAGTCATAGCAAGAATTCTTATATGGTGATATTTCCCTCTCCTACACACAGTAACTACTGGTAAGCAACTACTTGTGGCTGAGATGGTAAAGAATCTACCTGCAATGCAGGAGTTCAGTCTGTGAGTCGGGAAGATCCCCTGGAGAAGGGAATGGCAATCCACTCTAGTATTCTTGCCTACAGAATCCCACAGACAGACCATGGTGTCGCAAAGAGTCAGACAGGACTGAAAAATTAGCACTTTCACTTTCACGCACAGTGAGAAACAGTACATTGGAAGACTAGATGACCCATTTGTTCTTTTTTATTCCTTCAAAATATCTATGTGGCATTTAATCAGCACCACTGTTCAAATGAGTGGCATATGCTAGCTTGAAATAAATGCCAGAATATCATGATAAATTCTAAACACAGAACAACATCTTGAACATTCTGGGTATGTACTTAGATATATTTTCATGTGTAAAAGAAAGACCAGTTTTTAGAAAGAACATACTCCCTTGTATGAGATTTTAAAGCATTTAAAACATCTGTAAATAAATTGTATGTTTTTAAAAAGTCAGTTTATTTTAAAAAAGTGAAAAAAGTAAGCTAAAGCAGTGACTACATTTTATTAGCTCCCACATATTTTCAATTACCCAATGGGCATTGTAGTCTCAAAAAACATGAGTTTGAACTGAGGCATGCTTATCATGAATTATTTTGTATTCCCGAGGTGAAGTAAATATAAAAGCTGACTTGTATCATCCTCTTTGGGTTTTACTTCACACAAACATGCAGTCTTGCTCTAGCTTCTAAAATCAGAACCTATTGTTGGTGGCGCTAGAGGTAAAGAACTCGCCTGCCACTATAGGAGACACTGAAGACATGGGTTTGATCCCTGGGTCAGGAAGATCCCGTAGAGTAGGAAATGACAACCCACTCAGGGATTCTGGCCTGGAGAATCCCATGGACAGAAGAGCCTGGTGACTACAGTCCATAGGATCACAAACGGACACAACTGAAGCGACTTAACACACACATACACATTGCATGCAGATTGCCAGGAGAAATATCAGTAACCTCAGATGTGCAGATGACAACATCCTTATGGCAGAAAGTGAAAAGAAACTAAAGAGCCCCTTGATGAAGGTGAAAGAGGAGAGTGAAAAAGTTGGCTTAAATCTCAATACTGTGATATTGTTTCCTTACAGTGACAAAAAAAAAAAAAAAAGGAATATGATATCATTTTGTAAGAATGTGGACAAATAGAGGCATTCCCATATATTGTTTTAATTGGGTATTTCATATGATTCCATTCTCTCTCTCTGCGGCTGCTCTGTATGGCTATTGGGATCTTAGTTCCCTGACCAGGGATTGAAACCAGGCCCTTGGCAGTGAGAATGTGGAGTCCTAACCACTAGACCACAAGGAATGTGGTCTTTTTTTCTTTCTTAGCACATCAGTTATACTTAAAAATGTTGGTTTTCATGATTGCGTTAGAGTTTGGAATACACATTTACATCCAAGTCCACTTTCAAACAATACTGTAAATACTTCATAGGTAGTGGGAGTACCATAACAAAATAATCCTAATCCCGCCTCCCATCTTTTGTATCATTGTATTATTCATTGTACTTATACATAAGCATATACACACACATAACTAAACACATTGTTTGTATTATTTTGAACAATTTTTTTTCCTATTAGATCAATGACGATAAAGAAAATTTTAAAATTATTCCATTTTCTTTCTCTGATGATCTCCCTTTCTTAATGTCGATCTGAATTTCTGCCCTACCTGATTTTTCTTCTGTCTAAAAACTTCTTTAAATTTTTTTTTTTAATGTGGTGCAGATCTACTAGCAGCAAATTTCTCAATTTTTGTTTATCTGATAAAGTGTTTCTCCATTTTTGTAGGGTACAGAAGTCTAAGTTGTTATTTTTTACTCTTACTGCTTCAAGTATTTCTTTCCACTTCTTTTTGCTTGTTTGGTTTCTTAGGAGAAGTTGGATATAACTAATCTTTGTTCTTTTATAGGTAAGGTTTTCCCCTACTCTGGTTTCTTTCAGAATTTTTTCTTTATCTTTGATGCTTCTATAATTCACACACACACACACACACACACACACACACAGTTTCTTGGCATTCATCCTGGTTGATGTTAGTTGAGTTCCTGGATCTGTGATTTAGTGTCTGATATTAATTTGGGGAAATTATTAGTCTTTATTATTTTAAATATGTCCTCTGGTACTTCCTCTTTAGTCTCCTAATATTCCGATCACACATACATTATAGCTTCTGTGGTTGTAGTACAGTCCTTGGATATTCTGTTCTGTTTTTGCAGGTTTTTCTCTTTTCTTTTCAGTTTTAGAAGCTTCTATTGCTATATCCTCAAGCTCAAAGATTATCTCTTTGGTCATGTCTAACCCACTGTTAAGTTGATTAAAGGCATTCTTCATTTCTGTTACAGTGTTTTTGATCTTTAGTATTTATTTTTGGTTCTTCCTCAGGATTTTCATCTCTCTGCTTACATATTTCATTCTGATTCTAGCTCTATGTGTTCAAAGTGTGTTTTATGCCATTTAATATACCTTGTAATTTTTCCTTGATAACCAGACATGATATGCTAGGTAAAATGAGCTGTTGTAAGGAGACCTTTAGAACTATGCTAGTAAGATGTCAGGGGAGGGGAAACATAGTCCTATGATTAGGTCTCAGTCTTTCAGTGAGCCTATGCCACTGGACTGTGAATTTCATGAGAATCTCAGTTTTTTCCCTCCCCTCTTGGGTGAGGCAGAATGGCTAGAGGGAGCTGAAGTTGAGCATTTCCCTTCCCTCCTTACCCTCCCACCCCCCAACCCCCAGTAGGCTCTGATATCTCAGCAGATAAGGCTCTGGTTAAACAGTTTTCCCTGATGGCAGGTCTTAACAAAAAGAACAGAATGATATGGCATATTTCAAACTGGTTCCTTTTTCCATCCTCATGCTGGAAACGTGAAGGGATTTTTCTCAGATGTTTGCTGTGGGAACTTGGTTGAACTCTTGGTTGAACAACACTGTGGGTGCTCCCCTATGACTGTTCCCTGGAGTTTTTAACTCTCAGACTTGCCCATGTTGAGGCTCCAGCAATTCACAATTACAGTTCAGGTTCTCCTTCCCTGACACTGGTTTCTGGTTCATTTTCTGCTTAGGCAGGAGTCTCTGCTCTGATAAACTGTGACTCCCTGTATTCAGTTGTCTTTCTTATCTTGTGTACTCAGTTTTCTATTTTTCAATCTGTCAACTTTTTACTCATTGTTAGAATGGAGTGGTGACTTCCAAGCTCCCTACATGTGAAACTGGAAGTCCTCATATATTATTGAGGGAAGTTTATAGCAGTATTTCCATGGAAGACAGCTAACAAAATCTATTAAAATTACAAATGAATATATCTTTTAACCCAACATTTTTACTTATGAATTTATTTCATAGATTTATATATATATATATATAATGACATATATTAAAGGTTATTCATTGCACCACAGTTGTATTAGCAAAAGATTAGAAGCAACTTGATATTCATCAACTGAGAGCTTGTCATGTCCACATATTCATGGAATGGAAAACTAAGCAGCCATACATATGAAACTGCTAACACCAGTTGCTTGAGTAAAAGGGAAACATAACAGAAGGTAGATATTTCATTATTCATTCACTTGTGTCTTTTGCGTGTTGAATCACCTGAATTTACAAGTGCTTAAAAATAAATGAGTTAAACCCCTGCTCCCCCAGCCCTTTGAACCTGCCTTCCCTGGTTCCCCAAGGACCTTAAACCTGAGATGGACATGTCTAGAGTGACTATTATACTCACTCTGGATACCCAACTATTAGGTTGGTGCAAAAGTAATTGTGGTTTTGCATTGTTTAACTTTGCCGTTTGATATTGGAGTACATTCTTAAATAAGTATGTTTATGTTATACATCAAAAACAAAACATAACAACAAAAAACTCAACATTCAAAAAAATGAAGATCATGGCATCTTGGTCCCATCACTTCATGGTAAGTAGATGGGGAAACAATGCAAACAGTGACAAACTTTATTTTCTTGGGCTGCAAAATCACTGCAAATGGTGACTACCGCCATGAAATTAGGAGATGCTTGCTCCTTGGAAGGAAAGCTATGGCAAACCCAGACAGTATATTAAAGAGACGTTACTTTGCTGACAAAGATCTGTGTAGTCAAAGCTATTGTTTTTCCAGTAATCACATATGGATGTGAGAGTTGAGCCATAAAGAAGGCTAAGCACAGAAGAATTGATGCTCTTGAACTGAGGTGTTGGAGAAGACTCTTGAGAGTCCCTTGGACTGGAAGGAGATCAAATCAGTCAGTCCTGAAGGAAATCAATCTTGAATATGGTAGGGACTGATACTGAGGCTGAATGAAGCTCCAAAACTTTTGCCACCTGATGTGAAGAGCCAACTCACTGGAAAAGACCCTGATGCTGGAAAAGATTGAAGACAGGATAAGAAGGGGACGACAGAGGATGAGATAGTTGGATGGTATCTCTGACTCAGTGGACATGAATTCGAGCAAGCTCCAGGAGATTGTGAGGGCCACGGAGGCCTGCGTGTTGCAGTCCATGGGGTAGCAAAGAGTTGGACACAACTGATGAATGAATAGCAACACACATTGTATAGCACAGGCTTCTTAGGTGGCACTAGGAACAACCCGCCTGCCAATGCGGGAGATATGAGACATGGGTTTGATCCCTGGGTTTGAAAGATCACCCGGAGGAGGGCATCACAATCCACTCCAGTTTTCATGCCTAGAGAATCCCATGGACAAAGGAGTCTGGCAGGTTTACAGAGAGCCAGACACAGCTGAAGTGACTTAGCACACTGTATAGTTCAGGGAGCTCTACTAAATACCCTGTGGTTACCTCAATGGTAAGAAAATTCACAGGGGTGGGGATATATGTGCATGATTGGCTGATTCATTTTGCTGTACAGTAGAAACAACACGACACTGTAAATCATCGATACTCCAATAAAAACTATTTTGTAAAAATGAAAGGAAGTGGGGTGGGATGCAGAATGTCAACCATTAGGTGTGCTTAGTTGCTCAGCCACATCTGACTCTTTGTGACCCCACGGACTGTAGCCCTCTGGGCTCCTCTGTCCATGGGATTTCACAGGCAAGAATACTAGAGTGGGTTGCCATTTCTTTCTCCAGGGGATCTCTCCAACCCAGCGATCGAACCTGGGGCTTATGCATTTTCTGCATTAGTAGGCGAGTTCTTTACCACTAGCACAACCAAGAAGCCCCAGGTCAACCATTGCTAAGTCGTTTCAGTCGTGTCGGACTCTGTGCGACCCCATAGACGGCAGCCCACCAGGCTCTGCCGTCCCTGGGATTCTCTAGGCAAGAACACTGGAGTGGGTTGCCATTTCCTTCTCCAATACATTAAAGTGAAAAGTGAAAGTGAAGTCGCTCAGTCGTGACCGATTCTTAGCGACCCTGTGGACTGCAGCCTACCAGGCTCCTTCCTCCATGGGATTTTCCAGGCAAGAGTACTGGAGTGGGGTGCCATTGCCTCCTTCGGGTCAACCATTAGGTGATCCCTAAACTCGACTCACAGAGGAGGGCAAGTTCAGTACTCACTGTCCATCTGTGCTTGAGTGTATGTGAGTCAGGCTCTTAGAAAGTTCTTATTTCTCCTTGCAAAATCCTTCTTATCTCCAAATTATGGCATTATGCTTGATAAAACCTTTCTCTTCCAAGCTCCATTCTACCTACAGGTCATTCTGTGTATTTTTTTTGATATTTTTATTATGTTTTGTAAAGTATTTCCAAAAATGTAATGACTAACATGAGATATTGTATTTGAATCTCACTTTGCCAATTAAATTTTTAAGTCTATTCTCTCACTAGTCTTATTGAAAGGGAAATAAAAAGTAAAAAGTAGAAGTGTTAGTCACTCAGTCAGGTCAGACTCTTTGGGATCCCCCAGACTGTAACCCTCTAAGCCGCTCTGCCCCTGAAATTGTCTAGGCAAGTATACTGGAGTGGATTGCCATTCCCTTCTCCAGGGGATCTTCCCAACCCAGAGATTGAACTCTGGTCTCCTATATTGCAGGCAGATTCTTTACGGCCTGAGCTACCAGGAAAGTAATAAGTAGAAGAAACTTTAATATTATTTTATTTTAAAAGAAATATCCTCTTTTATGAACTACCTTTCAAATATATAACTTATTTCTTTTTTGGCCAGCAAATAGATTAAAGGATGCTATAAGTTATCAGTCTTGGCCTTTTTTTACACAAGCACTTTAAGAAATAAAATTTGCCCAAGAACCTCAATTCTTTTCTGATTCTAAAATATATGTTTGGGGTATTTAATTGGAAATTAAAAAGGAAAGAGAAATTTAAAAGATTAGAAATTAAGTACTGTTCAAACTTAAATAGATATGCAAATATAATAGTAACTTTTCTTTCAAAGCCAAAAGGATAATTATATAGTCAATATGCTTATCACCCTTCCCAATGTTTTGGTTTGTGTTTGAATTTTTTTGCCCTCCCACAGGAAATGAGGTTTGTATTCAGTCCCCTCTTTTAGCATTAGTTTCTACAGCTGTTTAACAAATTACCACAAACTAAGAGGCTTGAAAGAGTAGCACTATGTTGTCACAGTTGTTCAGGTGGGCTATACCAGATTGTCTGCTGGGAGTCTCACAAGCTGAAATCAAGGTGTTAGCTGACTCAGTTTTTATTTTTATCCTGAGGTTCTGGGGCTCTGTGGGGGAGCTCTTTCAGTTTGTTGGCAGAATGTAGTTCCAGGCTTTTGTAGAACTGAGATCCCAGTTTTCTTGCTGCTCTGAGGTGGAGGTGGATACTGTCATCCCTGAGCAGCTGCTCTCAGGCCTCTCTGCTGAAGATGCCCCCCTGCTCTTCAACTCCAGCAACAAAATATCTCTTTTATCAAATCTTTCTCAACTTCACAACTCTACTTGCACTGTAACTACAGCTGTCAGTGGGGCTTTCCTAGTGGCTCAGAGGTAAAGGCTCTGCGTGAAACATGCTAACACAGGAGACTCTGGTTTGATCCCTGGATTGGGATGATCCCCTGGAGAAGGAAATGGCAACCCACTCCAGTATTCTTGCCTGAGAATTCCCATGGGCAGAGGAGCCTAGTGGGTTGCAATCAAGGGGGTCACAAAGAGTCGGACATGACTGAGACTTTGTGGACATAAGTCCATATAGCCAAAGCTATGGTCTTTCCAGTAGTTATGTACTGATGTGAGAGTTGGACCATAAAGAAGGCTGAATATTGATTGGAAGGCTGTTGTTTATATTTCCGTTATTATAATCATCTAAGCACTACTTGCTCTAAGATAGTCGTATGAATAAATAGCTACACACAGGTTAAATTGGCATCTACCATTTTTTAGCTTTACTGAGATAATACATATAACATTGTATACAGTGTAAGGTGTACAGTGTGATGCCTTGATACTCATACTGATAAATGATTACCACAGAAGGGTTAGTTAATATCTTCATCATCTCAAATAGTTATCATTTCGTTTTTGTGGTGAAATCACTCAAGATCTATTGTCTTAGCAACAGTTAAGTACACAATACCATAGTGTTAACTATAGTCACCATGCTGTACAGTAGATCTCCAGATATATTAATATCTTATAAGAGGGGATTTGGTGCCCTTTTGACTGGTATCTTCCCACACAACCTCCCACCCCCATTTTCTGGCAAACACCCATCTACTCTCTGTTTCTATGAGTTTGGTGTTTTCAGACTTTACAAGAACATGATACCATAGAGTATTTGTCTTCTCAATCTAGCTTGTTTCACTTAGTGCAATATAATACAAGTTTCAGCCCTGTTGTCACAAATGTTAGAATTTCCTTCTTTCTCAAGGTTGAGTAATACTCCATTGTGTTCATGAGTGTATACGTACCCCATCTTCTTTAACTATTCATCTGTAGGTAGATGGATTGTTTCCATTTTTTGACTATTGTGAATCATGTTGTCTCAAACATGGGGGTGTAGATATCTCCTGAGATCCTGATTTACTTTCATTTGGATATATACCCAGAAGTGAAATTGTCGGGTCTTTGAAATTGTAGAATTTGTTGAAATTCAGAAGTTGAAATTGTTGGTCATTCCATTTTTATTTTTTTGAGGAACTTTCATACTGTTCCGCAATATATTCCCATCAACTATGCATAAGACTTCCCTTTAATCCACACCCTCACCAGTTGCTTGTTATCTTTTGTCTTGTTCATGATAGCCATTCTAATAGATCTGAGGTGATATATTACTGTGGGTTTAATTTGCATTTTTGGTGATTAGTGATATTACACATCTTTCCACATACCTGATGACTGTTTACATGTCTTCTTTAGAAGAATGTCTCGCTTTTCTCATTTAGATTTTTTTTTGGCTATTGAATTGTATAAATTCCTTAATATTTTAAATGTTGACCTCATATCCTACTCTCTCATGGCCTGAAGCATCATGTGAGAAATCTGTTGATAGTTTTATAGTATTTTCTTTTTGAATTATAACTTGTTTCTTTTTCTTAAGATTCCCCTTGCTTTTCATTTTTAACCGCATTTTGTTATAGTGTGTCTTAAAAAAAATCTCTAACTTGCCTTTTTGGTGACCCATGACCTTCCTGAGCTTGGATATGCAGATCTCTCCATATATTTGAGAAGTTCTCACCCTTTATTTCTTTAAATAAGTGTTCTGCCCCCTTCTTCCTCTCTTTTCCTTTTAAGTCTACAATACTTTGATGGTTGTTTCTTTTTGTGGTTATTCAATACATCACTTACACTTCCATTCTTCCTTTCTTTTTCCTTTGTTCTCCTCTTACTGGACAATTTCCAAGTTCTTATCCTCTAATTCACAGATTTTTAAAATTCCTATTGATCTCTTCTGTTATTGATTTTTCTCTATTTCATTTTTTTATTTAATCTATTCATTTTTAGCTCCAGAATTTCATTTCTTATGAAGTTTCTTTATTAAACTTCTCATTTTATTCAGGTATTATATTCCTAATTTCATTAGACTATCTTTCTGTATTTTCTTCTAGCTATTTTTTACTCCTTTAGAATAGCTATTTTTAATTCTATGTCAATGTATTTAGGGACAATAATTATGATCCATTAGTGGAGCCAAGTTTACTTGATTTTTTTTTTTTTCGATTTCTTGAAGTTTTGAGATGCTGTCTTTGCATATGCAATGATAACTACCTCCTCCAATCTTTAGGGACTTTCGTGGTGGCCCAGATGTAAAGACTCCACCTGCAATGCAGGAAACCCAGGTTCAATCCCTGTGTCAGGAAGACCCCCTGAGAAAAGGAAATGCAAACCACTCCAGTATTCTTACCTGGAGAATACGGTGAACAGGGGCTTGGCATGCTACAGTCCAAGGGGTCCCAAAGAGTTGGACACAGCTGAGCAACTAACACTTTCTAGTCTTTAAGGACTGACTTTGGGAGAGAAATATCCTCTACCAGCCCTGGGAGGGATGCAGACTTTCTGTGGATATGCCTGCTTCACAATTTCTTGCTCCCTCTTGTGGCAACATTCTTAGATTTGTATGCCTTCCCTTAATCATGCAACACTTAAGGGCAAGTGCTGATAGCCTCTTTTGCTTTCTCCAGAGTGCCCTAAAGTTAAGCTCTGTGATCTCTTCCTGGGCCACATAGTCAGGCTGATTTTCTGCAAGTGGTCAACAGCCATTTGCCAAAAGACAGTTTTATGCATGTGCAAAGAGCCAGCCACAGGGTGGGGTGAGTAGAGGGGTGAGGGGTGTACCATGCTGGGAGTGCCTGGGAGCCATGTGAGGAAACCAGGAGGTGGGGCATCCTCAGAGGCTCATGGACTGCCTCTTGATGGAGGCTGTGATACAATTGGTAGGATCCGTGTCCCTTGAATGCTCTTTGATGGTCTTCCTTGCTGCTTTTCAGGTCTTTTCCAGGGCCCCCATTCATAGAGCTCACTTCTCAGTGCTCTAGAAGGGGCGAGAGATACTTGGGCTTCTTTGGCTAAGTCCCGCACAGCTGGGACAACCAGGCATTTACCCACCTGATCTCACTTTCCCCCAAGGGTAACTTATGTCTTGAAAAGGTCTCACTTGGCACTAAGCTGGGCCACCTCAGGGAAGGGAATGACCCAGATAAAGTCAAACAGTCCCTCTTACCCCCTTCAATGTATTCAGTCCCAAGTGTTTTTATCCCAGTGATGTACTGGAACTTCTCTGCTGGAAACCTTGATTTCCACATAGACTCTCAGCCATGGGTGATCATATAAGACCTTCTTCTCCCAGGGCCTCCCAAGACAGGTACTGACAGGGGCTGGAGCCAATTCACTGCGACTGTAGGACCCGACCCACAGTTGTGACTGAGGTCTGTGTGCCTATTCCCACATGCATGGGTAGGTGAGACTCCTCCCAGATCCTTTGGCACAAGATGTGGACCCCATAGCTCCCACTAAGGCATTTTTGTCTGAGGATGGATGCCAAATCTTTCTTGTTGAGGATGGATGCTGTCTATGATAATGTCTTAGTCTTGTTGCTGATGTCACTCCAGCATCTTTAGTTGAGATACTGGTGTTCTGCTTGGAACCTGACCTAGCACTGGGGACTCCCTAATATGTACAGAAGTTAATTCCATTTGTTATTTTCTGTACAAATATCAAAAGTGGTCAGCTCTCATGTGAATATTTGTCAACATAAATTAACATTTCATCAGTTTCTGTTTTTGTTTGATTGCTTGTTCTTTTTCCTCCTTGTTAACATTTAGTCATTCCAGCCTGGCAGTTGACACATTTATATATCTTTGTGGTTGTTGTTTAGTTGCTAAGTCAGGTCAACTTTTTTCCGACCCCATGAACTGTGCCTGCCAGGCTCCCTCCTTATGGAATTTCTCAGGTGGGAATACTGGAGTGGGTTGCCATTTCCTTCTCCAGAAAGGAAAGATCCCTTCAGGGGATCTTCCTGACTCAGGGATTGAACCTGTTTGTCCTGCGTTGGCACATGGATTCCGTAAAACTGAGCCATTATGTATTTTCAGCAAATTCTAATCGACTTGAAATAATTCTGTTAAATTCAGCTATATATCTATACTGTTCAAAAGGAGGGAAGAAATGTATGCCTGTCTCCACACTTTCCTTATAGTCAGCCTCAGTAGAACTTGTTCAAATGGCAGCATGATCCACCTGTAGTTGTTTTGTTTAGCAGTGGTTTTAGCTTGATTTTTACATATCTTTTCTATTTAAAAATATGTTAATTAAGGGTTTATTAAAAGGTTTAAAATGCTGTTGTTCAATCAAAGAAAAATAAAAATGTGATCATCACTAGATTATGGGAGATATAGTAAGTTAAAATTAAATATGATATCCTGGCATTAATTGTGGTTAAAATGTTAGAAAGAGTTGCCTTTTTTTTTTTTTTTTTAACATACTCAGAGATAAGTTACTCAAAAATAAATTTCCTGCCTACTTGCATGAAGGTAGCTTTAAGGGAAATTGCATTCCTGTTGGTTATGCCTGAATGTATTTCACAGTCAGAATTTCAATTACTAAGGACCTTACATTAGTGAGCCAGGAGAAATCTGTCAGTAAAATAAATAAATAAATAAATAAGTGAGTAGACTAAAAGTATGTCTTCTCTTGTGCTTCTTCTATGTATGGGAAGAATCAATTTGCTTTCATCGTAATCCCAAATAGAAGGAGCAATTGACTTTGGGGAAATCCTGTAAAATTTATTGCTGACAGCATGTTGGAGAGTAGTTTCTAAGGATGACAGAACACATGAATTGATTTTGCTTCCAGTGACACTGGGATAACTGATTCTCTCAATCACCTAGCAGAGCTCTGGGGTTTGTTGTCACTTTTTCCTGCAGTTTAAAAGTGTTATATCAAATTAGAGGGAGGTTAGTCTGAAAGGAAATATCTATTGCGGTACTTAATTAATATGATATATCCAAGTGCCATTGCTCATATATAGATGCTTTACAGAGAGTTATTTGATTAAATATATAAGAAAGGAAATGTTGACTTAAATATAATTGCAAGATTTAAACACTAGCAAATATATTAAAGGATAAAATAATGTACTCCGAAAACCTTAATTAAAACTCACTTTAAGAAAAAGACAATTTAGAGAGACACTCTCTTATTTAGAAATATATGTGTTCCCTTATGCATCAACTTTAGCATTTATAATATAAAAATGCATATAGTTATCAAATACAGTGGTTGGTTTTGGAAGACTACATGGAATTCTTGAGTAGCTAATGTACAGCTTGCGGACTTCACAGGGTATTTGTGAGGTGTAAGTACACGGAAAATGTGTGAAGTATATAATACATAAGACAGTATGGGGTACATAGGCATATGTTTTGTATGGGCTTCCCCAGTGGCTTAGCAATAAAGAATCTGCCTTCAGTTCAGGAGATGCAGGAGATATGGATTTGCTCCCTGGATCAGAAAGATTCCCTGAAGGAGAATTTGCAACCCACTCCAGTATTCATGGCTGGAAAATCCCGTGGACAAAAGAGCCTCATGGGCTATAGTCCATAGGTTCACAAAGAGTTGGACCCAACTGAAGAGACTGAGCATGCACACACACACACACACACATGGTTTTGTATATTTTATTAGTATACATTGAAACATAAATACACATGCACGTATATTGACATTTATATATGCACATATACATGTACAGGCATTCATCAGAGATAGTAAGGATTCAGTTTCAGACAACTATGATAAAACAAATACCACAGTAAACCACAGTATACATAAAAATCGTATTTACAGTGTATTGTAGTTTAAAAAGGCCATGATGCTGGGAAGGATTGAGGGCAGGAACAGTAGGGGGTGACAGAGGCCAAGATGGTTGGATGGCATCCTTGACTCAGTGGACATAAGTTTGAGCAAACGCTGAGAGATGGTGAAAGAGAAGGAGGCCTGGTGTGCTTCAGTCCATGGGGTCACAAACAGCTGGACACAACTTAGTGACTGAACAACAAGTGTGAAATAGCATTATGTCAAAAAATGTTTAAACTTTAATTTAAAAATTAAGGGACTCCCCTAGTGGCTCAGATGGTAAAGCATCTGCCTACAGTGTGGGAGACCTGTGTTCAATCCCTGGGTCAGGAAGATCCCCTAGAGAAGAAAATGGCAACCCACTCCAGCACTCTTGCTTGGAAAATCCCATGGACAGAGGAGCCTGGTAGGCTACAGTCCACAGGATCGCAAAGAGTCAGACACGACTGAATGACTTCACTTTTACTTTAATTTAAAAATACTTTTTAATTGCTAAAAATGCTAATCATCTTCTAAGCTTTCAGTGAGTCATATTGTTGTTGTTTAGTTGCTAAGTCACGTCCAACTCTTTGTGACCCCATGGACTGTATGTAGCTCTCCAGTCTCCTCTGTCCATGGAATTCTTCAGGCAAGAATATTGGAGTGGGTTGCCAATTCTTTCTCCAGAGGATATTCTTGGCTCAGAGATTGAACCAGCATTTCCAGAATTACAGGCAGATTCTTTACCACTGAGCTAGCAGGAAAGCCCCTCAGTGGTAAAATTAAAGATCACAGAGCAGCATAGCAAGTATCATAATAATAAAAAGTTTTAAATGTTGTGTGAATTACCAAATGTGACACAGGGACATGAAGAGAGCAAACCCTTTTGGAAAAATGACATCCATAGACTTGGTCTACTCAGAGTTGCCACAAGCCTTTATATCTGAGAAGCCCAAGAGAACAAAGCACACTAGGATGAGATATGCCTGTGATTAGTTTCATATATGCACATATAATTTAAATATTATAAAGTATTTTCAAGTATTTTAAATACTATTTTCAAATACATAGGATGTAAGGGGGAGTTTTTTGAATCTGCACAAGACCAAAAAACCCCAGAACATTAGAAATGTTTTGTAACTTCTTTTCCTCCTCTCACTTATGCCTCCACCATCTCCAAAAATACCCTCATGGGAATCCAAACCAAGATTAAAATACACACGTTCTATTTTTAAAGGCCTGTGTAACAGATTGCAAGTTAGCCTCTCCTATTATTTTAACAATTCCACTGAGGACTCTAAGAAAGGCTGAGAAAGAAAAACAATAGGGCCATTTCATCTCCCTCTGGGGAGAAGTAGGAGTTGTCTATCATTAATTCCAAAAGGAATGACTCAAGTGTCCTTTGGGGAACATTAAACAGTCAAGCACCTGCCTTTGCTAAGAGAGGTAGTGGTCAAAAATGTGGCAGATGGGACCTTAATAGAAAATTTGAAGCATCTTGCCCATCAACCACTTCCACCAGCCCCTTCTTGGGCAAAAATATGGAATTCTTCCCTTCATCTTAAGCCAAGTCAAGGAGGTTTGAAGGGAAGCACAGCAAGAGTGTGTCATCTCTTAACTGGGACTTGAGGACCCCAGGGGCCAGCAGGAGAGGCTACAAAAATATAGCTAAGGTGGCAGAGACAGAAAGCCAAGTCTATACTTCTAGCAAGATGAATGTGCCCCAGAGAGAGAAAAGTAAGACAACCATGGGGATTCTGCACAAGTGAGTAGATTGGAAGTTTAAAATAACCCTTGATGCCAGAGTCTCAGCTTCCCTTGACCCAAAGGATGAGAAATGCTAAGTAAGGTGCCAGAGAAGTTTTAGATCTTGTCTATATCAAGGCTATTGCCATTGCAGGTCTGCAAAAAATGGACACTGAGAAAGATACAGTGAGGATGCCTCAGTGATGGAGAGGACACTAACACAGACCACAGCTCACTGTGTCTCATATGATCACGTTGCTTTCAGCAAATCCTACCTTCTTTTGGGTCAGATTCTGGAAGTGTTTTAAATTTCAGCTATTAGAAAGAGAAAAAAAATCACCTATTAATACATGTATGTGGAATCTATAAAAATGGTACAGTTGAATCCATTTTCAAAGCAGAAATAGAGACATAAACATAGAGAACAAACATATGGACACAAAGGGAGGGAGGGAAGGGTGGGATGAACTGGGAGATTGGGATTGACGTATATACACACACTCTCTCTCTCTGTGCTGAGTTGTGTCCAAATCCTTGCAACCCCATGGACTATAGCCTGTCAGTCTCCTCTGTCCATGGAGATTCTCCAAGCAAGAATACTGGACTGCATTGCTATATATGAAATACATAACTAATGAGAACATACTGTATAGCGCAAGGAACTCTATTCAATGTTCTATCAGTTCAGTTCAGTTCAGTCGCTCAGTTGTGTCCAACTCTCTGTGACCCTGTGGACTGCAGGACGCCAGGCTTCTTTGTCCATCACCAACTCCCAGAGTTTACTCAAACTCATGTCCATCGAGTTGGTGATGGCATCCAACTATCTCATCCTGTCTCATTCCCTTCTCCACCTGTCTTCAATCTTTCCCAGCATCAGGGTCTTTTCTACTGAGTCAGTTCTTCACATCAGGTGGGCAAAGTATTGGAGTTTCAGCTTCAGCATCAGTCCTTCCAATAAATATTCAGTACTGATTTCCTTTAGGATAGACTGGTTGGATCCCCTTGCAGTACAAGGGACTTTCAAGTCTTCTCCATCACACTTCGAAAGCATCAATTCTTCAGCGCTCAGCTTTCTTTATAGTCCAGCTCTCACATCCATACATGACTAATGGAAAAACCATATCTTTGACTAGATGGACATTTGTTGGCAAAGTAATGTCCCTGCTTTGTAATATGCTGTCTAGGTTGATCAGAGCTTTCCTTCCAAGGAGCAAATGTCTTTTAATTTCATGGCTGCAGTCACCATCTGCAGTGATTTTGGAGCCCCGAAACATAAAGTTTCTCACTGTTTCCATTGTTTCCTTTGCCATGAAGTGATGGGACAAGATGCTATGATCTTAATTTTCTGAACGTTGATTTTTAAGCCAACTTTTTCACTCTCCTCTTTCACTTTCATCAAGATGCTCTTTAGTTCTTCTTTGCTTTCTGCCATAAGGGTGGTGTCATCTGCATATCTGAGGTTATTGATATTTGTCCCGGTAATCTTGACTCCAGTTTGTGCTTCATCCAGCCCGGAACTTCACATGACGTACTCTGCATATAAGTTAAATAAGCAGGGTCACAATATGCAGCCTTGGTGTCCTCCTTTCCCAATTTGGAACCAGTCTGTTGTTCCATGTCCAGTTCTAACTGTTGCTTCTTGACCTGCAAAGACATTTCTCAAGAGCAGATCAGGTGGTCTGGTATTCCCATGTCTTGAAGAATTTTCCACAGTTTGTTGTGATCCATACAGTCAAAGGCTGCAGAATAGTCAATGAAAGAGAAGTAGATGCTTTTCTGGAACTCTCTTGCTTTTTTCATGATCCAGCGGAAGTTAGGAATTTGATATCTCGTTCCTCTGTCTTTTCTAAATCCAACTTGAACATCTGGAAATTCATGGCTCATGTACTGTTGAATCCTGGCTTAGAGAATTTTGAGCATTACTTTGCTAGCATGTGAGATGAGTGCAATTGTGTGGTAGTTTGAACATTCTTTGCCATTGCCTTTCTTTGGGATTGGAGTGAAAATGGACCTTTTCCAGTCCTGTGGCCACTGCTGAGTTTTCCAAATTTGCTGGCATGTTTAGGGCAGCACTTTACAGCATCATCTTTTAGGATTTGAAATAGCTCACCTTGAATTTCATTACCTCCAAAAGCTTTGTTAACAGTGATGTTTCCTAAGGCCACTTGACTTTGCATTTCAGGATGTCTGGCTCTAGGTGAGTGATCAGACCATCGTGATTATTTGGGTCTTGAAGATCTTTTTTGTAGTTTTCTATGTATTGTTGCCACCTCGTCTTAATATGTTCTTCTGTTCAGTCCATACTATTTCTGTCCTTTATTGTGCTCATCTTTGCGTGAAATATTCCCTTGGTATTTCTAATTTTCTTGAAGAGATCTCTAGTCTTTCCCATTCTATTGTTTTCCTCTATTTTTTTGCATTGATCACTGAGGAAGCCTTCTTATCTCTCTTTGCTATTTTTTTGGAACTCTGCATTCAAATGGGTATATCTTTCCTTTTCTCCTTTGCCTTTAGCTTCTCTTCTTTTCTCAACTATTTGTAAAGCCTCCTCAGACAACCATTTGTCCTTTTTGCCTTTCTTTTTCTTGGGGATAATCTTGATCACTACCACTGATACAGTGTCACAAACCTCCATCCATAGTTCCTCAGGCACTCTGTCTATCAGATCTAATTCCTTGAATCTATTTGTCACTTCCACTGTATAATTGTAAGGGATTTCATTTAGGTCATACCTGAATGGTCTGGTGGTTTTCCCTGCTTTCTTCAATTTAAGTATGAATTCAGCAATAAGGAGTTCATGATCTGAGCCACAGTCAGCTCCTGATCTTGTTTTTGCTGATTGTATAGAACTTCTCCCTCTTTGGCTACAAAAAATGTAATCAATCTGATTTTGGTGTTCACCATCTGGTGATGTCCATGTGTAGTTTTCTCTTGCGTTGTTGCAAGAGGGTGTTTGCTATGACCAGTGCATTTTCTTGGAAAAACTCACTTAGCCTTTGCCCTACTTTTTTTTTTTTTTTTTGTACCCCAAGGCCAAATTTGCCTGTTATTCCAGGTATCTCTTGACTTCCTATTTTTGCATTCCAATCCCATATAATGAAAAGGACATTGATTTTGGGTGTTTGTTTTAGAAGGTCTTGTAAGTCTTCATAGAAACATTCAAATTCAGCTTCTTCAGCATTACTGGTCAGGGCATAGACTTGGATTACTGTGATATTGAATGATTTGCCTTGGAAATGAACAGAGATCATTCTGTCATTTTTGAGATTGCGTCCAAGTACTGCATTTCAGACTCTTTTGTTGACTATGAAGGCTACTCCATTTCTTCTAAAGAATTCTTGCTCACAATAGTAGATACAATGGTCATCTGAATTAAATTCACCCATTCCAGTCCATTTTAGTTAACTAATTCCTAAAGTGTCGATGTTCACCCTTGCCATTTCCTGTTTGACCACTTCCAATTTGCCTTGATTCATGGACCTAACATTCCAGGTTCCTATGCAATATTGCTCTTTACAGCATCAGACTTTACTTTTATCACCAGTCACATCCACAACTGGGTGTTGTTTTTGCTCTATAGTGACCGAAATGGGAAGAAAATCCTAAAAAGAGGAGAAATATGTATATTACAGCTAATTCATTTTGCTATACAGCAGAAAGTAACATAACATTTTAAAGTAACTATACTCCAATAGAAATTTTTTAAAACATTTAAAAAATTGCACCTAAGTAGGGAGTAGTTCAAAAAAGATACCTAAAGAAGGAACCAACTAGTTCATCTCCCACCAGAGGCTAGCAGGACTTGAGCAGATCCACGTTTTGCATCTGCTGGTCTGAACTAGGTTGTTGTTATATAATGAATATCCTGTCTGGAATGTTTATGCAGAAGCAAGGAACTATTTATATTGTATATTATATGGAGTGCCTGAAAAGCTTGAGGGCTAAAGATTTATCCTGGAGCATTAAAAGAAGGATTAGACCACAAAGCAGATGCAAAGGTGGGAATAAAAGTAGGTTGGTTTCTCATTACAAGCCAAATCAAGTTCGTTCAAAACTCCAGTAGTCAAAGGTATGAAACCATTTCCATATCTAGTAACTCCACTTGTAAAGAAATACATCCTGTTATCTAAACTTAAACAAAACGTTGGTGGTTCAGATGGTAAACAATCTGCCTGCAATGCAGAAGACCTGGGTTTGATCCCTGTATTGGGACAATCCTCTGGAGAAGGGCATAGCAACCCACTCCAGTATTCTTGCCTGGAGAATCCCCATGGACAGAGGAGCCTGGCAGGCTACAGTCCATGGTGTTGCAAAGAGTCTGACATGATAGCAACTAAGCACATCACAAAGAAAACATTTATTTTCCACCTCAATAATATATGTATATAATTTGTCCCTCCTTGGCCACCCCGATACTCCCTTAGCTCATATACCATTATGCCATCATCATTGTTCTGAATGGTGTTGCCACCTGTAGCATCAGAATTATCAGTCTATATGCAACACTTTCTCCAGTCTGGTATTAATATTGAAAAAAATTAAAATCCAGTCATTTCAGCTTTTGCTTCATATATCTCAGCTCCCCCAACACCTTCAGAATAAAAGCCGTTCTTTTCTTTCTTTTTCTTTTTTTTTACAACAGATATCAGACCCTTTTTTGATCTGTCTCTCGTTTTGCCTTTCAAGGGTCATGTTTATCATCACTGCATAAACTCCTTTTGCTCCAGTATTTCCTCAAAAATGTGATGTCTCCATATCTCTTTATTAAATGTCAGTATCACTGCTTGACTCCTTCCACCATTTTTTTAAGCCTGACTAACATCTTCTTTGCCATAAAAATTAGTCTCAGAGGCACTTCTAACTAGTGATTTCCTTAAAGGCCCTTTCTAATTTTTTTCCGGCTGTCACTCTGAGCTAAATCTCTCTGTCCTGCTTTGTAACCTCCCAGAAATTTTTGTCATTGGGCTAGATCTGTCAGGTGTGCATGCTCAGCTGTGCCCTGCTCTGAAACCCCATGGACTGTAGCCCACCAGGCTCCTTTGCCCATGGAATTTTGCAGACAAGGATACTGGAGGTCTGTCATGAGGAAGTAGTAAATTAAATAGATACTGCTAATAACATAAAAATTGCCAGGGAAATGACTTCTACAGAAAGCCATGCTCTTAGTGAATTTCTCTGCTTACTACAGCTTATAAATACTGACAAGGCTAGCCTACACTTCACATCTAATCTTCTATATTATTTAGAACTTTCCTGGCTATTTCCATCTACTTGCTTTACTTCAGCTTTAAGATCAGCTTATCAGATTATAAAAAGCAAATTTCTGTTGATATTTTAATCAAATACAATTACATCAACTTTGTAGACTAATTTAGAAAAAAATGACATTATTATTATTATTTGAGTTTTGAAAGTGAAAGTGAAGTCACTCAGTTGTGTCCGAGTCTTTGTGACCCCGTGGACTGTAGCCTACCAAGTTCCTCCATCCATAGGATTCTCCAGGCAAGAATACTGGAGTGGGTTGCCATTCCCTTCTCCAGGCGATCTTCCCAACCCAGGGATTGAACCTGGGTTTCCCGCATTGGAGGCAGACGCTTTAACCGCTGAGCTACCAGGGAAGCCCATTTGAGTTTTGCCCTATAAGAATAAGATATATGTAAGGGAGGGATAAATTGGGAACTGTCGGAGTAGGAAATGGCAACCCACTCCTGGATTCTTGCCTGGAGAATAACATAAACAGGGGAGCCTGGCAGACTACAGTCTATGGGATTGCAAAGAGTTGGACATGCCTGAGCAGGCATGCACATACAGGGAACTACACTCAATACCTTGTAATAAACTATAATGAAAAAAAAAAAGAAAACCATATACTAATGATTAGCTTCCACCGTCATGTGAATGTAATAAAAATGTTACATGTGAAATGAAATGTAAACAATAGAACTAATTATCATGCCAACCAAATAAGAGGACAATATCTTTTATTATGGGGCTTCCCTTGAGGCACTGGTGGTAAAAAACGAACCTGCTCATGCAGGAGACATAAGAGATGTAGGTTCAACCTCTGGGTTTGGGAAAATCCCCTGGAGGAGAGCATGGCAACCCACTTCAGTATTCTTGCCTGGAGAATCCCATGGACAGAGGAGCCTAGCAGGCTGCAGTCCATAAGGTCACACCGAGACAGACATGACTGAAGTGACTTAGCACAAAATGTGTATGAAATGTTAGCAGTAATATGAATAGCATTGATAGTTACTACTTATTAAGGGCTTACTTAATCCCAGGTAAGTTTTATAACTCTACAGAGAACATCATATAAGTTAATTAAACTTCAAAAAACTGTAGCTTATTCTTATTTTTTTCCATTCTTATATAAGAAAACTGCTCTTTTGAGAGATTAAGTAAATTCACAGAGGTAATAAAAGAGCAAGATAGAGTGCTAACCCTATTCCTGATTCTGCAATTCTTTCAGTTGACTTTTAATTTTCACAAAATAATCCTGATGATCCATAATTCTTGTTTTTATTATGTCTGCTAACTATAGATATGTATCCCTTTAAATAAAAACAGGAATGCAAGTTGATGATTTTAGCTTGGTTCCTAAGTGTATTTAACAGAGAAGGGAGGCGGGAGAGAGTTCTGTCTTATCGTTTTGATGAGACTCACAATGAATCCTCATTTTGGAGTCTTTTAGATCAAATCTTCTCTCTGGTAAAATATTTCTTTTTTCCTTTAACACGGTTTTGATAGAACTTAAATCTTCTGTTGCTGCTTCTGATGGGCTGTTCTGACCTCTAAATGTTTATGATGCTGATGCTGAGGGCCAGGTCTTTATGTCTCAATATTTTAAGTATATTTTTAGTTTTACAACTAGCTATGAAAAAAATGCCTTTGACAAGCAATTCTATTGAAATACTTAAAAAAAATTCCAGAGATAAGTTTTGGCAACTTTATTCCTGTAGTATTATCTGGAAAATATTTCCTTCATTTATTCATTCTTCCCACATTGACTTAGGAAGTATGTAATATAGTGATAAAATAAAAGGGCTTCATATATATCAGTTAGTGTTAATTTTTACTGAATCTTAGTTGGAAAACTTGGTTGTTTTACGATTACAAACCTATTGCTAGGCAAGGGTTTTCCTGTATGGATACTCATAGATTTCCAAGAAGCTGATTCAGTATTAGGATTTATTATGTGGATGCTTTAATGTGTGGGTCAGAACAAGTGGTTTATAGATCTCCATGCCATGTACTGTTTCTTCCTGCCTTAATGGAAAACTCTTAAACAAATGTGTATATTAAGGAAGTATCCCAAGGTAGAGGTAAGTGGTAATTCACAATGAATTCTTTATTTAGCCTCTGCCATAAAATTATCCTTGCTGTAAGATAAGCAAAATATGCTAACATATTAATAATATATACTAGGGTCACAAAATAAGTCAAAATTTTTCATTTGTATATATATATATATATATGTATATATATATATATATATTCTAATTTAAAGTGAAAAATATCCCTCCATGTACAAAATTTTATTTATTGTGAGGAATAAGAGAAGATTTCGAGTCATAAACTAAAAGTGCTATGTAAATTCAAAACTAAGTTTTTCTTTCTCTAATTCATCATTAAAATTATTGGGGGAAATCAATATCTGATTATAAAATAATTCATCATCAAAGAGAGAGATTTCAAGTGTAAAATGATGTGAGCGCCAGTTGAATAGCTAAGGAATGAAAGACAAAAGAGGAAGACTTAGTAAGGCAGAGACTGGAATTTTGTTCAAAAATTGATTCTGAAAATAAGTAACAAAATAAAATTGGAAATGTATGAGTAATATTTAGCTACTTATGAGACATTACAGAATGTCTAATCTTTCTTCCCATTTTATTGACATTGAACGTACAAGCCATGTACGTGTACAAGCTGAGATCTATTTAGATCTGGTTCTTGTAATCAAGACTCTATGCCAATGGATAGCTTGATAGTTCTATTCTCAAGTATCTTTAAAGCATATCATATCATTTTTTTTCCTGCCTGCATAGCTCTGGTTTTGAATATTTGGGGTTTCAGCTATTCTCAATTATAAAAGAACACCTAAACCATAAGAATCCACACCTACACCTAGTTAAGAATACTTTACTGATTTTCTCACTTGTACTGATTAGGGAACTTAGGGTTTTCAAAAATGATAGCTGAACCCTCTAGTTTCCTGATGGCATGTCACCATCAATGCAAAGCTAGCAGAAGAGAACGCAGAAGCAGATGAAGTGCTCAATGGTCCTCCTGAGGCCCTGGCGAGCTGGCCGAGGCCTTCAGGAACACTGGCCGTACAATTTCTTGAAACGGTTCCCTGTGTAAGTATTGCTGCAGAGAGGAGATTGCTGCTTCTAAATTGTTTCTGCCTGCTCGGGACTGGCCTCTGGGACTCACTACAAAAGGCTTTCTTAAATTGCATCAATCTCTAATTGCCTACGGGGTTCAAAATTATGCATTTCTTGCCCTTCAGTTAGGAATGTCAGTGAGAACCGTAACTCCTCTAACTTTATCTTGTGAGACCACACTTCTTTTCTTGGGCGTTAGGGTGTAAATATGCCCAAATCTGCAATTAACCTTGAAATTGAAAAAAAAAAATCCTTGCATCAGTGCTGTTCAATGCTACTCCCTTTTATTATAATTCTCACTCTTAACAATGAGTATGTTTGATCTAAAACTTGTTATCTTTCAGTCAGAAACTTTACTCCGTGACCTTATCCTCATCTGTCTTTTTGACCCCACCCTCTCTTCTATTTTTGATCATTGCATGTGTTATATTTTATCATTTTAATGACTTTGTTGCCATTTATTCAGTGCTGGAATCTATCCCCTATGTTGGCTTTTCTCTTATTCTCTTCTTTTTTTGCTCTTCTCTGTGAGAAAGTTTCAAGATGTTTTCTACATCGTTTGTTTGATTTAAAACTTTCAGTGCTGCTGATGTATTTTATTGCTACTAAATTTTTAATTTAAATTCAGAAATAAATTTTGTGGGTTTTTAAAATGTATTTTTTCTCATATAGGCCATATTTTAATTTATATTTCAGTTTCTCCATCTCAGTAAATGACAAATTCATTCTCTGGTTGTTCACAGCAAACAACAACAAAGCAGAAAGTCATCCTGAGTTTTTCCTTTCTCCTACACCTTAGCCCATCCATCAGCACATCCCATCAACTCTACTTTCAATTTATATCCTCAATTCAATCACTTCATTTCTCCTCTATTTCTTATATCTTAGAAAGAGGCATTATCATTTTATATATAAAACCTCAGTATCATCTGACCTAATGATCAGATCAGGTATTAGATCTAATCCATGGGGCCACAAACAGCTGGACACAAGTGAGCAACTTTCACTCTTTCACACTCATCTCCAGATTCTATTCTCGTTCCCATATAATGCATTCTCCACAAAGCAACCACTGAAGTGTCCTTTTAAAACTCACTCAATCATGCTACCTTAAAAAATGATATTACTCTTTATGATCACCTGATTCTTCCTTTTTCTTGGGTACGTATTCTCTATACCTGTTACATTGGGATTCTTAGGAGAAAGAGTACACATCCTGATGTCATAGTGACTTGGGGAGTAATTTGATGTAAATGCAGTGATCTGGGCCAGTTCTCAGCAGAAGTAAATCCATCTTTCTTACTCTTGCTGTCTGCCTTGGGGCATGGTTGTTCAGCATGGTGCCCAGAATGGAAAGACACAGAGGAAAGTCATAGCTGACCTATATCCATGGATGTGCAATGTGAACAAGAAATAAGTCCTTGAAGTTTATGTCACAGCTCAACCTATCCAGATAGAGTCCTCTACCTTCCCTACCAAAACCGTCCAGTGCTTCCTGCAAAATGGAAGACCATACCCTTTTGAGGGCCTGCCTGTAGGGCCTTCCATGATTTAATGTCTCTACCTCTCTGCTCTGATTCCTATATGAACTCTGATCCAGCCACACTGAGTACTAATGTTCCTGGACTCCTCCAGATCCCTCTCACTTTGCATGGTGTGCATTTACTTTCAGTTCTGCATGAAAAGCGTTAAAAAACAAAATATGTGAGTCATTCCCTCCCTCAATTTAGCTCTCACCTTTCATAAAGGTCTTTTCTAACCACTCAGTAAATTATTCAAAGTGAATGACTTTGTGTTTCATACCCTGCATTATTTGTCTTCACAAACCTATTGCTTACATCTTTAAAAACAACCATAACAATGGATAACATTTATTGAGTAGTTACCACATGGAAGCACTGTTCTATGTCTTTTCTATGTCTCATCTCATCTTATCCTCTCAGTAGTACTATGAAAAAGGTACTGCTATTATCTTATTTTACAGATTAGGAAACTGAAGGACAAAGAGGTTAAGTAATCTGTCCACATTCATAAAGAATTAAGTGAAAAAGCCTGTAACAAACCTGTGCTTTCTCATTTTAGAGAACAGGCTCTTAGCCAGTATGCTAAGCCAGCCTGCAGTTGTCTCAAGTGTGTGGATGACTTCTCCTTGGGGCTATACACTATTCATCTAGAAGCTATTGCAATTCCTTGCGAAGATCAGAAGTTGAAAGCTGGTGTGATGTAACCTGGCAATATTATTTCAGAGGTTCAACAGATTTAGAAAAGCCAAGATGCTATTCAGGCCATAACAAACCCTAGCAAAGGAAACAGGCATTCTGTCCCCTGTGTTCCTCTTTTCATATATTTTTTTTTTCTATTTTTAAAATTTTTGTAATTCTTTGGGGGATCCACGTAAAGAAAATAAGCATTTCAGTATCTAGCTTATCACAACTTCCATGGAATAAATAGATCATATATAACAATAAAGATCTAGTGATAATTAGATCATGAATAATAATAATAACTTCTTAGCTATGATCCAGTGTCAGAGAACCTTGAACTCCACTGCATGGGAAAAGAGAGAGCAGTCTCTAATGAGTTGTGTGCTCTCTGTTTATTGTGGCTTTCTAGCCCTGGGCTTCCAGACATAAGCGACTCAGAATGACTTAGATACACAACACAAGAAACAGGATTTGAACGTATTGCTGTCATCTCCTATAGCCCTTACTCATTTGGATATGCTGGTGAAGGAAAGCTTAGAAAGAAAACATACACCTAATGCCTAAGAATTTTCCTATCATTTGATTTTCCAATCCATGACCATGGGGCTTCCATTCTAGTTGTTGAGGGTGGTGAAGAGAGAACAGACAATGAACAATAAAAATGGAATAAAAATTAAATTACATAGAATGTTAGAAGCTGGTAACTGCTATATTATAAGAAGAGCATTCAGAACAAAGGGGTTAGAAGTGTGCAGACTAGAACAAAACAAGGTTTGGTATTAAATAAGGGGTCTGGGAGTTGGCATGGATATTAGTATGTCCAATCTGAAGAGGATAAAAATCTACCTGCAATTTGTAGATTCCCAAAGCCTCTACCTTAGTTTTTCCCAGAGGAGCAAAATTCCATTTATGAAAGAGGCACAGATGGCTTTGATTCAGTCTTTTCTCTCAGTTTTGCTTGAGAGGCATTTATTCTGTCATTTCTGGCTGAGTCATATTGCTTAGAAAAGGTAAACTCATAGTTACGGAAATAAGATACAAAAGAAAACACATGCTTACAAAATGTCAATAGCAACAGAGATTTGGCTAAAAATGAACATTGTCGTGATTTCAGTTGTTTTTTTCCTTGTTTTTACTATCTGAATAATATACTAATATGTGAATAACTAGAACATAGTGTGAACAAATCCAGACAAAAAATAAAGGAGTACATAGAATACAGAGTAGTGGATTTTTAAAAATAATGACTATGCTGATTCCACAATTTTATATATAGCATCTATTATTTACAATATAAATGAAAATATTAGTTTGAATTTAATTTATATTGATAACATCTTAGAGTTTAGAAGTAAGAGTATATGTAAAAATTACTAGTCAAATGTTTAAAAGTAAAATAATTAAAACTTAAATCATAAGTAAATTTCTTCATACCCTCAAGATACATCATATGAACAAAACATTTATGAACACAGAGATAAATTAAAATATTTTCACTACAAAATCATTTGAATTAAAAATATCATACATATTTAATTGGAAATGTTTGTTTATGGCATTTGAACTATTAAAAAGATGAATAATATTTGTTAATTATGCTTCAAAACCAGATATATTTGTAAATCCAGAGCTTATAATCCTTTTCTGTGGTATTTATTGCCTTAAGTGAATCAGACTATACAAAAATCAAGGGAGGGTTTTTTTTAACTTAGTAATTGAAAATCATCGATTGAACCAAGCCTATTTCAGCAAATAGTGGTTTTATGGGTAAGATTTCACAATTCATTGGCACTTTACTAAGAGAAAAATCCCAATTTACTTTTAGGAAACATTCTCTTGCTGCCATCACCTATAATAAATATACATTTTGACTGAAAATTAATGGGAATCTCTATCTTTTCCCCTGCCAAACACATAAAAATGATTGTAACTCTTGAAGGCAACCACTTTGGAGAATTATATTCTGTACAACCATGGCAAGCTTGTTGTAAATACATACCTTTGCAAAACCATATTCAAAGACAGTTTGGAATAGAAAACAGAAAAGTAAAACAGAAGACAGACAGATAGATGCCTACATACAGTCTGCTTTCTCAAGATTTATACCTTCTTTTTTTTTTTTTTTGGCCCAAACACATCATATTCATTTAATTTAACCACTTATTAATTAGATTTAGCATTAAGTTGCTACTTATATTTCTAACCATTAATGAAGCTTAAGAAGATGAAGGATTTGTCATTAAGGGTTTCCAAAGCAAGCATTTCATATTTCTTCTGGTCTTCCAGGAAAGTGAAAGTATTAGTCTCTCAACTGAGTCCAACTCTTTGTGACCCCATGGACAGCAGGCCCCCAGACTCTTTTGCGCATGGAATGGAGCACATAGCCATTCCCTTCTCTAGGGGCTCTTCCCATCCCAGGGATGAAACCTAGGTCAACCACATCGCAGGTAGATTATTTACAGTCAGAGCCATGGTTCCGAAATAATTTTCAGTAGCAGCACCTTTGATTTTAAAATTAAAGCACAAAAAGACAATTTGTGGATTTTCCATATGTATATATGTAAATTTTTATCTTGTAATTTAAGGATTACCTAATGATCAAATATCAATAAAGTTATCAAATATATACTTATGTCAAAAAAGCTGCTACAGTATCATATAAAGAACTCCCATAGGCAACTCTGCTTCCATGTAAGGAGAATACTACATTCATTGCTCTGGGAAAGCAAATCTGGCATCAGTGATCAATAAAACATAGCTAAACATTTATCAGCTAATCTGGATGAGTTATCTGACATTTTGTGCCTTTCTTCTCCTCAATAAATTAAGAGTAATGTATAAATATTGTGTCCGGCCACCTCATAGGACTATATGGAGTAGAAAATTAGACTAAGTTACATGATTTTGAAATTCTATAAGAATTGTGAGAACCATGTTCATCTCGCATATTCTCTGAGAGAATATTTCCCACTAAACTGACTATATTATCTGGTTTTCCTGACACATGGTACTATATAAAAATGATAAAAATGCTAAATTTTCCATGTGATTTTGGTGGTGCTTTTCTGTGCAGTTTTGCATGCTGTGCACATTCTATTTTATTTAATCATTATAATAGTCCCATGACAAGATGAGAACTCATGACCCAAATGTTCTAAAGGAGGAAACTGAGTGACAAAGAAGGGATTTTCTTAAAGGCACAGTGTTCATTAGTGAGAATAGGAATTGAATTCCATTGGCCCATCTGCAGAGCCTATGTTCTTAATCTATACAGTATTTTCAGTACTGTCTCTATTTCTAGTGTGGGAATGAAAAGAACCATCAGTTTGTTCTATTAAGTAACAGTATTAGGATTTCCCAGGTGGCTCAGTGGTAAATAACCTCTCTGTCAATGCAGGAGATTTGCGTTAGATCCCTGGGTTGGGAAGATCCTCTGGAGAAAGAAATGTTCATCCACTCTAGTATTCCTGCTTGGAAAAATCCCATGGGCAGAGGAGCCTGGCAGACTACAGTCCATGGGGTTTCAAAGAGTCACAAAATTTAAGCAACTAAGCAATAACAACAAAATTGTTGTATATCAAAATATAGCTTTTTCAGCTTTTTAATTCACACATTAAAAAAAAAAAAAAAAACTGTTCTGCAAAAATAGCCTGATATGATGTTAGACAAGAGAATAGGAAGTTTAACTGAAATTCCCACATGACATTACAAGTATACTTCAGGGAAAAGGAATTTGTCTTGAATTTGATTAATGTTCCCAAAAGACAAGTGAGAAGTTACTGGAGCAGTATAATTCCATCCAAGAGCTCACTCATTTCTCACCATAGCGTATCTATTAGCTGGTAAATAATTTAAATATTAATTAGCATATAGTCCCATCCCTCATTACCTCATTCTCTAAATAAATTTTTAAATGTTTGATATAATCCAGGCTAAACTAACTTGGTTATTTAACATTAATAAAAAAGGTCTAATCTGTAAGGACATGCTTCTGGGGACTGTTTGCTGTACCCTTTTGTATTCTGAACACTTATTATGTGATAATGCAGTCAACCCTCACGGAATTAACTACTTCATTATACAAAGTAACTGAATTATTTTGGTGATTTCCAATTTGTCAGAATTTGGTTCTTTTAACATGCAAAATGCAATTGAAGGAAATCGACTGTGTTTAATATCTGTTGACATATGGAAATTAGGCTGATGTCTTTGCTTCCTTATTAATTCTATTTAATGACAAGCCTGCAAAGTAAAATCTGAAGACAGTTTATAATAAATCTACTATAGAAAAGAGAGACGTTACGGGGACCCAGATATACAGAAATTTTGTAATTGTCTTTATTTACAGTAAGGAGCTAGTTAAGTAATTATGCAATGTAAATGAATACACTGCATGGGCCACTACTTACAACATCACACTATCTTCTCTACTTAGAGGTCTCTAGCAGTCAAAGCAACCTTTGCAACCTGCAGTGAAGCAGAGAGAGACAGCAGGAAGTTGGACAATGCGTGCAAAAACATGGGTGTGATGTTTTAGTGGAAGACATGCACCTACAGAATATAGGGTGGGAGGCACACCAGCAGTAAAGTTCATCTTCTTCACCTGAACGATGGTGCCCAGGTAAAGAGAAAAGATGGGAAGCAATTTCTATAAATTTAAGACTTGATAAGTAGGAACTGGAATCACAAGGATAATTATGTGAAATAGCTGCAAGGTTACATTTATCATATTCATAGCACATGTAAAGATTTCATAATTATGTATATATACACATAGTGAGGGGCTTCCCGGGAGGCTCAGATCGTAAGGAATCTGACTGCAGTGAGGAGATGTGGCATCAATCCCTGAGTCAGGAAGATACCCTGGAGAAGGAAATGGCAACCCACTTCAGTATTCTTGTCTGGGAAATCCAATGAACAGAGGAGAACAGTGGGCTAGAGTCCAGGGGGTCAAAAAGAGGCAGACATGAGTGAGCACCTAAGATCCCCACACACAAATACTGAGAGATAATGACCATCATAATAGCATAGTAAAAGCTCACTAATATAACCAGGATTTCAGGAAACTTTTTTTTGTTGTTGTTAGAAAAGAGACAGTCTTGGCTTTGGGAGTAGCTCAGATGCTTTAGAATCAGCAGGAAGAGAATTAGAAAGAGTGAAGGGAAAGTAATTGTATATTTAAGGAACAGTTCATGCAAAGATGGGCACAGTACAGGACAAAAATGATATGGACCTAACAGAAGCAGAAGATACTTAAGAAGAGGTGGCAAAAATACACAGAAAAACTATGCAAAAAAGATCTTAATGACCCAGAAAACCGCAATGGTGTGATCACTCACCTACAGCCAGACATGCTGGAATGTGAAGTTGAGTGGGCCTTAGGAAGCATAACTGAACAAAGCTAGTGTTGGTGTTGGAATTCTAGTTGAGCTATTTCATCTGAAAAGATGATCCTGTGGAAGTGCTGCATTCAATATGCTGGCAAATATGGGAAACTCAGCAGTGGCCACAGGACCTGAAAGACTCAGTTTTCATTCCAATTCTAAAAAAGGCAATGCCAAAGAATGCTCAAACTACTGCACAGTTGCACTCATCTCACACGCTAGCAAGGTAATTCTCAAAATTCTCCAAGCAAGGCTTCAACAGTACATGATACAACAGATAACTTCCATATGTTCAATCTGAATTTAGAAAAGGCAGAGAAACCCGAGATCAAGTTGCCAACATCCATTAGATCATAGAAAAAGCAAGAGAATTCCAGAAAAACATCTACTTCTGCTTCATTGACTGTGTGGATCACAACAAACTGTGGAAAATTTTTAACCAGATGGGAATACCAGACCACCTTACTTGCCTCTTGCAAAATCTGTATACAGATCAAGATGCAACAGTTATAACCAGACATGTAACAATGGACTGGTTCCATTGGGAAAGGAGCATGTCAAGGCTGTATATTGTCACTCTGCTTATTTAACTTCTATGCGAAGTACATCATGCGGAACCCTGGGCTAGATGAAGCACAAGCCAGAATTAAGATAGCTGGGGGAAGTATCAAATATCTCAGATATTCAAGTGACACCACATGGCAGTATGCAAAGAGGAACTAAAGAGACTCTTGATCGAGGTGAGAGAAGAGAGTGAAACAGCTGACTTAAAACTCGACATTCAAAAAATTAAGATCATGGCATCGTCACTCAGTTCAATTCAGTTCAGTTCAGTTCAGTCGCTCAGTTGTGTCGAACTCTTTACGACCCCATGAATCGCAGCACGCCAAGCCTCCCTGTCCATCACCAACTCCCAGAGTTCACTCAGACTCATGTCCATCGAGTCAGTAATGCCATCCAGCCATCTCATCCTCTGTCAACCCCTTCTCCTCATGCTCCCAATCCCTCCCAGCAACGGAGTCTTTTCCAATGAGTCAACTCTTCGCATGGGGTGGCCACAGTATTGGAGTTTCAGCTTTAGCATCAGTCTTTCCAAAGAACACCCAGGACTGATCTCCTTTAGGATGGACTGGTTCGATCTCCTTACAATCCAAGGGACTCTCAAGAGTCTTCTCCAGCACCACAGTTCAAAAGCATCAATTCTGTGGTGCCCATCTTTCTTCACAGTCCAACTCTCACATACATAATGATGCTGCTGCTGCTGCTGCTAAGTTGCTTCAGTCGTGTCTGACTCTGTGTGACCCCAGAGACAGCAGCCCATCAGGCTCCCCTGTCCCTGGGATTCTCCAGGCAAGAACACTGGAGTGGGTTGCCATTTCCTTCTCCAATGCATGAAAGTGAAAAGTGAAAGTGAAGTCGCTCAGTAGTGTCCGACTCTTCGCGACCCCATGGACTGCAGCCCACCAGGCTCCTCCGTCCATGGGATTTTCCAGGCAAGAGAACTGGAGTGGGGTGCCATCGCCTTCTCCGACATCCATACATAACCACTGGAAAAACCATAGCCTTGCCTAGACAGACCTTTGTTGGCAAACTAATGTCTCTGCTTTTGAATATGCTGTCTAGGTTGGTTATAATTGTCATCTGCAGTGATTTTGGAGCCCCCCCCCCCAAAAAAAAAGTCTGACACTGTTTCCACTGTTTCTCATCCATTTGCCATGAAGTGATGGAACCGGATGCCATGATCTTCATTTTCTGAATGTTGAGCTTTAAGCCAACTTTTTCACTCTCCACTTTCACTTTCATCAAGAGGCTTTTGAGTTCCTCTTCACTCTCTGCCGTAAGGGTGGTGTCATCTGCATATCTGAGGTTATTGATATTTCTCCCAGCAATCTTGATTCTAGCTTGTGCTTCTTCCAGCCTAGCTTTTCTCATGATGTCCTCTGCATATAAGTTAAATAAGCAGGGTGACAATATACAGCCTTGACGTACTTCTTTTCCTATTTGGAACCAGTCTGTTGTTCCATGTCCAGTTCTAACTGTTGCTTCCCGACCTGCCTATAGATTTCTCAAGAGGCAGGTCAGGTGGCCTGGTATTCCCATCTCTTTCAGAATTCTCGACAGTTTATTGTGATCCACACAGTCAAAGGCTTTGGCATAGTCAATAAACCAGAAATAGATGTTTTTCTGGAACTGTCTTGCTTTTTTGATGATCCAGTGGTTGTTGTCAATTTGATCTCTGGTTCTTCTGCCTTTTGTAAAACCAGCTTGAACATCTGGAAGTTCACGGTTCACATATTGCTGAAGCCTGGCTTACAGAATTTTGAGCATTACTTTACTAGCATGTGAGATGAGTGCAATTGTGTGGTAGTTTGAGCATTCTTTGGCATTGCCTTTCTTTGGGATTGGAATGAAAACTGACCTTTTCCAGTCCTGTGGCCACTGCTGAGTTTTCCAAATTTGTTGGCATATTCAGTGCAGCATTTTCACAGCATCATCTTTCAGGATTTGAAATAGCTCAACTGGAGTTCTGTCACCACCACTAGCTTTGTTTGTAGTGATGCTTTCCAAGGCCCACTTGACTTCACATTCCAGGATGTCTGGCTCTAGGTGAGTGATCACACCATCATGATTATCTGGGTCATCAAGATATTTTTTGTACAGTTCTTTTGTGTATTCTTGCCACCTCTTCTTAATGTCTTCTAGTTCTGTCAGGTCCATACCATTTCTGTCCTTTATCAAGCCCATCTTTGCATGAATTATTCCCTTGGTATCTCTAATTTTCTTGAAGAGATCTCTAGTCTTTCCCATTCTGTTCTTTTCCTCTATTTCTTTGCATTGATCTCTGAGGGAGGCTTTCTTATCTCTCCTTGCAATTCTTTGGAACTCTGCATTCAGATGCTTATATTTTTCCTTTTCTCCTTTGCTTTTTACTTCTATTCTTTTCACAGCTATTCGTAAGGCCTCCCCAGACAGGCATTTTTTTTTTTTTTTCATTTCTTTTCCATGGAGATGGTCTTGATCCCTCTCTCCTGTACAGTGTCACGAACCTCTGTCCATAGTTCATCAGACACTCTATCTATCAGATCTAGTCCCTTAAATCTATTTCTCACTTCCACTGTTTAATCATAAGGGATTTGATTTAGGTCATTCCTGTATGGTCTAGTGGTTTTCCCTACTTTTTTCAATTTAAGTCTGAATTTGGCAATAAGGAGTTCATAATCTGAGCCACAGTCCACTTCCAGTTTTGTTTTTGCTGACTGTATAGAGCTTCTCCATCTTTGGCTGCAAAGAATATAATCAAGCTGATTTAAGTGTTGACCATCTGCTGATGTACATGTGTAGAGTTTTCTCTTGTGTTGTTGGAAGAGGGTGTTTGCTATGACCAGTGCATTCTCTTGGGAGACCTCTTATTAGCCTTTGCCCTGCTTCCCTCACTTCATGGCAAGCAGATTGGTAAATAATGGAAACAGTAACAGACTTTATTTTCTTGGTCCCCAAAATCACCACAAATGGTGACTACAGACATGAAATTAAAAGAATCTGTAGTACTTGAAAGAATAGCTATGACAAAACTAGACAGTATATTAAAAAGTAGAGACATTACTATACAGACAAAGATCCGTATAGTTCAAGCAATGGTTTTTTAAGTAGTCACGTATGGATGTGAGAGTTGAACCATAAAGAGGCTGAGCCCTGAAGAACTGATGTTTCCTAATTGTGGTGTTGAAGAAGACTCTTGAGTCACTTGGACTGAAAGGAGATCAAACCCCTCAATCCTAAAGGGAATCAACTCTGAATATTCATTGGAAGAACTGATTCTGAAGCTCCAGTAATTTGACCACCTGATACGTAGAGTCAACTCACTGGAAAAGACCCTGATGCTCAGAAAGATTGAAGGCAAGAGGAAAAGGAGATTCAAAGGAAGAGATGGTTGGATAACATCACTGACTCTATGGGCATGAGTTTGAGCAAGCTCCAGGAGATAGTGGAGAACAGGCAATCCCCGGAGTGCTGCAGTCCCTGGGGTGCAGAGTTGGACATGACTAGATGACTGAACAACAGCAAATTGCATATTTGGAAGAGAAAAATTTGGTGCAGTCAACCTGTAGAAAAGATGGTTAAAAATGCATTTCTAATTGAAATTACAAACAAAAAATGCAAAATTCTGCAATTACAGATTTAGCTGTTACTGATACTTATGCAAACAGAACAAATAGCTCACCATTCTAAATTTACTAGGGAAAAAAAAATTAGAGAACAATTCAGTTTTTTAAAACTTCTGACTTGCATATTTGGCTTGAAAAAATATAAAGCCATTTTGAATAAAAAGGAAAGACAGAAATGCAGTCAAAGCAGATGATACCTTTATTTAGCATTTCTATGTGATATGTGCTTTCCTAAATGTTTTCATGAATTAACTAATGTAATTTCACATTAATCAAGTAAAATATGTAGTATTAGTGTTTCCATGTGCAGCTGAGGAAATAGACAAGGAAAAAGAAAAAAAAAGAATGGTGGGACCAAGATTTAGGAAACAGGCTCTAGATCCCTAGGCCTTAAACCATATATTGCCATAATGTGCCATTTTTGTGAACAATCTACAAATGTAGCTAATGGAAAATCTCAGTGGTTCAAGCCTGCAATTAATGACCGAAAAATTGAGTTTAAAAGAGAAAAAATAAACAATAAATCTTTCAAAATATTAATGTAGAATGAGATTTTTTATTTGTATTGAAATATAATTGACATATTAGTTTCAGAAGATGATTCAATATTTGTACATATTACAAAATGATCATCTCAAGAAGTCTAACAGCTGTCACTGTACATAGTTGCAATTTTTTTTTCTTGTGATGAGAACTCTCTCTACTCTCTTAGCAAGTTTCAAATATGCCACACAGCATTCAGTTCAGTTCAGTTCAGTCATTCAGACGTGTCTGACTCTTTGCGACCCCATGAATTGCAGCATGCCAGGACTCCCTGTCCATCACCAACTCCTGGAGTCCACCCAAACCCATGTCCATTGAGTCAGTGATGCCATCCAGCCATCTCATCCTCTGTCGTCCCCTCTTCTCCTGCCCTCAATCTTTCCCAGAATCAAAGTCTTCTCAAATGAGTCAGCTCTTTGTATCAGCTCTTTGCACTGGAGTTTCAGCTTCAACATCAGGCCTTCCAATGAACACCCAGGACTGATCTCCTTTAGCATGGACTGTTTGGATCTCCTTGCAGTCCAAGGGACTCTCAAGAGTCTTCTCCAACACCACAGTTCAAAAGCATCAATTCTTCAGTGCTCAGCTTTCTTTATAGTCCAAGTCTCACATCCATACATGACCACTGGAAAAACCATAGCCTTGACTAGATGGACCTTTGTTGGCAAGGTAAGATTATTAACTATAATTACCATGTTGTACATTATATCCTCATGACTTATTTATTTTATAACTAGAGTTTTGTACTTTTTTATTCCCTTCACCCACTTTGCCTGCCACCTAGCCCTCAACACCCTGTGTCTTATTCTCTGTATCTGAGGATTTTCTTTTGGAGGGAGGTATTTGTTTATTGTCCACATATGTATATATGAGATTGTACAGTATGTGCCTTTCTCTGTCTAACTTATCTTGGCAAAACATTCTCAGTATCTATCTATGATATCACAAATCATAAGGTTTTGTTATTTTCTTATGGGTGAATGATGGTAATAGTATGTGGTACCTATTACCTCTCAATGATTTTTAACTGTAGTATTGGATGTTAGTTAGCTATATTTCTTCAATGTTTCAAAAAGACAATATTGTCTTCAGTTATTGTGAATAAAATGTGAGTACATTTCTTAAGACAGTTCATAAACCCCTCAAAAAAGCTCTGAATACTTTTGTGGTATGCAGTACAATCTCTTGACCCAGTCTGCTTGAAAATAGCCTCAGAGTTTGAGAAATGGCTGATTCAGAGACCTTGCCAAAGGTTCCACAAAGGAGACATTGGGTTCATGTTTGGGAACACATGTAAGAATTAAAGATTTTAAAATTAAAAAAAATAAAGTAAAAAAAAAAAAAAGAAGTAAAAATGTATGTTTTAAATTAAGGGCTCATGTAAACAAATTTCTGTTACAAAGCAATGCAAAAATGGACAAATTGAGGATCAATTTGCATCTCAAATTACTAAATGGAGTAAAATTGAAATGAGTTTTATATCTATATATAAAATGCTACTTCTGAACTGATGTCAAAATATGTCAGAATCCCCCTTAATACACCATCTCAATTGTCCATATGCATGAAATATTTCAGGCTTTTGACTCACCTCTACTCACATTTGGTGCTGTTTAGTTAATTTCTTTCAGAATTACTTTTGAAAGGGAAATACTGCAAAGCAAGATGTATAAACCCTTGCTTGGTGAGGGCAGGCAGTAACTTTGATAAATAGCACTTGAGGTACTAGGGAGACATTTATAGGTTCTCTGGAACTGTAAGAGTGAACAGCATTAAAATAAGCAGTGAAAAGTGCTAAATCAACAAAAGTGATATGATTTCTGGGTTTATTTTAATAGAAAAAAGTCTGTAAATAACTAAATCAATGCCTCATTTAGCCTTCCTTCCTCACCATTATTTGCCATGTTAATGCTTTTCCTGGTTCAATCCTTGTTCCATAATCCTGTCTGATTATTTTCTTGTTCTCTAATATAACTCATTCTTCAAATTCTAAATAGCTATATGAAGTATATTTCCAGCAAACCAGACTGTCATATTCAATCTTCCAATATATTACATTAATTAATGCAGTATTTGTTCTACTTATTTCATAGGCCACCTGAGGTTCTCTTTCTGCCTGATTGTCCTACTAAGATACAAAATGAGAATGTGTTGAATGGCAAGTGCTTCAGTGGAAAAAAAAAAAAAAAGACTTTAGTAGGAAAATTAGAAAGCAGCCACTCCCAAGCTGTAAGAACCTGGTTCACCTCACAGAACACAAGCATCCATAACTTCAAAACAACAAGAGAACACATAGATATGCACAAAACCCCAAACAGTGATGCTAATTAAGCCTGTATGCTACTTTAGGGAATGTAGAAATGCCATTAAGAATATAAAGCTTCAATAGGGCAGATTTTCAAATATTTTTTATTAGTTCTAGTTGCCAGATGTCTTGTGGGATATAGCTTGACAAATGAAGGACCACATTGATAGCTAATTACTAACGACTGAAGAAGGATATGGATAGTTAGTTTAATTTAGTGACTAAAAAATATTAAATTACTTCCCCTTTCTTATATTATTTTTTACTGTAAATCCTTTTACTTCCCATTTTGGGGCATGTAGCCTACTTTTCTAAGTGTCCTAAAACAATCTTTATATTGTGTAAGAAAAATCCTTCAAATTTTCTTGAGGAAAATTCAGTGTAGTCAAGTTGTTATAGTCCTCTCTGATTATAACCTGCTAACATAAAGGAGTAATACAGGTAATTATGTCCATTCAGTAGTCATTTTATAGATGGAAAAAAGTCATGACATTTTCAGTCAAAATATTTATTGTTTTATATTCACTAAGGTTTTGATACATTGATTTTATCTCACTTGCCTTTTAAGTAAACTTTCTGTCATGACTGATAATTTTTAAGATTAATACAGGATACAAGGAATAAAGATTCAAGAGAGAACAATTTAGGCCATTAATTGTAAGTGGCACTCTCTTCATTATGTTGGGCAAGTTTATATCCATCCATCTCTTTATAAGTATCATTATTATCTTGCCTCACCAACCCAGACCTTTCTAGAAACGCCATGTGTTCAACTAGTCTTTTTCACATAGATAGCTCTCAAGCACATAAAAGTCAAAATAACCGTGAATTAACTCTCTTCACTGATCTTTGTCTTATACTCCTCATCTTGTAGAGGGCTTCCCCCCGCTGGCCAAGTTCTTAAGCTAAAAGCCTGAGGACCGTGTGAATCATTTCCTTTCCCTCCCACCCTACTTTCCGTCAATCATCTGGTCCTTACAAATGTACTCCAAAATGCCTCACATATCCTTTTTTTCATTTTGTATCTACTGTTGAGTTTAGATCTTGTTGTCACATTTCACATTATGATGTCCCTGACATTGTACTCGACTTAGCCACAGCATTTGCCATACTGGATTCCTTTCTCTTCCTTGAAATACTTTTTCCAGAACGCTATACCCTCTTGGTTTTCTCCCTTTCACAATAATCACTGCTTTTGTGTGGCTTCTACCTTTTCTCCTAAACTCACTGGTATGTGGCAATGTTCATTAACTGAGCCTCTTTTATACCCTTATTCCTTTGGCTGATATCATCAGTCTTAATGGCTTCAGATATTATCCTTCTGCTGAATACATTACAATCTGAACTAGTATTCTCTGAACACTGGAATGTGAAAGTGAAAGTTGCTCAGTCTTGTCCTGACTCTTTGTGATTCCATGAACTATACAGTTCATGGAATTCTCCAGGCCAGAACACTGGAGTGGGTAGCTGTTCGCTTCTCCAGGAGATATTCCCAACTCAAGGATCGAACCCAGGTCTCCCGCATTGCAGGCAGATTCTTTAGCAGCTGAGCCGCAAGGAAAGCCCCAGAATACTGGAATGGGGAGCTGTTCCCTTCTCCAGCGGAGAAGAGGTCTTCAATTCCTGATCAAGGAATCAAACTGGGGTCTCCTGCACTGCAGGCAGATTCTTTATGAACTGAACTATCAGGGAAGCCCCCCAAACACCAGCTTACTGATTATCAACCAAACATCTCTGTCTGGGGGGCTGAAGATACTTATCACAGAGTTCGTTGAAAACTGCTTTCTGTAACTTCACCCACCTCCCCCAAATAGTTCTTCTCACACTCTTCTACATTGCAGTGGAAAAACCTTGGATCATAGTCCATTTCTGTTTTTTTTTTTTAATACAACACATCTATTTCATCAACAAGCACTGCTTTCCAGACACATCTCCTTGCTTCTGTTTAAAAAAAAAAAACTTTATTATCTCTAAACCTATTTACTTAATTCTACCTAGTCTATTCCCAACACAGCAGCCAAAGCATTATTTTTTTAAAGCCCTGCACACAGCTTCTTGGGGCTTCCCTAGTGGCTCAGTTTTGATCCCTCGGTGGGAAAGATCTCCTGGTGTCAGAAATGGCAACCCCCTCCAGTATTCTTGCCTGTAAATCTCTTGGACGGAGGAGCCTAGTGAGCTAAAAACCATAGGGTCCAGAAAGAGTCAACACAACTTAGTAACTAAACAATAGCAACAGCTTTTTAGAGCCCTGGCCAGGGATTAAACCCAGACCCTCAGCAGTGTAAATGTGGAGCTCTGACTTCTAGACCACCTGGGAATTCTTGGAATCGTGTTAAAATATGTCAGATCATATCATTCTTTGCTGAAAACCTGCCATTGGCTCCCTGTCTCTTTTGTCATCAAATAAACTGTACAATCACTTACATGACTGTAAATGATATGGTCTATGATGTCATTCTGATCTTGTCCCCTCTCTTTCTTGTTCTTTTTGCTGTAGAGATGGTGCCCTGACAGATTTCCCTCAAACAAGCTAGAAAAGCAACCACATTAGGACATTTGTACTTGTGATTCTTTTTCCCTGATATTTTTTTCTCTCAAATCCATTTAACACCAGCCATCAGTCATGTGCTGGTAAATATTTAGCAATAAAAAATATATAAGCATGTATATAAGCATATACATGATTATACAAGTTTATTATACAATAAAATAGATATATAGCACCCAATTTACAAACAATTATAATGTACACATTATTACAAATTTAACTAATTTATTAATTCTTACAGAATGCTAGCATTGATTTTTGCCAAACCCTTGCATCCACACACAACTTATTCCTGCAATCCAACAGATATTGACAAAACCCCACTGCAAATAAATGCTTGATTGCTATCTGATTCAGCAAGAAGTTTCTCAGGTCATTGACAAATGCATTTTAGGTTCTGGCTTGGGTGCTGGTCAATATTTTTATTTGCTTTCAGTTCAGTTCAGTTCAGTCACTCAGTCGTGTCTTGACTCTTTGCGACCCCATGAATCGCAGCACTCCAGGCCTCCCTGTCCATCACCATCTCCCGGAGTTCACTCAGACTCACGTCCATCAAGTCAGTGATTCCATCCAGCCATCTCATCCTCTGTTGTCCCCTTCTCCTCCTGCCCCCAATCCCCCCCAGCATCAGAGTCTTTTCCAATGAGTCAACTCTTCACATGAGGTGGACAAAGTACTAGAGTTTCAGCCCCAGCATCATTCCTTCCAAAGAAATCCCAGGGCTGATCTCCTTCAGAATGGACTGGTTGGATCTCCTTGCAGTCCAAGGGACTCTCAAGAGTCTTCTCCAACACCACAGTTCAAAATCATCAGTTCTTCAGTGCTCAGGTTTCTTCATAGTCCAACTCTTACATCCATACATGACCACTGGTAAAACCATAGCCTTGAGTAGACGGACCTTTGTTGGCAAAGTAACGTCTCTGCTTTTCAGTATGCTATCTAGGTTGGTCATAACTTTCCTTCCAAGGAGTAAGCGTCTTTTAATTTCATGGCTGCAGTCACCATCTGCAGTGATTTTGGAGCCCCAAAAAATACAGTCTGACACTGTTTCCACTGTTTCCCCATCTATTTCCCATGAAGTGATGGGACCAGATGCCATGATCTTCGTTTTCTGAATGTTGAGCTTTAAGCCAACTTTTTCACTCTCCTCTTTCATTTTCATCAAGAGGCTTTTTAGTTCCTCTTCACTTTCTGCCATAAGGGTGGTGTCATCTGCCTATCTGAGGTTATTGATAATTCTCTTGTCAGTCTTGATTCCAGCTTGTGTTTCTTCCAGCCCAGCGTTTCTCATGATGTACTCTGCATATAAGTTAAATAAGCAGGGTGACAATATACAGCCTTGACGTATTCCTTTTCCTATTTGGAACCAGTCTGATGTTCCATGTCCAGTTCTAACTGTTGCTTCCTGACATGCATATAGGTTTCTCAAGAGGCAGGTCAGGTGGTCTAGTATTCCCATCTCTTTCAGAATTTTCCATTTCTTTGCTTTAACCTGTAGATAAAAGATGTTTCTAAAAAACTTCATTTTTTAATCAATTATATGAGCCACCATTTTTTTTTCTGCTAAAGTGAACAATATATTTCATTAGTTAGGTTAGTATTTTCTTCACACTTTTTGTTATTCTCATGTGGTATTCTCTGAACACTGGAATGTAATGACTCATGTAATGACTTATGTAATGACTACACATTTGAGTTTAATATTGTTTATTTATTCCTTCTCTTTTACTCTCTTAAGTTTAGACATCACTAACAAAATAGATTCAGCCTTGATTTGGTCAGCACTTGCTGACCTTCCTAAAAATATTTCCATCTGCCAAAGATTTCAAGTTACCCAGGTGATACCACTGAATATATTCTGGGGGAAGAATGAGCAGCAATACTTAATTCTATAGTACTTCCATCACATAGATAAAAGAAGCATAATTAATATCAAGAGCATAAGTAAAAGTGAAATATAATAGATCACTTAGACAGTGACAAGATTCCAGATTTTTATAAAGATATGATGTTACTATGTAAATTTATATAATTAATTCCTTATAGCCTTAATTCCATCAAGGGCTATATTCACTAGCCAGCTGTCCAAATTCTAGAAATTTTAACAATCAACTCTTCTGAGTCAGTACTAGCTAACTCCAGTACCTCAGTATTACAGTCCTAATTAAAACTGTTGTGGTTTAGACACTATGTCTTATCTAACTCTAGTGACCCAATGGACTGTAGCTTGCAAGGCTCCTCTGTCCATGGGATTCTCCAGACAAAAATATTGCAGTGGGTTGCCATTTCCTTCTCCAGAGGATCTTCCCAGCCTAGGGACTGAACCCAGGTCTCCTACACTGCACACAGATTCTTTACTGACTTAGCTACAAGGAAAGCTCAAAATGATGGTAAGTCTGCACCACTAGAGCCCTGGGGCTGCTGGTTTACCTCAAGTAACCAGTGGGGAAAGTTCAAGTTCAATTAAAACTATAACCCCTAACCAAATGCTTCATTTCTCCACTCACCCCCTGGCAAATCTGCTCCGTATCATGTAGGTGGTTATCTTGTTGTTGTAGTTTTCTTTTTTCCCCTATTCTGTTTTCTCTAGAATGTAAGCACTGTGAGGGCAGTAATTTTGTCTACTCTTAGGACTGTATCTACATTTTAGTAGGCACCCTATAACTACTCAGAGAAGGCAATGGCACCTGACTCCAGTACTCTTGGCTGAAAAATCCCATGGACAGAGGAGCCTGGTAGGTTGCATTCCATGGTGTCACTAAGAGTCAGACACGACTGAGTGACTTCACTTTGACTTTTCACTTTCATGCATTGGAGAAGGAAATGGCAACCCACTCCAGTATTCTTGCCTGGAGAACCCCAGGGACGGGGAAGCCTGGTGGGGTGCCATCTGTGGGGTTACACAGAGTCGGACATGACTGAAGTGACTTAGCAGCTATAACTACTGCTTGAAGGAATGAATGAGAAATGAGTCTTTACAGTTCACTTGATAAGGGAATTCACAGCCACTCTTCTGATCATACATTTATATAATCCATCTTCTTTGATCTCTGAGACTACTAACACAGAAGTCTTTCTTCATCTCCATCTTTTCTGTGACATATTCTTTCACTTTTTGTATTTTTTTTTTAAAAAGTGCCTTCACCACTCCCTTTTGGGTCAAACTAGCTCTTACAAATTTACATAAAGAGTTTCTCTAACATAAGCTCAAAAAGTCTCACATATTCAATATGCATTCATTTTTTTCTTGGTGCAATTTTTCTTTTCATACTGTTCATGGGGTTCTCAAGGCAAGAATACTGAAGTGGTTTGCCATGTTTTGTCAGAACTCTCCACCATGACCCATCTGTCTTGGGTGGCCCTACACCACCTACAGCATGGCTCATAGTTTCATTGAGTTAGATAAGGCTGTGGTCAATGTAATCAGTTTGATTAATTTTCTGTGATTGTGATTTTCACTCTGTCTACCCTCTGATGGATAAGGATAACAGGCTTATGGAAGCTTCCTGATAGGAGAGACTGACTGTGGGGGAAACTGAGTCTTGTTTTGATGGGCAGGGACATGCTCAGTAAATCTTTAATATAATTTTCTGTTGATGGGTGGGGCTGTGTTCCCACACTGTTGTTTGACCTGAGACAAAATAAGGTGGGAGTAATGAAAATAATGGCGACCTCTTTCAAAAGGTCTTGTGCACACACTGTTATATTCAGTGCCCTTCACCCTGCAGCAGGCCACTGTCTACCCACGCCTCTGCCAGAGACTCTTAGACAATTATAGGCAAGTCTGGGTCAGTCTCCTGTCAGGTCACTGCTCCTTTCTCCTGGTCCATGTGTGCAAAGGTTTTGTTTGTGCCTTCCAAGAGTCTGTTTCCCCACTCCTGTGGAAGTTCTGTAATCAAATCCCACTGACCTCCAAAGTCAAATTCCATGAGGATCTCAGTCCATTTGCCAGATTCCCAAGTTTGGAAAATCTATTGTGGGTCCTAAAACTTTCTTAACAGTGCAAGAACTTATTTGGTATAATTGTTCTGCAGTTTGTGGGTCATCTGCTCAGTGGCTATATCATGGGGTTAATGGTGACCTCCTCCAAGAGGGCTAATGCCACATGCTGTGTGACCCAGGTCAGCTGTACCCAGAGTCCCTGCCCCTGCAGAAGGCCACTGCTGACCCATGCCTCCACAGGAGATACTCAAACACTCAAAGACAGATATGTCTCAGTCTCTGTGGGGGTCTCTGAGTCCTAGTGCACACAAGGTTTTATTTGAGCCCAAAATAACTGCAGATAGTGACTTCAGCCATGAAATTAAAAGATGCCTGTTCCTTTTGGGAGAAAAGCTATGACCAACCTAGACAGCATATTAAAAAGGAGAGACATTACTTTGCCAACTAAGGTCCATCTAGTCAAGGCTATGGTTTTTCCTGTGGTCATGTATGGATGTGAGAGTTGGACTGTGAAGAAGGCTTGAAGAAGAATTGATGCTTTTGAACTGCGGTATTGGAGAAGACTCTTGAGAGTCCCTTGGACTGCAAGGAGATCCAACCAGTCCATTCTGAAGGAGATCAGCCCTGGGATTTCTTTGGAAGGAATGATGCTGGGGCTGGAACTCCAGTACTTTGGCCACCTCATGCGAAGAGTTGACTCATTGGAAAAGACTCTGATGCTGGGAGGGATTGGGGGGAGGAGGAGAAGGGGACGACAGAGGGTGAGATGGCTGGATGGAATTACTGATTCGATGGACATGAGTCTGAGTGAACTCTGGGAGCTGGTGATGAACAGGGAGGCCTAGTGTGCTGTGATTCATGGGGTCGCAAAGAGTCGGACAGAACTGAGCGACTGAACTGAACTGAACTGGGTCAATGTATCCCCTACCCCCAATTCATAGGTTGAATTACCTAGCCCCAGGATCTGATAGTGAGATCCTTATTTGGAGATCGGGTCTTTGAAGAGTAAATCAAGCTAAAATGAATTTTTAGTGGTAAAGAATCCACCTGCCAGTATAGGAGGTGAAGTAGATGTGGGTTTGATCCTTGTGTTGGGACAATTCCCTAGAGTAATAAATGTCAACCCACTCCAGTATTCTTGCCTGGAAGATTCCATGACAGAGGAACCTGACAGGGTACAGTACATGGGGTTGCAAAGAGTAGGATATGATTGAGCAACTGAGCATCATAGGGTGACCCTTAATACAATATGACTGATTTCTTTATAAAAAGGAGAAGTGTAGACCTGGAGATACTACAGAGGAAAAATGATTTGAAAATACAGAGAGAATATGATGTGGGCATGAAAATAGTCATCTACAAGTGAAAGAGAGAGATCTGGAGGAGATCCATCTCTCACAGCCCTCAGAAGAAACCAATCCTACCAAAACCTTGATTTCAGACCTTTTGGTTTTCAGAACTATGAGACAATAAACTCATTTTAAGCTACCCAGTTTGTGGTACTTTATTACAGATAACAGATTTTATATCCAAAGAAAATAAATGGAATGTACTAACGTATTTATTTTAGAACCTAATGTTAATTTTATTTTAAAACAAAACTCAACACTATGATGAATTCTTGTGGGTTTTGTGGCACTTCATTCATTTAACAAATATTCATTGAGAACAACTATGGACCAGGAATTATTTTAGGCAATGAGGGTACAGCAATGAAAATACAGCAAACAAAAATCCTCGGCATTGTGAAGCTTTTATTCTAGTAGAAAAGAACAAACAGTTGCCAAAAACTATAAATGAATTTGGATAATGACAATAAGGAAATTCGTGTGATGACAATATGAAACATAAGAGAGAGAGGCAAATGGAGTCTTTGGGAAAGGTAAGAACAGTACACTGTGGTCAATTTGCTGCTGATGAAATGGAAACAAACATCTATTGGACCTGGCAATATGAGAACTATTGAAGGGAAGAGCACATGAAAACGTATACTGTTGCTTACAGCTTCAGTGGAGGGAAACAAACCGCATCACCTGGCATAGACAAAGGTACACGCCTGCTTTAAAGAGTTTCAACTCAGTGTGGGGAATACTAATCAACACCCCACTCCCAACATTCAACTTCTTAAGACCTATGTCAGGTGCTGATGGACATCTTGCTGGAAATGTATAATCTAACTTTAATGGTCTTAGGGGTAAATTTAGAAAGCCAACAATCTTCTATTTCCCTGTGAGAAATAAACATGTATGTGTGTTTATTCATATGTATTTATGAATGTATATATGTGTGTATGTATGTGTATCTGCATATATATGTGTGTGTATGTGTGTGTGCATACACATATTTATCTGTTTCTGTATATGTGTACTCCAAATTCGAATGTCATTGCAAACTTCCCCAACAAAGAGCTTTCAAAACAACAGTGATTTTGGAAGGAAAGTAGTTGAGCACAAATCTGACAATTTCTTGATCCATGTGACTCTAACTTAGTTACCTGGTAGCATTCATCTGGCAAGTGGAGTCATTCAAAACTGAGTCCCTCATATGCCCAGTGCCTCAATGAGAAGAGCTGTGGAACTGGGCTCAGATGCATCCAAAGCACGTTCCATCTCAGAGTGTCTCTATGTGGTCTCTATCACAGTAATTAAACCACTTACCTGAAGGCTCAGAGCTTATATATACTAATCCAGAAGCTTCCAGTCCTCTTAAGTCCAGGGAAGAAATTGATATACCATCACTTCTACAGTACTATATTGGTCAAAGCAGTCATAAATCAGACATGGGTAATGGCATTGGTATTTGACATCCTGCAAAAGACCATAACCAGCTAATGACCACTTGCATCAAGATAAATCTCAGGTTTCTGTTTCTCACTCTTTATTCTTTTGGACAAAATACTGAACCATCAGCTTTTAAAGTAAGATCGTTTGGTTACCTATGGTTGAAAGTGAAAGTGATAGTCACTTAGTTGTGTCCAACTCTTTGCGACCCTATGGACTGTAACCCACCAGGCTCCTCTGTCCATGGAATTCTCCAGGCAAGAACACTGGAGTGGGTAGCCATTCCCTTATCCCAGTTGATCATCCCCAAGGATCAAACCCAGTTCTCCTGCGTTGCAGGCAGATTCTTTACCATGTGAGCCACCAGGGAAGCCTCAATGCATGAGACCCAGGTTTCATCCCTGGGTCTAGAAGACCCCCTGGAGAAGGAAATGTCTACCCACCCTGGTATTCTTCCCTGGAGAATCCCATGGTCAGAGGAGCCTGGCAGGCTACAGGCCATGGGGTTGCAAAGAGTCAGATATGACTGAACATTTAACACTATCATAACCTGTGATTATCTACCATCTTTCTGACCTCTTCTTGATTATAGTAAGAACTTTTATTTCAGTGTGATTAGAACTTAAACTTGTCGAGAGAAAGTGATTTTTTCTGATACCACACTATCAAGATGCAGATATTCTCCCAAAATCAATTTCAGGCTCTTTGGCAGTATATTCCTCAATTTACTTGCAAGGAATCAGAAGCTCAGAAGGTAGTGATCATGGCAGCAGACTCTGAATTCTAATTGCATAGATTAAATACTGATTCTATCATACTCATCTGTCCTTGGGCAATCTTCTTAACCTTTCTGTTGTTGAAATCCCTCTTTGATTAAAAAAAAGGGGATAATATAAATAACTTCCATAGTCAGTCGATGTGAGGATTTAGTGTGAGGATTAGTGATTTAACCTAATGCATTCCTCATTATGCTCAATAAATACTAAATAACTGTCAATAGTTCTATTATCAAGAACATCATCACCATTGGAATTTCATCCCCCAGATAAGTCTTTTTTTTGAAGTTTATACTTTATTTTTCTCCCTACAATGCTGTTGCAGTACATTTTTTCTGAATGGAGTAGTTAAGCTGAAAGCCTAAAAATCCATATAATATTTGGTCTTCACAAATGCCCTGGAAAAGCTATGATTATCAGTGTGGTTATTAAATATATTGACTAGAAGCACTGGGGCTTCCCATATAGCACAGTAATACAGAATCCACCTTCCAATGCAGGAGACACAAAAGACACAAGTTTTATCCCTCAGTTGGGATGATCCCCTGGAGTAGGAAATGGCAATCCACTCCAATATTCTTGCCTAGAAAATTCCATGGACAGAGGAGCCTGACCAGCTACAGTTCATGGAGTTTCAAAGAGTCAAACATGACTGAGCAACTAAGCACACACACACACACACACACACACACACACACACACACACACACACACACAAAACACAGAAAGACGGGTCTTTTGAAATTGTAGATCACATTGAAACACTAGAAATAGATATAAGCAATAAACAAATGCAAAAAAAAATAGAGAGACATGAAAATAAAACCTTCTAAGTCAGAAGCATATTTAACGATGCATAAATGCAACTACCTTCTCTTTGGATCTGTCTGATCTGTGCCCACAAATCTATAGAGAGGGTAATACCTATTTTCATAATTCTGTTCCTGCCTCCACCTCCTCTTCTCCTCCCCTTTCTGTCTCTCTCTTTCTCTATCTACCACCCCAGACGCCTCCCTGTCTCTTTCTTTCACAATATCACAAGACTCTCCTAAGGGCCCACAAGGTCCGAGGACGTCATTACTTGAACTAATAACTGCGGTATTCTATCAGGAAGCCCTTGGTTACATTTTGGCTTCTGCTGATTTCTCATCTGGAAAGCATTACTTAAACTTTGAGCTTTCTCTCCCATGAAGAACCTGTGGAAAAATCATATACCTGAAGAGAGTGCCTGAGTCATACTTCATACTCAAAACATATAAATTCACCATTCTTTCCTCCACACCAGAAATAAAATACTTCATCAATTTTGAGGGTAGGAAGAAAAAACATGTAGAAGAGGAAAAATGGAATCTTCCTTTTAAATCATAAAAATGTCTACATTCCTGAATTTATGATGATTAATTCCATGAGTCATAGCTTGAAGCTAAAATAAATATGTTTATTTTTAATTCTGAGATGCCAGTGTTTCATATAATATAAATTTTCTTTAAAAATAAAATGTATCATATAATGAAAATATAAATAAAACTCTGAAGTTTAATTAGTTATTAAATTAGTTTAGAGTCTGAAATGTGTTAAATGTAGCTGTAGATATAACCATGTATCTGCTGAACCACAGCCTCTGACAACTTACCGGTAGTGATGTTTAGTCAGTGATGACTTTCCATAGGGTGCAGTGGAGCTATTGAAACTTTCAGTCACTTGAGGAACAAACCATAGAAATATTCAGAGTATAAATGAGTACCTAAATCTCTACTATTTCCCACAATAATTTTCCAGTGGAGACAATCTTGTCAATACATCCATGTACTTTCTGTATCTGCCCCTTTGTTGATGACAGATCCCCTTTCCAAGGGTTCCTTTCTTCTCCATTCTTCTTTCTATATCCTACAAACTTGTTGTTGTCCCATAAAGTACTGCTTTATCATGTTCATGCATATGGATAGCTACAGCCATTAAGTCTGGATTTTGCCTGTTCATTTAACAAAATCTATCTGTAGTTTTGGGGCTTCCCTCATGGCTCGGATGGTAAAGAATTTGCCTGCAATGCAGGAGACCTAAGTTCAATCCCTGGGCTGGGAAGATCCCCTTGAGAAGGGAATGGCTACCCACTCCAGTATTCTTGCCTGGAGAATTTCGTGGACAGAGGAGCCTGGCTGGCTATAGTCCATGAGGTCTGAAAGAGTCAGACACGACTGAGTGACTAACACTTAACTTTCCATAATTTCTTATTTATTTCCCTGTCAGTAAACACTCTAATCATGACCTTCTAAAATCGTAAGCTCTATCCTTAATGTCCCAGTACCCCACATTTTAAATATAGCAGAGACACATTCGATATACACTGGATTGGTGGTGAATGAAGGAAACAGATTTCTGAAACTGTGGTGATGATTTAATGTCTCAGTGTTTTTGATTTCAATGTAGACAGGAATTTATGAAAGTCACATTATCTTTACAAAATCAATAGGGAAAATTCATAATGTGTAGTTGAATAGAAGTACCATATAATATACTAAATGTTGAAACAAATAGCACTTCATTAGCTAACATAAAAAAGTCTCACAGGTACCTAGATCATCATAATCAGGCCATTGGAAGGATGAATTATTACTGCAAGATGTTAACTATCATTGTATAGGAACTGGTGAATGAAACTTCTAAATATTTATAAACCTCTTAATGTTTTCCTAATTGTTTTAAATGATTAGATACTCCAATGAAATCTGAACACTTGGAGGCCAGATATCATATGTCCTCAACTGCAGGTGAATATCTCAGATTAGACCATTCATGGGAACCACAGAAGAGGTTTGTCACAAATACTGATGTTGTGCCCACTTCCCTAAATTTTCATTCAGTAGGTCTAGAATGGTGTCCTTGAAGGTGCATTATAATTGTAACTTCACATAATTTTGTTTTTAAGTACCCTTGCACCCCATTTGGCATCTGGTCCCATCACTTCATGGGAAATAGATGGGGAAACAGTGGCTGACTTTATTTTGTGGGGCTCCAAAATCACTGCAGATGGTGATTGCAGCCATGAAATTAAAAGACACTTACTCCTTGGAAGAAAAGTTATGACCAACCTAGATAGCATATTCAAAAGCAGAGACATTACTTTGCCAACAAAGGTCCATCTAGTCAAGGCTATGGTTTTTCCAGTGGTCATGTATGGATGTAAGAGTTGGACTATGAAGAAACCTGAGCACTGAAGAATTGATGCTTTTGAACTGTGGTGTTGGAGAAGACTCTTGAGAGTCCCTTGGACTGCAAGGAGATCCAACTAGTCCACTCTAAAGGAGATCAGTCCTGGGTGTTCTTTGGAAGGAATGATGCTAAAGCTAAAACTCCAGTACTTTGGCCACCTGATGCGAAGAGCTAACTCATTTGAAAAGACCCTGATTCTGGGAGGGATTGAGGGCAGGAGGAGAAGGGAATGACAGAGGATGAGATGGCTGGATGGCATCACTGACTTGATGGACGTGAGTTTGAGTGAACTCCGGGAGTTGGTGACGAACAGGGAGGCCTGGTATGCTGTGATTCATGGGGTCGCAAAGAGTCAGACACGACTGAGTGACTGAACTGAACTGTGCCCCATTAGAAAAACAGTAGGACTCTGGTACATTTTGAGGCTTCCCAGGAAGTACAGTAGGAAAGAATTTCCACCTGTCAATATGGGAGATATGGGTTTGATCTTTGGGTCAGGAAGATCCCCTGGAGTAGGAAGTGGCAACATAGTCTAGCATTCTTGCCTGGAAAATTCCATGGTCAAAGTCCGTTGGGTCACTCAAAGTCAGACATGGCTGAACACACTCTTACACAGACTATCTTGTAATAGAAAGTGAAAGTGAAGTCGCTCAGTCGTGTCCAACTCTTTGCAACCCATGGACTGTAGCCTGCACCAGGCTTCTCTGTCCATGGGATTCTCCAGGCAAGAATACTGGAGTGGGTTGCCATTTCCTTCTCCATGGGATCTTCACCACCCTTGGATTGAACCCAGGCTTCTCGCATTGCAGGCAGACGCTTTACCGTCTGAGCCACCAGGGAAGCCCTGATATCTTGTAATAGGCGTTACATAGTTATATAAGAAAGTTCAAACGAATGAATGAACAATTGACAAAATTAAGAAAGAAAATAAGCAACTGAGCCCAAATGAATATATGTAGTTAAGATATGGAAGAAAATTTACCAGCTCTTCTTATAAATGCACATATGTACTTGAAAATGTTTTTAACAATTTGAATGTCATGCCTGTTTATTTATTCCACTCTTTTAGAGATTTTATTTTTCAGTCTTCTGTGGTATTACCTAATAAACTAGATTTGTATATTTCCATCTTAAATTCTTTTTAGTGGCTAAAATACAAGAAACCATTTTGGAGGATCTATTGCTCTATATGAATATCACCAGTCAAAGAAAAAAACACGTGGTGACCTAGTGAGTCAGGTTCAGTGAGTAATGTTTATAACTGCAGATGAGTTCCAATGTTATGAGCTTGTATTCAGCAAAGAGTCATTCCCAGTTACAAGCCCCTATATATCAAGGTGATTGGGAAGCCGTAGTCAGAAGGTAATTTGCAGGCAGTGGGGTACCTGTGATCGTTTACCGGGAAAGTAATAAGAAACAAAACAAAATGAAACAAAGGTAATCACTTCCTGTTGATTCAACACAACATTGCAGGTGAACAAAAGGCAACAATTTTTGTTAAAAATTTTGAAATAAACATTGCTAGTGAAGCATATCAGACAAACATTCAGAATATGCTAATAGTCGTTACCTAGCGTATATTGAAAAGTGGAGTGTTTCCTTTGTTCTTATGCAAACACTGTACTAATTTAAGGTGATTAATTTAGCTACTCTGCATTGTTTTATTTACAAATTTACCAAATAAAAAGGCCAGGTGATACGTCTTTATTATTATGTTTATTTGAAAGAAAAAAATAAGTTAAAATACAATTACTGGGTCCATGGATACAGGATAGAAAAGCCAAACAAAAAAACAAAATATCAGTTCTTATTTGGTCTATACAAATATAGTTTATCCTAGTCTTGTATAGGAGTTTAGGCTTCATAGTTTTGAAAAATGTTTATTATAATTGAATATTATTGGTTGTTTTCATGTGTGTATCTCCACATATATTTTATTGATATGACAAGATGGTGATAAAAAATGAAGAAACAATGGCAGAATTTTGTCTAATTGTGACTTTTCATACTTTTGACCTACTTACACTGGAATCACCTATAGTAGTTGTTAATGTCAGGGGAGATCATTCAGAGGACATGAATGCCAATTGACTAGCAAGCTGAACCCAGGTAATCAGAGGCTCCTCACCCTCTTCTCTGCCCTTGTAATAATTTTTCTGCCAACATTTCCCAGAGCGGGAGCTATGTCCAAGGACAGTCTTCAGAGAGAAAGGTTTCAGGATATAAGGTTGATATATAAAAGTCAACCTCTTTCCTATTTACCAGCAATAAAGAAGTAGACTTTGATTTAAAAATACAATGCCATTTAGGTTAGCTTCACTTAAAAAGAGATACTTGGGGTTAAATTTAACAATAAAAGGTATGAAATCTATATGAGGAAAACTATAAAAGTCTCAATAAAGAAACAAGAAGTAAATAAATGGAGATATCTGTTATATGCATGGATAGGCAAGACTCAATATTATCAAGATGTTAATTCTGCCTGACCATATCAATACATTCAGTGGGATACCAATCAAATCCAAGACATTTTTTATAGGTATTGACAAACCTATTTTACAGTTTTTAGGTAAAAGCTAGAAAAGATCATTGCAACCCACTCCAGTATTCTTTCCTGTAAAATCCCAAGGACAGCAAAGCCTGGTGGGCTACAGTTCATGGGGCTGTAAAGAGTGAGACATTACTGAGCACATTCAACAGTTTTAGAAACAAAGGAACTGTAAAGCCATGGATAGACATGGAGGATCCTTAAATGCCCATTACTAATTGAAGAGGCCAATCTGAAAAGGTTGCACACTATATGGTTCTAATTATATGACATTTTTGAGGAAGCAAAATTAAGGAGACAGTAAAATGATCAGTGATTGCCAAAGGCTGAGGGGAGGGAGGGATGAATAGGTGGAAAAGAGAGGATTTTTAGGGCAGTTAAAGTATTCTATGTTATGCTGTAATGAATACATATTATTATACATGGATCCAAACCCATAGAATATGCAACACCAAGAGTGATCTCTAATGTAAATTATATACTTTGGGTGATCAGTTCAGTTGCTCAGTCATGTCTGACTCTTTGTGACCCCATGAATCACAGCACGCCAGGCCTCCCTGTCCATCACCATCTCCTGGAGTTCACTCAAACTCACATCCATCGAGTCAGTGATGCCATCCAGCCATCTCATCCTCAGTCGTCCCCTTCTCCTCCTGCCCCCAATCCCTCCCAGCAACAGAGTCTTTTCCAATGAGTCAAAACTTTGCATAAGGTGGCCAAAGTACTGGAGTTTCAGATTAAGCATCATTCCTTCCAAAGAACACCGAGGACTGATCTCCTTTAGAGTGGACTAGTTGGATCTCCTTTCAGTCCAAGGGACTCTCAAAAGTCTTCTCCAACACCACAGTTCAAAAGCATCAATTCTTCTGCGCTCAGGTTTCTTCCCAGTCCAACTCTCCCATCCATACATGACCACTGGAAAAACCATAGCCTTGACTAGATGGACCTTTGTTGTCAAAGTAATGTCTCTGCTTTTCTATATGCTATCTAGGTTGGTCATAACTTTCCTTCCAAGGAGTAAGCATCTTTTAATTTCATGGCTGCAATCACCATCTGCAGTGATTTTGGAGCCCCAATAAATAAAGTCAGCCATTGTTTCCTCATCTATTTCCCATGAAGTTATGGGACCAGATGCCATGGTGATAATGATGTGCTAATAATGTAGGTTTATCAGTTGTAACAAATGCACTATTTTAGTACAGAATGTGGCTAGTCTGGGAGGTGGTGTACAGTCTGGAGAAAAAGGGTACATGATAACTCTATTTTCTTAATTTTACTGTGGACCTAAAACTACTGTAAAATAATAAAGTGCTACTGAAAAGGAAAAAACTAAAGTAACTGTACACCAGCTATATTCTAGACTACCCCACTCAGGAACATCTGGGCTATATGTTGGAATCATATTATTATATAAGGGGATCATGTGGCTATGGCAATTTGCCCTATAACCTGTGTGCCCTCAGGCAAGGTCATAGCTTAGTACATGCAAATGAGCCATTCTCAGGAGAATTGAGTGTTTAAATGATTCCTTAGATAATCATTTCTGAGAAATATGTGTCAATTCTAGATATGCTCTTTTCTTTCCGTAAGCAAATTTCTTTGACAAATTTCTTCCCATTTCATGTCATAGTGGCGCAATTATAAAAGAAAGGAGATAATGAAATTATTAGATCTGTGCTATAAAACAGGGTTTGTGTTAATTCTTCTTCTCTGATGCTTTCAAATGAATGACATTCAGATTGCATAAAATATCTGTCATTCACTTTGGAGATAGATGGGAGGGAAGGTTCAAGACGGAGGTGACGTGTATACACCTATGGCTGATTCATGTTTATGTTTGACAGCAATTATCCTTCAATTAAAAAATAAATAAGTTTAAAAAAAGATTTTATTTTCATATTTGTATATTCTACAAATATTACTGTAATGATTTCTTTGTAAAATATCCTGGATAGTAATCTCATATTTCTACATATCAGAGGTAAGTCCCTTTGTTTTTCAGAATGGCATCTTTTATTTAATTTTAGAAAGTATAAATTTCTTTCATTAAATGTTTTCATAAACTCTTAACCTGTTCCCCTCTGCATCAATTAACTTTTTTCTTATATAATTATTTATGGGAAAAAAACATTGTTCTTTTTAATAAGAATGCTTGAGGCTTTTTCATATCCATGGATTAGATGAATCATTTATTATCATATTATTATAATTCATTTCGATATGAATAATTTTCATTCTTATTTAGCTTCAGGAAGGTTCTCCTAAACTTCCTCCACTATATGTCCACAAGTATTAAAAGCTGGAATTCTATTTTCCTGGGGCCTGTGGCTCTCACTCAAAGTAATTACATGTGCAATCAAGTCAGTAAAGAAAAAAATAAATAAATAACATAGTGGTTAAGTGTCCTATATTCTAGAACTCTGTTGCTTTTTCGATGATCCAGTGGATGTTGGCAATTTTATCTCTGGCTCCTCTGCCTTTTCTAAAACCAGCTTGAACATCTGGAAGTTCACGTTTCACGTATTGTTGAAGCCTGGGTTGGAGAATTTTGAGCATTACTTTACTAGTGTGTGAGATGAGTGCAATTGTGCAACAGTTTGAGCATTCTTAGGCATTGCCTTTCTTGGGGATTGAAATGAAAACTGACCTTTTCCAGTCCTGTGACCACTGCTGCGTTTTCCAAATTTGCTGGCATATTGAGTGCAGCACTTTCACGGCATCATCTTTTAGGATTTGAAATAGCTCAACTGAATTCCCTCACCTCCACTAGTTTTGCTCATAGGGATGGCTTCCAAAGGCCCACTTGACTTCACATTCCAGGATGTCTGGCTCTAGGTGAGTGATCACACCATTGTGATTATCTGGATTGTGAAGATCTTTTTTGTATAGTTATTCTGTATATTCTTGCCACCTCTCCACTGGATCATTGAAAAAGCAAGAGAGTTCCAGAAAAAATATGTATTTATGCTTTATTGACTATGCCAAAGCCTTTGATGGTGAGGATCACAACAAACTGTGGGAAATTCTTAAAGAGATGGGAATACCAGACCACATGACCTGCCTCTTGAGAAATCTGTATGCAGGTCAGGAAGCAACAGTTAGAACTGGACATGGAACAACAGACTGGTTCCAAATAGGAAAAGGAGTACGTCAAGGCTGTATATTGTCACCCTGCTTATTTAACTTATATGCAGAGTGCATCAAGAGAAACGCTGGGCTGGAAGAAGCACAAGCTGGAATCATGATTGACAGGAGAAATATCAATAACCTCAAATATGCAGATGACACCACCCTTATGGCAGCAAGTGAAGAGGAACTAAAAAGCCTCTTGATGAAAGTGAAAGAGGAGAGTGAAAAAGTTGGCTTAAAGCTCAACATTCAGAAAACTAAGATCATGGCATCTGGTCCCATCGTTTCATGGGAAATAGATGGGGAAACAGTGGAAACAGTGATTGGCTTTATTTCTGGGGCTCCAAAATCACTGCAGATGGTGACTGCAGCCATGAAAGTCAAAGATACTTAGTCCTTGGAAGAAAAGTTATGACCAAACTAGACAGCATTTTAAAAAGCAGAGACATTACTTTGCCAACAGTTCCATCTAGCCAAAGCTGTGGTTTTTCCAGTAGTCGTGTATGGATGTGAAAGGTGGACTATAAGGAAAGCTGAGCACCGAATAATTGATGCTTTTGAACTGTGATGTTGGAGAAGACTCGAGACTGCAAGGAGATCCAAGCTGTCCATCCTAAAGGAAATCCGTCCTGAATATTCATTAGGACTGATCCTGAAGCTGAAACTCCAATCCTTTGGCCACCTGATGCAAATGACTGACTCACTGGAAAGACCCTGATGCTGGGAAATATAGAAGGTGGGAGGAGAAGGGAATGGCAGAGGATGAGAAGGTTGGATGCCGTCTACAACTCAATGGACATGACTTTGAGTAAACCACAGGAGTAGTGATGGACAGGGAGGCCTGGCATGCTACAGACCATGGAGTTGCACAGAGTCTGACTTGACTGAGTGACTGAACTGAAGACATATTTGGTAGTTCTAATATAAATGTGACCTGCTGGAAAATTTGTTTCAGTTTTAAATGTAAGGCTCCATTGACAGAGCTGTGTGTGTGTGTGTGTGTGTGTGTGTGTGTGTGTGTGTGTGTGTGTGTTTCTCTATGTGTGTGTATCTGTGTGGTGTGTTTACCTACGCATAATTACATATGACATATATAATTTGTATCTATTGAATGTCACTGCAAGACAAAACGTATTACATGTCACTGCAAGACAATTAATGTGACTTTACATATAATTTTTCAAACAATCTCATCACTTTCTTTATTTTGCTCATGTACTTAGATGTAGTTTTTATTATAGTTGTTATTTCCTGACAAAAAGTAGTCAGTTTCTTAGTCTTGATAAATATTAAAGTACTACCTGCCTATAATCTTTTTCAAGTGTCTACACTCTGCCAATGTTTTCATCATCAAAATTTGACAACCCTTTCGGAAAACTATGTAAATTGTTGTGTAAGGAGAAAAATTAACCTCTGCTCAAATCATCTGAGCTGACACTTAGGATGAGCACAAATCATGAAATATTCAACTCACCAGCGGAAGGAAAGAGCAAGGACCACAAGTCTACCTCTGATGGGCCTGTCACCCCAAGGAACGCCAAGCAATGGGATATCTTCATTTGTCCCTTAGTATCTATAGATTCCCTTTGGACCTATGGTTGCAAACAAATATTTACATGAGACAGTTTTAATAACATGGGCAGGTAATGTATGTCTCAAAACCCTGACTTTCTCTCAAAAGCATTTCAGTTAAAACTACTTTTCTTAAATGGTACAGATGAACCTATTTGTAGAGCAGGAATAGAGGTGCAGACATAGAGAATGGACTTGTGGGAACTGAGAGGGAGGATTATTGAGAGACTTACATTAACATATATATGCTACCATATGTAAAATAGCTAGCTAGTGGGAAGCTGCTGTATAACTCAGAGAGCTCATCTCAGTACTCTGTGATGAACCAAATGGGTGGAATTGGGGACAGGGAAGGGAGGCTCAAGAGGGAGGGGATAAATGTATACATATGGCAGATTCATGACGTTGAACAGCACGAACTAACACAACACTGTTGAGCAATTATATTCCAATAAAAACATTAAAAGATCTACTTTTCTTAAAATGAAAATAAAGAGATATATATAGCTATATTGCTTTTCATTTAATGTATAATCCATGCTATTCTGTTTAAAACATGTATTACAGGAGTTATTAGAACTGCCTTACATAATATGGACAGAGAAGCCAGAGAACATTACTCAGTGGTCATTCAAGCCAAAGACATGGCTGGGCAAGTTGGAGGGCTTTCAGGATCCACCACAGTCAACATCACCCTGACAGATGTCAATGACAACCCCCCAAGGTTTCCTCAGAGTAAGTACATGTTTCTTTTGATCTGCACTTATCATTATTCATTTATGTAAAACAAACTGAAAAACAGCTAAGCCTTGAACAATATGGACTTGAGATGCAAGAGTCTACTTATTTATTTTTCTCAGTAGTAAGTGCTATAGGACTACATGACTAGATCAGTGGTTGGGTGTATCTGCAGATAATGAGGAACCTGGATACAGAAAGCTGACTATAAGTTATATGTATGGACAGTGTAGAGGTTGGATGCTCCTAACTCTCACATTTTTCAAGGGTCAACTGTACTTGGATGTATAATGTCATGTGACTATTCTCTTAAATGGAAAGATTGTGTTTGTACAGTCTTTTTTTTATACACAAGACTAAAGAAATCACTCCATCTGTTGTCTCCTGAACTTGGTAGATAGATGTCACTATCTGGATGATAGTGGATAAAGATATCTGGATATAAAGATATCATCACTGGATAAAGATATCATCACTAGATAAAGATATCATCACTATCTGGATGATACTGGATAAAGATATCCATTTCAATTGACATCAGGGTTAAATACTAAAAATGAGATAGTAGTACTAAGAAATGATACTTTGTATTTGCTGAAGTATTTATGTATTACTAATGAATTCCTGGAGGTATTCAGAATAAACATTTTGATATGGACATTCTTCTCTTGGAAAACTATTGAATATGTACTGTTTGTGGGATGATTTTTTTTTAAATTCTTCATATTAGGAATGAATGCTCTTCACATACACAGAGAGGCATACCATCCAATGGCAAGGTATTGCAAATAAAATAAGCTGCAATCTCAGAGTAGAATATAAACCTTGTGAGTGGAGAGCCCACCAGGCGATTCAAGGAGAGAGTATCAGTTTTGTGAGTTCAGAATGAAATACTGTTTATGACACCTTCAGAAAGGGAAGGAAACATATTTGAGTATTTCTAATATGGCAGAAGCTGTGTGTAGCATTTTATAGTATAACCATTAATTATTTAAAAATCCTGAGGGGAGCTGTCCTTCTTGCACATGATGTTTAAAAAGTATAAAAGACAGAATGAAGTAAGTCATAAAGAGAAAAATAAATATCATCAGTTAAGTTCAGTTCAGTCACTCGGTTGTGTCCGACTCTGTGTGACCCCATGAATCGCAGCACCCCAGGCCTCCCTGTCCATCACCAACTCCCGGAGTTCACTCAAACTCATATCCATTGAGTTGGTGATGCCATCCAGCCATCTCATCCTCTGTCGTCCCCTTCTCTTCCTGCCCCCAATTCCTCCCAGCATCAGGGGCTTTTTCAATGAGTCAACTCTTTGCATCAGGTGCCCAGAATATTGGAGTTTCGGCTTTAGCATCAGTCCTTCCAAAGAACACCCAAGACTGATCTCCTTTAGAATGGATTGGTTGAAAAAACAACTTAGCAAATATCATCAAAAAGTTAGAGACAAGTAGCTGCAGCAGTGATTTTTAGAAAAATTTGCAGAGGCATATTTTAAATAAAACAAGTAATGGACATACAGATGGCTAACAAACACACGAAAAGATGCTCAACATCACTCATTATCAGAGAAATGCAAATCAAAACCACAATGAGGTATCATTTCACACCAGTCAGAATGGCTGTGATCCAAAAGTCTACAAATAGTGATGAGTTTTAAGGACAAAAGAAATTTCAGAGGTAAAGAATTTTGTCTATTTGTGTTTATAGTCCAAGGAATACAATTCAACTTCAATAAATCTGGGGTGAGGAAGAAAATAAACTCTGTAACAAAGTAGACAGGGTGGCAAGTCAACGACTGCTCTCCACAAGTCAGTGTGAAAGGCTTACCCAGCCTTATCTCTCAGTATTGTTCTCAGTACTCAATGGAATACTGCCTGTTTCGAAAACACAGCAAGAATATGCATATTCTTATATCAGTCTAGAATTTTTCACTCACATTCCTTTGTTTGTGATAGACACTCAATTGTGTCTGACTCTTTGTGACCCCATGAACTATAACCCTACAGGCTCCTCTGTCCATGGAATTTTCCAGGAAAGAATACTGGATTGATTTATCATTTTCTCCAGGGGATCTTCCTAAATCAGAGATTAAACCTGAGTCTCCTGTATTGAAGGCAGATACTTTACCATCTGAGCCACCAGGACTACCACATTCCTTTGTTTAAAAGGCCTCTTAAAAGTTTCTCTGAACTCCATCACAGAATTAGCAGACAGTTAATTAACCCTTGGTTTCTGTAACATGGCCTTTCCCATGTACTTTTATGCTATATTTGTCTCCATAGGTGCACATCTCCCCTACACTGTGGGTCCCTCTAAGTAAGAATGATGCTTGATTTGTCTTTGTAACATTAAGTGTTTAGATTTGTGCCCAGCCCTGGATAAATGGTTATGAAATGAATAAATAAATGAGTTGAATTTAAATACTCTGTCAAACTGCTATTGTTAAAAGACCATGGATAAAGATAGGCAAGTTGAATTCATGGTTAGGCAAAGCTACTTTAAAATTTCAATTCTAAGGACAAGATTATGTGACTTGGTTCTTTCAAGTGGCTTTTGCTCTATGAAGAAAACATGTTTAAAAGAAAATTATAAGTGATAGATAAGTCCATATTATTAAATTATGAAATATAATTAAATTCCAAGTCATTTTACAAAATTGCAGTGTATTTTTGTATTCATTTAACCCCTTATTCCACACAATATGCATATACACATATTTCATTATGAGACAAGTGTAATCGGATGGTGACTGTAGCTGTGAAATTAAAAGATGCTTGCTCCTTGGAAGAAAAGCTATGACAAACTTAGACAACATATTAAAAAGCAGAGACATCACTTTATGGACAAAGGTCCATATTGTCAAAGGTATGGTTTTCCAGTAGTCATGTACGGATGTGAAAGTGGGACCATAAAGAAGCCTGAGTGCCAAAGAATTGATGCTTTTGAACTGTGGTGCTGGAGAAGACTCTTGAGAATCCCTCGGACTGCAAGGAGCTCAAATAGGTCAATCCTAAAGGAAATTAACCTTGAATATTCATTATAAAGACTGGTGCTGAAACTCTGAAACTTTGGCCAATTATATGTGAAGAGGCAACTCATTGGTAAAGACCCTGATGCTGGGAAAGATTGAAGGCTGGAGGAGAAGGATGAGGATGAGATTGTTGGATAGCATCATCAATTCAATGGACATGAGTTGATCGGACTCTGGGAGATAGTGAAGGACAGGGGAGCCAGATGTGCTGCAGTCAACAGGGTGGCAAAGTGTTGGACTAAACAACAACAAAACCCTTTTATAGAATAAGGAGTTGATTAGTTGATTTAGTCACTAAGTCATGTCCGACTCTTTTACGACCTCATGGCCTGTAGCATACCTCCTTCCTCTGCCCATGGGATTTACAAGGCAAAATTACTGGAGTGGGTTTCATTTCCTTCTTCAGAGAATCTTCCTGATCCAGGGATCGAATTTGCATCTCCCAGGTCTCCTGTATTGCAGGCAGCATCTTTACTACTGACCCACCAGAGACTAAAGTTCAAAGTTTGTTTGTTTGTTTGTTTGTTTGTTTGTTTTTAAAGAGGTAATGAGTGAGTGCTGAATTAGGCGGAATATAAACTTTATTATAATTACAACACCAACCTCATTTTCAACCTATGTTATTTAAGTAGATTCTACCACCGCTATTTTTAAGATGTATATTAATATTATAACCCTTATTATAATAGAGTGAAAAACTTATTCAGGGGGCTCGATAAACTGATTTTAACCAGACAAGCCCATTAAAACTTATTTTAGAAATCACCAAAAAATCAGAAAATGGTGATGAATAAAGAAAAATGTATCCCTAACTTTATTTTGATCTATGATTGTTGCTGAAGCATCAGTTCATAGTGAAACAATTGTTTAACTTGACAAAGAATAAATGAATACTCTTTGAGTGAACTCATTACATTAATCACTAATGGGATCGACATATCTTCAGTCTCCCCAGAATGACTGACAACTGTCAATTCTGCCACATGATGATATGCTCTTAGTGTGTTGAAACAAAGGCAGTACACACCCAGAACTTCACACTCTGATTTGTTTAAAAGATATTTTATTTTGCACCCATACCGCTTTAAACACATTGCTGCTCTCAGAATGATTTGGTGTCACCACAATAAGAGTAGCTTGCAATATTCTTTAATTTTCCCAAAAGCATTATAACTCATCAAATGAAAAAAAAAAAAAAAAAAAGACAAACTATATCTTGGGAAACTTTGCAAATTGTTTGAAAAAAAAACAATGATATATATTATGAAGACTTGCCTACATAAAGCACCATGAAATACACAAATATAAACACAGTTCAAATCCTATAAAGATCTTATCCAGTGATTAAATAGACCCAGTAATCTAATTGTTTCTCTTAAGGTGTTCTTGGTTGTTTGTTTTACATTTTTTCTGACATTTATTTTTCTGTTTTTCTCTTTAGCTGTGAAAGCCATGTTACAGCAAGACAATATCTGGCACACATTTTTAACATTGCATTTTTCTTTCTTCTGTTAATTTACCATGGCCTCAGTTTCTTACCTCTTATATTTCAATTTAAAGCTACCACTGTATCTTTTCTAAATTAGAGTATAATCACTTTACAATGTTCTGTTGGCTTCTGCTGTGCCCTCCCATTTGAGACTTCCTACCATCCTCCACCCCATCCCACCTCACTAGGATATCACAGAGCACTGAGCTGAGCTCTCTGTGCTATACATCAGGTTCCCACTAGCTATTTATTTCACACGTGGTAGTGTATATATATCAATCCTACTCTCCCAATTCACCCCCACATCCCATGTCCATATGTCCTATCTCTACATCTGCTTATCTATTCTTGCCCTGCAAATAGGTTCATGTGTACCATTTTTCTAGATTCCACATGTGTGTGTTAATATATTTGTTTTTCTTTTTCTGGCTTACTTCACTCTGTATGACAGACTCTAGGTCTATCTACTTTATCTTAATTTAAGCTGCATAGGTTTTGAGTAAGCATTTGAGAGTAAGAGAGGGGACTAGACTAATAATTTGCTTTACAAAGACTCTGCACTAGGGAGATACAAACGCAGTGGCCTGGAATACAAGACAAACAAAGGTCCAGGTAAAAGCAGGCTGCCTGTGAGTATCAGGGAGGTTATAGGGGAGAACAGAGACTGGAAGGTATATATACAGCTAAGAGGACAGCCACTGCTCAATTCTAGTAATGCCTGTATGTAGGCAGGCAAGTATTAGGAATGGGAACTACTTGCAAGACTTGCAGTGTAAGAGAACAAATCAATATATCTGTGGCTTGAATCTTTACTTCAAGGACACAAGTTTCCTAGTTCTTCTTCAGAAAAAAATATCTCAAGGTATAAATTCCTCAATATTATCCCTTCTTTTGAAAGGTATTTATTCTACTTTTTAAGATTTTTGCTATTTCCTTCTCTGGTTTTAACTGTAATCTAGTCATTTTAAAATTTATTCACAAAATAAAATAAAATAAATAAATAATTAAAAAATATTTTCAGGCAGGTAAAAATCACTGAAGTCTATTATTCTGTATAAAGAATATGCATATAAATGTCAATTATGAACATGAAAGTTTATAAAGTAAACTTGAACCCTAAAGGGAGCTGTATTTTGAGAGTTGCCCTTGTAGAGTTTTTGCTTTGGCTCTATGCCTTCATTCTTTCTGGAGTTATTTCTTCACTGATCTCCAGTAGCATATTGGGCACCTACTGACCTGGGGAGTTCATCTTTCAGTGTCCTATCTTTTTGCCTTTTCATACTTTTCATGGGGTTCTCAAGGCAAGAATATTTAACTGGCTTGCCATTCCCTTCTCCAAGTGGACCACATTCTGTCAGACCTCTCTGCCATCACCCATCCATCTTGGATGGCCCCACATGGTATGGCTTAGTTTCATTGTTTTAGACAAGGCTGTGGTCCATGTGATCAGATTGGTTACTTTTCTGTGATTGTGGTTTCAGTCTGTCTGCTCTCTGATGCCCTCTCTCAATTCCTACCATTTTACTTGGGTTTCTCTTACCTTGGACGTGGGATATCTCTTCACGGCTGCTCCAGCAAAGTGCAGCTGCTGCTCCTTACCTTCGACATGGGGTATCTCCTCTTGACCACTCTTGCACTGCACAGCTGCCACTCTGAAGCACAAGCTGGAAGCAAGATTTCCGGGAGAAATATCAGTAATCTCAGATATGAAGATGACACCACCCTCATGGCAGAAAGTGAAGACAAATTAAAGAGCCTCTTGATGAAAGTGAAAGAGGAGAGTGAAAAAGTTGGCTTAATGCTCAAAATTCAGAAAACTAAAATCATGGCATCCTGTACCATCACTTCATGGTAAATAGATGGGAAAACAGTGGAAATAGTGGCTGACTTTATTTTGGGGGGCTCGAAAATCACTGCAGATGGTGATTGTAGCCATGAAATTAAAAGACACTTATTCCATGGAAGGAAAGTTATGACCAACCCAGACAGCATTTTAAAAAACAGAGTCATTACTTTGTCAACAAAGGTCCATCTAGTCAAGGCTATATTTTTCCAGTAGTCATGTATGGATGTGAGAGTTGGACTATAAAGAAAGCTGAGTGCAGAAGAATTGATGCTTTTGAACTGTGTTGTTGAAGAAGACTCTTGAAAGGACTGCAAGGAGATCCAACCAGTCCATGCTAAAGGAATTAGTCCTGGGTGTTCATTGGAGGGACTGATGTTGAGCTGAAACTCCAATACTTTGGCCATCTGATGTGAAGAGCTGACTCATTTGAAAAGACCCTGATGCTGAGAAAGATTGAGGGCAGGAGGAAAAGGGGATGACAGAGGATGAGATGTTTGGATGGCATCCCCGCCACAATGGACATGAGTTTGGGTGAACTAGAGGTGTTGGTGATGGACAGGGAGGCCTGGCCTGCTGCGGTTCATGGGGTTGCAAAGAGTCGGACCCGACTGAGTGAGTGAACTGAATTGAACTTGTAGAGTAAGTAACCAATCTAGGGAAAGAAGAATAATACATGTCAAATAATCACAATAAAGGAGTAAAAATTTGATTATTTAACAAAACTCCCGTAAGAACTTGAAATGATTGCAAAATTGTTAAGTTATTCACTTGTGAGTTCAGGTGATATAGTGAAATGTAATGTTGGGAGGATCAATTGCTAAAATTTCAACAGATGGCAGTATTTCCCATAATTCGAATTATAAAGTTGTAACTGATATGGATAAATTTTAGTGTTAGTGAAAAAGGAAATATCACTGATGAATACATTAATATTGAAATGACATTTGTCAATAGCAAAATATTTCAGTGAAGGATCATTGTTTTTATTAGTTTAGTTTTTATGAAAACAAGTATAAATGATACATAATAAATTCAACATTAATATTTTATTTGAAAAAGTTGTGAAACAAGCAACCAAGCTTCTCCTCAATCCATCAGAATGTGAACTGTATGTTTTAATTACTAGCAAGTGGAAGTTTTTCTCATATACTTTAGAAAATATACCTAGTTTATTATAGTTAAGACATGTATTTTGAAACTCCGTGAGAGTTTCCTTAAATGTCAGCATCTACTTGATTTACAAGAAGGTGAACCAACTTCATGGTTTGTTTTCTACATATATAAATTAGTTCAGGTTTATTCAATCAGTTCAGTCAATTCAGTCACTCAGTCCAGTCTGACTCTACAGTAGGCCCCCCTGTCCATCACCGACTCCCAGAGTTTACTGAATTCATGTCCATAGAGTCGATGATGCCATCCAACCATCTCATCTTCTGTCATTTATTCCCTTCTCCTCCTGCCTTCAGTCTTTCCCAGCATCTGAGTCTTTTCAAATGGGTCAGTTCTTCACATCAGGTGGCCAAAGGATTGGATTTCAGCTTCAGGATCAGACCTTCCAATGGATATTCAGGACAGATTTCCATTAGGATGAATTGGTTGAATCTCCTTGCACTCCAAGGGATATGCAAGGTCTTCTCCAACACCACACTTCAAAAGCATCAACTCTTCACTACTCAGCTTTCTTTTTAGTCCAACTCTCACATACATACATGAATACTGGAAAAACCATAGCTTTAACTAGACGAATCTTTGTTGGAAAAGCAATGTTTCTGCATTTTAAAAAGTTATCCATTCACCATTGCAACAAAAAGAATAAAATACTTAGGAATATATCTACCTAAAGAAACTATAGACCTATATATATAAAACTATAAAACACTGTTAAAAGAAATCAAAGAGGACACTAATAGATGGAAAAATATACCATGTTCATGGATCAGAAGAATCAATATAGTGAAAATGAGTATACTACTCAAAGCAATCTATAGATTCAATGCAATCCTTATCAAGCTACCAACGGCACTTTTCACAGAGCTAGAACAAATAATTTCACAATTTGTATGGAAATACAAAAAACCTTGAATACCCAAAGCAATCTTGAGAAAGAAGAATGGAACTGGAGGAATCAACCTGCCTGACTTCAGGCTCTACTACAAAGCCACAGTCATCAAGACAGTATGGTACTGGCACAAAGACAGAAATATAGATCTATGGAACAAAATAGAAAGCTCAGAGATAAATCCACACATCTATGGACACCTTGTCTTTGACAAAGGAGGCAAGAATAGACAAAGGAGAAAAGACAATATCTTTAACAAGTGGTGCTGGGAAAACTGGTCAACCACTTGTAAAAGAATGAAACTAGAACACTTTCTAACACCATACACAAAAATTAACTCAAAATGGATTAAAGATCTAAATATAAGACCAGAAACTATAAAACTCCTAGAGGAGAAAATAGGCAAAACACTCTCTGACATAAATCACAGCAGGATCCTCTATGGCCCACCTCCCAGAATATTGGAAATAAAAGCAAAAATAAACAAATGGGACTTTTAATTAAAATTTAAAGCTTCTGCACAACAAAGGAAACTATAAGCAAGGTGAAAAGACAGCCTTCTGAATGGGAGAAAATAATAGCAAATGAAGCAACTGACAAACAACTAATTTCAAAAATACACAACAACTCCTGCAGCTTAATTCTGGAAAAATAAATGGCCCAATCAAAAAAATGGACGAAAGAACTAAATAGACATTTCTCCAAAGAAGATATACAGATGGCTAACAAACACATGAAAAGATGCTCAACATAACCCATTATCAGAGAAATGCAAATCAAAACCACAATGAGGTGTCATTTCACTCTAGTCAGAATGGCTGCAATCCAAAAGTCTACAAGCAATAACTGCTGGAGAGGGTGTGGAGAAAAGTGAACCCTCTTACACTATTGGTGGGAATGCAAACTAGTAGAGCCACTATGGAGAACAGTGTGGAGATTCCTTAAAAAACTGGAAATAGAACTGCCTTATGACTCAGCAGTCCCACTGCTGGGCATATACACCAAGGAAACCAGAATTGAAAGAGACACGTGTACCCCAATGTTCATCGCAGCACTGTTTATAATAGCCAGGACATGGAAGCAACCTAGATGTCCATCAGCAGATGAATGGATAAGAAAGCTGTGGTACACAATGGGGTATTCATTTCAGTTCAGTTGCTCAGTCGTGTCCAGTTCTTTGTGACCCCATGAATCGCAGCACACCAGGCCTCCCTGTCCTTCACCAACTCCCAGAGTTCACTCAGACTCATGTCCATCCAGAGATGTCATCCAGCCATCTCATCCTCTGTCATCCCCTTCTCCTCTTGCTCCCAATCCCTCCCAGCATCAGAGTCTTTTCCAATGAGTCAACTCTTCACATGGTGTATTACTCAGCCATTAAAAAGAATACATTTGAATCAGTTCTAATGAGATGGATGACACTGGAGCCTATTATACAGAGTGAAGTGAGCCAGAAAGAAAAACACCAATACAGTATACTAACGCGTATATATGGAATTTAGGAAGACGGTTATGATAACCATGTATGTGAGACAGCAAAAGAGATACAGATATATAGAACAGTCTTTTGGATTCTGTGGGAGAGGGAGAGGGTGGGATGATTTGGGAGAATGGCATTGAAACATGTATAATATCATATAAGAAATGAGTCAGCAGTCCAGGTTTGATGCAGGATACAGGATGCCTGGAGCTGGTGGACTGGGATGACCCAGAGGGATGGTACAGGGAGGGAGGTGGGAGGGGGGTTCAGGATGGGGAACACGTGTACACCTGTGGTGGATTCATGTTGATATGGCAAAACTAATACAGTATTGTAAAGTAATTAGCCTCCAATTAAAATAATAATTTAAATTTTTAAAAAAATTATCTAAGTTGGTCATAACTTTCCTTCCAAGGAGCAAGCATCTTTTAATTTCAAGTCTGCAGTCACCATCTGCAGTGATTTTGGAGACCAAAAAAATAAAATCTGTCACTGTTTCCCCATCTGTTTGCCATGAAGTGGTGGAACCAGATGCCATGATCTTAGTTTTCTGAGGGTTGAATTTTAAAGCAACTTTTTCACTCTCTTCTTTCACTTTCATCAGGAGTCTCTTTAGTTCTTTGCTTTTTGCCGTAAGTGTGGTATCATCTGCATATCTGAGGTTATTGATATTTCTCCCCGAAAACTTGATTCCAGTTTGTGGTTCATCCAGTCTGGCATTTCTCAAGATGTACTCTGCATATAAGTTAAATAAACAGGGTGACAAAATACATCCTTGTACTCCTTTCCCAATTTTAAACCAGTCTGTTTTCCCCTTTTCAGTTCTAACAGTTGATTCTTGACCTGTATACAGGTTTCTCAGGAGGTAGATCTGATGGTCTGGTATTCTCATCTCTTGAATAATTTTCATAGTTTTTGGTGATCCACACAGTCAATGGCTTTGGCATAATCAATAAAAGAGTAGATGTGTCCTGGAACTCTTTTGCTTTTTTCATGATCCAACAGATGTTGGCAATTTTATCTCTGCTTCCTCTTCCTTTTCTAAATCCAGATTGAACATCTGGAATTTCACAGTTCATGTCCTATTGAAGCTTGGCTTGGAGAATTTTGAGCACTACTTGCTATTTTGTGAGATGAGTACAATTGTGCAGTAGTTTGAGCAGTCTGTGACATCACCTTTCTTTGGGATTGGAATGAAGACTGACCTTTTCCAATCCTGTGGCCACTGCTGAGTCTTCAAAATTTGCTGGCATATTGAGTGCAGCACTATCACAGCATCATCTTTTAGGATTTGAAATAGCTCAACTGGAGTTCCATCACCTCCACTAGCTTTGTTTGCAGTGATGCTTCCTAAGGCCCACTTGACTTCACATTGCAAGATGTCTGGCTCTAGGTGAGTGATCACACCACCGTGATCATCTGGGTTGTGAAGATCTTTTTTGGATAATTCTTTTGCATATTCTTTCCACCTCTTCTTAATATCTTCTGTTAGGACCATACCATTTCTGTCCTTTATTGTCCTTTATTGTGCCCATCTTTCCATGAAATTTTCCCTTGGTATCTCTAATTTTCTTGAAGAGATCTCTAGTCTTTCCCATTCTATTGGTTTCCTCTATTTCTCTGCACTGATTACTGAGGAAGGCTTCCTTATCTCTCCTTGATATTCTTTGGAACTCTGCATTAAATGGGTGTGTTTTTCCTTTTCTCCTTTGCCTTTTGCTTCTCTTCTTTTCATAGCTGTTTGTAAGGTCTCTCAGACAGTCATTTGGCCTTTTTACATTTCTTTTTCTTGGGAATGGTCTTGATCACTGCCTCCTGTACAATGTCACAAATCTCCATCCATAATTCTTTTTTTTAATATAAATTTATTTATTTTAATTGGAGGTTAATTACTTTACAATATTGTATTGGTTTTGCCATACATCAACATGTATCTGCCACAGGTATACACGTGTTCCCCATCCTGAACTCCCCCTCCCTCTTCCCTCCCCGTACCATCCCTCTGGGTCGTCTCAGTGCACCAGCCATATACACAATGGAGCATTACTCAACCATTAAATATGCATCCATAACTCTTTAGGCACTTTGTCTATCAGATCCAATCCCTTGAATCTATTTGTCACTTCCACTGTATAGTTGTAAGCAGTTTGATTTAGGTCATACCTGAATGGTCTCGTGGTTTTCCTACTTTCTTCAAGTTAATCTGAATTTGGCAATAAGGAGTTAATGATCTGAGCCACAGTCAGCTCCCAGTCTTGTTTTTGCTGACTGTATAGCTTATCCCTGATGCTGGGAGGGATTGCGGGCAGGAGGAGAAGGGGACGACAGAGGATGAGATGGCTGGATGTTAATCACTGACTCGATGGACATGAGTTTGAGTGAACTTCGGGAGTTGGTGATGGACAGGAAGGCCTGGCGTGCTGCGATTCATGGGGTCACAAAGAGTCGAACATGACTGAGCGACTGAACTGAACTGAAATGATAGCTTATCCATTTTTGGCTGCAGAGATTATAATCAATCCAATTTCAGTAATGACCATCTGGTGATGTCCATGTGTAGAGTCTTCTCTTGTATTGTTGGAAGAGGGTTTTTGCTATGATCAATATGTTTTCTTCACAAAACTGTTACCCTTTGCCCTGCTTAATTCTGTACTCCAAGACCAAATTTGCCTGTTACTCCACGTATGTCTTGACTTTGTACTTTTGTATTCCATTCCCCAATAATGAAAATGACATCTTTTTTGGGTGAAAGATGAACTCCCAGGGCTGTAGCTTTATTCAATATGTCATTCCAATTTTCTATAGCCAAACAGAAGTTTTATTTGTCAGCTACTGAGAGATGTATATTAATGTATGCTATTAGGATACTAGATCTTTCTATTTGTTTTTAAATTTTTGATTTTTTTTGGTTAAGTATAGTTTGAAATCATGTTACTGGATGTACCCAGATTTAAGGCATAATGTCTTTCTCTTAGTTTGAAAATATTTCCTTTTGAAGCATCTCTCTTTAACAATGATTTATAACTTAAAGTCCAGTTTATCTGATATTAATATAATTATTCAAGATTTTTCTTTTCCTTTTTTTAATTTATCAGTTGGCTGGAACAATATTTTTCATTATTTTCCTTATTCACTATATTTTCTTATTTTTAAAATGTTTTATGTAAGCCACTAAACTAAATTTTTGTTCATTTGTTTTAATCTGGCTTCACATTTTGTTGTTTATTTTTAACTGTTAGGGTTGTGTGTAATTTCCTCAGTTCTGTCTCACCACAGCAAAAATTTGAAATGTCAGACTAGTGTTACTGCTCGGCTACAGCTCTGTTTTATTTGGCAAGCAAAGGAAAAATACATCCTCAAGGCATGAGGGTGGGCCAACCCAAAAGAGGCAAGTAGCTCAATTTTGACTCCTCTTTTTGTATGTTTTTTCTCTTCCCTCTGAGCCTGCTCTCTGTAAATTGGGCTAGCCAGGAAGGCTGTTTGTTTCACTCAAGGTTCTCTGGTCCTTGGACCGTCCTTTGTTCTATTTTCATAGGCTTTTCCCTTCTGTCTTTTAGCTGCCACTATTTTGGACTCTTTTTTCCTATTCTAACTGCCTAAATAGTTTACTGATACATTCATAAATAATTACGGATACATTTTTATTTAAGTCATTATCTTGGTACTTGTTTCTTTTGTTTGTTTTTTTCTATTCTCTCCTTCCTTACTTTCTATGAATTATTCATATATTTAATTTTGTTCATTTTATCCTCCATCAATGTTTTATTTTACTTTCTTCTATTTTCTTTAATGTTTCCTTTATATATTACAGTTTATTTCATTCGACCTTAAGATATAATTTATCACTTGAAATAGTGGAACAACTTTAAACTCTGAGCCTCTTTGAGTTTTGCTACTTTTGTCTCATATTTACCCTTATGTGGAATTGCCATTTTCTTATTAAAGATTTGTGCTTTAAGTCAATTATAATTTCTTTCTGGTGCTATTCATTTATTTTCTATTTTACTTCTATAGCCATTAATAGTTTTCTATATGTTTTTAAGCATTGATCTTCAGTTCAGTTCAGTTCATTCGCTCAGTCGTGTCTGACTCTTTGCGACCCCATGAATCTCAGCACACCAGGCCTCCCTGTCCATCACCAACTCCTGGAGTTTACCCAAACTCATGTCCATTGAGTTGGTGATGCCATCCAGCCATCTCATCCTCTGTCATCCCCTTCTCCTCCTGCCCCCAAACCCTCCCAGCATCGGAGTCTTTTCCAGTGAGTGAACTCTTCGCATGAGGTGGCCAAAGTATTGGAGTTTCAGCTTCAGCATCAGTCCTTCCAGTGAACACCCAGGACTGATCTCCTTCAGAATGGACTGGTTGGATCTCCTTGCAGTCCAAGGGACTCTCAAAAGTCTTCTCCATCACCACAGTTCAAAAGCATCAATTCTTTAGCACTCAGCTTTCTTCACAGTTCAACTCTCATATCCATACATGACCACTGGAAAAAACATAGCCTTGACTGGAGGGACCTTTTAGGTATTTAAAGATCCTTTTCTAATAATTCCCAAATCAACATCATCTATGGGTCATTTTACTGACTGGTTCGTTTCTTATTTTCGTCATATTCCATTTTCAAGTGTATCTTATGATTAGTGGTTGAACATTGTATCTAGACAACTGTAGAAGTTCCTGATTATGTCACCTTTATCCACAGAGATTTGCTGTTTTCTTGTAGATTAAATTTAGAGTATGTTGTTATCATTCAGTTGCTCAGTCATATCTGACTTGTTGCAACTCCACAGGCTGCAACATGCCAGTCTTCCCTGTCTGTCATTGCCTGCCTGAATTTGCTCAAATTTACAAATTTAGGTAATTCACATAGAGTTTTATATAATATAGAGTTAATACCCCATACTAGCACAGTTACAGAGAAAGCAATGGCACCCCACTCCAGTACTCTTGCCTGGAAAATCCCATGGGTGGAGGAGACTGGTAGGTTGCAGTCCATAGGGTCGCTAAGAGTCGGACACGACTGAAGCAACTTAGCAGCAACAGCAGCAGCACAGTTAAACTCTGCTAAAACTGGTATATTTCATCTTTTCCCTTACTCCTGGGAAATAAACTCTTACTCCTAAGAACTAATTTTTCTCTAATATAAACTGGAGTCAAAAGCATTTACTAATTCTGATTCCTGGTGCCTCTTACCTTCTGAAATATCTGTGTAGCTCTTTGTGTCTTTCAGCTTTGCTTTATTTCAGTTTATTTGAGTCTCTACATGTACAAATGTAGTGCATATATCTATAATTAACACAAGGAAAGACATTCAGTCTTTGGGGTTTATTTCTCTACATTTTCTTATTTGTGCCTTCATTCTCCTTTCAGCTACTATGGCAGCCCTTTAATCCCAACCTTGGTCTCGCAAAGTACATAATTTCTGTTAGAGTCTTCTCTTTAGCACATTATATTGAAAAATGCCCTGAGTCCCTGAGAATATAAAACTCATCTCATGTGCTTCCTTTCCCTCAAGGACTATACCTCATCCAGACCTTCCTGCATTGAATGCTTTTCAATGACAGTCATTTTATGTACATTGTGCAGCTTGTATACTTGTAGTTTTGATGGGAGAGATTGTCAGATATGGGCTTCCCTGGTGACTCAGATGGTAAAGAATCCACCTGCAATGTGGGAGACCTGGGTTTGATCCCTGAGTTGGGAAGATCCCCTGGAAGAGGGCATGGCAACCCACTCCAGTATTCTTGCCTGGAAAATCCACACGGACAAAGGAGCCTGATGAGCTATAGTCCATGGGGTTGAAAAGGGTCAGACACATGACTGAGCAACTAAGCCCACAGCAGAGTTAGATATATACCATCCCATCAAATCTAGATTGGAAAGACCACTCCACTAATTTTAGTTGAAAGGTCATAGAAAGTACTTGGAAAAACAGTATGTCAATTTGATATTTAACCTAGCTAAATTGAAAGTATACATTTTGAAAGAAAGTTGGGAATCTATTAAAAATAGTTTTTCATTCAACCCTATTAAAGACAAAATATATTTATCTATATTATGAGTTATTATATAAAATAAAAAATTTAAAAGGTATTTTATATTTATTCTATTAAACCAGATACATATACCTGAAGAGAATAGTCTCTCAAACAAGGTAACAGCTAAATTTAATAAGTTTGTAGAATTATTTGGAGAAGGCAATGGCAACCCACTCCAGTACTCTTGCCTGGAAAATCCCATGGACAGAGGAGCCTGGTAGGCTGCAGTCCATGGGGTCGCTAAGATTCGGACATGACTGAGCGACTTCACTTTCGCTTTTCACTTTCATGCATTGGAGACGAAAATGGCAACCCACTCCAGTGTTCTTTCCTGGAGAATCCCACTGATGGGGGAGCCTGGTGGGCTGCCATCTATGGGGTTGCACAGAGTTGAATATGACTGAAGTGACTTAGCAGCAGCAGCAGAATTATTTTAATTTTGAAGTTGTCTATTTTAGAATAATTTGAAATTACCTAGGTGGAAATGATCAGTTATAACATGTTAGTTATTTTATGATTTGTTTTTGGTCTGTTTGGCTGCATACTATGGCAGAGTTGTATACTGATTTATTTATTTATTTGCTTACTCATTTTTACTTGTTCTGTTTATCTTGTATAGATATATGTGTTCATGGTCACGGGCATATATTTCTTAGAGATGATTTGATTATTACTAGTCTTTACAAATCAATTTCTAATTCTTCATTGAACACTGAAAACAAGTAAGAAAAGTTTTCAGTTTGTATTTATAATTTCACTTTTTTTTTTTTACTATGTTGTATGTAATCTTCTGTAGTTGTAACTCACTGGCTTAGTTGCCCTTTGGCATGTGGGTCTTAGCTCCCCAACCAGGGGTCAAATCATATCCCCTGCATTGGAAGGCAGATTCTTTACCTTTGGACCACCAGGGAAATTCTAAACATTCTTTTAGTTTTTTATGAATCATGTTTATGGTTATAAATGAGGGGATGTTAAAAGGAAAAGTGGCCCCATTGTATCATTGCTTTGAAGAAAAGCACATTTTGTACAGGAGAACCAGTTTTGCTATAGTGCATGTTGACACATGATAATGCAGAAGTAGACTAAGCAATTTTAAAGATATTATTCCTGATTACAATGAATATTCTGATGTAAATCAGTTGTCCTTCTAATGTATGGAATTCAGATAGCCATAGGATTAGTAATTTATTTTATTCATGTATTAATATTTTAGGCAGAGCTTAACATAATGTTTAATGATTAGTATTCAATAAAAGTGTCTTAGATTCAGGAAAATCTTTTTTCTGTTTTTAATTTGAAATTAGCATTTCTTTTTTTGTTTGTTTTTATGTATAATTTATTTCAAAATATTTAATAGTTTTCAGTGTACAAGTCTTAGACTTTTGTTAAATTTATTCCTAAATGTTTTATTCTGTTTCATGCTATCATATGTAAATTGTTTTATTTTCATTTTATTTTTCTTTTTTATTTTTTTTCCAGTGAGCTCTTTATTTTTATTTTTTTAATTGATTTTTAAAATTTAATTATTATTATTTTTTTTTACTTTACAATACTGTATTGGTTTTGCCATACATTGACATGAATCTGCCATGGGTGTACATGAGTTCCCAACCCTGAACCCCCCTCCCACCACCCTCCCCATATCATCTCTCTGGGTCATCCCAGTGCACCAGCCCCAAGCATCTTGTATCCTGTATCAAACCTAGGCTAGCGATTCGTTTCTTACATGATAGTATACATGTTTCAATGCCATTCTCCCAAATCATCCCACCCTCTCCCTCTCCCACAGAGTCCAAAAGTCTTTTCTTTACATCTGTGTCTCTTTTGCTGTCTCACATATAGGGTTATCATTACCATCTTTCTAAATTCCATATATGTGTGTTAGTATACTGTATTGGTGTTTTTCTTTCTGGCTTACTTCACTCTGTATAATCGGCTCCAGTTTATACTGTATATGCATAAAACAAGTTAATATAGAGATTTTAAAACTCTCTGGTTAATTTATGATGTCTGATATCCTGGTAAGTCATATATCACAATATCTATGCCACTTACATTTCAATCAACTTTCTATCTCTCAAAATCTTCTATAAATAAATATATATGTTATTAAAGATAGTCACTTTCCCAAGTAAATGTTATTCATGTAATAAAATATTAGTTTGCATAAATGTAATGATCAGTTGATTGCAGTTCTTACAGGCTAGGGCATGGGGTTAATCTTAGGGAATGGCTTATTTGCTCACCTTGCAAAGTTATTGAAGCATAGACACAAAGTCTTTTAAAAAACAATTAGAATCAAGACTATCCTGGGAAAAAAAGTGTATTAAAAGGGACAAGCTTCAGTGAATCAAATGCTCTTTTGTTATTCCCATCAACTCTTCCTTTCTTAAATGTGCTTCAGCTAATCATTAGCTTTTTATGATAGACTCTAAGAAATTATTTGAAAAGGACCACATATGACATATGAAATTATGGCATGTCCAGAAATAAAATATGAAATGATATCTGTATCTCTATGCCATGTAAAATTATGTAGTCAACACCAAAATAGGTAGTATTATATTTAAAGTTATCTTTAAAACTTGCTAATGAGGCAGATCATTACTTAGAAATAATACACATATATTCAAACTAAGAGAAAAGGACATTACTAATATGCTATAAATAATATGGTACCTAGAATTCAATAATGCACATTCTGTCACCTCATAGTTCAGCCAGTCTAAGCTTCATATCCAGGATTAATCCTAAGTGTTCCAATATATTTAACTTTCCTAAAAAAGAATAAATTCTACCTTAAAATAATTTAAGGCATCAAAAATGCTATAGATTGTATAGTAGACATTTGGTGTAACAGACATTTCTTTAAGAGAAAAATTTCGGAGTTTGTGCAAAGTCTTATCCATTGATAAGGTGATGCCATCCAACCATTTCATTTTCTGTTGCTCTCCTCTCATCCTACCCTTAGTCTTTCCCAGCATCAGGCATGGTACTTCCAAGTGAGTTGGCTTTTTGCATCAGGTGATCAAAGTATTGGAGCTCTAGGTTCAATATCAGTCCATTCAGGGTTGATTTCCTTTGAAATTGACTGGTTTGACCTCCTTTCAGTCCAAGGGGCTCTCAAGAGTCTTCTCCAACACCACAATGCAAAAGCATCAATTCTTTGGTGCTCAGCCTTCCTTAGGGTCCAACTCATACTCCCGTACATGATTACTGGAGAATCCATAGCTCTAGCTATACCAATCTTTATTGGGAAACTGATGTCTCTGCCTTTTAACATGCTGTCTAGGTTTGTCATTGCTTTTCTTCCAAGGAGCTATCGTCTTTTTCTGGAGTTACCGTCCATAGTGATCTTGGAGCCCACAAAAATAAAGTTTGTCACTGTTTCCATTTTTCCCCATCTGTTTGCCATGAAGTGATGGGACTGGATGCCATAATCTTAGTTTTTCAAATGTTGGGTTTAAGCCAGCTTTTTCACTCTCCTATTTCCCCCTCATCAAGAGACTCGTTAGTTCTTCTTAACTTTCTGCCATTAAAGTAGCATTGTTTGCATATCTGAGTCTGTTGATATTTCTCCTGGGAATCTTGATTCCAACTTGTGATTCTTTCAGCCCCACATTTTGCATGATGTACTCTGCATGTAAAGTAAATATGCAAGGTGACAATATGCAGCCTTGACCTTGACGTACTCTTTCCCAATATTGAAACCGTTCATTGTTTCATGTGTGGTTCTAACTGTTGCTTCTTGACCTGCAAACAGGTTACTTAGGAGGCAGCTATGGTGGTCAGAGATTCCCATCTCTTAAGAATTTGTCACTGTTGCAATCCACTTGTCAAAGGTTTAAGCATAGTCAATGAAGCAGCAGTAGATGTTTTTCTGGATTTCTCTTGCCTTTCAACAGTCCAACAGATGTTGACAATTTGATCTCTGGTTTCTCTGCCTTTTCTTCAGTCCAGCTTATACATCTGGACACTTTCCATTCACATCCTGTTGGAGCCTAGCTTGAAGGATTTTGAGCATACCTTGCTAGCATATGAAATAAGTGTAATTGTATGGTAGTTTGAACGTTCTTTGGCATTGCCCTTCTTTGGGGTTCGAATGAAAACTTACCTTTCCCAGTTCTACGGCAACTGATGAGCTGTATCTTATAACTGCTAAGAGTGAACCAACCTTACTGATCTTTATAGGAAAATAAATGTAGTGTATAAATTATTGATATTTTGCTTTTACAGCAGCTATGTAGCTACTATAAAAAGGAACTTAAGTTTAGAGGAATGAGGGGAAAAAAGTTGCAGACAATCTGAACATTGATTTTGTTGTTAAAACACACTCACACACACACACACACACACACACACACACACAAACAATTCAATAGATATAAGTTAGTCCTAGAATCCATAAGCTGGCATTAACTATAGAACTCAGATACTCCTTTTTTTCCCAATACAGCCACATCTTCTGCTAGAGAGAATTTACTCTTGCGTATTTGCCTAGGTATTGCAGTGCTGTCTTCTGACCTTGAAAATATAAAGAACATGTGGGAGTTCCTTTCTACCAGAGATCTGTTATAGAGTTCTGTAAAGCCTAAGTGTGATACTCTGGAATAATAAGAATTTAGGAGTTTATGAGCATTCTGCCACCAATATAATTATAAGTTTTCCCTCAGTAGACTTCATATTTTCACGTGGTCATAGTAGTGTGAGTGCATTGGTACTTCAAGTGAGAAATTGTCAAGTTGATGTTGTGGGAGCTCAGAGCAACCCTAAGGCAGGATCTGGCTTGGCATCTTAGCTTGAGAGCCATGGAGGAAAGAGGGAGCATACAATCCCAGGAATTCAGTGAGATGTTACTAGAGCGAGGTGTATGGCATGAAACCAGGGTTTGCACTGAAATTAAAAAAAAAAAAAAGGAAAAAACTGCACCTGTCAATCAACAGAAGATACAGCACAGGCATTGATGTTAAGAACAAATTAAGGAAATTAAGGAAAAGAGTTAGACACAACTGAACACAGAGAAAGCAAACTAGAAGACATATTTGAAGAAAATCAACCAAAATTCATCTGAGAGGCTCCATATTAAAGAGAGAGAAATAATCATGTGCCAAAGAAAAATAAACTTTCAAATGTACATTCAAAGGACTTTCGTATGAAGACACCAAAGAAAATGGTGAGGCAGTATTTAAAAACAAACAAACAAACAAACAAACAAAAAACCTAGACTAAGATTTTTCAAGAATAAATAGAGACATGAATCCTTAAATAAAAAATTATAAGAAGCTCCAAACAGGATCGAAATTATTATCACCTAGATGTGTTATGGTGAAGTTTAGAATTTCAAAACCAAAAAGAAAGCAATTAACTTACCATGAACTTGTCAACAAAAATAGAGTACAAAGAACAATAGAGAAGTGGCTTCAAAATTCAGGAGAAAGAGGAAAATCTGTTTCTCAGAGAACCGTTAACATGCTAAATTGCATTTTAAAAAGATGATATGAAGATGCATTAAAACAAAAAGTGCATTCAGCGAGTTCATTATTCAAACTCATTGACAAACTACTTAAGATGTTTGGGTCAGGGACTGCAATCATTATACAACATTCATTCTCATTTGTCTCACTTCCTCAGAGAATTATGTTTGTAATAGCATTTTACTGACTTCCTATCCTCAAATACTTGGTATCTCTCTTACCTGCCCTAGTAGATGTAAATATTCTCTTCCTGTCTCTGCTGTACTTTCCTATTAGTGAAAGTTATTCTCCCATTGAATTTAGGATTCATCAATTAATTTGACTAAGGCAACAACAACAAAATATGTGGATTTGTGTTTGAAGAAGAGCAAAGCACTAAGTAATGCTTATAGGATGTTATAAGGTGACTGTATTTTGCTTTGATAAATATTTTCCTAGAATAACTTGGAGGGCAGAAAATGTACCTAATGTACCCATGGCTTTAGGAGAAGAGATTTTAAATGAGAATGTCTATGAGTTGATTGCTATTGGCTGTATTTGATAAGATGCTACAAAAAAGAGGTGAGCTCAGGAGAAAAAAATGCCAGTATATTTTGTAACAGACATGAAAAAGAAGAGGAAGAAACCAAAATTTCATGACTTTTATGGCTAAAATGTAAATAGTTCAACAAATAAATTAGCCTCAAAGTCTTAAGGACAGAAATCCTTGTAATGATTGCATAGAATCATTTTTGAATTGCTATGAGCCACTAACATTTTTTTCCATCTAAATGAGATTTTTATTTCAATAATTTTGTTCTTATTTGTCCCCAGTTATATGTTGAATTTGTGGTGGGCAAATAATGAGTCTTAATTCAGTGGTCTCTGGAAGAAGAAAAGCTATGTTGTATATGATTATATTGAAAGATCTTTCATTTAAAGAGATTTGGGAATGTCAGGGAACTGGTAATTATTTTTTAACTCTAAGCAACGCATAGTTCCTTAGAGTCTAAAGAATAAACTAAAGAGTTATTTGAGTCCAGAGAGTAGACTGTATATAGGTTATATTATTTTTTCAGAATCATTTATTTCTTTCCCTCCCTTATCATGTTTTCCTATAAATGGTATATATGCTCCTGCTACTTAACTTTGTGTCAAAGACTGTTTTGCCAACCAAATATGAATAGACATGCCACATGGCACTTTAAATGCCATTCAGTGCCTTCATCCTTTGTTCCTTATCTTGGCCTTCCCAATGACTATCTTTTCAGCTCATATTCTGGAATGAAAATTCACTTTAAACTGAGCCTAACCCAGCAGTTGTAACTTAGTTATAGTTCTTATACTATGCAAGATAGACCTAAATATTTGCTGTTGTCTGAGATATTTTGGTGATTAAGCAACATATAAACAGATAATAAAAATCTGTTATTTTTAGCAATATCACTTCATAATATACTATAAAGTTTTATCATATATCTTGCCCATAAGAATGTGCACTCCAAAAGGATGAGGATTTTGGTCTGTTTTGTTTACTGTATACTTAGTACTTGAAACTGGGACTTCCCAGGTGGTTCTAGTGGTAAAGAACTGAGACTTCAGGGATGTGGGTTCAGTTCTTGGGTCAGGAAGATCCCTGGAGAAGGGCATGACAACCCACTCCAGTTTTCTTGTCTGGAGGACCCATGGACATAGGAGCCTGGCAGGCTATAGGCCATGGTGTCACAAAGAGTCAGACACAACTGAAGTGACTTAGCGCATATGCACAGTACCTGAAATTATGCTGGCACAAGGTAAGTGACATTTAGTGAATGAGTCAATAATCTAGACTGATCCAAAATGTCAAGTGAAAGGGTACATATTCATAAATAATCAAGAATTTTTAAAGGAAAATAATTGAAGGGGAGTTGATAGAACAGATATCAACATCCGCTTGGTTTGAAAAGAAGATCTAGTGGACTTTGTGAAACCCTTAGGAAGCCATACAGTGTGTACCCCAGGACTTGGTATATGTCCAAGTTGGAGTTACAGATGAAATACACATCAGATTATGAAAGGCACAGGCACCAGTGGTCATCCTTGTAAAAGTAGACAACTCAACATCTTAAAGGTTTACCAAAGTGATTAAAGACATATGTTATTTATACTTTAAAGGAAAATATTAGGTTATTTTATGGCATTAGAAAAGGGGAAGATTAAAAAAGAAAGACATTAAACATAAAGTGATTGATCAGTATTACTGCATAAGCATTACATTTCTTTACACAAAAGATATAAACATAGGGAAAATATAATTTGCTTTGTATATTTTAAAACATAATACTCATAATAATTATATATAATTAATGAAGATTTTAAAAAGCTTTCTGTATTACAAAATCATAATAGTTAGGAGTATATACAATTACTATGATAAAATAGAAGATGATATTACAGACATCCAGAGATCTGAAGATAAACCAAGTATAGGCAACAGATTTTCTTGTTTGAAAGCTAATCATCATTTTTAATAAAATAGAAACAGAAATAGTTTCAACGTAACAAGCAAGAAAGGCTTGAAGTTTCTGATATAAATACATTTTTGTTCAGCACCCTGACGATGTGTAAAAGAAGATGTAGGAAATAAATTAGGAGTTCTAGAAAACTGAAAATGCTTAATGAAGATCAGTCTTGAAAGCAGTACAAATCAAAAGAACCAATGATCATATGAAAACAATTATATAAAAATGAGAAAAAAGAGAAAAATCTTTATACAATAAGCACAATAGTATTTTAAATGCAGGAGAAGACAGAGAGAAAAATCTATAAATGTAAACATCCCTTCAAAAACAGCAAAATATAAATGTTTGGAAAGAAAATTTTTATGAGTGGGAAAAAGGAAACTCAGATTAAAGCAACTCAACATGTTTTAATATTAAAGCACCACCCAGATTTAAATACATCCTGGTGATATTGGTGTATTATAAAGACCAAAATATATCCAAAAATTATGGATGCAGGAAAAGAGCTTACCTCACAGCATTAAGTAGGCTGGCTGGTTGTATTTTTCATCAACTATAGCTCATCTCCTCACAACATGTAGTGGTGCAAATGTGGACACTCTGGTTAGTTTGGGACAGTTTTAGCATCACAGTTTTGCAAGTCATTAAATATTTTAGCCTTAAACAAAACAAAAATTTGCTTTGCTATGAAAGTTTTTTTTTTTAGTGATTCTTTATTGCTACACAATTCAGGCAGCATATCCCTCCATAACTGATGACTATCAAAACAATAACCAGGGCTGTTCTGTTGTAGCTTGTGTATATGACAACCAAGTTATTAATTATGAGTGTACTGGAAAAGCACAATTATTAAATATGACTATTTTTTACAAAAGCCAAGCTATATGTTAGAAAAAGTTGACTGTTTTATATACGAAATAATGTGTAAAATAAGTTTCTTCATTTTAAAAAATATGTTAAATGATTGGGATTTTATTTTTTAATGCGTAACCTATTCTATAAAAGATATTTTTAATCAATTCCTTTGTTATATCAACTAAATCTATGATTGTATCTATGACATTATGAGATTTTAAAGTAAATATTTTCTAACTATGCAATATATATATATAAATAGTTCACATATATAGTCATACACATGACAAGTTTTCTCTTGTAAATGCTCCAAGAAAAGAAAGGAAACTGGGGGAAAAGGAAATCTCTCCCCTTAATTTTAACAGGGAAAATTAAGAACCAAGTTTATTGTTTTAAATTTGTGTTTGTCCTTATGAACCCAATTATAAAATTTATTTCTGTAAAATGAATACATGCTCTCTCTCTCAAGCTAATATATACATGATGATAGTAAAAAAACACAATCCATATGATATGTTTGTGTGTGTGTTTTTATATGTGTCTGTGAGAAATAAAATCTCAATGTATTTTTTTTAGTCCTCCTTACTCCTCTTGAAAGTTGAATAACACTCCTACAATATATAACCTTTTTGTGAACTCAAGCAGAGTACACTGAGGGAGTTTTTTGGCAACTATATAAATGCTTATTAGACTGTACTGTAAAATTATCCAAGATAAAACCTTTTTTCTTTTTCCCAGAGAGAGCAATTACCGAGTAAAAATAACACAGAAAGCCAAGAGATCATTTACCTTGTGTACCAAGATTCTGAGAGTGTTGACCTTTGCTAATCTTATTTAAATAAGAGTGCATTTCTTTCTAAATCATAAACTGACTCTTTCCATGTGATTGAATTGTATCATGAATAGAAAAGCCAAAACTTTAGACCACAGGTCAAAGATATCTAAATACATTTGAACTATATCCTTTAAAGATTCTCCCAAGTGTTTTTACTCCTAAAGGGAATTCTAATTTTCATAAAATAACAGGCAAATGAAAATTCATGTATTATCATTATTATTCAAAGATAATAGTAACCTAATTATTTTTGGACTGTTGACCTTCAGTTGTCAGAATTCTTAAAGGTGGCTCTACATGCTGTATGTCTTCATAATTGATCATTGCATGATTTTGTTATAACTAGTGTGTAAAGTTTTCTCTAAAATCTCTTGTTATTTTAGGATAATTTTAGATATTTCCTCCCAAGGTTAACCATAGTATCTTAAAATGTGATCAAACATAAAAAATATATTTAGAATTAAATTTCAAAGGAATGTGTAAATATTTATGTTTAACATAAATGTTAATAAAATATTTGAGCATTAAGTGTTCTGGGCTCTTTTTAGAATATGCTTTCTACTTTAAAAGCATCTGGATCCCAAAGATGTTGGTTTCCTTGAAATCATTTAAATCCTAGTAACTTTATTTTTATATTCTTAGTGATCTTTGTTGTCAGAGAGTTCAAAAGTTCATTGAATTCATATCCATTTATCATAATATCTCTGTTTTATTTTAAATTTTCTCTTCTATTAATTCTATAATTATCTCACTAGAATAGCATATATACACACATACCCACTATACATTCAACAGTTCTGTTTCCCAAATTGCTGATATTTTTATCTTATTGGACAATTTCTTTATTCATTATTTTTATTCACTTATGAATAAAATAGACATGAATACATGTTGTTTCTGTTATCTTGGCCATTGTGAATAGTGCTGCAGATACCATAAGGACACAGACATCTCTTTGAGATTATAATTTCAATTCTTTGGAATATGTACCCTGAAGTAGGATTTCTGGATCATGTTGTAGTTCTATTTTTACTGTTTTCAAGGAACTCCATACTCTTTTATATAGCTGCTACACCATTTTACTTTCCCACCAAGAGTGTCCAAGGATTTCAATTGCTCCAAAACCATGCCAACACTTTTTATTTTCTGTTTTGCCAATAATAGCCAACCTAACAGGTTTGAGGTTATCTCTCACTAAAGTATTAATTTGTGTTTCCCTGATAATTAATGATGTTGAGCATATTTTCATATAACTGTTGCCTATTTTTATGTCTTTTTTTTGAGAAATATCTGCTCAAATCATTTGTGCATTTTTAAAATCGTTATTGTTTCTGTTTTGTTTTGCTTGAGTTGTAGGAGTTATTTATATATTTTGTAAGTTTGCAAATATTTCCATGAATCCTCTGCATTGCCTTTTTTTTTTTTTTTTTTGGTAGATTATCTGCTTTGCTGTGCAGAACTCTTTTAGTTTGCTGTAGTCCCATATTTTGAAAACCACAAACTACATTGTTAACTGTAGGCACCATGTCATACAGCAGGTCTCTAGAATTATTAAATCATCTGATATAATTGAGTCAGCTTCCCAGGTGGCTCAGTGGTAAAGAATCCACCAGAAAATGCAGGAGACATGGGTTCAATCCTCAGGAAGATCCCCTGAAGTGGGAAATGACAACCCACTCCAGTATTCTTGCTGGGATAATCCTATGGACAGAGGAGCATCATGGGATACAATTCATCTGGTCCCAAAGAATCGTACATGACTGACACACACAAGAGAGAGTATGATTGAAATTTTACATCCATTGGACACAGAGGGAAAAGGATTCTTGACATCGGTCTTGGCAAAAATTTCGTGAATATGGCACAAAACATAGGCAATAAAAGCAAAAATAAATGATGACTTCCAGGTTTTATCTGTGATGAATAAAGATGCTATAAAAGTCCATGTGTAGGTTTTTATGTGGAAAGAAATTTTCAACTCCGTTTGGTAATAAAAAAAAAAAAAAAGCAAAGAGTGTAATTACTGAATGTATGGTGTCTTCTATGGGCTTCCAAGGTGGCTCAGTGGTAAAGAATTTGTCTGCAATGCAGGAACAGCTGGCAGCATGTGTTCAATCCCTGGGTTGGGAAGATCCTCTGGAGAAGGAAATGTCAACCCACTCCAGTATTCTTGCCTAGGAATCCCATAGAAAGAAGACCTTGGCAGAATATAGTCCATGGAGTTTCAAAGAGTTAGACATGACTAAGCATGCACCTACTTCATGGTATCCTCTAACCCAGAGGTCCCCAACTTCTAGCCAGAGGACCAGTACCTCCTGTCAGATTAGCAGCAGCATTAGAAATCGAATGCTCAATAAATATAATGTGCTTGAATCATCCCCAAACCAACCTCCGCCACCAGTCCATGGTAAAATTGTTTTCCATGAAATGGGTGCCTGGTGCTAAAAAGGTTGGGGACAATTGTCTAGGAGGATGAGCTGATAGTTTGATTATAAGTATTTCACCTTGAGCACTGGCTATAACAGCAACAATTTATTTCTTTACAAAATAAAATTGGGAGATTAAAAGACATTTGAAAACTTTGCTCCAAGAGTAACTGCTTATCATGTTTCGTTTGCTTGTTTGGATTTTTGTTTCAATTTTGCTTTTAATTTCCCCAAGCATTATGCAAAGCAACACAGAAAGGAAAGAACTAAATAGGGTCCCTTATGTTTGTCAAATCACTGACAACTACAAGGCTGCTGTATATGAATGATCTATTGCTGTATTGCAAATCATCCAATTGAGGTGCTTAAACAACCAATATTTATTACCTCATGATTTCTGGAGATCAGGAATCTAGGTTTGACTTAGCTGGGTACTTCAGATTCAGGTTTATTAGATCCCAGTATGTTTGGCAGCAGAGGCTGTGATCATAATCAGAAACTTTTCTGGGGGAGGCAGGGATGGTTTTTGCTTCCAGCTTACTAACATCACTGTTGCCAGTTTTCAGTCACTTGTCATATGGTACACTCCATAGAGCTTCAATGCAACATCATAGATAGTTTCCCCCAGGGAAGCAATCTAAGGGAACTTGAAAAATAATACTCATGAAAGAAACCACAGCACTTTCATAAGCGTATCTTGGAAGTGATGAGTGAAGTCACTCAGTTGTGTCCGACTCTTTGTGACCCCATGGACGGTAGCCTACCAGGCTCCTCTGTCCATAGGATTTTCCAGGCAAGAGTACTGGAGTGGGTTGCCATTTCCTCCTCCAGGAGATCTTCCCAACCTAGCGATCGAACCCAGGTCTCCACATTGTAGGCAGACACTTTACCATCTGAGCCACCAGGGAAGAGCCCTTGGAAGTGATACCTCATTGAGTTTGCTATGTTCAACTTATTAGATGTGAGCCCCCATATTTAGCCAACATTTGAGGAAAGGGAATTATTTAAGGGCATTGAAATCACTGCAGATGGTGACTGAAGCCATGAAATTAAAAGACACTTGCTCCTTGGAAGAAAAGTTATGACCAATCTAGATAGCATATTAAAAAGCAGAGACATTACTTTGTCAACAAAGGTCTGTCTAGCAACAAATATCCATTCTTCCTTTGCACTGAATCTTCTTCTTCCAGAATAGGCTTCCTCTTGAAAGACTCTGACTAAAGGTTTTCTGAGCCATGCCTCTTTTATGACCCACTGGTACTATTTTTTCAACTTCCTTTGTTAAAATGATGTGTTTTGTAATAATATCATCATAATAATTCTGTGGTTTACTTATTTATCTCTGTGTACAAAGACTCTTTTTTTTTTTTTTACAAGTGTCATCACCCTAATTTTCACTAGCCAAAAGTCCTTTAGGTGGCTTATTGAATTATAGAAAGTTATAGTATAGCTGGAACTTACAGTCTTTCACAACCAGGAAGTTGACTTCCTAGCCTATCTCAAAAAGTTTTGGGAAATAGATTCTAATTTATTGTGTAACTTTTCTATTGTTTTTCATCGGAACAGTGTTCTATTTTATATGTAACTTCCTGGAGCTTCCCTGGTAGCTCAGATGATAAAGAAAATCTGTATGTAAAACAGGAGACTCAGGTTCAATCCCTGGGTCAGGAAGATCTCCTGGAGAAGGGAATGGCTCCCACTTCAGTATTATTGCCTGGAAAATCCCATGGACAGAGGAGCCTGGCAGACTACAGTACACGGGGTTGCAAAGAGTTAGATATGACCGAGTGATTAAAACTTTCACTTTCAGGAATATTGTAACATTTTTAAGGATTCAAAAAATTTATTACAGACCTTAGAGTAGTTATTCCAACATGAATTTTGGAAGCACACCCATTGTCAGAAGCTTCTTTCAGTGTATCACAGCGAAGAGAGATGAGCTCCAGTTTGAACATTTTGGGGAATGGAATCTCCTTGTGAATCATTGTGAATCAACTGCCTATCCTTGCATACATCAACTGTGAGAAGAATGGTGGAGTCCTATAAAATTGTGGGTCTCATGCTTTTCCCAGGTCAAATAACTTTGTTAAGAGGACTATGGTACGTTTAGCAATCTGACAGATCCTGGTCAAAGCACATGATTAATATCAGGGGATCATGTTTCACAGAAGGTGCTCTACTCATGAACTGTTGTGTTGGGAAGAGCTGTTGAACTAAAAAAATAATATTTGAAGTCAAGTATAGGGTAAACAAATTTATAAAACTGGGAAAAATCTTTGTTGAATAACAAGCAGATACATACAGACACACATATAAAATCAGTTTTCAGTATCTTGATGTAGGTGCTGGAAAAGACTCTTGAGAGCCTGTTGGACAGAAGGAGATCAAACCAGTCAATTTAAATGAAATCAACCCTGAATATTCATTGGAAGGACTGATGCTGAAGCTGAGGACCAATACTTTGGCCATGTGATGCAGTGAGCCAACACATTGGATTAGACCCTGATAGTGGGAAAGATTGAGGTCAGGAGGAGAACAATTGACAGAGAATGAGATGGTTGGAAGGCATCACCTATTCAATGGACATGAACTTGAGCAATCTCTGGGAGATACTGAAGGACAGGGAAGCCTGGCATGCTGTAGTCCATGGAGTTGTAAAGAATTGAACATGACTTAATGACTGAACAACAACAACATATAGCACTTTAAAACATGCAATTTTACCTTTAGAAGAAAATTAGAATACTCCATACACTTACAGATGCACTAACCAAAAAAATGAAATATCATACCAAAACTAAAAAAATTATTAACTCAGAAATTATTTTTTATAGATATTTTACATTCACCTATCTATATGGCCCAATTGTATTTATGTATAGTGTTGCTGGGAGGGATTGGGGGCAGGAGGAGAAGGGAACGACACAGGATGAGATGGCTGGATGGCATCACTGACTCAATGGACATGAGTCTGAGTGAACTCCGGGAGTTGGTGATGGACAGAGAGGCCTGGTGTGCTGTGATTCATGGGGTCGCAAAGAGTCAGACACGACTGAGCGACTGAACTGAACTGAACTGATAGTATTAAATCTCATTAATTTAACCTTGGTTGAAATTTTTTATAAAATTACATTTTAATTAAAGGTTTCTGTTATATAGTTATTTGAAGCTTTATATATATATTTTTTAATTTTTAGTTTTACTTTATTTTACTTTACAATACTGTATTGGTTTTGCCATACATTGACATGAATCCGCCACGGGTATACATGAGTTCCCAATCCTGAAACCCCTCCCACCTCCCACCCCATATCATCTCTCTGGATCATCCCTGTGCACCAGCCCCAAGCATCCTGTATCCTGTATCGAACATAGACTGGCGATTCATTTCTTACATGATAGTATACATGTTTCAATTCCATTCTCCCAAATCGTCCCACCTTCTCCCTCTCCCTCAGAGTCCAAAAGTCCGTTCTATACATCTGTGTCTCTTTTGCTGTCTCGCATACACAGTTATCATTACCATCTTTCTAAATTCCACATATATGTGTTAGTATACTGTATTGGTGTTTTTCTTTCTGGCTTACTTCACTCTGTATAATCGGCTCCAGTTTCATCCACCTCATTAGAACTGATTCAAATGTATTCTTTTTAATGGCTGAGTAATACTCCATTGTGTATATGTACCACAGCTTTCTTATCCATTCATCTGCTGATGGACATCTAGGCTGTATCCATGTCCTGGCTATTATAAACAGTGCTGCAATGAACATTGGGGTACATGTGTCTCTTTCAATTCTGGTTTCCTCAATGTGTATGCCCAGCAGTGGGATTGCTAGGTCATATGGCACACAAAAATAAACTCAAAATGGATTAAAGATCTAAATGTAAGACCAGAAACTATAAAACTCCTAGAGGAGAACATAGGCAAAATACTCTCCGACATAAATCACAGCACGATCCTCTATGATTCACCTCCCAGAATACTGGAAATAAAAGCAAAAATAAACAAATGGGATCTAATTAAAATTAAAAGCTTCTGCACAACAAAGGAGACTATAAGCAAGGTGAAAAGACAGCCTTCTGAGTGGGAGAAAATAATAGCAAATGAAGCAACTGACAAGCAACTAATCTCAAAAATACACAAGCAACTTATGCAGCTCAATTCCAGAAAAATAAACGACCCAATCAAAAAATGGGCCAAAGAACTGAATAGACATTTCTCCAGAGAAGACATACAGATGGCTAACAAACACATGAAAAGATGCTCAACATCACTCATTATCAGAGAAATGCAAATCAAGACCACAATGAGGTACCATTTCACACCAGTCAGAATGTCTGCGATCCAAAAGTCTGCAAGCAATAAATGCTGGAGAGGGTGTGGAGAAAAGGGAACCCTTTACACTGTTGGTGGGAATGCAAACTAGTACAGCCACTATGGAGAACAGTGTGGAGATTCCTTAAAAAATTGCAAATTGAAGCCTTTATATAATAAATAAATCACTGTGATAGATGTTTCTAACTTCTCAATAAAACAATTGGTGACAACATGTACATTATGCTTAATATCTATTATAAGTGCCTATAGGGAAATGTGAACATTGATGAAATAGATGTAAACATAAATAGATGTGTGGCCTAAATATTTCAGTGTCTTTTTATGAAATGATTGTTGTTTTATGACCATTATTATAGCAAATAATTTTAATATAAAATATTTTTTCAGAGCACTATCAGCTGTATGTTCCTGAGTCAGCTCAAGTTGGTTCAGCTGTTGGGAAAATCAAGGCAAATGATGCAGACACTGGCTCGAATGCGGACATGACATATTCCATCATTGATGGCGACGGCGTTGGCATATTCTCCATCTCCACTGACAAAGAGACAAGAGAAGGGATCCTTTCCTTAAAAAAGGTAAAAATACTTAGTAAGCTAGGCAATTCACTCATTTTTCTATGAAAGCAAATTTGGCAAGGTATTAATAATGTATAGTTTCAAGTCATTAAAATGACAAAGTATTTCCTCTTTAATGTGTAATTACATTTTAATTATGATTATGTCTAACTGTTTAAATCATTTCTTAAGTGTTAGTTGCTGAGTTGTGTCCGACTCCACAACCCCAAGGACTGTAGCCCACCAGGGCTTCTCTGTCCATGGGATTCCTCAGTCAAGAATACTGGAGTGGGTTGCCATTTCCTCCTCCAGTGTATCTTCCTGCAGGCAGATTCTTTACTATCTGAGCCACCAGGGAAGCCCTGTGTGTTTTAGTATGGTGGGAAGAACAGATGTAGAATACACTATGAATGTATTCCCTTATTTTTATTTTCAGATAACATCGTTATCATGAATTCCAGTTCTATTAATATCATTATTTTATGTTATGCTAATAAAAGTAGCATTATAAGACTTTCCTGCTTGATGGTCATGGACCTTTTAGTGAAGTCATTTACTTCTCATTACCCTCATTCTGTTTTATTCCTGAGAATTTGTCACCAGACTAAATCTATTGCCTTTTGCTTTTAAGAGAACACTATGCTCATGCCTCTATAAGAATGAAGTAGAACACAGGCAGTTAGCAAAGGAGAATTTAAATGTAACTTCTAAAGCAGTATGCCTCAGTGTTTAAATGTTTAACAATTTCAGCTTGAAAATCTAGTAACACGCAAGTCCCTAGACCTTACCTTCATTATATTTTGATTCAGAAAGGCTGGAATGGGAGTGGGGAATTAGTCTTTTTAACAAGTACTCTGGATGATTTTACTGTATAGTATGTTGAGAACAAAGGCTGAAAAATTATATTCTGATGGCTCAAATGATACAGAATCTACCTTCAGTGTGGGAGACCTGGGTTCTATCCCTGAATTGGGAAGATCCCCTGGAAGAGGGCATGGAAACCCATTCCAGTATTCTTGCCTGGAGAATCCCCATGGACAAAGGAGCCTGGTAGGTCATAGTCCATGGGGTCACAAAGAGTCAGACACGGCTGAACAACTAAGGACACACACTGTAACAGTGAAGTGAATCTATCAATATGTCAGTCTATCAATCATCTATTTATCTATTTGAATCTAGTTGTCATTTATTACATTATCTAGCTATCTGTCTAGATATCTGTGGGTTTTTGTATATATATTTATCTTTGCACTATATAAAATCTCATTTATTCTTCTAATAATCATAATTTTATATTGATTTAAGATTGAAGATTAATATGTCTTTTGTATGTCACAAAAGGGCCCTGAGAAGCAGTTTAAAGTGTGCAAATACTTATGAAATAGTCATCACTGATATATATATGATATTGATTCTTCACCTAAATATCTTCTCATTTTAATCTTTCTGAAATTGTCAAAATTGGATAAAAAATGTATTGATAAAAGAGTTAATTTTCACATCTTTAGTTTAACAAATATTGAGTTTTAAGTGTCTCTTAAGTGCCAGGAATTGTGTTCTACACGAGCCATGAAAGCCTGAGCAGTCTCAGCCTGCTTAGTGCTTCCCACCTGTGGAAGCAGAGAGACACCAATAGACTATCACATGCACTCTTAGATGGATAATAAAAGTGATCTATGACAGAGAGTTCAGAGAAGGCAATGGCAACCCACTCCAGTACTCTTGCCTGGAAAGTCCCATGGACTGAGGAGCCTGGCGGGCTGTAGTCCATGGGGTCGCGAAGAGTCAGACATGACTGAGCAACTTCACTTTCACTTTTCACTTTCATGCATTGGAGAAGGAAATGGCAACCCACTTCAGTGTTCTTGCCTGGAGAATCCCAGGGATGGGGGAGCCTGGTGGGCTGCCATCTATGGGGTCGCACAGAGTCCGTCACGACTGAAGCGACTTAGCAGCAGCAGCAGCAGCAGCATGACAGAGAGTTAAACAGTGCTATTGGGAAGACAAAATCTAGGGTGTTTAATCCTGTCTGATTAGTTAGCAGAGGTTGAACAGAGAAATAAACAATACTTCAAATCAGTTCATTTCAGTTCAGTTGCTCAGTCCTGTCCAACTCTTTGTGACCCCATGAATCGCAGCACGCCAGGGCTCCCTGTCCATTACCAACTCCCGGAGTTCACCCAAACTCATGTCCATCGAGTCAGTGATGCCATCCAGCCATCTCATTCTCCATCATCCCCTTCCCTTCCTGCCCCTAATCCCTCCCAGCATCAGAGTCTTCTCCAAAGAGTCAACTCTTCACATGAGGTGTCAAAGTACTGGAGTTTCAGCTTTAGCATCATTCCTTCCAAAGAACACCCAGGACTGATCTCCTTTAGGATGGACTGGTTGGATCTCCTTGCAGTCCAAGGGACTCTCAAGAGTCTTCTCCAACACCGCAGTTCAAAAGCATCAATTCTTCGGCATTCAGCCTTCTTCACAGTCCAACTCTCACATCCATACATGACCACAGGAAAAACCATAGCCTTGACTAGACAGAACTTTGTTGGCAAAGTAATGTCTCTGCTTTTGAATATGCTATCTAGGTTGGTCATAACTTTCCTTCCAAGGAGTAAGTGTCTTTTCATTTCATGGCTGCAATCACCATCTGCAGTGATTTTGGAGCCCCCCAAAATACAGTCTGACACTGTTTCCACTGTTTCCCCATCTATTTCCCATCAAGTGATGGAACCAGATGCCATGATCTTCATTTTCTGAATGTTGAGCTTTAAGCCAACTTTTTCACTCTCCTCTTTCACTTTCATCAAGAGGCTTTTTAGTTCCTCTTCACTCTCTGCCATAAGGGTGGTGTCATCTGCACATGTGAGGTTATTGATATTTCTCCAGGCAATCTTGATTCCAGCTTGTGCTTCTTCCAGTCCAGCATTTCTCATGATGTCCTCTGCATAGAAGTTAAATAAGCAGGGTGACAATATACAGCCTTGACGTACTCCTTTTCCCATTTGGAACCAGTCTGTTGTTCCGTGTCCACTTCTAAATGTTGCTTCCTGACCTCCATACAGGTTTCTCAAGAGGCAGGTCAGGAGGTCCGGTATTCCCATTTCTTTCAGAATTTTCCACAGTTTATTGTGATCCACACAGTCAAAGGCTTTGGCATAGTCAACAAAGCAGAAATAGATGTTTTTCTGGGACTCTTCCTTTTTCCATGATCCAGCAGATGTTGGCAATTTGAGGTAATTAGGTGAGAGAATTAAAGGAAGAGGAAAGAAAACACAATGAGAACCTGAGTGGGGTGGAATGTGGCACAGTGAGAACCTAAATAACATCCTTGATTCTGGAGTAGAGAAAGTGAAGAAGTGAGTGCTTTGGAAATCACACAGAAATCTGTTATATTTAACCTGATGGAAAGCCACTGAAGCTATCTAAGCAGGAAGTGACAAGGTCTCATTTGATGTCTCTATTTCTAATGAATTTTTAAACTACAAGAGAATGAGATTATTTTTTTAATTTGTTGCTGCATTCCCAATCTAGCATGTTTTCTGACACTGAATAGGCATTCAATAAGCACTAGCATAATGAATGGATATATTGAATTGGCCAAAAAAGTTTGTTTTGGGCTTTCTATAAAATGTTAAGTAAAACTCAAATGGACTTTTTGGCCAACACAATGCTATAGACTGAAAAATGAAACAAGGAATATCTGCTTTTCATTCCTTGAATGGCTTCTTTACTCAAATAAATCCAGGTAAGTGGATGAATAATTCTTTCTGAAAGATGAATCCTAAACCCTAGGGAACACTAGCATTTAAGAAACAAGCAGAAGGCAAGAAAGAGAGTCTTTGAAGAAAATATCAAAATAAAAAGAGAATTTTATCAGTGAAAATTCCCAAGGAGGCTGAATAGGAGGGATATAGTCATTAAAAACATGAAGGATTCTAGATCTATGAAACCATTTAGGATTATAAAAGTTAATTCAGCTCACCATCAGCATGTCATTTTCATCACAATAGAGAGTAATATCACATTTATTGCGTGTTTCCTCTGTGTCAGGAAGGGTTTTAAGAGCTTATTCCCAAATCTTTATTGAGCTGGTACACATTATGGAGCTTCCCTGGTGGTTGAGTGGTAAACAATCTACCTGTCAATGCAGGAGTCGCAGGACACTCAAGTATGATCCTCAGGTTGCGAAGATCCCCTGCAGTAGAAAATAGCAACCCACTCCAGTATTCTTGCCTGTAAAATTCCATGGACAGAGGAGTCTGGTGGGCTACAGTCCATGGGTTGCAAAGATTCAGAGTCGGATACGACTGAGCAACTGAGCACACAGGCACACCTTTACCATTCCTTTAAACCTAACTAGAATGGTGTGTGGGCTTTCCTGGTGGCTCAGTGGTAAAGAATCCACCTGCCAATGCAGGACATGTGGTTTGATGCCTGTGTCAGGAAGTTTCCCTGTTGAAGGAAATGGCAACCCACTCCAGTTTTCTTGCTTGGAAAATCCGATGAACAGAGGAGCCTGGCAGGCTGCCATCCATGGGGTTGCAAAAAAGTCAGACATGACTTACCGACTAAAACAACAGAAATTAATGACAGAAAATTTGGCTCAGGAGTTTGTCTCTTTAGAATCTCAAAAGTTACTTGTATTACCTGCTTGAAAGGAAACATGAAGGAAACATCTGCTACAATGAAAAGAACAAATTTACTGTAGTGTAGAGACTATGATGATGCTGTGAAAGTGCTGCACTCAATATGCCAGCAAATTTGGAAAACTCAGCAATGGCCACAGGACTGGAAAAGGTCAGTTTTCATTCCAATCCCAAAGAAAGGCAGTGCCAAAGAATGATTAAACTACCGCACAATTGCCCTCATCTCACACACTAGTAAAGTAATGCTCAAAATTCTCCAAGCCAGGCTTCAGCAATAAGTGAACTGTGAACTTCCTGATATTCAAGCTGGTTTTAGAAAAGGCAGAGGAACCAGAGATCAAATTGCCAACATCCTCTGGATCATGGAAAAAGCAAGAGAGTTCCAGAAAAACATCTATTTTTGCTTTATTGACTATGCCAAAGCCATTGACTGTGTGGATCACAATAAACTGTGGAAAATTCTGAAAGAGATGGGAATACCAGACCACCTGACCTGTCTCTTGAGAAATCTGTATGCAGGTCAGGAAGCAACAGTTAGAACTGGACATGGAACAACAGACTGGTTCCAAATAGGAAAAGGAGTGTGTCAAGGCTGTATACTGTCACCCTGCTTATCTAACTTCTATGCAGAGTACATCATGAGAAATGCTGGACTGGAAGAAGCACAAGCTGGAATCAAGATTGCCTGGAGAAATATCAATAACCTCAGATAGGCAGATGACACCACCCTCATGGCAGAGAGTGAAGAGGAACTAAAAAGCCTCTTGATGAAAGTGAAAGAAGAGAGTGAAAAAGTTGGCTTAAAGCTCAACATTCAGAAAATGAAGATCATGGCATCCAGTCCCATCACTTCATGGGAAATAGATGGGGAAACATTGGAAACAGTGTCAGACTGTATTTTGGGGGGCTCCAAAATCACTGCAGATGGTGATTGCGGACATGAAATTAAAAGACGCTTACTCCTTGGAAGGAAAGTTATGACCAACCTAGATAGTATATTCAAAAGCAGAGACATTACTTTGCCAACAAAGGTCCGTCTAGTCAAGGCTATGGTTTTTCCAGTAGTCATGTATGGATGTGAGAGTTGGACTGTGAAGAAGCCTGAGCGCCGAAGAATTGATGCTTTTGAACTGTGGTTTTGGAGAAGACTTTTGAGAGTCCCTTGGACTGCAAGGAGATCCAACCAGTCCATTCTGAAGGAGATCAGCCCTGGGATTTCTTTGGAAGGAATGATGCTAAAGCTGAAACTCCAGTACTTTGACACCTCATGTGAAGAGTTGACTCATTGGAAAAGACTTTGATGCTAGGAGGGATTGGGAGCAGGAGGAGAAGGGGACGACAGAGGATGAGATGGCTGGATGGCATCACTGACTTGATGGATGCGAGTCTGAGTGAACTGCTGGAGTTGGTGATGGACAGGGAGGCCTGGCGTGCTGCGATTCATGGGGTCGCAAAGAGTCGGACTCGACTGAGTGACTGAACTGAACTGAATTGAACTGAGATACTATGTATGGGAGGCAAAGAAATGGGAGAAAAAAGTTTAAACACACCATGCTCTTTGAGAAGCTTTGTAGTAAAGCCAGGGAGGCAAATAAATGAGAAGATCATAAAACAAAGATTTTAATTGTAAGTTGGGAGATGGAAAGTGTGTTGATAACAGATGGATAAAAAGTCAAGAGACAAGAAATAGGATGCTAAAGAGAGGGTAATTTAATTAAAAAGATGCTCTGAATTAGAGATGACCCTGTTTGAGATATTGATTGCAGATGGAAAGAAAGAATTTATGATAATATGCCCCCTTCTTTGACATAATCAAATAGGAGGGAGAATTTAATGTTTGCAGATACATTTGGAGTGATCTAGCTGGAATATCGGAGAAGGCGATGGCACCCCACTCCAGTACTCTTGCCTGGAAAATCCCATGGACAGAGCAGCCTGGTAGGCTGCAGTCCATGGCGTCGTGAAGAATCGGACACGACTGAGTGACTTCACTTTCACTTTTCACTTTCATGCATTGGAACAGAAAATGGCAACCCACTCCAGTGTTCTTGCCTGGAGAATCCCAGTAATGGGGGAGCCTGGTGGGCTGCCATCTATGGGGTCACACAGAGTTGGACACGACTGAAGTGACTTAGCAGCAGCAGCAGCAGCAGCAGCTGGAATATATGTGGGGGAATGGGAAACAGAGGATCCTTCCCAACTGAGAACTATTGTTTGTATAAAGTAAGAAGTTTTATTATCTTTATAAAATGTGGGGGAAGTCATGGATGGTGTGAATACACACATAATATAAAATATAAGTATATATTTTGTGATTAAGAACAATGGGGATCTTATCACCCTTCATGGCCTCAATTAATTTTAAGTTGCTTGTGAAAAATGAAGCCAAAATCATATGTGTGCACGTGTGTGCACCTATATGTGATTAACATTCTCTATTCTATATTGCATACACACATGCACATACACAAAAGGTATTTTCAAGGTAAGTGTTGTAATTGTGTTAATTGGTAATGTTAATACTAAAAATAACATTGATATTTAATGAGTCCAAATTATCTTTCACTTTTTTTCCTGAATTTATTTTTTTAATACAGTCTATACTTCCTCTAAAATCCAATGTGTGCATTTATCTAATTTCTTAATCCTTCAGATTAGGATTATCCATTTTAGAGTTATTCCATTGATAGATATATATATATATATATATATATATATATATATATATATATATATAATGATACAAACTATTGCAATTTGAAAATTAAGCTATATAACTCTGTGGATTTTAACCTTCAAGAGGCACTCATACAGATGGCAGGAAATAGATAAAACAGTCCTTTCGAACTTGTTCCTTATTTAATCTCTAAGGCAGCTCACTTGAGCCAGCAAGGCAGAACAGCTAATCTTCCCAAAGATCAAAATCAGCCCTGCTCTATAAATCAGTTTGCAGAAGCATCCGCACATTCTTTCTATATCATGCCTTCATCAGAAAATTGCCAAGTTGAATTCACTGGTCCATGGTGCAGTATGTTGTAAATACACTTTGATAACTTTCATCCCTTGTTTAATGGACCCTGACTGGGTGGAAAGGGGAAAAAGATAGGGATGAATGCAAGTTGATGCATTCTTTCCTGTGACATAAGCCTCTGTAGCCAGGGATATGCTTTGTAGTAGCCTCTCTAAGATTCAGTTCTTGTGGCCCCTATGTCAGTTTGCTTTCTTTATAGAAGTTATTCCATTTTTTGGTTTGTTTGTTTTAACTCAAGGTTCCAGCCCAATTTTCTTTTATGACTTTCGGCAAACAGTATCTGTAGTACCACTTTTCTTCTTCAAGTATACTTAATGGCAAAAACAATGCCTATTATTTTAAGCCTAAAATCTTAAACTTGGTTTTTAAGTCAGTGAAGGACAGTGGAAAATACCATCTTTACTGTTGAATGAAAAATATATTTTGGTCTTGCCATGTAAGAGATGTATGACATTATCACAAATCTCTAATTTCAGTTTTCTTAATTTTAATGTGCTACAAAGTGATTGTTACAGAGAGACAAATAAAGTAAAATAGTGCTCTAAGTTATGCCTGGCTAATAAGCACAGTGATACTTCAATATCTACATTTCTTCTTTTCTTTCTTTCTTCCTCTATTTGCACTGAATGTTAACTACACTTTCCAGAAAACTCCATGAGCTTATCTTACTGCCTTCCTTTATTTCACATTATCTATATCACCTATAATCACATAAAGAATAGCACATCCTATGTATACTTTTGTGAATGATATAAATATTTTCTCACTGAAGCATAGCTGATTTACAATGTCAGATTAGTTTCAGGTATACAGCACAGTGATTTCTATAGACAGTTATATATATATGAATATAACTGTCAATATATATATAGATATATATAACATATCTATCTATCTATATCTATATCTATATATCTTCTGCAGATTTTTCCCTCAGAGGATATTACAAAATATTGAGTATAGTTGCCCATACTATAAAGTATAGTTATACATAGTAGTCGTACCTGGTTTTACATAGTAGTGTGTTTATATTAATGCCATCTTCCTAATTTATCCCTCCTCATCCCTCTTCCCCTTTGGTATCGTGTGCATAAACACCCTGGTAGCTCAGATGGCAGAGTCTCATAAACATCCTGGTGGCTCAGATGGCAGAGTCTTCCTGCACTGTGGGAGACCTGGGTTGGATCTCTGGGTTGGGAAGATCTCCTGGAGGAGGAAATGGCAACCCACTCTAGTCTTCCTGCCTGGTAAATCCTGTGGACAGAGGAGCCCAGCAGGTTACAGTCCATGGGGTGGCAGAGTTGGACACGACTGAGCCACTAAGCACAGCACAGCAGGGACTGTCATTCATGGCTTTTGGCAATCTACATCCCCCTCTGTCTTCTGTAAGCATTTTTATCAAAATTCTAGTTTTGTCTTTGTAGTGTAACATTTCTAGGTAGGTTTCACTCACACATATCTTTCTTTGATTTATCGTCTCTGTTTTACATATCAAGGTAAGCATCTCTCTAGTTTTTCATTGTGCAAGTGTTAGTCGCTCAGTCGTGTCAGACTCTTCGGAATCCCATGGACTGTAGCTGACCAGGCTGCTCTGTTCATGGGATTTTACAAGCAAGAATATGGCAGTAGGTTGCCGTTTCCCCCTCCAGGGGATCTTCCTTACCCGGAGAGGAGCCCAGATCTCCTGCATTGCTAGTGGGAAAGAACCTGCCTGCAAATGCTGGAGATCTAAGAGATGAAGGTTCAGTCCCTAGCTCGGGAAGATCCCCTGGAGGAGGGCACAGTAATCCATTCCAGTACTCTTGTCTGGAGAATCCCATGGACAGAGACGACTGGCAGGCTACAGTCCATAGGGTTGCACAGAGTCCGACAGGAGTGAAGCGACTTAGCATGCATGGTGTGCTCCAGCACTGCAGTCAGATTCTTTATCATCTGAGCCACCAAGGAAACTCCAGCAATTCTATACCCTTCTTACATCTTCTAGATCTAGTAGAGTAGAAAGAACTTATTCTAATTAATTCATTATAAATATACTGAAAAATCCCATGGACAGAGAAACCTGGTGGGCTATAGTTCTTGGGGTAACAAAGGGTTGGACATGAATGAGCAACTGAGCACAGCACCAACATACTGATAATTTCCAGGAACGTGTATCTAATGTGTGCTCTGTGTATGTGTATCTCTATCCACAGTAGTTGGTGCACATTTTTTTTGCAACTGGATACCTTGTATTTTTTTTAATTTTATACTCTATATCATTTATAACATTTTATTTAATAAAGGATCAGAGGTGGATAGTGACAGTAAACCTAAAAAGTTATAGAAGTATTTGTTTAAGTTTAAATTAACCCTGAGAAAAAATAGGAAATGTTTCCAACTAAAACCATACTACACCCATTCAAAATAATCACATTTTTAAATTGTTAGTGGATTGTATTTACTGAATTTTTCTGTATCATTTCTTTGTCTTGCGTTGAGTGACAGAATAAGAATCAGGATGTTCTTTGCCATCTGACTGTAAAGTTTTGAGGCTGTGAGCCACAAAGTGCAATAAAAATATGGTATACCAACTTATTACAAATGCACACACTTCATACATAAGAAGAAATAGGTTTCTAATACTAATGAACTATTTAAATAAAACATTCATTAGAGATTATATTTAAAAATCAGTCAAACTATTATTTTTATTATTATAAGATTTAAGTATCTTGAAAGTGGTCTCTTGTTCAGCCAGAAACTGAAGAGACAAAAGCTCAATTCTGTGAAATCTACCACTGTATTTATAATACCTTTGACAGAGGACTGCTTTGTGGCAACTTTAGTTCTGATTCTTCATTCATAGGCATGGCTATGGAGTGATAGATTCATTGAAACTACTTTGACATTAATTAACACTTTTTAACACCTATTCCAGTAATATTATTTGGGCTTCCCCAGTGGCTCAGTGGTAAGAATCTGCCTGCAATGCAGGAGATTCAAGTTCGATCCCTGGGTCCTGGAAGATCCCCTAGAGTAGGGTGTGGCAACCCACTCCAGTATTCTTGCCTGGGAAATCCTATGGAGAGAGGAGCCTGGGGGCTACAGTCCATGGGGTCACAAACAGTCAGACACAACTGCAAAGACTGAGCACTCGGCACCGTAATATTTAGTATACTAGTTGGAAATTAACGATTTGTTGAAACAGCCTGTTGAGTTGAGCTATCCACAACTTAAAAAAAAAAAACAAAAAACTAAAAGTAGAGCTACCATAAGACCCTGCAATCCCACTTCTAGGCATATATGTGGAGGAAAACATGATCTGAAAAGATACATGCACCCCAATTTTCATTGCAGCACTGTTAATAATAGTCAAGATGTAGAAGCAACCTAAATATCCACTGATAGCAGAATGGATAAAGAAGATGTAGTACATATATACAATGGAATATTACTCAGCCATTGAAAAGAATTAAATGATGTCATTTACAGAAGCATAGATGGACCTAGAGAGTCTCATACTGAGTAAAGTAACTCAGACAGGGAAGGAGAAACATTGTATGACATACCTTATATGTGGAATCTAAAATGAAATGGTACAAATCAACTTACAAAACACAGAGAGACTCATAGAGTTAGAGAACAAACATGGTTTCCAAGGGGGAAGGGATAGTAGGAAGTTTGGCAAGGTTATGTACAATACACACTGCTGTGTAAAACGTATTTAAAATGGATAACCAACAAGGTCCTACTGTATAACACAAGGAACTCCATTCAATGTTAGGTGGCAACCTGGGTAGGAGGGGGATTTCAAGAGAATGGATACATGTATAAGTATGACTGAATTTTTTCTGCTGTTCACCTGAAACCATCACAAAATTGACTATACCCCAATACAAAAGTAAAATTTCAAAATAACCAAATAATAGAATATGCTTTTCTTCAGAAAATTCCAGGATTTGGCCATATTTTGCACAATTGCAGTTCCATTTTTTATTAAAATATTGGTCTCAATATCATTATTACCATCCCATTTCAATGATGGAACACATGGATCATGATGCAATATAATAACTGGATGAAGGAGAGGTCCTATGAGTCATTTTTATTATGTAGGAAAACACCCAATACAATATTATAAAGTAATTAACCTCCAATTAAAATAAAAAAATATATATTAAAAAAATAAAAGTTATCCAGATAATTAAAAAAAAAGAGAAAACAGAATTTTAGGATCTTTTCTTGGACTCCATAAAGAAGTGAGTCTTAGAATAACTTGGCTAAATGCTGTTTTTGGTATCTGTCTATTTATGATGGTTGCATAGTTCCAGAGAAGGAATATATTAGTGTGATTTAATTAATAGTAGAAGTGATTAATGAGAAACAATTAAAATGTTCCAAATATGTAGAGCTGGCTAGAAAATGATTGATGGGGAAGATGATAACTTATCTACAGGAATATGAAATATGTTCTTATTAAGGAGGGAAAAGTTTGATTTTATAAGTAAGAAAGAGCAATGATATGTGAAAGTAATTACTAGGAGTAATATGATAAAATTAAGAAATGAAAACTTAAGATTAAAATTGGAACCAGTCAGTGACAGTGAACTGCATTAGAACATTGAAAAGTAACTAAAGAAAAGTAAGAGAAGCCCCACTGCTTGGGGAAGTTAGAATTATACCAGAATAAACAGCTCTAACTGTCACAGAGATGAGAGAAGATTTTGCAAGAAAAAAGTTTCAAGTGTTTCAGTTTTTTAGCTTTGTGAGTCTGAATTAAGAAATTATAAAACTACTAAGAGTTTTGGTAGCCAGAATTAATGAAGTTATAATTAATGAAGTTAATAATTCATGTTCAATGTAATTATAAACACTTGGCAAGAGGCAAGAATGTATCCTTTAATAGTGAGGAAATTTTATTCCACTAAAAATCTGGCAGAAAGTGAAGAAGAGCTAAAGAGCCTCTTGATGAAAGTGAAAGAGGAGAGTGAAAAAGTTGGCTTAAAGCTCAACATTCAGAAAACGAAGATCATCACATCTGGTCCCATCACTTCATGGCAAAATGATAGGGAAAAGTGGAAACAGTGACAGACTTTATTTTGGGGGGCTCCAAAATCACTGAAGATTGTTATTGCAGCCATGAAATTAAAAGACACTTGCTCCTTGGAAAGAAAGCTTGACCAACCTAGACAGCATATTAAAAAGCAGAGACATTACTTTGCCAACAAAGGTCCATCTAGTCAAAGCGATGGTCTCTTCAGTAGTCATGTATGGATGTGAGAGTTGGACTATAAAGAAAGCTGAGTGCCTAAGAATTGATGCTTTGGAACTGTGGTGTTGGAGAAGACTCTTGAGAGTCCCTTGGACTGCAGGGAGATCCAACCAGTCCATTCTAAAGGAGATCAGTCCTGAATATTCATTGGAAGGACTGATGCTGAAGCTGAAACTGAAACTCCAGTACTTCGGCCACCTGATGTGAAGAACTGACTCATTTGAAAAGACCCTGTTGCTGGGAAAGACTAAAAGCAGGAGGAGAAGGGGACAACAGAGGATAAGCTGGTTGGATGGCATAACCAATTCAATGGACATGAGTTTGAGTAAACTCCAGGAGTTGGTGATGGACAGGGAGCCTAGCATGCTTCAGTCCATGGGGTCACAAAGAGGCAGACACAACTGAGTGACTGAACTGAACTGAAAAATCTGTTCCTTGTTAGTCATCAAGTTGAAATGTTATATTATACCCTTTATATGCTAATTAGATTTTAGGCAGACTATCACAGTGCTTAAGAGCAAAGCCTGTAGAGTTCCCACTGCCTGATTTCAAATCCCAAGTATATCACTTATAGGCCCCTGAATAAGTTTCTTGACTTTTATGTACTTTGTTTTCTTCATTTGTAAATGGAAACAGTTGTAACTCACAAGAGTTGTGATCATTAAATTAGTTAATATATGTTAGCTGTTTCGTTCACACATAGGAATTAACTTCATATTTTAAAAATAACATAAAATTTTTCATCCTTCAAGTGTAAACTATAAAATAGCACTTTTCCATACTCTAAACAAAGCTATATTTGAAATTGAGGGAGGCTATTAATCACCCACCATGTACCAGGAATTATGCCAGATAACTAAAATGTGAAGATGAATTAGATAATATTCTCTCTCTTAGAGGAAACTGAGTAGCCATGATACATTGTTATAATACAAGATGTCAAATGTTAATGGTAGGAGTTTATTTAAGTTGTCATAAGCACTCAGATAAAAGAGGGCCAATTTTTCAAAGGTGGAGGACGGTCTGGAAACATTTTCATGGGAGATTTGTTTTAAGCATGCGTGAATACTTCCCATATACTCAGGAAAGTAAATCTGAGTCCCAGTCTTTATATCCAATTGAAGCACCCTTCATATATGGAGATCACAGATAGTTTTGAGCTTTAAAAATGAGGAAATATTATGAATATATAACATGATCTGACCACAATAGTTGTTGCATGAGTCACCTGGAGTTTTCTATGTTTTTTCTGAAATACAGCTTTATGACCCAACAACTAAGAGTTTGTAATACCAAACTTAGAATGAAAACTGGATTACCAACTGTGCTGGGGTGTCTTCTTTCCCAGGTGTGCCAGGGCAGTCACAGAAACTGGAAAACAATTTGTGAGGGACAATTTATAGGCCCTATAAACCCAAGCACTGCCAAATTTCAGACTCCCACATTCCCAGAACTGCAAGAGAATACATTTTTTGCTGTTTTAAATCACCCAGTGTTTACTGTTATGGCAGCCCACAGCAACGAATGCAGTGGCATTTATACAAAAACTAATAAACTAATACAAATATTAAGCAACCTCTTGTCACCTGTTAAAAGATGCTTACTCCTTGGAAGGAAAGTTATAACCAACCTAGATAGCATATTGAGAAGCAGAGACATTACTTTGCCAAAAAAGATCTGATGGTTTTTCCAGTAGTCATGTATGGATGTGAGAGTTGGACTGTGAAGAAAGCTGAACGCCAAAGAATTAATGCTTTTGAACTGTGGTATTGGAGAAGACTCTTGTGAGTTCCCTTGGACTGCAAGGAGAGCCAGCCAGTCCATTCTAAAGGAGATCAGTCCTGGGTGTTCTTTGGAAGGAATGATGCTAAAGCTGAAATTCCAGTACTTTGGCCACCTCATGAGAAGAGTTGACTCATTGGAAAAGACTCTGATGCTGGGAGGGATTTGGGGCAGGAGGAGAAGGGGACGACAGAGGATGAGATGGCTGGATGGCATCACTGACTCAATGGACGTGAGTTTGAGTGAACTCCAGGAGTTGGTGATGGACAGGGAGGCCTGGTGTGCTGCGATTCATCGGATTGCAGAGTCCGGCACGACTGAGTGACTGAGCTGACTGACTGACTGAACTGACTGTCACCTGTAGAACCATTCTAGTAAAACAAAGCATATCACAAGTTGAATTATTCCAGAAATGGTTCAGTGTCAGAAAATCAATTATATTAGTATATCAAGGATATTATGGAGAAGGAAATGGCAACCCACTTCAGTATTCTTACCTAGAGAACTCTGTGGACAGAGGAGCCTGGTGGGCTGCTGTCCTTGGGGTCGCACAGAGTCAGGCACGACTGGAGTGACTTAGTAGCAGCAGCAGAAAGGATATTAATACATATCAAGGATATGCCAATACATATCCTTGTTATAGTTCCTAGTAATCATATATTGCTAGTATATTTGATTACTTATGATTATCATGATTGCATCATATTTAGCATAGCTAGATAAAATACTAAAATTTAAAACATTAAATTTAGCTAGTGACAGTTTCCTGGCATAAGTATATCCTATTTGGTAATTGACACATATGATATTAAAATTATTTTAATTTACTAAATTTGTCAACAATAGTCATCAGTTCAGTTCAATTCAGTTGCTCAGTTGTGTCCAACTCTTTGCAACTCCATGGACTGCAGCATGCCAGCCTTCCCTGTCCTTCACCAGCTCCCAGGCTTGCTCAAACCCATGTCCATCGAGTCAGTGATGCCATCCAATCATCTCATCTTCTGTTGTCCCTTTCTCCTTCTGCTTTCAATCTTTTCCAGCGTCAGGGTCTTTTTCAGTGAGTCAGTTCTTTCCGTCAGGTGGCCAAAGTATTGAAACTTCAGCTTCAGCATCAGTCCTTCCAGTGAATACATTTGTTAACTGTGAGCTTCGATGATGACATAGTTTTGGTTCCTGACTCTAAGAACTTGTACCGCAACTGAGACCAATCCAGGGAATTAAGGCCAAGGCATAAAAAACAAAATGAAAACAGAGTCTGATAGAGTTCCTGGAATATTTCTCCTTAAACATTAAGATTATGTTAGTAAACTCCAGTAGAACACCTTTCCCTTAGACGCATCTGCTTCTCATCTTAAACACTGATAATCCAGACTTACAGTTTTGAAAAGAAAGAAAGAAAAAAGAAACTTGGCATGGGTCTGATATTTTGTCAAATGGGATAAACAGTATGCAAATTATAGGCCCCCCCACCCCCCACCCCAGTATCTTGGCAAGGCAAAATCTAGGAGTAAATAATGGTGAACATTATCAAAGACTGGAGGCTCATCTTTCCAAGAGTTGTCAAGTGGCTCAAAAGGGTTGATTGTTTTAATCTGTACAATTCAGATGTCAGAATCCTGCCCCCTAAAACTGCAGGCATGGGCAGTTGAAATTTTAACATTGTATAGCTGGAAAAGGTTATTTATCATGCTCATAAACAATCTCTGGTTCTATAATTGCCCTAATCAACTTCCTACTATGCCTCACACATATGAATTTGTTCTGTATACTTTTTTTTTTTTTGGTTGCTGTTTTGTTTTATGATAGGAAAAGTGTGTGTTTTGTATACTCTCAGTTAAACATGTTTTTTTTTTTTTGCTTTCTTTGGTATTTTTATAACCTGAGAATGTTTTTAAATTTTTTCCCTTCATCTTTTAATCAAAACTAGGTATTAGATGAATAGATTTCACTGTTCTTGATTTATTGTTTTTGATAGACTACTTTCACATAATAAAAATAAAAATCTTATAACTATGAAAAATGATACCCTTAGACAGAGTTCTAACTAATTTCCTGGGAACAAAAGACTATTAGGAAATTACTGAGTGATCTGCTTATAGTGTGTGAATAATACATACTTGGATGGCATTACCAGGATTTACAGTAAATGGAAAAAATTATAATCCTAATTCTTTGTACACTATTGTATATTCTTTGTTTTAATATAAAACCAAGAATTAACATATTTTATTTTGTATACATAATCTTGCAAAAAAAATCCTCCAAAATTGTAATTTATTTCCAGTTTCTCTAATTTGCAATTTAGCACTGCAGTGTTTTCTTTATAAATGAGCTTACTAAAACTATTTCCATGTGTGTTATTAATTCATCTGCTTCTTAAATTTTGTCCTGATCCAAAATATCCTCTCTTTCCTTAATGACTTGAGATGGGTCCTATCCATCCATCTGCCAGACTTGACAAACAGGTCCTTTAAAATGATTATCTCTTTCTTGGGGTACTTAAATATATATGAGTTAATCATAAACATGAAACCATGTGTTCACATAAAAATCTATACCTTAGCAGTAGGTAGGCCAGTGTTAAGATAAATGACATTTAACTTGCCAGGGGATCTGCTAAAAATGGAAAGAGAGATGCCTGTTGTATTGAATGCACAGCTTGATAATAATATCTGATGGGACAGAGGTGGCTAAAATTATTTCCACAAGTTGCATTGAAAGTCTTTCTGACTATCAGTGAACCTTAGTCATGACAAAGTCTACCAGATGCAGTGGGTTAAGTCTAAAAAATCACATTGCTTTTCGACAAGTAGTAAACCTACCAAGGGTGTTGCTTTCCATGAGCCAAATATCTAGATTCTGACGGCCCCTGCTCCTCTGTGCCAAGGGGACCATATCCATGCACCTAATTCTTGATAGGCAGCAATTGTGTACAATTTTGAGGAGAGGTCATTTAAATTTGGATGAAACTTATTGAATTACTCCAAAATAGATTCTTACTTACTAATGTTAAGGAGAAAGGAGTCAAGGAAAGAAAAGTACAATGAATCTGTGGGTCCAACTAAAAGTCATGCAAGTCCCCAAACAAGATGGATATTAGATACACTGGCAATTCATTTCTAGCTTTAATTCTCTGAGAAGGAAATGTCTCCCACTTGGTGGGTCATAAACTGCAGATCAAGTAGCCTTTCTTTAAAATTCTTGTTTTGTCACTCAGTCATGTCTGATTCTTTGCAACCCCATGGGCTGCAGCATGCCAGGCTTCCCTGTCCTTCACTGTCTCCTGGAGTATGCTCAAACTCATGTCCATTGAGTCGATGATGACAAACTACCATCTCGTTCTCTGTCATCCCCTTCTTCTCCTACCTTCTATCTTTCCCAGCATCAGGGTCTTTTCCGATGAGCTGGCACTTTTCACCAAGTGGCCAACGTATTAGAGCTTCAACATCAGTCCTTCCTTTGGTTTCTCTTCTTTAAAATATATAAATCTAAAATATATAATATTTTGCTGTATATAAATGTATATGTATTATATATTAGGTTCACATTTAAGAATTTGAGTTTTTAACATTTTTAATATTTTATTTTGTCTTATAAACACTTGTAAAATAGTGTTATGACAATGTCTTATCTATCTCCCTGAGAAGTATTATTTGTTCTAGGTTGTTATTATTTTGTTTGGGAGTTCAGTCAGTTCAGTTCAGTCACCCAGTCACGTCCAACTCTTTGTGACCCCATGGACTGCAGCATGTCAGGCTTCCCTGTCCGTCACCAACTCCTTGAGTTTGCTCAAACTCCTGGAGTTTACTCGTGTTGGTCATGTCATCCAGCCATCTGATCCTCTCTTGTCCCTCTCTCCTCCTGACTTAAATCTTTCCCAGCATCAGCGTCTTTTCAAATGAGTCAATTCTTCGCATCAGGTGGCCAAACTATTGGAGCTTCAGCATCAGTCATTTCAATGAATATTCAGGACTGATTTCTTTTAGGATGGATTGGTTGGATCTCTTTGCAGTCCAAGGGACTCTCAAGAGTCTTTTCCAACACCACAGTTCAAAAGCATCCATTCCCTGGCACTCAGCTTTCTTTATGGTCCAACTGTCACCATACATGACTACTAGTAGTCATCCATACAGGACTACTAGAAAAACCATAGCTTTGAGTATTTCGACCTTTGTCAGCAAAGTAAAGTCTCTGCTTTTTAATATGCTGTGTAGTTTTGTCATAGCTTTTCTTCCGAGAATCAAGTGTCTTTTTAAATGGTTGCTTTGCTCCTATACAATCTCCAACCCTGGGTAGGTCAATTTTTCAAGGCAACTCAGAAGAGATAAGGGAAATAATCATCAGTAGGACTGACTTTCTGTTTATAAAATCCCACTAAATGTGCTCTATAGCTTCTCCTTGGGCCTCAGGGTAAATGAAAATATCTGATGTCCACTCTAGGGAATGGTCATTCTCTGATCCTGCCAGGAAAGAAGACTGCAAGATTGAAGCAGACTGCTGCAAAATCAGTTGCAGAAATAGGGGTGGAAAAATAGCCATAGTTTTTTCTCATAGATGTTAATATAGGTACTTCTGCAGGCTCAAAATATAAGGTTGATCTCTGCATTGCCTGCACTAACATCACCATGGAGACTTTCAGCGTGATTAATCCTATAACTAAGCACAGTTTGGATTACAGAACTTGTTATGTCCCTCATGTTTAACACTTTCAAATGTTTCCATCATTACCTATAAAGGTACTTCTTCTTGGAAATACTACCTACTGACACACACACTCTTGTTTCTAAGTCTGCATCCTTATTATTTTCATAATACTTGATGTTCATGTTTAGTTGCTAAGTCATGTCCTACTCTTTGCAACCCCATGGACTGTAGCCCATGAAGATCCTGTGTCCATGGGTTTTTTCAGACAAGAATACTGGAGTAGGTTGCTGTTCATAATGCCTACAATGTCATATATCACTAAGTTTCCAGTGCTATAAATGTGTTTACTATTTTGTATCCTATAATAAACCATATATTCTCTTGGACAAAACACCAAGATTGATCTAGTTCTTCATTATTGTATGTGAAGTCAAATTCATGGCTCCTGATAAATATATTAATAGAAGATACATAAATATTATCTGGATGATTTTTTTAAATAGGAAAAAATAACTAGAAAGATACAGAGAAACTATTAATGCTGATTCAAAGCTAAAAAGATAAATGGTATAAACAAGCAGAATACTACAATTGAAAAAACAAAGTGGATAAAACTATCATAATAAAGGAAATGTAAACCAAAATAAATATATGAAATGGTATTACAAGCAAAAAAAAAGTAAATAATTACAATTAAAACTATAAAAATAAACTTTAGGAGTCTGTATAAAACCTTTTGCTAGAATTTCAAGATAATGTTAATTGAAAGCTTAAACATTTGTCAGATTTTAAAATAAGATATCAAGTTTAAGACCAGCAAGGTAAAAATAAGATGATGATAGATAAAAATCAATGGTATAAGATAGATTAAGTATAAAGCAAACAAACAAAACAGTACTTTTTCAATTTAGCAGATTGGTAGAAAACATTTCCCCATTGGTTCAGGAGCAAAGAATCCACCTGCAGTGCAAAAGATGCAAGTTCCCTCGCTGGGTTGGGGAGATCCCCTGGAGGTGGAAATGGCAACACACTACAGTATGCTTACTGGGACAATCCCATGGACAGAGGAGGCTGGTGGGTTCCAGTCCATGGGGTCACAAAGAGTTGGACACAACTGAGAGACTGAACATCCACACAGCAAATATTTTAAAAAGTTAATGACTTAAGTTCAACAGGAGATAGAAAAAAGTTGCTTGAAGAGATTCCCCCAAAAGCAATATTAGCTTGACTGGGGGAAATATTCTTTTGTCCCTAATTATCATCATATTTATGGCTTTGAAAAATCACTGTTGTTTCAGATTTGAGTTTCCATGATTTCTACTGTAGATATTACTGCTAAGACAAACTTCATAGTTCATGAGTGGATAGATCGACCTAAACGTATCCATGTTTGTTTGTTTCAAAAATGGACAAGGAAATATTTGTTTGAAAAGTGATGGGACTCATAATGTTTGAAATCTTATTTTTTCCCCACAGCCACTGAACTATGAGAAAAAGAAGTCATATACCCTCAACATAGAAGGAGCCAATACACACCTTGATTTTCGCTTTTCTCACTTGGGTCCTTTTAAAGATGCTACCATGCTGAAGATCATTGTTGGGGATGTAGATGAACCACCACTATTTTCCATGCCTTCCTATGTCATGGAAGTCTATGAAAATGCCAAGATCGGGACAGTTGTTGGCACAGTTTTGGCCCAAGATCCTGACAGTGCTAATAGCTTAGTAAGGTATGGTATATACTTTCTCCTTTTAGACATATGAAGATTTTATTGTCTCTGATAATAATTTTAAATGGATAAATAATATTTAAAATGTTTATTTTCCATGTTATTTTCCATTAATGCAATTCAATGATAGTATCATCTATTTCATTAACTGAGTAAATAACAGATGGGTTTCTGTCAAATTTAGCAGACATGTAGCTATCTTTATGAATATATTGGTGACAACACAGATGATTTTTTTTTCATTTGATCATAGATGGGGGCATTATTGACTGGAAAAATTTATAGAGAAATATTTCAGTGCAGATTAGAAACTCTTTTGTACCTTAGTAATAGGGAATATAAATACAGTGAAAAAAAGGTGAGCATTTGGGAATAGCATTCATCTCTGAGTCCTTGTTCTGTCATAATGTGGTAAACCTTTGGGAAATTATCTACTCTTATTTCTAAAAGAAGAACACTAATATATATCTCTCAGAGTTATTATGATTATTTATCAAGCAATGTGCTCTAAGTTCCAAGACAAGTGGCCTGCACCTAATAGCCTCTCAATAAATGCTAACTCGTCCAAGGCAGGTTCAGTTCAGTTCAGTTCAGTTGCTCAGTCATGCTTGACTCTTTGCAACCCCATGGACTGCAGCACACCAGGCTTCCCTGCCCATCACCAGCTCCTGAAACTTAAGGCAAGTTAGAGACTCACCTCTAATGACAGGAAGACCAATGTGAGAATTCTGGTGACTTGATTGACTAGTTGTGTAATCTTATGCAGTCATTTAACCTTGCTAACTCTCAATATCAAGTAAATGGATAAGAAATAATAATATTGCATGAATATGTTGACAGAATTAAATTACATTGACAGAAAGTACTTAACACAGTAAGTGCTCACTAATGTTATTGTGGCATGTCATGCACAGAGATAATTAAAGCTTTCCTTGCATAATCAGAAAGATTTGTGTATCTTAATTATGATAAAAATCAAAGAACTATGTAAATATATAAAACTCTTTAGTTACCTTGTATATATACCCCTGGATAATTCTAAGGCCCTAGAAGGTCTGAAATCCTTAACAAATCTGTCTGCTTTTTCCCATCAAGGCTATATTCTCACTCTCTTTAGTTCTCATCCATTTTAACAAAAGCTAGTATGATAAATAGTCTCCTCAGAATCTATGAAATCTATGTAAAGGGTTTCAATTTCCTGTTTTATAAGAATGATTCTTTTTAAGTTTAAAAGAAATGACCAGAACACTCACGTATGGAGAGAAACAATGTTCAGAGCACAAAGTTATGTATTTAATAATTCTGTTTCATCTGTGAATGTAGAAAAATCACCCTGTTAGTTGATAACCCTTCTGTCACACTGAGAATAAGAACTCAACATTGCTAGAAGCAGGATAGGCAAAGTAAAACAAAATGAATGAACTCAGTTGTGAATGTTGATCTTTAATTAAGGGTTCCAAGCAGAAGTTGATGTGCTTATTTGTTCAACCACAAGAAAACCCACTATGCTTCATCATTCCATAGAAGGCCATATGCATTTCATAAGGAAAATGTGTCTTTAAAACTAACTACATGAAAAGCTAACATCATAAAGTGTGGAAGTGTTACTCGCTTGGTCGTGCCTGACTCTTTGCGACCCCATGGACTGTAGCCCACCAGGCTCCTCTGTCCTTCAGATTCTCCAGGCAAAGCTACTGGACTGAGTTGCTGTTTCCTTCTCCAAGCATTATAAAGGATACTTACAAATCAGTGGTCATTTACCTAAAAGAGCCAACATCTTTTGAGAATAAAACATTTCATGCTGTGAGTTTGATGTGAAAATATTTGATAAAGACGGGTAAGACTTTCTTTTTAAAACTAAAGCTTGATATCAATGATACATTCTGTATTTGTGGTTAAAAGCAGCAGGAGTTATGTGGAATTTAAAGTGATATCTAAAGCACCGTAACATATGCAAATATTACAATATTCTTCATGATAAAGAAATTAAACACACACACACACACACACACACACATACACACACACACAGAGCAGCTTGAAGTCCAGTGGAGAGAGAGAATAAAGATCTAATACAAATGCAGGGAACAAGTGTGCCTGATATCTTCTAGAGGGAATGAGTTGAGGAAGACTGAATTGAGGTTCAAAACCCAGGTTAAGGATTAAACAGGTGAAGGATAGGGAAAATAACTGCGGTTTGTTGTGTACACAAGGAGCTTAGGTTACCTGTGAGGGAATGGCAAATAATGAGGTTGTAAAAAGAAGCTCAAGAGAGATTGTACAAAGGCTTTGCACTAAGCTAACATCTTGGAAATTCATCCTGACAGCAATGTCAGTGGGGGAAAAAGAGAAATCAGAAATGCATAAGTGAGTTTAATAAACACAGTGATAGGAAGATGTACATTTCAAAATAAATAATAATGGATTTTCAAAATGTCAAAATGCTGTGAAGGGAGGAATGTATGTTCCCAAAAGATAGGCCAAAGGAGGAAACATTGAGGTCAGTGACAGACTTTCTCTCAGTGTTGCTTCTGTATATCCCAATAAACAAACAAACAAACAAAAACTGATTCCACATAAGACAGTAGTTATCCAAGGGCAAATTCTCTGCTTTTGTTATTTAGTTACTAGTCATGTCAAATCCAGTTCCTTTGAAACCCCATAGACTATAGCCCACTGGGCTCCTCTGCCAATGGGATTTCCCAGGCAAGAATACTGGAGTATGTTCCATTTCTTTCTCCAGGGGATCTTCCTGACCCAGGGATGGAATCTGTGTCTCCTGCATTGGCAGGCGGATTCTTTACCACTGAGCCACCTGGGAAGCCCCAAAGTACCCCCTACCTGGGGACATTTGACAATGTCTGAAGAAGTGCTTGGTTGTCACAACTGAGGGAGGAATGTTATTCTCATTTTCAGGCAGAGGTCAGGGGTGGTCCTGAACATCTTACCACTCACAAGTGAGTCCCCACAACAAAGAATTTTCTGGTCCAGAATATCAATAGTGCTGAGGTCGAAAAGCCCTCACACAGAATAAACCAAACTGGGTAGTATGCTGGTAAAATTGGGGTGCTAATTATACTCATGGCAAATGTTGAAAAATATTTTGGGGCAATGCATACCCCATATGCATATGTTATGAATGTTTCAACATATGCATTTTATTTAGCAAAAATTATTTATATATAATTGTTCCATTTATAGTACTGTTTGCCTCTGTAGTTGCTCTATATTATTGAAGGCATTTAATTGAACACCAGGTATGTTACACAGATATGCCCAGTTTTTGCTATGTAAAACTGATGGGTATATGTCTCTAAATGCAGATATTGAGAAGCACAGACCCATTAGAATGTACATTTTTCTTTCAGCTTTGTTTTGGTTAGACAACTAAAATGAATCCTTCCGAAGCTGTCTTAAAATAATCAGACTGCATAGCTGGTGTTTGGGGGCATAATTTACATAATATTTGTTCTTGATTTTAATAAAAATGTGTCATTCACATGGGCCTCTAGGTGCTAACAGGGAATAAAAAACAGAAAACATTAACAAATACAAAAGCAATCCTTATTCTTCTACCTTTCCCAGGGACCAAATGTTTGTACTAATTAAGGAAGTGCACACTGAAAAGATGTACCTTGCCTTGTGCCCTGAAATGCAATTAACTCCAACTCTGTAGCATTGATAATGAAAGGGAGTTTTAGCCTTACAGGCATTTGTGAAAAGCTTCCTTACTTGTCTTTTGTATTTTCAATTTGCTAAACTATTAGTAAGATCCTTCAGATTTTTAAGAGCAGACCATGTCCTGCTTTTGTCTCTTTTAACTCAAAACAAGGATGTGCAATTTGCAGCAATATCACCATCAACTCTCTTAAAAATAAAAATCAGAACTGGGCTATTTACCAAAAGTGAAGAAACCTTTGTTTCAAAAGGCTGTGCTCACTTGCTGGTATTTTGCAAAAGGAATTCAGGAATTTCCTCAGTAGCTGCTGACATATCAGCACTCCTATGATGCACAAGAGAATCTAGAGAGCTTTCTGGAAATGTGATCCTGCATCGTGTCACTATTTATTGCTTGCTATCTGTGGGCCAGAGGAACCAGAGATCAAATTGCCAACATCCGCTGGATCATGGAAAAAGCAAGAGAGTTCCAGAAAAACATCTATTTCTGCTTTATTGACCATGCCAAAGCCTTTGATTGTGTGGATCACAATAAACTGTGGAAAATTCTGAAAGAGATGGGAATACCAGATCACCTGACCTGACTCTTGAGAAACCTATATGCAGGTCAGGAAGTAACAGTTAGACCTGGACATGGAACAACAGACTGGTTCCAAATAGGAAAAGGAGTACGTCAAGGCTGTATATTGTCACCCTGCTTATTTAACTTATATGCAGAGTACATCATGAGAAACGCTGGGCTGGAAGAAACACAAGCTGGAATCAAGATTGCTGGGAGAAATATCAATAACCTCTGATATGAGGATGACACCACCTTTATGGCAGAAAGTGAAGAGGAACTAAAAAGCCTCTTGATGAAAGTAAAAGAGGAGAGTGAAAAAGTTGGCTTAAAGCTCAACATTCAGAAAACGAAGATCATGGCATCTGGTCCCATCACTTCATGGGAAATAGATGGGCAAACAGTGGAAATAGTGTCAGACTTCATTTTGGGGGGCTCCAAAATCACTGCAGATGGTGATTGCATCCCTGAAATTAAAAGGCGCTTACTCCTTGGAAGGAAAGTTATGACCAACCTAGATAGCATATTTAAAAGCACAGACATTACTTTGCCAATAAAGGTCTATCTAGTCAAGGCTATGGTTTTTCCAGTAGTCATGTATGGATGTGAGAGTTGGACTGTGAAGAAGGCTGAGCGCCGAAGAATTGATGCATTTGAAAGAGTCCCTTGGACTGCAAGGAGATCCAACCAGTCCATTCTAAAGGAGATCAGCCCTGGGATTTCTTTGGAAGGAATGATGCTAAAGCTGAAACTCCAGTACTTTGGCCACCTCATGTGAAGAACTGACTCATTGGAAAAGACTCTGATGCTGGGAGGGATTGGGGGCAGGAGGAGAAGAGGACGACAGAGGATGAGATGGCTGGATGGCATCACTGACTCGATGGACGTGAGTCTGAGTGAATTCCAGGAGTTGGTGATGGACAGGGAGGCCTGGCGTGCTGCGATTCATGAGGTCGCAAAGAGTCTGACATGACTGAGTGACTGAACTGAACTGAACTGAACTGATCTGTGGGCCAGGGGGTTGTAATAACATGCCCCAAATTTTTGTAACAAACCTAATGAGGCTGCAGTATTAGTCCCATTCTATAGTCAAGGTGCAGACGGGAATTTTGGCCAATTTTACACAGTGATACAGTGGCAGATCTAGAATTTAAATTCAGTTTTGCTTCACTAATAAAACCCCTGTTTTTTTTAAAGCCTCACACTGCTTCTCATGTGTTTCAAATAATAACAGTGTAAACTGCATTAAAGAAGTCAAATGTCATGTAGTTGGAAATGAATATTTTATGTTCAGATGTGTTTCATACTCTGGAGAAAAGAGATGCTGAAAAGAGTTCCATTTCTAACTCTAGCATCTCATGAAAATTTTAATTTTAGAGTTTCTCCATATTGTAAAATCAAAGACGTATAATTTTATTTACTGCAATGTAAAGAAAATTACTAAAGTCCTCAATCAATGATTCTTATCCAGTGAAGAGCTTTAGTGTGAATTTGTATGAGTAAATCTGCCCTTTTCTACTCTGATTTATAATCTGAATTTATCTATATATTTACTTATTGGTAATATTTTAATATTTTCTTTGCATAATAACTTTAAGCCATCAGAAGGAAATATTAAATATCTTGTGTAATTGTTTTAAATGCTTAGCATAACATTATTTAGGAAACAATAGCCAATTTATATGCTAAAATAAGAAATAAAATTGTGATCAGGTTTGGAAACAGCTGCCAAATTAAAAAAATTTTTCTAAAATATCCTTAGGAAAAGAATAGTTGAAGAGCATTAGGAGTGTTTACTTAGTTGATTTTGAGTTTAATTTTAGCCTCAGAGAACAAATGCTTCAAGTATGTTCACTGCATTCTTATTATGGTGCTTAATTTCTTATACTTTCCTGAGATTTTCATATAGCTTATGATGAGACAGCAGTTAGAAATACCTCTTAAAATTAACAAGAAAAAAAAAGAGAGAGGTTTCAAAATGATGACAAGGTCATATAGCAAACTTGAAAAAGAAAGTAAACATTTGATTAAAATTTTTGAATATAGGACTCAAACTTCTGAAAAGAAGGCAAGAATACTCAGAAAATATGTTCCAAAATGTAGTCATATTAAACTGAGTTTTTATTCTATAGATCAAATCAGTCAATATTATAATTAAGCCTTTAATAGAAAGTCTTAATATACCCTCATAAAAGCTGTCATAGTTTTCTGATACAAAGGAGATAACTCATTAAGGATATTTCATGCAAACTGAGTGCGGATAGAAAGCATGCTTCCATTAAGACTGCAGGTGTTTGTCTTAGACTCCTGTTTTGTGATTCAACAAATTACGTACAGCCAAGTTGGTACATTTAGAGAGACCAATAACTTTACTATTAAGTGACATGTGACTATGGCATTTGCAAATGTAAAGGGACCTAAAGATGTCCAAGACAAATCTGTTCTTACAGAGATGAAAGATCGTAGACTAATATGGCTGAAAATTCAGTGCTCAGTCACAAAACTGACAACTCATAGAGACTGGATAAAATGTGATCTCTTCTACCATGCTTCAATAAAGACACAGAAGGTCTCTGAACATTTTTAAATGTGGGGCTCAGATTTACCAAAGAGTTGAACTTCCTGATGTTCAAGCTGGTTTTAGAAAAGGCAGAGGAACCAGAGATCAAATTACCAACAACCGCTGGATCATGGAAAAAGCAAGAGAGTTCCAGAAAAACATCTATCTCTGCTTTATTGACTATGCCAAAGCCTTTGACTGTGTGGGTCACAATAAACTGTGGAAAATTCTGAAAGAGATGGGAATACCAGATCACCTGACCTGCCTCTTGAGAAACCTATATGCAGGTCAGGAAGTAACAGTTAGAACTGGACATGGAACAACAGACTGGTTTCAAATAGGAAAAGGAATACGTCAAGGCTGTATATTGTCACTCTGCTTATTTAACTTCTATGCAGAGTACATCATGAGAAATGCAGGACTGGAAAAAGTGCAAGCTGGAATCAAGATTGCCGGGAGAAATATCAATAACCTCAGATATGCAGATGACACCACCCTTATGGCAGAAAGTGAAGAGGAACTCAAAAGCCTCTTAATGAAAGTGAAAGAGGAGAATGAAAAAGTAGGCTTAAAGCTCAACATTCAGAAAATGAAGATCATGGCATCCAGTCCCATCACTTCATGGGAAATAGATGGGCAAACAGTGGAAACAGTGTCAGACTTTATTTTTTTGGACTCCAAAATCACTGCAAATGGTGACTGCATCCCTGAAATTAAAAGATGCTTACTCCTTGGAAGGAAAGTTATGACCAACCTAGATAGCATATTCAAAAGCAGAGCATTACTTTTCTGACTAAGGTCCGTCTAGTCAAGGCTATGGTTTTTCCAGTAGTCATGTATGGATGTGAGAGTTGGACTGTGAAGAAGGCTGAGTGCTGAAGAATTGATGCTTTTGAACTGTGGTTTTGGGGAAGACTCTTGAGAGTCCCTTGGACTGCAAAGAGATCCAACCAGTCCATTCTGAAAGAGATCAGCCCTGGGTGTTCTTTGGAAGGAATGATGCTAAAGCTGAAACTCCAGTGCTTTGGCCACCTCATGAGAAGAGTTGACTCATTGGAAGAGACTCTGATGCTGGGAGGGATTGGGGGCAGGAGGAGAAGGGGATGACAGAGGATGAGATGGCTGGATGGCATCACTGACTGGATGCACGTGAATCTGAGTGAACTGCGGGAGTTGGTGATGGACAGGGAGGCCTGGCGTGCTGCGATTCATGGGGTCGCAAAGAGTCAGACATAACTGAGCGACTGAACTGAACTGAACTGAACTTAGCATGTGGTGTTAACCACTCTTGATCAGGGTCCTGACACCAAAAGGAGAATCTGAGTTCTGGTTGGGCATGTACAATTAATTTAGTTCTGGAATGAATATCTAAATCCTTGCTTAGTGATGTCTATTAGTCTACTGACTGGAGACTAAAACATTGAAATAACTTTCATGTGAATTTTACAAAGAAAGAAGACAATGCTTAAAATGGTGCCAGAGCATTTCCAGAACTCAAGATTACTGGAATTTTTAAAATCTTAGTTACTTAAAGGCATAACTAACAGATGGAAACTTATTTTTTGTGCAGAGATTTCACTTCTTTAGGTGCTGTTGTTGTGTTGGATCAAGGTTTCAGTACAGGAAGTTAAAAAGCTTTCTAAAATATCTATATGCTATATGTGCTGCCCATTTTATTAAGCACAGTACATTATCAAGTGACAAATGATCCCTATGTTCTATTTTTTCTTTTGGAAAGATTATTTTCTGGATGCATGACTTGTGGAATAAATTGCATCCCCAAAGTGAGCCAAGGGAATCTTAACTTTTTTTTTAATGAATCTGAGCTATACTGCAGATGTGTGACTTTTTGTTAAATTAAAGATGAGGCCAAGCTGCTGTAATATCCTACAGGGTGTATATTGATTATACTTTATCCCGCCTATTGATCATGGTCAGTAAAACTTATGAAAACAGGTGTTTGGGAGGCAAGATCTCAAGTATATTAGCTTCACCACTCACATTCTATATGTACAAGTATCAGAAGTATGACAATGGAAAGGCATCTTCTATTATTTTATCCAACTAATGTTTCTTCAAATATATCACTGTAAAAATAGATTTCCATATACAAGTTTTAAATTAATTTTTATGGTGAAATAGATAGACTGTAATAAAAATAATAAGTGCCTCTGAGGACTGAAATTTTGTTACTGAAGTAAAAAATAACTTTTCTAATGTACTTTAACGTGATTAATAATTATTTTGAATGGTTGGAGAAGGCAATGGCAACCCACTCCAGTGTTCTTGCCTGGAGAATCCCAGGGATGGGGGAGCCTGGTGGGCTGCCATCTATGGGGTCGCACAGAGTCGGACACAACTGAGTGTCTTCACTTCACTTCACTTTCATGCCTATAGGTAGCTTCTGTTGAAGAAAATTCTTTGAGATTGACTGCATCCTATGGCCAAAACTTGTTTGCGATTTGTTTGCCCAGAAATTCTAACAATAAAATTTTATCATATTTCAATGCAATGCACTTTCTTTCCACTTTGCTCATCACATTAAAATGTATTTACTAGAAATATGAAGGTGCATATATTGAATGGCAGAAACAGAGAGTAGCTGTAGGAATAAAAATGATAATCTAGGTTTATAAACACATAGAAGTTTGCAAGTGTTAAATCAACCCATTTCTCAGCCAACATGAAATTAGACATGGATTGAATATGGAATTGAACAGTTAAAGTACTATAAAGAACTACTGGACAAATCTGAGATAGCACAAACTTAATTGCCCTTCCTCTGATCTATAGCCAGGGGGTCACCAATCCCTCAGAGGCAACATCTAGTTGATCATTGATCATATAACTTCCTAAGTAGCACTTAGCATAAAGATCATTCTGATACCCAGTTCATGAAGGATACAGTGAACTTATAGTGGTGGTTGAGTTATAATGTGATTTGGAGAAGGAAATGGCAACCCACTCCAGTATGCTTGCCTGGAGAATCCCATGGACAGAGGAGCCTGGGAGACTATAGTCTATGGCATCACAAGAGTTGGACATGACTGAGTGACTAAGCACACACATACAATCATCATATCAAGCTTCCCAGATGGCGCTAACGGTAAAGAACTCTCCTGCCAACACAGGAGACATAAGAAACACAGGTTCAATCCCTGGGTCAGGAAGATCCTCTGAAAGAGGGAATTGCAACCCACTCAATTATTCTTGCCTGGAGAATCCCCTCGGCAGAGAAGCCTGGAGGGCTACAGTCCATAGGGTTGCAAAAAGTCAACAGGACTAAAGTGACTTAGCATGCACACATGCAATCATATCAGAGTAGCCCTTGAAACTGCCTAAACATTTCCTCCCTAACTAACTTCCGAATAAACAGCCAAGCTAACTGTTTTTGTTACATATACCTGTGGATTTGCCCAAAGTGTCAGCTAGATGTACCACAAACTGCATTTTTCTTAGATTCAAACTGAAGTCTAAAAAATGTGAGTGATAAAAACAATCATAACTGTATTACACCTTAAAATTAGTTCCAGAACTATAAGCTAAGTAAAATACTGTAAAAAGTGTACATTTGTCCTTTTCGACAGTGTTTAGATATCCCTCAATGAAAGAGAGGTGTAAACTAAGCACAAGCTGTGAAAAATAAAGTCTATTCTGGAATTATTCTGACAAATTTCAAACATAATATTGGGAATATGTATAAAGGATAATATTAGGAATCTGTGTCTCTGACATTGACAGGTAATGGCAAGCAGATTCTTGACCACTGAGCCACCTGGGAAGCTTGTTCATTCTCTTAGCACTGCTCAGTGCCATTTTAACACATATGCTAGATCTATTTTAGGAACAAATTTCCATAAAATTCACATTTACATTGTGCATGAATTGAGGCCAGAATCTGCAGCTTGTTAAGCACTGAGGAAAAGGATGTAGAAGATGTACCTCTATGATATCTGAAAATGGGCCTCCCAGGTGGCCTTAGTGGTCAAGAATCTGCCTGCCAATGTGGGAGACACGAAGATGTGGATTTGATCCATGGGTCAGGAAGATCCCCTGGATACTGCTGCTGCTACTGCTAAGTCACTTCAGTCATGTCCGACTCTGTGCAACCCCATAGATGGGAGCACACCAGGCTCCTCTGTCCCTGGGATTCTCCAGGCAAGAACACTAGAGTGGGTTGCCATTTCCTTCTTCAATGCATGAAAGTGAAAAGTGAAAGTGAAATCGCTCAGTCGTGTCCGACTCTTAGCGACCCTATGGACTGCAGCGTACCAGGCTCCTCTCCCCTTGGGATTCTTCAGGCAAGAGTACTGGAGTGGGGTGCCATTGCCTTCCCCTGGATAAGGAAATGGCAACTACTCCAGTATTCTTGCCTGGAAAATACTATGGGACAAAAGAGCCTGGAGGCTACAGTACATGGGGTTGCAAGACTGGGACATGACTGAATGACTAAATCACCACTATATCTGAAAATTGGGAAATTTGTTTTGGGTAAATCCCCTTGTCAGTTTTCTCAACTCTTTATTTATCTTCAGGAACCAACCTATGCAGAAATGTACTGTGAGATGAATTTTCCCCACCAACCACCTCTAATCTCTCTCTTAAGCATTCTCTGATCAGTTTATTTGATACTGTTGAATCAATATTCATTCCTTACCAAAGAACATTTTGTTTTTAAAGTAACTACTTAGTTCTAGTGTAACACTGTGTAAAGTAAAAGTGAAAGTTACTCAGTTGTGTCTGACTCTTTGCAACTCCATGGACCTTGGAATTCTCGAGGCCAGAATACTGGAGTGGGTAACCTTTCCCTATCTTCTCAACCCAGGGATCAAACCTAGGTCTCCCACATAGCAGGTGGATTCTTTATCAGCTGAGATACAAGGAAACCCCAAGAACACTGGAGTGGGTAGCTATCCCTTCTCCAGATATCTTCCTTTCCGAGGAATCAAACTGGGGTCTCCTGCACTGCAGGCAGATTCTTTACCACCTGAGCTATCAGTTCAGTTCAGTTGCTGAGTCGTGTCCAACTCTTTGCGACCCCATGAATCACAGCACGCCAGGCCTCCCTCTCCATCACCAGCTCCCGCAGTTCACTCAGATTCACGTCCATCGAGTCGGTGATGCCATCCAGCCATCTCATCCTCTGTCGTCCCCTTCTCCTCCTGCCCCAAATCCCTCCCAGCATCAGAGTCTTTTCCAATGAGTCAACTCTTTGCATGAGGTGGCCAAAGTACTGGAGTTTCAGCTTTAGCATCATTCCTTCCAAAGAAATCCCAGCGCTGATCTCCTTCAGAATGGACTGGTTGGATCTCCTTGCAGTCCAAGGGACTCTCAAGAGTCTTCTCCAACACCACAGTTCAAAAGCATCAATTCTTCGGTGCTCTGCCTTCTTCACAATCCAACTCTCACATCCACACATGACTACCGGAAAAACCATAGCCTTGACTTGACAGACCTTATTTGGCAAAGTAATGTCTCTGCTTTTGAATATGCTATCTAGGTTGGTCATAACTTTTCTTCCAAGGAGTAAGCATCTTTTAATTTCATGGCTGCAGTCACCATCTGCAGTGATTTTGGAGCCCAAAAAAATGAAGTCTGACACTGTTTCCACTATTTTCCCATCTATTTGCCATGCAGTGATGGGACCAGATGCCATGATCTTCGTTTTCTGAATGTTGAGCTTTAAGCCAACTTTTTCACTCTCCACTTTCACTTTCATCAAGAGGCTTTTTAGTTCCTCTTCACTCTCTGCCATAAGGGTGGTATCATCTGCATATCTGAGGTTATTGATATTTCTCCTGGCAATCTTGATTCCAGCTTGTGTTTCTTCCAGCCCAGTGTTTCTCATGATGTACTCTGCATAGAAGTTAAATAAGCAGGGTGACAATATACAGCCTTGACGAACTCCTTTTCCTATTTGGAACCAGCCTATTTTTCCATGTCCAGTTCTAACTGTTGCTTCCTGACCTGCATACAGATTTCTCAAGAGGCAGGTCAGGTGATCTGGTATTCCCATCTCTTTCAGAATTTTCCACAGTTTATTGTGATCCACACAATCAAAAGCTTTGGCATAGTCGAAATAGATGTTTTTCTGGAACTTTCTTGCTTTTTCCATGATCCAGTGGTTGTTGGCAATTTGATTTCTGGTTCCTCTGCCTTTTCTAAAACTAGCTTGAACATCAGGAATTTCATGGTTCACATATTGCTGAAGCCTGGCTTGGAAAATTTTGAGCATTACTTTACTAGTGTGTGAGATGAGTGCAATTGTGCAGTAGTTTGAGCATTCTTTGGCATTGCCTTTCTTTGGGATTGGAATGAAAACTGACCTTTTCCAGTCCTGTGGCCACTGCTGAGTCTTCCAAATTTGCTGGCATATTGAGTGCAGCACTTTCACAGCATCATCTTTCAGGATTTGAAAGAGCTCTACTGGAATTCCATCACCTCCACTAGCTTTGCTCGTAGTGATGCTTTCAAGGCCCACTTGACTTCACATTCCAGGATGTCTGGCTCTAGGTGAGTGATCACACCATCGTGATTATCCATGTTGTGAAGATCCTTTTTGTACAGTTCTTCTGTGTATTCCTGCCATCTCTTCTTAATATCTTCTGCTTCTGTTAGGTCCATACAATTTCTGTCCTTTATTGAGCCCATCTTTGCATGAAATTTTCCCTTGGTATCTCTAATTTTCTTGAAGAGATCTCTAGTCTTTCCCATTCTGTTGTTTTCCTCTATTTCTTTGCATTGATTGCTGAAGAAGGCTTTTTATCTCTTCTTGCTTTTCTTTGGAACTCTGCATTCATAAGCTTATATCTTTCCTTTTCTCCATGGCTTTTCGCTTCTCTTCTTTTCACAGCTATTTGTAAGGCCTCCCCAGACAGCCGTTTTGCTTTTTCTCATTTCTTTTCCATGGGGATGGTCTTGATCCCTGTCTCCTGTACAATGTCACGAACCTCATTCCGTAGTTCGTCAGGCACTCTATCTATCAGATCTAGTCCCTTAAATCTATTTCTCACTTCCACTGTATAATCATAAGGGATTTGATTGAGGTCATACCTGAATGGTCTAGCAGTTTTCCCTGTTTTCTTCAATTTGAGTCTGAATTTGGTAATAAGTAGTTCATGATCTGAGCCACAGTCAGCTCCTGGTCTTGTTTTTGTTGACTGTATAGAGCTTCTCCATCTTTTGCTGCAGAGAATATAATCAGTCTGATTTCTGTGTTGACCATCTGGTGATGTCCATGTGTAGAGTTTTCTGAGCTATCAGGGAAGCAAAAAAATCTCAATATTCTAATCCGTCAGGTTTTATGAAAGTGAAAGTGTTCGTTACTCAGTCACATCCGACTGTTTTAGGGACCCGAGTCACTTCTTAATTTTAAATGACTAACATTGAATGATTTCACTCATAACACTCCAAAATAATTTTGCATAGTTCTTTTCTGTCACATTTCTGTTTTCCCTTTTCTGACTTTTTATCATTATGGCTGGGTAGAAATACAAGGGTAGTTAAGCGGAACTCTTCAGTTCTACTTGAGTCAAAATTCAACTGCAACCCCATGAATAAGATTCTTTGACTCCAAGCTGTTCTAGTCTGTATGTTGTACATTTCCAAGAGAATTAGGTCACATAGAAAACCAAGAGGTAAATACCATAAGTCTGGGACTCATGCCTCGTATTAAACCTACCGTTTAAACGTAGGTTAGCTATTTTTTTTTTTAATTTCAGATAAAAATGTATTTATTCTAAGTGTTTAACCACTATTTCTAGCACGTATTGTTAGTAAGCTCTGTGTGAAGAGCCTAAAAGAGAGGAGATTGTTCTGATAAAGGGACTACATATTTTCAGAGTCTTGGTTCAGCTTATGAGCAGAAGAAAACCCATTTTCTTCCAGACTGACAGTTGTAAAATGATCAGATTTCTAAAATGGGGCTTGTCCTGCTATATTTCATAGAGGTGTATTGATAACAATGCAATCTGAACTTTGCTGATAGTTGCTGCAGGAAACGTTGAGGTTGAATAATATTTTCAATTTCAGGTCCAACTTTCAAATCCAGTAGCTGTTGTTCTTAAAGTAACCCAAAATGGAAAATTTCCTAAAGACAGGTTACTTTAGATGATGTAATAACCAGATTGCAAACTGATTACATTTTAAGGATGTTATTCTTTTCATGTGACAAGATTGCTCACATCTCCTTAGCAATTCAGCTTTCATCCTCACTCATCCTTGACATCAGGCCTCTGGGGAAGGATATTATGAGAAGATATTTTTGTGATATGAACTTAAGTCAAAGAAGGTAAATCAGTGTCAACATGCCATGGCCTAATGCTTTGGGAAAACCCAGTGATATCTCTCTTAACCACTTTTCTATGGAGTCTGGATCTAATGTTTCTTGCAATCAGATTTCTTTTATACCTTTATCTTTTCGTGTTTAAATTGATTTTGCATGTTGAATTTCCTTTAAGTAACAGAATTGCTATTAGAACCATCAATGCCCAAAATGGTCAATTCCTTGTCTTGATCAAAAAGTTTCAAGTGATTTATTCTGTTATTTTCTGATGTTATTTTCACTTAGTGAGCTCCTAGATTTCTTGGGATGTTCTATAGCCTGGATCTCTGTGGTACTGTCTTCTACCATGTTTGTCCATAGGTTTTTATGATGTTTATACCTTAGCAATATGCTTTAGGTACCCTGTTAAAAGAGTATGCCTATGCTATGTTTCCCTCAAGATGGTGGACGAGGAGGCTGGGGACACAGAGAGGATGGAAGTCAGCATGGAGTTGCCGCAGACCCCTCAGCAACTGGCATCTGTGATGCATTAAGCCTCATCAGTCTAGACTGGATTTACTTAAAACAGTACATAATGGTACAGGAGTCCAGCTGGAATCATGTTGCAAACTCTTCAAGATACATTAGATTTCTCTGGGCAAGACTTTGAGTTTTGCAAGATAGTAGATAGATGACCGGATAAGGCAATGGCACCCCACTCCAGTACTCTTGCCTGGAAAATCCCATGGATGGAGGAGCCTGGTGAGCTGCAGTTCATGGGGTCGCTAAGAGTCAGACATGACTGAGCGATTTCACTTTCACTTTTCACTTTCATGCATTGGAGAAGAAAATGGCAACCCACTGCAATGTTCTTGCCTAGAGAATCCCAGGGATGGGGAAGCCTGGTGGGCTGCCATCTGTGGGGTCACATAGAGTCGGACATGACTGAAGCGACTTTGCAGCATGCTAGGCATGGGTTGTATTTCAATTATACTCTGTTCTAGAAAGCATGACAGAGTTTGTAATATTTCCATTACCACAATCACCTATCTTTTGAGATTTTCTTAATGTTAAAATCGAAAGAGTTTCTCTGTTACTTTCAATAGAAATCCCTATTTTTGTGGCCTGGAACCTAGTCTGTTCACCTTCTCATGAATTTCATCTTTTTAGATATCACCCTCATTACAATTTGTCATTCTTTTCAGCAAAGATGGTACTTAATATTTCCTGTATCAGAAAAGATTAATTTTTGAACCCTCTTCTCGGATGACATAAGACACCATTTTTTATATCTTCACTTCAGGTAATGGTATCCAATAAACTGTCAAGACTCATGGGCTTCATGTATTTACATTCAATAGACTTTTGAATCCACTGCAGTAATACTTCCATGCTTTCAAATTTTATTGAAATTACTCTTTTCAAGTTAACCAGGGATGTCCATCCTGCAAAATCAAGTTCAGCCTTTATATTCCAATTTAACTTCTTGTAGAAGTGGACAGGTCATCTGTCCACTTAGAACCCTCCTTTCTAAGAGTGCATCCTTACTCTCCCAGTTTTCCTTCTCTCCAGGGCTGTTCTTTCTCTTACACCTTCTCCTATTCAAAGACTGGACTCCTTTGGACTCAAAAGTCTGGGGATTTTACTGCTCAGTCTTTCACTTCCTGTTTTCCTTACAGTTCTCTCCCAGATGAGACTGTTCCTATTACCTTACATTTAGACTGATCTATTTTCTGTTTATTCAGAAAGCGTATTTGAACTCTACAACCATTTCTAATTTTCTAGTTTTTATTCTACATTTATTTTTTTGGCATCTCAGACATAACATTGCAAAATCATTGATTGCTGCCACTCTTTTTTTTCTCAAAGGGAATTTTTTCCCCTAACTCTTTATCCAGTGCCATGAACAGGCTTATCAAATACATGCTGGGTCAAATACAAAGAAACAACACAAAAATTGAGTCATTTGTAATTTCTTCTTTATACTGATACCACTCCAACAGAAACCTGTATAGTTTGTAGCCAGCTTATAGCACTATTTCATGTATTGTTCCATTTCCTTCTATTGTTTCACACTTGTCCATGATGACATCATTTCTTTTCTGAATTTTGTTAAAATATTCTACAGTCTGATTCAAAGTAACCACTATAATTTTTCCAGAATCTAAGTAAATCTATGTCCTTTGTTTAGAATATTTTCCCATTTCTTTCATTAAAAAAAAAAAAATTAAAGGCAATGTTAATCATGTGCTACAGGGCTTGCTTGTCCTATGCCCTAGCCATCCACTTCATTCATTCTGCCAGCTACATTAAAGCATCTATTTGTTTTTCAACCAAGTCAAGCTTTTACTTCATTTGGATCTTTGACTTTAGTCTGTTATATCCAAGTATTTTTCCCCTGGTACTTTTCACATAGTAGTTCATTTTTTTTCTCTTCAGGTGTTGATGAACTGTCACTTAAGCTAACATGGATATGAGAGGGAAGATGTATTAGAGGTTTAAGGAGAAAAGAAAACATTCTCTCCTTAAATCTATTTAGGAATAGTTTGGAACATTTCGAGAATATATGATGATTGTTGACTATATTTTGTATTCACATTTATGTTAATTAAATATTGCTGAATAATGTAAAACCCCCAAGGCTATAGAGAAATGTCATGTATAACCACATTGTATGTGTCTGTGAGTTAACTGAGGATTGGCTGAACTTGGCTGGCTTCTGTTTGCCAACTGTGCTACCTCCAGGACATTCAATCCTGCATCTGCTCATTTATTAGGTAGCTCTGCTCTAAGAGGGACCCTGACAACTCCGCCTGTGAGGTTCATCTTTCTTCTGGGGATCAGTAGACTAGTCCTGGCATGTTCTTCTTATGGCAGTGGCAGAGCATAAGAGGAAACCTAGACCCAGACGTGGGATAGGACACCATCACTTTCAACTCATTCAATTGCCCGAGTTAGCTGAAGGCCAAACCTAAGGGAAGGGAACCCTGAAAAATTACATGAATTAGTGAGGGAAGAAGATTTGTGGCTGATAATGCAATCTACTTCCTGTTTATTTATTTTATCATTATTTAACTAAACAAGGTGGTAGGTGTTGTGGACATGATGGTTATTAATCAAAATGTTTTGGTTTTTATTTTGTATATATCTTCAAACTTCAGCTATGATGAAATTATAAGATAAATTAATCCCTGACCTGTTATCCTAAAAAAAAATAAATTGTACATACAGCAATTAGAAGTTTTATTAAAGGTTCATTTTTTTTCCAGTGTACTATGAACTTCACAGAGACAGGTTTGTTTTTTTTTTTAATCTTTCCTTTATTAATTACTGCAGTTTTGCCATCTACTACCTCCCACTCTACTCATGGAGTTTAAAGTTTTGCTTTCTAACTTTTTGAATTAGTAATTAAATTGAATATTAAGTAAGGACAGACAGGAAAATACTTAATATCAGTCTATGCAAATATAAAATGGATGGGCAAAATGGAGGGCCAAATACAGAAAGTAAAAGTGCACATTTCAATATTTGAGTATAATAGATTTAATACCTTCCTTGGTTCAGTTTTATCATAGCACCAGGTAAAAGAAGATTCATCCTTGTTTTGTTTTTTTGTTTTTCCTTCAGATACTTCATTGACTACAATGCTGAAGATGATAGATTTTTTAACATTGATGCCAACACTGGAACCATTAAGACTACCAAGGTTCTTGATAGAGAAGAAACTCCATGGTACAACATCACAGTTGCTGCTTCAGAAAATGGTAAACTTCTTTATTTTATGTACCATAGAAAAGATGTCACTTAAACATGAAGATTTATGCTGAGATTTTCTCCAGAGCAGAGCTTTCATGATTTTTATTTTTTTAATGCACCTGACAGAGTGCACAGAATGTATTAGACACAGTTACTCATTGTCAGATGCGATTAGTAAATCTTATATCTTTTCCTTTACTATAATCTCTGCATAATGGTAGAAAATTGATATCACAGAGTACTTAGTCTGCATCACTTAATCAAAATATCTAATTCTCTTCTTAATTGTGAGACTTGCTTTGTCATGTGCTTATGCCTTACTTAAGTAGAAGAAGAATGCTTCATATACAGTGAAGCAGTTAGGAAAATAAAGAGAAGAAAAGAAAATTTAACATTTTACTTGACTGATTTTGTCAATACAACACCTTTCTTCAAGCTTCAATTGACTCTTAGAAATTTTACAGTAAAGGAATAGCTCTTGATATTTCAACAGGCAGGTCTAAGTCATTTTTAACAAATGTACACCACCATACAACTGAGGAAGGCCGTTGTTTGATCTTCATCCAGAACACTGCATTGTGCTAAATAACCACATTATTAAAAAAGTATAACTATCAACAATTATCTCAAAGTTCAAAGATATGCATAAATGTTTTGAAATGAAATTAGAATAAAGCTCTAGGAAAATGGATCTGCTATCAAGAAATTGAAGTATGTATTTGCATGTTGAGAAAGAATTCAAAGGTATAAACTGCCCCAAGTTTACTATTATACATGAAAAATGAAACTGAAAGCATTAATTGATCCATCATGTCTGACTTTTTGTGACCCCATGGACTATAGCTCCCCAGACTCCTTGGTCCAAGGAATTTTCCAAGCAAGAATACTGGAGAAGGGGATCCCCTTCTCCAGGGGACCTTCCTGACCCAGGGATTGCAACTGCATCTCCTGAATTGTAGAGAGAGTCTCCTGTATTTCAGGCAGATTCTTTACCATATGAGCCACCAGGGAAACCCAGTATTGCATATATCATATGTATGTGTGTGCACTCAGTTGTGTCTGACTCTTTGTGACCCCATGAACTATAGCCTGCCAGGTGCCTCTCCATGGGATTTCCCAGGCAGGAATACTGGAGAGGGTTATCATTTCCTTCTCTGGGGATCTTCCCGACACACAGATCAAACCTGCATCTGTTACATATCCTGCATCAGCAGGTGGTTTCTTCACTACTAGAGACACCTAGGAAGCCCAACTTACAATGCCTTTTAAAAGATTTCAATATATTCATAAGAGAATTATAAACATTAAAATTTAGGAATACTTTATATTGGAAAATGGTATACAGTTCAGTTCAGTCACTCAGCTATGACTGACTCTTTGCAACCCCATGGACTGCAGCATGCCAGGCCTCCCTGTCCATCACCAGCTCCCAGAATTTTCACAAACTCATGTCCATTGAGTCAGTGATGCCATGCAACCATCTCATCCTCTGTTGTCCACTTCTCCTCCTGCCTTCAATCTTTCCCAGCATCAGGGTCTTTTCAAATGAGTCAGCTCTTCTCACCAGGTGGCCAAAGTATTGGAGTTTCAGCTTCAGCATCAGTCCTCCCAATCAACACTTAGGATTGATGTCCTTATAGGATGGACTAGTTGGATCTCCTTGCAGTCCGAGGAAATCTCAAGAGTCTTCTCCAACACCACAGTTCAAAAGCATAAATTCTTCAGTGGTCAGCTTTCTTTATAGTTCAACTCTCACATCTATACATGACTACTGGAAAAACCATAGCCTTGACTAGATGGACCTTTGTTGGCAAAGTAACGTCTCTGCTTTTTAATATGCTGTCTAGGTTAGTCATAACTTTCCTTCCAAGGAGTAAGCATCTTTTAATTTCATGGCTTCAGTCCCCATCTGCACTGATTTTGGAGCCCCAAAAAATAAAGTCTGCCACTGTTTCCCCATCTATTTGCCATGAAGTGATGGGACCAGGTGCCATGATCTTAGTTTTCTGAATTTTGAGTTTTAAGCCAACTTTTGCACTCTCCTCTTTCACTTTCAAGAGGCTCTTTAGTTCTTTGTTTTCTGCCATAAATGTGGTGTCATCTGCATATCTGAGGTTATTGATATTTCTCCTGGCAATCTTGATTCCAGCTTGTGCTTCATACAGCACAGTGTTTCTTATAATGTACTCTGTATATAAGTTAAATAAGCACAGTGACAATAAACAGCCTTGACATACTGATTTTCTTATTTGGAACCAGTTTGTTTTTTCATGTCCAGTTCTAACTGTTGCTTCCTGATCTGCATACAGATTTCTCAAGAGGCAGGTCAGGTGGTCTGGTATTCCCATCTCTTTCAGAATTTTCCACAGTGTATTGTGATCCACACAGTCAAAGGCTTTGGCATAGTCAATAAAGCAGAAGTAGATATTTTTCTGGAACTCTCTTATATAAAATGAAATTATACTCTTTCTTCTGCCCTCAGAAGATATAAGAAATTTTTACAAAATATTCAAGCTTCATTTAGAAATACTTTGCATACTGTATGATTTACCTTTTTATAGTGTATCAGTTCAGTTCAGTCACTCAGTCGTGTCCGACTCTTTGCGACCCCATGAATCACAGCACGCCAGGTCTCCCTGTCCATCACCAACTCCAGGAATTCACTCAGACTCATGTCCATCGAGTCAGTGATGCCATCCAGCCATCTCATCCTCTGTCGTCCCCTTCTCCTCCTGCCCTCAATCCCTCCCAGCATCAGAGTCTTTTCCAACGAGTCAGCTCTTCACATGAGGTGGCCAAAGTACTGGAGTTTCAGCTTTAGCATCATTCCTTCCAAAGAAATCCCAGGGCTGATCTCCATGTCTAATGACTATTAGTATATTCAGTTATCCATCAGTTGTCAAAATGGATTTTAGAATGTATTGACTACTTCAGAAAGAAATCCTGCATCCCTTAGTCATCATGTTCTAATCCCTCTTGCCCATGCCTCAATCCAAGGAGCCACCACTCTAAGTATCTGTTTTTATAGATGTCTTTTCTGTATAGGCTGCTGTAACAGTAGGTCATAAACCTAGTTCTTAAACAGCAAACATTTATTCCTCACAGTTCTGGATGCTGGAAGTCCAAGATCAAGAGGCCAACAGATTTGGTGTCTGGTGAGAACACAGTTTCTGTCTCCCAGTGGTATACTCACATGGTGCAAGAACAAGGGATCTCTCTACGATCTCTTTTATAAGGGATCTAATCTCCTTCATGAGTGTTTCACTCTGAATTTGGTGGAGAAAAAAAAAATTCACTCTACAGCAATAGTTTTTCCTTTAATTGGCATCTTATATAAAACAATCACATAACATGTAGTTCTTTGTTCCTGGCTTACTTCACTTAGTGCATTATTTTCAAATTTCATTTACATTGTAGCATGTATCTGTGTTTCATTCTTCCTTACTGCTAAAAAGCTTTCCTTTATTTGAATATACTGTATTTTATGTATCCATTCACCACTTGATAGACATTTGGGTTATTTCCACTTTTCGCCTAATTTGAAGAATGTTGTCATAAGCATTGATATGGATGTTTTTGTGTGAATGACTTTTCATTTCTCTTGAGTTATTCTGCTAAGAGTGGGATTGCAGAGTCATACAGAATCTGTGTTTAAATCTTTGATGAATTGCCAGACTGTTTTCCAAAGTGACTAAATTTTACATTCACAGCAGCACTATATGAGTGTCCTAGTTATTCTATATTGTTACCAATATTTAATGTTCCATACTTTTCTGATCATGATCATTCTATTAGATGTGAGGTGATAGCTCATTGTGGTTTATGCACTTTTATAATGTCTTGAATCACAAAACAATAAAGCTGCTCCAACCTTTTCTATTCTATCTGAATTTTTCATGTGTTCACCTGTAAAATCAACTCAAGTGGTTTCCATTTAGATCATTTTTTCAATATAATATTTCTCTTTGAAAATAAGGATTTACTAATTACTTTTAAATGAGTATTATAAATAATACATGAACGGATTCATTTGTTATCATTCTGGTTAATTTTCATTTTCAAAATGGCCAGAATAGTTCTAGAATTGCATGTGCTTACTTACCAGGAACAATAAAATAACTGCCATATGATAAAGCCTCATTTAAAATTAGTTTTAAAATAAAGGAATAAGTGGATTGATAAATTGAAGCATATGCAATGGAGATATTGAAAAGTTTCCAAAAGTATTGCATAGTCATTCTTGCAATCAGGCTCCATGTATAGAAGATGGAAAGGGAAAATCCCTGGAGAGAATACTTGCTTGTCAGAAACAGTAAAGACTTATTTTATAACATCAAATTCAACTCCAGAGGTATTTTGATCAGAAACTTTACTTTCATTCACTTAAATCTCATCTCAACCCATGCAATATTTGCATCAAGACAAAGCTATTTTGTAAATATACATGAGTTCAAGGGTATCATGAAAAGTATATTATTTGCAATCATTACCAAAGGAAACCAAAGGGAATGTTAATTTTTACTAAAGTAGCATCTTAGGTGTGTACTTACTTTCTTTTTTTTTATTACTAATTGGTAGATTTCATATGGGAAATGAGTTAATACACATCTACTAAGTAAAACAGTACAGTAAATCATAATATCATAAATTTTACAGTTGGTAATAAAGAAGCCTTAGAGACACCTCAATGAGCATTACTAAAATACAATTTAATCCTAATCATAAACAGGTATGTAGAAAGAATGGGCGCTAGTTAAGATTTTATAGCTATACTGGGAGACTGTGTTTAGAAAAGTGCACATTCACTTACTGATGGCTTGGCCTAAGTGCCTATTAAATAGAGTTGGGAGCTCTTCCACATACAATTGTTTGTAAGCATTAACAGGAGCTATGTCATAAACATATTTTCTGGTATATTTCATTTTGGATACTTTTTCAACAGAACTTTTTAAAAGGCTGTACTTTTTTAGTGCATTTTAGGTTTAGCAAAATTCAAAGAAATGAACAACGATTTCCTATGTATCTTCCGCACCTATATACATGCTTAGCTTTCTCCACTATCTATATCCCCCACCAGAGTGATGCATTTGTTACAACTGATGAGCCTACACTGACACATCATAATCAACCAATGTCTATAGTTTGTTGTAGGGTTAACTCTTATTATTCTATGGTTTTGGACAAATGCATAATGGCATATACCCACTAACATAATATCATATAGAGTATTTTGACTGCATTAAAATGTTCTGTGCTCCATCCGTTCATCTCTCTCCATCTCTACCCCTGGTAACCACCTATCTTTTTATTGACTCCATAGTTTTGCCTTTTCTAGAACATTATATAGTTGGAATCATATGGTATGTGGACTTTTAGGTTGGCTTCTTTCACTTAGTAATATAGATTGAAGTCTGTTCAAATCTTCCATGTCTGTTCCAGTTTTGATAATGCATTTCTTTTTGCACTCAGTAATATGAAATTGTCAGCCTGCACCAGTTTGTTTACCCATTCATCTACTGGAAAACATCTTGGTTGTCTCCAAGTTTTAGCAATGATAAAATAATGCTGCTATAAATATACATGTGTAGGTTTTTGGGTGGACAGATGTTTTCAGCTCCTTTGGGTAAATACCAAACTCTGCAATTCCTGGATCAAATGGTAAGAATATGTTTAATTTTATAAGAAATGAATACTGTCTTTTGAAGTGCTTGTGCCATTTTGAATACCCACCAGGTATGAATGAATAAGAGTTCCCATTGTTCCACATTCTAACTAGCATTTGGTGGTGTCATTATTCCCTGGATTAGCACCACTCCAATAGATACATATTGGAATATTGTTTTAACTTGCATTTTTTTCTGATGATATATATGTGGGGCATCTTTTCATAAGGTTATGCCATGTGTGTGTTTTCTTTGGTGAAGTATTTATTAAGATCTCTGGCCCATTTTTTAATCATGTTGTTTGTTTTCTTAACATTTAATTTTAAGAATTCTTGGCATTTTTTTTTTTTGGATAGCTAATTTATCAGATGTGTCTTTTGCAAATATTTTCTCCCAAACTTTGTCATATCTCCTCATTCTCTTGACATTGTCTTTCAAGAGCAGAAATCAAATTTTTAAAAATCTTAATGTAACAATTTTGGGGAGACTGTTGCTCTATGGAATTATAATTAGAAGTTAATGCTTTTAAATAGTCTACCCACTACCTAGGGGCTTGTGGCAGTAAGAGAAATGTTCTTCCTCTGGGCAGATGAAGCGATGCACCTGATTTAAGAGAGAACAGGAGCAAAGCACCTTTGTGGAAAAGAAAAAAAAGCAGCAACTCCAAAAATCTTGCTGCTTTCTTGAGGCGAACAGGCCTTATGCTAGAAGACCATGTGGAGGTTGAGGGTGCCACAGCTGGGCATCTATTGAGCATGCAGGTGGGGCTCAGGTGCAATGCAATTGTTAACTACATGGTGTTTGATCTGCCTTCCTTCATCCTGTGGTTTTTAGGTCACAGTGATTATTCATTTGCCCAGTCATGCAAGAAAGGCAGGAACCTTGGGTCTGGTCTATGATTGTCTTTTATTTGTTGTTGTTCAGTTCCTAAGTTGTGTCCAACTCTTTGTGAGCCCATGGACTGCAACATGCCAGACCTCCCTGTCCCTCACCATCTCCCAGAGCTTTCCCAAACTCATGTCCATTAAGTCAGTGATGCCATCCAACCATTTAATCCTGCCCTTCACTATCTCCCAGAGTTAGCTCAAATTCATCTCCACTGAGTCGGTGGTGCGATCTAATCATTTCATCCTGTCACCCCAACTCCTTGTGTCCTTAATCTTTCCCAGCATCAGGGTCTTTTCCAATGAGTTGGCACTTGACCTCAAAGAGGTGGCCAAAAGTATTGGAGCTTCAGCTTCAGTAACAGTTTACTGTTGTAGCTAAACATAGTGAAAGTGAAAGCGAAGTCGCTCAGTCGTGTCCGACTCTTTGCGACCCCGTGGACTGTAGCCCACCAGGCTCCTCCGTCCATGGGATTCTCCAGGCAAGAGTACTGGAGTGGGTTGCCATTCCCTTCTCCAGGGGATATTCCCAACCCAGGGATCAAACCCGGCTCTCCCGCATTGCAGGCAGGGGCTTTAACCTCTGAGCCACCAGGGAAGCTAAACTTAAGTAGCAGCTATTTTCACTGGTATATTGTGCTTTACAGCCATGTCATTCTAAGAAAAATCCCTGTGAAATAGAAAAAACAGATATTATTCTTGCTTTATAAAAAAAAAAGGAGAGAGACTTATACAAATCTGAATATTTTTGTTCCTAGATCTGTGTTCATTCTATGTCAGCTGATGTTCATTGAACCCAAGTACTTGTCAGGTATTTTAACTGGTTGAGATTTATCTTATTATTTTGAAAATTCATTCTGTGACATAAAGAATACACTAGGAATCAAATAAGTTCAATATATATGTCTTTGGTCAGGGGAATAGAAAGTGGTGTCTCATTATCACATATCAGAGTTCTCAGGGAAGAGGACTTTCTTGATAAATTCCTGCAGAACATTTCTGTTACAGCTAACAATGTAATCCATAATAGAACTATTTGGTAACTTCTATTACTTTTCTGTTGATGTGTAACAAATAGTCACATGACTTCTGTAGGTCAGAAGTCCAGGAGGGTTCAACTTAGTCCTTTGCTTTAAATCTGGAAAGACTGAAGTTGTGTGTCAGCTGGGCTGGTGGTCTCTTATCTAAAGGCTCCAGGGAAGAATCTGATTTCATGCTCATTTCCCTCATTGGCAGAATCCACTTCATCAAGGATGTAGGTGGGAGGGCTATTTTCTTCCCCCGCCCTGGATCTTAGCTGGATCTTATAAGCGGCCTGAATTTCTTCTCCAAGCATGCAATTGTGCGTCAAGTCCTTCTTATGTTTGAATCTCTTTCATTGTCTCTTCTGCTACCATCTGGAGAAAGTCTCTGCTTTCAGTGGTTTTTCACATGATTGAGTCAGGCCCACTCCAATAATCTTTGTCCATTAAGGTCACCTTCCTTGAGACTTCAGTTACATCTGCAGAATTCCTTCACAACAGGACCCAAATTAACGTCTAGTTGAATAATCGAGGGACAGGAATCGTAAGCTGGAATCTTTAGAATTCTGCTTCCCATGACCCTAAAATATCTGTAAAATTTGGGATAATTTTTTTATAGGATAATAAATATTCTTTCTAATTTGGATGTCATGGCTTACTTTTCCTTTTATATGACTCCTCAGTAAAATAAAGGCACTAGTAGGCACTCAATAAGTAGTCCTTAACATGTTTTTTCAAATGACTAGCTCTCATCTCCCTCCATTTCCTTGTTAATGCCTCAGTTCAGGATGATGTATATTTTTATTCTAACTGCTTTTCAGAAATGCCACTGTGTTCATCAGTTCATGATAGCTAAGTTCAACGAATAGTCTTCATTTCTTATCTCCCTGACTTCTTGGTGATATCTGACTATGTTAATCATCCTCTTTCCTCTTGGAATGTTCTACTTCCTTGGCTGCCATTCTAGTACTTTGGAATGCTGTACTTTATCATCTGTGTTCTAAGGAATACATTAACTGACTCACTCAGAATGCAGAATGCAGTAATAAATGATACCTGCTAGGGAGTGTAGTATTTTAGGGGCTAATCATATAGAGGGATTATTTTGTCTTTGAGGAATTTAAGAGCCTAATGCAAAAGACAGCGTAGCTGAATAATTGCATTATGGATAATCACTGTGAGGATAAGTTTTTTTAGGGACTAGAGAAGCATGAAAACGTGGTGGCTTAATCTCTTCGTGAGGACCAGTGAAGATTTCATAGAGAGTACAATGCTTGGATTGAGTCTTGAGGTGAAGGATGAGTAAAGGTTAGCCTGCATTCTGCTCTCAAAATAGTGGCTCAGATGGTAAAGAATCTGCCTCCAATGCAAGAGACCTGGGTTCTATCCCTGGCCTGAGAAAATCCCCTGGAGGAGAGTATGGCAACCCACTCCATTATTCTTGCCTGGAGAATCCCCATGGACAGAGGAGTCTGGCAGGCTATAGTTCATGGGGTCTCAGAGTCAGACACGACTGAGGACTATGCACAGCACAGAAAAACAGAACAAATAGGATTCAGAACCAAAGTGAAAGTCACTCAGTTGTATCCGACTCTTTGTGACCCCATGGACTATGCACTCCATGGAGTTCTCCAGGCCAGAATACTAGAGTGGGTAGCCTTTCCCTTCTCCAGGGGATCTTCCCAACCCAGGGATCGAACCCAGGTCTCCTGCACTGCAGGAAGATTCTTTACCAGCTGAGCCACAAGGGAAGCCCAATAATGTATTAAATAAGTATGCCATTTACCCTCATTAAATTTTAATAAAATAGAATTAACCCACTGAAATAGTGTTCTAATGTCACACTAAGTTGGGAATTGTTGATGCAAGCCACAAATATCAGGAAGCAAACTAAAGACAGGTGAGCGTGAAAGAATTCTGATGGCCATAAGGCAACCAAGTATGTTAAGAAATTCTATGAAGATGCTGAATATAAAAGTTAATATTTGGAAACTCTGGGGTTTTCATGTTCTTGTTGAGTCGCTAAGTCATGTCTGACCCTTGTGACCTCTTGGACTATAGTCCGCCAGGCTTCTCTGTCCATGGGATTTCCCAGGAAAGCCTACTGGAGTGGATTGCCATTTCCTTCTCCATAAGAACCAAGAAGGATATTTATTATGAGGATTGGTTAATGTCGGCTCATGCAGTTATTGAGGCTGGCAAGTCTAAAACCCTCAGATCCCCTGTCCTACATCAAACTTTGTTGCCAGAACCAGAACCAATGCCTCAAAAGTCATCAGGCAAGATAATTCTCTCTTATTAGATGGAAGGTCAGCCTTTGGTTCTATTCAGGTCTTCAACTGATTGGACAAAGCCCACTCACATAATGAGAACAAATCTGCTTTACTCAGTTTCACAATTTAAATGCTAATCTTACACAAAGACAGCCTCACAAAATCACACAGAATAATGTTTGACCAAATATCTGGGCCCTCCATGAATTAGAAACTGCGGCCCAGTGTCTTCGGTATTATCAGCCCTTCTAGATGATTTTCATGCATACTAATGTTTGAGAACCACTGACCTATGTGATTCTAATGTAAATTAAATTCAAGAAGCATTGTTGTGTTTAAGAATTTGATTTATATCTTGGTTCTATCAAGAACTACTCTCATGGACATACACATAGGCACACACTCACTCACTCATATATATACACACATCCTGATGGAGAAATAAACTTCATGTAGGGCATATGTGGCATTTTTCCCCCCTTGTGGCTTTCTTTATTTTATTTTTTTTTAATTTATTTTTTATTGGAAGATAATTTCTTTACAGAATTTTGCTGTTGTTATGTGGCTTTTGTTTATAATATTTGGTCTGCTCACAGCTTAATCCTCTGAAAAATGTATATCACACTTTTAGCCACAGACCCTCAAGTAGGCCATGTCCTTTCAATAGTTTTGTAATTCTTTCATCTCTTAAAGATTTCTTCTCATTGTTTGCTGCTTTACAAACAATTATTTTCTTTCAAGAACTCTTTCAAAAGTCACAATATCATTGAAATCTTTCTCAACTTCTCAGGCATATTTTGTAGCTCCTTATCTTCTATACTCTATGTAGACCTTAGAATAACGTTCATCACTTATACTCTCATAGTCTTAAATATACCACTTATATTTTATTGTAATATTTTTGACCTGTACTACATTGTGAACATCTCAAATCTAAGAATCAGGTCTATTTTATCTTTGTTTATTAGAGTATTCCCAAATTCTTAGTAAATTCCCTGACACATAGAACTGGGTTAATAAAATTTTGTTAAGTTCATGAATATTATTTGTCTTCATTTCTCAGCCCACCTTAATTACCCAACAACTACATCATTCACTACACATTGCAATGATCACTGTGCATTTTCCAGTTTACCTAAAATATTCTATTTCTGCTTGTTCTGTTCATTAAATGCGAGAATTCATTGTACCTGATCAATATACCAAAATGGGACTCTTTTTTATTAATTGTTCGCAAGATGATGTTATTTCCAAAGGAGTAAAATTCAGGGAGATGTTTATTTATTCATCTATCTAATGAGTTCAAAAGTTTCTGATGTCTCCAGAGTTCACAGTTTATGCAACAACAAAAGCAACTGCATGTTTCGTGCATTGGTAGGAAAAATTTGCCTCAGCTTCCTATTTCATGTTTCTCTCACAGTATCTACATAACTGCAGTCCAGAAACCAATGTATACTTTTTTTTTATTCATTGAATCTTTCTTGTTTTTCTCCTCAATTTTTATGAAAGCATATTCAAAGATTAGGATCCACAAATTTCAGATTTAATCCAATTGTTAACTGCAGGCATTGGAAATTAAATTTAGATTTTATGAACTCATTCCTTGTTTCCTCTTAATGTGAAGTTAATTTTTGTTAGCAGCTGCAGCTAACAACATAAAACCTTGTTACTGAAGAGTGGGTGGCTTTAAGTCCCTTTGGTTACTTTACGTTCTTTTGTTATTGTAAATGTGCTTACTTTGATACATAAAAGTTGTCTTCCATAGTGTGTTCATATTAGCAAGTTCCTTTTGCACAAAAAGGTTCATAATGAGACCTTATACCTTAGCCTACAGAGAGGATAACACACAAAAAAATTGGCATCGCTTTTAACCAATGATCAAAAGTAATACAACAGAATACTTTTCTGAAATTTTTATTTATACATGCAAAGGTCAGTGTATTAGCTAACTATAGCCATATGATAGATTACTTCAAAACATCAAAAAGTAGTTCAATTTTTTTCTAAGACTTAAAATAAATTTATTGACTCATTTATCTGAATATTCCATAGATAAATTGAGCTTCAGACTTACCTTTATTAGGACTCTTATCTCCATTTCTTTGTATTTTTTTCTGCATTCCCTTTTATCATATTTTGATTTAAGGTTGCTATATTATAGTATCAAGCAACTAGTACTATGTTAACTTTTACTATGTTAATAGGGTGAATGCCACCTTAAGTTGGTACACACTCAGCCTCATTCAGAGTGCAATAAATTGTCACTTTGGATAATAAGATGCTGCATTATTTAACCTATTTATAAATTAGTCGCCATTCACTTTCTTTAAAAACTATGTTTAGTACATGAACTGTGCCCATAATTTAACTGCTTAGTATGACAAAAGGTATAGAATTGTTCATGTTGGCTCAAGATTTTCAAGATTGACATTTTTATTTTCACTTGCAGTCAATTCCATTAAAATCTCTTGGATTCTACATATAAGGAGGAGGCTCATCAAGCAATTATAACATTTAATACATTTTATTTTTGTTACTGTTTACTTAATATGTCAATACACTGAGACATTACTCTTTACACTATCCCAAACTCAGTATCAAATTCTAAAATAAGTAGAACATATTAGTTTATTCAAGAGAAACTCAAATAACTCAAGCGATTATATATATATCCTGCTAAATATGTATTTTTCTGACAAAAGCCCAATAGTCAAAGCTGTGGTTTATCCAATAGTCATGTAGGGATGTGAGAGTTGGACCATAAAGGAGGTTGCGCTCCGAAGAATCCATGCTTTCAAACTGTGGTGCTGAAGAAGACACTTGAGAGTCCCTTGGATTGCAAGGAGACCAAAACAGTCAATCCTAAAGGAAATCAACTGTGACTGTTCATTGGAAGAACTGATGCTGAAGCTGAAGCTCCAGTACTTTGGTCACCTGATGTGAAGGGCTGACTCATTGGCAAAGACCCTGATGCTGGGAAAGATTGAGGGCAAGAGGAAAAGGGTGCAGCAGAGGATGAGATGGTTAGACAACATCACTGACTCAATGAACATGAGTTTGAGCAAACTCTGGGCGATGGTGAAGGACAGGAAAGCCTGGCATACTGTAGTCCATGGGCCTCAAAGAGTCAGACATGACTTCGTGACTGAACAACAACAAATATGAATTTACAGTTTTCCTCTTGCCACAATTTTTTAATACTTCTTCCAATTTCTTTGTATACATCAGATATTCTTGCTTCTTGAATGACATCAAATAAGACCAATTAGAAAAGAGTTTGCACGTTTTCCTTCTATCAGATCTACCAACCTACCCAGTACTAGGGGCAATAGTCTCCATAAACCTGGCTCCTGTCAGGTTACTGTGAATAAACTCTCCATGTCATGCTTACGGCCACCTCTCTATGTGTGCTCTGAATCTTCTCCCTTCTTGCTCACTGAGACATGGCACTATTAACAATTTCTCCACTTCCCTCTATTTTTATATTTCTTTATCTGGTACATATTTCCCCTATCCTCAAAAACAGGCTTTATTTTCTATCTGAAAATAAAATCAACTCCAGCAACCAAAACCTGAAAACCTGTCTTGATCTAGTTTCCCTCCAGGTACAACTCTAATATTTCATTCCCTTGAATGAGAAACTCCTTGAAAGAATTGTCTATATTCACAGTCTGCCATTTCCCTTCTCTCAGTGTCTTTAAAACTCACTCTAAAAAGATTTTTATCTTTGTTATGTCACAAAATTACTCTTGTCCTTCATATGGTAGAAGCCCAAGTAAAATTCTCATATGTCCATTTTCTCAAATCTTTGTAGCATTTGGCACAATTGACAAGTCCTTCGAAACAAGCTCTTTCTTTAGCTAAAGGAAACTACATCCTTAATCCTTCACCAATTCTTCATCGCTCCATTCACTGAATTGTGATGTATCTTGATTTTCAGACCTCAGATTTTTCTTGAATTATTGCCCAAATAATGTCATTCAGTCATATAGACTTTTGTAGCATCTACATATTAATGACTCTTGACTTTAAATCTATAGCAGCTTGCTCACTTTATCCCTGAATACCACATTAGCTACTCTAATATCTTCACTTAAGAGATCTCAAACTCGATATAAATCAAATAAATCTTTTCCTCAAAATCTAAAAACCTAAAATCTGCTCTGTAACAGACCTTCAGTTCAGTTCAGTTCAGTCACTCAGTCGTGTCCGACTCTGCAACCCCATGAATCGCAGCACGCCAGGCCTCCCTGTTGCTCACTGTCTCCCAGAATTCACTCAGACTCAAGCCCATCGACTCAGTGATGCCGTCCAGCCATATCATCCTCTGTCGTCCCCTTCTCCTCCTGCCCTCAATCCCTCCCAGCATCAGAGTCTTTTCCAATGAGTCAACTCTTCACATGAGGTGGCCAAAGTACTGGAGTTTCAGCTTTAGCATCATTCCTTCCAAAGAAATCCCAGGGTTGATCTCCTTCAGAATGGACTGGTTGGATCTCCTTGCAGTCCAAGGGACTCTCAAGAGTCTTCAACACCACAGTTCAAAAGCATCAATTCTTCGGCGCTCAGCCTTCTTCACAGTCCAACTCTCACATCCATACATGACCACAGGAAAAACCATAGTCTTGACTAGACGGACCTTAGTCGGCAAAGTAATGTCTCTGCTTTTGAATATACTATCTAAATTGGTCATAACTTTTCTTCCAAATGATGATCATATACTTCAGTTTCTATGTATATCACCCAGCGTCATATCTGGCTCTTCTCTTTCTGTGATGCTGCATGCCCAGTTCATCAGACACTTCTCTTCCGTTCAGTCACTCAGTCATGTCAGATTCTTTGCAACCCTATGAACTGCAGCACTCCAGGCCTCCCTGTCCATCACCAAGTCCCAGAGCTTACTCAAACTTATGGCCATTGAGTTGGTGATGCCATCCAACCATCTCATCCTCTGTCATCCCTTTTTCCACCTGCCTTCAATCTTCCCCAGCATCAGGGTTTTGCCAGTGAGTCAGTTCTTTGCATCATGTAGTCAAATTATTGGAGTTTCAGTTTCAACATCAGTCTTTCCAATGAACATTCAGCACTGACTGCATTTAGGATTGATTAGTTGAATCTCCTTGCAGTCCAAGGGACTCTCAAGAGTCTCATCCAACACCAAGTTCAAAAGCATCAATTCTTCAGTGCTCAGCTTTCCTGATAGTCCAATTCTCACATCCATACATGACCACTGGAAAAACCATAGCTTTGACTAGAGGAAACTTTGTCAGGAAAGTAATGTCTCTGCTTTTTAATATGCTGTCTAGGTTTGCCAGAGCTTTTCTTCCAAGGAGCAAGTGTCTTTTAATTTCATGGCTGCAGTCACCATCTGCAGTGATTTTGGAGCCCAAGAAAATAAAGTCTCACTGTTTCCATTGTTTCCCCATCTATTTGCAATGAAGTGATGGGACCAGATGCCATGATCTTAGTTTTCTGAGCTGTTGAGCTTTAAGCAACCTTTTACACTCTTATTTTTCACTTTTATCAAGAGGCTCTTTAGTTCTTCTTCACTTTCTGCCATAAGTGTGGTGACATCTGCATATCTAAAGTTATTGATATTTCTCTTGGTAATCTTGATTCCAGCTTGTGCTTCATCCAGTCCAATATTTTGAACGATGTACTGTGCATATAAGTTAAATAAGCAGGGTGATAACATACCGACTTGACGTACTCCTTTTCTGATTTGGAACCAGTCTATTGTTCCATGTCCAGTTCTGACTGTTGCTTCTTGATCTGCACTCAGATTTCTCAGGGAGGCAGGTCAGGTGGTCTGGTATTCCCATCTCTTTCAGAATTTTCCACAGTTTGTTTTGATCCACACAGTCAAAGGCTTTGGCATAGTCAATAAAGCAGAAGTAGATGTTTTTCTAAAATCATCTTGCTTTTTTGATGATCCAGCGGATGTTGGCAATTTGATCTCTGGTTCCTCTGCCTTTTCTAAATCCATCTTGAACATCTGGCAGTTCATGGTTCACATACTATACTGTTGAAGGCTGGCTTGGAGAATTTTGAACATTAATCTGCTAGGGTGTGAGATGAGTGCAATTGTGTGGTAGCTTGAGAATTTTTGGCATTGCCTTTCTATGGGATTGAAATGATAACTGACCTTTTCCAGTAGTGTGACCACTGTTGAGTTTCCCATATTTGCTGGCATATTGAGTGCAGCACTTTCACAGCGTCATCTTTTAGTATTTGAGCTAGATCAACTGGAATTCTGTCATGCCCACTGGCTTTGTTAAAGAGATGCTTCCTAACTCCAACTTGACTTCACATTCCAGGATGTCTGGCTGTAGGTGAGTGATCACATCATGGTGGTTATCTGGGTCATGAAGATCTTTTTTGTATAGGTCTTCTGTATATTGTTGCCACGTCTTCTTGATACCTTCTGCTTCTATTAGGTCCATACCATTTCTGTCCTTTATTGTGCTCATCTTTCATTAAATGTTCCCTTGGTATTTCTAATTTTCTTGAAGAGATCTCTAGTCTTTCTCATTCTGTTGTTTTCCTCTATTTTATTGCATTGATCATAGAGGAAGGCTTTCTTATCTCTCCTTGATATTCTTTGGAAGTCTGCATTCAAATGGATATATCGTTCCTTTTCTCCTTTGCCTTTTGCTTCTCTTCTTTTCTCAGCTATTTGTAAGTCCTCCTCATACAACCATTTTGCATTTTTGCATTTCTTTTTCTTGGGGAGTCTTGATCACTGCCTCTATATGATGTCAGGAACCTCTGTCAATAATTCTTCAGGCACTCTGTCTATCAGATTTTATCCCTTGAATCTATTTGTCATTTCCACTTTATAGTCGTAAGGGATTTCATTTAGGTCATACCTGAATGGTGTAGTGGTTTTCCCTGCTTTCTTCAATTTAAGTCTGAATTTGGCAAGAAGCATTTCATGGTCTGAGCCACAGTCAGCTCCTGGTCTTGTTTTTGCTGACTTTATAGAGCTTGTCCATCTTTGGCTGCAAGGAATATAATCAATCTGATTTCAGTATTGACGGTCTGCTTATGTCCATGTGTAGAGTCTTCTCTTGTGTTCTTGGAAGAGGGTGTTTGCTACGACCAGTGTGTTCTGTTGGCAAAACTCTTTCAGTCTTTGTCCTGCTTCATTTTGAACACCACGGCCCAATTTGCCTGTTATTCCAGATATCTCTTGATTTCCTACTTTTGCATTCCAGTCCCCAATAAACAAAAGGACATCTCTTTTGGGTGTTAGTTCTAGAAGGTCTTATAGGTCTTCATGGAACTGTTCAACTTCAGCTTCTTCAGCATTACTGGTCTTGGGTATAGACTTGGATTGCTGTGATACTGAATGGTTTGCCTTGGAAATGAACAGAGATCATTCTGTCATTTTTGAGATTGCATCCAAGCACTGTATTTCAGACTCTTTTGTTGACTATAATGGTTACTCCATTTCTTCTAAGGGATTCTTGCCAACAGTAAGTAGATATAATGGTCATCTGAGTTAAATTCAACCATTCCAGTCCATTTTATTTCCCTGATTCCTAAAACATGAATGTTTACTCTTGCCATCTCTTGTTTGACCACTTCCAATTTGCCTTGATTTATGAACCTAACATTCCGGGTTCCTATGCAATATTGCTCTTTACATCATCAGACTTTACTTCCATCATCAGTCACATCCACCACTGGGTGTTGGTCTTGCTTTGTCTTCATCTCTTCATTCTTTCTGAAGTTATTTCTCCACTGATCTCCAGTAGCATACTGCACACCTACCAGCATGGAGATTTCATCTTTTAGTGCCTTTTTTGCCTTTTCATACTGTTCATGGGATTCTAAGGCAAGAATACTGAAGTGATTTGTTATTCCCTTCTCCAGTGGACCGCATTTTGTCATAACTCTCTACCATGACCCATCCATCTTGGGTGGCCCTTCACAGCATGGCTCATAGTTTCATTGAGTTACAGTAGGCTGTGGTCCATGTGATCAGTTTGGTTAGTTTTCTGTCATTGTGATTTTCATTCTGTCTGCCCTCCAAAGGATAAGGATAAGAGGCTTGTGGAAGCTTCTTGATGGGAGAGACTGACTGAAGGGAAAACTGGGCCTTGTTCTGATGGGCTAGGCCATGCTCAGTAAATCTTTAATCCAGTTTTCTGTTGATCTGTGGGGATGTGTTCCCTCCCTGTTGTTTGACCTGAGATCAAACCATGGTGTAGTTAGTGAAGATAATGGCGACCTCTTTCAAAATGTCCCATGCAAGCACTGCTACACTCAGTGTCCCTGACACTGTAGCAGGGCACCGCTGACCTATGCCTCTGCCAGAGACTCCTGGACACTCACGGGCAAGTCTGTGTCAGCCTCTTATGGCATCACTTCCCCTTTCTTCTGGGTTCTGGTATGCACAAGGTCTTCTTTGTGCCCTCCAAGAGTCTGTTTCCCGAGGCCTGTGTAAGTTCTGGCAGTTCTATGGTGGGGTTAATGGTGACCTCCTCCAAGAGGGTTTATGTCATACCCAGGTCTGTTGCACCCAGAGCCCCTTCCCCTGCAGCAGGCTACTGCTGACCTGTACCTCCTCAGGTGACACTCAAACACTACTGTTAGCTTAACTTTAAAATATATCCATGAGGCAATAACTTCTTCCCATTTCCATCACTCCTACTCCTGTTCAAACAACCACATTCCCCACTAGAGCATGGCGATAGCTTTCTAAATAGTACTTTGAACTTAACCCTCACCTCCTTTCATCTGCCAGTGTTCCTTTTAAATCATAAATATATCATGTAGTTCTGTTTTCAGTATGATAAAATATTCCCAAATAAATTAAAGCTACACTACATGACACTTATGTAGGATGTACCAGTACACACACACGCACGCACACACAGACACACACACACACACACACACAGACACTAACATTGTGTCAAATAAAAGGTAAGCATAAGATGTATCTTCTGTTTTAACTTTAGTTCTTGGTAGACGGAGTGAAAGTGTTACCCATCAGAAACTGTGTACATGACACTTCTTACATGTCATGTCAGATCACCTTAAGCTCAATGACTCTGACAAGTGGGAAATGGAAACTAAAATAACTAAAGTTAAGTAGGTAAACATTGTTATTTTGAAATTTTTTAGAAAGAAAATTATCTCAAAAGGAAGGTCTAAGACTCAATTAGAAACAATAACAAAGAAAAAGGTACACATGAGAACACTGAGTCTTTAATAACATAACATGTCAAATTTGATGAATTAACAAAATCATAGGCGTCATCATAGCATTACCATAACTTATAGGTAAAAAGTTGTGTGAGCTGATTGAAATTAAATCATTTAAAATTTATTTAAATGTTTGGGAAAAAAGTAAAGATTCTGATTGTTTTTAGATTTTCTGGAGTTACATGACCATGTTAATGTTTGCAGATTTTAAAAAATTAGCATACAAATGTAAAATTAGAGGGGAAATATAATAGGAATAAAACCTTAAACAATCTACTGGAATGTAAAATTACAAAGAGCTAAAAACAAAAATTTGGACAAATTTGAAGTGTATAATAAAATGGTAAATATATATGTATTGCATATATATATATAAATCACCAAAGCGGCATAAATATGATAAACAAACAACATTACCATACCATAGTGAAATAAAAAAGATATCATCTTCATGCTACTCATAATAGGCACATGATGAAATATAAAGATATAGAAAGTTCTAAAATAAGAGGATACAATAAAACATAGATAATTCTAACCAAAGTAAATCTGGCAGAACTATGTTATTATTGGAAAAAAATATACTGTAAATCGTATAGCTATCAGGATGGTAAGAACGTCAACCCATATTAATATGTATTTTGTATCACCAGGATCTTCCCTCTTAGCTTAGCCTGTAAAGAATCTACCTGCAAGGCAGGAGACCTGGGTTTGATTCCTTGGTCAGAAAGATCCCCTGGAGAAGGAAATGGCAACCCATTCCAGTATTATTGCCTGGAGAATCCCATGGAGAGACCAGTCTGGCAGGGTGGAGTCTACAGTGTCGCAAGAGTCAGACACGACTTAGTGACTAAACCGCTATCTTGTATTATCAGAGTGAAGTAATTATATGGAGCTTGTATGCACCTAATAAAATATCTTAAAAAATAAGCAAAAACCTAAGCATGAATAAAACTGGTAATGGATTTCTCTCAGAAACATACGATGCAGATCAAAAAGTTAGTAATAACAAAAATGTTTCAAAGAACACAATAAAAACGCATATTTGACTATATAGAGTGCAGTAAATTAAAAAAAATCATATCATTTTCACACATGAAGCAAAATATACTAGCACTGATGACATATGAAAGCACATTGAAATTTGACAAAAAAATGTGTTTATACAAATTTCATCCTTTGAAAAACACACAATCAAATAGTTAAAAGTCAATGTTATTTGTAGGCTAGTGGGAAGAAAGGACACACACTTCAACAAACAGAGGTATGTCATCTTACTCTGAAAATGAAAATTTATCTACATCCCAACTGTAAGCAATACGCATTTCCAGTTTGTGGAAGATGAAAATTAAACCTTAAATAAAAAGTAGGATAACATAACTACAACTTTGAAATAGAGAAAGTTTTATAAAAACACAAATTGTAAATCCCTTAGTGGATGACATTGATAAACAAAACTGAAAATTGTGCTTACTTGGTGATTAGAAAATAATTTGAAATAATAAATAAAGATGTGTATATATACGTGTATGTATGCATATAGGGATTTCCTGGTGGCTCAGTGGTAAAGAATTTTCTGTCAGTGCAGGAGACGCAAGAGTGATAGGTTCATCCCCTGAGTCAGGAAGATTCCCCTGGAGAAGCAAATGGCAACCGACTCCAGTATTCTTGCATGGGAAATCGCATGGACAGAGGAGCCTGACAGCTATAGGCTGTGAGTCCATGGGTTCTCAAAGGGTCAGATACAACTTATGAACTGGGCATGAGCACATATTCATATATATCTATTAATTTATGGATAAATTAAAATAATTGTGCTATTTTTGGATCGGTATTACAAGATATATCAGATATTTTGACATGAAGTATATATTCCATTTGAATGATAAAATAAATACTAATTTAAGAACCACCTACCGTGAAAAATAAATTTTACATGTACCTCACTGTGACATTCCTCTCCATTCCAGCCAAAATTCATCACTATTGAATTGTATATTATCTATTCATTTGGTTTTCTTTGTAGTTTTACCAAATACAATTTAGCTGTTTATCTCCTCTACAGTGAATTCTCTTACCCTTTACCCCTCAGAGGTAGCAATATTGTTATTTATTTCTGCCACTTCTAGAGTTTCATATAAATACAATCAAAAAGTATAGAAGATTGGGTTATTGTTGAGTCACTAAGTTGTGTCCGACTTTTTGTGACCTCATGAACTGCAGCATGCCAGGCTTCACTGCCCTTCACTGTCACCTGGAGCTTGCTCAAACTCATGTCCATTGAGTCTGTTATGCCATCTGAAAATCTCATCATCTGTTGGCCCCTTCTCTTCCTATGTTCAGTCTTTCCCAGCATCAGGGTCTTTTCCGAGTCTGCCCTTCACATCAGGTGGCCAAAGTACTGGAGCTTCAGCATAAATTCTTCCAATGAATATCCAGGGTTAATTTCCTTTAGGGTTGACTGGATTGATTTCCTTTCTGTCCAAGGGACTCTCAAGAGTCTTCTCCAGCACTACAATTCGAAAGAATCAATTCTTTGGTGCTAAGCCTTCTTTATGGGTCATCTCCTCACATCCATACATGACTACTGGAAAAGTTATAGCTTTGGCTATATATGGACATTTGGCAAAGTGATGTCTTTGCTTTTTAGTATGATATCTAGGTTTGTCATAACTTTTGTTCCAAGGAGCTGCTGCTGCTGCTGCTGCTGCTAAGTCGCTTCAGTTGTGTCCGACTCTGTGCGACCCCAGAGACAGCAGCCCACCAGGCTCCCCTGTCCCTGGGATTCTCCAGGCAAGAACACTGGAGTGAGTTGCCATTCCCTTCTCCAATGCATGAAAGTGAAAAGTGAAAGTGAAACCACTCAGTCGTGGCTTCACGACTCTTAGCAACCCCATGGACTGCAGCCTACCAGTCTCCTCCATCCGTGGGATTTTCCAGGCAAGAGTACTGGAGTGCGGTGCCATTGCCAAGGAGATAGCATCTTTTAATTTCATGAGTGTGGTCACCATCCACAGTGATTTTGGAGCCCAAGAAAATAAAATCTGTCACTGTTTCCACTTTTTCCCCATCTATTTACCATTAAGTGATGGGACCGTATGTCATGATCTTAATTTTTTGAATGTTGAGTGTTAAGTCAGCTTTTTCATTCTCCTCTTTCACCCTCATTAAGAGGCTCTTTAGTTCCTCTTTGCTTTCTGCCATTAGAGTGGTATCATCTGCATATCGGTGGTGGTTGATATTTCTCCACTGGCAATCTTGATTCCAGTTTGTGATTCATCCAGCTTGTAACACTGTTACTGCATAAAGCCTGTATGATTTTACATAGTATAGTTTCTACTGAAAATCACATGTATAGGATTGTCAGTGTGCCCTATATTTTGTTTCTTGATTTTTGGAAAGGTTTAAATTCAATATTCTGCTCTCTCTTAGTCTCAGCGTTTTAAAGTTTACATAACTTCTTTAATTGTGTCTCAAAAGTACAGTTTGGCCCATGGCACCATTCTTATTCCTGTTTATAGAGTAAATAATTAAGTTATAGAAATAACAAATAATTTTCCAAAGTTCATGTTCCTTAAGGGTTCTGGAAAGTGGCTCCTACTGAATAAGTTGTCTGAAGACAGGATATTTTTATTTACTGTGCCATCAAAAGGACTGAACACTTATTTTGAGAAATGCAGTGTGAGCATGAAATTAATAGTAGCAATAACAGAAATGTTGCATTAAGAATTCCTGGGACATTATCCAGTTTTTACCATAATAAAATGCTTCTCACACACAAAAATATGTCTGCATTTATAGGTAAAGTAATTGGCATTCAAAGAATAGAATACTAACCCTAGGGCTGAGGGAAATAAAGAAAAAAAATACCAAAGAAGCTTGCTAATTTACTAATATAGATTTAGCTAATTTCATTATTGAGCAGAAATACTAGAATGAGTGTAGGTAAGCCACAATTGGTTACAAAACTATAGTGAGTTTTCCACTCTAATTATCTGAAATTAAAGTTACAGTTTTTACACACCATCCTACTTTTCAGTTCAGTTCAGTTGAGGTCAGTCACTCAGTCATGTCCAACCCTTTGCGACCCCATGAGCTCAGCTTTCTTCACAGTCCAACTCTCACATCCATACATGACCACTGGAAAAACCATAGCCTTGACTAGATGGACCTTTGTTAGCAAAGTAATGTCTCTGCTTTTGAATATGCTATCTAGGTTGGTGATAACTTTTCTTCCAAGGAGTAAGAGTCTTTTAATTTCATGGCTGCAATCAACATCTGCAGTGATTTTGGAGCCCCAAAAAATAAAGTCTGACACTGTTTCCCCATCTATTTTAGGAAATAGAAATTATTCAATTTGCATCAGTGTTAGAATCAAGCTTACTCTGAGACTGTTTCTCATGACTCTTCATCAGTATCTCTTGAGATTCCCCTGACAAAGCATGCCCTACAGATCACTAGTTGCATCCACAATAAGGTTAGATTCTGTTCCCTACAGAACAGAAAATGATAGTACACTTCCATACAAATAAGTATCTGTTTGATCACAGCTCTGTACTTTTAATCTTTAAGTGATAGAATAGTAATTGTACACTGGAGATATAATATATAACATTAGAGAAACATGGAGAGAGTCTGTTTCCATCCAGGAGGATTTAGTTTCCTGTGCCCAAGTATGGAGTATGGGCAAGGCTATGCCAATTCCAGAGCACAGCATGAGCAATGCAGACGTAGGGCAGTGAGAAGTGATGTTTGAAAACAGTCAAATGCTTAGTCATTCTTTTATTCTAGTATTTCCTCAAGACATAGTCTTCCCAGAATCCTTTCCTAAAAACATTTTTTTAATTTTTTAATTGAAAGATAATTACTTTACAGAATTTTGTGATTTTCTGTCATACTTCAACAAGAATCAGCCATATATACACCCTGGTCCCCTCCCTCCTAAACCTCCCTCCCATCTCCCTCCCCACCCCACTCTTCAGCCTGTTTCAGCCCCTGTTTGAGTTCTTTGAGTCATACAGCAAATTCCCATTGGCTATCTGTTTTACACATGGTATTATAAATTTCTATGTTACTCTGTCCATACATCTCCCCTTCTCCCACCTCTCTTCCCACCTTGTCCATAGGTCTGTTCTCTATGTCTCTTTCTACACTGCTGCTCTGAAAATAAAATTTATCAGTGCCATCTCTCAGATTCCATATGTGTGTGTGTGTGTGTGTGTATGTGAGTATACAATATTTGTATTTCTCTTTCTGACTTAATTCACTCTGTATAATAGGCTCCAGTTTCATCCACCTCATTAGAACAGATTCAAACGTATTCTTTTTTATGGCTGAGTAGTATTTCATTGTACATATGTACCACATCTTCTTTATCCATTCATCTGTTGATGGACATCTAGGTTGCTTCCTGTTCTATCTATTGTAAACATTGCTGCAGTGAACATTGGGGTACATGTGTCTTTCCTGAAAATATTTTTCTGATACAGCAAAATAACATCTAGTTCTTCTCATTCAGAAAAGGAGCAGAAAATTTTGATGGCTTTTAAGACTGCTGATACCAATGATTAAAATTAATGATATTATTCTTGTTTCAGGTTTATAGAACAGATTTCTTTGTCTGCTCTTAAAAGTGAACAAATACCTGGTTGAGAAGTATAGGAATAAACTAGCATATATACAATGGTTATAATAGAAAAAATGCATTTATATAGTGGCAGTTGTATAAGGTCTGAGAAGTAATTCATAACCCTGGCTTTGTCAAGATAAGTCATTTAAACTGTGTCAGTTTCACTTTGGTAATTTACAAAATGAGAATTCATACTGAATATTCTTTTTTATTATTAAAATTATAAAATGATCAAGTATGATCAATATCAGCTTCCACAAAAGCTTAGCAATGCCTTTTTTTCATCATGTGTTATCGTGTTAGTTGCTCAGTTGTGTCTGACTCTTTCCAAAAAAGGCTGAATAGATGCAGTAACTGTGATTAGTTTATATCATCAGTTCAGCTCAGTCACTCAGTCATGTCCAAATCTTTGCTACCCCATGAACTGCAGCATGCCAGGCTTCCCTGTCCATCACCAACTTCCAGAGTTTACTCAAACTCACGTTCATTGAGTCGGTAATGTCATCCAACCATCTCATCCTCTGTCCTCCCCTTCTCCTCCCGCCTTCAACTTTTCCCAGCATCAGAGTCTTTTCAAATGAGTCAGGTAGCCGCAGTATTGGAGTTTCAGCCTCAGCATCTGTCCTTCCAATGAATATTCAGGATTTATTTCCTTTAGGAAGAATAGCAGCAGAGCTACAGCAATAGTTAAAATCTTAGAAACCAAATGCTAATTGAAATATATATTTTCAGACATATCTCAGAAGACTGCATTTAAAACTGTAGTATTTTGTAAAGATGGAAAAAAACACATGCAAAACTAAATAATTCATTGCAAAATGAAATAGTATATTGTTGAGGATAACCTTCTTAATAATATTAATTCTTGAGTACAGTGATATGATAAAATATATTTATTATTATGCTTTGCAATATCTTCTTTGTTGATATTAAGTTAAATATACAGACTTCTAACTTTGTTGTTGTTTAGTCAGTAAGTTGTATCCAACTCTTTTTTTACCCCATGGACTGTAGCCCTCCAGGCTCCTCAGTCCAGGTGATTCTCCGGGCAAGAGTACTGGAGTGGGTTGCAATTTCCTACTCCAGGATATCTTCCCAATCCAGGGATTGAACACGCATCTCCTATGTCTCCTGCATTGGCAGGTGGATTCTTCATCACTACGCCACTTGGGAAGCCCCTTTTTCATAATAAATCACTCTAAATAAGCAAATATTTTAATCAACATTGAGCTAACTTTAAATTAATGGATCTATTTGTCTTTATAATATAAAATTGACTGATACAATACATCAGAATCCCATTATCTTTTATTTTACATTGACAAAATATCATAAGTGCCAATTCTATTAGTCATTATATTAAGCTATTCATAAATATATTAATTTTAATATTTTATAACTTTTTTCCTGTATATTTAGGTTTCCATGGTGGCTCCATGGTAAAGAACCTGCATGCCAGTGCAGGAGACACAGTTTTGATCCTAGGGTGTTTGTCCATGGTTGTTGTACAGTGACTTAGTCATGTCCAGATAACCCCATGGACTGTGGCACACCAAGCTTCCCTGTCCTTCACTATATCCCTGAGTTTGCTCAAATTCATGTTCATTGAGTCAGTCATGCCATCCAGCAATCTCATCCTCTGTCATCCCCTTCTCCTCTTGCCTTCAATCTTTCCCAGCATCAGGCTCTTTTCCAATGAGTCAGCTCTTCTCAAATATTGGCCAAAATATTGGAACTTAATCTTCAGCATCAGTCCTTCCAATGAATATTCAGGGCTGATTTCCTTTAGGATTGACTGGTTGGATCACCTTGTTGTCCAAGGGACTCTCAAGAGTCTTCTCCAGCACCACATTTTGAAGGTATCAGTTCTTCGGCATTCAGCCTTTTTATTGTCCAGCTCTCACATCTGTACATGACTTCTGGGAAAACCATAACTTTGACTATACGGACCTTTGTAGGTGAAGCACTGTCTCTGCTTTTTAGTATGCTGCCTAGGTTTGTCACTTCTTTTCTTCCAAGAAGCAAATGTCTTTTAATTCCATGGCTATGTCCATTCTAACTGTTGCTTCTTGACCTGAATACAGGTTTCTCAGGAGACAGATAAGGTGGTCTGGTGTTTCTGTCTGTTTAAGAATTTTCCACAATTTATTATGATCTACACAGTCAAAGGCTTTAACGTAGTCAATAAAACAGAAGTAGGTATTTTTTGTTTTGTTTTGTCTTTTCCTGGAATTCTCTTGCTTTTTCTATGATCCAGAGGATGTTGGCAATTTGATATTTGGATCTCTGCCTTTTCTGAATCCAGCTTGTGTATCTGGAAGTTCTCAGTTCACATATTGTCAAAGCCTACATTGGAGAATTTTAACATTTCTTCACTAGGATGTGAAATGAGTGCTATTTTGCAGTAGTTTGAACATTTTTGGGCATTTCCTTCTTTGGAATTGGAATAAAAACTGACTTTTTCCAGTCCTGTGGCCACTGCTGAATTTTCCAAATTTTGTGGCATATTGAGTGCAGCACTTTGACAGCATCATCATTTAGGTTTTGAAACAGGCTCAGATGAAATTTCATCACCTCCACTAGCTTTGTTCATAGTGATGCATCCTAAGGTCCATTTTGTTGTTTGTTTGTTTGTTTAGAATGTATGGATATTACATTTTATCTCTTACTTTCTGCTATGTAAATTAAGAGAAGTATCTCTGTATTTTTTCTTCCTCCTTTAATGCTTTGACTTTTTAGATAACTTTTATATTTTAAAAAAAACTTCCCTAATTTCTTCTCTCCCTCTCTCCTTCCTTCTTTTTTTCCTTCCTTTAAAGATGAACTAAGGTGTCCATATGTGTGTGAATTTATCTCTGGGCTTTCTATTTTGTTCCATTGATCTATATTTCTGTCTTTGTGCCAGTACCATACTGTCTTGATGACTGTGGCTTTGTAGCAGAGCCTGAAGTCAGGCAAGTTGATTCCTCCAGTTCCATTCTTCTTTCTCAAGATTGCTTTGGCTATTCGAAGTTTTTTGTATTTCCATACAAATCTTGAAATTATTTGTTCTAGTTCTGTGAAAAATACCGCTGGTAGCTTGATAGGGATTGCATTGAATCTGTAGATTGCTTTGGGTAGTATACTCATTTTCACTATATTGATTCTACTGATCCATGAACATGGTATATTTCTCCATCTATTAGTGTCCTCTTTGACTTCTTTCATCAGTGTTTTATAGTTTTCTATATATAGGTCTTTAGTTTCTCTAGGTAGATATATTCCTAAGTATTTTATTCTTTTTGCTGCAATGGTGAATGGAATTGTTTCCTTAATTTCTTTTTCTACTTTCTCATTATTAGTGTATAGGAATGCAAGGGATTTCTGTGTGTTGATTTTACATCCTGCAACTTTACTATATTCATTGATTAGCTCTAGTAATTTTCTGGTGGAGTCTTTAGGGTTTTCTATGTAGAGGATCATGTCATCGGCAAACAGTGAGAGTTTTACTTCTTCTTTTCCAATTTGGATTCCTTTTATTTTTTTTTCTGCTCTGATTGCTGTAGCCAAAACTTCCAGAACTATGTTGAATAGTAGCAGTGAAAGTGGACATCCTTGTCTTGTTCCTGACTTTAGGGGAAATGCTTTCAGTTTTTCACCATTGAGGGTAATGTTTGCTGTGGGTTTGTCACATATAGCTTTTATTATGTTGAGGTATGTTCCTTCTATTCCTGCTTTCTGGAGAGTTTTTATCATAAATGGATGTTGAATTTTGTCAAAGGCCTTCTCTGCATCTATTGAGATAATCATATGGCTTTTATTTTTCAATTTGTTATATAAAACTCCTAGAGGAGAACATAGGCAAAACACTCTGACGTAAATCACAGCAGGATCCTCTATGATCCACCTCCCAGAATTCTGGAAATAAAAGCAAAAATAAAGAAATGGGATCTAATTAAATTTAAAAGCTTCTGCACAACAAAGGAAACTATAAGCAAAGTGAAAAGACAGCCTTCTGAATGGGAGAAAATAATAGCAAATGAAGCAACTGACAAACAAATAATCTCAAAAATATACAAGCAACTTATGCAGCTCAATTCCAGAAAAATAAACGACCCAATCAAAAAATGGGCCAAAGAACTAAATAGACATTTCTCCAGAGAAGACATACGGATGGCTAACAAACACATGAAAAGATGCTCAACATCACTCATTATCAGAGAAATGCAAATCAAGACCACAATGAGGTACCACTTCACGCCAGTCAGAATGGCTGTGATCCAAAAGTCTGCAAGCAATAAATGCTGGAGAGGGTGTGGAGAAAAGGGAACCCTCCTACACTGTTGGTGGGAATGCAAACTAGTACAACCACTATGGAGAACAGTGTGGAGATTCCTTAAAAAATTGCAAATAGATCTGCCTTATGACCCAGCAATTGCACTGCTGGGCATACACACTGAGGAAACCAGAATTGAAAGAGACACATGTACCGCAATGTTCATCGCAGCACTGTTTATAATAGCCAGGACATGGAAACAACCTAGATGTCCATCAGCAGATGAATGGATAAGAAAGCTGTGGTACATATACACAATGGAGTATTACTCAGCCATTAAAAAGAATACATTTGAATCAGTTCTAATGAGATGGATGAAACTGGAGCCTATTAAACAGAGTGAAGTAAGCCAGAAAGAAAAACACCAATACAGTATACTAACACATATATATGGAATTTAGAAAGATGGTAATGATGACCCTGTATGTGAGACAGCAAAAGAGACACAGATGTGTAGAGTGGACTTTTGGACTCTGAGGGAGAGGGAGAGGGTGGGATAATTTGGGAGAATGGCATTGAAACATGTATAATATCATGTAAGAAACGAATCGCTAGTCTATGTTTGATGCAGGATACAGGATGCTTTGGGCTGGTGCACGGGGATGATCCAGAGAGATGATATGGGGTGGGAGGTGGGAGGGGGGCTTCATGTTTGGGAACTCATGTACACCCATGGTGAATTCATGTCAATGTATGGCAAAACCAATACAGTATTGTAAAGTAAAATAAAGTAAAAATAAAAATTAAAAAAAAAAAAAAGAAGAACTAAGAAACATTCGGAGAACTAAACAAATAGTAGATTTTGTTTTACATAACAATGGAATAGGTTTGGCATTATTTTGTTTAATCCACTGACAGAAAATACCTCACATGAGTGGGAGTATCTGATATTGATAGTAAAACTTTACTGGCCACAGAGAACAAGTTGTAGCATATTTTATCCTTTGTCTTCTGGGAAAAAGATTTATAAGATTGAAAATATTTTTTTCTTTAACTTTAAGTAGAATTATCTAGGATGATATTTTTTCTTTGAAAAATATTTTTTAACCTAAAAATTTATCTTCTTTAGTTGTTGTAGTAGCACTCTGATTTCCTACTTTTTTAAAAGCACCTATGTCATGTGTAATACATAAATTTTCTTAATGTATAATTAAATAATGGATAATTTAAATATCCACTTTCTTTAATATTTTATGTATATGTATTTTATCCTTTTTTTCTAATACTTTTTGTTTTTGCCTTCTCATTAATTTTTCCACTATGAATTCTATATTTTTAGCTTTGACATGTAAAATAAACCAAACATTTCTTTTCTCATATCTCATAACTAATAAACCTACTGAAAAATGGTAAGACTGCACTTTAGAAATATTTTAAAATAGTAGCTCTAATATTTTGATATTTATGAGGATTTTATATGAATTCTATGCTAAGTTCCAATTTAAATTATTCTTTTTATTTTTCCCCAAGTATTACTTGACACTACAGACTGCATATATTGTCCTATAAGAATAATTTTATCCTTGTGTAAAAAACTTTATTTTCTCCAAGTTGATTTAGACTTGAAACCTTGAATGTTTTAAAGATTATCTTTTTTTTTTTCCAACTACTGTGCTTTTCTTAGATTAATGGTGAAACCAATTGTTCATCCTTTGGACTTTGACAGCATACAGTGAGTTCTGACAACTTTCTCCCACTCCAGTTCCTGAATAACATGTAATTTCCTTGATATGACAAAGTATCATTTTAGCATTCATGTCATGCCATGGTGTTCATTTTTCATTTTTCTGTAAGTTAATGAGTTCTAACAAAGTGGCTTCATAAAGTTTTCTTTTGCCAAAAGTCCTGCGGCAGCATGTGCGACTAGCGACAAGCTAGTTTTAAGGAGATTGGTTTTAAACCAAGTCTCTAAAGTGTGCATGGAAATACTAAATGCATCCCTATGTGTTTTGCAGACAATCCGAGCTTGCTGAGCCATGTCACAGTGGGTATTAGAGTTCTGGATGTCAATGACAATCCTCCCGAGCTTGCCAGGGAATATGATATTGTTGTCTGTGAAAATTCTAAGCCCGGTCAGGTAAGTTAATTGTTTCCTTCCTATAATTTGAATGGAAGAAAAATAAGCAGCTCTGTTTCTATTATTCTTAGGTATAATCCTCAAAAATCCCTCAGTGTTATTTTTGTGCTTAGTACAAATAATTTTATAAAGCTTTAAGTACCAAATAGATTTTTTGAGAACCATAGAAAATAAATGTTCTCTGGATCACAAATGTAATTCAACAAATGAACTCCTTCATACATGTATTTTTTCTGCCAATAAAATTATACTGAATGATTTACATGCAACCCTGTATTAAGTGAGGAGGAAACAGTGAACTTTCCTGCCCTGAGGAAGCTTATAAAATAGAGTGGGAAAAAGAGAATGGCCTGGTCTACTTTGGAGGGAATGAGGAAGCAACATACAGTGGCCACTGAGTAATACTGATACTAGAAGGTGATTAGGTTTCAACATGAAGAATGTATATGTTTTGAGGAGGTAGGGAGAATGAAAGATGGACAGAAGAACTGGAACATGGAACTTGCATCTGGATGTAGCATGGCAGCCAGATAAAGGAGCATGGTGATTCCATAGGGAGACCAGTGTTGTTGATGCCCATAAAACAAGTGGGCTATGGGAAGGGGATGTGCCTCTGTCTTTGCTGTGTAACAAATTACACAAACTTAGCAGCTTCAAACACCTATTTAGCATCCTATAGTTTCTGCAGGTCAGAATTCTGCTGACAGCTTAGCTCAGTCTCTGTAGGAATAGCACAAGATGTAATCAAGCTGTGTTCTTACCTGAGGCTGGGAGAACTCTCCCATACTCACATGTTGGTAGCATTCAGCTACTCTCAGCTGCAGACCTGAGCATTTCAGTGTTCCCCAGAGTTCTGAGATGCCACCACAGTTGGTTTTGTTTGTTTGTTTGTTGTTCATTTTGTGTCTGTTTTTCTTTTCTTTTTGTCAAATAAGCTTTCCCAATATGGCCACTTCAAATAAGTAGAGAGTCTTCTGAAGAGTCTGACAGTTTCATATAATGTAATGTAGCGTTACCAGTGTGATATATCATATTTCCATATTCTGTTGGTCAAAAGCAAGAAACAAGACACACCTAGAATTCAAGAAAGGGATCACAAGGAGGCATGGGTTCCATGATGGACACCTTGAAGTCTGTCTGTCACATGAGTCAAGAGAAGTCAAAATGGTCTAGATCTAGCTCAGTCAGATAGCCCCTTTTACTGTCTTTTGTAAACCAGAATAAATATATCATACAAAATTATTTTAAATCATTTTGAAACTTGTGATAAAATTATGGTTGTGAGAAATATTGTCTTGTGTTTTTCTGTAAAAGGACAATCAGTTATGGCTTGTTAAAGTAATCATTGCATATATGTTTTTAATATAGAGAAGATATTTACATATGTATAAATACTGGACTCTTTTTATAAAGCTTACATAAAGCTTTCTCATGTCCATTCCTCACAGGAAAGTTAGAAAATATTAGTGAGAACAAAATGACTAAAAGTTATATTATTTTTAGGTAGTAACAGGTTATCTGTTTTACTGTTCAGTCAGTTCAGTGCAGTTCAGTCACTCAGTCATGACCAACTCTGCAACCCCATGAATCGCAGCACGCCAGGCCTCCCTGTCCATCACTAAGTCCCAGAGTGCACTCAGACTCACATGCATCGAGTCAGTGATACTATCCAGCCATCTCATCCTCTGTCGTCCCCTTCTCCTCCTGCCCCCAATCCCTCCCAGCATCAAAGTCTTTTCCAATGAGTCAACTCTTCGCATGAGGTGGTCAAAGTACTGGAGTTTCAGCTTTAGCATCATTCCTTCCAAAGAAATCCCAGGGTTGATCTCCTTCAGAATGGGCTGGTTGGATCTCCTTGCAGTCCAACGGACTCTCAAGAGTCTTCTCCAACACCACAGTTCAAAAGCATCAATTCTTTGGTGCTCAGCCTTCTTCACAGTCCAACTCTCACATCCATACATAACCACAGGAAAAACCATACCTTGACTAGACGGACCTTAGTCGGCAAAGTAATGTCTCTGCTTTTGAATATGCTATCTAGGTTGGTCATAACTTTTCTTTCAAGGAGTAAGTGTCTTTTAATTTCATGGCTGCAGTCACTATCTGCAGTGATTTTGGAGCCCGCAAAAATAAAGTCTGACACTGTTTCCACTGTTTCCCTATCGATTTCCGATGAAGTGATGGGACCAGATGCCATGATCTTCATTTTCTGAATGTTGAGCTTTAAGCCAACTTTTTCACTCTCCTCTTTCACTTTCATCAAGAGGCTTTTTAGTTCCTCTTCACTTTCTGCCGTAAGAGTGGTGTCATCTGCATATCTGAGGTTATTGATATTTCTCCCAGCAATCTTGATTCCAGCTTGTGCTTCTTCCAGTTCAGCGTTTCTCATGATGTACTCTGCATAGAAGTTAAATAAGCAGGGTGACAATATACAGCCTTGACGTATTCCTTTTCCTATTTGGAACCAGTCTGTTGTTCCATCTCCAGTTCTAACTGCTGCTTTCAGACCAGCATACAGATATCTCAAGAGGCAGGTCAGGTGGTCTGGTATTCCCATCTCTTTCAGAATTTTCCACAGTTTATTGTGATCCACACAGTCAAAGGCTTTGGCATAGTTAATAAAGCAGAGATAGATGTTTTTCTGGAACTCTCTTGCTTTTTCCATTATCCGGCAGTTGTTGGCAATTTGATCTCTGGTTCCTCTCTGCCGGGGTCCAGCCCTGGTTGATCCAGGGAATTCGAAGCAGGGACGGCGTTGGCATGAGAAAAACTTATTTATTTATTAATATAAGATTAGATTAGGAAGAAATAGTGTAGTAGGAAAATTAAGTGGTGAGAAGAGGCTGATTAACTTGGGTTATGTGGAAAACCAATAAAGTTCCAGACAACGAGCTTGCACCATCTACGTTAGGCCGCAGGCGCCCATTTGAATATCGGAGAGTGCCCCGCCTTGGGCTCTCTCTCTTAAGGATCTTAAAAGCCGAGACAAGTAAGTAGACATAGTGAGCCTCCACGCCCCAGATGGGAATTCAGCCTGAAATTAGAGTAAAGAGGAGACACGGGGGGAAACCAGTCCAGCAACTGGCTCTCCTTCTACTGTCCTCCAAGGCCTTTTATACTTTTGATTATACATAGAGATCAATGGGTAATACAAAATTATGTAGCGTTAGCAGCCCAGACTCTTTCTGTATATCTTTTTGTATACAAAAGGCCTCAGGTGATTTACATTATCTTCTGACCAAGAGGCTTGTTAACACTCTTTGGCTCTATTCCTTAATGAATGTTAATCTCGTTTCCCCTGAAGTGTTTTTCTTTAATCTGCATCTCCTTAAAGCATTAAAGTTACATCTCTATAGAACAAAGGTGCAGTGGGTTATAACAAAGAAGGCACTTAACTCAAAGATCTAATGTTGCTAATACCAGGTCTACTACTTGTTTTTCTATATACCAACTATATCTAAAAATAAAGGATATGAAAATTTGGCAGCAAGTATTGGCTCAGCAAATGAAACCTTTATTCAGTCCTATTCTAATGATTTTGAATTTTTGGAAGCCCCTACATTCCTAGGATGTTTTAAGCTTCCTGTGCCTCCTGCGGTCAGGAGGCCTCAAATAATCACATGCGCAGCTGTACGAGTCCTGCAGGCAGGCTAGAAAGCCATCAGAGGGGTTTGTGGATTGAAACACTCTTTCAAATGCAGAAGACTAAAGTCCTGAATTGACTTTTTCCAGAGACTGTCAGAAGAGTGGAAAAGCAGGCAGATTCTTATTTTTGGGGGGTGGATGCTCAGGAAATTCTAGGCGGAAAACCTGAGGTCTGATTAGCCTTGCCATCAGAGCTCTGCCGCAAGACCTTGTCACAGGTGGAATTCCTCATGCTGACTCCCGGCACTCTGCCTTTTCTAAAACCAGCTTGAACATCAGGAAGTTCACAGTTCACATATTGTTGAAGCCTGGCTTGGAGAATTTTAAGCATTACTTTACTAGCCTGTGAGATGAGTGCAATTGTGCAGTAGTTTGAGCATTCTTTGGCATTGCCTTTCTTTGGGATTGAAATGAAAACTGACCTTTTCCAGTCCTGTGGCCACTGCTGAGTTTTCCAAATTTGCTGGCATATTGAGTGCAGCACTTTCACAGCATCATCTTTCAGGATTTGAAACAGCTCAAATGGAATTCCATCACCTCCACTAGCTTTGTTCATAGTGATGCTTTCTAAGGCCCACTTGACTTCAGATTCCAGGATGTCTGGCTCTAGATGAGTGATCACACCATCGTGATTATCCAGGTCATGAAGATCTTTTTTGTACAGTTCTTCTGTGTATTCTTGCCACCTCTTCTTAATATCTTCTGCTTCTGTTAGGTCCATACCTTTTCTATCCTTTATCGAGCCCATCTTTGCATGAAATGTTCCCTTGGTATCTCTAATTTTATATTAAGATTATCACTTCTGGTGCTTAATTTTTTTTCCCCACTTCACCATGTGAAAAAAAAAAAACAACAGAGTTTTGTGATACACATATAAAATGGTTTACCTGCCAAATCACACTTCAGTAGTGCTAGAAATGGATTCACACACCCTGAATCTATTTTCTTAGCAAATATTATAGAAATACAATTGAAGAGGGAAATGTTAAATATTCAAATAGAAAATTTAGATTAAAAAAAAAGTCATTTAACATGGGATTTTGGTTTTGGTACTAGCATCAGATTAGACATAGCTGATGAGAAAATAGTGAAAGTAGAGAACTGCAAATTAGTTTAGATTAAAATATTCATGTTAAAGAATGGAAAGACAAGAAGATAAAAAGTATAAATAAGAATAAGAAAAATATAGAACATGCAGATCTAACATTACAAATTAACCAATTCTCAGAAAGATATTAAAAAAGAAAACTGGGCAGAAGTAATATTTGAGGCAATCATGACTGTAAAATTTTCCATACTGTTGGCAAACATCAAGTCAAGAATTCAAGAAACAGAGAAAAACAAAAAACGGAGCAACTGTTTATAAAAATATCTTAACCTAGATAAATTGAAATAAAATTTCAGAAATAAAGTTAAAATTTAAAATATCAAGAGAAAAGAGACATTATATTGTTAAGAATAAATGAAAGCAATGCCAGGCAGAGGTCCTAAGATGACACCGAAAGCATAATCAAAAGGCAATAAATTTGACTTGATCAAAATTAAGCATTTCTGTTTTCTGAAAGACCATTAAGAGGATGAGAAGTAAAATCATAGAGCAAAAAATGGTATTTCCAAACCATTTATCCAATGAAGGATTAGCATGTAGAATATAAAAAGAATACTCAAAACTTTCTAAAGCACAATTTTAAAAGCTGATTATTTAATCAGGAAGATAAAATCCCTCCATAGGGGAAGATAATTCCCAAAAGCCAGAAGATAATATATGGCAACCATAAAGTCTTTTCCTACCAAAAATATTCCTCAAAAATAAAGATAACACAAGTTCATACTTAGACCAAAAAAAAAAAAAAGAGAGAGAGAAAGAGAAAGTTTCTTACCACAATAAGCATACTAATGATTTTTTTTTTTTTTTGGTGGGGGGGTGAAGGGAAGGTAATCAAATTGGCAGTTTGAAGTGGCAAGAATTCTTAAAGACCAAAGAAATCTGTAATTATATTGGTAAAATTAAATGATTGATAAGTGAATAGCCCCCATAAAACTCTTTAAATTTGGGGTAATTGATAGATTACTAAATTGTAATAGATGGTAGAAAAGCTATAACTTTAGTTTAAGTGACAAAATAGTAAAAGTCTGTGTAACTAATGTAATAGAAATTAAAATATTCCTAAATAAAGTGATTTTAAAGTTTTATTTTTGACCTTTATTATATTAATTAACATTTAAGGACTAAAGAGCCTCTTTATGAAGGTGAAGAGGAGAGTGAAAAAGTTGACTTAAAACTCAGCTTTCAGAAAACTAAGATCATGGCATTGGGTCTCATCACTTCATGTCAAATAGATGGGGAAACAATGGACTAATTTTTGGGGGCCCCAAAAATCACTGCAGATGGTGACTGCAATCATGATATTAAAAGACGCTTGCTCCTTGGAAGAAAAGTTATGACAAACCTAGACAGCATAATGAAGAGCAGAGACATTACTTTGCTAACAAGTGTCCATCTAGTCAAAGCTATGGTTTTACCAGTAGTCATGTATGGATATGAGAGTTGGACTATAAAGAAAGCTGAGCACTGAAGAACTGATGCTTTTGAACTGTGCTGTTGGAGAAGACTATTGTGAGTCTTTTAGACAGCAAGAAGATCCAACCAGTCCATCATAAAGGACATCAGTCCTGAATATTGATTGGAAGGACTGATGTTGAAGCTGAAACCCCAATACTTTGGCCACCTGATGCAAATAACTGACTTATTGAAAAGACCTTGATGCTTGGAAAGATTGAAGGTGGGAGGAGAAGGGGATGACAGAGGATGAGATGGTTGGATGGCATCACCCACTAAATGGACATGAGTTTGAGTGAGCTTTGGGTGTTGGTGATGGACAAGGAAGCCTGACGTGCTACAGTCCATGGGGTGGCAAAGAGTCAGACACAACTCAGCAACTGAACTGAACTGATATTAATTAAAATATTCATTAATTTAAATAATTTACACAGTGACAATATTGTTGCATGTGGCTTTATTTTGATTTCTTTATATTTTACAATACAAAGATACAGGGAAATGATTTTTATATAGGATCTATTTTAAAACATTATAGAAGGGCATATTCAATACTAAGATGTAATCCTAATAAAATATAAAGTCCATAACCAATTTAATATTTCCAAAACAACCCAGAAAATTCTGTGAAGTTTTTAAAGCTGAAAGTTAAAGTGACAAATTTTCATAATTGCCCTTGAGATATAGTTTTGTCTTTTAACACAAGATAGCAAAATAAAAAGGAAAGGTTTAGTACATAAAATTATAATAGCTAGGTAGAATCATGGTAATTAAAAAATAATAAATAAGATAATAAATATAGATTGAGTTCAGTTTAGTTTAGTCACTCAGTCATGTCTGACTTTTTGCGACCCCATGGACTGCAGCACACCAGGCCTCCCTGTCCATCACCAACCTTTGGGGTTTACTCAAACTCATGTCCATTGAGTCAGTGATGTCATCCAACCATCTCATCCTCTGTTGTCCACTTCTCCTCCTGCCTTCAATCTTTCCAATTATCAAGGTCTTTTTCAATGAGAGTTCTTCACATCAGGTGGCCAGGGTTTTGGAGTTTCAGCTTCAGCATCAGTCCTTCTAATGAATATTCAGGACTGATTTCCTTTAGGATGGACTGGTTGGATCTCCTTGCAGTCCAAGGGACTCTCAAGAGTTTGCTCCAACACCACAGTTCAAAGGTATCAATACTTTTGCTCTCAGCTTTCTTTATAGTCCAACTGTCATATCCATACATGAGTAATGGGAAAACCATAGCTTTGACTACACAGACCTTTGTTGGCAAAGTAATGTCTCTGCTTTTTAATATGCTGTCTAGTTTGGTCATAACTTCTCTTCCAAGGACCAAGTGTCTTTGAATTTCATGGGTGCAGTCACCATCTGCAGTGATTTTTGGAGCCCCCCAAAGTAAGGTCTGTCACTGTTTCCAGTGTTTCCCCATCTATTTGCCATGAATGATGGGACCAGATGCTCTGATCTTAGTTTTCTGAATGTTGAGTTTTAAGTGAACTTTTTCACTTACCTCTTTCACTTTTATCAAGAGACTCTTCAGTTTTTGTTTGCTTTCTGCCATAAGGTTGGTGTCATTTTATATCTGAGGTTATTGATATTTCTCCTGGCAATCTTGATTCCAGCTTGTGCTTCATCCAGCCCAGTGTTTCTCATGATGTAGAAAAATAAAAATTAAATAAAATAATGTAAACTTAAAGAAGTATACATCAGTATATTAAAATGACATAATGTACTTTAAAAATATCTATTCTCATAATAGGTAGGAAAAAATGTCAATTTAATGTTGCTTATAAGAGATCCATAGTCCATATAATAAAATGCTTGAAAGAAAAATCATGGAATTACTTGCATAATTGCCACATACATGCTCACCCAACTACACACACACACACACACACATACAAAGATACAAATTTTCCAAGGAAATATTTGTAATATACAGAAGCACACTTATTGGGATAAAAAGGGTCAAACCAGTAGACAGAAACAATTTTAAATTTTATATACTTATCAAAATCTCTTCAAAATAAATAAAGTAAAAATGGATAGTAAAATAAAGAATAATATCCAAGCCCATTATTATATTGTGAGTTTTAGTATGCTTTTGCAAGAAATTGATAGAATAATAACATAAAATTTTAGTAAATAGGCTAAATATTTGAGCACTACAATTAAGCAAGCATGACTCTTTAACACATACAGAATATTGCAGTGAACAAATTTAAATTGCCTTGGTAAAATTTTACATAAATATTGACCAAATGTCTTCCATATTCAGCACCACAAAGCAAGTTTTAGTAATTTTCAATAATTGATTTCATTTTATTACAATAAAATCATGTTAGATACTAATTCAAAAATATTACTGGAAAAACGCCACCAAAATTTAAGTCATTTCCAAATAAACATGAGCCAATATGGTAATAAAAATTGAAAATATTTCCGTGGAATTATAATCAAAATATACTGTATCAAAAAGGAAAAAAAGGCAATCAATTTATTACTCATTTTATAGTGATGACAAAAGTTTGAAATAAAAACTTGGAAGGATATAATTTGAATTATATTCTCTTTCTTGATCATAGAAATAGCATAAACAAAATATTGTCAAAGAGAATCCAGAAAAAATAATACTTTAAATTGAAAAGGAGAAAAATTAAAACTCATTTTGATAGATGAAACCAAATATTTTGATATAGTTAAATACTCATCATTAATAACAGTGCTGCTAATTATAGTGGTAATACTACTACATTGCTCTTGTTTGTGACCCCATGAACTGTAGCCCACCAGGCTCCTCTGTCCAGGGGATTTCCTGGGCAAAAATACTGGAGTGGGTAGCTATTTCCTTTTCCAGGGACCTTCCCTGAACCTGTGTCTCATGTCTCCTGCATTGGCAGTCATGTTCTCTACCTCTAGTGCCACCTGAGAAGCCCTTTTTCTTCATATAGCTGTTATTATTTTTGAGAAGTAATTGCTAGACTTGAAACCCCAAAGTTCTAACATATATTTTAATATAAAGGTATTTATTTTAACTGGAGGCTAATTACTTTACAATATGATAGTGGTTTTGCCATACATTGAGTCTGCCACAAGTGTACATGTGTTCCCCATGTACCCCCCACCCACCTCCCTCCCACCTCCCACCTCCCTCCCACCTCCCTCCCATCTCCCTCCCCATATCATCCCTCTGGGTCATCCCAGTGCACCAGCCCCAAGCACCCTGTCTCATGCATCGAATCTGGACTGGTGATTTGTTTCACATATGGTAATATACATGTTTCAGTGCCATTTTCCCAAATCAATCCACCCTCTCCCTCTCCCACAGAGTCCAAAAGACTGTTCTATACATCTGTGCCTCTTTTGCTGTCTCGCATACAGGGTTATCATTACCCTCTTTCTAGATTCTATATATATGCGTTAGTATACTGTACTGGTAGCAATGATGCTAAAGCTGAAACTCCAGTACTTTGGTCACCTCATGCGAAGAGTTGACTCATTGGAAAATACTCTGATACTGGGAGGGATTGGAGGAAGGAGGAGAAGGGGACGACAGAGGATGAGATGGCTGGATGACATCACTGACTCGATAGACGTGAGTTTGAGTGAACTCCGGGAGATGGTGATGGACAGAGAGGCCTGGTGTGCTGCAGTTCATGGGGTCACAAAGAGTTGGACATGACTGAGTGACTGAACTGAACTGAACTGAACTGATACTGTATTGGTATTTTTCTTTCTGGCTTACTTCACTCTGTATAATAGGCTCCAATTTCATCCACCTCATTAGAACTGACTCAAATGTATTCTTTTTAATGGCTGAATAATATTCCTAGGTGTATATGTACCACAGCTTTCGTATCCATTCATCTGCTGATGGACATCTAGGTTGCTTCCATATCCTGGCTATTAGAAACACTGCTGCAATGAACATTGAGGTACATGTGTCTCTTTCAATTCTGGTTTCCTTGGTGTGTATTCCCAGTAGTGGGATTGTCAGGTCATAAGACAGTTCTATTTCCAGTTTTTTTAAGGAATCTCCTTGGTAAGAGAAACCCAAGTAAGATGGTAAGTGTTGCAAGAGGGCATCAGAGGGCAGACACACTGAAACCATACTCACAGAAAACTAGTCAATCTAATCACACTAGGACCACAGCCTTGTCTAACTCAATGAAACCAAGCCATGCCTGCAGGGCAACCCAAGACGGGTGGGTCATGGTGGAGAGGACTGACAGAATGTGGTCCAGTGGAGAAGGGAATGGCAAGTCACTTCAGTATTCTTGCCTTGAGAACCCCATGAACAGTAGGAAAAGGCAAAATGATAGGATACCAAAAGAGGAACTCCCCAGGTCATTAGGTGTCCAATATGCTACTGGAGATCAGTGGAGAAATAACTCCAGAAAGAATGAAGGGATGGAGCCAAAGCAAAAACAATACCCAGTTGTGGATGTGACTGGTGATAGAAAAAAGATCGATGCTCTAAAGAGCAATATTGCATAGGCACCTGGAATGTCAGGTCCACGAATCAAGGCAAATTGGAAGTGGTCAAACAAGAGATGGCAAGGGTGAAGGTCGACATTCTAGGAATCAGCGAGCTAGAATGGACTGGGATGGGTGAATTTAACTCAGATGACCATTACATCTACTACTGCGGGCAGAAATCCCTCAGAAGAAATGGAGTAGCCATCATGGTCAGCAAAAGAGTCCAAAATGCAGTACTTGGATACAATCTCAAAATCGACAGAGTGATCTCTGTTCGTCTCCAAGGCAAACCATTCAATATCACAGTTATCCAAGTCTATGTCCCAACCAGTAATGCTGAAGAAACTGAAGTTTAACGGTTTTATGAAGACGTACAAGATCTTTCAGAACTAACACACAAAAAAGATGTCCTTTTCATTATAGGAGACTGGAATGCAAAAGTAGGAAGTCAAGAAACACCTGGAGTAACAGGCAAATTTGGCCTTGGAATGCGGAATGAAGCAGGGTAAAGACTAATAGAGTTTTGCCAAGAAAATGCACTGGTCATAGCAAACACCCTCTTCCAACAACACAAGAGGAGACTCTACACATGGACATCACCAGACGGTCAAAACCGAACTCAGATTGATTATATTCTTTGCAGCCAAAGATGGAGAAGCTCTATACAAAGGAGGCAAGACTATACAATGGAGAGAAGACAATCTCTTTAATAAGTGGTGCTGGGAAAACTGGTCAACCATTTGTAAAAGAATGAAATTAGAACATTTTCTAACACCATACACAAAAATAAACTCAAAATGGATTAAAGATCTAAACGTAAGACCAGAAACTATAAAACTCCTAGAGGAAAACATAGGCAAAACACTCTGATATAAATCACAACAGGATCCTCTATGACCCACATCTCAGAATATTGGAAATAAAAGCAAAAATAAACAAATGGGACCTAGTTAAACTTAAAAGCTTCTGCACAACAAAAGAAACTATAAGCAAGGTGAAAAGACAGCCTTTGGAATGGGAGAAAATAATAGCAAATGAAGGAACTGACAAACAACTAATCTCAAAAATATACAAGCAACTCCTGCAGCTCAATTAGAGAAAAATAAATGACCCAATCAAAAACTGGGCTAAAGACCTACATAGACATTTCTGCAAAGAAGACATACAGATGGCTAACAAACACATGAAAAAATGCTCAACAATACTCATTATCAGAGAAACGCAAATCAAAACCACAATGAAGTACCATTTCACACCAGTCAGAATGGCTGCTATCCAAAAGTCTATAAGCAATAAATGCTGGAGAAGGTGTGGAGAAAAGAGAACCTTCTTACACTATTGGTGGGAATGCAAATTAGTACAGCCACTATGGAGAACAGTGTGGAGATTCCTTCAGTTCAGTTCAGTTCAGTCTCTCAGTCGTGTCTGACTCTTTGTGACCCCATGAATCACAGTGCGCCAGGCCTCCCTGTCCATCACCAACTCCTGGAGTTCACTCAGACTCACGTCTATCGAGCTAGTGATGCCGTCCAGCCATCTCATCCTCTGTCGTCCCCTTCTCCTCCTGCCCCCAATCCCTCCCAGCAACGGAGTCTTTTCCAATGAGTCAACTCTTCGCATGAGATGACCAAAGAACTGGAGTTTCAGCTTTAGCATCATTCCTTCCAAAGAAATCCCAGGGCTGATCTCCTTCAGAATAGACTGGTTGGATCTCCTTGCAGTCCAACGGACTCTCAAGAGTCTTCTCCAACACCACAGTTCAAAAGAATCAGTTCTTTGGCGCTCAGCCTTCTTCACAGTCCAACTCTCACATCCATACATGAGTACTGGAAAAACCATAGCCTTGAGTAGATGGACCTTAGTCGGCAAAGTAATGTCTCTGCTTTTGAATATGCTATCTAGGTTGGTCATAACTTTTCTTTCAAGGAGTAAGCGCCTTTTAATTTCAGGGATGCAATCACCAACTGCAGTGATTTTGGAGCCCGCAAAAATAAAGTCTGACACTGTTTCCACTGTTTCCCCATCTATTTCTCATGAAGTGATGGGACCGGATGCCATGATCTTCGTTTTCTGAATGTTGAGCTTTAAGCCAACTTTTTCACTCTCCTCTTTCACTTTCATCAAGAGGCTTTTTAGTTCCTCTTCTCTTTCTGCCATAAGGGTGGTGTCATCTGCATATCTGAGGTTATTGACATTTCTCCCGGCAATCTTGATTTCAGCTTGTGTTTCTTCCAGTTCAGTGTTTCTCATGATGTACTCTGCATATAAGTTAAATAAGCAGGGTGACAATATACAGCCTTGACGTACTCCTTTTCCTATTTGGAACCAGTCTGTTGTTCCATGTCCAGTTCTAACTGTTGCTTCCTGACCTGCATATAGGTTTCTTAAGAGGCAGGTCAGGTGGTCTGGTATTCCCATCTCTTTCAGAATTTTCCACAGTTGATTGTGATCCACACAGTGAAAGGTTTTGGCATAGTCAATAAAGCAGAAGTAGATGTTTTTCTGGAACTCTCTTGCTTTTTCCATGATCCAGCGGATGTTGGCAATTTGATCTCTGGTTCCTCTGCCTTTTCTAAAACCAGCTTAAACATCAGGGAGTGCACGGTTCACGTATTGCTGAAGCCTGGCTCGGAGATTTTTGAGCATTACTTCACTAGCATGTGAGATGAGTGCAATTGTGTGGTCGTTTGAGCATTCTGTGGCATTGCCTTTCTTTGGGATTGGAATGAAAACTGACCTTTTCCAGTCCTGCGGCCACTGCTGAGTTTTCCAAATTTGCTGGCATATTGACTGCAGCACTTTCATATCATCATCTTTCAGGATTTGAAACAGCTCAACTGGAATTCCATCACTTCCACTAACGTTGTTTGTAGTGCTGATTTCCAAGGCCCACTTGGCTTCACATTCCAGGATGTCTGGCTCTAGATCAATGATCACACCAGCATGATTATCTGGGTTGTGAAGATCTTTTCTGTACAGATGTCCATAGGTGTGTGGATTTATCTCTGGGCTTTCTATTTTGTTCCATTTATCTATATTTCTGTTTTTGTGCCAGTACCATACTGTCTTGATGACTGTGGCTTTGTAGTAGTACTTGAAGTCTGGCAGGTGGATTACTCCAGTTCCATTCTTCTTTCTCAAGATTGCTTCAGCTATTTGAGTTTTGTTTTGTTTGTTTGTTTGTTTGTTTGTTTTGCATTTCCATAGAAATTGTGAGATTATTTGTTCTAGTTCTGTGAAAAATACCATTGGTAGCTTGATAGGGATTTCATTGCATCTATAGATTGCTTTGGGTAGTATACCTGTTTTCACTATATTGATTCTTCTGATCCATGAACATGGTATATTACTCCATCTGTTGTGTCCTCTGATTTCTTTCATCATTGTTTATAGTTTTCTATATATAGGTCTTTTTTCTTTAGGTAGATATATTCCTAAGTATTTTATTCTTTTCATTGGAGTGGTGAATGGAATTTTTTCCTTAATTTCTCTTTCTGTTTTCTCATTGTTAGCGTATAGGAATACAAGAGATTTCTGTGTTAATTTTCTATCCTGCAAATACTATATTCATTGATTAGGTCTAGTAATTTTCTGGTGGAGTCTTCAGGGTTTTCTATGTAGAGGATCATGTCATCTGCAAACCTTGAGAGTTTTACTTTTCCTGTCTGGATTCCTTTTATTTCTTTTTCTGCTCTGATTGCTGCAGCCAAAACTTCCAAAACTATGTTGAATAGTAGTGATGAGAGTGGCACCCTTGTCTTGCTCCTGACTTTAGGGGAAATGCTTTCAATTTTTCAACATTGAGGATAATGTTCTAATATATTTAAATTAAATTATGTGATTTCTTTGCATTCTTTAAGTACTATATTCACATTTAATATAATTGCTATATTTAATATCACAGTATCACATGATTTTATTTGTCATTATAAGGAAAAGATACTTCATTGTATCTGAGCTTTTTCCAATTCTTTTACCAAAATGAATTTAGAGTTTTCATTTAGAGGATAAAAACATCATGTTTAACATATTGTTTGTTACACCTGTATTTAAACAAATCATTACCCATTCAGTTCTATGAGCAACCCATTATATATAAAAGTGATCTTAATCTTTCTGTTATTTAATTTTACAGTCTTTGGTTCACTTAATCTTGGTGTTGTAGCTTTTCTGGAGAAACTGTATATTTTGAGGCAGAGTTGGAATAGGAAACTATTCAAATAATGATTTGTGAAATAGGTTTTCCTAAGCGTATTTGTATTGCAACCGTTCCTCTTTCTATGACAATTACTTTTAGAACTGCAGACACTTCTATTATGGATGTTGTGCATTTAAATATAGCAGCATGTGGCTATGACAGAGACTGGTCTTTTCTGAAAGCAGAGGTTCAAACCACATGTAATAGTAGAGTTCTGGTTGATTCAGGTATCAATATAAACTTCAACAATATATTTCTCTGAGTTAATATATTTTCCTACTCTGGAAAAAATCTTTTGCATATGTGTTATGAAACAATATTAAAAGAAAATCATGCATGCATAAAATTTTAAATCACTTCTGGAAGTAGAGTGAATTCAAAATACTTAAGATATGCCAATAACTAGAAATTTTGAAAAATAGCAAAGAGAATTCTTTCTGTCATATTCATATTGAATTTTTCCTCTGTATATTTTCTTTTTATAATAAACTTAGAAAACATTACATATAAAAGAAAATATTTCATTACAAAACACCAACCTCTGCCCACAAAATATCCAATTATTAATAGTACAACTAGTTGTCAAAGTTAAACTTCAACTAAGTAACAAAAGTTGGTATTATTTTCAATGATCATTTAAGATCATATTGTAGAACAAACTCAATTAATTTTAAAGAAGATGCAATGCATTCCATAGAATTTTTTCTTCATTTTAATTTAAATTTTAGATGGAATTAACACATTTCCCAAATAGGAAACTATGTTATTCGTATAAATTTCTGACACTATTTTTCCTAATAAAATATTCTATAAGTAATGGATTTAATATGTTTTAAACATGTTTAAACAAGGGGATTGAAAGTGGAAGTGTTTGTTGCTCAGTCATGTCCACCTCTTTGTGACCCCATGGACCATAACCCACCAGGCTCCTCTGTCCATGGAATTCTCCAGGCAAGAATACTGGAGTGGTTAGCCATTTCCTTCTCTAGGGATTGAACCTAGGTCTACTTGCATTGTAGGCAGAATTTTTTCCCATCTGAACCACTAGAGAAGCCCAAACAAAGGGATACATTTATTTAATAAAAAAAATATAAAATTGGTTTTAATTAGTTTCTACCAAAAGTGTATCCTTATTCATGGGCATTATCAAAAAATTCTAGTAAGTATTTATAAATACAACTCATCAATTTGAGTTTTTCTCCTTTTGTTAGAGTAAACCTCAGGTCTTTAAAAGTAAGTAAACACTTTACACACTTAATACATAATGTGCAAGTGATAAAAAACATTTGAGTTCAGTTAGAAGGTATGAGAGTCAGAAAATAAAGTTTTATGGACCGTATATTGCCAACCAGTTGCACAGAGAGCACACAGGTAGAATAGAGTAGATAAATCAGTAAGTCTGAGAAAAGTGTAGAAAATATTGATAAAAGTGACATAGCAACTATCTAGATATTTGCCAGAAGTTTAAATCTCCTAAAAATCTGAAACATGTTTAACTTTCAAGTATGTTTTCTAAAAAATGTCTAAGAAAAAATGAAAATCCCATTTCCTATTCACAGAGAAAAAGTTAATAATAAAATAACCGATAGAGAAATTATATATGCCTTGTCTCATCAAGAGAATATCTAGGAGTGCTAGATTTAAAAAAGACCAACATACTAGGTTTTTGGAAGCATCTTTCAAAAGTATTCTGGAAAAATATTTAAGTACAGACGCATGTCCAGCAATTCTACAGAAGTTCAAGATGTATGGTTCACTCTTAAACAAAATATGTGAACCAAATTATCATTTATAGATGAGACCTTAAACCCTTTCTGAGGAAAACAAATTTGCTCTATGTGAACTTCCTGGTAAATTGAGATTTGAAATTACCTGCATAAAAATGGGAAGATTTATATTTTAAAGTTAATAGAAAAAAATTGTAAATATAACAGAATATGAATATACCAATGTTTAACAAATTGAATAGGGTCATGTTTGTAAAAATATTAAGAAAATTTAAAATAACTTATAAATTAACTTTGAAAGGAGAAAATTGTTTCAAAGAAGTGATAGCAATAAGCATATAATAGCTCAGTTAATTTAATTTTTCTTTACCAACCCCCTCCAAAATTGCTTTCTAAGCTAAGAGATAAACTTGCAAGTATGTCAGCATATTATGAGATATCATTGAGAAAAATATTGCCCATCTGAGAATCACAATGAATAAAAAATAGGGGTGGAAAAATATTTATTTCTCCCCTCAAAAAATTTACACAGCTGTCCACAGAAATTTATACAATTTCTGTGGGAAACTGATTCCAACATCCCCCTTCTGCCCCTGCGATACCAAAATCCATAAATGCTCAAATCCTTTATATCAGTGGTGTAGTATTTGCATATAAACTTCACACATTCTTCTATATATTTTAAAATCATCTCTGATAATTACAATATATTATACAATGTAAATATCATGTAAATAGTTGTAATTACAACATAAAGACCATCTAAATAGTTGCCACTGCATGGCAGTTTCAAGTTTCACTTTTTGGAAGTTTCTGAATTTTTAAAAAACATTTTTGACCATGGTAGTTGAATCTACAGACTCAGAACCATGGATATGAAGAGCTGACTGTATTTGTTTTACCTATCCCTGAAAATGTGATGTTTTATTTCCATCTGATACTAAGTAACTAATCTGTAGAAACTGCAATTGTGTTTTTAGAATCTGCACATTCTAAATTAAACTTGACTACACTAAAGCCTTTAACTGTGTAGATAACAACAGACTGTGGAAAATTCTTGAAGAGATGGAAATACCAGACCATCTGACCTGCCTCCTAAGAAATCTGTATGCCGGTCAAGAAGGAACAGTTAGAACTGGACATGGAACAATGGACTAGTTCCAAATTGGGAAAGGAGTACATCAAGGCTGTATATTGTCACCCTGCTTATTTAACCTATACACAGAATATATCATGTGGAATGCCAGACTGGATGAAGCACAAACAAGAAGTATGCTTGCCAGGAGAAATACCAGTAACTTCAGACATGCAGATAATACCACTCTAATGGCAGAAAGCAGAGAGGGAATAGTCTCTTGATGAGGGTGAAAGAGGAGAGTGAAAAAGCTGACTTAAAACTCAACATTCAAAAAACTAACATCATGGTATTTGGTCCTATCACTTCATGGCAAATAGATTGGGAAACAATGGAAACAGTGACCAAGTTTATTTTCTTGGACTCCAAAATCAGTATGAACAGTGAATGTGATAGCAGCTACAAAATATAAAAGATGTTTGCTCCTAGGAAGAAAAACTATGACAAAGCTACACAGCGTGTTAAAAGACAGAGACAAAATAAAAAACAAAGACATCACTTTGTGGACAAAGGTCCATATAGTCAAAGCTATGGCTTTTCCAGTAGTCATGTATGGATGAGAGAGCTCTACAATAAAGTAGGCTGAGCACTGAATAATTGATGTTTTCTAATATCTGGATAAGACTTTTGAGAGTCCCTTGGTAAGCAAGGGATGCTGTTCAAGTGCTGCACTCAATACACCAGCAAATTTGGAAAACTCAGCAGTGGCCACAGAAATGAAAAAGGTCAGTTTTCATTCCAATCCCAAAGAAAGGCAATGCCAAAGAATGCTCAAACTACTGCACAATTGCACTCATCTCACACGCTAGTAAAGTAATGCTCAAAATTCTCCAAGCCAGGCTTCAGCAATACATGAACCGTGAACTTCCAGATGTTCAAGTTGGTTTTAGAAAAGGCAGAGGAACCAGAGATCAAATTGCCAACATCCGCTGGATCATGGGAAAAGCAAGAGAGTTCCAGAAAAACATCAATTTCTGCTTTATTGACTATGCCAAAACCTTTCACTGTGTGGATCACAATAAACTGGAAAATTCTGAAAGAGATGGGAATACCAGACCACCTGACCTGCCTCTTGAGAAACCTGTATGGAGGTCAGGAAGCAACAGTTAGAACTGGACATGGAACAACAGACTGGTTCCAAATAGAAAAAGGAGTACACCAAGGCTGTATATTGTCACCCTGCTTATTTAACTTATTTGCAGAGTACATCATGAGAAATGCTGGGCTGGAAGAAGCACAAGCTGGAATCAAGATCGCCGGGAGAAATATCAATAACCTCAGATATGCAGATGATACCACCTTTATGGTTGAAAATGAAGAGGAACTAAAAAGCCTCTTGATGAAAGTGAAAGAGGAGAGTGAAAAAGTTGGCTTAAAGCTCAACATTCAGGAAACGAAGATCATGGCATCCGGTCCCATCACTTCATGGAAAATAGATGCGGAAAGAGTGGAAACAATGTCAGACTTTATTTTGGGGGGCTCCAAAATCACTGCAGATGGTGATTGCAGCTATAAAATTAAAAGACGCTTACTCCTTGGAAGAAAAGTTATGACCAACCTAGATAGCTTGTTGAAAAGCAGAGACATTACTTTGGCAATAAAGGTCCATCTAGTCAAGGCTATGGTTTTACCAGTGGTCATGTATGGATGTGAGAGTTGGCCTCTGAAGAAGGCTGAACCCCAAAGAATTGATGCTTTTGAACTGTGGTGTTGGAGAAGACTCTTGAGAGTCCATTGGACTGCAAGGAGATCCAACCAGTCTATTCTGAAGGAGATCAGCCCTGGGATTTCTTTGGAAGGAATGATGCTAAAGCTGAAACTCCAATACTTTGGCCACCTCATGTGAAGAGTTTACTCATTGGAAAAGACTTTGATGCTGGGAGGGATTGGGGGCAGGAGGAAAGGGGACGGCAGAGGATGAGGGCTGCATGGCATCACTGACTCGATGCATGTGAGTCTGAGTAAACTCCGGTGATGGACAGGGAGGCCTGGCGTTCTGCAATTCATGGGGTCGCAAAGAGTCGGACACAACTGAGCGACTGAACTGAACTGAACTGAACTGGTAAGCAAGGAGATCGAACTAGTCGATCCTAAAGGAAATCAACCTTGAACATTCCCTGGAAGTACTGATACTTAAACTGAAGGTCCAATATTTTGGCCACCTGATGCAAAGAGCCAACTCATTGAAAAAGACCCTGATGCTGGGAAAGATTGAGGGCAGGAGGGGAAAGGGGTAACAGAGGACGAGATGGTTTGATGGCATTCCTGACTCAATGAACATGAGTTTGAGCAACTCTGGGAGATGGTGAAGGACAGGAAAGCCTGGTGTGCTACAGTCAGTGGAGTTGCAGAGTCAGACATGACAGGAGTGAACATCAATTATAAACTATAGAACTTTTCCTGCACTTGAGAAAAATCGTTTCCTTCTGATTATCCATCAATTTATTCTTATTTATAGTCAGAAGGCAATAACAACAACAAAATTCTGTCCAGAGACTAGTTGTACTTTAAGTGAGAAAAAAAAAATCAGCAATTATGTAAATGTTCAGTTCATAAATAAATGATACAGTAATATGGAGTGAAATAATGAAGAGAAGGATTGAACGTGTGTGTGTGTTTGAGGAGCTGGGGGGGCTTTTACCAGGATCTCTTGCTGAGAAAATACGGGCTGAGTGGTGATGGAAAAGAATATAAGGAGTGACCCTTGGGACTATATGGAGGAAGTTAATCACGTCTATATCTTGAGGCCCTTTTTTCATGTTCACTTCATGAAAGCACGTCCTCTTCTGGTCCTACTTGCCCTGACCACTCATTCTCACTACTTCGATATTTCTTCACTTCTCCCTTGCAAACTAATGGGCTCAGTACTTGGAGAGGAATTTATCTTTTAAATCTGATGTGTGTTGGTGGTTTGTTTCACTTGTAAAATATTGAAATGGAGTGAATGAAAATGGGTAAAATATTCTTAGTAATCATGTCAGTTTTTGAAATGCATGTACTATATTTCATATGCAGAAAATACTATTTTTCTGGCTCTACTTCCCCCCTGTGTGTTTTCAGTTTCTCTACAGAAACACTGCAAAGAGGATACCTAAGCTTTAGGATACCACTTTTTTTTCAAAAGGAAAATATTATCTTATTTGTTTCAAATATTGTTTTTAAAGATTGTGATGAGTATAAATATTGGAATGTGTGTATTGCTCTTAAGCTACCTGGAATATTTTATTTATGTATTCTAATTTTCTCTGTTCCTTAAAGTACATAAAGTCCAAATTTTGGCATTGCTTTCTCTCAACTACCAGGATGAAAAATATATCGTAAAGCTCTGAGTGATTTAGTTTTACTTTTGTCACTATTTTACAGATTTGAGGCACATCACATTCCTTTTGGGACTCAGAGTCTTCCTCTCTCAAATTCAGGGCCTAGATCATGAACTCAGAGGTCTCCTGAAACAAAAATTATGGCTCTCGTGCCTTTGTGTTTTCTGGCTGAGCCCAACATGTACTGAAAGGCTGTTCTGCATCAACACTGGGATATTTGTATTTGTACAAACAATACTTCATGTCTCCCCAAACAGGTGTTTGCACAAAGCCTTACAACTAATTGGCCCCAAGGTACTGTGGGTAATAAAGGAAACACACAAACACATTAAATATTTGTGCCATTCTGGGAAAAAAATTGTGAATGATTATAAGGTATGCCATACTACATTTCTTCGAGTCTAATGCAAGGGAGAGCAAATTAATTCTGTCATTAGAATAAGAATTTGAAAACACTTAAGTTGGATATTGAAATGTTATAATTGAAATCAAAGGAAGAGCTAAATTAAATTTATTCTCAATTTTGTTTTTTCTTTAGGTTATTCATACCATCAGTGCCACTGATAAAGACGATTTTGCCAATGGACCAAGGTTTAGCTTCTTTCTTGATGAACATCTGTCTGTAAACCCAAACTTCACTCTGAAAGATAATGAAGGTGAACTTGCATTCATATATTTTTTTTATCTTTGTGGTATCTGCTTTGACTTGATATGGAGTAGAACTGAGCAGCTTTGCTATATTCTGATATAACCCATGAACAGCTTGCAAATCAACATTCAAAGTCAGTTTGACGTTAATGCGTTATGATCTGTGAATAGCTTGTATTTAAAATTGAGCCATATGTACAAATAACTTCCATTGAGTTTATTCAGAAGCATCCCTTTAAACCAGAAATGTACATGTAATATGCTCTTGGGCAAATTTTAAGAGAAATCTTAGCTGACAAACATGTTTATGAGAACTGCTATAACTGCTAAGAGGTAGAAAAAATTTAAATTAGGAAAAATGAAAAATATGTCCTAGGGACAGTTAGGAAAGGAAATGCGATGTTTGAAATCATCTTGCATTAGCCAGGCTATCAGGATGTGATATACAAATTATATTTCCTCTTGCTATTATGAATATTTTTCTAAAATATGGGTAGATACATATGCATAATTACAGAGCATTGTGGAATTTTTTGAATTATTTTTGTTTAACGTTCTCTATTGTGTGGAGGAAAAATAACACCATAATAACTAGAGAAGATTTACCAAGATTTAGATTCCCTTGTTGGATAAAATCTATTCTTCTGTATGGAAGGGAAGCAGCAAGTTATTCAATATGTACAGTGTTCTGATTGGCATCAACTTTCTTGTCATAACTGTTTTTGATCACATTTATCTGACTATGCTATTATTTAGGATTTAACAATAGCCTCTGAATCCCATGAAAGAAACAATGACGCATACATTTTGGAGTAAACAGTTGAGTTCTTCTCTGTATTCTTCATGGAGCATTTTCAAATTCAAAAGAAATCTCTGACAACCCAGTGAACAGTTTACTCATTATCCCAAGCTTCTTTAAATTATTATAATAGGGATACTAAATTGTGCATGTGGCTGTTGCAAAATTCATCCAAAAATACCAAACTTGTTTGTTGTTCTCATTTAAAATATCCCTGTGGTCAGCTCTACTTATGGCAATACATGTTTATCCATGTTTGTGTATGACAAATCATGTTAATTGACTATTGTATATTTGTTTACATATGTACATCTCACCCCAAAATCCCAAATGTATTTATTATAATTAACTATGCTAAATATGTAAAAATAAATTCATACTGCCCATATTCAAATAATCGCATATTTAGAGAACATTCAACTTTCTGCCTTAGTAGACTGAAATCTACTGTATTTAGAAATCCATATTTAGAAAGCATATTTATATTTCAGTTGAATTTTTCTATTCCAATAACACTTTATTATACATTTGAAAAGTAATTTTAATGTGATGATAGAAATAAAAATTGACTTAGATTTAATGATGTGTTATAATCAAGCTATTTAATATAAATAACTCCCAAAGTATTTTAGAAAAACAAGAGAATATTACTTGTTTAAACCCACATTAGTGACTAAAAGTCCTTTATTCAAGATTATTACATCTGACATTTTTCAATTTAATTAGTGGATGTATTCAAAAGGTCTCAGTTCCGTTATTTGACAATGTTACCAGTTCTAGTAACTCAAACTGAAGAAACACCCCTCAAATATATATACTCTTTTGAAAGGTTTATGATGCTGATGTAAATGTTTTAAAATTTATTTTAACCATGTATATGAATGTTTTAAATCATCTATGCTATATCAAGTATGTGATATCTTCAGACAGTTGTGTAGGGGTGTTTTAATTTATTTTTAAATTTAAAGATTTTTAAATTTATTTTTAAATGGATTTAATTTATTTAAACATATTTGGGAGTTGATGAAATTATAAATAGCACCAATAATTTATTTTGGATAGAAAAAGCAACAAGATTCTGAAGAAAAAAAGAAGAGATGCTAATACATGTGCTTGAGCAAACAGTTTTGTTTATGCTAGATAAGACAAGCCACCCAACTTCTCTCAACCTATTCTTACATCCATTAAGTTGTGGTTTGAATTATTTACTTTGCATCATTGGGGAATGAATGATACTGTGTGTAAGAGTATTACAGTCAAGATGGCTTTTTCTCCAAACAGAAAGAAGTTATGGATAATAATTTATAAAGATGAAATTTAATATGGGATTTATTGTGGGCTTCCCTTGTGGCTTAGCTGATAAAGAATCCGCTTGCAATGTGGGAGACCTAGGTTCGATCCCTGCACTCTGGAGATCCCCTGGAGAAGGGAATGGCTATTCACTCCAGTATTCTGGCCTGGAGAATTTCATAGACTGTATAGTCCATGGGGTCACAAAGAGTCGGACAGGACAGTAGCTAAGTCATGTCCAACTCTTTGTGACGCTATGGACTGTAGCCTGCCAGGCTCCTCTGTCCTCCACTATGTCCTGGAATTTGCTTAGTTTCATGTGCATTGAGTAGGTGATGCTCTCTAACCATCTCATCCTCTGTCTCCCCCTTCTCCTCCTGCCCTCAAACTTTCCAGCACTAGATCTTTTCCAGTGAGTCAGCTGTTTGCATCATATGTCCAAAGCATTGGAGCTTCAGATTCAGTGACAGTTCTTCCAATGAATATTCAGGGTTGACGTCCCTTAGGATTTACTGATTTGATCTCCTTGCAGTCCAAGGGACTCTCAAGAGTCTTGGAATACTCATACCAAAATGAATATATATGTATATATATATACATATATATTCATGAGTATATAAACAGCTCTCAGGACAACAACCAGAACAAAAACAAAGTAAGAGTCTCAAAATCTAGGCCTACAGCTTAAGCATTGCATTCTGTGAGTTAGTAGACATTTACATGCCATCAAAACACAGAAAAATCTAGAAGAAAAAATTAATAGCATTATTTTCTGTGCCCACTGCTTACAAGAAAGGGGAACAACAGAAAGCAGACAGAGCCTCCAAGCCAGGATGAGTGATCAGAAAGTCATCGGTTTAGTGGCATCTCCAAACTGTTCATGGCAAAGATTTACTGCAGAAAAAAAGCTGTTTCAAAAGTTAGACACAAAGAAATGCATATTATATTCATAAGTCTGAAAATCAAAATATTAAGATAGTCAATAGATAATAAAACTCTGAATAATGCAAAATATATAAATGAACAGATAAAAGGTGAATATTAATATGGTTTTAATGTTTAGCATTTAAAAAAATTGTTTTAAGTGGTATCTTTTGAAAAAGACTAAGAAGTTATATGAAATGAGACAATGAACTTAAATGTTTGCATAAATATAATTTCAAAATATTTATCAAAATAAAGCTACAGTTTTCTCATAATTAAAAATATATATAAAGTTATATGAATATATATATTTAGTGTTATATACATAACTGTATAAACCTATAATTAGATGTTAAACTTTTGTTATATATACTGTGTATATGTATATATCATGTATGCATGTATGCATGCTCAGTTGCTAAGATATGTCCAATTCTTGCAACCCCATGGACTATAGACCATCAAGCTCCTCTGTCCATGGGATTCTCCAGGCAAGAAAACAAGAGTGGGCTGCCATTTCCTTCTCCAACATATCATGTATACATAAGATATATATTAAAATATAGGTATTAAATATATAAAGTGTATACAAAGCTATATTTATAAATTTATATTTAGATATATATATACACACTAAGCATATATATATTATCCATATATTTAAAATTTAGTTATGTGTAAACATATATGTATATATACAAACACACATACAGACCAAAAGAAAGAACAATAGGAAAAAAATTAATAGCATTACTTTTAGACTGGACACAAAGAGAGATTAACAAGCCAGGTGGAAATCCATTAACTCAAGCAAAGTTCAGGTAGGTCAAAATTTTAAAATATTGTGAGAACACTTAGATATAGAATATAATATATTCAGAAGAATTAGGAATAAATTATATCAACAAGCAATATATAGATAGATTGAATTGTATGGCAATTTTTTTAAGTTAAAAATATGTAAACCCTCATGATGACCATGAATAACAAAAAGAAGTAGAAATTCAATTCTATACTTAAATATTCCAGTTTAAAAGTGTTAAACCTCAAAAATAAAGATAAAAAATATTAATCAAAATAAAAGGGAGGATCAGTTCAGTTCAGTCGTTCAGTCCTGTCCGACTCTTTGCGACCCCATGAATCGCAGCAGGCCAGGCCTCCTTGTCCATCACCAACTCCCGGAGTTCACTCAGGCTCACGTCCATCGAGTCAGTGATGCCATCCAGCCATCTTATCATCTGTCATCCCCTTCTCCTCCTGCCCCCAATCCCTCCCAGCATCAGATACATTAAAAGTAATAATAATTTGCTCAGCTCCAAAGTAGATTCCTGTTAGAAAAGCTATATGACAGAAATGATAGCAATTATATAATCAAATTGCTAAAGGAAAAAAATTTCCATTGTCAATTTTTTCTATATTTAGTTAACAGTGGTAAACTATCAGGAATTAAGGGAAGACAGTAAATAAAGTCATTTTCCAGTGTATAAGAAAATAAAATTTTTATTTTTAGCTACTTATGTTTTGACAAATATTATATTAATCTTTGTCTTCATGATCTCTGCAAGAAATAGTAGAAAAAAAGGCTCATAATTGATATTGGATTTCTAACATGAAGAAATTTGAAGAGTTAACACTAAATTAATAGAATAAGAATTTATAATTTCTAAAGCAAAGCAATTTTTTAAAAAGCGAATAAATCTTATTTTATCAATAGAGCAGAAGCCAGAAATTAGAATAAAAGATTCAAATAGAAACAATGACAATATTTTGTGTAGAAAGTAGTTCAAACATGATAGTCACACTCAGATTAAATATCATTCTTAAAGATATTTTATTATATTTTTTAAATATAGTGTTATATGTTGCTTACAAGAGCTATATCAAATTCAAAATGTGATAGGAAGTTTTATATAAAAAGGTAGACTATTTAGCTATTGCTGAGTGAAAAATTTAGCTTAAAGTTCAACATTCAGAAAATGAAGATCATGGCATCTGGTCCCATCACTTCATGGGAAATAGATGGGGAAACAGTGGAAACAGTGTCAGACTTTATTTTGGGGGGCTCCAACATCACTGCAGATAGTGACTGCAGCCATGAAATTAAAAGACGCTTACTCCCTGGAAGGAAAGTTATGACCAACCTAGATAGCATATTGAAAAGCAGAGACATTACTTTGCCGACTAAGGTCCATTTAGTCAAGGCTATGGTTTTTCCAGTGGTGATGTATGGATGTGAGAGGTGGACTGTGAAGAAAGCTGAGCACCGAATAATTGATGGTTTTGAACTGTGGTGTTGGAGAAGACTCTTGAGAGTTCCTTGGACTGCAAGGAGATCCAACCAGGCCATTCTGAAGGAGATTGGTCCTGAGTGTCTTTGGAAGGAATGATGCTAAAGCTGAAACTCCTGTACTTTGGCCACCTCATGCAAAGAGTTGATTCATTGGAAAAGACTCTGATGCTGGGAGGGATTGGGGACAGGAGGAGAAGGGGACAACAGAGGATGAGATGGCTGGATGGCATCACTGACTCGATGGACATGAGTTTGGGTGAACTCCGGGAGTTGGTTATGGACAGGGAGACCTGGCCTCCAGTCCAAGAGTCGCAAAGAGTCGGACACGACTGAGCGACTGAACTGAACTGAAGAATAAAACAAATCACAAACTTGCGTTCTTAAAGCACATTCCTTTATTTACTTTGCATTTCTAAGAGTTAGCAGTTTCTTCTAAGTTCACTCAACTGGCAGTTATTTTGGTCTTAGGATACTTTCAATCACTACTAATTGAAATTAGCTAATCAGCATTGTACTGAGTTTCCTCTCAGTCCGAAAAGATAAATCAAAAACAAAAGAACAATAATAAATAGAAACAAAACACAAGATTATCATTGTTAACAAATGAGATGTAGTTGCTTCTGAGAAAAGTCAAAAGCACAGAAACATCTTCAGAAACAGTAAGACTGACAAATTTTGGAACATAATAAATGTCCCAAATGTCTAGATTTCTTATATGAAAAATATGAATAAATAGCATTGGTAAATTTAAAATGATAAAAACAAGTCAAACCAATTAACAAAATTCTTCTCAGATCATGAGGGAAAATGTCCAATAAATAATGACCAAGTTCACCATTATCAAATGCAATGCTACTGAAAATACTTTTTAAAAAGCAGAAAAATAATGTATTTATGCAATTAGTAAATCAAAACACTAGAATCCCCATGTTAATTTGAAAGTTAAATATGGTGGTGGTTTAGTCACTAGGTCATGTCTGACTCTTGCATCCCATGGACTGTAGCCTGCCAGGCTTCTGCATCCATGGGATTTTCCAGGCAAGAATACTGGAGTGGTTTGCCATTTCCTTCTCCAGGGGATCTTCCTGACCCAGGGATTGAATCCATCTCCTGCATTGCAGACAGATTCTACACTGACTGAACTTATCATAAACTGAATTTAACTGAGGCATCCACCGTGGGTCAGAAGGTGCACAATCTGCCTGGAATGCAGGAGACATAGGTCCCATCCCTCGGTCAGGAAGATCAACAGAGAAAGCTATGGCCACCCACTCCAGTATTCTACCATGGAGAACTCCATGGACAGAAGAGCCTGGTGAACTACAGTCTATGGGATCACAAAGAGTCAGAGACTATTGAGCAATTAACATACACAAATATAACTTTATCATAACCTGAAATTAATAATCTGTTAATAAAATGCAAACGGTAATGGGCTGAGAAAAAGCAAAACTGTAGTAAAGGAAGATGAAGGAAATACAAAGTTAAAGGAAGGAGAAAGAGGACATATCCCTGTAGGTATTGAAATATCATAAGATGGTAAAGATTTATGTCTCTATAAAAGGAAGAAATGTCTGCCAACTGAAGCAGTAAGTATTTGGATTACTTTCTTTTTGGATGGATGTATTTGCCTTGATATGACTCTTGCTACCTTGAGCAGAATGTGATTCAAGGAATAATCTCTTGTTTCCTCTAAAGTGAAAGTGTTAGCCCCCCAGTCTTGTCAGACTCTTTGGGACCCTAAGGACTATAGCCCACCAGACTCCTCTGTCCATGGAGTTCTCTACAGAAGAGTACTGGAGTGGCTTCCATTACCTTCTTCAATTATAAAAATATGAAGCCAATATGAGCCCTGACTGCCGGCTTTTCTTTTTTTTTTTTTTTTTTCTTTTTGTAATGCAACTAGCTGACTAAAATTTTATTGATTGATAGGATCCACTTCAAAGAAGCACCCATTTCAAAGATGGAAGTCTTGACTAAACACATTGCCAGCCACTGGTAGATGAAAAGCCAGCTCCCCCATTTCCCTTTGTTCTAGAGATTTTTGGATGATTTCAGTAACTGATACCTTGGGCTTCTTCGCTTGTTTGTTTGTTTTATTTTTTCCTTCCCCTCAACTTTAAATTCCTGCTCTTATGTTTTAAATTCATCCATAAAGAGAGAGCTTGAGAAACTCTCAGCCTCTGCCCTTGACCACAATGAAAGCTGAACTGCAAGATAAGACAGATAACTTAATAATATTCCTGCCTGGAATCATAGCTAATTTTCTCATATCAAGTAAAAAGATCTTCCTCAATCTATACCCTGATGAGATTCTCCCATTTACAGCCCAGATCTGCTTGATAAACACTTAAATTCAAGATAATGTTTCATGTTGTTCTATATCTTTGCCATCTTTGTTAGCTCTTTCCTGCCCTATGTTTTATTCCTCATTGATTTGAAATCTGCAAATTTATTTAAGATGTCTTCTTAAATGTCCCATCCTATGTATGTGAAAATTTTGTTATTTGGAGCATCTTTTATTATTATTATTATTCACTGTGACATATGCTAAGAATATATTGGTAGAAAACATTAACATGAAGCTAATATGCTACTCAAGGGTGCAGATCTCTTATCAGAGCAAATGAGGTCCGCTCACTTGGCTTTGGTTGATAGCCATGTATTTTTTCTTTTGTTTATTTTCTTTTACAGAGATGTAGATCTCTAGTGAAATTCTCTATCATTTCTTTTGTTTTCTTTCTATTTTCATGAACCTATAATCTTAATGATTTCAGAACCACTGTTAGCTAACTCTACTTTCTCAATGAAGTGATAGGTTTTGGTTTTTCATCAGGGAGACTGGGGAAACAGGACTGAGGTATTATGGTCTGGTTTGTTAGTCCTTAGTCATTTTTAGTTGGGTTTCACACATAATGTCTAGACCTATAAGAATCTCAAATGGTAATAAATTTCTTCAGAGAGAGTTTGTCATTTTATTGGATGAACAATTAGAGAGGGACATTATTACTGGTGAACCACAGAGACATCATGGGTTTAGTTCCTATCCACCACAAAAGAAATTATAATAAAATGAGTCCCATGATTTTCTTCCAATGCATATAAAAGTGTGTGTACATTTTAACCTATTAAGTATGAAATAATGTTATGTCTAAAAATATGCATAATTTAATTAAAATATTTTATTGCTAAAAAAACAATAATCACCATCTGCATAATTAGTGAGTCATACTATTTTTGCAATAGTAACATCAAAGACCCCTGATCACAGATCACCATAAAAAATATACTAATAATGAAAAAGTTTGAAATATTGTGAGAATTACTGAAATGTGATACAGAGACTGGCAGTGAGCAAAGGCTGTTGGAAAAATAGTGCCAATAGACTTGTGTGACACAAGGTTGTCGAAAAAATTCAATTTTTTAAACAAACACAGTGTCTGCAAAACACAGTAAAGCAAAGCAAGATTAAAGGGGGCATGCCTGTACATAAGAGGCTTATGGAAGCTTCCTGGTGGGAGAGACTGAGGGAGAAACTGGGTCTTGTTCTGATTGGCAGGGCCATGCTCAGTAAATTGTTAATCTAATTTTCTGTTGATGGGTGGAGCTGTGTTCCCTCCCTGCTATTTACCTGGGGCCAAACTTCCCTGGTGGCTCAGATGGTAAAGCGTCTGCCTACAATGTGGGAGACCTGGGTTCGATCCCTGGGTCGGGAAGATCCCCTGGAGAAGGAAATGGCAACCCACTCCAGTACTCTTGCCTGGAGAATCCCATGGATGGAGGAGCCTGGTGGGCTAATGTCCATGGGGTCGCAAAGAGTTGGACACGACTGAGCGACTTCACTTTCACTTTCAAACTATGGTGGAGGTGATGAAGATAATGGTGACCTCCCTCAAAAGATCCCATGCATGCACTGCTACACTCAGTGCCCCCAACCCTGCAGCAGGCCACCACTGACCCACGCCTCCCCCAGAGACTCCTGGACACCCACAGGCAAGTCCGGGGCAGTCTCCTGCAGGGGTCACTGCTCCTTTCTTCTGGGTCTTGGTGCACTAGGTTCTGTTGTGACCTCCGAGAGTCTATTTTGCAGGCCTGTGTAAATACTGGCAGCTCTATGGTGGGGTAATGGCAACCTCCTTCAAGAGGACTTATGCCATACCCAAGTCTGCTGCACCCAGGGCCTCTGTCCCTGCAGCAGACCCATACCTGCACCAACCCATACCTCCATAGGAGATGCTCAAACACAGTTCTGTCTCAGTCTCTGTGGGGGTCCCTTGGTTTGTTTGAGCCCTCTGAGCATCTATGGTGGAAATGGGGTTTGATCTAAACGCGAATTCGCCCCTCCTACTATCTTGCTGGGGCTTCTCCTTTACCCTTGGATGTGGGGTATCTCCTCACAGCCGTTCCAGTGCCTACCTTCTTACTGGGGTTTCTCTGACCTTGGATATGGGATATATCCACAGGGCCTATCCAGAGCCTCACAGCCACCACTTGCTGCTCCATAAACCTCTTATCATTCTCCATTAGAGGGCAGACAGACTGAAAAACACAATCACAGAGAACTAACCAATTTAATCACATGGACCACAGCCTTGTCTAACCCAGTGATACTATGAGCCATGCTGTGTAGGGCTACCTAAGATGGATGGATCATAGTGGAGAGTTCTGACAAAATGTGGCCCACTGGAGAAGGGAATGGCAAACCACTTCAGTACTCTTGCCTTAAGAACCCAGTGACCCATACGAAAAGGAAAAAAGATAGGACACTGAAAGATGAATTCCCCAGTTCATTAGGTGCCCAATTTGCTACTGGAGATCAGTAGAGAAATAACTCCAAAAAGAATAAACAGACGGAGCCAAAGCAAAAACAACACCCAGTTGTTGATGTCACTGGTGATAGAAGCAAGGTCCGATACTGTAAAGAGTAGTCTTGCTTAGGAACCTGGATTGTTAGGTCCATGAATCAAGGCAAATTGGAAGTGGTCAACAGGAGATGGCAAGAATGAACATTGACATTTTAGGAATCAGCGAACTAAGATGGATTGGAATGGGTAAATTTAACTCAGATGACCATTATATCTACTGCTGTGGGCAAGAGTCCCTTAGAAGAAATGGAGTAGCCATCATGGTCAACAAGAGAGTCTGAAGTGCAGTAATGGGATGCAGTCTCAAAAATGACAAAATGATCTCTATTTGTTTCCAAGGCAAAACATTCAATATCACGGCAATCCAAGTTTATGCCAGTAAGGCTGAAGAAGCTGAAGTTGAATGGTTCTATGAAGGCCTACAAGACCTTCTAGAATTAAAACCCAAGAAAGCTGTCCTTTTCACTATCGGGGACTGGAATGCAAAAAGTAGGAAATCAAGAAACACCTAGAGTAATAGGCAAACTTGGTCTTCGAGTACAGAATAAAGCAGGACAAATGCTAATAGAATTTTGCAAGAGAATGCACTGGTCATAGTAAATACCCTTTTCCGACAACACAAGAGAAGACTCTACACATGGACATCACCAGATGGTCAACACCGAAGTTAGATTGATTATATTCTTTGCAGCCAAAGAGGGAGAAACTCTATACAGTCAGCACAAACAAGACTGGGAGCTGACTGTGGCTCAGATCATGAACTCTTTATTGCCAAATTCAGACTTAAATTGAAGAAAGTGAAGAAAACCACTAGACCTTTCAGGTGTAACTTAAAACAAATCCCTTATGATTATACAGTGGAAGTGAGAAATAGATTTAAGGGACTAGATCTGATAGACAGAATGCCTGATGAACTATGGACAGAGATTTGTGACACTCTACAGGAGACAGGTATCAAGACCATCCCCAAGAAAAAGAGATGCAAAAATGCAAAATGGTTGTCTGAGGAGGCCTCACAAGTAGCTGTGAAAATAAGAGAAGCCCAAAGCAAAGGAGAAAAGGAAAGATATACCCATTTGAATGCAAATTTCCAAAGAATAACAAGGAGAGATAAGAAAGCATTTCTCAGTGATCAATGCAAAGAAATGGAGGAAAACAATAGAATGGGAAAGACTAGAGATCTCTTCAAGAAAATTAGAGATACCAAAGGAATATTTCATGCCAAGGTGTGCTCAATAAAGAACAGAAATGGTATTGACCTAACAGAAGCAGAAGATATTAAGAAGAGGTGGCAAGAACACACAGAACTGTACAAAAAAGATCTTCATGACCCAGATAATCACGATGGTGGGATCATTCACCTAAAGCCAGACATTCTGGAATCTATCATCAAGTGGGCCTTAAGAAGTATCACTATGAACAAAGGTAGTGGAGGTGATGGAATTCCAGTTGAGCTATTTCAAATCCTAACAGACGATGCTGTGAAAGTGCTGCACTCAATATGCCAGCAAATACGGAAAACTCAGCAGTGGCAACAGGACTGGAAAAGGTCAGTTTTCATTCCAATCTCAAAGAAAGGCAATGCCAAAGTGCCAAAGAATGCTCAAGCTATCACACAATTGCACTCATCTCACATGCTAGTAAAGTAATGTTCAAAATTCTACAAGCCAGGCTTCAACAATACGTGAACTGTGAACTTCCAGATGTACAAGCTGGATTTATAAAAGGGAAAGGAACCAGAGATCAAATTGCCGACATCCACTGGATCATTGAAAAAGGAAGGGAGTTCCAGGAAAAACATCTATTTCTGCTTTATTGACTATGCCAATGTCTTTGACTGTGTGGGTCACAATAGACTGTGGAAACTTCTGAAAGAGATAGGAATACCAGACCACATGACCTGCCTCTTGAGAATTCTGTATGCAGGTCAGGAAGCAACAGTTAGAACTGGACATGGAACAACAGACTGGTTCCAAATAGGAAAAGGAATACGTCAAGGCTGTATATTGTCACCATGCTTATTTAACTTATATGCAGAGTAAATCATGAGAAATGCTGGACTAGATGAAGCACAGCCGGAATCAAGATTGCTGGGAGAAATATCAATAATCTCAGATATGCAGATGACACCACCCTTATGGCAGAAAGCGAAGAAGAACTAAAGAGCCTCTTGATGAAAGTGAAAGAGGAGAGTGAAAAAGTTGGCTTTTAAGCTCATTTTAAGCTCAACATTCAGAAAACTAAGATCATGGCATCTAGACCCATCGCTTCATGGCAAATAGATGGATAAGCAGTGGAAATAGTGTCAGACTTCATTTTTCTGGGCTCCAAAATCACTGCAGATGTTGACTGCAGCCATGAAATTAAAAGATACTTACTCCTTGGAAGAAAAGTTATGACCAACCTAGACAGCATAGTAAAAAACGTAGACATCACTTTGCCAGTAAAGGTCCATCTAGTCAAGGCTATGGTTTTTCCAGTAGTCATGTATGGATGTCAGAGTTAGTCTATAAAGAAAGATGAGCGCCTATGAATTGATGGTTTTGAACTGTGGTGTTGGAGAAGACTCTTGAGAGTCCCTTGGACTGCAAGGAGATCCAACCATTCCATCCTAAAGGAGATCAGTCCTTAATATTCATTGGAAGGACTGATGTTGAATCTGAAACTCCAATGCTTTGGCCACCTTATATGAAGAGCTGACTCATTGGAAAAGACCCTGATGCTGGGAAAGTTTGAAGGCAGGAGGTGAAGGGGACAACAGAGGATGAGATGATTGGATGGCATCACTGACTCAATGGGCATGAGTTTGTGTAGGTTCTGGGAGTTGGTGATGGACAGGGAGGCTTGAAGGCTGCAGTCTATGGGGTCGCAAAGAGTCGGACATGACTGAGTGAACGAACTGATGCATTGTACATTGATCCAATCAGGGTTGAACTAAGTCAAGGATAATATGCAGTTTTCTTTACATTCATTCTCTCTCTGATTTATTCTCATCCCTAAGGCATGACCCTCCAGGACTTTCAACAAAGATTCTTTGTTTACTGGAATCTTCACCCTGGTCCCCTTCTTTAATCATCGTCTGTTCAACAGGAAGAGATGGTGGGGGGATAAAAATAATAAGCTTCTTCTTTCTACTTTTCCACTTAAGAGTTTTAAATCTCTACTAAACTTTCCATTTAACTTTCAATTTAAAATTTCAATTTAACAAATGTCTTTAGGGAGAATCAGCCACGTTAAGACTCCTCAATTTTCAGTATGACTGTGTGCTCAGGAGACTTCTAAAAGTTCTCTTTTCTCTGTCCCTAGTTTGGTATCCCAGCCTCTTGTTAGCTTCTGGTATAATCAAATACATTGTAATCCACAGTTCAACTCCACCCATTTTTGCCCTCTCAAGCATCTCATCCCTCTACTTACCTTGCCTCAGCAACTCTCTAATGTCATTAAACAGACATTTCCTTAAAATTTTCAGGTTTTTCTTAGTTATTGGTTAATCAAAAACTACTATTTTATCCAGAATGTGTTTTATATCACAAGAACCATTTGGCTAGTTTCACTGAAGAGTTGGGATATAAAATGGTCTTAGAAGAAAAGACACAGCTCATTAATAATCTAATTATCATTAAGATGCTGGCAGCCTGGTTGTTCATTAATATTGGACAGATATTTGTTCTTAAAAATGTACTTAAAACTGGTTCAGCATCCCATCCTACATGTACTGAGAAAAACCAAGAATCTCTGCAAAAATTCTGAGGATTATGAGAGTAGATCATACAACATTGTTACTGTTTGTGCCATTCACCAATTTAACCAGTTTTCTCCTATTTCTCTGGCTCTTGTTTTGCCTGCTACTCCCCTATGCCTGTTATGTACTCAAAGCACAAACTTTTACCAAAGGTAGGGTAAACAGAGTGAAGGGAAAGAGCAGCCCAGCTTAGCGGATATCTGAAATGGATAACAGATGAAGTAAATTATAGCTTAAAAATTATGTCAAACTCATATTAAACAAAACAAAACAAAACAATTCTGTACCAGGATCACATGTACTGCTAAATAAACTAAACCTCTGAATGGATCCTGAAAATCACCTCCGAGGCAGTGGTCCAAAAAAAATGTAGGTACTGACCCAATTGTACCCAATAAATCTTACCCTATTGGAGAAATCCCTGGGAATCAGCTTGAAGGATCTCCCTATGTGGATGATTACAGAACACTGCAGGGTCGTGCAGGTGGAAGGACAGAGGCAAACACACATTGAAATGTGATGGAGTAGGGCCAGGTTCTCTTGGGCAATTGTTATTCCTTTTTACTAATTTAGTTTTCAGCAGTATCAGTGGAGTCAGTGTCCTTGGGTACCTTCTCTCTACTCCTTTGAGCCTTGTGGCATTTTGCTATGTCTCCTATCATCAACTGACCTCCAGTCACTTTCCCTTTTTTGTCAAAGTCTTGGGAGCACTTTCTCCATCCATACTCAGAATCATAACTCTGGAAAAATTCAATGCCCCCAAAAGCAAGTTGGCCAGGACTTTAGCAGTCCAACATTCAACACCCAACAGCGATGCCAAAGCAGATTCATGTCTTTGTTTGATACCCTACACCTCCTTCATTGTAGTACTTCCAACATGTGAACTCTCCCCATTTAGATGATAAGTTCTGTGAAGGCAGGGGTTTTTGTCTGACTTATTTGCTGCTGTTAATGTATTCCTAACTGCAATGCAGGAAACCTGGATTTGATCCCTGGGTCAGCAAGATCCCTTTGAGAAGGGAATGGCTGCCCACTGCAGTGTTCTTGCCTGGAGACATTCTGTGGACAGAAGGAGCCAAGCAGGTTACAGTCCATGGGGTCACAAACAGCTGGACACAGCTGAGCGACATTCACTCGCTCACTCAACTCCTACCAGAGAGCCAGACACAGGATATTTTAGATTTTTTTAAAAATTGCTAAATTAAAAAAAGAAAAAGAAGGTGAAGGAAGCAACATAGAAGAATGTTTCAGAGCTCTACTCAGGAAACAGGTTGCCTCAATTTGAAAACTGCTTCTTCTGCTAAATAATTATGTGTGAGGCTATAGCCATGTTCTTGTGCTGTATGCCTCAGTTTCCTCTTTCATCAAATGAGATAGAGAGACACTTATTCCTATTTCATTTTTATGAAGAGGGATCAAAATATAAAGAATTTGAGATCATGTACAAAGTGCTGCATGTTTTAAAGGGTGCATTAAAAATAACTAAGAATTAAATAAATAAATACATGGAAAATGACAATGAAATATCTGAAGGAACATGCGTGAAGGAATATATGGGTTTAAGATAAAAAAATTATGTATATAATCCCAAAGACATTCCCTAACTTAAGAGATAAGAAATAATTTTACAAATGTCCAGAAAATGAATTTAAATTGTAAACAGATTAAATTATGCTGAAGTACTCATTTACAAAATTACAAGGTAATAGTTCATGGGTTTTCTTTTAGTAACATTTCAAAAAGAGAACTACAATCAAATACATCTCTTCCTATCTAAGATAATGTTCATGTGATAGTTAAGGAAGGGTATTTTAAAATGCTAAATGCCTCAGAAAATATAAAAACTATTTGTCAATCATAGTAAAATCCTATTGATAAAATATTTGCAACTGCAACAGCCAAATGAACATAAGATAAAAATAAATTTCTGAAAAAGTAAAAACAGTATAAAACAAAAAATATATGATTAAGTATCAAATAGAAATGATTTAAGTGCCATAAACATTCACATGGAAAAGTAATAATATGCTAGAAAATAGAATACTTTTAAGATGTGTTTTTCAACACACTTTGAATATTTTCAGTAAGAATGTACTCATGTATTGCACAGTGTTAAAAATATAGAAAAACACCTTAAATACACACATACATACACACACATACACTCAGCCTTATCCCCACCCCTGACCCTTCACACTGGTCTGTCCAGCATGTTCTTCTCCAACCTCACACTGTATTAATATTCACCACCATTCTTACTCTCTTTTCTAGAATGTTTTCTTCTAAAAGAAATTCTATAGTCAGCTCTTAAGTTAGCTTTTTTTCCCCTTGCCATTCAGTCTTCAAGCCACTGTCTGATGTATTTGAGGCAATGATATAAGCTGTTCAGAATGCAAGAAAATAAAACACACAGCTCCTGCTTTCAAAGGACTCTCCACCTACCTAGGAAAATAAAGATGATATGAATGTAACTCACAGCTGAAGGCAGTGAAATGTGAGTTTCTTTAGAGGGATGACTGGAAGTCGTATCATTAAAAGAAGTAGAACATGATTTGCAGAATGGAGTCCTGCTCCCCTAGCTGGAGCAGATGAGAGAACACTTTTCACTGATATGGGGAATGAAGACAGCATAGAGATGACAGAATGTGACATTAGTCTTAAGAATTTAGCCAGAGAGATGACAAAGCAAAAACAAGTGCATTTTAATTCGCTATTAAAAACACGAGGCATGAAACACTTTGCTGTATTTTGTGTCTCCCCCCCGAAATAGACAAGATATTCTCCCATTAATTATTTACTTGCTCTTGTACCAAATTGTGATAGATAGAAACGTTTTTATTAAACAAGAGTCTTTAACATTTATTTGGAAAGTTATGACCGATTAGCTATTAAAATAAAACAAAAACAAAAAAACTTCTGTGATTTGGAAAATAGCCAAGTGATGATTTTTATTTATCTCACAACATATACAGCAAAAGGTATAATGTAAATACATGTTTTGATAATGACCTTATTTTTATCATTAACTGATATACTGGTAATAGCACAAATTTATTTAAAATGCAAAACAGGAGTTCAGATGATAATTTTTAAGTTAGAATTTAAAAGTTTTATTTCCTTAAGACAACAATGAAAGCATGATATGTTTTCTGATTAAAATGTAGTTTTTCCTACAACCATCTTCTCTTTAAATTGTGATAGGTAAACTTTTCTTTTTGACATCAAAAAAAAAAAAAATCCACTGTATAATTTCAACTTCTTAACTAAGTTCTATAGCAAATGAACCATAGCTGTAATGTCTTAAAATCTAGGAGTATAGGCTTACCCCAAAGGTCTGAACGTACAATGCTTTTGTTCATTCATCTTGTAGTAGCAAAGTGTAGCCTAATCCACCAATATAAAATCATCCTTAGTCTACAAGTCTTTTCTGCTTCATGATCTTTATATTGCCTCTGGGAGGACTAGGCTTTATTTGATGCAAGGAGATTTGCCAGACTAATTCCTAGGCTTAATTCCAATTATCAAGTACATTTGTAAATCTTAAAGATTTTGGTAGAGAAAGAGATCATTTTTAACTATGTGTATATTTGTATCTCTATATTCAGTTTCCTAAATCACACTTCATGTGCCTTTTAGATTGAAAATTCTCATCTTACTTTTTATTGATAATTAACTATCAAGAACATCTGTTACTCATATTTATCTCTAGGTTATCTCCTTTAGATATATGTTTCCCACTTCTGTAGATGCTTCCATTCTTTAAAAATGAATGACTTCAAATAGCATATTCTTTCTAACATAATGAATAAACTGCAATGAAAATGACCACTTTAAAGCATATTAAATGAAAGATTCTGTAGACTGTCATTTTCAACTTGTTCCAGTATTTTGAAGACTCTTCCCCCTTGGTTTTATTACTTTTTATTGTTTCCTTATAATATTACTTCTAAAAGTGAAGGTTATATTATTTATAAATTTTGTCATTTTTAGCAAAATACTTAATATTATTTTCAGAAAACACTGTTTTTCCTTGTGGCTGTTTGGGTTTGATGAAGAATATCTAAGTTTACATTGCATTGATTTTAAGATGTGATGTTTTCAAATTTGACTAGGAGCTGTGACGAAAATATCTTTTGGGGCATTTTCTTTCAGATTTCACAGTCCACTGATGGTGAAATGCAGTTATTTACTTTGCTGTATATCGGAAACCATAAGAGATTTTATGTTTATTTTGTACTTCTTTGGCGTTGTCAGATCCCAAGCAGTCAATATTCCCATCATTTATTTTGTCCTTCAAATGAGAACTCACAGCTGGTGTAGTAATATGCTTAATTTCTCTACAGATAATAACCATTTAAAATTCTGTTTTTATCCACAGGGCTTCAAGAGACCATTTAGCGTTTCCTCCCATTCCTAAATAAAATAGCACAAGCACAGTCTGTCCTGAGTTATAGTTGCAAATGATGCCTCAAACATCCTCTCGTGCATGTGGGAGCAGCTGTATCCCAAGTCACTACCATCAGTGATGAGGCTGACACACAAGACATTGTTTTTGTTCAGCTACGAATTTCCTTTCTCCTTCTAGTCAAGTCTCAGTCTTAATTCAGTCATACTTGACAGAATCACACTATCCTTCATAGAAAGGTAGAGATTCAAATCTTGACTAATGAGAAGGCAAACAGTCTGTAAGCCATCATGACTCTAAAATGGGAAAGGGTAACTTAAAGAATGGAGAAGGCAATGGCACCCCACTCCAGTGCTCTTGCCTGGAAAATCCCATGGATGGAGGAGCCTGGTGGGCTGCAACCCATGGGGTCGCTGGGAGTCAGACATGACTGAATGACTTCATTTTCACTTTTCACTTTCATGCATTGGAGAAGGAAATGGCAACCCACTCCAGTGTTCTTGCCTGGAGAATCCCAGGGACGGGGGAGCCTGGTGGGCTGCCGTCTATGGGGTCTCACAGAGTTGGACACGACTGAAGCGACTTAGCAGCAACTTAAAGAAGATTTAATGAATCTTCTGTGTAGATAGAAAAATATGCTTTTATTCTCTCCTTAGGGATTTTAACTCCTGTTGATTTTTTTTTACTTTCATATATAAATATATATATATGTTTGTTAGCCCACACCTTATCACCTTCTTATACACCTACTCACAGTGTCAGCAAAAAAAAAGGAAAAACTGCTGACATGTATTCTAAGCAATAAAAATATGACTGATTTTGCTATTCTGCACCACTTTGCTTTTGTTTTCCTGTTGTGAAAATGTAGGTTACACTCTTGCCGTAATTCCTTCCTTGCTCAGAATCACAAAAACGCTGCAGGAGTCATCAACTCTACTCTCTGCCTTAAGGCAGAAGAAACTTGAAACATAGAATCTTAAATAATTTTTAAACAGGATTATGTGTTCACTTTTTCAAACTCTCTAAAAATTCATCTTAACAGTTTCCTTCAGTGTTTATAAATATCAAGTCCAAACATAATTTACTGTAGAATGCTTGATTCATTCATTTCCTACCATAATTTAAAGGTATGTGATAAATATTGACTACAGGGTTTCTGCTGCAATTCATATTCCTTTTGGGGGGAGTGAATAAACTGCTGCTCTTATCTGTAGTTCTACAGTTTCTGCGGTTATATTATTGTGACATGCTTATGAATTATTTTAGATTCGGGTTTCTATTTTTAAAAGCTCCTGTTTTTCTTCTTTACCACCCTATTCACCTATGTTAACACTCTCCTGCAAATTTATATGTGCTTTTCATGAGCAAATTTGCTGATATTCTACAAGATTCATATTTTTGTCCTATATGTATTCATGTTCTTTTTAAAGTGAATAGTATACAGAGTCTTGTATACATAGATAGACATTATTAGTAGCAGGGAAGGGTTGAGCAGTTTTCAAATGTGGTTTTAATATGTTGATAATAGATAGGAGCTTCTTTTCAGAAATAGATATTTTCCCGCTGTGCATGGGGGATTGAGGCTCAAGAGAAAATGGCAAAATAAGCTTAGAATAGCTACTGTATGGCATCTGATGAACTATTAATTTTAATAAACTGATTATTCATCTCCATTGAGAACATACTCAGTGTTACCCTCTATACTTGTTAGGGTCATTTATGATGGCTATAACTATTTAACAGCAAATTTGTGAATTTGAAAGCAGAATCTTTAGACAGTGGATGGTTGTGTTTATCAGGGATTTAAAAGTTATCAAGAAGGAGTGTGGCAGATGGTGAAAAGGGTGACATTCCAGGGTGCAAATAGGAACATAATGACATATTGGAACAGAGTCCTGTGGTTTGGCAGAAACACAGTGATGCCAGGAGGATGTTAACAAATTTAAATGAATGGGCAGAATCCAGAGTCTCAAAAACTGAGATTAGGGCAATTCTAGGATTAAAAGAATAGGAAGTCAGGAAACAGGAGAAGAATAAGAATGAACCTTAAGCAGAGACCATGAGGAAATCAAGATAGATTAGTTTACTTTGGTTTTAATTTCTTAATATATAACATAATAAGGAAACTATAACAGAAGACAATTTCCTGCCAAGTGTAGTTCAAATCATTATTTACCAAGTACCTGTTATGTGAAAGGGTATTTTGCAGGAAAGCAAAAGAGCATTGTTTCCTGCATGGACTCTGATAATAGTTAAATTATGAATGTATCTTATTGCTGCTGGAAGACAAGATAAAAATGAAAATAAAATGAAGCCATGCATATTTATCTCTCTGGTGGAAAATAAGGTTCTATCTCCTAGTGTTTTCTTCAGATTAAAAAAAACAACAACAACAAAGGAAATAAACTTTAGTCCAATTAAAGAGATTCTTTAATTAAAGATCTCAAACTTTTCTGCTATTGTAATAGATTTAGAAATATCACTTTAACAGTCTGCTTGGCTATGCTTGAGATGAAGTTTATCTTTATACCTGCATGATCAAATAAGGAATCAGTTGAAATGTCAGGGAGTGCATGAGCACCTAGTAATTCAAGAGTTTTGAAGAACACATGGTTTTCATATTTTCCAAGATCAAAGGTAATTTTGGACTTTAATATAGGACATTTTTCCCCTTGGGAGTATTTTAAAAGCATGCCTCATTTTAACTTAAACTGTACTGGAGTTTATGAAAGTAGCACAAAGATCGGAAACATTCAAAATCTTTCAAGATTTTGACTAAAGAAATACTAGAGCACATACTACTGATTCAATAAAATTATATCTGAATTTTAGAAGCACTTTGCTATTTGTGTTATATTATTATATTTTGTAGCCTTCTGTCCCTGTAGAAATATAAAGGTTGGAGTTATTCCTATCCAACCTTACATTTTACTATAAATATCTTGTGTGAAATATCCTTCCAAAATTATCAGTTATGAAATCCCTGGACTTCTTATACCTGCAAAAATAAGTTATTATTATTATTTTAAAAGGACTTCAAGTTTCATTTCTTTCACAGTCATCACAATGATATTTATAAATATCTACTTGAGTCAACTATTATATATTTGCATGGCAGTCTCCCTGGTTCTTCCTATATGTGTGCACATCCTTTTCTGAACAAGAAATGGGATATATGACAAAATAAATAATGTACTGTCATTTACTTTAAAATATTAAAACACATTTAGGATTTTTTTTTGACATTGCATTGAAATATAGTTGCTGGGAATGTCAGGAAAATGTTGATTATATTCAGAAAGATAATAATTACTCAGAGCTTCTCAAAATTTTTTGGAAAATTTCCAAGACCTTTTGGGCACCTAAACTCATACAAGACATGTAGAATTCTGACATTCTTTTTTTCAAAGATTCTTCATATGGCATATTTTTCTAAACCTTTTATCAATGTCAAGGGCTTCAAAACTGAGTTAAAATATCAGTTTTAAGATAGTAGATCCAAACTTATGGACAGTATTTAATGGAATATTCCCAATGAAGAATTGCATAGAAATTCCACAGCTTTATTGAATGCTACTGAGACTGCTTCAGATCTGTTGCTTCATTACTGCATTCAGATAGTGTATGTATTTGAAATCAAAAGATGTTACTCGAGTTCTCTCCCATATGATACCCATCAAAGTTTACATCTAATATGCATCTTTATTTTCTGTCTTCTTGTTAGTTTGAGTTCTTTGTGCTAGCTAGCTGTTCAAAATCTCCTTGAATCCTAATCCAGGGTTAGCTATATTAGCTTGGCTTCCAACCATTCAATCATCCTCTGTCTTCATCCAAATTATTAAGAATTAGAATTAAGAACCAACATTGAGTACACATTATTAGAGATCATCCTTTATTTGGCATTGAAAATTAGAACTTCTTATTCACAGATTTAACATCCTGGTATGGTTTCCATTTATTCAATTCATATGAATTTTTGTCTGCTTTAAAGTTATTCAAGACTTTCTGTAATACTTTTTTTTTTTCTTTAATAGCTGCATCACGAGGCATGAGGGATCTTAGCTCCCAAACCAGGGATCAAACCTGTGCCTCTAATAGTAGAAGCACCAGGAGTCTCAACTACTAGACCACCAGGGAAGTCCCAATACATGGGACTGGTTTATTTTTTACATCTTATATTTCAAGTTTAGAGGCATTGCTCGTCATGTAATGTTGCAATTTAAGTGAGATAAAGTTTGTTCTCATACATAAGTATATTTATATGTATGTAGATATATATGTATCTTCTTATCCCTTTCATTTTAGTTCAAAATTTGCTTGTTCATGTTCAGTGAGCCTACTGCCAAGTACATTTTCTACAGGTCAAGAGAGGAACACAATATCCTTTGTCAAGAGCTCGTTATTCTGCTATGCTAAGCCTTTCTAGGTAGGAAGATTTTGCTTTCTGAATCTCCTTTTTTTTTTTTTTTTTTTTTTCAAAAGACCCAGAGAGATAGTATGGGGAGGGAGGTGAGAGGAGGGTTCAGGGTTGGGAACACATGTACACCCATGGCGGATTCATGTTGATGTATGGCAAAAACAATACAGTATTGTAAAGTAAAATATACTAATAATAAAAAAGTCAGACCTTCAGCTGGGAAAATGAAAGAATATTGTCATGTCTCCATGTCTGAGAGCTCTCTATTTGAGAACTTAAAGTGCCCTAGAAACATATTTTGGCTTTCTTCTTGTTTTTCATCATGTTTCTGATTGTATTTCCAATAATTATCTTGATAAAGAACATGCTACCAGATGAAGAATGTAAAGTGGACACAAGCCTAGAACCATAAAGGGGAATCTCCATCTACCCTTATATGTTACCATGTCATTCCACACATTATGAGGTTTCTCGGGACCAGGGACCAGTGTCTTCCATCTTTTCTTCAGAGGACCGACTGTGAGATCCTCAAACATGTTTATGTCTGTATCTGTTCATACCTTTTCCTTAACTTAAGGAATTGTGAATAGAAGCAATTTTATATTAATCACTATGCAACATCCTACACCTGATAGATGTGCTTAATCAAAGGTCTGGGTTTCTGAGAGTGTACCTGTGATGGTTTTAGTCTTAAAAACACATATGATGCAATTTCCCCTCTTTTTTTTCATCATTCTGAAACCTATTTCAGAGTAGACAATCAATACACTTTTCTTTAAATTTCTCTTCTCCCATGTAAGGAAATACTTGTAGTAACTTATTAGATTATTTATATTCTATAACACACCTTCAACAACTCATATAGATGTATATACTCATATAGATCTATGTATAAATTTTACATATATAAATCACTCATGTTTTATTATCTGTATTCCATTGAATATTTGAAATATTATCTGTCTTTTGGATTAGTTTGGCAATATACAATCAAAAATATATCTATAGGGTATTATATCAAGATTATCATAAGCATATTCATAAGTAATATAATTCCAATTTTCTGAATAATAGAAATTGATATAAGAAAAAGAATTCCTAGAAGTAATTATCTAACAATTTACTAACGTTTTAGTGAAAAACAATTAATTGACAGCTGTAGCCAAAGGTTGGATTCTCTGGGAAGCAGGCTCTGGACTGGAGCTTGGAGGACAGGGTGCTTCTTGCAGTGTGTCATCATGATCAGCAGTTGTGGACCACAATGAGAATGGAAGAAAGGGCAGAGTGAGCAATTAAGTGACCATAAAATTCGAACATGTCTATGGCTGACCCCACGGGAAAGCTGGAACTAAGCTTGCCCTTCAAGGTTTCCTGCATTTAGCAGAAGCGACTTGATCTGTATAACCTTGAATTAATGAGTCATTGATTATGTGCTGCTCCAGAAGGATGTGACCTTGGGCCAGGTAGCAATCTACAGTTCAGGTAACAAGTCACTCTATGCAGGAGTTCTGAACAGCACATGCGGATGTGCACCTAAAGGATCTTTTAGCTAATAGATGCAGAAGGAGAAATAACAATGCTAAAATAAATATGTCCTAAGTGCATCCAAGGCCATCAATATGAACTGCAGGTGAACTGGTGGAGAAGTGGCAGCATGGCATCCTGGTTTTGAGCAGGTTCTAGAATGTATTGGGGTGTAGCTTGATTATTGTCTAGCTCTGTAATTTGGGGCATTTTACCCCATGGGGCTCAGGTTATTCATTTTAAAAGTATTATTCCTAATAAAAATGAATTTCCCTAAAATGTAAGGAATTTGGCATCCTCTCCCTTTTATGGTTGTATAGATTGATCAAAAGCCATCATGCAATTATTTACCATAGTATATGGCATTTTAAAAGCACATAAAAATGGAATTAACTATTTTATTCATCATTTACTTTCCCATGGTGTTCCCACTATAACAGAAGTTCTTCAAATCACAAGTGTAAAACAATGTATCAATTTATCTGGTGTCTCCATAAATATATTACCTGTACCAATGGTTCTTAAACATTTTTGTATATTAACCTCACTTGAAGTTTGTTAAACATATAGATACCTGTTTTTATCAGAGTCACCAGGTTTGGGATAGGGACACTGGCTCATCCCACAGTTTGGTGTCCATGAATCCCTTTCAATCCTTTGGCTGAAATGTCCACCCCCCAAATGCTTATTGCTTCTACCTCCTCTGTCATCCACTGTTTCCCCTCCCCTTTAGTCCAGGCCTTATTAATTTGTCACATAGTTTTCTCCATTTAATAACCAGTTTTAGTAACTGGTTAATAATATCCCTTCACGTTCTTTTATCCATTTCATAAAAGAAAACATAAATACACATACCCATGTTATCCATTAAAGGAAATGTGACTCTTTAACGGCGGCTTTACTAAGTACATTTTGTTCTGCTTATGTCTGTCATAGATAACACAGCCAGCATTCTGACAAGGCGGAGGAGATTTAGTCGAACTATTCAGGATGTGTATTATCTCCCCATTATGATCTCTGATGGTGGAATCCCCTCTCTCAGCAGCAGCAGCACCCTCACCATCAGGGTTTGTGCATGCGAGAGAGATGGGCGCGTGCGGACCTGCCATGCCGAAGCCTTCCTGTCCTCGGCTGGTTTGAGTACAGGAGCCTTAATCGCTATTCTTCTGTGTGTTGTCATTCTCCTAGGTAAGTCACTCTAAATCCTAAGGGATGATGGCAGTTCCAAGTGTGCCCTACAGTAGTGCGTTCAAATACAGAGACGAAAACAGAGACAGCCTCATTTTGACAAGACTTTAGAGCTAGGAATGCTTTATGTAATACCAAAACTTGACTGCACTGATTTTCTTTTAAATAACTTTCTCGATACCATAATTAACCTTGAAATAATTTGCTTCAAATGTAATGAAGGACTTGAAATGTGAGAAGGAAGGATAGGATAAGAGAAATCTTTTAAGAAAATATCTACTTTAGAAAGAATTGGTATTAAGTATTCTGAATCCCATACTGAAAGGGCTTTTCCAATTTATTTCAAAGAACATAAGTGACATTATTTACAATGAATCTGACCACCAAATAAAAAGAATAAGTTTCCTGTAGAAACTTCTATCAGTCTAAAATATTAGTTGGCCATCAACCTCAGTTGAATTTTACAAGACTAAGTCTAACATAATTTTTGGTCTCAGAGATATCAGATATTATTATTAAATTAAAACTAATATATTTTAGTTTATTTCTTGCATTACATTTTATTTTAAAAGAAAATTTCTCTAATTTTATGTTAGCTTTGATAAGTCAAAATCTTACCAACTGCGTTTGAAGCCAATATTACTATTAACTCTTTAGAATTACTATACAAAGTGAGACAGCAAATTCAGATTTTTTTATAAGAAAGGTATATGTAAAGAATCTTTTGATTTAGGGTTTAAATGGGTACATATATATGTTTCCAGTGTATCTTCACCCTCTAGCTTTCTCATAGCAGCCATATATTTTGTTCTGTTCTCTGTTCTTATGTGCACATGTAAGAAAAACAAGCAATATACATACTTTGGTGAGACAGATATATTCTTGCAAGGAATGTCCCTTGTTTTGGTCCTGGGTTAGAGGACAAATTACCTGTACAGAGGAGTGGAGATCAAGGTGACATGAGGCTGAGTAGAAAGGATGGGGTAAAATGAAAAAAATAAAAAATAAAAAAGGTAGGCTTTGTTTTAGGAGCACAAGGAGAAGTTTAAAGTAGGTTTGTCCCATCATAAAATTTGTATGCTTAAAAAAGACAGCTATGAATGAAGTGGAGAGCAGATCTCATGATGACAAGGGAGCAGGGCTTCCAGTTAGGAATACAATGCATTTGTCTCACTCAGACACAACATAATTTGGACAGTACGTTCCCTCATGGCTCAGCTGGTAAAGAATCCGCCTGCAATATGAGAGACCTGGAATTGATCCCTGGGTTGGGAAGATCATTTCGAGAAAGGAAAGGCTACCCACTCCAGTATTCTGGCCTGGAGAATTCCATGGACTCTATAGTCCATAGGGTCACAAAAAGTTGGACAGGATTTAGCGACTTTTGCTTTCACTCTCAGAGTGGAAGTGAACAAAGCTTGATAATATCAAGATGCTTTAGCGGAAATCAAAGGTGATATTGGGTAACAGGATGCAAAACACAGGATGAAAATATTTACCAAAATCTTCACTGAATGTTTATTGAAAGTACCTGAGATTCCATTTGAACCTTGCAGTGTTAATTATTTCAGGTCAGTAAGCAAACATTTACTATTTATGATAGGGTGTTTTTTCCAGAAACAAGTATCCAAAGGCTAAGAGTATAATAGCCAAAAATTACAGAAAACAAGCAAACAAACAAACAAAAATTTGGATAAACTAGATATGCAGCTGAGTTAGAACAGAGAACAGTATCAAAGACTTTTCATCTCATGCTAAATGTGCATCTTTAAGATCTTCCCTGACCTTCCCAGAGCTGGGGGACATGAGAAGTGAGTTTTGTTGATGTCACCACAGCCAGAGACTATGAAGAGAGAAAGGATAGACCAGGACTGAGCTGTGATAAACTGCAGTGTGATCACCAAGTCAAGAAGGATGAAATACCAGAGAGGGCAAAACAGAAATCACAGAAGAAGGAACAGAATTAGTAAGAGTGATGTCCTAAAATCAAAGAAAATAAGTGTATCAAGGAGGACAGAGCGTTCAACCATGCAAAAACTGCCTAAAAGTTAAGTAAATTGAGCAAAAAATGTGTCAATTGTACTTGGCAATTTGGAGCATGGAGGTTTGATTCTTCATAACAAGAGCTATTTCATTGTAGTATAGTCTTTTGTAGTAGAAGCATGGTGGTGAATGCAACCAGGAAAATCAGATGGTTTTTTTTTCCTTTAATTTAATTTAATTTTTTAAAGTATAGTTGATAAGAAATGTTGTGACTCAGTTAAACACATATATTCTTTCTTTCATGTTCTCTTCCATTATGATTTATCATAGGACATTATTCCCTGTGCTATACAGTGCTTTATCCATCTTATATACAATAGTTTATGTCTCCTAATCCCAACTCCTCTCTCACCCTATCCCCCAACCCCCTCTCTCTTGATAACTACAAGTCTGTTCTCCATGTCTGTGAGTCTGTTTCTGTTTTGCAGGTAGGGCCATTTGTGCCATATTTTATAGTTCACATATAAGTAATATCATATGGTATTTTTCAAAAACAAAAACCAAAAAAAAAAAAAAACCAAAGAATAAACAGCTACAAACATTGAGCCCTCTAGATTTCCTAACTGAAACTACAAAGAATAGAACTCAGTGACTTTTTGTAAGTCAACTATGCTTCCATTAAAGAAAAAAAAAAAAAAAAGAACACTCTTATATTAATATAAGTTCTTCCAAGTCCGTATTCTGAAAGATATTTCAGTGGTGGAAGCCTGTTACCTTTGGCTTTTATTTTCATTTATCATCAGAGAATTATTTTGCATACAAAGATTAAAACCTTTAAAACTGACAGATATCAATGTAAGGTACATTTAAGTATATTATATAATATAATATTCTTTACCAGCTGAGCCACAAGGGAAGCCCAAGAATACTGGAGTGGGTAGCCTATCCTATCTCCAGTGGACCTTCCCGACCCAGGACTTGAACTGGGGTCTCCTACATTGCAGGAGGACTTGTTACCATCTGAGCTATCAGAGAAGCCCCTATATTACATAAAATGACATTTTATTATTTCATGAAACAATAAATTTGTTTAATTGACTTTATGACAATGGCTTTTCCCACTCTTTGAGGTAAATAAGAGAACATTTCTAAAAATTATGGTATACATCAGGGCTAATGAAACAAAGGTTACATTTGATAATGTACAAATGTACATTTGCTCCTTCAATTTTTATTGAAATCAAATGTCTTTACACTATAATTCAAAAGTTGCAGAATTTCTTAAGCTTGGGTTTAAGTAATCATTATTTTAATGTAATTTATATTTTTCTTGGCACTGTAAGGGCATATATTGTTATTGAGAAAATATCTGGCCCACAAACTTGAAATGTAGACATTTGTAATTTTGAAATAGCATTGGCTAATATGTGAGTTCATAGGCTGCAAGAAAAATATCAACAATATCAGAGGTAGCAATACTTTATTTTAGAAATTGTAATTCTGAATTTGCATTCAACCTCAACAGCTAAATAAATCATGAAACTAATATTTTGATACTGAAATGTTTCACCTAGTAGCTCTTTGTGAACATGACTGTGATTGTGGAAATTCAGCCCTAGTTTTGCCACTAATTAACTGTGTGATCTCAAGACCCACAAAGTCTTTTTGCTTCTATTTCTGAATCTATGAAAATGAAGTTTCAACTAGAATAACCTTACAGTCATCTGTAAAATTTTGTGTTGCTTATTTATGTTTTATTATAGGCTAGATATTATTCAATATTTTGCAGTTTGGTAGACCTCATCTATGTATACATTGATTACTAGAAAATGGTGCTTGAAAACCAAAGGGCCTAACTTTAAGTGCCAAATGTACACCTTGTGAGCTATGTTTTGTCAGGATTAACTTTTCAGATCCCTTTTAAGGAATGGATAGGAAAGAATTTACAGTGAACCGTCATGATGCAGTCAGTTTGGTGCTAGAAAATGGGGTTCTTGGAATTCCCTTCCTCTCCTGGGCATCTGACATCTCTTTCCCAACCCACTCCATTACTTGTCAGAGGGTGCAGAACTGTGGGCAGAGCAAATCAGGGCAAGGGATTATTTAATCAGGATCCAAAATGGACTTCTTCCAGCTACCTTCATAGTCCACACATCACATATAATCAGCTGACTTAGATTAATTCACCAAGTAGTTTGCTCCTATTTGGGGATATAGATTTCCTCCTGCATGGAAATTAAGGTGAATGTGGTGAGAGGAGAGTGAGGGGCTAGGAGAGGAAGTGAAATTGATGAGAAGATAAATGTCAAACCTGTTTGTCATCAGAGTTATTGTGAATGACTTTATGGATTCCCCTGGGTGTGAAAAAATAAGTTGCAGCGAGAAGTGTCATTACCAATTATGGCTACAGAAGCTAATAAAAATAATCTCCCTGACTTGGGCCACTTCATCCTACCAAATTTAGTGCTAAAATATGATGATATAAAAAAAAGAATCAAGTGATATTTAGGGGTAAAAATATCTGCTATGAAAAGTATTTGGGGGGTATGTTAGGAGTCAATACATAATTTATTCAAATGTAAGTTGTATGTCAGTTAAGTTATGAAAATTCAAACCCCCTTAGTACTCCGGGTACTGGAAAGATTATATGAGTAAGTAAATATAATATAGAGGAAAACAAAGAGAAAACTGTTTCCACAAATTTGAATCTCTTTATGAATGAAATAATGATATTCATTTTAATTTTCTTAAATGAAATGAATCATGTAGGATTAAAATTCTGGTCACACTTAATGAGAAGAAAAGAAAAAGAAATACACTAACCAAGAATAAGGTATTCATCAGAATAAAGACATCTAAAAATACTACAATTTGTTCATTTAATTCCAGTTCAAATAACTAAGCTGCAAAATACCAGAAATTATTTATAATATAATTTTGAACAGAGGACAAGCTCTCTATCTCTCTTTCTCTTTTTTAGCAACTCTGTAGCTCTATCATACTATATTTTCTCAGATGAACCACTGAAATAAGTGCTACCCTGTTATACATCTATAGTTTGATATACTGTGAGGGACTAATTCAAATATATTACTTGCTTGCCATTTTTAAAATTGGGTTTAACTTTCGAATATGATTATTATCTTCACTCATTCTCTTTAAATAAATTTGGCCTTGCGATTGTTGGGAAGCACTTTATTTTTCAAACTTTAAGAAATACTTTCAAGCAAAATTAGGTGTTTAGAATTTTTAGGAACAGTAAGCTGATTTTTTAAAGTATTTAAAAATTATTTTTCTAGAGAGACAATTATTATTCATGAAGACTCAATTAACCCAGCGTCACATTGTCACTCTCAGAAACATCATTCGTTTGTTAATCTGCATAAGAATTGTTTATGGAGTATCTGTTGTGTGCCATCTGCTCCAGGAACATCTACTAAACAAACATGAGCGTAAAGAAAGTCTTTAGGAATGTACCTTCCACATTCTTCTCTGCACCCACATTCTCCTCTGTGTTGATTTAAATTTGCCACTGACTATCCCAGGTGGTGCTAGTGCTAAAGAACCCGCCTGCCAATGCAGGAGACGTAAAGAGATGTGGGTTCAATCCTGGGTGGGGAAGATCCCCTGGAGGGGGCATGGTAGCCCACTCCAGTATTCTTGCCTGGAGAACCCCATGGACAGAGGAGCCTGATGGGCTACAGTTCATAGTGTCTCACAGAGTTGGACATGACTGAAGTGGCTGAGCATGCACACATGACTGTTTCGCTAATGAGTACAGTGTGGCTCAGACGGTAAAGAACCTTCCTGTAATGCAGGAGACCTGAGTTTCATCCCTGGGTGGGGAAGATCCCGTGGAGAAGGGGATGGCTACCTACAGCAGTATTCTTGCCTGGAGAATTCCATGGACAGAGGAGCCTGGCAAGCTACAGTTCATGGGGTCAACAAAGAGTCAGACAAGACTGAGAGACTCACACTTTCACTTTCAAAGGGACTGTATGTCTATATTTGTCCCGATATTCTGGTGTAATTATAAGTAAAATCCCTTTCCACCCTCAAAAACTGTTCCAGATTGTATGGCTAATTATATATTGATCTTTATAATAAATAGGTATGCAACAAATCTAGGAATCATTTGTCTCTGCCTAGTAACTCTCTTTGCCTAGAAAGAAATAGATGTAAAACTGTACATTCAAATTTAACTAGCATATATATTTTGAATCAACCCATATAAGTCAGGGATAGCTTTTTAAGCAACTAGAAGCTATCATAACAATAAATCCAGCATTATCAAATATGTTTCATTAGGCAAATAGAATACTAGTATCAGTAAAGGATGTATATTACCTCCATACTTTGGTAATAGTATTGATCACATTCTCCCTGTTATCTATCACATAAAGTCCCTTGACATTCATCATCAACCATTTCAACATAAAGAAAAATAGCTTGATTTATTGAAAACACTAAGAAATTTTATTATAATAAATTAGGCAATAGTGTAGAACTATTGATAGATATTTTAATCTAGAACAGCCTCCTCACTTAGCTATAATGATGAGCAGAAATATATGGTGGATGATAAATATAAACCTCTGGATAGAATGAAGTATGTTACTTGAGGATTCTGCTTATTGGCTGAATTTACACTAAAATAAATAGTGAGATATCAAATACTTACTGATGGCATTCAGCAAAAAGAATAATCATGTGAATAGAAACATATTGTACTCTGTAACAGAGCATTTATGAAGCCGGGTCATATGTAGAATCAGCATTTCATTTCCAGCCTTTTCTGTGATCACTCTGTTCCAAACAGTAATCAAAGCTCTACCATGTCAACTCTAATTTCCCCATTGCATTTTCACATTACCCAGTTAGTATCCTTTTACTCCTTACATTTCCAGATGATTCCTTGACTCTCCATAAAGATGTTTTGTCTTTTTTTTCTTTTTCTTCATTCCCACAGTCTTCCACCTGCCTCTTTGCAAAATTAGATTCCTTCCAGTATTGTGACCCTCTCTTTCCACATATGGTAGACCTCCCTCTAGTAATTATCCTATCCACTTCTGGCTTGAATACCTATTCCTTTTCCTCTCCATATTTTCAAGACTTCAAAGCATGTACACAGTATGATATATAGTTCAATGCAGTAACACTTATCTAGTTTAGGGCTCTCATAAAAAGGGTTTAAACTGTATGAAGACAAGCAAGGAAATAATAACAAAATGAAGAATAGAAGTTACGTTTTAGAGGGGAAGGGAGGTATAGAAGGATTGTATCTAGGGTGTCAGGTATGTTTTTATCAGAGGATAGCTAACCTGCTATTTGTTTGCTCTATGATCATTTATTAAAGCTTACATATAATCAGGATTTCCAAATAAAATATAATATACATATATACAAATAGACAAAATACAGCATAAAAATGTGAAATTTGTATAAAATTATAGATCTGTAGGTGTTTATGCATGTGTGTATATGTATGCACTTACGCATCTCCAGATATATTAAACAAGACATACTTATGCTATGTATATTCACATATATGTATGTATATGTACGTTTGCTGCTAAGTCGCTTCAGTCGTGTCCGACTCTGTGCGATCCCAGAGACGGCAGCCCACAGGCTCCCCCGCCCCTGGGATTCTCCAGGCAAGAACACTGGAGTGGGTTGCCATTTCCTTCTCCAGTGCATGAAAGTGAAAAGTGAAAGTGAAGTCGCTTAGTCATGTCCGACTCTTCATGACCCCATGGACTGCAGCCCACGAGGCTCCTCCGTCCATGGGATTTTCCAGGCAAGAGTACTGAAGTGGGATGCCATTGCCTTCTCCCATGTACATGTTTTATATATATATATATGTATGTATTAATATATAGTAATAATAATATAATAATAAATAATTAATAAATAATAATATAATTAATAAGATGTATTAATATATAGTATATAATATATATTATATATTAATACAATATTCCCTGATTGTTCAGACAGTAAAGAATCTGCCTGCTATGTAGGAGACCAAAATTTGATCCCTGGGTCAGAAAGATTCGCTGGAGAAGGGAATAGCAACCCACTCCAATATTCTTGCCTGTAGAATCCCATAGACAGAGGAGCCTGGCAAGCTACAGTCCATGGAGGTGACAAACAGTCAGAAATAACTGAGTGCCTAAAACTTTCACTTTCATACTTAAATTATAAGCAAAAATATTCCCCATGCTTAATAGTGAGATAAATCCATATTTTATATATATTTTAATGTTTCCATAAAACATATCCATATTGCTTTGGATATAATTGATTAAACATACATATATATGTATGTGCATATATACACACACTATATATGTTGTTTATGTATACACATATACATACATTATACATGTATTTTTATTTCATCTCATGTTATACATATAGTATATTTTTGTTGTTATTCATCTGAAATTCACATTTAGTTGGGTGTCCTGAACTATTTATTAAATCTAGTAATCCTACATTCCATTTGAATATATTTCTCTGATTATCTTTATTGTGATATTTAAAATAATAGTGAACCTAATAATTCTCATAATAAAATGTAGAATATCAGCTAACCAAGAAGAAAACAGTCTGTAGAGATGAAGTAAAAGACCTTGGGCCTAATGACAAAGAGTAAAATGAGATAATTCTGTTTAGTAATGGTTTAATAGCATCCAAGTGAATAATATGAAGTAATGAAAGAAGGACCAAGGTAAAATACCCAGGATATATTTCTATCAGTTTACTCAGTGGCTACAACACTACTGGTAATAAGAAACTATTCAGTGTATTTGGAAAAATTTCCCTAAGACACACATCCAACAGATCACTCAGTTCTATATTTTTAAAATAGTAAAGCTGAATATGGCAATGGAAACCTCATCACTTTTAGTGTGAAAAGTAATAAACTAGAGCCCAAACTTTTCCACCCACCATTTGTATGACCTAAAGTTACACAGTACTTACTCATGCAATTTTTCCTGAGTCTCAGTTTCTTCATTTTAAAAATGAGGAAATCCCAGCTCTATTTTGAGCATTAAATAAAAATATTATGCAAAGAGCATTGTGTAAATGGAAATATTTTTACATTAACTTAAACATAAATATTTCTACATTAACATAAACATATTTTGCAATCTGATAGTTAAATGCAATAATTAATGCCTGATAATATCATTCTAAAGGATAATGGACAAAAAAGATGAACCATGTAAAATATTCCTGCTTTTATTTCTACACAGAATCAAAAAGGGTTAAAGATAGGGGCTCCTTCTTCCTGTTTTACAAAAACTTAAAATACCCTGCTTTTAGTGTATGCATCTTTAGATGAATTAATATCTATAGATTGACCCCTACACACAATAATTTTTCCAGTCAGAATTTCATATTGCTTTTCCATCATCTATTCCCCTCAGTGTAAAAAATGAGTGGTTAGACTTAAACACAAGTCAGGAATTCTGAAAGCATAGCCTGGCAAATGAGAATATCACGGCGTTCACCAGATCAACTATTTCCTTTGCTTTGTAGGGATAATCATTTTATACGTTCTTCAGGATATTAAAAATTCTTGCAGTGGTATTCTGAGAGTGCAGAGATCACAATGTAAGCCCAAATGAAACATAGCTGATGAGAATGGTTGGAACTTGTTGATGTTCTTTTCTCTAACTTTTCATCCTCTTTCTGTTTTTGCTTAGCTATTGTTGTACTTTTCATCACCCTGAGACGCAGCAAAAAAGAGCCCCTGATCATTTCAGAGGAGGACGTGCGGGAAAATGTGGTCACCTATGATGATGAGGGGGGTGGCGAGGAAGACACGGAGGCCTTTGACATCACCGCCTTGAGGAATCCATCTGCTGCTGAGGAGCTCAAGTACCGCAGAGATATCAGACCGGAAGTGAAACTTACCCCCAGGCACCAGACATTGTCCACCCTGGAAAGTATAGATGTTCAGGAATTTATTAAGCAAAGACTAGCGGAAGCCGACCTAGACCCCAGCGTCCCTCCTTATGACTCTCTGCAGACTTACGCCTACGAGGGTCAGAGATCAGAAGCTGGATCCATCAGCTCCCTGGATTCAGCAACTACTCAATCAGACCAGGATTATCAGTACCTTGGAGACTGGGGGCCCGAGTTTAAAAAATTAGCTGAACTCTATGGAGAAATAGAATCTGAAAGAACAACTTAGGGGGTCAATCCTTGCAACCTTCTAGAATTTGCTTACTGAGCAAATGGAGATGTAACCTCACCAATGGCAAGGAAGAAGCTTCGAAACAGTACTTGGAACTGAACAAGCAGAGCACAGCTACTGTAGAAACAAGTGCCCTTTTCATGATTGAAAACTGGGTTATTTAAAGGGAAGAAAGTAAAATTTAAAAAAAAAAAAAATCAGAGAAAAAGCTATTGTTCCTTGTGTATATTTTCAATCGCTCAATAAAGTCTGTGTACTGTTTAATGAAGAATACCTGAATTAAGCCAAACAATGATATTTGTTTCAATATTTTGTGATTTCTTTTCAAAAGCAAAACTAAACAAAAAGTTTCAAATCACTTGTGACTCTGATTTCTAGGGGTGGTACACTGATAATCATGTGGTGGTGAAGGTAATCATGACCTTTTTCCATCTTTTTGGGTGGACTTGAGATCCACACCCTATTATTGTGACACAGCTCATTAGCTTCCTCTTGAAATGACAGGAGGTATTTCCAACCTACCAGACCACTCTATCATGGACTCGTATGTACCATTTTCCTTTGCCCTCCCCACTTCTTTTCTCCATATGGAATTGATGGAGCATGGGGATTTGCTGCTTGCACTATGATGTATGCAACTTCTGTGCACCAATTGTGCACTGCTCTGAATCATGGAGACTATGGTCTCTGTCCTGCCTGTGCCCCTTTAACAGGAGAACCCCCTTTTTTAAGTGGATAGAATGAATGTTTTAAGATATACTCAGACCATCTGATATGTCAGGGAAAGATTTTATTAAAAAAAAATAAAGCAAACTGCAAACCTTATCCTGTACAAAACATTTAGGAACTCTATTCTTTTTTTTCCATTTGTTTTAGGACATTTATATCAACAATTCTGATCATTCTTGTACCTCAAATTGGTTGTCAGAAATTTGATAATTGGTTTATACTTCTGTAATTTGGTTATTTTTAACACGACAGTCATTAAAAACAAAAGTGTACCTTACATGATAACTATGTAGTCTGAAAAGATTGTCCTCTAACTTACATAAACTTCATAGACTTTTGATTGACTTGCCTTTATTCCTCACAGAGGCTCAGACTTCCCCCTTATCTCACTGTCTGATTAGCCTTTTATGTTTAGGACTTACAAAAAATATGTAAGTCTAGTAGCAAAAAATTAGAGGTTCACACTTATTGCTCTCAGACATGTCTCCTAATGTCACTGAATTTTAGGGTCCCAAACTAGAAAATAGAGATGGAAAAGACTTTCCTGCCTATCTTATACTTTATATGAAGATCAATAAGCATCTATAAAAATGTTTTCCCAATTGCAAAGTAGTTTGTTATGTAAAGGCTCACAGACACTAATTTTCTAATTCTATTGGTTCATAATTACATAGAAACATACTTTGTAAATGAAATAATACATTATCTTAGGAGAGTTTAATTAAACTTTCAACAGTGAAGCAATTACTAACTGAATATATAAAAGTTTAATTCTTTTGATATTTTCCCCAAATAATCTGATCTTTTTTCAGAATTTATTGTTTTTTTTTCCCCCTAAATTGCTTAGATGACAATTTGCTGTTGTTGATATTGGTTGTGAAATAAAAATCCATAACATAGTGAGCCTATTCTGTAAAATTGAATATATCTATGTATTTCAGATTAATTGGAATTTGGAAGTCCTCAAATTAAAATTTATTTCAAGGGCAAGTTTTCCTTTGCTCTTTAGGTCATTATAATCGAAGAGTCCTCAAAAGTTATAAGACATTTTCTGTCTGATTCTACTCAATTGCAAAATTTTGAATTTTGCCTCTGTTCACAACTGCCCTGTGCTATTATTATTTTTCGGTTTTGACGTATGGGAAGTAAGTAAATTTAATTTGAGTATTTCTCAATTTGTGTTTGAAGCCTGAGGAATAAAATGTAATTTAAGTGTTTTACAACCTTTTAGCATTCCAGATGCTGCTTGATCATTTTTTAATCTCATAGTGGTATACATTCCAGTATAAAGTTAAATCAAAAGAGACACTCAGGGGTTTTGGGGAACAACCTCTGGAGATCCATACTGGTTATGTGAATGCTGGACTATGCTCACCCTGACAGAAGGGTACACGTTTGGAGAACAACTGTGGATACTGGTGTTTGCACTTTGCTATGCAAAGAGGACCAGGGAAACCAGGTTTTGGAAGTCAAGTAGGCCTTTGGATTTATAATTTTGATAAACTATTCACAGATTTTTCTTTTAATATTCATCTGGCAACTTTACAGATAGAGGCTTGAAAGATGAGAATATGTGTATAAGCCAAACTATACAAACTTAAAAGCCAAGGTCCTCTACATGGTTGTGAGTATTGGAAGTACTCCTCTGATTTTGTGGAAAAACACCCAGGTTCATCCATTTTTAATCACACATTATAATGATAATGGATTGTTTCTCAGCCCCTGATAATAAATCTCATATAGAAGCAAAATGAAGCTTCTGTAGTATTGAAATAATATGTTCTGATGTTGATTTATTTCAGAATTTTGTTAAGGAAAGCATTCCAAATATTTTTATATAAATTCTAAAATGAGGCAATTATATAACTATTATAAGTATGGATTGGGTCTTATATTTTTTTACTGTGCTACTTTGAGTCTGAAAAACAAGTGTTGTTGTTCAGTGGCTAAGTCGTGTTCAACTCTTTGCCACCCTATGCACTGCAGCACACCAGGCTTCCCTGTCCTTCACTATCTCCTGGAGTTTGCTCAAATTCATGTTCATTGAGTTGGTGATGCTAATCATCTTATCCTCTATTGCCCTTTTCTCCTTTTGCCTTCAATCTTTTCCAGCATCAAAGGCTTGTTCAATGAGGTGTTTCTTTGAATGAGGTGGCCAAAGTATTTTAAAATGTTCTGCCAGTGAACTGAGTCATTTAGGACTCAGTTGTGTCTGACTCTTTGTGACCGCATGGACTGCAGCCCTCCAGGCTCCTGTCCATGGAATTCTCCAAGCAAGGATATTGGAGTGGGTAGCCATTCCCTTTTCCAGAGGATCTTCCCAACCAAGGAATCGAACCACGGTCTCCTGCATTGTAGGTAAATTCTTTACCACCTGAGTCACCACACTCAATACTTTGTTTTAAAAATTTCAACTTATCAGTGTTTAAAGATAATTCTCAAGTAGTTTAGTGAGCAAAGAGTTTGAACATACTTTGAGCCCTCTCTAGGCTCAGATAATCAGCTATAGACTATTTGATTCCTTATGGATTCCACCATGGAATCACTAATGTATCTCAGCTTTGATTGATATTTATAGATCTAGTTAAAATATAAGTTTGAAATCAATTTACTTTTTTCCAATAAAAGAATTTTCTACAGACAGGCCTTATACAATGTGGTGGCTGTTAAGTTAGAGAAAATACAAACCATTATTATTTTTTATTCAATGTCTTTATTATTAAAATCTATAAATTCCAAATTACCTTTGTGCAAACATAGGTCTTGCAGGATTTACCAAAGACTAATCACTTTAAATTATTTCTATGAAAAATATGTACATATACAGATTCAAAGTGGAAATTGAAGCGGAAGCTATCCTAAGATGAAGCTCTATATAAAGTTATGACTTTTCCATTATCAAGTATAAGAAGGAAAATATTCTAAGAAATGGTCTTCATGTAACCACACAATCACATACACATATCCATCCATATATGTTTTCATGAAGAATACTTAGAGTAAAAGACTACTCAAAATAGTGACTTAGCTATTGATATGATTTAAATATGATATGCTTATAAAATTTAAGTACCCAGGATATGGAAAATTCACCAAGAAGTTAAGGAACATTTTTGGGGGGCTTTTATTTTGTGTCTAGTGTCAGCCTAAGCTTCATCACTGGCCATGATTGAAGCTGATTCACAGAAGTGATTTCACAGAACAGGAAAAATTATCAAATAATGATAAATCAAAATTTTAGAAATTATGATTTAATGCACACACTGTGGCAATTAAATACAAATAAGTGCTTTGGCTTAGATTCTTAGTGTACTAGAGTGTAGAAGTCTGGATCAAAGAAGGGCAATGTACTAAATCATTTTCAGCAATGCTGAAAGTTACATAAATGATTAGTCATTATTTTTTTTGTTCCTGTGGACCTCGATCCGTACTTAGGTCCATTTCCCTTTTGGTTTAGCTGAGTATACAGATAATACACACAGAAATTCAGGTAGGCTTATTCACGTCAGAAAAACCTGATTAAATGAGCGTGATTATAGGTACACCGGGCATGCATAAATAACATTATTTTTAAAAAATAATATTATTTATTTAAAATAAATAACATTATATATATATATACATATATATATATATATATATAAAGACAACTCATCCCAATGAGGAGGTGAATTCATGAGATTCAATACTTTGGGGTTAAGCCTTATCTGCATTTTAGTGTGGGCAGTGCTTGATTAGTTATTCAACAAAGCAGAACTCTAAAGCTGATCATTCTGGAAAGAGGCAAGAGTCCCATTTTTCAAACTCAAATTGTACTTAGCTTCAAGGTATGGTAATATTCAATTAATATACTTGGCTTTCACTTTCAAGAATAGAACAAATCCCAGAACTATTCTTGAAAGATATGTGACTCAAATTTAAATTATCTCTCTTTTTTATCCTTTAGGATTAAAGGCAAATTAAATATTATCTGAAGAAAACAAAACCACTTCAGCTTTTATTTTCTACATCATCTGCAGAAGGTAATTTTTTAAAATAAAAGATTTGAAATTATAAACCCAACAGTCAAAAGTAGTTCACCATCATTTGAAGATAAAAGTAGCACAGAACCCACTCTTTTTTTCAGGTTACGAATGCAGCATTTTGAAATGAAGATGTTAATAGCAACAGTTTTTCACATGTTGAAAGATGTCTTCTGCCCTCGGCTTATACCAATGAGTGATGTAGTGAGGAATTTGTTTTTGTTTTGTTTTATTTTTGTTTTAATAAGAAATTTAAAAAAATGTTCTTATTTGAGGCATTGATGCAAAAAAAAATTTTTAGGATATTGAAGTATCGTTACATTTATCCACATTGCTGAGTCTATGGAAATTAAGGATTTTTGCCCTTCAAAATTACAGAGGCATAAAACCAAAATAATTCGTTTTTAAAGTAAAGTGAAAATGAATAGGATAGGAAATCAAAGACTCTTGAAATGATATTCCGTGAGAAAGGCATGCACCATGTAGAGGTAAAAGTGGATTCTTCCTATGGCTTTGTCTTATTACCCAACAATATTACCTTAGGAAATAAATAAATGGCTATGATAGTTAGTGTCACCCTACTGATCTGATCAAGGCAATTTTTCTTGTGTCAAAATGCATCAAATTCTTATTCTAAAGCATTTATTGGCATTTTCCAGTGCTACTTCAAGTGCCTTAGTTTCAAGCTGGAATTCATATAATCTAACATTGTGATTTATTGAGTAAGCTCTTCTAAACATGCATTATATGTAAGATACTATTTCAGGCACTGTGAAAGATGTAAAGAAAAGTGTTTGGGTGATAGGTGTTATCAATGAAATAAAAGTCTTGCTTGAGAGTTAAGAGTTACACATAAAAAGCTATAAGTAAATATAAAGCAAAAAGTGGCAAAATTTCTGAAATAGACTCATATATATGCTAGGAAGGGTTGAACGGTCACATGAAAACTGTGTCAGTGGTGTACAAGCTTGAGGTTTTCTACAGGACATGGAGAATGATACAAGTGCAGAGTGAGCCACTTATATGATTGTCCAAAGCTGTATCGTTTCGTGTGGAATACAGTACTCATGCAGGGCATCAGAGATAAGATATTAGGAGAAGTTAGATTTACGTTTAAGATGACCCAATGTCATTTATGCTTTAATCAATGTCACTGAGTTTTGTTTTGTTTTCCTAAAGAGAAAAATTACTGTGGCCAGACATCTCTTTTAAAAAACTCAATCCTTCATTAATGTCTACCATTCAGTGGTGGTTTAGTTGTTGGTGTTTCATTGCTAAGTTGTGTCCAACTCTTGTGACCCCATGGATTGTAGCCCTTGAGGTTCCTCTGTCCATGGAATTTTCCAGGCAAGAATACTAGAATGGGTAGTCATTTCCTTCTCCAGGAGATCTTCCCATCTCAGGGACTGAACCCATGTCTCCTGATTGCAGGCAGATTCTTATAAACGTATCTTAAAGAGATACCATTGAGTCATGTACCAACACAAAGAATATTAGACTATTTTTCTGAGCCACCAGGGATGACCATTAGACTATTGTAATTGTTTCCAAAATATTTAAAAAATATATCTTAAGAAGGTTAAAAAAAAGTCATTGGTGATATACATTTCAGGGTTTAATTGTTGGAGTCATTTAATTTTATAAATTCATTTATCATAATAAACATAAGTTTGAAAGAGGGCAAAGGAGATACTTTTAAGAACAATATTTTTTTTTTCTTAATTGGATAAATGTGTCCAAACTCTATAGTTATTTTTTAGGTAGAAAAATATTTTAATATCTGAAAACCAAAGACCAAACTGATGCCTTATTAAAATTGCATGAGTTACTTTTACTACTTAACACAAAAGATGTCACATAATTTAGTGTTTCATTATATTAAAAGATTTGCATTTGAAATTGTTTCCAAAAAGTGATCATGATAATAAGCACGAAGATGCAATAATCAAGGTAAATTTCTTAGAAATTCTCACTTTTAAATCTTGTTTCTCACTTTTTTCTTTCACATTTACTTGCTCTTTGAAAACAACCCTTGCTATATTTGAGCAATTTCTATATCTCATATATTTTTCAGAAAGAATTCAAGAGTTTTTCAGAAATAGAAGGCAGTTATCATGTTGTTTTCAAGGTTTAGATTTTCATCACATTTTCTCTCCCTCTGTCACTAATCATGCTCTTCCTCACCAAAAAGTAATAAAAGAAAATTGCATTCAGAAAAATAGTCTGTGACAGTCACTTTCCTGTGAGCCTGCGGTTCCCTTCCAAGATGTGGTTTGAATTTTTAGCTCTTATAGCTCTGCTGTGTATTTCCAATCTCCTGGACATGATCCTGTCTTCATTTTTTCAAAGATAGCTGGAGAGAAAGTCATCATTTTTTGTTCATAGGAATGTGTCTAAAATATTTCAAATGGCTTGGATGATCCATTTCATAAGCCATTGAAATTAAAAATGAAATTGAAATAGTGCTTTCTCCTTTAAAAATATTTTTAATGTCATGTTTTAAAAGTTTAAAGTATATATTTTTTTAAAATTCAGTGTAATTTTATGGATACCTTTTCCACCACTTTGAAGAAATTTTAGAAAATTGTTTTTTTCAGAAAAACTAACACTATGAATAAGGCTTCCAAATTTCATCACCTAAATGACGTTTTTCTCTTCAGTTGCACATAATTTTGCATTGGTTCTACAATAACAATAAATGGAATTTAGCATATCGATAAAACACTTCATTTAAATTTACTTTTAATCATATCTTCTAGTTTAGGTTAAGCTTCTTTCAATTTGTGTTTCACTAAATTCCCCTCAGAATATGATTTCCAAAGTATGGAAAGATTAACATTCTTTGCCTGCCACTTATCAATATTTAGCTTTTCCTTTTGTTTGTTTTTGCTGTTGTTGTTCAGTACCTAATTCATTTCCAACTCTCTGGGACCCCATGGACTGTAGCCCGCCAGGCTCCTCTGTCCATGGGATTTCCCAAGCAAGAATACTGGAGTGGGTAGCCATTCCCTTCTGCAGCAGATCTTCCTGACCCAGGGATCGAACCTAGGTCTCCTGCATTGGCAGGCAGATTCTTTACCACCGAACCACCAGGAAAGCCCTATCATTTCATTGCCCAGACTTAAATTCACTGTCCTGCCTTTCCTCAGCTGTCTCAGATTTAGTTTGAAAATGAGCAATCCAGGGAAATGAAAGACCTGATAGGGTAAATAACTTGAAAAAAAGGGTCACAATGCAGCTTTCCTGATTCTTAATCAATATTTTGTATTAAAACATGAAACTGGAAAATATTGACAGAAAATATGTATACCTGGATTAAACATGGGGAAAAATTAGGATTTGAAATCTAGGAATGAAAATATGTCAGGAATCTGTGACTCTAATTTTGTACATTTAAATGTCAATTTAAACATAGTTTCAATTCTTCTTTGATTTAAATTATAAATAATATCTTTATATTTACCTCACAGAATTGCCATGAATATCAGATGCAATCTAGTGTTTGAAACACAGATATGAGTAAAGTTCTTGACAAACTGAGTAAGTTCATTATTATGGTTTCATTTTGTTCCCTCAGCTCAACTTCTGGCCTCAGAAAATTGTGACATAGGCTATATATTACAGGCACAAAGTTTCAATACATACTAAGCACGGCGATATAGTCCCCATCTGAGCAGGCAAAGAAAAGGACCATTCTAGTATAGTACATTGAAGCCTTCTTTTCACCATACAGAGGAGAAAGAAAATTGCAATCTCTGTATCATTGTGTGTCTTAGATTTCCTTTAATAACTTTAGTACATAAAACTCTAAATATAAGATTAAACTAATAATTTAGATGACCACCTGATGTAAAGAACTGACTCATTAGAAAACACCCTGAGGCTGGGAAAGATCGAAGGCAGGAGGAGAAGGGGACAACAGAGGATGAGATGATTGGATGGCATCACCAACTCGATGGACATGAGTTTGGGCAAGCTCCAGGGGTTGGTGATGGACAGGGAAGCCTGGCGTGCTGCAGTCCATGGGGTCGCAAAGAGTTGGACACAACTGAGCAACTGAACTGAACTAAACTGAACTGAATAAGTTAGAATTGTGTTATAAATTATATTTACTCTTTACTTCTAAATATTTTTAAAATAAAAATCAGTTTCTCTTGTTGATATAATTATTTCAAAAATAATAAAAATATTTTTTGTGATTTGGGGGAAGAGATATAATTGAAATATTTACAGCAAGGATATTTGGAGGTTCATAAAAGCAAAAATTCAAGAGAAACAAAACTCATTAGCATAGCCATGAAGCACATTTTTCATGACTGAGAAAACACTTCTGTGATATCTAAGGGCACTTTTCATTTAAAAATTACAGGGACCCTATCATGGATAATAGCATAGTATTATTATATAATAATTAATAAACACCCAAATATAATAAACACTCAAATGTCATCTAATGCCTGGAAATTCTTAAATAGAATAGATAGGATACAGGATCTAGGGAAAAAAAACAAAAAAAAAAACAAATAAACTTGGCATTTCTTCCAATCCGTTTCTCTTCCAATTTATCCACAACCCCAAAATACCAGGGTGTTAATTTTAATTGAAAAGTTGTCAATTGTGATAGAATTATATCTCCAATAGGTAATGGAATCTATTCTCCAATTTCAACCAAAGAAGAATACTACAGGTTTAGGAAGTACTGAACAAAATAAAAATGATTTCTTTAGAGGCTCATCCTTCACCTGCCAGACAATAAAAAAACATATTTCACATATAGGAAAAGATATACTTGTTTCAATAAAACAAAGCTTTCTTTTGAGGAAGTTTGCATCAGTAAACTTTATTAGCACACAATAATTTAATAGTATTAAGAAAGGACTTATTGGAAACAATAATACATTTTGAGAAAATTTCTGCTCTTCTCAATATCCTAATCACATACCAGACTCTCTGTTAAATGTCAGTATATTCTTCTTGTTCACTGACAGGGTAGAAATCCCCGAGTGAGTCAATAATAGAATTCTACAACATTCCCATTTTCTCTCCCAAATATTATTTTGTTTCAGCAAACAAATTTAACATCTAGTACTCTTTGTAGATTCCCCTGAAGTATACATCCATAGCTACTTATTATTCTGTCAGTTATTTAAAGAATTGTCCTCTCAAATTTCCTTTCAGCCTTTGCACAAAAAGACCACTGAAGCAGTTCCAAACAATAAACAAACAAAAACAATGTACCCAAGATTTTTTTCAGTGTTGGTGAAATTATACAGATCCTGAGTGTTACTCCCTAGCACATTTAATCACTTCTTTACCAGTGATTTTTTTTTTCTTCTTAAGAGGACCAACCAACAACTAGCCAAGTTGCACTCAATATCTTGAAGAAGAAAAAATTAGAAGGGAAATGAATTTTTTAAATCACCAAAATAAATGTTTTGATAATATTACTTAAAATAGAACAGATCCTAACTGTTGGGAAAGGAAAGTAAACAGAGATTGTTTTCTAAAATGCTACTGGCCAGTTAAGTTCATTCATTCTATTGAGTCTGACTCTTTGAGATCCCATGAACAGCAGCATGCCAAGCTTCTCTGTCCATCACCAACTCCCGAAGTTTACTCAGAGTCGGTGATGCCATCCAATCATCTCATCTTCTGTCGTCCCCCTCTCCTCTTGCCTTCAATTTTGCCCAGCAACAGGGTATTTTCTAAGGAGTCAGTTCTTTGCATCAAATGACCAAATGATTGGAGTTTCAGCTTCAGCATCAGTCCTTTCAATGAATATTCAGAACTGATTTCCTTTAGAATTGACTGACTGGATCTCCTTGTAGTTCAATGGACTCTCAGGAGTCTTCTCCAACATCACAGATCAAAAGCATCAATTCTTTGGCGCTCAGCTTTCTTTACTGTCCAACTCTTACATCCATACATGACTACTGGAAAAAACATAGCTTTGACTATATGGACCTGACTTTTTGTGACTCCATATACTGCAGCCTGACAGGCTCCTCTGTCCATTCGGATTCTCCAGGCAAGAATACTGGAGTGAGTTGCCAGGGCCTCCTTCAAGGATTCTTCTCAACCCACAGATCAAATCTTGGTCTCCCACATTACAGGTGAATTCTTTACCATGTGAGTCACCAGGGAAGCCTTTGTTTCTTTTAGCTGGGTGTTTAATAATCATTGTGAATTAACATAGTGTTGTGATATTTATAGAGCCCCTATAGTTCCCCTGTGGAGAAGGCAATGGCACCCCACTTCAATACTCCTGCCTGGAAACTCCCATGGATGGAGGAGCCTGGTAGGCTGCAGTCCATGGGGTCGCTGGGAGTCAGACATGACTGAATGACTTCATTTTCACTTTTCACTTTCATGCATAGGAGAAGGAAATGGCAACCCACTCCAGTGTTCTTGCCTGGAGAATCCCAGGGATGGGGGAGCCTAGTGGGCTGCCGTTTATGGGGTCACACAGAATCGGACATAACTGATGTGACTTTGCAGCAGCAGCATAGTTCCCCTGAGCTCCCAGATTTGAATGGGGCTCCCTGAAGTTACCAGATGCATATATTTGTATTTTCACTTTACAAAAGAGTCAAGTAGCCTAGAGCATGAATGCTACTGAATGTTGAATTGATGCAATCATTACAGAACAAGAAAGAGACTGTCTACAAGGGGAAAAAAGTATGTTGTCGTTGAGGAGAGTCAGATTTAATAGTTCATGACTTACGTTTTATTCATGAAATATGCATGGATTTTATAAATAATCATTTGCATATGTATGAATAAAGAAAAATAAATAATATAGTCTTTTTAAAGTTTCCCAGGAGGATATGCCAAATTACCTTATCTTCTTCCCTCCAAGAGGTAGCCTCTATCCTGATTTTTTGTTTTCTCTTATAATGGTGGCACTAATGGTAAAGAATCCTCCCTGCAATGCAGGAGGCTCAAGGGATGCAGTTTCTGTCCCTGGGTTGAGAAGATCCTCTGGAGCAGGAAGTGACAACCCACTCCAATATTCTTGCTTGGAAAATTCCATAGACAGAGGAACCTGACAGACTACAGTCCATGGGGCCACAAAGAGTCAGACATGACTGACTGAGCATTACATATCACTATAACTTCAGAAATATGTATTTTTGAAACATTTAAATTGAAGGATAATTTCTTTGATTTTCTCTTGCTAATATATGTTTCTGAAAGCATATATTTTATCATTGGCCAAAATTACTGTCTTCAATCTTGATGTGGGGGATGTTTCTGGAACATAAATTATGCCATAGAATTGTCCACATTTGAAGCCAGTGTTCCTGGCTTTTGTGCTCTGGTATTTGTGATTTGGTTCTCAGAGAAATTTTTCAGGAATCTCCCAGACAGGCTGTTCTTGTCAACTCAGGGAGACTTCTGCATACAAGGCACTCAGAGCTGCTTTTAACAGGTGTACTCACCAGTATTCTTGCCTGGAAAATCACATGGATGGAGGAGCCTGGCTGGCTACAGTCCATGGGGTTGCAAAGAGTTGGACACGACTGAGTGACTTCACTTTCACTTTTTCATTTTCACCAGTAAAAAGGATCCTGCTAGATATCATCAGCAAAGTCAACCATGTGAGTTCTCCTCCTCTAGTCTGCTCATTGACAGTTTTTTAATGTTAATAAACTTTCTAAAAGAGATGCAAATTGTATGCACTATTTTTTATGAAAGATGATGGAATTGATTTGCTACTATTTTGATTGTTTTCTGTATCTATGTTCATGAATGAAATTTGCTTACTACTTTAATTTCACAAATTGCCTTTTCTCATTGTGGTGTCAAGGTTATTCTAGAATGCAAATAAAAATTAGGGACTTAATCATATTTTTATTTTTGGAATATTTTATATTAGATTGGGGACACCTGTTCTTAGGAAACCTGGTAAAAGTCATCCTCAAAATTATCTGTGCCTATAATGGGGGGAAGGGATGTTGGAACAGAGTAAGACTTAATTCTTGACTCAATTGTTTAATGATATAGAAATATTCAGTTTTTAAATTCTTCTTGAGTTAGTTTTAATAAAGCCACACTTGTCCAGGTATTTATCTTTTTAAAGGTTTTGAAATTTTAAGATTTTTCATATTATCTTAATATCTTTAAAATTATTCCTACATATGCATTTATCTCCTTTTTGTTTTAAAGTATGTTTCTTACTCTGTTATTTTCTTTTTATCAAACTTGAATTTTTTCAGTGTCATAATTTTAATGAATAGTTTGAATTTTCATATTTCTTTCTATAGTGTTTCCTTTTTATTACTTAATTTCTGCTCCCACTTTATGCTCTTTAAAATTCCTTCTGTTTTTTTTTTTTTTTTTTACTTTATTAACTGACGTTTGCACTTCTTTGGTAGCTCAGTTGGTAAAGAATCTGTCTGCAATGCTGGATACCTGAATTTGATCCCCGGGTTGGGAAGATCTACTGGAGAAGGGTACAGCTACCCACTCCAGTATTCTATCCTGGAGAATTCCATGGACTCCATAGTCCACGGAGTTACAAAGAGTCAAATGCTTACTCTACAATTTACATCAGTAAATTGATGTTTACTGAACATTTTAAGTTTGATACCTAATAATTTAAATTCCAATTTTCTTATTTTCTAGTATTATCTTTTCAAGATACAAATCTCTCTCCCACCCTATCACTGTTCTATCTTTACTTATTAGAGCAATACTATGTCCAAATGACATTGGAATCAGAGTAGAGGGTTATTTCTTGCTCTAGTAAAGTCTAAGTAAGTGTTCCTTAAATGTAGTTGTGTCTACCCCAAGCAATGGTCCACGAATCCAGTCACCTTTCACTTTATATCTCTAATATACCCTAGGTTTTGGAGACAAATGCTGGACCCTCTTCCCCAGTTGCTCATGGAAGACAGACTGATTTGCACACAAACTATTTGGTGAGACCTGGTACCATGCCTCATCTTGATGCAAGAAAAGGTATGAAGCATCACTGAGTATTGCCGTGCTTTAGAGTTCAATGCCCAAGTTACTCATTGGAAACTTGTCACATACACATCATCTACCTACATAGGTCAAAATTTCAGATACTCAGAGGTAAAGGAGATGTTTCTGTTTGTTTTCTTTTTTTTTTAACATAGTTTTTGCCAAGTTAGGTATCATAAACCATGATTCTCAGGGGAAATGGGAAGTTTCCTAAAATCTAAATTTTCAAATGCCAGCTAAGGGCCAAATCATAAGCAGGCCTTTGTAAGGAAAGCAGTTTTAGCTTTACTAGGCTAATTATTTTCTGCAAGCTTGCCTTGTTTTTTGAGGAAAAGTGTCCAATTTCTCACCATTATCTATGTTACACTGAGAGTTTTTTTATAGATAGTCTTCATTAAGTCGAGAAGGTTCCTACGTATTGCTAGTTTGCTGAGTGTATTTATCAAAAATGGGTGTATTAGAGTTTTCTAGAGAAGCATAACCAATAGGATGTGCATATAAATATATGTATGTGTGCAAAGTCATACATACAAATATATGTATGCACGCTAGGCTTCCCTGTCCTCTACACTAGACACATAGTGAGTCCCAATAACTGGATATCAAACATGTCAAACTCTTTGCAACCCTGTGGGCTATAGCCCACACGTTTCCTCTGCCCACTGGATTTTTCAGGCAAGAATAATGGAGTGAGTTGACATTTCCTTCTCCAAGGGATCTTCCTGACCCCGGGATCAAACCTGCATCTTCTGTGTCTCCTGCACAGTTAGATTCTGTACCATGAAGTCACCTGGGGAGCCCAATGCATGTATATATATGTTTATTATAAGGAATTGACTTAATCAATTGTGGATGTTAGCCAGTCCAACATCTGAGACACGTGGGCAGCAAGTTGTAGAGTCAAGAGAGCTTATGGCCCAGGTGAAGCCCAAAGACATTCTGCTGAAGAACTACCTCTTACTCTAGAAGGCTGTTTTTTTGTTGTTGCTATTCTACTTGGGTCTTTAGCTGATTGGATGAGATCACTCACATTGTGGAGGGAAATCTAACTACTCAAAGTTCACCAACTTAAAAGCTAGTCTCATCTAAAAGCACCTTATACCTTGGCACACATCACAGCCTCTAAGACAATAATTCAATCAATTGTACATATATTGTTGTTCAGTCATTAACCCCTGTCTGACTCTTTGTGACCCTGTGGCCTGCAGCACCCTAGGCTTCCCTGCCCTCTACACTAGACACATCGTGTGTCCCAATATCTGGAGATCAAACTGTTCGAGTTCTCTGATTGGTAGACACATGGATGGGTCAGGAGGGTGATACGGTCTGATTCAATAGGGAAATGATGTGATGTGTAATGGCTACACATTTGAGATCCTCCTAGACTTCTCCCTGTAGGTCTCTTCATGTGGCTGGTCCTACTGCTAAACTATAAAATCTGATCAAGTTACAGGAATCCTAGAATTTTCAGCCATTTGGTCAGAAGGATAGATGTTGTGGGAACCTCTGAACTTGTGGTCAGTGTTAGAATTGAGAGCGGTCTTGTTGGGAACTGTGCCCTTTAGCTTGCATCTGTGCAGACTCTGAGTAGTTAATGACAGAATTATATTACAATATTACATATAACATACTAGATTCAATTTGCTAATTTTTGGTGAAGAATTTTTCATTTATGTTTATGAGAGACGTTAGTCTAGTTTTCCTTTCTTGCAATATCTGGTTTTGGTGTTAAGGTAATACAGGCTTCATAAAATATGTTCTGAAATGTTCCCACTGCTACTGTTTTCTGAAACATATTGTCAAGAAGTGCTATCATTTAGTCCCCAAGTGTTCAGTAGAACTCACCAGTGAAACCATCTGGCTCTGGTTCTTTCTTTTTTGGATGGTTATTAAATACTGATTAAATTTCTGTTGAAATTATTTGTTTCTCCTTGTGTCACTTTCAGTTGTTTAACTTTCAGGAAACTGCTCATTTCATCTAACTTGTTGAGCTGTTTACAATGTTCCTCTATTACCTACATGATATCTGCGACTTCTCTCTCAGTTTACATCATTTTTCTTTTCTTGCGTATTCTCTAATTTTGCACTAGTGCCCTTAACATATTAATTATAATTATTTTATATTCTGAAAACACTCATCTTCAATTCTGATGCTTTCTTGATCTCTTCAGACTGTATTTTGTCCTTGTCTTTTAATATGTCTAGTAACTTCTGCTTGGAAGCCAGATATGGTTAATTGGGTAAGTGGGGCTTATGTACATTATGAGGCTTTATGACCTTCTAATTAGAATTTGGACACTGTATAATGTTTGTACTACGGGCATATGCCAGAGAATTAAAAATATTTTATTGTCCTTGTTTTTGTCTTTTGTGATGTCCTGAATTCCCCTTCAAATGATCTGTTCTTTACAGCTCTTTTGGTTGTAATCCACTGTTTTGGTTGTAACATATGGTAGCCATGTTGATATGGTAATAAGAAGTGTGGAAGGGGAAGTGCCATATAATCCCATGACTAAGTCTATGCATTTTCACTTTCCTGGGTTCCTTAAGATGTGATTTTTTTCACAATGCTTCTCAGCTTACACCCTCTCTTAAGTGTAACCTTGGAGATGAATAATCTCTCTTAGGTGGAATAATACTCTGATAAACCTTTCCCAGTTTCCCTTGTTGTTGGTGGTGTTAGGTCTCTCAGTCCTGTCTGACTCTTTGAGAACCCATGGACTGCAGCACATCAGGCTTCCCTGTCCTTCACTATCTCCCAGAGTTTGCTCAAACTCATGTCTGTCAAGGCGTTGATGTCATCCAACCATCTCATCCTCTGTTATCCACTTCTCATCCTGCCTGCAGTCTTCCCCAGCATCAGGGTCTTTTTCAGTGAGTCAATCTTCACATCAGGTGGCCATAGTATTGGAGCTTCAGCTTCAGCATCAGTCCTTCCAATAAATATTCAGGGTTGATTTCCTTTAGGATTGCCTGGTTTGATCTCCTGGTGGTCCAAACGACTCTCAAGAGTCTTTTCCAACGCCACAGTTCAAAAGCATCAGTTCCTCAGCTTTCAACCTTTTTTATGTTCCAACTCTCACATCCATACATGACTATTGGAAAAAGCAAAGCTTTGACCATGTCAACATTTGTTGGCAAAGTAAGGCATCTGCTTTTTAATATGTTGTCTAGATTTGTCATAGCTTTTCTTCCAAGGAGCAAGTGTCTTTTAATTTTATGGCTGCAGGCACCATCTGCAGTGATTTTGGAGTCCAAGAAATTAAAGTCTGTCACTGTTTTTTTCATTTGTTCTCCATCTATTTACCATGATATGATGAGACCAGATACCATGATCTTTGTTTTTGATGTTGAGTTTTAAGCCAGCTTTTTTACTCTCCTCTTTCATTTTCATCAAGAGGCTCTTTAGTTCCTCTTCGATTTCTGCCATAAGGGTGGTGATATGTGCATATCTGAGGTTATTGATATTCATCCTGGCAATCTTGATTCCAGTTTGTGCTTCATCCAGCCCAGAATTTCACATAATGTACTCTGCATAGAAGTTTAATAAGCAGAGTGACAATATACAGCCTTGACGTACTCCTTTCCCAATATGGAAGCAGTCTGTTGTCCCATGTTCTGTTCTAACTGTTGCTTCTTATCTTGTATACAGATTTCTCAAGAGGCAGGTCAGGTGGTCTGGTACTCCCATCTCTTTAAGAATTTTCCACAGTTTGTTGGGATCCACACCGTAAAAGGCTTTAGTGTAGTCAATGAAGCAGAAGTAGATTTTTTTTTTTTCTAGAATTCTCTTGCTTTTGCTGTGATCCAACAGATGTTGGCAATTTGATCTCTGGTTCCTCTACCCTTTTTAAAATCCAGCTTAAACATCTGGAATTTCTCCATTCAGGTACTGTTGAAGCATAGCTTGGAGAATTTTGAGCATTACTTCCTTAGCATGTGCGATGAGTACAATTGTGCGGGAGTTTGAGCATTTTTTGGCATTGCCTTTCTTTGGGATTGGAATGAAAACTGACCTTTTCCAGTCCTATGGCCACTGCTGAGTTTCCCAAATTTGCTGGCATGTTGACTGCAACACTTTAACAGCGTCATCATTTAGAATTTGAAAAAGCTCAGCTGGAATTCCATCACTTCCACTAGCTTTGTTCATACAGATGCTTCCTAAGGCCCAGTTGATTTCACACTTCAGGATGTCTGGCTCTAGATGAATGATCACAGCATCGTGGTCAACTAGGTCATTAAGATCTTTTTGTATTCTGTGTACTCTTCCCACCACTTTTAATAGCTTCTGCTTCTTTTAGGTCCATACTGTTTCTATCCTTTATTGTGCCCATCTTTGCATGAAAAATTTCCTTGGTATCTCCAATTTTCTTGAAGAGATTGCTAGTCTTCCCCATTCTATTGTTTTCCTCTATTTCTTTGCATTGATCACTGAGGAAGGCTTTCTTATTTTTCCTTGTTATTCTTTGGAAATCTGCATTCAGATGAATATATCTTTCCTTTCCTCCTTTTCCTTTTGTTTCTCTTTTCTCAGTAAGATCTCCTCAGACAACATTTTTTTGTTTCTTTTTCTTGATGATGCTTTTGATCACCACTTCCATACAATGTTAGGAACCTCTGTCCATAATTCTTCAGGAACTCTATCAGATCTAATCTCTAATCTCTTGAGTTTATTTGTTACTTCCACTGTATAATCACAAGGTATTTGATTTAGATCTCCCTGAATGGTTTAGTGATTTTCCCTCCTTTCTTCAATCTAAGTATGAATTTTGCAATAAGGAGTTCATGATCTGAGCCACAGTCAGCTCCTGGCCTTTTTTCTTCTTCTTCTTCTTTTTTTTTTTTTTTTTGCCTTGTTACATAGAATATAATCTGTTTATTTTTCCTCACCTTGCCAGAGCCAGGAAGAAATCTTTCTTGGCACTTTGATCAAGAATATGATGGATTTCCTGTAAATAAAACATATTGTGGACCCCCTCAAACTGAGTACCAGGAATTTTTTAATGCTCACAAGAGTCCAGAATGAATTCAAAGAATTCGTCAAAATTACCATTTAACCGTTGTTACTAAGGTTTGAGACCAATGACCTCTGATATAGGTGAGCAAATCTTAGCTGTTATTCTCTGCATTTGCATTTCTTTCTAGATTTCTGTGTGGCAGTTTTGCCTAAGGCCTCATTTCTCTGATAGGTCCAAAAATTCATTGATTTTTAATTTATTGAGTGTTTATTTTTTTCTTCTTGGAAGGATAGGAAGAATGAGTTCCAAAATTTTCATATGTGGAGGCCAAGACTGAGAATAACTAGTCATCTTCAATATACACGTTCTATTATCATGCATTTCTTCAGCCCTTTAGTTTAGTTAAACATATTGATTCCATCTATTTTCACTAGTGTTTTTTAAAATTTTCAGAATCCTAGTCTTCCAGGTGACCCTGGTGATGTATGAAGATTAGAGACAACAAGCTCTCACCATAAATTCTGCACAAATTACAGCTTTGTGAATAAAATAAATGATTGTTGCTATGGTAAAACACTGACTCTGAAGTGATTCATATGAATTAAAAAAAAACTAGAATGTGTAGATTAAGGGGAGATTTTTGTTGTTGCTGTCTTATCCAATACTAGAACTACTATCAACTATCTCAAACTAAATAATCTGATGACACTTGTATTTGAAGTCCTTTTTCAGCCTCATTTCATGGCTACAATGTGTTTATCATCTCTTAGAGGAAAATTGTTTATCTTACTTTGACCTCTTAGATCCAGACCCCAACTGTGATTGACTGCTCTTCTCTCCATCTCCTTTTCTAGTGTGATTTTTATAATTCTCACTTTCACTGATGTTTGACTTTTCTTGCTCCTAGACTTATGAGGAAATTTCTAATCTGAAGTCCTGACTTTCATGAGCCCATAAGCCTTTTCTCTTGTCTCCCTATCATCCAATTTCTGGGTCAGAAAGCCCTTGGGACCACTGCTGGCTAGACAACTTGTTTTCCTTTCTGGATTCATGCTTTTTCATTGTTTGGAACCTGTGAAGATTCACTTTGTATATTTGTCTGCTCAGTGGTATCTTAAAAGTATGTCTTTTTATTTTATCGAATATTTGAAGTGCTTTCCACAAAGAAGCATTTTTGTTTTTTAGCACATCATATTCCCTTGCTGCCAGAAAGAGAATTGGTTTGCATTTCTGCACTCTTCTTTTAAAGTTATTTCAGAAAAATTCTCTAAGGGCTAATAACCAGTCATACGAGATATATCTCAAACACACACACATAGAACAGTTGTTATTATATTAAACCTGATAATAAAAAAAAAAGTAACTGAAAAGATAATAGTGAACTATGTTCAATCATTTTTATCTTGAAAATATATTTATTGTCATCACTTGCTTCTGCCTTTTTTTTTTTTTTTTGGAACATTCATTTAGTGAGGATATTCAGGGGTCGTGAAGCAATTTGAGTTTGCAGCAGTTAACTATCACTTCACAAGGAAAATTCTTATCATAGTTCACACTTCTCTTGGGAATACTCTGTTTACTTTAGACTCTACATAAATTTTGTTTTCCCAAAAGGAAGGTGCAGGCTTAGCTTTGAACCTCCTCTTATTTTATCCACTTAGTTTCTTTACTGGCTGAATATATGTGCCCACACATACATACACAGAAAACTAGAATTCCCCAAACTACAATTATCAACCACGAATCCTTGCTAAACTATAGAAATAAATGCATTAGTATATTCATCCATTTTAAAAATAATTAATAGAATTACTTCGTTATATATTTTTAACTTCTAAGTATTTAATATTTTAGGTCACATTTTTATTACTATATTTGTATATTGTATATTTGTAATATTTATATATTGAAAAGAATTCTGTGAACCAATAAAGTCATTAAGGGCAAAAATAATTTTCTGTATTGAAAAAATAGAACCTTTTAAGATTCATTTAGAGCGTATAAGGGTTTTCCTGGTGGCTCAGTGGTAAAGAACCTGCTTGTGAATGCAGGAAACACAAGTTCGATCCCTGGGTCAGGAAGATCCCCTAGAGGAGGGTATGGCAACCTATTCCAGTATTCTCGCCTGGAGTATCCCATGGACAGAGGAGCATGGTGGGTTACAGTCCATGGGGTGGGAAAGGAGTTGGACAGGACTTACACTAAAACAACTAATGAGCATACAAATATTGGTTCTTGCTACTATGTTGCTCTCTACTTAACAAGCTATGATGTCAATCCGGATAATTTCCCAAACCTAAAATTTAGGAACATGCATAAGTATACACCATGCTTCCTTTTCTTCGTAATAGGCATAAGTAATATGATACCATGTGTGAATTATTTTAGGTTTACAAGGTAGTCTAATTTATGTTTATAATATCTCCAGATATTCTGTTGATTAAAGAAATCCCTTGTACTGTGCTATGCTCAGTTGCTTAAGTCATGTCTGACTATCTGTGACCAAGGGACTGTAGCCTGCCAGGCTCCTCTGTCCATGGGATTCTCCAGGAAAGAATACTGGAGTGGGTGGCTGTGCCCTCTTCCAGGGGATCTTCCTGACCCAGGAATCATACCAACATCTCAGGTGTCTCCTGCATCAAAGGCAGGTTCTTTACCCATTGACCCATGTGGGAAGCCCCAAAGAAATCACTGAGGGTAAAGCAAAATAAATTGCCATGTTCTGTTTTTTATTCATTTGCTTTGCTTTACTTTCCCCTAACAATAACTATGTTGGATGTCATCACCAACTCAATGGACATGAGTTTGAGCAAACTCCAACAGAGAGTGAAGGACAGGAAAGCCTGGTCTGCTACAGTCAATGGGGTGGCAAAGAGTCAGACAGGATTTCACGACTGACCAACAATAAAATAACTATCATGAGAATCTTAAATTCACATATTCCAGATGGCTATAGAATTTGTTTAAATATACCATTTTATCAAAGCATAAATAACGTAAATCAGTGGAGCCCTGTTGGCTCAAACGATAAAGAATCTGCCTGCAATGCAGGAGAGCTGGGTTGAATCCCTGGGTCAGGAAGATCCCCTGGAAAAGGGAATGGCTACCCACTCCAGTATTCTTGTCTGGAGAATTCCATGGATACAGGAGCCTGGCAGGCTACAATCTATGGGGCCACAAAGAGTCAGACATGACTGAGCAACTGAGCATACACAACTAACATAAAATAAAGTTCACATGTTTAAATTATTTATTTTTATAACTATTGATGTATGTGCATATCTTTTAAGCCATTATTAGATTCAAAATGCCAAAATTCTCTACTAGAGTTGAATTGCATAGTTAACAGAAATACAATCTAAGTTAAATAAGTCAGATATTTCAGAACTTAACATTTTACTTAGAATGAGTAATTAACCTCTCCATCACCAATGGAAAATAATATCAATAAATAATATTCTACTTCATCTTTAAGATCTAACCTTTAGAATAAGTACTAAATCACCATATTACACAGAGAAGAGAGAAAGTAATCCCTTGTCAACCAATGCTAATTTCATTTAAAAACAGTCACCCATCATGGTTAGCTGATGCTCCATAAGCATTTGTAGAATGGAATTGAAAGCACTTGAAAAATGACAGAATAAGAAACTTGGCTTCCTGCCAAAAGAAGTCAAACTTATGAGATGTCATTTTATGTGTCCCCAAGGAGATAGCGACAATATTAATCCAGTGTTGGAAAATGGCCTTTCTGAAGGAAAATGGTATTTCATTTTATGAAATTAGAGTGGTAGTGTACAATGAGAAGTGTTAGTCTTTTGGAATTGTGTGTAGACTCATATTTAATTCAGTTCATTAACATTGTCATAGACGTGTGTTAAAGATGTCTCACAATATTACATAATTCATTTGCCTTTCCAGTATTACAGCTACTTTTTCCATTACTTTTTAAATACATTGGCATATCTGGTCTTAAGAAATGTGATATAATCATTATAGCAAACCTCATTATGGCTAAGGATAAACTTAGTCTAGGCCCTTACAACTTGTAAAATTATCTTTTATTACATTATTTTTTTTTCCAATTTTACAAGAGAGGAAACTGAAAGTCAGGAATAAAATATATATATTATAGGGATTGGGCTAGAGAAAAATGTTTTCATTCTCATATCAAGGACTCTGTTCCCTGTGTCATTTATTCAATTTAAATGTAACTTAGCTTCCAAGGAGATCAAACCAGTCAGTCCTAAAGGAGATCGGTCCTGAATATTCACTGGAAGGACTGATGCTGAAGTTCCAATGTTTGCCCACCTGATTCGAAGAACTGACTCATTGGAAAAGACCCTAATGCTGGGAAATATTGAAGACAGGAGAAAGAGACAACAGAGGATCACACGGTTGGATGGCATCACTGACTCGATGGACATGAGTTTGAGCGAGCCCCAGGAACTGGTGATGGACAAGAAAGCCTGGCGTGCTGCAGCCCGTTGGGTTGCAGAGTCAGACACGACTGAGGGACTAAACTGAACTGAACTAGCTTCCAAGTATAGATAGCAGCCATATGCTACGAATGACTGAATGTCTAATAACTGATAGTATCTTTCCAAATAATCAATGATGTGAAAGTGGCATAATGCAGTGAACAAAAATCAGACTGAAAGCAACCAAGGAGACTGTATGAAGTGCTGTCTCCCGGATGACAAGCTGTTTGATGTGCTGTGACTCAGTATTACGGATGTAAGTTTATTCATCTGGAAAGCGGAGTTGCGGCATGTACGAAGTTGTACACACCTCAAAAATCAAATATTTAATGGTTTTTTTTTTTCATTTTCCATTTTCTTATCTGATTTCACTCAATTTAAGATGTGTTATTTTTAGCATTTAATCATTGTCGTCATAAAAGATAATGGATATTCCTAAGGATGTATTCCTGGAAACTTTAGTTCTTTCATTAGCATGCCCATTTCCATATTTCCTGAAACGAATTTTTCTGAGCAAGTGTTTGCCCTCCCTGGTCAGATGCAGGTATTTCGTCTGTTATTCCTACATGCTAAAACCTATTAATCTGTTCTGAAATTTTGAGTTTATTTTGCCATAAATCGCTTGTGATTCTTTTGTATATATGACTACTTTTTTTAAAATCTTTTTTTTGTATTGGGGTATAGCCTATTAACAATGTTAATGTTTGTTATAATAATAGTTTCAGGTGTACAGGAAAGGGACTCAGTCATGCATATACATGTATCCATTCTTCCCCAAACTCCCTCCTATTCATGCTGTCACAGAACATTGAACAGAGTTCCCTGTGCTGTACAGTAGGTCCTTGTTAGTTATCCATTTTAAATATAGCAGTGTGTACTTTTTAGATTAGGCCAGGAAGTTATTAATCCCTTGTTGCCATCTGTGAGACCCAATGTCAAGTGTAACTCCTTGAAGTAATAAGTAATGCTTCCTAATGTTCCAAATTCAACGTCTTGACTGCATTACAAGAGCAATCAACTAAACTTTATGTACCAATTGGAGAATTCCATATAAATTTTCTCAGAACTTCCTAATTCCAAAAAGACTTTCCCAAAACCTTCCATGATATTCATGGGAAGTGTGTAAAAATGTAAGGAGTATGTGAACAAACAGGAACGTGAAAAATATTGACAAATTTTTCCATGATAACATTCAACAGAGCCATTTAATAAAATGCAATACATAAATTTTAATAAGGAGAGAGCTGAACACATTCTTCCCTTGAATTTACCTTGATTGCACTAATGAAAGGCTTACTGTTTCTCAACTGGGAGTATGCTGCTCTTGTTTTCAGCACAGATGTTTCCTTCTACAGGAAGTCAAGTCCAATTTTTCACACTTACACAAAAATTTGTACAGTTTTTAGGTAGGCATCAGCTAGCTGTTGGATAAATGATTTCATGTTCTGTGTTTACATGTGTACTTCACAACTGAATTTCATTCTCAAGTCTGGGAAAACATTAATAACTCAGACTGTATCTTAGGTATTTTAGATTTAGTCACAGGTGAATATCACTAATATATGTGCCAGTGCCTGTTTCATAGGTCTCATACCTAAACATATTATGTTTTATGCCTTGGATATTTTGATATATATTTATTTGTTTTCCACATCTAATTAATTGAATATTTCTGAATAGTATCACTGTGATGATAGAAAGTAGCCATAAGTCTACTGGCTCCCATTAAAGAATGCTAAATTCCATGGCATTGTAATTGTGGGGTTTCAGTTTTGACAGAGCTCAGCACTGGCTCCCAGTACTGGAAGGCAGCCAAATTCTTTAACTGTTTTAAATGGGGCAGAATGCACTATCCTGAGATAGTAAATGGTGTATGTGAGAGTGAAAGTTGCGCAGTCATGTCTGACTCTGTGACACCATGGGCTGTAACTCACCAAGATCCTCTGTCCCTGGAATTCTCCAGGTGAGAATCCTGAGGTGGGTAGTCATTCTCTTCTTGAGAGGCTCTTCCCGACCCAGGGATCGAACCCAGGTCTCCTGCACTGCAGGTGGATTCTTTATTGTCTGAGCCACCAGGGAAGCCCAAGACAGTAAATACTCTTGTCCCAAAATTTATTTGTAAATATTACTGGTTAGATAGGACATTTGAAGCAGTCAGCATTCAGAAAAATAAGTTAAGTGCTAAATGACATAGGAAGATGATGTTGCATAATCCTCATTAAATTTGATGAGTTAGGTATTAATACTTAGATAAAAAATATTCCAATATCTTGCATCTTTTTTCTTGGCAAAGGTGAGATTTAAGACTTGGAATTCTGACTTAGTGGAAGGCTATGATTACATGTGTTCAATATTTCCCTTGCATACATGCTAAGTCAATTCATTCGTGTCTGACCCTTTGAGATCCCATAGGCTGTACCTACCAGGCTCCTCTAGCCATGGGATTTTCCAGGCAAGAATATTGGAGTGAGTTGCCATTTCCTTCCCCAGGGTATCTTCCTGAACCAGGGATTGAACCTGTGTCTCTTACATCTCTGTCTCCTGCAAAAGCAAAATAACAAATGCTTGCTAACAAAATGTGAATTATAGATCAGTCCTTAATTCACAATTTAGGCTAACTTTTTGCAAAGAAGACTTAGCATGAATTTCTTTGTGTGTTAAGGATTGCAACATGGGTTTCAGCATCATATTAAAATAGAAAAAAAAAAAAAAACCTGTGACCTAATGAGACCACATAATTTACTATTAGTCTGTATTCATAGCCAAATTGTGAATATATTTCATCAAATACTTTTTACTCTGTTCTGCTTTTTGGCAGAAATTATTCCCTGAACTTGACATTTGAAAAATTCAGGTAATTATGTTCTTTCTATAATGAGGAACTTTTCAACTTCTGTGATGGACCTCAGCATAGAAATTACCAAACACATCAATTAACTTAAATTAGCATCGTGCCTTTAGAACAAGGCTGATTTTTAATGTTCCTTCATTTTTAAATTTAACCATAAGCAGAACACACACATTTATACTTGATGTTTTCAAAAAGTTGGTTAAAACAGGTACCATCACTGCAGAAAAAATCTTAAAAATAGAGTGAAAAGTGAAAGTGAAAGTCACTCAGTTGTGTCTGACTTTTTGTGACCCCCATGGAATTCTCCAGGACAGAATACTCGAGTGGGTAGCGTTTCTCTTCTTCAAGGGATCTTCCTAACCCAGGGATTGAACCCAGGTCTCCTGCATTGCAGGCAGATTCTTTACCAGCTGAGCCATAAGGGAAGCCCAAGAATATGGGTAGCCTATCCCGTCTCCAGCTGATCTTCCCAACCCAGGAATCAAACTGGGGTCTACTGCATTGCAAGTGAATTCTTTACCAACTGAGATACTGGTACTAAAAATTAAATATGAAGGAGTCAGGCAAATATCTTCACCGGTTGCTGTGTGTTTGGTGTAACAGTAACAAGTTTTAATATACATCATTTCCCTTAACCATCCTTGCGCTGTGATTCTGGTACCAAATCCATATTCCCGCTCCCATGTGGGATTCTTCCCCTGGTGGCTCAGTGAAAAAGAATCCTCCTGCCAGTGCAGGAGATATTTCTAACTAAACAGCAACAACTAATATCACCAGAAGAAATTTATCTCGGCCTTCTTTGACATAATTTTTAACCAGTGCTTTAGGTTCTACTCTCCACTGTGCTAGACTGCTAAGTGAAGTGAAGTAGCTCAGTCTTGTCCAACTCTTAGCAATTCCAGGGACTGTAGCCTACCAGGCTCCTCTCTCCACAGGATTCTCCAGGCAACAATACTGGAGTGGGTTGTCATTTTCTTCTCCAGGGCATCTTCCTGACCCAGGGATCGAACCTGGGTCTCCTACACTGCAGGCAGACACTTTAACCTCTGAGCCACCAGGGAAGTCCGAACAATGTAAAATGAAGCAATCATTTCCTTGGATCATTCCCTCTGTATGGTTGTTCATTTGCTAATTTGTGTCTGACTTTTGACAATCTCATGAGCTGCAGCACACGAGGATTCCTTGTCCTTCACCATCTCCTGGAGTTTGCTTAAACTCTTGCCCATTGAGTTGGTGATGCCACTTCATCCTTTGTCATCCCCTTCTCATCCTGCCTGCAATCTTTCCTAGCATCATCAGGGTCTTTTCCAGAGTCAGTTATTTGCAACAGATGGCCAAAGGATTGGAGCTTCAGCTTAAGCATCTGTCCTTCCAATGTATATTCAGGGTTAATTTCCTTTAGGATTGACTGGTTTGTTCTCCTTGCAGTCCAAGGTACTTTCAAGATTCTTCCTTCCCTGGTAGCTCAACTGGTAAAGAACTCACCAGCAATGCAGGAGACCCTGCTTCCATTCCTGGTTGGGAAGATCTGCTGGAGAAGGGATAGGCTACCCACTCCGGTATTCTTGGGCTTCCCTGGTGGCTTAGCTGGTAAAGAATCCACCTGCAATGCAGGAGACCTGGGTTTAATCTTTGGGTTGGAAAGATCCCCTAGAGAAGGGAAAGGCTACCCACTTCAATATTCTGGTCTGGAGAGTCCATGGACTGTATAGGCCATGAGGTCCGAAAAGAGTCGGACATGACTTAGTGACTTTCACTTTCCTCAGCACCATAATTCAAAAGCCTCAGATCTTCAGCACTCAGTCTTCTTTATGGTCCAACTCTCACATCCATATTTGATTACTGGAAAAACCATTGCTTTAACTATATGGACTTTTGTCAGCAAAGTGATGTCTCTGCTTTTAAACATGCTGTCTAAGTTTGTCATAGCTTTTCTTCCAAAGAGCAAGTATCTTTTAATTTTGGGGCTGCAGTCACCGTCTGCAGTGATTTTGAAGTCCAAGAAAATAAAATCTGTCACTGTTTCCACTTTTTCCCTCATCTGTTTGATGAGACCGGATGCCATGATCTTCATTTTTTCAATGTTGAGTGTTAAACCAGCTTTTTCACTCTCCCCTTTCACCCTCATCAAGAAGCTTTTGAGTTCCTCTTTGCTTTCTGCCATTAGAGTGGTGTCATCTGCATATCTGAGGTTATTGATTTCTTCCTGCAGTCTTGATTCCAACTCTTGACTCATCCAGCCTGGCATTTTGCATGATGTGCTCTACATAGAAGTTAAAAAAGCAAGCTGACATATACAGCCTTGTTGTACTCCTTTCCCAATTTTGAACTCTCTGTATTAAAGAAAAAATATAATCTCTTGAAGTTCTTTAGCTAATATTGCAAATGTGTTTCTGTTGCTTCTTACTTTTCAATATTTTTATTCTAGAAATGAGTATACATGTCACAGTGACTTTGCCATCTCCTACTTTTGAATGATCTCACTAGAACTTTTTGGGTGTAGTCTCAAAATTACCATAGTCTATCAGAATTATAAAAGATTTGAGGATTTATAAAGCCTGGAAAAATTTTGTTTGTTTTTGTTTCTTTCCCCCCAGAAAGAAAGCAAATTTAAACTGAGTAAAACCTAGGGGGGGAAAGAAAGCCATCTCTGTGTATTCCTCACAAATAGCACTGTGGTTCCAGCAACTGGGGAACTACTGGTTAACCATATTTTATCCACCACATGTGGGCAGCAGCAGTTCCATAATGATAAAGAGTCTCAAATTATCTTTTTATTGACAGTAATTACCTCAATTATAGTAAAGCCTACGGACAACTAGAGATACATAATTACAACAATTTGTACTTAAAAATGGAGTTCCAATACTTAAAGATCAGTATTTAATGGGAAGTACTTTGAAATAAACTGCCACAAGTGGATATATGCTAAATTATCCACAAAACTACCAGATGGTTAAAGATGTTTCAATTTTATTTTACAGAATATCAAGTATAAAACTCCAAATGGCACTGCCAAATTTAGAAGGAAAAAAAAAAATCAAGATTTTCAGAGTAATGCTCAGCCAGTTTTGCAATTCTTGAAACTGATCTTATTCAACTGGATGGGATTTATAAGAAAAAAATCTAATCAGAATCATAAATAATTCATATACATAAAGCTGAATTTCAAACCAGTTGTCCCACCAACAATCTATTGAATTTAACTAATTTTTCCAATAAACCTTTTCAGAATTCCAGAGATTCAGTTTGCAGGATGCATTTTCTTCAGAATTACCTCCATTCTATCGATCTAGTAAGGCAAAAGTAAGTCACACATGGGTTATATGAGTTTAAAAGCAAAAGATACAATATGCTTCTATCATTCCAAAATGAGCAAAACAATTATTATTTGTAGTTCCCAAATGTCAGAAATATTTCTAAGACGATCAAATGGTGTATTTCAGACATACTCATTACTGGCACTCTTTCACTTAGGAGTGTATCAGATTTCTGTGCATTAGGCAGAAACGATGTGGGCTAGTCCACGGTGAGTTACTTTCCTGGATGTTTTAGTGGGAGGCTATTTTGGGGTAAAATAGCTCCTCATCTAGCTGACCCATTTGATAAAATATCCAGTAATGGTAAATTTGGAGAAGGCAATGTCACCCCACTCCAGTGCTCTTGCCTGGAAAATCCCATGGACGGAGGAGCCTGGTAGGCTACAGTCCATGGGGTCGCTAAGAGTCAGACACGACTGAGCGACTTCACTTTCTCTTTTCACCTCCATGCATTGGAGAAGGAAATGGCGACCCACTCCAGTGTTCTTGCCTGGAGAATCCCAGGGATGGGGGAGACTGGTGGGCTGCCGTCTACGGGGTCGCACAGAGTCAGACACGACTGAGGCGACTTCGCAGCAGCAGCAGCAGCAGCAATCATTCTTATAACTTGAGCTATTGTTGTTAATATGCAGAGACCCATTTAGAGAAAAAAAAATGAGGTCAATGAAAGTTCAGGATCCATAAGTTTGCCATGTTGCACCTAAGTTTTTAATAAAATTTGTCTGCTCACATCTTACTCATTATGTCTTCTCCACTCCCAAACCACCCTACTCCCTATAACTTGATTCCAATCAGCTTACCTTTTGTTTCTGCTCTATCCGTTTACATGATTGTTTTCTAACACTATGACTCCTCAGATTTCTCTCTTTTGAGATCAATGGCTTTGTTTAGCCACAGCTTAACTAATGGTGGCTTAGACATCGCTGTCAAATTTGCTTCCATTTTGAATAAGCAATATTTTGCCTAACAAATCTACATAGTACAAGCAAAACAAACCATATACATTTAGACCCAGCTACTTTTCAGTGCTGCAAAAGTACGAAAAAAATGTCAAATTACATGTTAGAGACTAACGTTTTCCCTCAGTTTGAACCACAGAGCAGTTAAAAAGATAGTGTTTTTCTCCTATTATGCTGGAAGAAATAGTTTACTTCTATTTGGGGGTTTATATTGAGGGAAAAAAATAAAAGCCGAAGGCATTAGAATCATCTTATTAAAATGACTACACAGCATCCTCTGTCAGGCATTCATTCAGGATTTTAAAACTTACTGGGATTTAAAGCATACTAAAAGGTCACTCATGGATTTTACTATGTGGATGCTTCTGAAATTTAGTTAAATTCTTGAGTATCTAAAATGAGAGAAAATGCTTCCAGTATCTCTTAAACTAGGATTTTCAAATGCTATAAATATATTATCCATGGGAACAGAAGTAAAATGTTTTAAGATAACACCTCCTCAAGGACATTACTAAAGTTTTCTCATCCTGGGCATTACAATCTTAATAAAAATCTTAATAAAATAATAAATTTTGGTCTATTATGCATAGAACATAGAATTACTGTTTCAAATCGATAATAAATGCTCAATACATATGTGTAGAATAGATAAATCAAGGGGTTTTATAAGGAAAATAAATCATGGAAGTCATATAGAGATTGCTAAAACAGATAAAACAAAAATATAATGGTACATCAGGTATAGAAAAGTAGGTTGAATTTTAACTCCCAAGCCCTCTATATGGAGATGTATCAAAATTTATTTTTAGTGATGTGTTGATTAGGTATGTGTGTTTTCCTCCATTTTAGTCATTCTGGACTGCATCGATCAACTTCTGTTCTACTCTTTAATACTTCCTCCAACAGCAATCTCCATCGGAATTAATGTCAGGATTTGAGAACTTAGTCACTGAATTTTTTTCCATCCTTACTTGCTCAAGCAGTGAATTTTTATTACATTTTCTGTAGCACACATCTTACTGGTATTTGAAAAACTGCATTCTATAAAACATGTGGTTTCTCTTTGGGGGAGGAAATTGCCTTTTTCTATGGCTCTTCTCCTGAACTCCTTTTCTTTCACTCTTGACTTTTCTTCTGCATTCTTGAACTTTCCTGAATTGTGAAATAATTTAATTCCTTCTTCGGTAGGAATGAGGCATTTCCTGACTGAGAAGAATTTGATTTAGAATTAAAAAAAAAAAAAAAAGGCATAAAAATAACCTACTATTCATATCAGCCTTCCAGGTAGTTCAATGGTAAAGAACCTGCCTGCCAATGCAGGAGAGGAGTGTTCAATCCCTGGGTCGGAAAGATCCCTTGGAGAAGGAAATGGCAACCTGCTCTAGTATTCTTACCTGGGAAGTCCCATGGACAGAGGAACTTTGCAAGCTACAGTCCATAGAGTAGCAAAGAGTCAGACATGGCTTAGCTACCAAATGCAGGCACTTTTCATTCCAGCTCTCCCCCCACCAAAATCCCTGTTAAAGACCTAAATCCCACAGTTCACTATTTTAATTATTAATCACATCAAACTATCCTTTAGAGATGTAGGTTCAATCCCTGGGTTGGGAAGTCCCTCTGGAGGAGGACATGGTGACCCATTCCAGTTTTCTTTCTTGGAAAAGTCCATGGACAGAGGAACCTGGTGTTTTACAGTCCATGGGATCACAAAGAGTCGGACATGACTAAAGAAACAACACATGCATCCACATATGTTTAACTAGTTGTGTAAATATTTATGTAAATCTTATGTCCTTCTCAATGGTTTTATATATACTGATAAATAGAAATAGTAACATGTCTATGTGAAAGTGATTACTTGTTATGAATCCTGTGTTTATTATAGTCTCCTGAAGTTGCTTCTTTGGCTGGCAAGATTTGGAATGTTATTAACAAGTCTACTATGTTTGAAGCCTTTTGATGCAGTGTTCACCAGCCTCCTCACCTTGAATCTGTATCATCCATAAAAGACTTTCACTGAAGAAAGGATGGTGGGAATAGGGGATTGCGTCCAAGTACCTATGACATCCTCCTTGATTCAAACCTCTGTTAAGAATGACTTTGCTTCACTTTTGAACTCGTTGAGCCTTCCTTACAGAACTGAAGGAGTAGAGAACATAGCTTTTCATCACCGCACTTTTCCTCAAGCAATTCTTTGAGCCAGAGGCAGAGTTTCACGAACATCACTTATTTTGAAACAGGTTATTTCAAGCAAGCTTTTATATTTTGTTTGATGTTATATCACACATTGCTACTTTCCTTTAATACCAATATTTTCCCCAACTTCCAACTCTTCAGAAAGCTACTGATCTTCCTGGGTGATTTGAGAGATTTCTCATCAAATGTTGTCTTTTCAGTAGAAAGTATGGAAAGTCAACAGTTGTTTGAAACTGTATTATCTGACCTTGTGGAAAACAATGTTTACCTTCTGCTTTTCCAAATGAACTGTTGCTTTGAATAGCTGGTGTTCTATTCACATGTGTGACTTAGGATAGCTGCTAAATAATTTTCAAACTTCAGTTTTCTCAACTGAAAATGGAATGGCAGATCAATATAAATTACTGTAAGTATATACATAATATATTTGAGCCCAATGCACCATCAAGAGTGGGGAGTACATGTATGGTTTTACCTGAAAATTTTCTGTTGAGTCCCTAGATTACCTAACAAATTCGAGGTGAGGCTGGGGTGGTCTGTCTTTTCTCCTACTCTGTGCTTTTCTGACTTTATTTCATTGTGTTACACTTCTCACTTTTCTGGTTAAGGTTTTGTTGACTTTTCCAGGTTTCTTGAATCCACTATCTTAATTCATTTTATTTCTTTTATCATACCTAGATAACCTGTTTTCTCCTGTACAATAAATTTCCCTCTCTAGTCTCTACTGCCAGTTAATCTTGCCCAGTCAGCAAAAATCTCTTTCATAAAGATGTCATTTGTGGTATTTTATTCTATCATATGTGAGAAGGGCAAAGAAAAATATTTCAGACATGGAAGGACCGACAAAACATAACTGATTGGGTGTGGAAAATTATTGAGGGGGAAGGGGGAACCTAGTCACTATAATAGAAAATCAGAAAAGATCTTAACAGAGAGGCAGAAACATTTCAGTGAACAAAACGAGTATTTTCAGTTAAACCTAATGAAATTACAATATGAGTTTAAATTGAAATCTAAGAATTAAAGAGGATAAATTTAAAATATAATTTTAGCTTACAAATACAATAACTTGCAAATACTTTACAAATATAATAACTATAATAACACCTGAAAAAGTTCTATGAAGATTCGAAGTAAAAGTTACTAAAATATTTTCTTGACAAGTATGATCATTATTTAATTTGACATTCTGATAAATATTTAAAAAGTCTATCACATTTTAGAAATGGGGAAGGCATAGACATTTTAAAACCACTTGTTAGATCAAGAATAAAATAGGGAAAAGAGAATAGTAACAATAAGGAAAGTATGTGTCATGTGTGTTAGTCACTCATTTGTGTTCAACTCTTTGTGAGCCCATGGACCATAGCCCATGGAATTCTCCAGGCAAGATTACTGGAGTGGGTAGCCATTCCTTTCTCCAAGGGAGCTTCGCAACCCAAGCATTCAAACCCAGGTCTCTTGCATTGGAGGTGGATTCTTTACTGTCAGAGCCAACAGGGAAGCCCAAGGAAAGAATATTACGTACTAAAGGCACAATCAATATTGAGTAGGAAATGATTGGAGTGACTAGATAAAGAGAGCCCTAAGAAGTTTTTGTTTTGATTAGATGACAATCAAAAATCTAACAAATCATAATCAGGATAGATGCTGTTTAAAACAAGTCTATCTTAAACAAAAAGATAGTGAAGCTATGCAACGGATGAAAAAAAAAGGGGGGGGGGTAGTTTTACCTGAATGTTTTGAAATGAGATATTCACCAAGATGCCATATTGTTCCTTGAAAAGCCAATTAGTAGTTCTATACTACTAGCATTATGAAAAAAATAGACATTCACACATATAGACATTCATCTAGACAATTAAATTCCAATACATATAAACAAACAAATACAAGAAATATAGAGCTTAATATTTAAGTATCTTAATAATTGATGCTTTTGAACTGTGGTTTTGGAAAAGACAACTGAGAGTCCCTTGTACTGCAATGAGATCAAACCTGTCAATTCAAAGGTAAGTCAGTGCTGAATATTACTTGGAAGGACTGATGCTGAAGCTGAAGCTACAACACTCTGGCCACCTGATGGGAAGAACTGACTCCTTAGAAAAGACCCTGATTCTGGGAAAGACTGAAGGCAGGAGGAGATGGGGACACCAGAGAATAAGATGGTTGGATGGCATCGCCAACTTGATGGACATGAGTTTAAGCAAGCTCCAAAAGATGGTGATGGACAGGGAAGCCTGGTGTGGTGCAGTCTATGGGGGTCCCAAAGAGTCGGATGTGACTGAGTGATTGAACTGAACTGAAACTGTTTGTAGAAAAACAAGAAGGAAGACAAGGAGTACCATTTCTGTTATAGAAACAACTTTATTCTTCTTTTTACAATGAGCATTCAGTGTATTTTACTTTCGCATTTGAAAACAAATTTAAACAAAAAAGATATTTAGAATATTCATAATTGTTGGACTTTATTGTTTAGGTTCTGATCTATTCTAGTAATGTCCATTCATGTGACTGTAATTATATCATTTTGAGTTAGGGTTTCTGTCATTTAAAATAAAAAGCAGGACACAAGTGGAAGCTTACTCTTGTATCTATCATGTCCTTCTTGGTACTTGTTAGTTTGAGAAATAGTCTGTCATGATGTTTTTAAATACTTCTAACTCACATGTGTAGAGACAACTATAATGATTTTGAGTGATGGAGGAACTGATGTCATTGATTTTGAATGGTATAAAGCAAGGTGGAAACTATTGGAAAAATTAGTTCCATGAATTAAATGGAGGTAGTTTTCTATTAACAACACTCCTCTGATATCTTCCATTGAAAAGGAAAGAGATATATGTTTTAGCATACTCTTCATAAAAGACACATTTGGATTAGTAGTAAACCACCACCATGAAAAAATTTGAAACATAAATGGCATATTTCAGCAATGAGTGAAAAAACATTTAACATAGAAAAACAGTCATAGAATAAAAAAAGTTTATCAAAGTTTTGATAATAGACCTAATTTATGAATGAAAAATGTTTCTTCTCATATGTTAATAAAAGTAAAACATTATCTATTGCTCATATGACAAGTTCAATTATGATTATATTTAGAATAATTGCTTACAAACCTTTTTTTTCCAAATAGAGATAAAGCATTATGCAAAATACATACACTATATCACGTTAACAACAGTTCAACAAAGAAGAATCAATGAAGGAAGACATCGGTGAAATAAAGACAGAAGTGGTAATACATGGCCAACACTACTGCTACCTTCAGCTCAGTCATGCCCAACTCTTTGTGACCCTATGGACAGGAGCGCACCAGGCTCCTCTGCCCATGGGATTCTCTGGGCAAGAATACTGGAGTAGGTTGCCATGCTCTCTTCCAGGGAATCTTCCTGACCCAGGGATAAAACCCACATTTCTTATGTCTCCTGCTTTAGGAGGCAGGTTCTTTGCCACTAGCACTACCAAATAATGAAAAGCATTATACAAAATACATACACTATATCAAGTTAACAGTAATTCAACAAATAGGAACCGATGAAAGAAGACCTCAGTGGAACAAAGACGGAAATGGTAATGCATGGCTAATATATTATGGTAAAAAAATTCAGCATCAAATTAATTAAATAATTGTAGTTTCCAAAATCCAAACTTAAGGACAAAAATCACCATTGGTTATTAAGTTATATTTTCATAAGCAAAAAATATTAGTCAAACATTTATTTTGACATCACTTTTTTCTTAATACTGAGATATCTAAATAGTGTGTTAGGTGGAACCTCAGTTGCATCTTTAGACATTACTGTATAATTAGTGGGGCTTCTAAATCTCTTGTAGTAAATATGAGAAAAATTTGTATATTTTTTGTTTAAAATCCCTCAGTATAGCATAGTACCATGAAGTCAAAAGTTGTTTTTATAGTTGGAGCAAAAGATGTGAAGGATGGCATTTTATATAAATCAGGTACACAAGCCTGATTCTTTATCAACTGAGCTCTCAGAGAAGCCCACACAAGCCTGAGAGTTTGTCTTAATCCTTAATCTGGATATTCTTCTACAAACATGGTTATGAGCTATACGTATCCCAGAGAATTCATGTTAAACTTCTAAACCTCAGTAACTCAGAATATAAAATTATTTTGAAATAAGAGTCTTTGCAGGAAAAATCATTCAAATTAAAATGATGTCATCTGGGTGGACTCTAGTCCAGTGTGAATGGTGTCCTAAGGAGAAGAGCTTTGGATAGGGAGATACACATGGGGAAGACAATGTGAGGAGACACCGTTGTCTCCATGTGACAACTGAGGCAGATGGCGTGATAGTTTTACCAGCAAGAAACCGACCCTGCTAACACCTTGATCTCATACTTCCAGATTTCAAATATGTGAGATCATTTCTGATGTGTAAACCACCTCCTTTGTTGTGGTCCTGGCACACTAATGGGCCTCCCCCCTGGTGGCTCACACGGTAAAGAATCTGCCTGCAATGCAGGAGACGGAGGTTCAGTTCCTGGGTCGGGAAGATCCCCTGAAGGAGGAAATGGTACTCCACTCCAATATTCTTGCTTGGGAAATCCCATGGAGAAGAGGAACCCAGCAGGTTACTTTCCGTGTGGTCACAAAGAGTCTGAATCGATACAGTAACTGACACTTCACTTTAGCAAATTAAAACATACATTACCTCTCTTTACCATGTTTTTGATGCATATTGTACTGCTCTGTTTTTGAGAATATGAGCTTTGGGAAATACCAGAAGTTAAGGTTTTTGTGTTTCAAGACCCTGTGTGTGTGTTTTTTTTTTTTTTTTTTTTTTTTTTTAACTTTCTGTAACCCTACTGACAGGCTTCACAAGGGCAAATGTTTTTTGTCTATTTGCTTGCTGATGTAATCCAAGTGATCTGAATGGTGTGTCTGACATATGGTCAATACTCAATAAATATTTGTTGCATGACTGACTGAATCCTCTTATAAGAGCTGAAGGGTCTAACTATTACTCCTCATTGAGTAGAGTGTTATTCAACCATATCACAGAAGTAGACCCTGGGACGACTTAACGGATTTCCTCAGCAAATACTTCTGGGTTAGCTCCATAAGGAAAACCATTAAAATGAACCTTAAATCCCCATATTAAAGGGAATATAGTGAAGTCGCTCAGTCGTGTCGGACTCTTCGCAACCCCATGGACTGTAGCCTACCAGGCTCCTCTGTCCATGGGATTTTCCAAGCAATAGTCTGGAGTGGATTACCATTTACTTCTCCAGGGAATCTTCCCAACCCAGGGATCGAACCCAGTCTCCTGCATTATAGACAGACACTTTACCGTCTGAGCCACTAGGAAAGTCCTACTTTCAAGCTTGTATTTCCAAATATCCATCATTGAATCTTGATGTAAGAAAGAAAATGAAAAATACAAGCCACAATGGAATGTAAGCCTGGAAAATTTCAAATACTTTCTTTCTAATCTCTTAGAAGATGAATTTTGATCAACTTTTTACTTACCTGCCTCTCCAAAAGGAACAAAAATGATTGAACATACAAACTCTGGCAAATCATCAAGGGCATATGAAAAAATCAACTGTCTTTATCTCATTCTAAAAGAAAATATGAATGCACTCCTCTCTGGCACAGCCGCTAACCTAAAACCAGAAAAGCAATCTACATGTTCAGGTTCTACAGTGGCACTATTGTAATAGAATGAGGCAGTAGGAGTAGCTATTTTTCTCAGGCATTGTAAGCCAGAAATAATCGAAATCATCAGGTGAGTGGTGATATCTCAGTTTTAACTATGACTGCCCAGCATAATGGAGAAGGCAATGGCACCCCACTCCAGTACTCTTGCCTGGAAAATCTCATGGGCGGAAGAGCATGGTAGGCTGCAGTCCATGAGGTAGTGAAGAGTCGGACATGACTGAGCGACTTCACTTTCACTTTTCACTTTCATGCATTGGAGAAGGAAATGGAAACCCACTCCAGTGTTCTTGCCTGGAGAATCCAAGGGATGGGAGAGCCTGGAGGGCTGCCGTCTATGGGGTCACACAGAGTTGGACACACCTGAAGTGACTTAGCAGCAGCAGCCCAGCTTAAGGAGATGTCTGCTGGAAAGAAAACCTATCTCTTATTTTACTTGTATATCATTTGATTTCCTGATTTTTTATGGACTATTCGTAAGAATCCTGATTCATGATTTTTACTTTAAAGGAATATCTGTAAGAGATCTATGCTGAATTATACAAATCCATGCCAGTCCTGCAGACAGAAAGCAAAGAAAGATCAATACATACTAAATGTAATATTATGTTATTAACATGATTCTTTGGTCATAACAAAAATTTAAAGTCATCTGAGGGAGAGAGATGCATAAATCTTATCTGCTTCTCAAAATTGTATAGTAATGATGGTATTTGAATTGTATTTGATGCCCAGTAAATGTTCTCTAATGCTTTCAAAAACTGTTCAGAGCAAGAAGCAGTTAACTGACAATGGAAATTATCAAATTATCTAGTTTCTGCTTCAATTTCAAAAGTATTTTCAACTTGTATAAGACAAGAGTCTGTAAGTAGATATTTTAATATGAAAACATTGTGAAAAATACCCCAGACATATTTGAAAGGTAATTATCAGGACTGTAGAATCTCTAAACACACAGAAAAATAAAACACACATGGAATTGCTTACTGCTTATGGATAAAAATGGAAAGAAATAGAGGAAAACAACAGAATGGAAAAGACTAGAGATCTCTTCAAGAAAATTAGAGATACCAAGGGAACATTTCATGCAAAGATGGGCTTGATAAAGGACAGAAATGGTCTGGACCTAACACAGTCAGAAGATTTTAAGAAGAGGTGGCAAGAATACACAGAAGAACTGTATAAAAGAGATCTTCACGACTCAGATAATCATGATGATGTGATCACTAATCTAGAGCCAGACATCCTGGAATGTGAAGTCAAGTGGACCTTGGAAGGCATCGCTGCGAACAAAGCTAGTGGAGGTGATGGAATTCCAGTTGAGCTTTTTCAAATCCTGAAAGATGATGCTGTGAAAGTGCTGCGCTCAATATGCCAGCAAATTTGGAAAACTCAGCAGTGGCCACAGGACTGGAAAAGGTCAGTTTTCATCCCAATTCCAAAGAAAGGCAATGCCAAAGAATGCTCAAACTACTGCACAATTGCACTCATCTCACATGCTTTTAAAGTAATGCTCAAAATTCTCCAAGCCAGGCTTCAGCAATACATGAACTGTGAACTCCTGAGGTTCAAGCTGGTTCTAGAAAAGGCAGAGGAACCAGAGATCAAATTGCCAACATCCACTGGATCATGGAAAAAGCAAGAGAGTTCCAGAAAAACATCTACTTCTGCTTTATTGACTATGCCAAAGCCTTTGACTGTGTGGATCACAATAAACCGTGGAAAATTCTGAAAGAGATGGGAATACCAGGCCACCTAACCTGCTTCTTGAGAAATCTGTATGCAGGTCAGGAAGCAGCAGTAGAACTGGACATGGAACAACAGAATGGTTCCAAATAGGAAAAGGAGTACGTCAAGGCTGTATATTGTCACCCTGCTTATTTAACTTCTATGCAGAGTACATCATGAGAAATGCTGGACTGGAAGAAACACAAACTGGAATCAAGATTGCCGGGAGAAATATCAATAACCTCAGATATGCAGATGACACCACCCTTATGGCAGAAAGTGAAGAGGAGCTAAAAAACTTCTTGATGAAAGTGAAAGTGGACAGTGAAAAAGTTGGCTTAAAGCTCAACATTCAGAAAATGAAGATCATGGCATCCGGTCCCATCACTTCATGGGAAATAGATGGGGAAACAGTGGAAACAGTGTCAGACTTTATTTTGGGGGGCTCCAAAATCATTGCAGATGGTGACTGCAGCCATGAAATTAAAAGACGCTTACTCCTTGAAAGAAAAGTTATGACCAACCTAGATAATATATTCAAAAGCAGAGACCTTACTTTGCCACCTAAGGTCCATCTTGTCAAGGCTATGGTTTTTCCTGTGGTCATGTATGGATGTGAGAGTTGGACTGTGAAGAAGGCTGAGCACCGAAGAATTGATGCTTTTGAACTGTGGTGTTGGAGAAGACTCTTGAGGGTCCCTTGGACTGCAAGGAGATCCAACCAGTCCATTCTGACGGAGATCAGCCCTAAGATTTCTTTGGAAGGAATGATGCTAACGCTGAAACTCCAGTACTTTGGCCACCTCATGCGAAGAGTTGACTCATTGCAAAAAACTCTGATGCTGGGAGGGATTGGGAGCAGGAGGAGAAGGGGACGACCGAGGATGAGATGGCTGGATGGCATCATGGACTCGATGGACGTGAGTCTGAGTGAACTGCGGGAGTTGGTGATGGACAGGCAGGCCTGGCATGCTGTGATTCATGGGGTGCAAAGAGTCGGACACGACTGAGCGACTGAACTGAACTGAACTATGGATAAAAATAAGAATAATGACATCATAAAGACTGTTACAAGTAAGCATACGATTTAAAATTAGGCAGGTCTGAGTACAATTATTAGCTATCTTTATGAGTAGTTTAACTTGGGCATATTATTATACTTCTGTGCAACCCTATGGACTGTATCCCACCAGTCTCCTCTGTCCATAGGATTCACTATGTGTGAGTACTGGTGTGGATTGCCGTGCCCTCCAGGGATATTCCTGACCAAGGATTGAACCATCATCTTTTATGTCTCCTGCACTGGCAGGCAGGGTTCTTTACCAACTGTGCCACTATATTCCCCAAATTATTTGTTGCAACCATACTTTATTTTTGAATTTGTCTTAAAGTTTTAAAATTTTATTACTCCTTTGAAAGAACTAAATTTGGTTCCTCTTTACTCTTTCTTTCCTCTTACCTCCATATTCTATTTTTTGTATTTTATTTATTTCTTCTGTGATAACTTTTCCCTCCTCTATTTTCTAAGGGTTAACTTGTTGCTTGTATTTACCTACAGATCTTTTACATTCAATGTTTCCTTCTTTTTAAAATTTTTTACATAAAGAATAAAAAAAAAATCCAAGTGCTGTTTTACTTATATCACACCAGTTTTAAAATATAGTGTTCATACTGTCATTAATTTCAAAATACTAATATTACAATATCATTCATTTATTGTTTAGCAGACATTATTTTCATTATTTTCTAACAATACATTTCACTTATAAATATCATTTATTTCAAGAAATAGCATAGTTCTGATAATAGTGCTAAATACTTCCAAAATACCCTATATGTTGTAGAAGTTCTCATGAATCCCTTGGTGGTTATATGTATTAAACAATTTTTCCATGTACATTACCAGAATTTATAGAGCTATTTTTTAAAGGCCGGGAATATGAAGTTAAGCCATCAGATGTCATAAGATCAAAAGATAGCATTTATTAGTTGTTCCTGGCTACGATGTTGCTACATTTTCAGCCTCATTTTTTCTTATCAAAAACTTGTAATAATATTCCTCAGGCTTTAGAAGGGAAAATTAATTAAATTATTTATTAAAACTATTTCTGCAGCTGAGGCTTCCAAGGTGGTGCCAGTGGTAAAGAACTCACCTGCCAGTGCAGGATATGGGATTGAGTCACAGCTGAAGGATCCCCAGGTTTAGGAAATCCCCAGTTTATAAGGGGACTAGCATCTAGTCAAGGCTATGGTTTTTCCTGTGGTCATGTATGCATGTGAGAGTTGGACTGTGAAGAAAGCTGAGTGCCAAAGAATTGATGCTTTTGAACTGTGGTGTTGAGAAGACTCTTGAGAGTCCCTTGGACTGCAAGGAGATCCAACCAGTCCATTCTAAAGGAGATTAGCCCTGGGTGTTCTTTGGAAGGAATGATGCTGAAGCTGAAACTCCAGTACTTTGGCCACCTCATGCAAAGAGTTGACTCATTGGAAAAGACTGATGCTGGGAGGGATTGCGGGCAGGAGGAGAAGGGGACAACAGAGGATGAGTTGGCTGGATGGCATCACCCACTCGATGGACGTGAGTTTGAGTGAACTCCAGGAGTTGGTGATGGACAGGGAGTCCTGGCGTGCTGCAATTCATGAGGCTGCAAAGAGTCGGACATGACTGAGTGACAGAACTAAATTGAGCAGCAAATCTGCCCATTATTTCTCTGGAGAGAAGCATTATTTTGTTATCTTGTTCAGGAAAGAAAAATATATCCTCTTCTCCAGAAGGAGATACTCTATATTTCAAGGCTGCTATGCAAACAGCCTTGAAATAAATAATCTGGAAACTCATATCAAAGTTTCTTCACAAGATTTTCAGAAATGCAAGATATCCATTAAGAATTGTCTCTCAAGATTTCCCTGGCATTCAGTGGTTGGGACTTTGTCTTTCTGTGTAGGTTTGGTCCCTGTCGGGAAGAATTCCAAGTGCTTCATGGCCAAGAAACCATAATGTTCAAAACAAACACACAAACAAACAAAAAGGAATTCTGTAACAAATTCAATAAAGTCTTTAAAGATGGTTCACATAACAAAATCTTTTTTTCAAATGTCTCTTAACAGGAAAATTCAGTACATATCCATGCCCATCAATGACACTGATTACTTTTATTGCAAATGTCACATGTATTTTACCTGGCAAGCATGAAAATTAATACAGATCCTATAAGAATTATGTTGAGAACAAAGAATTTGACATTTATTTCTTTTTACCGACAAGTATGACCATTTGTCACAACAAACTGTGAAAAACTCTTAAAGAGATGGGAATACCAGACCACCTTATCTCCCTCCTGAGAAATCTGTATGCAGGTCAAGAAGCAACAGTTAGAACTGGACGTGGAACAACAGACTGATTCCAAATTGGGAAAGGAGTATGTATGTCAAGGCTGTATAATGTCACCCTGCTTATTTAACTTATATGCAGAATACATCATGCGATGAAGCACAAGCCAGAATCAAGATAGCTGGGAGAAATATCAATAACCTGAGATACACAGATGACACCACCCTTATGACAGAAAGTGAAGAAGAACTAAAGAGCCTCTTGATGAAAGTGGAAGAGGACAGTGAAAAAGCTGGCTTAAAACTCAACATTCACAAACTAAGGTCATGGCATCCAGTCCATCATCTAGTCCCTTGGACTGCAAGGAGATCAAACCAGTCTATCCTAAAAGAAATCAGACCTGAATATTCATCAGAAGGACTGATGCTGAAGCTGAAACTCCAATACTTTGGACACCTGATGGGAAGAGCTGACTCATTTGAAGAGACCCTGATGCTGGGAAAGATTGAAGGCAGGAGGAGAAGGGAACGACAAAGGATGGGATGGTTGGATGGCATCATTGACTCAATGGACATGAATTTGAGTCGACTCTGGGATTTGGTGATGTACAGAGAAGCCTGGTGTGCTGCAGTCCACGGGGTCACAAAGAGTCAGACATGACTGAGCGACTGAACTGAATTGATGACGATTTCGTGTATGATTTAAATGATACAAATGTAATCACATGATTCATGACAAAGAATGACATTTATTTGTAATTTTAAATGAAATAATATTTATCATTTCTCCAGAACCACATTTTCATCTTGAAATCAGATCACATCATCTATAACATTTCACCTCTCAGAGATGGAACAAAAATAATCTAAATTATTTTCTTCTAGTTGTAAAACTTGATATCAAGTAATAGATAATATGAATTACACATTTTCAAAAAAGAGTTGATGGCTTGATAAGAGCATTTTAGCATACTTAGTACATAAATGATTAGTGCATGTTGAAGTATAAATTACTGACAAAACCATGTCACCCGTCAGTATAATATTGCTAATTGCCCATTTCAGGGACTGATCAATGTGTAAGAATTTCCCTGACATTTTCCACAGGCCAGGCAATTGAGAGAAATCTATTTCGTCTATTTGCAATTTCCCTTTTCTGTGTAAGAACTTCATTTACACCCTCTTTGATAGTAACCCCACTGATTTGCAAGCTGACTTCCTTGTCTTACTATGCAATTAGAGCCTCGTAATTTTACTTTCAAGACTACTATCTGATGATTCTCTATTGAATTTTATCCTGCATGTCTTCTAGTTTTGTTGCCACATGAAGAAAGAGATACAATCAAAGTTACCTGAATAAAGAATCTGATATGCTTTCAGGTGCAATTCTGCGTAGGCACTTAAGTTTGCCCATGTATGATTTCAGGGTCTTCAACTGAAAAGTAGGCAAGACTGATAGCATATTCAAACTTGAATGGGTTGTACACTTAAATTATGAGAAAAAGGGATTCATTATGAATAAACAGCTATGGACTGTGGCATGGATGTCACCCAAGATTTTAAACTATAATTTGAATGATAATTTAAAAAAATATTTTATAGAGGATAACTACTTTACAATATTTTAATGGTTTTGCCATATATGAACATGAATCATCATTAAGTATACATATATCCCCTCCCTCTTGAGCTTCCCTCCCACCTCTCTCCCTTTCCAACTCCTCTAGGTTGTCACATGACACTAGTTTTGGTCCGCTCTGTCATTTGTCACCTCCCACTGGCTATCTATTTTACACATGGTAATATCTATGTTTCAAGGATATTCTCTCATCATCGCACCCTCTCCTTCTTCCACTATGTCCAAAATAACTATGTCTCCTTTGCTGCCCTGCAAGAAAAATCATTAGTACTATCTTTCTATATTCCATAGCTATATATTAACATACAATATTTGTCTTTCTCTTTCTGACTTACTTCACTTTGTAATAGGCTCTAGGTTCATCCACCTCAGTAAAATTGACTCAAACAGGTTCCTTTTTATAGCTGAGTAGTATTCCATTGTGTATATGTACCACAACATCATTATCCATTCATCTTTGAATGGATATCTATCTTGCTTCTATGTCCTAGCTCTTGTACATAGCGATGCAATGAACATTGATGTGTCTTTTTCAGTTCTGATTTCCTCAGGTTACATGTACAGTAATGGGATTTCTGAGCCATATGGTGGCTTTATTCCTAGTTTGTGGCGAATCTCCATATTGTTCTCCATAGTGATTATATCATTTTGGATTCCCACCAAGAGTGTAACAGGGTTCCCTTTTTTCCATACCCTCTCTAACACTTATTGTTGATAGACATTTGGATGATGGCCATTCTGACCAGAGTGAGATGATAGGTCATGTAGTTTTATTTTCATTCCTCTAATACAAATGGAAAACTCTGAAAGAGATGGGGATACCAGACCACATGACCTGCCTCTTGAGAAACCTATATGCAGGTCAGGAAGCAACAGTTAGAACTGGACATGGAACAACAGAATGATTCCAAATAGGAAAAGGAGTACGTCAAGGCTGTATATTGTCACCCTGCTTATTTAACTTATATGCAGAGTACATCATGAGAAACACTGGGCTGAAAGAAGCACAAGCTGGAATCAAGATTGCTGGGAGAAATATCAATAACCTCAGATATGCAGATAACACCACTCTTAAGGCAGAAAGTGAAGAGGAACTAAAAAGCCTCTTGATGAAAGTGTAATTGGAGAGTGAAAAACTTGGCTTAAAGCTCAATATTAGGAAAACGGAAATCAAGGCATCTGGTCCCATCACTTCATGGGAAATAGATGGGGAAACAGTGTCAGACTTTATTTTGTGGGGGCTCCAAAATCACTGTAGTTGGTGACTGCAGCCATGAAATTGAAAGACACTTACTCCTTGGAAGAAAGTTATGACCAACCTAGATAGCATACTGAAAAGCAGAGACATTACTTTGGCAACAAAGGTCCGTCTAGTTAAGGCTATGGTTTTTCCAGTGGCCATGTATGGATGTGCGAGTTGGACTGTGAAGAAGGCTGAGCACCGAAGAATTGATGCTTTTGAACTGTGGTGTTGGAGAAGACTCTTTAGAGTCCTTTGGACTGCAAGGAGATCCAACCAGTCCATGCTAAAGGAGATCAGTCTTGGGTGTTCTTTGGAAGGAATGATGCTGAAGCTGAAACTATAGTACTTTGGCCACCTCATGAGACAAGTTGACTCATTAGAAGAGACTCTGATGCTGGGAGGGATGGGGGCAGGAGGCAAAGGGGACGACAGAGGATGAGATGGCTGGATGGCATCACTGACTTGATGGACATGAGTGTGAGTGAACTGTGCGAGTTAGTGATGGACAGAGAGGCCTGGAGTGCTGCGATTCATGGGGTTGCAAAGAGTTGGACACGACTGAGCGACTGAACTGAACTGAAGTGAATAACGAGTGATATTGAACTTCCCATGTGTTTATTAGTTTGTTTATTAGATGGCATCTGGTCCCATCAGTTCATGGGAAATAGATGGAGGAAACAGGGGAAACAGTGTCATGATGTACTCTGCATATAAGTTAAATTAGCAGGGTGACAATATACAGCCTTGAGGTACGCCTTTTCCTATTTGGAACAAGTCTGTTGTTCCATGTCCAGTTCTAACTGTTGTTTCCTGACCTGCATATAGGTTTCAAAGTATGTCTACTTTTAAGAAATATCTGTTTAGGTCTTCTGCCCACTTTTTAATTTTTTTTTTCTGGGATTGAACTGCATAAGCTGCTTGTATATTAATTCCTTGTTGACTATTTCATTTATTATTAATTTCTCCCATTGTATGAGTTGTCTTTCACCTTTCTGATAGTTTCCTTTGTTGTGAAAAAGGATTTTGTTTGTTATGTCCTGTTTGTTTATTATTGCTTTTATTTCCATTATTCTAGGAGGTGAGTCATGGAGAATCTTGCTATTGTTTATGTCAGAGAGAGTTCTACTTATATTTTCCTTTAAGAGTTTTATACTTTCTAGTCTTAAATTTAGTTCTTTAATCCATTTTGAGTTTATTTTCTGTATATGGTGTTATGAGGTGTTCTAATTTCATTCTTTCTACATAATTAACCAGTTTTCTCAGCCCCATTTGTTGAAAAGACTGTCTTTTTTCTCTACTGGATACTTTTGCTTCCTTTATGAATGAAAATACTAATGGCTGAAAGCTTTCAGGGATGTATTATGAGCTTTATCTGAGTACTGATTTGCATAATCTCATATTTCAAGTTTCAATGTGAATCTATAGTCATCTTATATCAGTACGTGAACCGTGAACTTCCAGTAGTTCAAGCTGGATTCAGAAAAGACAGAGGAACCAGAGATCAAATTGCCAACCTGTGTTGAATCATAGAAAAAGCAAGAGAGTTCCAGAAAAACATCTACTTCTTTTATTGACTATACCAAAGCATTTGACTGTGTAGATCACAAAAAAACTGTGGAAAATTCTTAAAGAGATGCAAATACCAGACTACCTTACTTGCCTCTTGAGAAATCTATGAGCAGGTAAGAACCACAGTTAGAACTGGATGTGGAACAACAGACTGGTTCCATATTGAGAAAGTGGTACATCAAGGGTGTATATTGTCACTTTGCTTACTTAACTTCAGTTCAGTCAGTTCAGTTGCTCAGTCATGTCCGACTCTTTGCGACCCCATTAATCGCAGCATGCCAGGACTTACTGTCCATCACCAACTCCTGGAGTTCACTCAGACTCACGACCATCGAGTCAGTGATGCCATCCAGCCATCTCATCCTCTGTCGTCCCCTTCTCCTCCTGCCCCCATTTCCTCCCAGCATCAGAGTCTTTTCCAATGAGTCAACTCTTCGCATGAGGTGGCCAAAGTACAGGAGTTTCAGCTTTAGCAGCATTCCTTCCAAAGAAATCCCAGGGCTGATCTCCTTCAGAATGGACTGGTTGGATCTCCCTGCATTCCAAGGGACTCTCAAGACTTTTCTCCAATAGCACAGTTCAAAAGCATCAATTCTTTGGCACTCAGCTTTCTTCACAGTCCAACTCTCACATCCATACATGACCACAGGAAAAACCATAGCCTTGACTAGATGGACCTTAGTTGGCAAAGTAATGTCTCTGCTTTTGAATATACTATCTAGGTTGGTCATAACTTTTCTTCCAAGGAGTAAGCGTCTTTTAATTTCATGGCTGCAGTCACCATCTGCAATGATTTTGGAGCCAAAAAAAAATAAAGTCTGACACTGTTTCCACTGTTTCCCCATCTATTTCCCATGAAGTGATGGGGCCGGATGCCATGATATTCGTTTTCATACACAAAGTACCTCATGCAGAATGGTGGGCTCGATGAAGCACAAGCTGGAATCAGGATTGCTGGGAGAAATATTAATAACCTCAGATATGAAGATGACACTACCTTTATGGCAGAAAGTGAAGAACTAAAGAACTTCTTGATGAAAGAGAAAGATGAGTGAAAAAGTTGACTTAAAGCTCAACATTCAGAAAACTAAGATCATGGCATCTGGTCCCATCACTTCATGGCAAATGGATGGGGAAACAGTGGAACCACTGAGAGATTTTATTTTCATGGGCTCAAAAATCACTACAGATGGTGACTGCCATGAAATTAAACGATGCTTGATCCTTGGAGACAATGCTGTGACAAACCTAGGCAACATATTAAAAAACAGATATTCAGTTCAGTTCAGCTGCTCAGTCGTGTCTAACTGTTTGCGACCCCATCAACCGCAGCATGCCAGGCTTCCCTGTCCATCACCAACTCCTGGAGTCCACCCAAACCCATGTCCATCGAGTTGGTGATGCCATCCAACCATCTCATCCTCGGTCATCCCCTTCTCCAACCCTCAATCTTTCCCAGCATCAGGGTCTTTTCAAATGAGTCAACTCTTCATGTCAGGTGCCAAAAATATTGGACTTTCTTCTTCAGCCATCAGTCCCTACAATGAACACCCAGGACTGATCTCCTTTAGAATGGACTGGTTGGATTTCCTTGCAGTCCATGGGACTCTCAAGAGTCTTCTCCAACACCACAATTCAAAAGCATCAATTTTTTGGTGCTCAGCCTTCATTATAGTTCAACTCTCACATCTATACCTGACCACTGGAAAAATCATAGCCTTGACTAGATGGACCTTTGTTGGCAAAGTAATGTCTCTGCTTTTTAATATGCTATCTAGGTTGGTCATAACTTTCCTTCCAAGGAGCAAACGTCTTTTAATTTCATGGCTGCAATCACCATCTGCAGTGATTTTGGAGCCCAGAAAAATAAAGTCAGGCACTGTGTCCACTGTTTCCCCATCTATTTGCCATGAAGTGATGGGACCAGACGCCATGATCTTTGTTTTCTGAATGTTGAGCTTTAAGCCAACTTTTTCACTCTCCTCTTTCACTTTCATCAAGAGCCTCTTTAGTTTTTCTTCACTTTCTGCCATAAGGGTGGTTTCATCTACATACCTGAAGTTATTGATATTTCTCCCAGAAATCTTGATTCCAGCTTGTGCTTCTTCCAGCCCAGCGTTTCTCATGCTGTACTCTGCAGATAAGTTAAATAAGCAGTGTGACAATATACAGCCTTGACATTCTCCTTTTCCTATTTGGAACTAGTCAGTTGTTCCATGTCCAGTTCTAACTGTTGCTTCCTGACTTGCATACAGGTTTCTCAAGAGGCAGGTCAGGTGGTCTGGTATTCCCATCTCTTTCAGAATTTTTCGCAGTTTATTGTGATCTACACAGTGAAAGTCTTTGTCATAGTCAATAAAGCAGAAATAGATGTTTTTTTGGAACTCTATTGCTTTTTCAATGATCCAGTGGATTTTGGCAATTTGATCTGTTTCCTCTGACTTTTCTAAAGCCAGGTTGAACATCTGAAAGTTCATAGTTCACGTACTGCTGAAGCCTGGCTTGGAGAATTTCAAGCATTTCTTTGCTAGTGTGTGAAATGAGTGCAATTGTGCAGTAGTTTGAGTATTCTTTGGCATTGCCTTTCTTTGGGATTGGAATGAAAACTGACCATTTCCAGTCCTGTGGCCACTGCTGAGTTTTCCAAACTTGCTGGCATATTGAGTGCAGCACTTTCAGAGCATCATCTTTCAGGATTTGAAATAGCTCAACTAGAATTCCATCACCTCCATTAGCTTTGTTCATAGTGATGCTTTCTAAGGCCCACTTGATTTCACATTCCAGTATGTCTGGCTCTAGGTGAGTGATCACACCGTCATGATTATCTGGGTTGTGAGGATAAGAGATATTAATTTACGGACAAATATCCATCTAGTCAGTGCTATAGGTTTTCTGGTAGTCATATATGAATGTGAGAGTTGGACTATAAAGAATGCTGAGCACCAAGTAATTGTCTGGATCCAAATAATTGATGCTTTTCAATGGTGGGCATTGGAGAAGACTCTTCAAAGTCCGTTGGACTGCAGGGAATTCAAACCAGTCAGTCCTAAAGGAAATCAGTACTGAATATTCATTGGAAGAACTGATGTTGAAGCTGAAACTCCAATACTTTGGCCATCTGATATGAAGAACTGACTTCTTGGAAAAGACCCTGATGCAGAGAAAGATTGATGGCAAGAGTAGAAGAGGATGACAGAGGTTGAGATGGTTGGATGGCATCACCTTCTTGATGGACATGAGTTTGAAGAAGCTTCGGGAGTTGGTGATGGACAGGGAGGCCTGGCACACTGCAGTCCATGTAGTCACAAAGAGTCAGACATGACTGAACGACTGAACTGAACTGATAACCATGTTAATATAATAGATATGTTTATAATTTTTAAACAAACTGTCCATGCTCAAGAACGCTATAAGTTTTCTCAATGGTAATTTATGTAAAACATACCTGGGCAAGCTTATTTGTCAGAACTAATATGTGCCAACAGTGTGCTGAGAAACAGAATCTATCTAATTGAAAATGACTTATCATTGTTAAAAGGGTAATGTAAAGATAAAAATTTGATAAATCTCTGGTGGTCTTCAACTCTTGGGAACAATATTGCTCTCAGTTACTAGTACTGCAATTTTACTTGTAGAAAAAGTATTCAAAATAAGACTTCTCTTAAAATATCTGAAGCCAAAAGTAAATAAAAGAGACTAGACCTAATTACCCTCTTGGGGAAAATAGGCAAGTTTTACAGAAGCAGTTTCCATCTAAAAATTACAAAGAAGATTTTAGTGACTGGAAATTGTAACATTATAACAATGGAATACATTACTTACTTAGAAGTGATCATCAGCAGAGTTATCCAAAATATATGGAGATATTGCTCACTAACATCTCATAAGTGTTCCTTGTCAGAAGTGGCCTTGGACATTCCTACCCAGCACTAATATTCTGTAACTCTGTGAGAGCTGATATGTAGATTTTTAAAATTTCCTTATTCTTACATTTTTTTCACTTTGACAGAAGTAATATAAAGCAATATTTTTTTCAAAACAAATCTGAAAATAATGATAATTAGTAGGCAGAAAGTATTAACATAGTATGGTACAAGAAGAGATTATTAAATTATTTCATACTTTGAACTTGAATCAGTACTCTTGAAAGATACTACTATTGCATTTAAATAGCAAAATTTCAGCCAATTTTTGGAAAAATTTATCAAGAGAAAACTTAAAAAAATAACCTTGAGGATAAAGAGTTTTATGAATCACTTTTACATTTTGGTCAGCAGTATTAATTTAATCTTGTTGCTGATGTTCAGTCACTCAGTAATATCCAACTCTTTGTGACCCCATGGACTACAAAACTCCAGGCATCTATGTCCTTCACTATCTCCCTGAGTTTGCTCAAACTCACCCATTGAGTCAATGATGCCATCCATCCACCTCATCCTCTATGGCCCCCTTCTCCTCCTGCCCCCAGTCTTTCCAGCATCAGGGTCTTTTCCAAGGAGTCAGCTCTTTGCATCACGTAGCCAAAGTATTGGAGTTTCAGCTTCAGCATCAATCCTTCCAATGAACATTCAATGTTCATTTCCTTTGAAATTGACTGGTTTCAACTTCTTGCTGTCCAAGGGACTCTCAAGAGTCTTTGCCAGCACCAAGTTCAAAAGCATCAGTTCTTCAGCGCTAAGTCTTCTTTATGGTCCAATTCTCACATCTGTTCATGACTACAGGATAAATCATAGCTTTGACTATATGAAAATTTGTTGGCCAAGTGATGTCTTTGCTTTTTAACACACTAAGTTTGTCATAGCTTTTCTTCCAAGATCCTTCCCTGATGGCTCAGACGGTAAAGCATCTGCCTACAATGTGGGAGACCCGTGTTCAATTCCTGGGTCAGGAAGATCTCCTGGAGAAGGAAATGGCAACCCACTCCAGTATTCTTGCCTGGAAAATCCCATGGATGGAGGAGCCTTGTAGTCTACAGTCCATGGGGTTGCAAAGAGTCATACACAACTGAGCGACTTAACTTTCTTTTCTTCCAAGGAGCAAGCATCTTTTAATGTCATGGCTGCAGTCACCGTCTGCAGTGATTTTAAAACCCAAGAAAATAAAATTTGTTACTGTTTCCATTGTTTCCCCATCTATTTGCCATGAAGAGATGCGACCAGATGTCATGATCTTAGTTTTCTGAATGTTGAGTTTTAAGCCTACTTTTTCACTCTCTTCTTTTATCTTCAAGAGACTTTTTAATTCCTCTTCACTTTTTTTCATAAGAGTGGTGTCATCTGCATGTCTAAGATTGCTGACATTTCTTCTGACAGTCCTGTTTCCAGCTTGTTATTCATCCTGCTGGACATTTCAGATTATGTACTCTGCATACTAGTTAAACAAGTAGGGTTGCAATATACAAACTTGATGTACTCCTTTCCCAATTTTGAACCAGTCCACTGTTTCATGGCCTTCCCGGTGGCTAAGTGGTAAAGAATTCACCTGCAACCAAGAAGATGCAGCACACGCAGGCTCGACCCCTGGGTTGGGAAGATTCCCTGAAGAAGGGAGTGGCAACACACTCCTGTGTTCTTTCCTGGAGAATCCCATGGACAGAGGAGCCTGGCTAACTACAGTTCATGGCATCTCAAAGAGTTGGACATGACTGAAGTGGCTTAGCATGCACACATTGTTTCATGTCTCATTTTAACTGGTGTTTCTTGATCTGCATACAGATTTCTCAGAAGGCAAGTGAGGTGGCATGGTATTCATCTCTCATTAAGAATTATCCACAGTTTGTGATCCACAAAGTCAAAGTTTTTAACATAGTCAAAGAAGCAGAAGTAGTTGTTTTCCGAGAATTACCTTGCTTTTGCTATGATCCAGCAGATGTTGGCAATTTGATTTCTGGTTCTTCTGCCTTTTCTAAATCCAATTTGTACACGTGAAATTTCTCAGTTTATGTACTATTGAAGCCTAGCTTGGAGGATTTTAAGCATTACCTTGCTAGCATGTGAAATGAGTGTAATTTTCTGGTAGTTTGAACATTCTTTGGCATTGCCCTTCTTTGAGACTGGAATGAAAACTGACCTTCTCCAGTCTTGTGGCCACTGCTGAATTCTCCAAATTTCCTGGCATATTGAGTGCAGCACTTTAACAACATCATCTTTTAGGATTTGAACTAGCTCAACTGTAATTTCATCACCTCTGCTAACCTTGTCCATAGTGATGCTTCTTAAGACCCACCTGACTTCACACTCCAGGAATTCTCGCTCTAGGTGAGTGGCCACACAGCCGTGGTTGTCCAGAAGGGAATGGCAAACTGCTTCAGCATTCTTGCCTTGAGAACCCCATGAACAGTATGAAAAGTCAATTTCACCTAATAATCTTAAAATAAATCTGAGTTTGTAAGGATAAGCCAAGAGGTATATAATGCTTCTTGCATACCAAGATGTATTCTCAGAGAATAATGTCTGCCATATAGCCTCCAGTGTGGCATAAATTGTTTTACCTCTCTTATCAGAGACACTTTCCTGCTTGTCTCTACAGTCACTGCTTTCCCTCATGCACAGCCTCTGGTCCTATAATGATGTTAGATCTCTACTACATTGTACAAGTTCCCATAATCACTAGTCATTTTTCAGAGAGCTAGTAAGTGAAAGTTAAAAATAACAAAAAGAAAATCAGCATCGTTTCACCTAAATGGACAAATCAAAACTATCTTTGTTTTAATTGAGGGCTATATTACTTATCTATTGCTCCATAAAAAATTATCTCACAATTTAGTAACAACTTAAGACTGCAACCGTTTTTGAGAGTGAGAATCTAGGTGTCAATTGGTTGATTCCCTGTGGCTCAAGGTCTCTTATGGTTTTGTAGTTGTACTGTTGATAGGTGATGTGGATATACCTGAGACCTTAACTGGAGGGAAATTATCTGCCACTAAGATTACTGTTAAGACTGTTGGCTGGCTTCAGTCTTTTGTTACCTGGGTGCCTTCACAGGGTTGTTCACGACATGGCGACAAAGTATCCCACAACATGGCAATTAGCTTCTACCAGGGCAAAGAATCCAAAAGAGAATGAGAAAGACAAACCAAGACGAAACAATGGATTTTTATAGCCTAATATCAGGAATTGCATGATGTCACTTCTGCTATATTTTATTAGCTATAAAGAAGTCCAGATTACACTCAAGGGGAATAGACAAGACGATGAATATCAGGAGGTGGGCATTAGTGACAAACATGCTAAGGTCTACTTAGCACCATAGTCTTCTAATTTTTTAACCTCTGGGTTCCTACTTAGAGTACTCAGGATCTTTTTATAGGAATTCACAACTCTGTTTTATGAGCAACAAGGAAATCAATATTCATAAGTTCTTCCTCAATGATGCCCACAGCCTCACTACATTACTGGTGTTCATCCAAACTAAGGAGTTAAAACTGCTCTTATTAAGCTGCTCTGTGTTGTCACTCTTTGATGTTATTTGATATTCAAAAGCAGAGACATTACTTTGCCAACAAAGGTCTATCTAGTCAAGGCTATGATTTTTCCAGTGGTTATGTATGGATGTTAGAGTTCGACTGAGAAGAAAGCTGAGCACCGAAGAATTGATGCTTTTGAACTGTGGTGTTGGAGAAGACTCTTGAGAGTCCCTTGGACTGCAAGGAGATCCAACAAGTCCATTCTAAAGGAGATTGGTCCTGGGTGTTCTTTGGAAGGAATGATGCTGAAGCTGAAACTCCAGTCCTTTGGCCACCTCATGCGAAGAGTTGACTCATTGGAAAAGTCTCTGATGCTGGGAGGGATTGGGGGCCGGAGGAGAAGGGGACGACAGAGGATGAGATGGCTGAATGGCATCTCCAACTCGATGGATGTGAGTTTGAGTGAACTCCGGGAGTTGGTTGGTGATGGACAAGCAGGCCTGGAGTGCTACAGTTCATGGGGTCACAAAGAGTCGGACATGACTGACTGACTTAACTGAACTGATGGAAGACCAAAAATTGGCATTGGTAAAGATTATATTTCAATTAAAAGATAAACATTTATTTCAATATTGAGAAAGTACACTCTATGAACTTGACTTTTTTGAGTATCTGTGACAGAGAAGAACAAATCTGACAGCATATTAGAACTATTCCTTTAACTCTAATCTTTGTGTTCTGTGCTTAGCCATGCTAACTCTAGACCCTTTGTAAAAGAAAATTGCCATTGCCTCAGATATTCATCATAGTACTCTCTCAGTCCTCTTCTTCTCATGCTGAACCTTGAAAGGCATAACACTTTTCCATTCAAATAAAGATCAAACATTACGGAATAGAAAATAGTAGCTGTCTTATTAGAGGTTTACAGCAAGATTGTGACCAGACCCATGTGGATGGCTGCAAAAGCAAAGGATTCCAGCACCAAGAAGTCTGCAAAAACTAACCACTCCCCCTCCCCTTTTAGTATAAAAGAAGCCTGGATTCTAACATGGGTAAGATGATTCTTTGGGACACTAGTCCATCATCATCTTTGGATCTGCTGAATTTCCAAATAATGTTTCATTTTCCTTGCCCCAATGCCTCATCTCTCAATTTATTGGTCTGTGTATGAGCATGGACTCTGTGACTGATCCATCTCTACATGACTTTTATTTCCATATTATTGAAATGCACTGCAGTCCCACTTTCCTTGTTGGGTTCATTCTCCTTTCACATAAATGGAAGAATTTAAAATTTATCAGAGGTGGACAGTTCATCCCCTTCTTAGATTTTCTACTCGTCTCATTCTCACTTTGGTCCCTAGTTCTGACATCCTGTATCCTCACACTATGTAGCTCCTTGTACTTTACATCCAGTATTTATAACTTAGTTTGATATTTGTTTTGAACTCCAAGTCTTTTGCTTGATTTATTATCTACTCTTAATTGTTTATCTATGATATCCTTTGACCTAACTAGTTGAATTGGTATCTTTTGCTTTAGAGACTGACATGTATTATTTATTCCACATGTACTTTAGCAAGCAGAATATTGCTGCATGTTTAAGAGTATTGCTACTAGCAATATGTTTGGTGCTTCTCTGGTGGGAAGTAAAGAAACCGCCTAAAATTCAGGAGACCTGGGTACAATCCGGATTCAGGACGATCCCATGGAGAAGGGAATGGCATCCCACTCCAACATTCTTACCTGAAGAATTCCATGGACAGAGGAGCCTGGCAGGCTTACAGTCCACAGGGCTGCAAAGAGTTGGACATGACTGAGCATAGCACAGCAACAATACATGTAAAGATTCTTATAGTTTGCAAAGCTTTATTTAACACATTTCATATTTTATAATGACATTGATAATTATATATTAACATCTTATTACTGAGTTAATTGAAATGAGGTGAAATGATACCTATATTGTACAGTTATTTAATGGTAGAATCAATACTTAAATACAGATTTTGTCAACTGCATAATTTAAAGTTTATAAAGGTAAATGGTTCAGTTCAGTTCAGTTGCTCAGTCGTGTCCGACTCTTTGCGACCCCATGAACTGCAGCATGCCAGGCCTCCCTGTCCATCACCATCTCCTGGAGTTTACCCAAACTCATGTCCATTGAGTAGGTGATGCCATCTAACCATCTTATCTATCATCTCCTTCTCCTCCTGCCTTCAATCTTTCCCAACATCAGGGTCTTTTCAAATGAGTTAGCTCTTTGCATCAGGTGGCCAAAATATTGGAGTTACAGCTTCATTTCATTAAATTCAAATATAAATTATAAGACAGTTCTATAATTAAAGCAGACTTAATTATTTTTATTTTTATACTCATTGCTTTTATTTTTAAATTTTTATTTGCTTATGTTTTACTATTTTAAATTATGAATGCATGATAGCACATTTTTCCAGTATTTTCTAAGTCTCCTAATTATTTTTCTATTGATAAACAAGAACACCTAGGAGGAAACTTGTTTCAGAAAAAATTTGTTTTAAATACAGTGCTCAAAATGATATATCCTTGTAATAGTTTTGGTAAGTCTAGGTCTTACATTCTGTACTGTCAAAGTGCAAAGAATGTTACTTTTGTATATTTTGCTGATTTTTGAAATGCTGGCTCCCTTTAAGTGTTTATAGCTCTGCTTCTTGTCACACTCTGCCAGAAATCTTAGCATGACATCCACTAATGATATTGCTAGTAAGAACAAAAGCTGAAGCAGGAGTCCCAGGATAAAGATTAAGGAAATGCATGGATGTGGTGAGAAGTAAACAATTTAAATTGCTCTAATGAGTTCAACAAAGTGGGTATTAGAATGTGATACTTAATCCATAAATGATTTTATTTTAATGGTGTACATACATGTCTTCAATGGACCTTCTCAGATGCAGAGAAATGGTTCTGAGTATTTTTATTTAGGAAAGAAAAAAATTCTGCATCACTATCTTCATTTAATACTTTGATCCAAGAAGTGTCTCATATACAAAATAACATTGCCAAGATTTCAAATCACTAATAGTATTTCTTTGATTACATTACATTAAAGAAAATATAGCTGTAGAACACTTCACAGGGAGATAAAAGGGACCCAATTTTTATCCAATATGTTTTCTCTTTCTCTCCTCTCTGTTGTTATTTTCAGTACTAAATTGTTAGAATGAGACTGATTTCCTTAAAAAAAAAAAGAAAAAAATTAACCCAAATTATTTCTATAAAGGAATGAAAAGAAAATTCATCTTCATTTAGAATCCATTCTTTGCCCAGAGTCCTATGTGAGTTATTTTTTTTTCCTTGACAGTAGCGTTGCCACAGAGATATTATCTTACAAGTTAGAAAAGTAAAGAGTATTTGAATAATGTATTTATAACAAAGATAACAATTAGTAAAACTAGGATTTCAATAGTTTCCCTTAACACTTTCTTACAGTTTATAGGAGAATACTACAAAATGGTAGCCACAGAGGGTTATCTGTTCCTTAAGTTCTTTGAGATACAGCTTGTTTACTTTTTTCCAAGTGAAAGACTTAATTTTAATTTGTGGATTCATCTATAAACTATGCTATGCTAAAGTAATATTATTACAAATGAAGCAAACCTTTGAGATAAATGTTAAAATGAAGTTATCATTATTTACTGTTTTAAAATCTAACTTTTTGCTGCTTATGGCTGGCTATGGCTAATGAGGTAATGTATCATAAGTAGAGAATAAAATAGTTGCATTTATTTATATATGAAAAGTGTTAGCCGCTCAGTCACATCCAACTGTTTGCAACCCCAAGGGCTGTAGCCTGCCAGGATCCTCTGTCCATGGAATCCTTCAGGCAAGAATACTGGAGTAGGTGACCATTCCCTTCTCAAGGTTATCTTCCAACGCAGGTATCAAACCCAGGTCTCCCACATCGCAGTGAGATTCTTTACCATCTGAGCCACCAGAGAATAAAATAGTTGCATGTTATTTATATCTGAATGAAGCTTCGTACATTGATTCATTTTATAGGAGACTTTTATTCAATCTGCCTTAGTCTCAAATGACTCTTTCCTTCTATATACCTATTGTCTCTAATCTTCCTTGATATCTCTTAAAAATGTATCAAGTCTCAGATTATCAACTCAACCATTCATTCTTTGTTGAAGGTGAATTCTGCTCTTCTGGGCGTATTTACCATCCTGTTCACATGCATACTTCCATCCATCGTCTCACTAATAAGACTGTTATCTTTTCAACACCTATGCCACAAAAAAAAAAAAAAAAAGAAAGAAAGAAAAGAAAAAAAAACAAACAAAAGTCTCACATGTTTATTCACATTCAGTTGTGCCTGCTTCTCTTTCTATGAAATTAGCCCTCTCTTTGTGCTGTCATGCCTAGCGCTTAGCTGTTCAGGCATATCTGACTCTCTGTGACACCACGGACCGTGGCCTGCCAGGCTCTTCTATCCAGGGGATTGCCCAGGGAAGAATGCTGAAGTGGGTTGCCATGTCCTACCTTCCCAACCCAGGGACTGAACCCGTGTCTCCTTCAGCTTCTGCACTGGCAGGAGGATGCTTTACCACTGGGGCAAAAGGTTAATTGGCTTCTGCTCTGTATACCTTATTTTCTACTTCCTTATCACCTTCAATCCGTCCATCATTCTTCCTCTCTTCCGTCATATCAGAACAAAAACAATTAAACTATTTGATTCCAATTCATCTCACTGTAATCCCCAGTCTGTTTTTTCTCCTTTCAAGCTTTTACAGTTTCTTAAAAGGGTAGTATATACCCACCTTACATATGTTCTTCAGATCACTCTCACTTTGAAAATTGTCTCCACTAGTGCATGAAATAAATCTAACCTAGGTTGCCAATAACTTCCTCATTGCTAAATCTTAATACCGACTTTAATTCTTCACATTAATTAAAGTCTTTGCAGCATTTCACATGCTTGTCCCTTTACCGTTATTCTCCTTGAGGTGTGTGTGTGTGTGTGTGTGTGTGATTTCATACCATGCTTGACTTTTCTACTCAAGTATCTTTTTTTTTTTTCATCAATGTTCTTGAGTTTTGCAAATTGCAATCTCCCTTCTTTGGCACAGTCTGACTTCAAATGATATGACACCTCATATTTAGCTTAAGGAGCTTACAATTGCAAACTTTCATTTTCTTTTCCAATCATTGCACTTATTCACGTTTATGTCTGCATATGTTACATGTCACAGAATACATTCTGATTTCTTTTTGTTTAGACAGTCAATTATTTTCATAGACCTAAAGATAACAAGGAGAAGGCAGTGACATCCCACTCCAGTACTCTTGCCTGGAAAATCCCTTGGATGGCGGAGCCTGGTAGGCGTCAGTCCATGGGGTTGCTAAGAGTGGGACACAGCTGAGCGACTTCACTTTTACTTTTCATTTTCATGCATTGGAGAAGGAAATGGCAACCCACTCTAGTGTTCTTGCCTGGAGAATTCCAGGGACCGGGGAGCCTGGTTGGCTTCTGTCTATGGGGTCGCACAGAGTCAGACAAGACTGAAGTGACTTAGCAGCAGCAGCAGCAGCAAAAATAAGAAATGCTCCCCTGGTGGCTCAGAGGGTAAAGCGTCTGCCTTCAATGCAGAAGACCTGGGTTTGATCCCTGGATCAGGAAGATCCCCTGGTGAAGGAAATGGCAACCCACTCCAGTATTCTTGCCTGGAAAATCCCATTGATGGAGGAGCCTGGTAGGCTGCAGTCCATGGACTCACTAAGAGTCTAACGCGACTGAGTGACTTCACTTTCACTTTTTACTTTCATGCATTGGAGAAGGAAATGGCAACCCACTCCAGCGTTCTTGCCAGGATAATCCCAGAGATAGGGGAGCCTTGTGGACTGCCGTCTATTGGGTCGCACAGAGTCAGACAAGACTGAAGGGACTTAGCAGCAGCGAAGATAAGAAAATATGTATTCTATGTTTACTCATTTTTAAGACTATTTTCAGGACTACTAATTTCTATCTGGTATCACATGTTTTCTTCCTAAAGAATTGTCTGTAATATATTTTATAATTTAGTTCAAGTCCTCTTAAAATGAATTTTTCTGGCTTTCTAAATTTTCTTTTGTCTGAGAAAGTCTTATTTTAAATGTTCATTTAGAAAAATACCATTAGTTAATAATACCATAAAAACATAAAACATAGTTTAAAAGTTTAAAAGGAACTAAGATCAAACTTATGTATTGTCATATCAATAAATTTATGTGTTTAATTCACCTATTGAATTTCAGTTCAGATTGAATACATCACAAATCTGATTTTTTTCTCTATAAGGGATGTACCTAAAACAAAATGATGCAGGAAATTTGAAAAATAGAAACATGAGCAATGATCTATTAAGTATGGACAAAGTCATATTGGAAATCTGAGTATTGAAAAAGGAGGCATCGTGATTTTCACATCAACCTTGTAAATGCAAACCACAAAGCATTAATTCAAACAATTAATTATTTTGTTTGCATACAAGAACAAATTACTATACATTTCTAAAGTAGAATAAGACAACCTTCTATGTAACTTAATGTAATAGCTCCAAGAAATCATGCTAAGTGAAAAGCATCTTGAATCACAGTATGAATAGGAAGCTCTCTTAGAAAACATTTAGTAAATGTGCCATCATAATTTTATTCAGTGAAAATACAAAGTTTTGTTCTAAAAGATTAGCATATCAAATTTTAGATTTATGCATGATAATTTTATTTTTCAAGAATAGGGTTTTAAAAATGCATATCATTTCATTTTGATTGAAGAATGACTTGAAATAATTTAGAAATACATAATGTATGACATACATTTAATATGTCAAAATTTGAAATGAGCTTCAATTTGTGAGAATCAGAATTTCCCTCTATAGATGAATAAAATATTATGTTTTGATATTTCAAAAAAGAACATTTTTCACGTTTTTAAAAATTTTTATTGTGTTGCTATAAAAGCAAATATTCCTTTGTATTTAGCTATTTGTATGACCATGGTGATTACTATCACTCAGTTATTCTAGACTAGCAGTTCAGTACACAGAGAATATTAAGTCTGTTCCACCTTTAGTTCAAAACAGTATTATACAGGCTGAAAAATTACATATTCTTGAATTTAAACAAAAAAGATATTTTTCAATGTTTTAAAATAGCACCAACAGCTGTTTAGTTACAGATATATCTCTTTAAGTCATCAGTTATTCAATGTGCATTATTTATGTTACACTTAGTCAGTGTATATTATTTTACTATAGTAAAGCTAGATGTGGGATTCCCAGATGGCACTATTGGTAAAGAACACTTGCCAATGCAGAAGACAAGAGACGTGAGTTCAATCCCTGGGTCAGGAAGATTCTCCTGGAGGAGGGCATGGCAATCCGAGTATTCTTGCCTCAAGAATCCCCATGGACAGAGGAGCCTGGCTGGTGGGCTACAGTCCATAGGGTCACAAAGAGTCAAAATGACTGAAGCAACTTAGCCCACATCCACACAGCTAGAGGCAGAAGATATTGGCTGGTTGTTTGGTAAATTAAAAAAAAAAAAAATGGAGGTCAAAATGTCAAAATGATTTGAGAATCCAGAAATTGTACAGGATTTTTAATATTTGGCCCATATCCTTTATTTGGTTACCTTTGCATGCAGTGCTTGAATTTATGTAAGGGTGAAATTTGTCAGAATAACCTTTCTCTAACTTCACTTCTATTAAAACTTGTGTGAATGTGACTGAATCAAAAAGAGTTACTTTATTTGTAAAACCTAATTTGTCACACCATAGCACATTCCCAAAAACAACAGTCCTGAGTCTTTAAAGTCATCTAACAGGCTGTGTAATTTGGATCTCACTACAGTTGAATAACTTAAAGAAAGTAGTAAAACACTGAAAAAATATATGCGCATGTGTCAAATGAAATTCTCCTGGGCACACTCAAGCTATCTTCTTTCCACCATACTTTTCTCTGAACTCTAACTGGATTGAATTCAAACTAGTTCTTCATGCCTCCCACCATCTCCCACCTCTTCCTCTCCCTCCTTCCTCCTCCTTTCTTTCTGTCCTGTTCTACACTCTGGACAATATACACTGACATCAATGATGAATTTCATCATTATGATTCCTTTTTATAATATTTTGATCAGATATGGGAATCCATCTATATAAATATATATGTATATATGAGTATGTATGTTCCTGGGTGTGTGTGTTGTTTGTATAAAAAGAGAAACACAGAGAAAATAAAAAATAAATGTAAAGCAGAAGTTATTTATTTTGATATCACTACTGTATGATACAATGCATAAAATAAAAAGCAGTTTTGGAAAACCTTACCTCCAACTAAAGGTATGCTACTTAGAACAAAGTTAATATTATGTTTTCATTAAAAGTGGAGAACAGATGTAAATCATTTTAAAAGGCATGGTGCTACTGATTTCAAGAAAGCATTTCCAAAGCTTCACCTTTAATTTTCGAGGGCCCTATAAAAATATGAAGATGTAATCATATTCAACAGATAACTAAAAATAAACCATGATTTCATTAAATAGAACATGATTGAAAACAGAATATGCATATGAAGTGAATATTTTCTGAGTGCAATTAAAGATTGTAAGTAAAATAATTTTATTAATCTAGAATCATAGCTTAAAACCAAAAATTAAAATGTTTGACAGTGTGAGTTATTAAGCATCATGAAATTAAAAGACACTTACTCCTTGGAAGGAAAGTTATGACCAACCTAGACAGCATATTCAAAAGCAGAGACATTACCATGCCAACAAAGGTCCGTCTAGTCAAGGCTATGGTTTTTCCTGTGGTCATGTATGGATGTAAGAGTTGGACTGTGGAGAAAGCTGAGCATCGAAGAATCGATGCTTTTGAACTGTGATGTTGGAGAAGACTCTTGAGAGTCCCTTGGACTGCAAGGAGACCCAACCAGTCCATTCTAAAGGAGATCAGTCCTGGGTGTTCTTTGGAAGGAATGTGCTAAAGCTGAAACTCCAATACTTTGGCCACCTCATGCAAAGAGTTGACTCATTGGAAAAATACCCTGATGCTGGGAGGGATTGGGGGCAGAAGGAGAAGGGGACAACAGAGGATGAGATGGCTGGGTGGCATCACCCACTCGATGGATGTGAGTTTGAGTGAACTCCAGGAGTTGGTGATGGACAAGGAGGCCTGGTGTGCTGCAATTCACAGGGTCTCAAAGAGTCGGACACGACTGAGCAACTGAAGTGAAATGAACTGAACTGAACTGATGTTATTTTACTGCAGTGAACAAACTCAAGAGTCTCAGTGGATTTAAATAGCCTATTATTCTTTTCTTTCTCACACATTTCCTTTAAGGTTAGCTTGGGGTTTTGCTTCACCTCTTCATTCCTCAAGGGCCAAGTCTCAGGGTGCATAACATTCCATGCATCCTTGATTTCTTAGGCAGGAAAATGGAATCATGGCAACTCAACAGAGGCTTCTCAAGGTGCCTTCTGGGAAATATACCAGGCACTTCTGCTGACCTTTCATTTGTCAGAGCAAATCCCCTAGTCAAATCAAATTTCAGAAGTGAAAGGAAGTATAATCTGACCATGCACATGGAAGATAGAGAGCCAGAAATATATTTGAAGAACACAAATGACTAAAAGAGCAATGATCTAAATGTAAGCTGTTGAGTATCAAAAATTCAATGCATGGTTGAGGCACACATTGGCAGTAGCTGACATGAAAAATTTAGCTGAAGACAGTTCAACAAGGTGAGACATGGGTTGAACAATCTCTATGTACTCTGGCTACATTAACAGATTTTTGTCAATATGAGAAGTCACAGTCTTGTAGTCTCACTGCCCTTCCTAGCTATCAGCTGTCAAGCAGCAGTCTTCAATACGAATACAAATTGATAACCTCAGACTCAGGAGTCTGTGGTATTTTTGTCTGGGCTTAATCTTGCATCTTAAAACTTGCATTTGTGTTGTCAATATTCACTAACGAAAAAGCCTCTGCTGTGATTTTGTTTGCAGGAAAATTATCAGTCTGGGAGGCAGAATAATCATTCTAAATTCATCTGGACTAATAAATTCAGATATCTTATTATACTTGATAAATCTTTCTCCCCAAAGCATTTTCCTTGAACTGAAATCTTAGCCACAGGCATGAAAACTACTTCACATTGCATCTACACATGAAAATGTCCTTATCTTTGCCAAGATTCCAGCATCAACTCTGGCAGTGAAACATCTTGTCATTGCTACGAAATGGAATTTGTCTTTTTTGTATACTTATAATGTCCAGATTGTGTCTGCACTTGGTACTGTTTAGCTAATGCTGTTTTGAGGATCTCCTTTAGAAGGAATAGGAACCCATTCTTTCAAGCCTTTTTGTTTGTCTGAGTCAAGTTATCTATTTCTAACTTATCACCTTTATTTATTTTTGGTTGTCACTATAAAGAATTACCACAAACTTGCTGGCCTTACCAAAAAAAAAAAAAAAAAGAAAGCAAAAATCTATTCGCTCACAGTTCTGGAGTTGAAAATGCTTGGTGAAAATGTGAAGATGAACTCTTCAATCCCATGTCTCTGACTATTTCTATTGAAATGTTTATAAACATTTGAGAAATAAAGTGTTATCAGCAATAGAAATCAAACAGAAAGAAATGTGTTCTGGAAGACAACAATTTTTATTGCTGATGAGAGCCAAAATCTCAATGGGAATTGTAGTCTCATGCACAGACAGAATAGACTTGTGGATATTGGAGGAGAAGGTAAGAAATAAGATGAATTGGGAGATTGAGACTGACATATATACACCACCATGTGTAAAACAGACAGCTAGCGGGAAGCTGCTGTAAAGCACAGGAAGCTCAGCTCCATGCTCTGCAGTCACCTAGATGGGTGGGACGGAGGGTGGAAGGAAGGTCTAAGAGGGAGGGGATATATGTGTACATACAGCTGATTCACTTTGTTGCACAGCAAAAACTAATATACTGTTGTAAAGTAACCATACACCAATAAAAGTTTTAAAACATGGAAATCACACAAAGAAGAAACTCACAAATTTTGTTAACTTTTGAGTCAAAGCATTTGGATACAAGGGCTTGCCAAGGAAGGTGGGAAGAGGATTGTGATGTAGGGAAAGCCATTGGGCAGAGCCCTGTGTGCAGTTTGCTGCTCTGCTCATTCTATGCACACTCCAATAACAACTGACCTGGGAGATGTGCTCTGACATGGGTCATTTTGCAGCATATGCCAAAGCTGGTTTCCAATGACAGCAAAAACATGGTCTGGGAAAAGTGCCTTCCACAAACTGCTCTGATTTCAGCAAATCTATATTACAAGTATTCATGCTGAGCAAACCCACTTTGTGCAGACCCACAACCTCCAGTTCTAATTCTATCTTCCCTACAGTATTCACCCATCACTCTAATCCTATAATGTCACCTTCCAGTATTCTATGATGCATGCATGATAAGTTGCTTCAGTTGTTTCCAACTCTTTGCAACCCTATAGACTGTAGCCTGCCAGGTTCCTCTGTCCATGGGATTCTCCAGCAAGAATACTGGAGTGGGTTGTCATGCCCTTCTCCAAGAGATCTTTCTAACCCAGGGATCAAACCCATATTGCTTACATCTGCTGCATTGGCAGACAGGTTCTCTACCACTAGTGCCACCTGGGAAGCAATCCTGTAATGTCACATTCCAATATTAAACCAATTCAAAAGTTCCCTCTGAAAATTTTATCCCTGTATTTCTGTATTTTGTTAACATAATGGATTAGTAAATTCCACAGAATATTAGCTACCTCTTCAAGCTTTGGATAATTAATAGATGTGGTTTCCTGTCTACAGTTGCCTTCATGGCATTTAAGTGTTGAGAGGCTATAATGGAACCCTTCCACCCTTCTTGAAGACAGATACACATCACACTTTGCATTTCACAGTTATTACTTATTTTTGATCCTATGATACAAAACTGCTTTGAAATAGCAGAAATGCATTCAGAAAATGATGTAGTGTTTCTTTCTGTGTGGTCAACCACTTCATTTGTCAGTGACAATGTTCAGTACACATTGTTTCTATATTTACAATACTTTCATAAAATTATTGCATTTTTTAATGTTTATTGAAACTTCATAATGATAGGTAATCCATTACTCTATTATCTCTTTTAAACTTTTCATAAATTTTATTTTGTTACTTATTTGTTTCTAGCTGTACTGGGTCTTCATTTGCTGCTCAGGCTTCTCTCCAGTTGCAGCAAGTGGGGGCTCCTTTCTCATTGCAGTGTGCAGGCTTCTCATCGAGGTGATTTCTCTTGTTGTGAAGCACAGGTCCTAGGGTGCCTGGGCTTTGGTAGATGTGGTACTTCGGCTCCGTAGCTGTGGCTCTTGGGCACTAGAGCACAGGCTCAATAGCTGTGACACCCAGGCTAGTTGCTCTTTAGCATGTGGGATCTTCCTGGATCAGGGATTGAACCCATGTCTCCTGCATTGGCAGGCAGAGTCTTTACCACTGAACCACCAAAATTATCACCTTTGATAATTTACACTCTCCCCCACTCAAGCCATTATATTTTTAGTAAACAATTTCAACAGTTCTCTATTTGTAAATGGAGATTTGGAAACAAACATACTATCATTCTACATTATTTTTTCTTATATTTCTCATATAAAAACATCATGAAAATACTTCTAAGCCTCCTGCCAAAATAATTTTTAAAAGTTGAATAATTTTTGCCTTTAAGAAGTACCCAGTTTACTTAACTACTTCTTGTTGATGGATATTCCAAAAGTTCCCAGGTTTCTGATGCTACAAAAGATGCCAAAATATCCCCTGTATATTTTTTACACAGTGATATTTTACTATCTTTAGATTCCTGTATAAAGTGGGATTTTTGAGTAATGAATTTATGTGTGCTCAGCTGCTTCTGTTGTGCCTGACTCTTTGCAACCCCATGGACTGTAGCCTGCCAGGCTCCTCTGCTCATGTAATGTTTGAGGCAGAAATAATGGAGTAGTTTGCCATTTTCTGCTCCATGGGATCTTCCCAACCCAGGGATCAAACCTGAGTCTCTTGCATCTCCTACATTGGCAGTCAGATTCTTTACCAACTGCACCACCTGGGAAGCAAGCAAAGGATTTATAATTTAAGCTTAATATCTATCATCAGATTGCTTTAAGGAACTACTTTACCAATGCACAGTTCTAATAGCAGTATGTGAGAATGCTGCTTTCCTAATATTCTTGCAAAAGCTGCTGATGTTTTTTCAATTTTTTCAAATGGTGAAAAGTCTATTACATTTTTTCTTTTATTAAATTGCTTTGACAGCCTCTAATATTGAGTGTTAGTCTCTCAGTCATGTCTGACTCTTTCCAATCTCCTGGACTATAGCCTGTCAGGCTTATTTCTCCATGGAATTTTCCAGAATACTGGAGTAGGTAGCCATTCCCTTCTCCAGGAGATCTTTCCAGCCAAGGGATCAAATCCGGGTCCCTGAATTACAGGAAGATTCTTTACCACCCGAGACACAAGGGAAGCCTCTGCTGCTGCTGCTGCTAAGTCACTTCGGTCGTGTCCGACTCTGTGCGACCCCACTGACTGGCTAATTTTTCTGTGGTCTACTGGTAGCTTGGGGATTACTTGGATATTCAATTGCTTTGCCATTTTTTTTTTTTTTAATCAGACTCTATCTTTTCTCTTAATTCATAGCAGGTGTTTGGACAATATAAATTACCAATTTTTTATTTCTATTATTTGTTAATCACAATTCTTTTAAGCTACATATAGTATAATTTTAAAGAATGCAAAACTTTGTATAGTCAAATATGTATTTTATTGTGGCTGGGTTTATCCTCTTATTTCTAAATTTCACATCCCCTAACACACACTTTTATTTCATTAACATTTAATATTTACCTTTCATTTTTTTAAGTGTTTAGCCATTCATACAATTTAAATTCATCTCTCTCCAATATGAAATAAAATTTTAAACACATTTTTTCAGATGTATAGCATTTTTTTCAGCATAAGTACTACTCTAATAGACATGAAATACTATCATGTTCTAAATTAAATCTACATGAAACCTAGAATCTAATTTTGAATTCTGCATCCTCTATCTTTTTGAAAAAAACTTTTTATTACTATTGAAATAATTTTTAATTTGCTTAAACACATGAAACAACAGACTGGTTTCAAATAGGAAAAGGAGTACCTCAAGGCTGTATATTGTCACCCTGCTTATTTAACTGATATGCAGAGTACAGCATGAGAAGCGCTGGGCTGGAGGAAGCACAGGCTGAAATCAAGATTGCTGGGAAAAATATCAATAACCACAGATATGCAGGTAACACCACCCTTATGACAGAAAGTGAAGAAGAACTAAAGAGCCTCTTGATGAAAGTGAAACAGGAGAGTGAAAAAGTTGGCTTAAAGCTCAACATTCACAAAACCAAGATCATGGCATCCAGTCCCATCACTTCATGGCAAATAGATGGGGAAACAGTGCCTGACTTTATTCCTCTGGGCTTCAAAATCACTGCAGATGGTGATTGTAGCCATGAAATTAAAAGACGCTTACTCCTTGGAAGGAAAGTTATGACCAACCTAGAGAGCATATTGAAAAGCAGAGACATTACTTTGTCAGCAAAGGTCCATCTAGTCAAGGCTATGGTTTTTCCAGTGGTCATGTATGGACGTGAAAGTTGGACTATAAAGAAAGCTGACCACCGAAGAATTAATGTTTTTGAACTGTGATGTTGGAGAAGACTCTTGGGAGTCTTGGACTGCAAGGAGATTCACACAGTCCATCCTAAAGGAGATCAGTCCTGGATGTTCATTGGAGGGGCTGATGTTGAAGCTGAAACTCTGATAATCTGGCCACCTCATGCAAAGAGCAAACTCATTTGAGAAGACCCTGATGCTGGGAAAGATTGAGGGCAGAGGAAAAGGGCACGACAGAGGATGAGATGGTTGGCTGACATCTCCAGCTCAATGGACATGGGTTTGGGTGAACTCCAGGAGTTGGTGATGGACAGGAAGGACTGGTGTGCTGTGGTTCATGGGGTTGCAAAGAATTGCAAATGACTGAGCAACTGAACTGAAACATATTATTTAATAATAATGAAAAACATTAATTATTTAGCCTTTACTATAAGACTATAAAATTATCTTCAGTTCAGTTCAGTTCAGTTCAGTCGCTCAGTTGTGTCCGACTCTTTGTAATGCCATGAATTGCAACATGCCAGACCTCCCTGTCCATTACCAACTCTTGGAGTTCACCCAAACCCATGTCCATTGAATCAGTGATGCCATCCAAACACCTCATCCCCTGCCACCCCTATCTCCTCCTGCCTTCAGTCTTTCCCAGCATGAGGATCTTGGCCAATGAGTCAGCCATTTGCATCAGGTGGCCAAAGCATTGGCCTTCAGCTTCATCATCAGTCTTTCCAGTGAATATTCAGGGTTGATTTCCTTGACGTAAAAATGGAGGTATAAACTAGAGTTGCATAATTTCACTTTCTCTCAGCTCTTTATATATATCATATCATATATGCCATTGTATGTTTTATGATCTTCACAAGATCAATTGTGTGGGCTATAGTCCATAGGGTCACAAAGAGTTGGACAGGACTTAGCAAGTAAAGAACAACACAGACTCATTTTTACTTATATTCAATTTAGAGGTGGTGTTATTATTTTCAGTTTCTCCAAGTGAACTACATATATAGAAAATGTTTCAAGTATCTCTTAATCACTTTTAACAACAGCAGTATATTTTTAACCACTATATATAGTAAAAGCCTGGGTCTCCATGGCAAACACATTGTCAGTTTGCTTCAGTTAAGTTCAGTTCAGTCACTCAGTCAAGTCTGACTCTTTGTGACCCCCTGGACTGCAACACCCAGGCTTTCTGTCCATCATCAACTCCTGGAGTTTACTCAAACTCATCTCCATTGGGTCAGTGATGCCATCCAACCATCTCATCCTCTGTCATCCCTTCTCCTTCTGCCTTCAATCTTTCCCAGCATCAGGGTCTTTCCCAAGGAGTCAGTTCTTCCCATCAGGTGACCAAAGCATTGGAGTTTCAGCTTCAGCATCAGTCTTTCCAATGAATATTCAGAACTTATTTCCTTTAGGATATACTGGTTGGATCTCCTTGCTATCCAAGGGACTCTCAGGAGTCTTCTTTTTTTTAATATAAATTTATTTATTTTAATTGGAAGTTAATTACTTTACAATATTGTATTGGTTTTGCCATACATCAACATGAATCCACCACGGGTATACACGTGTTCCCCATCTTGAACCCCCCTCCCACCTCCCTCCCTGTTCCATCCCTCTGGGTCATCCCAGTGCACTAGTCCCAAGCATCCTGTATCATGCATCGAACCTGACTGAACACCACAGTTCAAAAGCATCAGTTCTTCAGTGCTCAGCTTTCTTTATAGTCCATCTCTCACATCCATACATGACTACTGGAAAAACCATAGCCTTGACTAAATGAGCCTTTGTTGGCAAAGTAATGTCTCTGCTTTTTAATAGGCTGTCGAGGATGGTCATAGCTTTTCTTCCAAGGAACAAGTGTCTTTCAATTTTGTGACTGCAATCACCATCTGTAGTGATTTTGGAGCCCCCCAAAATAAAGTCTCTCACTAGTTCCACTGTTTCACCATCTATTTTCCATAAAGTGATGGGACCAGATGCCATGATCTTAACTTTCTGAATGTTGAGTTTAGGCCAACTTTTTCACCCTCCTCTTTCAATTTCATCAAGAGACTTTTTAGTTCTTCTTCACTTTTCTGCCTTAAGGGTCGTATCTGAGGTTATTGATATTTCTCCCGGCAACCTTGATTCTAGCTCATGCTTCATCCAGTCCAGCATTTCTCATGATGTACTCTGCATATCAATTAAATAAGCAGAGTGACAATTTATAGCCTTGATGTACTCTTTTCCCATTTTGGAACCAGTCTGTTGTTCCATGTCCAGTTTTAACTATTTGCTTGGTCACAAGAAAAATTAGCAAGATTGTCCTCAGGCCAAGTGCAATTAGACAAATTGTTCCTGTCTCTCATTTCAGTGCTAACCCCTCTTCCCACCCTCTGTGGTTCTTCATTAAGCTCCTTCTATATTCCTCACTCTCATGACGTTTTCCCTCTCTTCTCTGTAACATTTGCTCTAGGGAAACTGAAATGGAAAAGAGGAGAGAATTCATTTTCAGTGCAGGCATTTGCAGAAGAGTAGCATTTCACAGAACTCAGAGCCCAAGAGTGCAGGTGGAAACACAGATTTAAAACTAAACAATATCTGAAGAGTTAAATTATCTTTTTTTAAAGTTTGCCTTTTCTCCCTCAAAAGAGTGAAGAATGATTTTCTAAATTATAGTAAAAATGAGAATGGAGGATTTTGACATTAATTTTCTCTGTTAGGCCTTGCATCTACAATCTCTGTAATATACTATAATTCCCTTTTCAGTGCTTTTAAAATTAGTAGTCCCTTTAATTTGTCATATGTAAATTATCTTATTCATCCTCACAATGACCCACAATATGTATTTTGGAGCCAATAAACAAAGCGGAAAAAATGACTCACACATGCTGACATTGAATTGTGAACTCCAAGCAGATTCCTCTACTGAGTCACAGGGCAATTCTTTGTGACATTTCCAACAGAAATTCTCTCTGGATATTTCAAATATAACATTTCTAAAGTGATTTCCACTGCTCATTTTCCCTCCACTTTTTTCTTCCCACTTTTTTTTTTACCTCTGAAACTCATTCAGATGTCATCATTTTCTGACTAGTTTTATTTTCCTGTTTTGTCAAAAACTGTTAAGAATATGTAATAAAGGATCGATTTTTCATGAAGGCATATTAATACAAGTACTGTAAAAAATGTGCATCACTAACACATATATATGGAATTTAGAAAGATGGCCATGATGACCCTGTATGCGAGACAGCAAAAGAGACACAAATGTGTAGAGCGGACTTTTGGACTCTGAGGGACAGGGCGAGGGTGGGATGATTTGGGTGAATGGCATTGAAACATGTATACTATCATGTAAGAAAAGAATCACCAGTCTATGTCCGATGCAGGATACAGGATGCTTGGGGCTGGTGCACGGGGATGACCCAAAGAGATGTTATGGGGAGGGAAGTGGGAGGGGGGTTCATGTTTGGGAATGCACGTACACCCATGGTGGATTCATGTCAATGTATGGCAAAACCAACACAGTATTGTAAAGTAAAATAAAGTAAAAATAAAAAAAAAAAAGAATGCACAGCAAAGATTAAATAGACCCTACAAATGAATATGAATGAAGAGAGGTAATGGGGAGACAAGTGCAATAGCACCCCCACCAGGATTTTCTCAATTAGACATTATTCTTGGACATCAAGCATTTTTAACGTTTTGAAATATAACAATTGGTATTATTCCCTTTCCTTCAAATTCAGTATTGAATAGCTTTCCTCAGTGATAATTTCAGATTTGCATATTTTCTGAGGTTTAGAATTATTCCACACAGTTTAGAAGCAGATTTATTAATATGTATAGCAATGTGAGATTATTTTATGAGAAGTTAGAGAAGAGACATGCCCTTTCTCTTATAGCACTGAAGTACCTATAAATGTCTCAGCTGGGTGGGAGTAAGTTGTTTACAAAACTCTTGCATACAACTTAGAAAACAGAAACTGCATAAGATACAAATGGGGACTCAAGTGCTCCTGGAAAGTATTAAAATACTTATTATGGTGCATCTAATCTCTATTTGAAGACTGTCATTTCTCTAAAGCGTAGCCATAAACCAAATTAACTCCAAGTGATGTTTCAGATGGGAAGCTGTGTTTATGTGTTTATGCTTAATTATGTCTTCAGCTCTGGGTGAAAACACCCACCCAGGCAAGCTCATTTCCACCTCTGCCTCCTTATGTAAGTTAATTATGTAACTAGAGTAAAACCTGGCCCACCATTCAAAGAATGTTTGTCTAAGTAAACACCACATCCTATAAACTCCTACAATCTTCTGATTCCTGTCAATAAAACTTATGCTGTTTTATTTATTTTTATTTTATTTTTTATAACTACTCTTTGATGCAGTTGACAAAATTTTCAAGTCTTTAAATTGTAAAAATTGATGCACACTTATATCAAAATTTGAAAAATTCAGAATATTATTGCAAATAATATATAAAACTCTTCTATCAATTGAAGAGATGTTATTTTCAGAATCTGTCCAGTCATGAACCTTCCCTGTCACTTTTTCATAATACTGTCTGCCCACCTTCTTTCCACCCCTTTCTTTCATGTTCTCTCTCACTCTCTTCTCTGTCATATTTTTTTCTTTTTGCACATCCTTCTCTGGCAATATTTTTCTTTCTTGGATATTCTTTAATTTTCTTTCTCAATCAAATTGTTGCTGTTCTCTCTCTCTGACTCTACACACACACACACACACACACACACACGTGTGTGTACAAACACACAAGATTACTGTTTACATAGAAGAACTACAATTGACTTCATAAAAACCCTAATCATTTCCTTTTGGGGTTACATCTAGATTTTTTAAGTCGCTACTTTTAGTGGAACAATCCACGCAGTTTGTCTTCTAACTGCATTTTCTGATATGCTCAAAAACTGTTTCTTTTTTTAAAGTAATTTTTATTTTTTTTTATTTATTTTAATTTTTTTGAAGTATACATACTTTACAATGTTGTGTTAGTTTCTACTATACAGCAAGGTGAATCAGCTCTATGTATGGACATATCTCCTTTTTAAATTTCTATCCCATTTGGATAATCATAGAACACTGAGAAGAAAATGGCAACTCACTCCAGTGTTCTTGCCTGGAGAATCCCAGGGACGGCGGAGCCTGGTGGGCTGCCGTCTATGGGGTCGCACAGAGTTGGACACGACTGAAGCAACTTAGCAGCAGCAGAGCACTGAGTAGAGGTCCCTGAGCTACACAGTAGGTTCTCATTAGATAACTATATTTCATACATAGCACCAATAGTTTATATATGTCAATCCCAATCTCCCAATTCATCCCACTTCTCCCCACATTTCCTCCTTTGGTATCCATACATTTGTTTTCTATATCTACGTCTCTATGTCTGTGAAAACTAATATTTCTTAAACATTATTACCACAGTTCCTACTTTCATGTATTGCTCCTTACATAGAGTAAATTTAACAAAACAAAACTGGGTGATGATCGTAAGCAAGTTTATTTATGCTTACTTTCAAAGGTAATATTACTAGCTAGCATTTCATCATGAGGAGGAGCATTTGTTGTTATTTTGGGGCAATTATATGTTCTCACCTTAAAGAAGTAGCTTCTATTATTAGTCTTTTGATTTGTTCCCTTTGTTGTTTATAGTTTTAGATTTTGGAATTTATTCAACACATTTTAACATTAACTAATAACATTGGAGATTTTTATTAGCTGTACAGTAAATAGCTTATCTTAATATAGGTGAAATATTGTTTCAATATAGGTTATAAATTCTTTTAAAATATTTTTTAAATTAATAAAAATAAATAATAATATCATGATATTATACAAGGCACACTTGTATCACTAAAAGTATCTGATTTTCTTAATATTATGTTTATTATTATAAAATAATAAATAAATATAAATTATCTTTAACATAATAGAACCAATTATTATTCTATATGGAATTTATATATTCCAAAGATTGATTTTTATTTGACTTTTATTTTGCTAAATATGAAGTTCTCTATCTTTAACTTTTAAAATAAGGATTAAAAGGTCGGTCATGATCTTTATAGACTTTTACTAAAAAATGCCATTGTAAATAAAGGTCTGAAATACTAAAAATGTGCTTCTAAATATATCCATGCATAAGTGTGAGTGTGTGTTTGTGTAGAGTAAGAGAGAGAGAGAGAGAACACCAACAAATGAGACTGGGTAAGAAAATTAAAGAATGCCCAAGAAAGAAAAAGACTGCAAGAGAAAAATATGGAAAAAGAAAGATTTCTCATGATATAACACATCCTGAGCTACTTTATTTTAGATTCTATGATTTAAAGTAAAAGATAATTACTCAGTGGAAAACCATTTGAGCTGGTACTCTTATAAAGCAACAGTTAAAACTGGACATGGAACCATGGACTGGTTCTGAATTGGGAAAGGAGTACATCAAGGCTGTATACTGTCACCCTGCTTATGTGATTTATATGCAGAGTACATTATGCAAAATGTCAGGCTGGATGAAGCACAAGCTGGAATCAAGATTGCAAGGAGAAATATTGATAACCTCAGATACGCAGATGACACCACCCTTATGGCAGAAAGCTAAGAGGAACTAAAGAACCTCTTGATGAAACTGAAAGAGGAGAGTGAAAAATCTGGCTTAAAATTCAACATTCAAAAAACTGAAATCATGGCATCTGGTCTCATCACTTCATGGCAAATATATGTGGAAACAATGGAAACAGTGACAGACTTTATTTTCTTGGGCTCCAAAATCACTGCAAATGCTGACCACAGCCATGAAATTAAAAGACGCTTGATGGACAGGGAAGCCTGGCATACCCCACAGTCCGTGGGGTCACAAAGAGTCAGACACAGCTGAGCAACTAAACTGACTGACTGCTGCTTGGAAGAAAATTGTAAGAAATCTACACAGCATATTCAAAAGCAGAGACATTACTTTGCCAACAAAGGTTCGTCTAGTCAAAGCTATGGTTTTTCTGGTAGTTGTGTATGGATGTGAGAGTTGGACTGTGAAGAAGGCTGAGTGCTGAACAATTGATGCTTTTGAACTGTGGTGTTGGAGAAGACTCTTGAGAGTCTTTTGGATAGCTAGGAGATCAAACCAGTCAATCCTAAAGGAAATCAGTCTTGAATATTCATTGGAAGGACTGATGCTGAAGCTGAAGCTCCAATAGTTTGGCCACCTGATGTGATGAACTGACTCATTAGAAGAGACCCTGATGCTGGGAAAGATTGAAGGCAGGAGGAGAAGGGGACAACAGAAGACAAAATGGTTAGATGGCATCAACAACTCCATGGACTTGATTTTGAGCAAGCTCTGGGAATTGGTGATGGACAGGGAAGCCTGGTGTGGTGCAGTCCATGAGGTTGCAACAGTCAGACATGAGTGAGCAACTCAAATGAACTGAACTGAACTCGTAAATATGTAAGTCAATCTTAGATTCTCTGCCTAGATTAGACAAACACACATACATACCTATAACTATGGCATGCACATGCATGCTCAGTGGCTTCAGTTGTGTCTGAGTCTTTGTGACCCCAGGGACCAGAGCCCACTGGGCTCCTCTGTCCATGGGACATTGTGGCAAGGGTACTGGAGTGAAATGCCATACCCTCCACCAGGGGATCTTCCTAACCCAAGGATTGAACCCATGTCTCCTGCCTCTCCCGCATTGCAGGCAGTTTCTTTACCGCTGAGTCACTGGAGAAACCTACATCTAATGTATACTATATTTATAATAGACAATATTACATTCATGGTGTTGATTGATTTACTTATAACTGTCTTTATTTTTAAATTTTGCATTCACCAATGTTCTCTTCCTTCCTCTGATATTTTTAGGTTGATACAGTTTCTTTTGTTTCAACTTTTCTTTTTCTATTTTCAAACTTAAAATTATTTTTTCTTTCCAACAATTGCAATTTCATTAAAATGTGTCTAGATCTGACTATATTTTCAATGCTACCCAAAATTAGTCTGTGTATAAAAATCTGGGAAATTATCCATCATTTATATCTTTAAATACTCCCTCTTGCCCATTCTCTATTCTCTTTCCATACAAATGAGAGTGTTCCCAAGACAAAAGCCACAGTCTTTTAAAAAAATTCTGGTTTCAGCAATGGCATTCTGTCATTTCCATGGTACTCTATTTTATTAAAAGTTAGTGAAATAAGTCTAATAAGTCTAATAATAAGTCAAATAAGCCTAATAATATCTGCCTAAACTCAAGGGGTAGATATTACACAAGGATACAAATTCAGGACATGGTGATCATCGGGGAATCATTATAGAGATTGCCTACCACAGTAATTAACACACCGAATATTAATTTCTCTGAATTACATGGCTCATTCACATATTCTTGTATTTATAAAATTGATTTTTTGCAGCTTATCTGATCAAATGTGTAATAATTTTATTGTAAAAGAAAAAATCAATTTCAAATGTTTAGATTACAAAGTTTCACAGGTAGCAAGTTAACACTATTGCATAAACTCTTCATATCATGTCTTTGTTTTTAACAGATCTGATCTCTCAAAGGCTGAGGGAATTTTATTATTCTTGGCAAATATCAGATATTCACAAAGGCACAGTTGTATTGCTAAAAGTATCTGATTTTCTTAATATCATGTATTTCACTTGTGGTAGAGTAATTTATTTAGATATTAATTTGAGTCCTGTTCACCAGCTCCCCAGGCACATGCCTCCTGCCATTCTCTGAAAGAAACCACAGAATTAACCTGAAGCGGCTTGACAGTAACTTGAAGCTTCTGATGAAAGACCTAAGACCAAATTTAGTTGGGTTTCACTAGTGCTTTATTTCTAGCACAGAGGACATAAAAGTATATTTATGATCAGATTTGTGGGAATATTAAGTCTACTATCACATTTGATGAAATAAATGAATGGAAAATGTATAACAAACTCTGATAAGTACAGAGGACACAGGGTGTGGTGAATGCACCTTGGAGCTAGAGGGTGGGGCCTGTGGCTCTGAACAGTGACCTATCAGTGATGATGTTTATTATAATTTGAGATCTAAGATCAGGGACTTCCCTGGTGGTCCAGTAGCTAAAACTCCACACTCCCAGTGCAGGGAGGCTAGGTTAGATCCCTGGTCAGGAAACTAGATCCCACATGCTGCAATTCAGAGTTTACATGCTGCACCAGAAGAAAGATCCCATGTGCCTCAACTAAGAGCTGATGCAGCCAAATAAATAACTAAATTTATTTATTTATAAATATTTATTAAACAGTAATTATGTGTTTAAAATATTATTTTAAAATATAAGATCTTAATATAGAATTGGGATATAAAACTCTCATAATGACAGATTAAAATTTTTATACGACTGTTCAGGTGCAGGCACAGTTTGTTTGGTTTATTTGTATATGTTATTCTTTTTACCATGATATTTTAGCTCTCCTATGATTCCAGTCCAAGAATCACTTATGTTATATAAATGGAGTTTTATCTAAAATTGCAATTATTTCAAAGCACTACAAGCAGAATGCCCAGTCAGTCATTAAAGTTGGCATATTCTGAGACAAAGAACATGACCCTTTAAAGTTTTTCCTAAAAACATCATTGGTTATAAATGTCTAAAATATTAAATATGTCCCTTTAAATATGTTTCAGTCTATCTTTTGCTTATTCTTAACTGTGGATTTAATAAGTGAAAAATTAAGGAGGACATCATGATAAGATTTTGCTAATAAATCTGAGTAACTAATGTTGAATAATAGAGTGTTGTAAAATAGTATAAACTTAGATGATTGGACTAGATTCCTATTGTTGCTGCTACAAAGTACCACCAATTTTGTAACATCTTACAGTTCTGTAGGCTAGAAAACTCACTGGGCTAAAATCCAGTTGTTGGCAGGGCTTTGTTCCACTTTGGCAGTTCTAGGGGAGAAGCCTTTTCTTGGCCTTTCTGGCTTTGAGAGATGGTATCCATTCCAAACCTAGTGGCCCTCCTCCTCCAACTTCAGAATCATCAGGAAAGGATGAAGCACTGTTCACAGGGTATCATGCTGACCTCTGCTCCTGTCATCCTGTCTTTTCTGACTTGAACACTTCTGCCTCCCTCTGCACTATAAAAAACCAGTGTGATTACTTGGGGCCCACCAGGATAATCCATTATAATCTCCCTGTTTTATTTTATTTCATTCTTTTTTATCAAAAAATAGAGTTGTATTAAGGCAATGTGACATACTGGCATTAAGCACTATACCATTTGACAAGGCGTCCTTTCAAAAGTGAGCCCCAGCATACAATTATATAGCTTCCCCACTAATCTTTAATGTCTATGGCTACTTAATTTAATCCTAACGATTGAGTAACATGTTCTTTCTACCACACACTGAACATTCACTTCAGTTCATCATAGAAGCTCTTCTAAATGTAAGAATGGCGTCAGGTGCTTGGCTGACAGTCACTAAGTACCTGATGACAATGGTGCCAGATACACTGAGCAGCTGCCTGACCAACTGTCCCTGGACCCCCAAACCTGGGAGGGGAGAGGGGAGGAGTGTCCCAAGATGGCAAAGAGGCTGAAAGAAATGGAACTGAGCCTCTTCATCAGGAGTGTCCATGGTGACCTTAGCTCCCCGTCTTAGGCATGCCATACAGACACCTGGGCTCTTTTGTCTGGTGGCCAATATGGGCTGCTCCTGGGCTGAATGGGCTACTGTGAAACACAGGGGTACCAGTATCAGATCTGAGTAACAACAGCCAAGGTAACTCTGCTCACATGACTCTAAGCCCTTTGTAAAATTAATAGAGTTACTTCTCAAAATCATAAGGTGGGTATTATCATCACCCTCCAGTTAGAATCACGGAGAGAGCTCATTTATTTGCTGACGTGGATCCAGGATTTGAATCTGTTACCAAGTACAAGCTGGCTGTTCTCACCATGAGATAGGCTGATAAATCCAGGAGATGAGGTGTTGAGGCAAGGAGTAAGACTTTATTAGAAAAGTGAGCTGACTGAGAAGATGGCAGACTAGTGTCCCAAAATAAGCCATCTTGTTGAGGTCTGGATACCAGGTTCTTTTGTGGATCAGAGATGGGGAGAGATGAGGAAACAAAGTAAAAAGACCAATTAATTCCTGCAAGTATCTCCTAGAATGGCAAGCCTCAAGCAGGGGGATACGTTAGTTTCACTTCCTTAAAGTCCTTCACAGGTGGGCAGGCTCAGATTATCTCACTGAGGCAGGCCACTGTTGTTATTCAGTGGTGTCCATCACTTAGACCCCAGGGACTGCAGAACATCAGGTTTCCCTGAACTTCATTAACTCTAGGAGTTTACTCAAACTCATGTCCACTGAGTCATGATGCTGTCCAAAAATCTCATCCCCTGCTGTCCATTTCACCTGCTGCCTTCAATCTTTCCCAGCATCAGGTCTTTTCTAATGAGTCAGCTCTTTGCCTCAGGTGGCCAAAGGATTGGAGCTTCAGCTTCAGCATCAGTCTTTCCAATGAATATTCAGAGTTGATTTCCTTAAAAATAAGGGTTAAAGTCACAGAAACGGATCCAGGATGAAATAAAGATTAACCCTTCCCAGTTACAAAACCAGGTTGTTTTGGTCTAAGCGTTGCACCCAAAGGGCTAGGGGAATGGGATGGAGCTCCCTGTCCAGTGTGCATGTGTGCTAAGTTGCTTCAGCTGTGCCTGACTCTTTGCAACCCCATGGACTGTAGCCCACCAGGCTCCCCTGTCCATGGGATTCTCCAGGCAAGAATATGGTGGATTCTTTACCACTAGCACCACCTGAGAAGCCCTGGTCAGCAGATAAAGCCAAGGCGCAAGCACAATGAGGCAGTTTTGACTCTCCCAGAAGCTGGCTCAGCACAGCCAGACTCTGGCCCATGGCTCCCCAGGCCTGGCTGGGGCTCTCTGTTGCAGACAGGCCCAGACTTTGTCTCTACTTACTTCCCTAGTCTTCCCTGAGCCGAACTCTTTTTCCTGTCAGCCCTGCAGCTCTGACTTTTATTCACCCCCTGGACATTTCCTACCCCAGTAAACCAAGTGTGCATGCTAAGTCACTAGCCAGGCTCCTCCGTCCATGGAATTCTCCAGGCAAGAACACTGGAGTGGGTTGCCATTTCCTTCTCCAGGGGATCAAACCTGTGTCTCATGTCTCTTGCAATGGCAGGCAGAATCTTTATCATTAGTGCTACCTGGGAAACCCTATTAAACCAGGCAGTCCTGAATCACCCAGTTCTCAGCTCCTTACCCGCCTTGAGAACCATGGAGACCTGTAGTTTCCAACAAGGAACATATCAGCTGCCTCTGCAGGACAGGACAGTTCTTTCACTGTGCACCCATAGCTTCCTCTTTCCTGGAGAAAAAGAAAGGGTTTTAGTTACCAAACAAAACCTGGATTTGCTTACATGTGTGTAGTGAAGCCAATCTACTGATGCCAGGTTGCAGTGAAGGAAAGCACAGTGTTTATTATAGGATTCCAAGCAAGGAGTCCAGGGAAACTAGTGCTGGGAAAGTGTGAAGGTTTTGGGAAAGCATTCTGAAAGGCCAGGTGAGGAAAGGGGATCACAGGGTATGTGGTCAGCTCCTGCACAATTCTCTGATTGACTGATGGTGCGGTAGGAGGATGAGGTCACAGGGGTTTACATTGTTAGTCCTTAGGCTCCAGGAGGCCTGGGGCTGTGTGCTTATGGTCATCTTTCAAGTAGTTAAAAATTTCCTTTTGGTGGAGGTTTTCACATCTGTAAAACAACTCAGGAAATGCACTTCAGATACTGTCATCTGGGTATTTCAGAGAAGAGCTAAACAGAGGATATGGCTTGGGGAAGGCCTGGTAGGGTCCTGCTCGATTACATTAGTGACCCCTCTACCCTCACCTCTTAGCAACCTACTGCAAAGCCAGGAGTCCAACCCTGACAGCACCTGCCTACTGCTCTACCATCACCATCCTCTACCCCCCAACTCTGTTTAACAGACTTTCTGTTTCAGGCTGAGTGTCTTCATTTCGTGGAATAGGAAATGGCAACCCACTCCAGTGTTCCTGCCTGCAGCATTCCATGGACAGAAGAGCCTGGCAGGTTGCTGCATGTGGGGTTGCAAAAGCTGAATACAATCAAGTGACTAAGCACGCATGCAAGCAAGCCTGCACGTCTGCATTTTGAGCACCAAGTTCAACTTCTCCACTCTCCCGGCCAGTTCCAGGACCAGCTGTTCTGCCTGAAATGGACTATGGGAAGACAGAGGGGCTGTGAGAAGGCACTGGGACCACAGGGACCACAACATCCCTCTCACACCCTCTTCTTGCCATAACTGCAAATCTGAGAGCACCGAATCTTGAAGTCGGCCAATTAGCAGCCTACTTCAATGCTGTCATTCAACCTAAGATATTCATAGGTTCCGGGGATTAAGCCATGGATATGTTGGAAATGGAGGCATTGATCTGCCCACAAGAACGGTTTCAAGATAACTTTCAATTAGGAAGCATTAGTTACAGATTCTCATTTAGTGAAAATGTGCATTTATCAATACAGTGTTTATACTATTTGAAAACTGCAGGTCTTCTATTAATGATGTGACTTAAAAGTATGAAATAGTCCTTTAAGGCATAACTCTTAGGAAAGATTGTACTAAGAAATGTTACATGGACTATTATGAAAAAAAAAGGATAAAATATGAATTTTGAATATGTGTGTATTTGGGGTGTGAGCATGTCTGAATATGTGGACATGGTATGAGAGAGAAAGCATAAGAGAACAATAATGAAAGAGAAAGGAAATATATTTGGCAAGAACAATTTTTCATGAATTTTTTTCTAAGATAATATTTGATCCTTTTAAATCTCCGTGAAATGTCTTTAGGAAAGATTTGTTTAGATGCCTAATCATTTACAATGTTCTTTAATGGACATTTTTCTTTTACTTAAAAGCCGCCTTTGCAAATTTCTAACCAAAGATAATAACTGTATGAAATTATATGGCTCCCTTCTCTCTTTCTGCATTTTCTGTTTCCTGTCTGTGACACCGTCAGACCATTGCACTAAAACCAATAATTTTCCTTTCCAAAAGTATTTTCTTTTTCAAAAGAAAATCAACAGGAACTATTTCATACTCTCACTTGCTTATTCAAATTGGCTTACTGTATTCCATTTATATTAAGTTGGTTTATATCTCTGTGTGTGTATTTAATATAATATGCTACTGTTGTACTTCTAACACTTTTTATTTTTACAGGATAACAATTTAAAACAACAAACAGAATACTCGTTTGCATTAATAATAGCATTCTTCCCTACTGAGAACTCATCATTTAAATCTCTTATAAAAAAAATCATGATACTGAACTTACTCAAAAGAAGCTCCATCCACATACTTGTTCTTAATGTCCCTACTTTTACCCCTGTATCATTCCTTTCCTCAGTCTCAGAAATTTAGTCTATTATTTGAACTGTACCAGGTGGTAATATTTTTCTGGACTTAACCTGACAAGACAAATTTAATCATCTCTTACCCTTCGTGCATATATAACTCTACTTTCCATGCTGAGGGAGCTAGGTATGTCTTGCAATTGCTATATTATTAATAAAGTCTTGGGGACACTATTAATCAATGTCATTTTGATTTGACCTCCTAATATACTGTCTATCAAAACCCTGTTTACTTTTTCCACCACACATGTGTCAAGATTGAACACTTCCTGCTATAAAACCTACTAGAGTTCACCCAAGTTAACTCTAATTCATTGTGTTACAACTTGTGTTTTATACAATACTTACCACATTTATAACTGTACCTTAAATTTATTTTACTAATATCTTTCTTCCTCCTGGGCTCATAAAAAGATTGTCCATTTTGTTCATCCTTGTCCTCTGGGGTTTAGCCTCATGGATGGAATAGAGAAGAGCTCCAAAATTTCTGAAGAGTCAAAAAAGAATGCAAGATGATTCTTATTTCCCTTTGGAAGCTTGGCATAGGGTAATTTGGCAGAGGTATTATGAGAACAGAGATGAGTAACTCTTTTCATTTTTATCATCTATCTTCTAGACTCTGCTGCCGCCAGTATTTTCCAAAAATATATATCAAAAATTCACGTATAAGATCAAGTCCTAAGAATCCAACTTAATTTTATGCCACTAGAAGGTAAAAGCTTCAAAAATTACCTGGGCTTGTGACACTTGAGTTCGATGCCTGCCTCTGCCTCCTTTGTTTGCATAGTGTTGAATATGGCACTTAACCTTCAATGGCTCAATATTAGCATCTGACGAACAAGAAGACTATATTTTGGGAAAGACTAAACAAGCTAATATAGCCCATATATTTTTTAAAACTTTTTGTTTCAATAAAGGTTCTTTTAATATTTGGCAATTTATATCTACTTCTTGAATCGTATTTGTCTAATTTTGATAGTGCTTAACTTATTCTTTACTTTTATGGAAACTATTATTCTATGATCTCTTTATGTATCTCACAAAAAAAGTTTTAAAGTCTTTATTAACATGCCCTAGATTTTCATTGTATAATTAAATGATTTATCTGATTTCTTGATTTGGGGGGACCATTTCTTTTCATCTTTTGTTTTGAAGCATGTTCTTGCAAAGCTTATTTATTTATTTATTTGAAGGAGAATTTGTTTTCTCTTTTCTTTGTCATTTTATGGTCATCTCCAACAGAACTTCTTTTGAACCATATTTTATACTGGGAGACCTTGCCTAGCATTCCCAAGTGATATGAAAAATTCAGTCCTTGAAACACTGTGCTTCCTGCCTCTGTGCCCAAGAACAGCCCAGCACCCTCCTCAGGGAAGAGGGGAGCTTTCGATTTCTCAGCTGCAGTTCTGGAAGTAGATTTCTCAGTTCCGGCTCTCCTAAATGATAGGAATATCTATCTCTCAGGGTCTGCTTTCCTCTGTAAGTTTCCTAATATCCCATTATAGCCCACATCTTCTTTCAGAATTCAAATTTCTGGCCATACTGACAGTTTAGTTTCTGGACTCAAAGGCCAAAAGGTTATGCTAACAGGCACTGCTTGTCATTCAATAATTTTATCCTATTTAATCTCTATCAGATGTCATTATATATATATATATATATATATATATATATATATATTTCCTATTCACCTTCTATGTTTGTAGCTGTGGTAGTGATGGGAAGACACAGAACAATGACATGAACAAGAAAGTTGATTAACCTTATTTATTAGTATTTTCTTTTTCATCCAGGCATCCCACAGGAAGCTCAAACTCACATTTGCACAGATATAAAAACAATACTTGCCCTTCTAGATAATGCACTATTGCAGTTTAAGTATCTGTGCCTACATATACTGAGGTATTGTGCCTGGAATCCTGGACTTGCCCTGAACTTCTCCTTTTCCTTCTGTAATTTACCAAAACAATGACTGAGTACAGAAGAACATAATTCTGAACTTGTCTTATATCGGAATCTTTCTTAATTCTCTTTGTTTTTATCTAGCTTGGATTCTCTTCATGCTTAATGCAAGGTAAACTTTTTACCCATGTACCAGTCCTAACTATTCACAGTGGGGTGGTCAATAAGTCAAAATTGATTTTTTTCTACTATTTATCATTATAAAGATGGCAGAGACCATTATTCTTGTGGACATAGGATGAACTTTATAAATGTTATTAACTCTAAGAGTTGGAAAAGATTGAATTTTGTCAAAAAAATTTGAGCTGCATTTATTCTAGTAAGCAATAAATATGTCACTTTTTAAAGCTGTATGCTAAAGATATAGAAATGCCCATTTGGCTATCATATACAATATTTGCCATTATAAATACATATATAATATCTAAACTATTGCTTCTATAGAGTTTTATACTGGTTTGTCCTTTAAAACTGCCACAGTCCATGACAATGCTCTTTAAGAAATATCTTTAGCTATATCAATATATTTATATCTATACATATACATGCTATAAATGTGTATTTTTATGACTTTAATTCTCATGACCTTTGATAAAGACAAAAACAAATAAATAAAGTTTTTTTTTAAGATAAGGAATCTGAAGTAGAGATTTCCCTCAGAAAGCCATGAGAAAATGTACTGCTGTTTCTTACCACTGCAACAGGTTTTAAATTTTGACTAACAAAATATACAAGAGTTTGCATGGGTGCATACATACAAATGCACCTGGACACACACACATACACACACACACACACACACACACACGACTCAATTTGACTTAGAATTAATCTAGATCTAGATTTTTAATAGATTAAGCAACCAACCTTCAGAAAATATGAATAACAGTGATATATTATATACTGCTTGTTGTACAGGGGCTTCCCTGATGGCTCATATGGTAAAGAATCTGCCTGCAAGTCAGGAGACTTGGGTTCAGCCAAAATTATGCTTTCAAATTTTCATGGTGGCTTAAGCAACTCTCTAAAATTAATGATTGTTCTCTCAAAAATTTACCAAAACCTTTGCTGAAAGATTGGAACTCCAACTTCTATTTTTTAAAATTTTCTACATGGGCTACACAGCTGGACATAAATAACATGCAATAGGTAATAATCAAATGTTGGTGACTAGTATCAATATTATTATTATTAAGGATGTAGTATCTGAGATACAGTCCATCAGTCTAAATAATTTAAGTGTTATTTATTATAAAATGCTTTATAATATATCTTCCCCCTCATAGATTGCAGTCTTGTCATGGTTAAGGGACTGGCATAACTCAATGAATCTATGAACCATCTCTGCAGGACCACCCAAGACAGACAGGTCATGGTGAAGAGTTCTGACAAAATGTGGTCCATTTGGAGAAGGAAATGGCAACCCATTTTAGTATTTTAGTCTAGAGAACACCATGAAGAGTATTAAAAAAAAAAAAAGATTTGGGACTGGAAGATGAGCCTCTCCAGGTCCTAAGGTGTCTAATAAGCTGAATGTTAGTCAGAGGGCAATTACTGATAGCTCCAGAAAAAATGAAGAGACTGGGCCAAAGTGGAAATGACACACATCTATGGATGTGTCTAGCCATGAAAGTAAACTCTTAGGCTGTAAAGAACAATACTTCATAGGAATCTGGAATGTTAGGTACATTAATCAAGGTGAATTGGAGGTTGTAAAACAGGAAATGGCAAGATTGAACACCAAATCTTAAGAATCAGTAAACTAAAATGGACAGAAATTAGGGAATTTAATTCAGATGACCATTATATCTACTACTGTGAGCAAGAATCCCTCAGAAAAAAAGGAGTAGCCTTGAGTAAAGAAAAAAAAAATCTGAAATGCAGAATTTGTGTTCAGTCTCAAAAACATCAGAATGATTTCAGTTCACTTCCAAGGTAAACCATTCAACATCATAGTAATCCAAGCCTCTGTGCACCAACCACTGATGCTGAAGAAGCTGAATTTGACCATTTCTATGAAGATCTACGAGATCGTCTCTAGCAGCAAAAAAGATGTCCTTTTCATCATGGTATGCAAATTAGGAATTTAAGAGATACCTGGAATAATTGCCACCCCGACCTCGGATGTGGGGTGTCTCCTCCTGGCCGCCCCTGACTTCGGACGCAGAGTGTCTCCTCCCGGCCGCCGCCCCTGACCTCGGATGTGGGGTAGCTCCTCTTGGCTGCCAACTCCTTATTACAAAATTCAGACTTAAATTGAAGAAAGTAGGGAAAACTGCTAGACCATTCAGGTATGACCTAAATCATAGTCCATTATGATTATGCAGTGGAAGTGAAAAATAGATTTAAGGGCCTAGATTTGATAGATAGAGTGCCTGATGAACTATGGAATGAGGTTTGTGACACTGTACAGGAGACAGGGATCAAGACCATCCCCATGGAAAAGAAATGCAAAAGAGCAAAATGACTGTCTGGGGAGGCCTTACAAATAGCTATGAAAAGAAGAGAGGAGAAAAGCAAAGGAGAAAAGGAAAGATATAAGCATCTGAATGCAGAGTTCCAAAGAATAGCAAGGAGAGATAAGAAAGCATTCTTCAGCGATCAATGCAAAGAAATAGAGGAAAACAACAGAATGGGAAAGACTAGAGATCTCTTCAAGAAAATTAGAGATACCAAGGGAACATTTCATGCAAAGATTGGCTCGATAAAGGACAGAAATGGTATGGATCTAACAGAAGCAGAAGATATTAAGGAGAGGTGCAAGAATACACGGAAGAACTGTACAAAAAAGATCTTCATGACCCAGATAATCATGATGATGTGATCACTAATCTAGAGCCAGACATCCTGGAATGTGAAGTCAAGTGGGCCTTAGAAAGCATCACTATGAACAAAGCTAGTGGAGGTGATGGAATTCCAGTTGAGCTGTTTCAAATCCTGAAAGATGATGCTGTGAGGGTGCTGCACTCAATATGCCAGCAAATTTGGAAGACTCAGCAGTGGCCACAGGACTGGAAAAGGTCAGTTTTCATTCCAATTCTAAGAAAAGAAATGCAAAAGAATGCTCAAACTACCACACAATTGCACTCATCTCACATGCTAGTAAAGTAATGCTCAAAATTCTCCAAGCCAGGCTTCAGCAATACGTGAACCGTGAACTCCCTGATGTTTAAGCTGGTTTTAGAAAAGGCAGAGGAACCAGAGATCAAATTGCCAACATCCGCTGGATCATGGAAAAAGCAAGAGAGTTCCAGAAAAACATCTACTTCTGCTTTATTGACTATGCCAAAGCCTTTGACTGTGTGGATCACAATCAACTGTGGAAAATTCTGAAAGTGTTGGGAATACCAGACCACCTAACCTGCCTCTTGAGAAATCTGTATGCAGGTCAGGAAGCAACAGTTAGAACTGGACATGGAACAACAGACTGGTTCCAAATAGGAAAAGGAGTACGTCAAGGCTATATATTGTCACCCTGCTTATTTAACTTCTATGCAGAGTACATCATGAGAAACCCTGGGCTGGAAGAAACACAAGCTGGAATCAAGATTGCCGGGAGAAATATCAATAACCTCAGATATGCAGATGACACCACCCTTATGGCAGAAAGTGAAGAGGAGCTAAAAAGCCTCTTGATGAAAGTGAAAGAGGAGAGCGAAAAGTTGGCTTAAAGCTCAACATTCAGAAAACGAAGATCATGGCATCCGGTCCCATCACTTCATGGGAAATACATGGGGAAACAGTGGAAACAGTGTCAGACTTCATTTTTTTGGGTTCCAAAATCACTGCAGATGGTGACTGAAGCCATGAAATTAAAAGACGCTTACTCCTTGGAAGAAAAGTTATGAACAACCTAGATACTATATTCAAAAGCAGAGACATTACTTTGCTGACTAAGGTCAGGCTAGTTAAGGCTATGGTTTTTCCTGTGGTCATGTATGGATGTGAGAGTTGGACTGTGAAGAAGGCTGAGTGCCGAAGAATTGATGCTTTTGAACTAAGGTGTTGGAGAAGACTCTTGGGAGTCCCTTGGACTGCAAGGAGATCCAACCAGTCCATTCTGAAGGAGATCAACCCTGGGATTTCTTTGGAAGGAATGATGCTGAAGCTGAACCTCCAGTACTTTGGACATCTCATGCGAAGAGCTGACTCATTGGAAAAGTCTCTGATGCTGGGAGGGATTGGGGGCAGGAGGAGAAGGGGACGACAGAGGATGAGATGGCTGGATGGCATCACAGACTTGATGGACGTGAGTCTTAGTGAACTCCGGGAGATGGTGATGAACAAGGAGGCCTGGCGTGCTGCGATTCATGGGGTTGCAAAGAGTCGGACACGGCTGAGCGACTGAACTGAACTGAACTGGAATAATTGATAAGTTTGGCCTTGGAGTACAAAATGAAGGAGGGCAAAGGCTAACAAAGTCTTGTCAAGAGAACACACTGGTCATAGCCAACACTCTTTTCCAACAAGATGACTTTTCCACGAGATGACTTTTCCAAGAGATGACTCTCTATATAGAGTATACGTAGAGTATATGTTTACCTTACGGTAAACATCAAAATCATATTGATTATGTAATTTGCAGCCAAAGATGGATAAGATCTATGCAGCCAGTAAAAACTAGACTGTAGCTGACTGTGGTTAGATTATGAGCTCCTTATTTCAAAATTTAGGGTTAGATTGGAGAAAGTAGGGATATTCACTAGGCCATTCAGTTATTGTTTTTGTTGTTCAGTTATTCAGTAGTGTCTGACTCTTTGCAATGCTGTAGATTGCAGCACACCATGCTTCCTAACCAAATTCCTTCATTATCTCCAGGAGTTTGTAGAAAGAGTGCTTGAAGAACTATGGATGGAGGTTCATAACATCCTACAGGAAGCAGTGACCAAAACGATCCCAAAGGAAAAAGAAATGCAAGAAGACAAACTAAATGTCTGAAGAGACTTTCCAAATAACCAAGAAGAGAAGCAAAAAGCAAAGGAGAAAGGGAAAGATATACCCACCTGAATGCAAGGTCCAAAAAATGGCAAGAGGAGGTAAGAAGGTCTTAAATGAGCAATGCAAAGTAGTAGAGGAAAGCAATAGAATGAGAAAGACTAGAGATCTCTTCAAGAAAATTAGAGATATCAAGGGAGTATTTCATGCAAGAATGGGCATGATAAAGGACAGAAACTGTAGGGACCTAACAGAAACAGAAGAGATTAGGAAGAGGTATCAAGGTTGTTTTCCATGTAATTGAAATTTTCTATTTTTTACTGACCCAGTATCCATTTTGAAAAGAGTAACCTGATTTCTTCTAAGGAATTAGTGCCTTTACTTGGACAAAGGATGAAAAACTTACATTAGACCAAACTGACTCATTCTCCTGGGATTTTCAATCTTAAGACATATGATTCAGTGATGCAGCAAATAAAACAGAAGTTCATTATTTATGGCTGAGGCTCCCTAGTGGGATTGTTGAGTAATTTTTTATCCATGGCTCATAGAAGAACATAATGTACAGTTTTGCTAATCCTTGCTCTGTATTCTCCCTCTCAATTATATAAAATAGTTGATATTTTCAATCCAATTATTTTTCCAAACAAGTTAACCTAGGTAAATTTCCATTGTTTGCAACAGTAAACATTAATTCATATACTCATAAACTTTGTGATTAGAGTTTATTAGGAAAAAAATCACATTAAGCTTTGATTTTTTGTTGGATTATATCTGATTAACAATGCTGTGACAGCTTCAAGTGGACAGCAAAGGGGCTCAGTCATACATATAGAGAAAAATTTATATATATGAAAATTCTACTTCTTGTGTCATGTTGAAAACTGCAAAACTATATTTAAATCATGATTAATTTTGAGTGAAGACATACTCATTACGTAAAATATAAGCATCATTTGGCTTTTGTCTACTTCCAGTGTGATGAAAAACATCTGAAAATTGTCTTAAAATTGTAACTGATTAGAAATTTTCAAAAGGATGTAAAAAATATAATTTACAACTCATTACTCCTATTTCCTGAATGGGTACATTGTCTATATTGTATAATCTTTATAAGTGTTAGTTGCTCAGTCATATCTGACTCTTTTTGACTCCAAGGACTGTAGCCCACCAGGCTCCTCTCTCGATGGAATTCTCCAGGCAAGAATACGGAGTGGGTAGCCATTTCCTTCTCCAGGAGATCTCCTAGATGCAGGGATTGAACCCATGTCTCCTGCTTCTCCTGCATTGATAGGCAAATTCTTTACTGTCTGAGCCATACAATAATGTAATCATGTGGAATGTTTGAACTAATATGAGAATAAGCACTCTAGAAGCAGAAGGAATAGATACAAAGAAAAAGTTAAAATACATTAGTTGTGAAAAATGACTCTGTTCAGTCACTCAGTCATGTCTGACTCTTTAAGTTAGGAAATGTGAAAACATTTTTATTACAAAGAGATATAGTGGAGAAATAATCTCGATTAAAAGTAAAAAAAAAAAAAAGACTAAATATTACCATAAAAATATCTGTAAAAGTACATGTATTTTTTTCTTTTTCTGAAGACTTTAAGTCAACTTTCTGGTATCTAACTTACAGTCACCAGGAAATGAAGTACACATGTTAAGACATAACGAAGTTCACTCAAAAATCTTCAGATAGTTGTGAAAAAAAAAAAAAATGAACAGCTTCAAACTAAAGATAATTTTAAGAAAGCATATTAAAATATCTGCAGTTATATCTGTTTTGCCTTATTATTTTCGTCTGCACTTGATTGCTCTATTTCTAAAATAGTATATGTGTAGCGAATACTTACATATATACACAGTAAAAGGTACAGCCAATCAGCAGTGGTGGAGCACTGCTCGTATGCTGCCTACTGGTCCTTCATGTTTCATTGCACTGATTTCCAAATATAACATCTGCATTTCTTTGCCTGAAGGCTCCCTTTGGTGGCAGATCTCTGCTTTCTAAGTAGGCATGCAAGAGGTCAGAAATGCTAGAAAAAGAAATTTTTCTTGAGCATGACTTAACCTAAGATTACAGAAAAAATCCCTATTTTTCTTATTTGTTGTTTGAGAAAACTCCAAAGCATATTTTCTAAATCTTCTATCATTGTTCTCTGGTGGGATTAAGCGCCAGGAATTTACAGGAGTAATTTCCCAATAACCTATAATTATTGACTGTCTGTACCTCCTTTTTACTTCACTAGCCTTCTCCTATTGTTTTGAAGTTTCTTGGGATGATCTTCAAAATAAACTACTTGCATTTGAATCTTTGTCTCAAGAACTGTTGCTACTACTGCTTAGTCGCATCAGTTGTGTCTGACTCTGTGGGACCCTATGGACTGTAGCCCACCAGGCTTCTCTGTCCATGGGATTCTCTAGGTGAGAGTACTGGAGTGGATTGTCATGCCCTCCTCCAGGGGTTCTTCCTGATGCAGGGATTGAACCGAGGGCTCCTGCACATCAGGCAGATTATTTACTGCTGAGCCTCCAGGGAAGCCTGTCCCAAGATCTACTTCTAGGCAAATGCAAACTAAGATCAAAGGGAAATGTTTTATACTATGGAATTTAATCTTAATAGTAATACTTTGACATAAATAATCAAAATACATAACATACATTTAACATATCATAATTTGCTTTATATTGTTGTACTAGATACTAACTTTCTCCTTGCCTTTCGCTGTGCAGTGCACACACTTGTAAAATTTACTTTACTTGGTATCATCCAAAATGAGTATGCAGTTCCATCCTCCTATGTATTTGCTCCTGTGGTTTATTATTCCTCACTGTTCTGTTCAGCATGAAATTTTAGTTCATCTTTAAGTCTTTGTTCACGCAGAAGTAAATTACCATATCATTTCTTCCAATACTTATTAGGTGTGCAAATCTAGTGAAATACCTCTTAGTTGAGTTATTTCAGTTAAAGACAGGGTATAATTTCTACTTTGTTTTACTTATTTTACTTTTGGTAGATTGTAAGTCATTAGCCAATGGTTTCAGGTAAGCCAAACTTCAGTTCCTGAGTTCACTTTTGGAGTTTTTTTCTGCAAACACTATTTTAATACTGTAAATTTACTGCTTCTTAGCATATATTCCTGTAGATTTTCACCTCTATTTTAGCACAGATTTCATATTGTTGTAAATATTTATTTATATACATTTGATAGCCAGTAGACTTAGTTTTAAAAAGGGCAAAGTTCTCAAAAAGTGCTAAAAGTAGAAAGTGCAAGACTTTCTGCTTACATGTTTAACTCTATAAATCATGTACAGCATATATTTATAACAAGTGAGAGATGTCAAGAATTATATTTGAAAAGTGTATCTTGAGAACGTGGAGTAAAATTCAGAATGTTGGCTGTCATTTTCATACAACTTAGAGGTACTTTTCAAATATCCATGCTGTAAAACATAAACAATAAAATTTTATGCTTTGTAAAGTATAAAATCCATGAATTAAATGTATATAAAATGTAGACTTAGTCAATATAGATTTTCAGTTGACTTCTGGGCCAGGCACATTTTTCATATCTAATTTAGAATAATTTATAATACCTAAAACACTTGAGATTAATGCACAAATCATGAGGCTGTAAAGGACAGAAATATTCTCAATAAATTAAATATATGTGTATATTTTAAGGTTATTATGCATCTAAAAATATCAATGGCTCAAAGTTCTCCAATAGTAATATATCCATATCATACAACCAATCATCAAATATATTAAAAAATATACAAAATATCAGCCAGTATTTTATGAAAAAGGAGCATCCCTGTTTTCCTAAGTTAGAAAATGGCTTACACATCATTCAAATATCACATGATTTTCACGTCTGCTGTTGTTCAGTTGCCCAGTCTATTGAACTTCAAATATCACCTAACAACATTATTGGATAGGAGGAAATCATACAAATTAGAGAAGGAAATGGCAACCCACTTCAGTATTCTTGCTTGGAGAATCCCAGGGATGGGGGAACCTGGTGGGCTGCTGTCTATGGGGTTGCACGGAGTCAGACACGACTGAAGTGACTTAGCAGCATACACATTAGAGAAAAGTGAATTTCCCATTGCTTTAAAAAAAATTATCTCTCTTTACTTCAATGTTTGTGTTCCATCTCTTCAATTTACTAACTAAAAGAAAATCATACTTTATATTGCATATCCAAAAACCTAAACAGATATCATGTTTTGGTTATGAGATTATATTGTAATATTATATTGTGAAATTTCCAAAAATATGTACCAGAGTCTTAGTTATATATGTATACATGATACCCCAAATAATTACTGAATTATATCATGTTAAGCGCTGTTTATACGATTGTATTTGAAGTCCTATACCAAAGTCACAGGTGTGAAGCCTTGTATGAAAACCACAGAAGTGAGCCCAGAACCAAGGTCACCTCTGGAACTGACTGAGCTCCATTGTAACCTTTGTTAAAAGTCACTCTGATTTCTAGCGGCTAGTTCCCTGACCCCATATTGTGCAAAAGTACCCACCGGGGTTGCGGAGGAGGGCATGGCAACCCACTCCAGGAGTCTTGTCTGGAGAATCCTCATGGACAGAGTAGCCTGGTGGGCTACAGTCCATAGGGTCCCATAGAGTAGGACACAACTGAAGCGATTTAGCAGGAAAACATGTACCCACCCCAGTACCCTAACCAATCACCTAATGCTACCATTCCAGCAGGAATTTTCTTTGTCTTGAAGCTATATAAATTTACCTCTAGCCTGGGAAAAGCCTCAGCTCTCTCTCTGGTCTGTCAAGAATTTGGCCAGTGGCATTTGCAGTGCCTCTCATTATCTCTACTCTGTTCTCAATAAACTCACTCTGTTTTAAACTACTTTGTGTAAGGGGAAATTCTTTTCCAAAATGTGTCCAGACTGCCACGGCATAATAGACACAAGATCCCCTGATACTGGAGGGAAGGGATTATTACAAGGGGAAAGACAGGTGTAAGAGTCAGTTTGAACTTGGGTTGAGCCTCAGCCTGCCAATGGCAACTGGAAACATAGGTTCAAATAAACAGCCTGGCTTCATTCTCTGCTTTCTTTACCCTTTAGCCAAACACAATCAGAAACTAGGAGACAACAGAGTACATGCAGGTCAGACTCACTGGGCAGAGAACAGACTGGAGAAGGGGGAGGAAATAAGGTAAGGTAGGTTTAGAGGCGAAAATGTAAGGTATTCTGCATTATGTTCTCTAAGTGTCTAGTGAATTAAAAATGGAAGAAAAAAGAGATTTGCAGCTTTACATTTTTCTGTTAAGCAGTGGTGGTAGAAGCAATAAAATTTATCTTCCTTAAATCAAAAGCTATAGTCTTTCCGAAAATCAGTATGTCAAAATGTGTATTTCTCTTACTTCTTGCCTTTCTTTCTGTTTTCCTTTTTTTTTTTTCTAGTACACATGTGATTGGAAGGGCACTCTTTATCACTCAGTGTCCTGAAGCCATCAAGGTGCTTGTCATTCAAACCTTCAAGGTGCTTGTTAATGACCTGAATCCAGCTCTCCTCAGCAAAATAGTAGCCAGTTTAAAATCTGCCTAAAGCATGAATTGTTCTCAAACTACAGTACAATATCAATACTTGGAATACTGGGTCACTTGTCCATGTGGTTCAGTGCACCTTAAAATGTTGTCAAGGTAATGAATTAATTAGGCTTAAATTCTATTGTAGCAACCATGCCAAAGGGATCACCCATTTCAATGTGTTTAAGGATGCAATTCCATTCTCTCATAATAATAAAGAGAATATGTTTTAATATGCAAGAAGGTATAAATCACATAGAACAACAGAGTTCTTTCCAGGAGATATTCAGGAATGAGTGAAAGTTTTGTAAGGAGAGCTAAAAACAGACTGGAGAGATTTTTATCTGTTATAATGGTGGAGATGTATGTGGATTCACAGTGTCTGAAGAATGCAAAATAGAGAAACTAGGTTCTCAGTTATGAATGAAGCATTTACTTATATTATCTAACATCTTCAGTAGATGAGTTTATTTTATGCTTACATCTCCTACAAGATATGTTCATATGTTTATCTGTAAGTTGTATTTTGTTTTTCACCTAATCAAAAATGGACTAAAAGAACATAATGTAGAAGACACAGTTCAGGCGCTCAGTCATGTCCGAATCTTTGAGACCCCACGAATCACAGCACGCCAGGCCTCCCTGTCCACAACCATCTCCCGGAGTTCACTCAAACTCATGTCCATCGAGTCGGGGATGCCATCCAGTTATCTCATCCTCTGTTGCCCCCTTCTCCTCCGGCCCCCAATCCCTCCCAGCATCAGAGTCTTTTCCAATGAGTCAACTCTTTGCATGAGATGTCCAAAGTACTGGAGGTTCAGCTTCAGCATCATTCCTTCCAAAGAAATCCCAGGGTTGATCTCCTTCAGAATGGACTGGTTGGATCTCCTTGCAGTCCAAGGGACTCCCAAGAGTCTTCTCCAACACCTCAGTTCAAAAGCATCAATTCTTCGGCACTCAGCCTTCTTCACAGTCCAACTCTCACATCCATACATGACCACAGGAAAAACCATAGCCTTAACTAGCTGGACCTTAGTCAGCAAAGTAATGTCTCTGCTTTTGAATATAGTATCTAGGTTGGTCATAACTTTCCTTCCAAAGAGTAAGCATCTTTTAATTTCATGGCTGCAATCACCATCTGCAGTGATTTTGGAGCCCAAAAAATAAAGTCTGACACTGTGTCCACTGTTTTCCCATCTATTTGCCATGAAGTGATAGGACCAGATGCCATGATCTTCGTTTCCTGAATGTTGAGCTTTAAGCCAACTTTTTCACTCTCCACTTTCACTTTCATCAAGAGGCTTTTTAGCTCCTCTTCACTTTCTGCCATAAGGGTGGTGTCATCTGCATATCTGAGGTTATTGATATTTCTTCTGGCAATCTTGATTCCAGCTTGTGTTTCTTCCAGCCCAGGGTTTCTCATGATGTACTCTGTATAGAAGTTAAATAAGCAGGGTGACAATATACAGCCTTGACGTACACCTTTTCCTATTTGGAACCAGTCTGTTGTTCCATGTCCAGTTCTAACTGTTGCCTCCTGACCTGCATATAGGTGTCTCAAGAGGCAGGTCAGGCGGTCTGGTATTCCCAACACTTTCAGAATTTTCCACAGTTTATTGTGATCCACACAGTCAAAGGCTTTGGCATAGTCAATAAAGAAGAAATAGATGTTTTTCTGGAACTCTCTTGCTTTTTCCATGATCCACTGGATGTTGATCTCTGATTCCTCTGCCTTTTTAAAACCATCTTGAACATCTAGAAGTTCGCACCTCATGTATTGCTGAAGCCTGGCTTGGAAAATTTTGAGCATTTCTTTACCAGTGTGTCAGATAGATGCAACTGTGCATTGGTTTGAATATTCTTTGGCATTGCCTTTCTTTAGGATTGGAGTGAAAACTGACCTTTTCCAGTCCTGTGGCCACTGCTGAGTTTTCCAAATTTGCTGGCATATTGAGTGCAACACTTTCAAAGCATCATCTTCCAGGACTTGAAATAGCTCAACTGGAATCCATCACCTCTACTAGCTTTGCTCATAGTGATATGTTTTCTAAGGCCCAACTGACTTCACATTCAAGGATGTCTGGCTCTAGGTGAGTGATCATACCATCGTGATTATCTTGGTCATGAAGAACTTTTTTGTACAGTTCTTCCGTGTATTCTTGCCACCTCTTCTTAATATCTTCTTCTTCTGTTAGGTCCATACCATTTCAGTCCTTTACAGAGCCCATCTTTGCATAAAATATTCCCTTGGCATCTCTAATTTTCTTGAAGAGATCTCTAGTCTTCCCCATTCTGTTTTTTTCCTCTATTTCTTTGCATCGATTGCTGAGGAAGGCTTTCTTAATCTCTCCTTGCTATTCTTTGGAAATCTACATTCAGATGCTTATATCTTCCCTTTTTCCTTGGCTTTTCACTTCTCTTTTTTCACAGCTATTTGTAAGGCCTCCTCAGACAGCCATTTTTCTTTTTTGTATTTCTTTTCCATGGGGGTAGTCTTGATCCCTGTCTCCTGTACAGTGTCAGGAACCTCTGTCTCAGGCACTCTGTCTATCAGATCTAGTCCCTGAAATCTATTTCTCACTTCTACTATATAAGATACAAGAAGATATTAAATCCACACTTCTGCTTTCTAAGCCTTACTTTCAAGACAGACACTAACTTGAAAAAAGAAATCTCTCCCGATAATTAGTTATTTTACTATCACTTCTCACTTAAATTATCATTTAATCATATACTGACATTTGAGGAGGTTTTTTCTTTAAAAAAAAAACTGAGTTAAAAATCAATTTAATAAAATATAAATTGTATTTAACCATTGTGCATAAGAGGAAAATTAATCACCATTTGAAAGTTACTTCAAAAAACATTACAATTTTCTAACTACATGAAGCAATAACTCTGAAAGTTGAATAAAGGAAGAAATGGAGAGTGCATTTAAGCCAGTTATTTTCAGTCACCTTTAATTTCCAGGTACATTTAATTTTTATAATAACTCTTTCTTAAATTTCCTCATTGAAAATTAGAATTCATAATGTTTTCATCTTGGTAATGATCTTAATTTATAGTTAGAAAGAAATTAAATATTTAATAAAATGAAAGTAAAAAGAATACAAAAATACTTGCAGCAACTTTTCTCCAAAAATATAACTTTCTAGGGTTGAAAAGGGCTTCTCTGGTAGCTCAGATGATAGAGTCTGCCTGCAGTGCGGGAGTCCCATATTCCATCCTGGGTCAGGAAGATCACCTGGAGAAGGAAATGGCAACCCACTCCAGTATTCTTGCTTGGAAAATCCCATGGACAGAGGAAACTGGCAGGCTACAGTCCATGGGGTCACAAAAGTAGTACACAAATGAGGGAAACAAGACAACAGGTCAAAATAGTGTCACTTATGCTAACCCCCATATCACCAGATTGAGACCTGATGACAGTTTCACCTCTTTCAGAAATGGAATCTTAAACTAATCAGTCAGGGATAACCTGGTTAGCACTAGTTATGTAACCTACCTATAAGATCCGTGACATACTCTAAAAGAAAGCAAACTTACAATGACAACTCTTCTCCTTTTTGCCTTGTACAACTTATTCCTGCTCCCTTCTGCTTATGAAACTCTCATTTTGTAGAGTTTCTCCAAATTCCTTTCTACCTGTTAAATTGGATACTGCTGAGTTTTTACTAGGTAAACTCTTAAATTTTTAATAAGCTCCACTATATCTCTTTTAAAATGAATTCAATAGGCTTGGCCTAAATTGTACACTATTTTTTCATTCATAAGTTTGAGTTGATGATGGACAGGAAGGCCTGGCGTGCTGCCTTTCATGGGGTTGCAAATAGTCAGACATGACTGAGCAATTGAACTGAACTGAACTGAACCACCATCAACATCAAATGATGGAAAATGAAAACTTCTGAGATGCAATTTTAAGTGTGGGAAGAACTTTTAAAAATGGGAAAATAAAACATTGAAAATGGAAATATTCGTAGGAATAGAATGTAGTGTGCTATGAAAGGTAGGAGAGATTATGCACTTTGATTATACATTTGGTGGGAGAGGTTTATACTAGATGGCATAATCAGGAAAGCCTTCATGAAGAAATTGAGATTTGACTTAAATTTCTAAAAATGAATAGCAGAAAATATTAAAATGCAACAAGAGAAAAGGGGGATCTGTGAGTTATGAATATTGGGATTGGAGTGATGGGATTTTTTTTTTTTTTTCTGAGTGCTATTATTTAGTTGCTCAGTTGGGTTCAACTCCTTTGTGACCCAATTGACTGTAGCTTGCTGGCTCCTCTGTCCATGGGATTTCTCAGGCAAGAATACTGGGGTGGGTTGCCATTGCCTTCTTCAGGGGATTTTTCCTGACCCAGGGATCCAATCCAAGTTTCCTGCATTGGAAGGCAGTTTCTTTACCACTAAGCCACCAGGGAAGCCCCTTCTGAGTGATGAGGACCCACCATATACAGAAGGTGAGTCATTTACCTTCCGTTTAAAAGCCAACAAAGATGCCCCCAGTCAGATCCAAATGCCACAGAGAGGCTAGGAGCTATTAGTAAATTTTAAAAATGGAACATCTAATTAATAATAAAGAGTTTAGTAGAACCAATGCCAAAAATGCTATTTCAAACTAAATCCAGAGATAGTGTAACCCCCAAAGAAGACAGTAAAAGAAATAGAAACAATAGTTTAAGTTAAATGTAATTAATAACTTGAAAAAATCAAGATAAATCAATAAATATATTGAGAATTAGATATTTGGAAATTTTATATAATTTTTAAAATAAAAATTGTGGGACACAATGGTTTAAAAAACACAGAGAGCTAAAGAGAAAATCTACCAGCTGGAAAAATATATGAACAAGAATTTCACAGAAGCAGGAAAGCAATAATTGTAAGTAACAATTTGCCCTAGTCTAGGAAAACCGAAGATTCACATTGCATACAGATGTGAGGTATTTGAATAAACTTAGCAATTTTGTTTATATGAAAAAAACACTTGAATCAAGAACATTGCCCTCTATTCATAAAATATTGGGTGTAACAGCACACATAAAAAATTTAATTGGACAACACCAGTTAAACAGGGAAAAATATGAATTTATCATTATGAATATTTACAACATTCAAAGTTAAACAATATGAAGCTTAAGAATAGATACATATTTGGTAAAAATAAAGAGAAAAATAAAAGGAGTTACTACTAATGGTGGGTGAATGCAATCAGACAGTGACAAACAAGGAGTTTCAAAATTATCAGTGATAGCCCTTTTCATATTTTGAATTGTGGACATAATGTATTTAATTAACAGAGCAAACCTGGAGCTGTAAAAGATGAAATAAACTAGGTTATATATTTAATGTACATCAAGAGATATATAAAGTTAGTAGAAAATGAAGAACTGAAAAACCTATGTATTAAGTGTATAAAGATGAATTTTAATAAAATATGCAAATTGAATTAAAAATTCACCAAGTCAGTGATGCTATCTAACCATCTCATCCTCCAGCAACCACTTCTCTTTTGCCTTCAATCTTTTCCCAGCATCAGGATCTTTTCTGATGAATTGGCTCTTCGCTTACATTTTTCTATATAACTCATCATTTTTAAAAGAAATGTTTTTAAAAAGTATTTGAGAAATAGGTGAAACAAAAATTTTTTAAAAGCTATTAGCAAGCAAATAGTAATGGTCTATAAGGGTTTTAAAACTGACTCATAATGGTTTGAGTCATGAGAGTAAGCTAATTGGTAAATTTTCAGGATTCCATGTTGGCAGTTTGAAATCAGACAGAAAGAGTGTATTCATTTTCTAAGGCTGCGGTAATGAAGTAACACAAACTAACAGGCTTAAACAACAGAAGTTTGTGGTCTCACAGTTTCAGAGGCTAGAAGTCTGAGATGAGGTTGACAGAGTCATCTTCCTCCAAAATAACCAGAAGGGAATCCTTCCAGTCTTCTTGTTACCAAACATAAGTTCATCTAGATGATGTACAATGAGGTCAAAGAATATCAAAGCATCAGAGTTTGAAGCAGAGAAAGATTTATTGCAGGGCCATGTAAGGAGACAGGCTTCACTGATGGCACCACTTGTAAAGAAACTGCCTGCAAATTCAGGAGACATAGGTGATATAGGTTTGATCTCTGGATCAGGAAGATCCTCTAGAGAAAGAATTAGCAACCCACTCCAGTATTCTTGCCTGGAAAATCCTGGACAGAGGAGCCAGGTGTGTTACAGTCCACGGGGTCACAAAGAGTCAGACATGATTAAGCGACTAAGCATGCACACAATGAGATAGATGACCCATGCCCTCCAAAGCCTGAACTCCTTGAAGGGTTTCAGTGAAACATTTATTTTTATTTGACTGTCCTAGGTCTTCATTGTAACATGTGGGATCCACCTGGGCTGCCTGCATTGGGAGAGGAAGCTTAATCACTGGGCCACCAGGGAAGTCCCCAGTAAAGTATTTTTAAAGGTAAGGAGAGGGAAGTGTGTGGTTGATTGTTGCAAACTTCTTGATGTAGGAAACCTTTGTTCTTGCAACTATTCAGGAAGGTCAGGTTAAGATGCTCCTGTAAATGTCTAATAAAATAAATTGTTATTCTCTGTTCTGCAACTGTTTATTTCTATATGAATGGGAACATATTATACCCTTTAGGATCAGAGCCTCAGGAATAGGCTATCCTGAGGATCAGAGCCTCAAGAATAGGCTATCCTGTGTATTTTGAACTATAGGCAACATTCTTGTTCAGTAGCTATGTTGCTATGTGTGTCCAACTCTTTGCTACCCCTTGAGCAGCAGCATGCCAGGCTTCCCTGTCAATCACTATCTCCTGGAGTTTGCTCAGTCTCACGTCCATTGGGTCAGGAATGCCATCCAATCATTTCACAATCTGTCATCCATTCTTAACTTGAAGAAAAAACAATAGAATAAGTTTAAAGTAAAAGAAACTTACATGCAGGTCAGGAAGCAACAGTTAGAACTGGACATGGAAAAACAGACTGGTTCCAATAGGAAAGGGAGTACATCAAGGCTGTATATTGTCACCCTGCTATTTAACTTATATGCAGAGTACATCATGAGAAACGCTGGGCTGGAAGAAGCACAAGCTGGAATCAAGATTGCCGGGAGAAATATCAATAACCTCAGATATGCAGATGACACCACCCTTATGGCAGAAAGTGAAGAGGAGCTAAAAAGCCTCTTGATGAAAGTGAAAGTGGAGAGTGAAACAGTTGGCTTAAAGCTCAACATTCAGAAAACGAAGATCATGGCATCCAGTCCCATCACTTCATGGGAAATAGATGGGGAAACAGTGGACACAGTGTCAGACTTCATTTTTTGGGGCTCCAAAATCACTGCAGATGGTAACTGCAGCCATGAAATTAAAAGACGCTTACTCCTTGGAAGAAAAGTTATGACCAACCTAGATAGCATATTAAAAAGTAGTGCATGAATGCATTATAAATTTTATACATAAGAAAATGCAGCCCTAAAGAATTTACTTTGGCCACCTCATGCGAAAAGTTGACTCATTGGAAAAGACTCTAATGCTGGGAGGGATTGCGGGCAGGAGGAGAAGGGGACGACAGAAGATGATATGGCTGGATGGCATCACTGACTCGATGGACATAAGTTTGAGTGAACTCCGGGAGCTGGTGATGGACAGGGACGCCTGGAGTGCTGCGATTCATGAGGTCGCAAAGAATCGGACACGACTGAGCGACTGAACTGAACTGAAAAGAAACACATCTAATACGGAGTCAGATTTGTTCTATTACATTCTCTCCAAACCATTAGTAAAACTTAAGCTTGTGGCAGCATAATTTCAATCATGATGATGTTCTCCCTGAGTCCAAATTTTACAGTAATTTTGGGAAGCCATCTAGCATTGTCTCATTAAATTATATGTCTATAAAACAAACATTAGACTTAGTAATCTCACTTCTGAGAATATTGTTTTTGAATTAGGGTTCACCCTAATTACCTCAGTTTTACTCAACTACCTCTACTAATACTTCATCTCCCAAAAAACTTATTTCCCAAGATACTGGAGATACAGACTGAAACATATCTTTGTAAGCTACAAAATTCATCCTTTAATAGGGCAAGAATTTACAAGGTGAAAATTGGCAAAAACTAAACATAATAGCTTTTCTTTTCCCAAAGCCAGTTAAATTAACCAGCACACTATATATATGTATCTTACATCCAATAAACAGACATTGTTAAGCAATGAAAGCCTTCTTAAGGGAATAATACAAAAAAAAAAAAAAGGAAAACAGAATGGAAAGATTAGAGATCTCTTCAACAAAATTAGACATACCAAGGGAAAATTTCATGCAAAGATGGGCACAGAAAAGGGCAGAAATGGTAAGGACCTAAGAGAAGCAGAAGATATTAAGATGAGGTGGCAAGAATACATAGGAAAACTATACAAAAAGAGGTCTTAATGACACAGAGAATGATGATGTTGTGATCACTCATCTAAAGCCAGACATTCTGGAGTGTGAAGTCAAAGGGGCCTTAGGAAGCATTACTATAACCAAAGCTAGCGGAGGTGAAGGAATTCCAGCTGAGCTATTTCAAATCCTAAAAGATAATGTTGTGAAAGTGCTGCACTCAATATGCCAGCAAATTTGGAAAACTCAGCAGTGGTCACAGGATTGGAAAAGTTTAGTTTTCATTCCAATCCCAAAGAAGGGCAATGCCAAAGAATATTCAAACTACCATAAAATTGAACTCATTTCATATGCTAGCAAGTTAATGTTCAAAATCCCTCAAGCTAGGCTTCAATAGGACATGAACTGAGAACTTCCAGATGCATAAGCTGGATTTAGGAAACACAGAAGAACCACATTACCAACAACCATGGGATCATTAGATTAAAAAAAAAAAGGAATTCCGGGGGTGGGGGAGATTTATCTCTGCTTCATTGACTATGTTAAAGTCTCTGACAGTGTATATCACAAAAAAAACTGGAAAATTTGTAAAGGGATGGGAATACCATACCAGCTTACCTGTCTCCTGAAAAACATGTATGCAGGTCAAGAAGAAACAGTTAGAACTGGACATGATACAATGGACTGGTTCCAAATTGGGAAAGGAGAACCTCAAAGCTGTATATTGTCACCTTGCTTATTTAACTTATATGCAGAGTACTTTATGTGAAATGCCAGGTTGAGTGGAGCACAAGCTAGAATCAAGATTGTCAGGGGAAATATCAATTACCTCAGATATGCAGATAACACCATAATGGCAGAAAGCAAACAGGAACTAAAGAACCAAGAGTGTACACTCATGACAGATTCATGTTGATGTATGGCAAAACCAATACAATATTGTAAAGTAATTAGCCTCCAATTAAAATAAATGAATTTAAATTTTTAAAAAAAGAGCCTTTTGATGAAGGTGAAAGAAGAGAGTGAAAATGATGGCTTAATATTCAGCATTCAAAAAACTAAGATCGTAGCATGTGGTCCCATCACTTCTTGGGAAATAGATTGGGAAACAATGGAAACGGTGAAAGACTGTTATCTCGAGCTCCAAAATTACTGTGGGCAGTAACTGCAGCCACGGAATTAAAAGAAGTTTGCTCCTTGGAAGAAAAGCTAAATAGAGTATTAAAAATCAGATATATCACTTTTCCAGCAAACATCTATCTAGTCAAAGCTATTGATTTTCCAGTAGTCATGTATAGATATGAGAGTTGAACAATAAAGAAGGCTGAATGCTAAAGAATTGATGCTTTCAAACTGTGGTGCTGGAGAAGACTTTTGAGAGTCTCTTTGACAGCAATGAGTTCAAACCAGTCAATCCTGAAGGAAATCAACCTTGAATATTTATTGGAAGGACTGATGCTGAAACTGAAGCTCTAAGCAACTGGTGTGAAGAGCCAACTCATTGGAAAAGACCCTAATGCTTGGAAAAATTGAAGGCAAGAGGAGAAGGGGATGACAGAAGATGAGATGTTTGGAAAGTATCACCAATTCAATGGACATGAGTTTGAGCAAACTCAGGGAGATAGTGAAGGACAGGGAAGCCTGGAATGCTGCATTCCATGGGGTCACAAATAGTTGGACACAACTGAGTGACTGAGCAACGACAACAACAATTAATTACTGACTTCATTCTTGAGGAGAAAATAAAGGAAACATAGGAAAATAAGTATTAAGAATACAAAACAACTAGATTCACTCTCACATTACTTGGAAGTACATGCTTTAAAAGGACCTGGGTAGTCAAATTTCCATCAGCTCAGTTCAGTCGCTCAGTCATGTCTGACGCTTTGGGACCCCATGAATCGCAGCACACCAGGCCTCCCTGTCCATCACCAAATCCCAGAGTTCACTCAAACTCACATCCATCGAGTCAGTGATGCCATCCAGTCCTCTCATCTTCTGTTGTCCCCTTTTCCTCCTGTCCTCAATCCCTCCTAGCATCAGATGCTTTTCCAATGAGTCAGCTCTTCGCATAAGGTGGCCAAAGTACTGAAGTTTCAACTTCAGGATCATTCCTTCCAAAGAAATCCCAGGGCTGATCTCCTTCGGAATGGACTGGTTGGATCTCCTTGCAGTCCAAGGGACTCTCAAGAGTCTTCTCCAACACCACAGTACAAAAGCATCAATTCTTCGGCGTTCAGCTTTCTTCACAGTCCAACTCTCACATCCATACATGACCACTGGAAAAACCATATCCTTGACTAGACGGACCTTTGTTGGCAAAGAAATGTCTCTGCTTTTCAACATTCTATCTAGGTTGGTCATAACTTTTCTTCCAAGGAGCAAGCGTCTTTTAATTTCATGGCTGCAGTCAGCATCTCCAGTGATTTTGGAGCCCCCCAAAGTAAGGTCTGACACTGTTTCTACTGTTTCCCCATCTATTTCCCACCAAGTGATGGGACCAGATGCCATGATTTTCATTTTCTGAATGTTGAGCTTTAAGCTAACTTTTTCACTCTCCTCTTTCACTTTCATCAAGAGGCTTTTTAGTTTAGTTGGAGCAATGCCAAAGACAGCTCAAACTACCTCACAAATGCACTCATCTCACACGCTAGTAAAGTAATGCTCAAAATTCTCCAAGCCAGGCTTCAGCAATATGTGAACTGTGAAATTCCAGATGTTTAAGCTGGTTTTAGAAAAGGCAGAAGAACCAGAGATCAAACGCCAATATCCACTGGCAAAAGAATTCCAGAAAAACATCTATTTCTGCTTTATTGACTATGCCAAAGCCTTTGACTGTGTGGATCACAATAAACTGTGGAAAATTCTGAAAGAGATGGGAATACCAGACCGCCTGACCTGCTTCTTGAGAAATCTGTATGCAGGTCAGGAAGAAACAGTTAGAACTGGACATGGAACAACAGACTGGTTCCAAATAGGAAAAGGTGTACGTCAAGGCTGTATATTGTCACCCTGCTTATTTAACTTATCTGCAGAGTACATCATGAGAAATGCTGAGTTGGAAGAAGCACAAGCTGGAATCAACGTTGCTGGGAGAAATATTGATAACCTCAGATATGCAGATGACACCACCCTTATGGCAAATCTCCATAGTGTAAATAATTACCAGGCAATCTTTATGTACCATTGTTGTTGTTCAGTTCCTTAGTTGTGTCTGACTCTTTGTGACCCCACAGACTGCAGTACGCCAGGGCTCTGTCCTTTACTATCTCCCTAAGTTTGCCCAAACTCATGTCCATTTCCTGAGTCGATGATGCCATCCAACTGTCTCATTCTCTGTTGTCCGCTTCTTCTCCTGCCCTCAATCTTCCCAAGCATCAGGGTCTTTTCCAATGAGCTGGCTCTTCGTATCAGGTGGCCAACGTATTGGAGCTTCAGTTTCATCACCAGTCTTTCCAATGAATATTCAGGGTTGATTTCCTTTAGAATTAGTTGATTTGATCTCCTTGCTGTCTAAGAGACTCTCAAGAGTCTTATGTACCTAATGACCTTCCATTCTAACTTTAAAATGATTTTATCTTATTTTGAATATTTTTTTATTGATCCTGAGCTTCAACAATTTTATTACCTGTTTCATTTTTGTTTTTTTCTTATACCTTTTTTTGGATTTTGAGACAGAATACTACCAAGTTTATTAAGCTTAGAAATAATGATAGAATAGTGGAATAGAAGAGAATAAAACAGAATTCGTCTAATATAATCAGCATAAAAATAAAGTAGATTATTGCTAATTAGAGTTGCATTTATATTATGATATCTTGAATGGTCAACACTTTTTAAACTAAATACTTACCTAAAAAAAAAAAAAATTGCTGATGTGTAATAATCAACACAATCGCTTCTCCTCTACAAGCCGTATTTTTTCTACGACATCAGTTAAAATGATCTCATTTTCCATGATTTTCTTCAAATTTTGTAGTAGGGAAAAAGTTAAACCTATTGATATTCAGTTCAGTTCAGTTGCTCAGTCGTGCCTGACTCTTTGCGACCCATGAACCACAGCACGCCAGGCCTCCCTGTTCATCACCAGCTCCCAGAGTTCACTCAGACTCACGTCCATTGAGTCAGTGATGCCATCCGGCCATCTCATCCTTGGTTGTCCCCTTCTCCTCCTGCCCCTAATCCCTCCCAGCATCAGAGTCTTTTCCAATGACTCAACTCTTAGCATGAGGTGGCCAAAGGACTAGAGTTTCAGCTTTAGCATCATTCCTTCCAAAGAAATCCCAGGGCTGATCTCCTTCAGAATGGACTGGTTGGATCTCCTTGCAGTCCAAGGGACTCTCAAGAGTCTTCTCCAACACCACAGTTCAAAAGCATCAATTCTTCGACACTCAGCCTTCTTCACAGTCCAACTCTCACATCCATACATGGCCACCGGAAAAATCATAGCCTTGACTAGACGGACCTTAGTTGGCAAAGTAATGTCTCTGCTTTTGAATATATTATCTAGGTTGGTCATAACTTTTCCTTCAAGGAGTAAGCATCTTTTAATTTCATGGCTGCAGTCACCATCTGCAGTGATTTTGGAGCCCAAAAAAATAAAGTCTGACACTGTTTCCACTGTTTCCCCATGTATTTCCCATGGAGTGATGGGACCGGATGCCATGATCTTCATTTTCTGAATGTTGAGCTTTAAGCCAACTTTTTCACTCCCCTCTTTCACTTTCATAAACAGGCTTTTTAGCTCCTCTTCACTTTCTGCCATAAGGGTGGTGTCATCTGCATATCTGAGGTTATTGATATTTCTTCTGGCAATCTTGATTCCAGCTTGTGTTTCTTCCAGCCCAGGGTTTCTCATGATGTACTCTGCATATAAGTTAAATTAACAGGGTGACAATATACAGCCTTGACATACACCTTTTCCTATTTGGAACCAGTCTGTTGTTCCATGTCCAGTTCTAACTGTTGCTTCCTGACCTGCATACAGATTTCTCAAGAGGCAGGTTAGGTGGTCTGGTATTCCCAACACTTTCAGAATTTTCCACAGTTTATTGTGATCCACACAGTCAAAGGCTTTGGCATAGTCAATAAAGCAGAAATGGATGTTTTTCTGGAACTCTCTTGCTTTTTCCATGATCCAGCGGATGTTGGCTATTTGATCTCTGGTTCCTCTGCCTTTTCTAAAACCAGCTTGAACATCAGGGAGTTCACTGTTCATGTATTGTTGAAGCCTCGCTTGGAGAATTTTGAGCACTACTTTATTAGCATGTGAGAGGAGTGCAATTGTGTAGTAGTTTGAGCATTATTTTGCATTGCCTTTCTTTGGAATTGGAATGAAAACCGACCTTTTCCAGTCCTGTGGCCACTGCTGAATTTTCCAAATTTGCTGGCATGTTGAGTGCAGCACTTTCACAGCATCATCTTTCAGGATTTGAAACAGCTCAACTGGAATTCCATCACTTCCACTAGCTTTGTTCAGAGTGATGCTTTCTAAGCCCCACTTGACTTCACATTCCAGGATGTTTGGCTCTAGATTAGTGATCACATCATCATAATTATCTGGGTCATGAAGGTCTTTTTTGTACAGTTCTTCCATGTATTCTTGCCACCTCTTCTTAATATCTTCTGCTTCTGTTAGATCCATACCATTTCTGTCCTTTATCGAGCCAATCTTTGCATGAAATATTCCCTTGGTATCTATTGACATTGATTACACTAAAAATTTTTTTTTTTTTTTGTCCTCATTACATCTTGAAATAAGCATATAGAGTAGTTAATCTAGAGGATATTTTTTTATTTAAGAATATATTCCTCATGCTGCTGCTGCTGCTGTTGCTGCTAAGTCGCTTCAGTCGTGTCCGACTCTGTGGGACCCCATAGACAGCAGCCCACCAGGCTCCCCGGTCCCTGCTATTCTCCAGGCAAGAACACTGGAGTGGGTTGCCATTTCCTTCTCCAATGCATGAAAGTGAAAGGTGAAAGTGAAGTCTCTCAGTCGTGTCTGACCCTCAGCGACCCCATGGACTGCAGCCTACCAGGTTCCTCTGTCCATAGGATTTTCCAGGCAAGAGTAATGGAGTGGAGAAGGCCAGTGCCTTCTCCATATATTCCTCAAACACATTCAAAAAAATCTCCAATTAAGAAGTGATTGACATAAACTCTATTGTTTGTTGAACAATGAGGAGAAAGACATGAAATACAGTATATATTCTCCTATGGAGAGTGAAATTTAAGTATGAATGCCAAAGTTTTCTAATGGGTGAGAAAAAAATAATGTACTGATATGTGTTTCCTTTCCCATTTCATTTTTTCACACTCACGTTTCAATGGATAATCAGTATTTTTCCACTTGTATAGCACTTGCTATATTTTGAAATAAATACTATAGAAATGAGAAAATATAAAAAAGTGTCAGCAAATTTACAGGTAGAACAAATGATTTATTTGTTACATCAATATTGAAGTATCATCTATTTGATAAGTCTGTACTAGTTCTGATATATCAAAATAAATTAGATCATTTCATTGCATCCTGTCTGCAGTAATCATACCGTACACTTATCAGGATAGAAATAACCAAATGATCATGATATTAAACATAAAGAAATAACTACAGCTAAGCATACTCACTTTTGCAATTTTCATATATTGAAAGAAACCAAGGATACAACAGGAAGCAAAGGAATTTTAGAAACAAGTCTCTTTACTAAGCCAAAAATGTTAATTCCTATTAGCACTCTGCCGATAATAATGGCATGCATTTTTTTGTAAGGATTGTCCTATTATAAATATTTCCCTTCAATACCATTTTTATTCACTTGAGCTTCTCTGCTTGGGACTCTAAAAATCCAAAACAAAACAAAAAATATTTCATAAAATGATGCTTTTTCTTCTGGTAAGACCTTTTCTTCCCTCAGTTGCAAGAAACTGAGATAGATTCAGGCAGTGTTGAGCAAAAGATGTGGAAAATCATAAGGAAAATAAAATATTTTAGGAAATAGTTGAACATTTGTTCTTTTTCTCTCTGTATCTCTCGTCTTTTTTCTCAAGAGATTCTTGATATCTTTCCACTAGAATTACAATTTCTTCCTTCACTACCCCTTAGTTGTCCTCTCTTTACTTAGTGCCCCCTCTCCCTAGATATTCATGAGCTATGATTCTCCAAAGTATATTTTGCACAAACCTGTAATGGCAGCTTTATTTTCTAAAGAACAAAGACCATTTCATTCCCTATCTCACTGTCAGAACAGGTAGTTCAGTTCAGCCACTCAGTCATCTATGACACTTTGTGACCCCATGGACTGCAGCATGCCAGAATTCCCTGTCCATCACCAACTCCTGGAGTTTACTCAAACTAATGTCCATTGAGTTGGTGATGCCATCCATCCATCTCATCCTCTATCGTCCCCCTCTCCTCCTGCCTTCAATCTTTCCCAGCAACAGGGTGTTTTCCAATGAGTCAGCTCTTTGCATCAGGTGGCCAAAGTATTGGAATTTCAGCTTTAGCATCAGTCCTTCCAATGAATATTCAGGACTGATTTTGTTTAGGATGGACTGGTTGAATCTCCTTGCAATCCAAGGGATGCTCAAGGGTCTTCTCCAACACCACAGTTGAAAAGAATTAATTCTCTGGCACTCAGTTGTCTTTACAGTCCAACTCTCACATCCATACATGACTACTGGAAAAATCACAGCCTTGACTAGATGGGTCTTTGTTGGCAAAGTAATATCTCTACTTTTTATTAAGCTGTCTAGCTTGCTCATTACTTTCCTTCCAAGAAGCAAGCTTCTTTTAATTTCATGGTTTCAGTCACCATCTGCAGTGATTTTGGAGCCCCCAAAAATAAGGTCTGCCACTGTTTCCACTTTTTCTCCATCTATTTGCAATGAACTGATGGGACCAGATGCCATGATCTTACTTTTCTGAATGTTGAGTTTTAAGCCAACTTTTTCATTCTCCTCTTTCACTTTCATCAAGAGGCTCTTTATTTTTTCCTCACTTTCTGCCATAAAGGTGGTGTCATTTGCATATCTGAGGTTATTGATATTTCTCCCAGCAATCTTTAATCCAGCTTGTGCTTTATCCAGCCCACCATTTCTCATGATGTACTTTGGATATAAGTTAAATAAACAGGGTGACAATATGCAGCATTGATGTACTCTTTTCCCAATTTAGAACCAGTCTGTTGTCCATGTTCAGTTCTAACTGTTGATTCCTGACCTGCATGCAGATTTTTCAAGAGGCAGGTCTGGTGGTCTGGTATTCCCATCTCTTGAAGAATTCACCAAAGTTTGTTGTGATCCACACAGTCAAAGGCTTTGGCATAGTCAATAAAGCAGAATTAGTTGTTTTTCTGGAACTCTTGTTTTTTTGATTATCCAATGGATGTTGGGAATTTGATCTCTGGTTCCTCTGCCTTTTCTAAAACAACTTGAACATCTGGAAGTTCATGGTTCACGTACTGCTGAAGCCTAGCTTGGAGATTTTGAGCATTACTTTACTAGCATGTGAGATGAGTGCAATTGTGCAGTAGTTTGAGCATTCTTTGGCATTGCTTTTCTCTTGGATTAGAATGAAAACTGACCTTTTCCAGTCCTGTGGCCACTGCTGAGTTTTCCAAATTTGCTGGCATATTGAGTGCAGCACTTTCACAGCATCATCTTTTAGGATTTGAAATAGCTCAACTACAATTCCATCACCTCCACTCACTTTGTTCATAGCGATGCTTCCTAAGACCCACCTGCATTTCAGGATGTCTGGCTTTAGTTGAGTGATCACACCATCATGATTATTTGGGTCATGAAGATCTTTTCTGTGCAGATCTTCTGTGTATTCTTGCCACCTCTTCTTAATATCTTCTGTTTCTGTTAGGTCTGCCCATACCATTTATGTCCTTTATTGTGCCTATCTTTGCATGAAATATTCCCTTGGTATCTCTAATTTTCTTGAAGAGATCTCTTGTCTTTCCCATTCTATTGTTTTCCTCTATTTCTTTGCATTGATCTCTGAGGAAGCTTTCTCCAGGACTTGACCCCTCTAAATTGTAGGCCATATTTCAGGATAAGGGAACCAGATTTATCCAGGCTTTAACCAACCCTGCCACTTTTCAGTATCTCAGCAAGATTTCTGGGCTGAACAATTTCATTATCATGGAACATAGATCTGGAAAATAATAGATGCATCCTAATGCAGTACTACTGTGTAATTTAGCTTATCTTGGAAATATAAGAAAACATCCATAATACTAAAAGCATGGACTTAAAAATATTAAAAATTGTAAGACCTCTCTAGGGAAACATATTTGAGAGAGCAAGCTCTCTGGTATTTAAAAGTTCATACAGGCCCATAAAATCTACATCAGTGGACCTAGAGTTAGAATTGACCAAAAGATTCATTGATAATCTCTTATACCACTATAGTTATATTTATACTTTGGCCACCAATGCAAAGAGCTGACTCATTTGAAAAGACCCTGATGCTGGGAAAGATTGAGGGCAGGAGGAGAAGGGGACGACCCAGGATGAGATGGCTGGATGGCATCACTGACTCAATGGACATGGGTTTGGGTAGACTTTGGGAGTTGGTGATGGACAGGGAGGCCTGATGTGCTGTGGTTCATGGAGTCGCAAAGAGTAGGACACAACTGAGTGACTGAACTAACTGAACTGAGACACTATAAAGAAACAAAGCAACTCAGAGGGGGCGGAAAAAAGATTTGTACTGGGAAATCCCACAACATGTCAACCACAATTTCCTAGTGACTTCACTCTGCTGGTCACCTCTCCATTAAAAAGAGACAGATTTGAAGAAGGTGAGACCTCTTTGGTTCAGGGAAATCATGTCTTTTTTCAAGACTTTATGGTGATGCTGGTGATTTAGTTGCTAAGTCATGTCTGACTCTTGTAACCCCACAGACGGTAGCCTACCAGGGTCCTCTGTTCATGGGATTTCCTAGGCAAGAATAGTGGAACTGATTTCCGTTTCCTTCTGCAAGACTTCTTTATACACCATGCTTTTCACAATTTCCCTCTGGCATACATGCTAAGAATATTTTTGCCAGTGAAGTTGCAATTCCTCAACCAGAAGAGTCCAGGTAAACAATTCTGAAAACTATGCAAAAACTGGTCAATATTATTTCATTTTTTTCAGCTTGTATATTCTGTATGTTAGCACTGCAAGAATGAAAATCCAGAGTTATTCCAAGCATCTTTGGCCTGGTTGTAAACTTTAGACCAACAATTAACCATTGCCTGACAGGACTGAAAACGAGTTAAAACCAATACATCCAGGATTTCTCTAATAATGCACTGGATAGACTTCATGGCTTTTCATGAATCTTCTGAAAATACTTCTGTAAGTCTGTGAATATGTCTGGGAAAGTCTTTGAAATTCCACGGTGAAATGGGAAGAAAGCAGAATCTTGTGTCAGAATTCAATAATATGGCTTGAATTAGACAATCTCTTCAAAAGCAGAGATATTACTTTGCCAACTAAGGTCTGTCTAGTCAAGGCTATGGTTTTTCCAGTAGTCATGTATGGATGTGAGAGTTGGACTATGAAGAAGGCAGAGAGCCGAAGAATTGATGCTTTTGAACTGTGGTGTTGGAGAAGACTCTTGAGAGTCCCTTGGACTGCAAGGAGATCCAACCAGTCCATTCTGAAGGAGATCAACCCTGGGATTTCTTTGGAAGGAATGATGCTAAAGCTGAAACTCCAATACTTTGGCCACCTCATGCGAAGAGTTGAGTCATTGGAAAAGACTCTGATGCTGGGAGGGATTAGGGGCAGGAGGAGAAGGGGATGACCGAGGATGAGATGGTTGGATGGCATCACTGACTTGATGGACGCGAGTCTGAGTGAACTCCGGGAGTTGGTGATGGACAGGGAGGCTTGGCGTGCTGCGATTCATGGGGTCACAAAGAGTCGGACATGACTGAGCGACTGAATTGAACTGAACTGAACTGAAAGAAGAAAAAGAACAAACAGAAAGGTTCACCATGTCTCTTATCTGAGACATTGCTTTCTGAGAGAAATACAGGTCAACAAAGTAAGCAGAAAGCATTTCTTATTTCCTAAATGCTAATGAAATGGCTCCAAATCCTTCTGGAGCTAACACTGCTGTGTTCAATATTTATGTAATTTAAATGTAATTCAGAAGTACTTGCCTATGGTGTCGACTTTTTATTTCTATAAATTTACATTTTTACTAGGAGAGGTGTGTCTATTTAAGGTAAATTAATCTCCTATTCACAAAAATCTCATTAATAGTTAACTCACCTATGTTCATATCAAAGCATTTTAAAAATAATAGTGTTTATATTTTTGGAATTCTCTACCCTCCTGTCAAATACACCACATTTATCATATTGATTTATTGCTACCATCCACACATTAATGATCAGAGGCACTGCAGGTAATATAACTTCTAGTGTCTTTTGTTGCAACTATTTTTATTGAGGACTATTAAGCAACACGGGCCTTGTCAAATTTGATTTGCCTATAAAATCATAACTCATTATTGTTCAATTAACTAAACTCATTTGGGAAAATTTACCAAGATAAAGCCTGGTAAAAATGATTGACATGTTGATATATTTCACATACAAAAGTTATATACATTTTATAGAGCACATTTGTGATTTTAGAGAAACACTTTTAAAAAAAATTTTGAATGGTACTAATATGGACCTAACAGAAGCATAAGATATTAAGAAGAGATGGCAAGAATACACAGAAGAACTGTACAAAAAAGAGCTTCATGATGCAGATAATAATGATGGTGTGATCACTCACCTAGAGCCAGACATCCTGGAATCTGAAGTCAAGTGGGCCTTAGAAAGCATCACTATGAGCAAAGCTAGTGGAGGTGACAGAATTCCAGTTGAGCTGTTTCAAATCCTGAAAGATGATGCTGTGAAAGTGCTGCACTCAACATGCCAGCAAATTTGGAAAACTCAGCAGTGGCCACAGGACTGGAAAAGGTCAGTTTTCATTCTAATCCCAAAGAAAGGCAATGCCAAAGAATGCTCAAACTACCACACAATTGCACTCATCTCACATGCTAGTAAAGTAATGCTCAAAATTCTCTAAGCCAGGGTTCAGCAGTACATGAACCATGAACTTCCAGATGTTCAAGCTGTTTTAGAAAAGGCAGAGGAACCAAAGATCAAATTACCAACATCAGCTGGATCATCAAAAAAGCAAGAGAGTTCCAGAAAAGCATCTAATTCTGCTTTATTGACTATGCCAAAGCCTTTGACTGTGTGGATCACAATAAACTGTGGAAAATTCTGAAAGAGATGGGAATACCAGACCACCTGACCTGCCTCTTGAGAAACCTATATGCAGGCCAGGAGGCAATAGTTAGAACTGGACATGGAAGAACAGACTGGTTCCAAATAGGAAAAGGAGTACGTCAAGGCTGTATATTGTCACCCTGCTTATTTAACTTATATGCAGAGTACATCATGAGAAACGCTGGACTGGAATAAGCACAAGCTGGAATCAAGGTTGCTGGGAGAAATATCAATAACCTCAGATATGCAGATGACACCACCCTTATGGCAGAAAGTGAAGAGGTACTAAAAAGCCTCTTGATGATAGTGAAAGAGGAGAGTGAAAAAGTTGGCTTAAATCTCAACATTCAGAAAACGAAGATCATGGCATCCGGTCCCATCACTTCATGGGAAATAGATGGGGAAACTGGAAACAGTGTCAGACTTTATTTTTTTGGACTCCAAAATAACTGCCAATGGTGACTGCAGCCGTGAAATTAAAAGACGCTTACTCCTTGGAAGGAAAGTTATGGCCAAACTAGAGAGCATATTGAAAAGCAGAGACATTACTTTGCCAACAAAGGTCCGTTTAGTCAAGGTTATGGTTTTTCCTATGGTCGTGTATGGATGTGAGAGTTGGACTGTGAAGAAAGCTGAGCGCTGAAGAATTGATGCTTTTGAACTGTGATGTTGGAGAAGACTCTTGAGAGTCCTTTGGACTGCATGGAAATCCAGCCAGTCCATCCTAAAGGAGATCAGTCCTGGGTGTTCATTGGAAGGGCTGATGATGAAGCTGAAATTCCAATACTTTGGCCACCTCATGCAAAGAGTTGACTCATTGGAAAAGACCCTGATGCTGGGACTGATTGGGGGCAGGAGGAAAAGGGGATGACAGAGGATGAGATGGCTGGATGGCATCACCGACTCGATGGACATGAATTTGAGTAAACTCTAGGAATTGTTGATGGACACGGATGCCTGGCATGCTGCGAATCTTGGGGTAGCAAAGAGTTGGATATGACTGAGTGACTGAACAGAACTGAATCTATTTTAAATCTAAAACAAATTAATAATAGCTATTGAAAACTAATATATATATATAAAGTTTATAACATTTCCATCTAAAGAGAGATGTTGAGAATCTCATTTAAACATTTTATATTTTTGGATATATTTTTGTGTGTTTTGGAAAATTTTAAATATTGTTTTGGCAAAGTTCAATTTAGTAAATTTTACAAAGAGATATCTCCCATTTCACTGGACCAAAATTTGTATGTAGACTGTAAATTTTTAAATAACAAATCAGAAAACATTCATGAAAATGCATTTAGTGTGTATGAGGAATTGGCCTTAGGATATGACTTTTTTATTTTATAAATCAGTATATTTAAAATCTATTTTTACCGTTCTTGAGATTAATAACCCTTTCCTCAAATTTGACTGTCATAATGTAGGCAATACCAGACCCTACAGCAACACATTTAATTAGATTTAATCTAAATAAATAAAAATTTCAGTTAGTTTTCAGCATTTTATGTCCTATCACTGTGTCATATAAGACCAAGCTTAAAATGGTTCAGCTTACTGAAATCAGTAAGTGTTGAGGCTGACGGGACCTTACTGTAAATTCAATACTGATAGGATCTTCAGTGTAAATTCAGGCTTCCATGATCACAGCGATTGATCTGTAAGAGAACAGAATCAGTGATCCACAAGGTGGTTCATCATGCTTCTTACCACCATACATATTTCATTGACCAAAAGAAAAAAAAAAAACTATGGTCAGCTGAACAGAAATGAATAAATTTCGCTAAGAGAGAAACATATGATAGCTTTTTTAACTGAGTAGAAATAGTCTGCCTCAGATAAATTACTATAGAAAATGTTCAAAATATTTGTACTTAGTTAAAATGAAACTTTTATTGTCCTATTGTCAAGAAAAGATGATTGTAATGATTCCCATGAATATTTTTCTATAGTAAAGAATGTGAATAGTGCCACAAAGTACAGATAAAAATATCATTGCCTTTCATATGTAATTTTCTACAGAGTTGGACACGACTGAAGAGACTTAGCAGCAGCAGAAGTTAGGTAATAGGTTGTATATATTCATTGTATCTATCTATTTATCTATCTATCTTGCATGGTTTCAAAATCCTGACCAATTCAATAATTCTTGATTTTCTTATTTCCGAAATGGTGCTACTTATATCTGTCTAATTGGCCTACCTCGTGGCTCCATGGTAATCTATCTGCCAATGCAGCAGACACAGGAGATGAAGGTTTAATCTCTGTATCAGAAAGATCCCCAGAAAAGGAAATGGCAATCTACTCCAGTATTCTTGCCTGGGAAATTCCATGAATCAAGGAGCTTGGAAGGCTACAGTCCATGAGGTTGCAAAGAGTTGGACATGACTGAGCTATCTAATAGATGTGTTGAGACCACAGGAACAAATGTATGCAAAGCTAGAAACTCTAAAAACATATTAATTTTAGGGATGGTGGTATATTTTACTATTCACAATGCATACCTAATATTATATGCTCATATAAGAATAAGACCAGTTTAACTTGAAAATTTGAAAGCATTTAACCGAATCTTACCAGAGAAAAAAATTGTATTTCTACCCCTAGGAAATATATAAAATATAAAATTTAATCTGCTGTGTGGGCATGATGTGGCCCATAAACGGTGGCCTTATATCATAGGAAAGTATAACTAGCTCATATTCTACCAGATTGTTTCTCTACAGGGGCTAAAATCCTAGTGAAAGAAGTATTTAGAATTCCATAATGGAGTGATTGGAAGCCCCAAAGACTCAGAATGGCACTGGATGATAAAGAAGAAACAGCTGAAGCCATGAAGAAAATGCTTCAGAGAATAGATATAATATTTCTTCATGTCAGTTCATAATCACTTCAGTGAGATGCATTGCTTTCATACCAGTGGAAATACTAGACAGGATGACCAGAAAAAATGAAATCCTATAAAAAACATTTGTAGATATCCAGTATTGAAGGGACTAGTCAACTTAAGTAAAACAAAAAGACTAATTAAACTGGTAAAATATTATGAGGTTTGGAAAATACAAACAATATCAGATATGTGATTCACAGCCACTGCCATTAAATACCTTGAACCCCACATATGAAACTAAGGTTTAAACACATCTAAATTGAAATAAAATGCGAGATTAGCTTTCATGGGTTGTTTTAATATACTGTGAACTTCTCTTTGAGTTATGTATATATTCATCATATGTATTTGTATATGAGAAACAACCTTGTTAGATAGAAGATTCTTTCAATCATGGTTACTTTAACAATACTTTTGCATATCTACTGTATAGTTATTCAAGGCTTTAGGATCATAGTAGAAATAGTAGTCCATGTCTTTGTTGAAATGGGTGGGTTAGTGGGCATCATAGTTAAAGTAAGAAATACACAAGAATAAAGTAATTATAAATCTGGATGAGAACTACAACTAAAACAAACACACACAAAGTTACAAACTAATATGAGAGAAAAATATGGTCTATAAGAAAGCTATTTTTGTAATAACAGACTTTATGGTTATAGTCACACTTATCTTTCATTCACTACTTTGTAAATTGGCCATGACTTTATTTGGTTCCACTTCTTATGTCTTCATATTCTGAATTTCAGGTAAAAGAAGCAAATCTCTTTTGATGGCTGAAGACACAAAAAGTTGGATCAATCTACAGAGACACATTCAATACTTAAAACACATGTATAATCTACCAAGGGGGAAAAGAAAAGGCACAGAGAGCCAAGCTCAACAATAAGCCATGGGAAAGATAGGAAATAAGTCTTATGGGGGAAGGAGAAGATGACTGGAGAAAAAACCTGATGTGACAGTCTGCTTTCTTAGTCTTAAATATTCATTTCTCTCCCAAATGAAAATATGATTATTTCCCTTTGCAGGAAATTAATCCCCAAAGTCTCATCTAATCATAATATGAGGTTCAAAGTCCAGGTGATTTTAATATACTTCAGTTCCAGATGAAGTTTCTCCTGATTTAGATGACTCAACTGAAAATACAAGTTACCTAACAACCCAAACACAGGGCTTCACAGGTGACACTAGTGGTAAAGAATCTGCCTGTCCTTGCAGCAGATATAAAAAGCTGCTGGGCATACACATTGAGGAAACCAGAATTGAAAGAGACATGTGTACCGCAATGTTCATTGCAACACTGTTTATAATAGCCAGGACATGGAAGCAACCTAGATGTCCGTCAGCAGACGAATGGATGAGAAAGCTGTGGTACATATACACAATGGAGTATTATTCAGCCATTAAAAAGAATACATTTGAATCCATTCTAATGAGGTGGATGAAACTGGAGCCGATTATACAGAGTGAAGTAAGCCAGAAAGAAAAACACCAATACAGTATACTAATGCATATATATGGAATTTGGAATTTAGAAAGATGGTAATGATAACCCTGTATGCGAGACAGCAGAAGAGATACAGATGTATAGAATGGTCTTTTGGACTCTGTGGGAGAAGAAGAGGGTGGGATGATTTGGGAGAATGACATTGAATCATGTGTAATATCATATGTGAAACGAATCACCAGTCCAAGTTCAATGCATGATACAGGACACTCAGGGCTGGTGCATTGGGACGACCCAGAGGGATGGTACGGGGAGGGAGGTTGGGAGGGAGGTTCAGGATGGGGAACACATGTACACCCGTGGCAGATTCATGTTGATGTATGGCAAAACCAATAGAATATTTTAAAGTAATTAGCCTCCAATTGAAATAAATAAGTTTATATTTTTAAAAAAGTGGTTTCAGTTCCTGGGTTGGGAAAATCCCCTGGAGGTGGGCATGTCAACCCACTCCAGTATTCCTGCCTCATGAATACCATGAACAGAGGAGCCTGACTTGCTACAGTGCAGGGACTCTCAAAAGAGTCAGACACAACTTAGCAAATTCCTTAGAAATGTTTAGATTGTTCACCTCAAACTGATAAAGACTGTACTTCATATCATTATATTTATCTTTAATACAATGCATCTGATACAGTACTAGACCTCATTAAACATTTATTGAGATAGGACAGTAAAATAAAATGCTTTGGAAGGCAGTGAGCACAGACAAGCATGTACTTCTGAGTGTCTTGACTTACTTTAAAATTCCTTGGTCCCTCTTTTTAGCAGATTCATATTGAAAATTCCCAGGACACTTGTACAAAAGACAACCACAGATGTGCTGTCCAACACTTAGACCTTTAGCGATACTCTTCACTAGTACTTGTCTTGTCCCTTTTACCAGTCTTTTTCTATGATTACGAAGCTGGTGAGTTGGGCTAAGTGGGAGAGCACTTTAACATAACAGTTTTGAGCGAACTCTTGAGTCTCTGAAAGCCATTTTCACTTTCTGTTCTTTCAGTAGCTGCTTACCTGAGGCTAGTTATTCTTAGCTTCCATATCTCTGAGAATCAGTTTGCTTGACTATTAAATAGGTATAATAATACCATCTCAAGGGTTGAGTGGATTAAGTGTCTCAGACTTTTGTATGCCTTGTTCTATGTTTTTGTTTTTGTTTTTTTCCCTAATTGCTTACATATTTATTTATGGAGAGCTGAGGCTTTTGAAGTGAGAGGGAAATTCTTCATCTGAACAGATGTCATTACTGAACAAGGAAGCTAATGTTGTAACCCTCACAGGGCTGACTCAACACACCGTTCAGGGTGCCCCACCTGTTAGAGTTGTAGGGAGACTTCAAGTACTTGGCAGAGATAACTTTTCAGGAGAGCAAGGCATTGACTCTAGCTATATCCATCTCAGCATTATTCCTAATCCTGCCCACCATGAGCTCAGGAATGTCTTTCCAGTGGAGTTCATTGCTCTTCTTTTAGGTAATTATCACTACAATCTCTTGCTGAATGCTCTGATAAAGCAAAATTGTCCTTTAGCAGGGCAAACCTCTTGTACAGTCAACCACAGCTGGGACATACTTTCCAAGAGGTTCCACTTCACTGATCTCAAGCCAATGTAAAGTGAAGTGAAAGTCACTCAGTCGTGTTGACTATTTGTGACCTCATGCACTATATACAGTCCATGAGGTCCTCCAGGACAGAATACTGGAGTGGGTAGCCTTTCCCTTCTCCAGGGGATCTTTCCAACCTAGGGACTGAACCTTGGTCTCCCGCACTGCAGGCAGATTCTTTACTAGCTGAGCCACAGGGGAAGCCCAAAGCAGAAGCTCACATGTGCTCATTCTCTGGTTAAGGCTGGTTTTGCTCAGGGGATTTAACTCAGTGGTGGGAACAGGCACTCAGGGTGGCATGAGTACAGAGAAATAGCATCAGGATGACTGAGGTAGACTCTTAAACTCAAGTCCTTGCAGGTGAAGTAGGGCTAATAATGACTAAAGATTTCAAATACTATCTTCTTGTTTTTTGATTTACTCAGTAACCTTCATGACAATCAAGCTTCAGGCATTCAAGACCCTCCATAATCTACATCAATTGACCTTCCTTTTTTAAAAATTAGAAATAAGGCTCCTAGAATGAAGGAGCTTTTAATTTTTTTATCTTTGTATCTCAGTTGCTTACATCAGCATGTAAGATATTACAGGCAGTCAACCAACATTCTTACAAATGAAAGAAAGAAGAAAATAAGGAAAGAAAGAGAGAAAGCAGAATGGAAAAAAACCAAATATATTATTGAATTCATCTAAACATTTTAAAGTTTATACAGAAAATTAAGTTAAAAATTTTAACCCTTGGAAATGTTACTTAAAAAGCATAGATTGGATTTTTCATATGTTAGAGAATATTGGAAATATAAATGATGGGAAATTAGTTAAAAACTAAGCATGTTGAACAATCAGAGTTGAAAAATCCCAAAATATTACTTTGTAATAACTCACAATGAAATAAATTATATATAAGTAAACTAATAATTATTGTATTAATATGATCTGTCTGTTGGAATATCTATTTATAGCACTAGGAAAATTCTAAAAAATATATTTGCAATAACTTTAATTATAAAAATTGACATGTAAGTAAGACTTAAATTTTCAAATCATAATGATAAGTATGCAGGTGGGTAATTCTCAAAAATGGGGCTTCCCAGGTGGCTCAGTTGTAAAGAATCCAGGAGACCCAGGTTCAATCCCTGGGTTGGGAAGATTCCCCAGAGAAGGAAATGACAATCCACTCTGGTTTTCTTGCCTAGAAATTCTCATGGACTGAGGAGCCTGGCAGCTATAGTCCATGGGGTCACAAAAGAATCAAACATGCCTTAGCAACTAAACAGCAACAAAACTCTTAAAATCATTCAATCCAGGACATTTTTAAATGGCAAATGCAGTAAAATAACCTAAAAACTATAAGAAATAATGCAGAAGAGACAAGACAATGAAAACAAAATACCATGTTTATATTGATAAAATGGAAGAATATGTGTCTAGATTCTCAAGTAAATGGGTTGTTAAAACCTATCAAATTGTAAGTAGTTTTTCACTAGTGCACACCTCATTTACTCTAGCGTGGAACTACTATCTTCTAGTCAACCCATTTCTGTTCTGGATGGACTAGAAAATAAAGATGACTAAAAAAAAAAATCAGAGTAGCTGAAATTCTATGCTGAATTCTGAAGTTCTTCTGCCAGACTTCTTTCTTGAAGATTGTTTGGGGCTGGGGACATGCAGAATCTGGAATGCCTCCAGAAGAGTGGAAAAATCACTGAACTCAGAAAAATGGATGTGAAATATTTATTCCTCTCAAATCAAGAATTTGTATTAGAAAGAAAAAAACTCTAATGCCCCCAAATGGGAGAAATATTTAGGAAAAAAAACTTAAATGTTATTTCCTAAGCTATGTGTGTAAACTTTTCTTTGCGCTTTATCTAGCAGAATAAACATGTTGTCAACATGTTTAGTTTCTGTCAATTGGAAAATTATAATGCAAATCCAATGCTTCTTAAAAATTTATTAACAGAGCTAAATATAATGTGGCTTTAGATGACTTATTTAAAATAAAACTTTTCAGAAGAATATTATTTGAGTAAATTAAAAAAAAAAAACTAAAAAAAAGGAAGAAATTTTTAAGCAGCAACCCTAACAATAGGGAAAGGAGTGTGTCAAGGCTGTATACTGTCACCCTGCTTATTTAACTAATACGCAGAGCACATAATGAGAAATGCCGGGCTGGATGAAACACAATCTGGAATCAAGATTGCCAGGAGAAGTATCAATAACCTCAGATATGAAGATGATACCACACTTATGGCAGAAAGTGAAGAACTAAAGAGCCTCTTGATGAAAGTGAAAGAGGAGAGTGAAAAGGTTGGCTTAAAACTTAACATTAAGAAAATGAAAATCATGGCATCTGGACCCATCACTTCATGGCCAATAGATGGGGAAACAGTGGAAAGAGTGACAGACTTTATTTTTTGGGGCTCCAAAATCACTGCAGATGTTGATTGCAGCCATGAAATTAAAAGACGCTTGCTCCTTGGTAGAAAACCTATCACCAACATAGTTCAGTTCAGTCTCTCAGTTGTGTCTGACTCTTTGCAACCCCATGAATTGCAGTACGCCAGGCCTCCCTGTCCATCACCAACTCACGGAGTTCACTCAGACTCACGTCCATCGAGTCAGTGATGCCATCCAGCCATTTCATCCTCTGTCGTTCCCTTCTCCTCCTGCTCCCAATCCCTCCCAGCATCAGAGTCTTTTCCAATGAGTCAACTCTTCGCATGAGGTGGCCAAAGTACTGGAGTTTCAGCTTTAGCATCATTCCTTCCAAAGAAATCCCAGGGCTGATCTCCTTTAGAATGGACTGGTTGGATCTCCTTGCAGTCCAAGGGACTCTCAAGAGTCTCTCCAACCTAGACAGCTTATTAAAAGCAGAGACATTGCCAACAAAGTTCCATCTAGTCAAAGTTATGGTTTTACTACTAGGTCATGTACGGATGTGAGAGTTGGACTATAAAGAAAGCTGAGCGTCAAAGAATTGATGCTTTTGAACTGTGGTGTTGCAGGAGACTCTTGAGAGTCCTTTGGAGATCCAACCAATCCATCATAAAGGAAATCAGTACTGAATATTCATTGGAAGGACTGATGCTGAAGGTGAAACTCCAATAATTTGGCCACCTGATGCAAAAAACTGACTCATTTGAAAAGACCCTGATGCTGTGAAAGATTGAAGGCAGAAGGAGAAGGGGACTACTGAGGATGAGATGGTTGAATAACATCACTGACTCAATGGACAAGAGTTTGAGTAAACTCTGGGATTTGGTGATGGACAGGGAGGCCAGGTGGGCTGCAGTCCATGGGTCACATAGAGTCAGACATGACTGAGCAACTGAACTGAATTGAACTGAATAGAGACCTTGTAATAAGACAATGGATTGACATCCCAGGGTTAATTTTGTTTTGATACTTTTATCTTTACTTTAAGTCACTGTAATTTCCTTGACTGAGAAGACAATCAAGAGATAGCTGATCCACAGACTTCCTAATTTGATTGTCTTGAACATTGTCTTAATGTAAATTAAACTAAATGGCTGAAATAGAGATTTGGAATGAAATTTGTCTGATCATGGGTACTACTAATCCTATAAAGAAAAAAGTGGGACTTAATTTCTCATAATATAGCCACCAAATAAGGATGTATGCTTCCCATTAGCATATTGCTGCACAAAAAGCATTTGAATTTTGATTTAAAACTTGCCTATTCCATTCTATTAATTAGGACTTAATGTACAGGTTCATTTAGCATATGCAACCACTAGATTAATTTTGGCTTTTATTTTATTTACAGTAGCTTAAAAAAAACAAATTATTCTTCTGCATGTTTTAATCACAATATATTTTTATGTGGTTTGAATTAAAGAATGATCAAGAATGCATATAGTTTTCGTATTTGTCATGACTGGTTATGCAAATCTAGTTTTATCTTGAATATTTTTAAAGCTAGTTTCATGTTTCAGATTTCATTAAATGGAAAATAGAAAGGCATAAAGCTATCAACCAAGAATAATATATATATATATATATATATATATATATATATATATATATATATATATATTTAGTTTCATCTTGATCATAGGTATTTATTGTTCACTTTTTGTTTTAAATTATAGTTTGCTGACTAGGTTATTATAGTATGTTTCATTTAATTCACTTATGCCTTACCAGAGGTAGCTATAAGTATGTTTCTTAATATTTACTCACAGAATTTCTTATATGATAAAACTATTACTCCTAGATCAGGGCATTATGAGCCATGTGTTGATGCAAAGGTCTTAAAAATGGAAATTGCAAAGAAAAAAATCCTCATTTGATTTCAGGCAAAACTCTCCTACATAATCTTAACAGTGTATAAACAGGCAAGGTTATAAATGCTATATAATTGCAGCAAAGTGGGATAACTAAATCAAGAAAGACTGCTCTGCTGTATTGATTCCCATCAAATGTGTCACTAGATGTTAAACTTTAATTAAAGGGTGATCATTGTCAGTCACTTTACTTCCTACGTTTAAATAAGTATATTATCATTTTCAATGAAGTTGACATTATTCATTGTCAGGAACATCTTTGGATGAAAATATAACTGGATTGCTAATATTCTCTCTTTGGGAGTCAAGAGGTGGAGTCAAGTCATGGAGATGTTCTATCAATGTCACTATGAATAAGAAAACTGGGGATATTTATTAGAAGAAATTTCAAGAACTCCTTTGGATGGAAAACATTTGATTCTTTTGACATTTCATCAGTTGCATTGATTCAAAATCAGGAAAAGAAATCAAAGAAGTAATGAGAGACAATGAAAAGTAAGATCTGTTCATGGCAGTTGGTGGCAGACACAGGAGCTCTGCTCTGAGATTAGATGGTGATGCAGACAGTGCCCAGAGTTGTGCAGAACCACAAGTGGAGTTTCACAATTAGGACACGCTGGCAAAAAGGTTGAATAGAAGGACAAGATCTCTTCTCTACTTACAAAAAAGAAAGAAAGAAAGAAAGAAATCTAAAATCACAATTAACTGCTGAATAACTATTGACAAAAAAATAAGGCTGCTAACTACCAAGAGAGATACCTTACTCCCAGAGACAAAGAGGAGGCCACAAAAAGATGGTAAGAGAAGCAAAATAATGATAAAATCAAATCCTGTACTCCCTGAGTTGGTGACCCACAAACTGGAAAATAATTATACCATGAATGTTCTCCCAAGGGGTGAAAGTCCTAAGCTCCAGGCCAGGATTTACAGCCTGTGGGTCTGACAGCAAGAGGAGGAACCTCAAGGAAATCTAGCTTTAAAGGCCAATAAAGCTTAATCACAGGAATTCTACAGAGATAAACTGAAGCTCCACTCTTGGAAGGTGCACACAAGGGTTTGTGTGCACCAGGATCCAGCTAAGAAAGTGGAAACTTCATAAGAGCCTGGGCTAAACTTACCCACTAGTATTGGAGGGTCTGCAGAGAAGGCAAGGCAGCAGTGGCTCATTGAAGGAAGAGACACTGGCAGTGGGATTTCCAGCAAGTATTCATTGGCAAGAACCCTCCAGGAGGCTGTCATTCCTTCCCCAAGTCCTATCCCCACCCAGAAGCCTGTCAGCTCCAATGCTGGAACACCTCAGGCCAAACAACAAACAGGTCAGGAACACAGCCCCATCCATCAGCAGACAGGTGGCTTAAAGTCTTCCAGAGAAAACAGCTCTGACCACTAGAGAGATAAGCCCCACTGGGAAAAGTCTCAGTTCCACCCACAATCAGGCAGGAACCGGACCCTTCTACTAAGAAGGCTTCTACCAAGAAACCTTCACAAGCCTCCTAGGCAAACAAGTCCACCAGTGGGAAGTTAGTAGGATCAAGAACTTTGACCTTGCAGCCTGCAGAAGGTAGTGGAACAAAATGGTGAATATGTTGTTCAATAAAGTTCTTAGTGAAAATTATGTGTCTTTTATTTTTACTTCAAAGACAAAGGAACTCTTTGGCCAACCCCAATACCATCACATCAGAAAGAATAAAATATCTAGGTATAAACCCACCTAAGGAGACAAAAGAACTGTACTCTTTTACTTATTAAGACACTGGTGAAATAAATCATATATGGCAGAAACAGATGGAAAGATACACCATACTACCCATGGGCAATATACAGATTCAATGCAATCCCTATCAAATTACCAATGGTAATTGGTAAAAAAAATAATAAAAAAACTCTTAAAAATTTTAAGGAGATATAAAGGACCTCAAATATCCAAACCAATCTTAAGGAAAAAAAAAAAAATGGAGTGGAAGAATCAGGCTCCCTGACTACAAACTGTACAACAAAGCTACAATCATCAAGAGAGTACAGTGCTGTCACAAAAGCAGAAATATAGATCAATGAAATAGGATAGAAAGCCCAGAAACAAACTCACACACCTATGGTCAATTAATCTATCTCAAAGGAGGCAAGGCTATACAATGCAAGAAAGACAATCTCTTTAATAAAGCATGCTGGGAAAAATGGACAACTACATGTAAAAAAAAAGAAATTAAAACATTCTAAAATATGATAGAGAAAAATAAATTCAAAATGTATTAAAGATCAAGTGTAACAGATGCTGCTGCTGCTGCTGCTAAGTCGTTTCAGTCGTGTCTGACTCAGTGTGACCCCATAGATGGCAGCACACCAGGCTCCCCCGTCCCTGGGATTCTCCACGCAAGAACACTGGAGTGGGTTAATTGTAAGAGCAGTTACTATAAAAAAAGAAAAAATAATAAGCAGAACACTCTCTGACATAAATCACAGCAATATATTTTTCAATGCATCCCCCATAGCAATGAAAATAAACACAAAAATAAACAAGCCGGACATAATCAAATTCAAAAGCTTTTGCTCAGCAAAGGAAGCCATAAACAAAATGAAAAGACAACCCACAAAACGGGAGAAAATATTTGGAAACGAGGTTACCAACAAGGATTAATCTCCAAAATTTACAAACAGCTCATGTAGCTCAATCTAAAGAAACAAACAAACAAAAATGACTCAGTCAAAACATAGGCAGGGCACCTAAATAGGCATTTCTACAAAGGAGATATTCAGATGGCCAAGAAGCACATGAATAGATGCTTAACACTGTAATCCTCAGAGAAACGCAAACCAAAACTACAATGAGATATTACATCATACCAGTCAGAATGTCCATCATCAAAAAGTCTAAAATAATAAATGCCAGTGAGGGTGTGTAGAAAAGGAAACCCTCTCTCACTACTTTAGGGAATGAAAATTGGTACAGCTACTATGGAGAACAGTATGGGATTTTCTTAAAAAAAAGAAAAAAGATGGACCTACCATATGATCCATCAATCCTATTCCTGGACATATATCTGAAGAAAAACATGTTTTGAAAGGATGCATCAACCCCAATGTTGATTGTAATGCTGTTTACAGTAGTCAGGACGAGAAAGCAACCTACATTTCTGTCAACAGATGAATGGATAAAGATTATGTGTTACATACACACAGTGGAATACTGCTCAGCCTTTAAAAAGAATGAAATAATGCTTTTTGCAGTAACGTGGATGGACCTGGAGACTATCACACTAAGTGATGTCAGTCAAAGAGAAGACAGTACTGATGTAAGACAATATTGCATGACACTGTGTATATGTTGAAGCAAAAAAAAAAAAAAAATAATAATAATGGTACAAGTTAACTTATTTACAAAACAGAAATAGACTCACAGAATTTGAGAATGAACTATTGTTCCCAGATGGGAAGGGTGGGGAGGAGGGAATGACTGGGAGTTAGGGATTGACATGAGTGCTGCTGCTGATGCCAAGTCACTTTAGTTGTGTCCAGCTCTGTGCGACTCCATAGACGGCAGCCCACCAGGCTCCTCTGTCCCTGGGATTCTGTAGGCAAGACTACTGGAGTGGGTTGCCATTTCCTTCTCCTTGACATGTATAGTCTACTATATTTGAAACAGATAACCAACAATGAACTACAGTAGAACCCAGGGAACTCTGCTCAATATTCTGTAATAACCCACATGGGAAAATAATTTGAAAAAGAAAAGATACATGTATATGTATAACTGACTCACTTTGCTGTACACCTGAAACTAATACAACCTTATTAATCAACTATGCACAAATATACAATTAAAAAAATTCTCAACCACTGAAGTAAAATACAGGGAAAGTTTTCAAATATATGAACACAAAAATAAATTAGATATATGGTAAGCAACTGTTTATTTAAAATAAAGTATAATGAAAAAATACTATTTAAAAACAAGTTTTCCCTTAAGGACCTTTTAGATTCAAAGAAAGTTCAATCATTCAATTTTTTAAACAACAAAACTAAAGCTCAGAATTTAAGGTAGGTACATTAATGCTCTTTCTACTGTATTGTATAATAGGAACATATGAGAGAAAATGCCAATCTGTAGTGTATTAAAGCTAAATTTCACCTTGGTAAAGTATCATCTTATTGAGAAATGATATTTGTTCATAGTATTTTCTTTGAAAGTCTATTGAGTTTGTGTAAACAATTTTTGGCCTATTAGGTAAGGCATAATGGAGCCTTTATATATGTGTATGATACCATTATACATATATGACTTACAATATTAAATTCAATTTACTATTTACAAAATTTGCCTGATAGTCTCTGAGTTTGGAGAAATGGAAGTTATTATTATTAAATTTTTTCTGCAAAAAGCTCTATTGTTTCCATTTGGCCTAAATCTTGAGAGAGGTCTCCAGGGTGGTTAGAAAACTACCTATTAGCTGCATGAGAGGCTTCAGGCAGAAATCTTGACATTCACAGGGGCTCTTCAAAGGTTACTGGGCTCCAGAAGCTCCTAGTCATGCTTGAGGATGAGCTTTCTTAAGAGATCCTTGCCTAATCCAGCCTGGGAACCAACCAACTTGTGGAGATTTGTCAGAGGGCTCATCCATTTTCATGATGAGTTTCGCCTCCTCATCTAGGAAGTGGCTCCAGGAAGTCACGGAGGTGGGAGTCTGCACAGGCAGAACCCAGGCCATGCAGATCCAAAAATGCCTGGTTCAGGTCCCTCCCCACAACAAGGTGGCTTCCCCAGTGTCCTGGGTTTTACCCAGTCATCCTGAGATGTCTCTGCATATCAAGGAAGAAGGCATGGCCACAACACTGGTTTTGCAGTTTCAAGAGACGCTTGGTTTCTCCACAGTCAATTCACAGAAAAAGTGGCCTACACCCTCCAGAGCCATATTGTCAAGGTTAAAATAGAAGTCCAGTGAGAAGTAGGTACAGAGGACCCGCAAATGCATCTTGACCAAGTGGTTGACGGTGGCCTCCACTGCAGTGGAATAATTCTGACAAAACTGAAAGCTCATGATGGGTAAATAAGGAATTAAGCTCAAAAACTGGCGTTGGTTGTTCTCAGTGATGAAGGACAGCTGAGTGGCTGATTCTGATGGCTGCAATGGCAGAGAAGTTTAGAGGGTGGTCAGGGGTTGGAGCAAGGGGTGTTTCTGGGTGTGTTTGATCCAACCACTGGTGAAGCAAAAGACAGTCCGCAGGACTGGAGAATACACTCCCGAAAGCTACCTTAAACTGGATGTGTGGTAGGATTTTTAGACAGATTGACACAGGCAACATGAGATCATTCTTTAGCTAACATGTTAAAATGACCAAACAAATTTGAAGCCTATCCTAGAACTGTTCAAGGGTTGGGGAAAGATGAAAATACCTTATCTATTGGAAGACAGTGATTGGAAAAAACTAAATCTGTTTTCCATACTTTATTGTACATTATTCCATTTCTAAAGACAGTCTTAGAAGACTAGAAGTAGGATTCTTTTAGGAAGACTTCTGTAGTGGTATCCAGTGAGTAGAACATTCCAAAGAAAAAATACAGACAATGTATTTCTGTTCTCAGTTTACAGGGAAGCGTATTCACCTATAACTTTGCTAAGTCAGCAACTAAGATTTACCTACCTGGATACTAAGGGTTGATGAAAGTGATAATGTTAGTTGCACAGTCCTGTCCGTCTCTTGGTGACCCCATGGGCTGTAGCCCACCAGGCTCTTCTGTCCCTGAGAGACAGAAGAGAGACAGGCAAGAATATTGGAGTGAGTTGCCATTTCCTATTTCAGGGGTTCTCCCCAACCCAGGGATCAAACCTAGGTGTCCTGCATTGCAGGCAGATTCCTTACCATCTAAGCCACTAGGGAAGCCCTTGCAAGGGTTATGAGCAATCCTCTAAGAGAGAGAGAGAAAAAAAATCAGGATGCCCAAAACTCAGAATTCTATTTTAGTTGGAGTCATATGAGATGATATTAAAGAAAAGAAGAAAAGACATTTTATTCTCTCTAATTTTTTTTCTGGTCTTCATCAAAATGTTTTCCACAGGGGAAGGAATTCTGAAGTATTATCCTATCCCAATGATGACAGAACAGTTCCAATAGCACAAATCAAAGTCCTTCTCTATTTCTGCCACCTTTAGGTCATCTAGAGCAGGGGTCACTCTTCAGTATCAGTCGTTCTGTTTCCAATAAATGCAGCACAGTCTTCATGTGCTCATATCTGGAAGCTACAGCCAAAGTTTGAAAATGTTAGCTTCTCAGTCATGTCCACTCTTTGTAACCCCATGGAAACCTGCCAGGCTCCTCTGTCCATGGAATTCTCCAGGGAGGAATACTGGAGTGGGTTGCCGTTTCCTACTCCAGGGGATCTTCCTGACCCAAGGACTGAACATGGGTCTCATGCATTGCAGGTAGATTCTTTACCATCTAAGCCACCAGGGAAGCCTAGCAATAGCCAAAGAATCAAATATTTTGGATGATTTTGGTTTCTCAGCTGGTTGTTCCAGTCAAGCATCTGGAGACTGACACCTTAAAACCCAGAAATTGATCTTTATTATCTCCTTTGTAAGAATTTTTTCTGTATATCCTCTCAATACAATTCTGTTTTTAGTTGGATGAAATAAATAGATTTTGTATTAAAGTACTTTTGTATTAAAAATGTCAAACTTAAAATTTTTATGATTATATATATATTCCATTTGTTAACATATGGGTAGATTGTGAATTGAGTTTAGCCTTCTATAAATTAACATACTTCTTCACAGTTTTCAGATGATTATTGTTTAAGTCATAAGTGATACAATAAAATCATTCCAGCTAATTATACTAATAATTGAAAATGTGTTTAGATGAATAGAATATATGTATGCTTGTCTGCTTTATGTATGAAAATTGAGCTGTTGTTCTATATCTGCTTATGCTTTGATTGATGTTTTGAAGTTTTATGTAAAAGTATCTCCATAAAAAGAAAGACTATGAGTTTTACAGTTTATTATAATCCTGCTATTTTAGTCTATTTGAAAAAAATAAACCTGAACAAAAACATTCTCTGAACAAAATTGACTACAGTACTGTCTTTTTTCTGTTTTACATTTTTAAATTTTCATTTACTCAGCCGTTAAAAAGAATTCATTTGATTCAGTTCTGATGAGATGGATGAAACTGGAGCCAATTATACAGAGTGAAGTAAGCCAGAAAGAAAAACACCAATACAGTATACTAACACATATATATGGAATTTAGAAAGATGGCAATGATGACCCTGTATGCAAGACAGGATAAAAGACACAGCTGTGTATAATGGACTTTTGGACTCAGAGGGAGAGGGAGAGGGTGGGATGATTTGGGAGAATGGCATTCTATCATGTATACTATCATGTAAGAATTGAATCGCCAGTCTATGTCTGACGTAGGATACAGCATGCTTGGGGCTGGTGCATGGGGATGACCCACAGAGATGTTATGGGGAGGGAGGTGGGAGGGGGGTTCATGTTTGGGAACACATGTAAGAATTAAAGATTTTAAAATTAAAAAAAATAAAATTAAAAAAAATAAAAAGAAAAAAAGAGAAAAAAAATTTTCATTTACAGTTTTTTTTTTTTTTAACTGAGTCTGTGCAAGTTTCCTTTGTAATCAGTGTCCCCTGCTATGGGGAAATTTCTTATCTCTTCTACATAATTCCACTCTTTGCTAAACATGATTTAATCAGATGTCTTAAAATCCAGGATTAGCATCTAACAAGAATTCTTCCATACTTGATAATGTATTGTTTCATTCCATTTAAAATAGACAACCTATTACTTCAGATGGTTTGGTGAACAAGACATCAGATGGAATCTGGAAGAGTACACTGTCTCAGGTTAAACCTCTCCGCTTTGGGCTGAAAGGCTTTTTACATATATAGTGATTTTACTTAAGATCTCAGCCCCATGTATTAAGTAAGCACAACTCCACAAATACTGGAATCTAGCCACTATGAAACATCGTCTTAGTGTTTCAACAACTTCTGTGTTACAGAGACCTTATCCTGTATTTATGTTTATAATCAATTTAACACAATGCTACATTTACACTTATGGATTAATATATATGTAGTGAACGCTCATACCTCATACTGCTAGATACATAAATAAAACAAGGAATTTGAAGGAGTCAATTCGGACCAGATATTACAATGAAATCTAAAAAATGTAAAGACATGAATTTAAAAATACTAATGAAAGACTTTTCCTGAGGTTTTCTTTTTCTTTTTTTTAAGCCAACAATGAGTGGTTTTTAGACTACTTGCATAGTCACCATTACTTTGAGTGCCAAATTCACATTTTCCATTGTATAGACCATCATCTCATTTTGTGTATATAACATGTATCTCTGGGTCAGGAAGATCCTCTGGAGAAGGAAATGCCAACCCACTCCAGGATTCTTGTCTGGGAAATCCCGTGGACAGAGGAGCCTGGCAGACTAGAGTCCATGGGGTCACAAAGAGTCAGACCGGACTGAGGGACTAACACTTTCACTTTCAACCTGTATTTAGGTCAATATGTGTATCTGTGTGTGTTCATGTGTCTATGGGAGTCTGTGTATTTGTTTAGCTGAGTGTGTCTATGCATGTATTAGAATAATTTGAATTAGATTCCAAAAAAGATATGCATATTCTATTATTAAAAGGAAAAAAAAAACAATTTTAAAGATCAAAAACTTCTCAATGTTAATTTTAAAATGTTCAAAAAAGTTTTTGTATTCTCAAATTCCTTTGTAAAAAATATTAACAAATTAACTATTTTTTCCTCTTTTGCAGCTGTAGTGTATTTCTTGGCAGAATAACAACAGCATTCTAGACTAAAAATGTCTTCAATTTCCACAGAATTCCAAATGATCAAAACATCCTCAGAATCATTTGAAATATGATATTAAATATAGATAGGAATTCCCTGGTGGCCAGTGGTAAATGATCTGCCTGCCAATTCAGGAGATGAAGGTTCAGTCTCTGGGTTGGGAAGATCCTCTGGAGAAGGAAATGGCAACCCACTCCAGTATTCTTGCCTGAGGAATCCCATGGATAGAGGAACCTGGAAGGCTACAGTTCATGGAGTCACAAAAGAGTCAGACATGGTATAGCAACTAAAGAAACAAAACAAACAAACAAATCAAATATAGATACTTTTTGAAAACTGTCATTCCTTCCTGCAGTCACACTTTTCTTTTTCCTTCAACTAGAGTTTTGTGTGGCAAAGAAAAGCCTGAAAACTAACAGGATTTAGTTTAGCACTAAGGTTGATATTTCAAAGCAGTGTTTTTGGAATTGACATCTTGTTGAAAATGAAGCACAAATGCATTATGAAACAAATTACACAAATAAGTAAAAATGGAGCAGCTTAGCATTGCAAGAATTTTACATGAAAATCACAGCAAACATTTCTTAACTTTATGGAATCAGCTTTCCAGTGGATTTGTTATCTGCTGTGGAAGATTCATGGAGGCAACTCAATTACTGCTACTCAATGAACTTATATTTCTGCAAAACTTTTCTCCTCTGCTCAGCTCAGTTAAGTAAAGCAGGAGAAAAAATTCATACATGTAGAATAAAAAACTTGTTACAGACTGATAATGCATTTAAAAACCTACTGTTCACTATTGATTAAAATTTAATTAACATATTATATATGAACACAAAATTCAGTACATTCAAACTGTTCATTGTTTAAATGGTAATGAAATGTGAATATTTACTTAAGATTGGTTGAAGCTATGTAATATACACTTCATGTATTTTCATATACTTGAGTATGTATAAATGATTACCAAGTTAGTATATCTTTATCTTTGATGTACTTCTGATTTGAGATATTTCATGTCAATGTGGCTGCTGTGCTGTGCTTAGTCTTTCAGTCATGTCCTATTCTTTGTGACTCATAGACTGCAGCCCACCAGGCTTCTCTGCCTATGGGGATTCTCCAGGCCAGAATACTGGAGTGGGTAGCCTTTCCCTTCTCCAGGGGATCTCCCCAACCCAAGGATTGAACCCAGGTCTCTGGTATTGTAGGTGGATTCTTTACCAGCTGAGCCACAGGGGAAGCCCAGTTCTCAGAATAACTATGCTTTAACAGTTTAGGGATTAAAGGGTGACATTCCAAAGAGAAAAATTAAGAGTTCAAAAGCTGGGAATTGATAAATGATCACTTTACTCAAATCAGCTTGGAAGAACTGAAGTTAAGGTAAAGGAAAAAAAAAAAAATATATATATATATATAACAAAAAGAAGGAGACATAAGACAAAAGGTACTAATGACAAAGAGCTTGGGCTTTACTCTTAGGACAACTGAAGTTTGCAAAGCTAAGTCACTTATTCTGTAGACAAATTTTACTGGATCCTAAAAGAATCTTTCAATTTGATCTCATCTTGTTTAATGGATCAAGACAGGTATTTGATTCCAGTCTTCTAAGACCTTCCATCTTTGGAAACTTGTTTTTTCAATTATTGCTCCAAAACTAACCAACTCTTATCTATACTCATCTCTATTTTGTAATAACCAATAACAGTCACTGCACACTATTATTTTTTCAGGCTTGAAATCTCTTCATCAGGATCTGGAGGCTTCAGTTTTACCATCTCTTTTTTCAGTTTCTCAACAACATGATTCAGCTTTTTTTCAAACTCAAATTTCATTTTTTTGAGTCTCATTTCTCAAGTACTATGACATGTATTTAAGGTTTTGGTAATGGATGAACCCATTAGTATGTTGGTGAATATTTAACAACCCAATATAAAAAAGTAAGCAAATAAAAAGCCTTGATTTGTAACGTTTCATTATTTCTTTTATGTAAATACTTCCACCATAGATGATTTGACACTATTAGCTTTCTGGCCTTGAATAGAATTAAGTTTTCTTGAAACATCAATAGGAAGCCCAATACCAGAAACCACTTACTATATAAGTTAATAATAGTGATAGATACAATTCCTAATCCACGTTGCATTATTTGATTGAAAATTGTCTTATTATTTCCACATTCTTTAAAATATAAGTTTGCAGGAACCTTCATGAAGAGGGGAATCTACTTCTTGACAGAATTCATTTGCTTTTATTAAGAGAATGTGTCAGAAGTTACAGGGAGCCTTCTGAGTCTAGGTCTCATGAGTTTTTACACACTTTCCCTCTACTTTATCCCTCTTTCACTTTGAGACCAAGCCCAGAGCAGCCAGCTGAGGGATCACAAGGAGGAGAATTGAGTCATCAGTCAAGAATAAGTACAAACAGCCAGTTCTCACCAAACCTGCCACCAGACACAATAGCTAGACTAAATGGGACAAGACTCAGAACAGATTATCCAAATCATCAGCCAGTCTTTACGGATCACTTGAAAATAAGGGTGATAATTATTTAACAATGGGCCCATTATGGCTTTGCAGCAACTTCAAGTGTGGTACACTCATCTCAGTCTACACTGGTCCTGAACTGAGGCTTAAATATTTTTCCCTCTTGCTCTACACATGCTCACACATATACACACACTTCAAAACTCTGTTGACAATTTGACTAAAGTGATTACTGTTAGAAATTATACGTCTATCAAACCCTCTCATTATTTAAGTGTGCATTCTTTATACATAAGACATAAACATTATGTGTATTATAAATTATATATATATTATAAATATATATATACAGTTCTTCTGACTGTAGACTGAAGTAGTGACTTACACTACTTTGGCTTCTTTCAACGTCTTGTCATCTATTTTCTTCTCAGAACTTTGTCCTAAACTGATTCTGTGACATTCAAGTGATTTTCCAAATATGCCAAAAGTAAGTGCATTACTGAAAGTCCCTTTCTTTTCTCAATTACTCCTTCAGGTTCAGTTTACAGGTGCTTGGTGAAGAGGCTGGAAATCAGTCCCAGGTTACACGCAACAGAGGTGTTAAAAGGAATGGATGACATGGCTGCAGGCAGAAAGACTATCTGAAGAATATTGGCGTGAAGAGAGAGGAAATGATTATGATAACTACAGGATAATATATAGCTGAGGTTTAGTTGATTGGTGATTGTTTTTACCTTTTTTTTTTTAATAAGACACATTTGAGGATAGTTTAAAAGCAATAGGAAGGATTCAATCTGAAAAAAAGTCTAAAAATAAAATAAACATACTATCAATTTTAAAAGTTCTTGAGAAGATTGAAGATTATGTCCAAAGCAAGTTCAAAACTAAATGAGAATTATTGGTTACTTTAGTGGATATTTGACAAACTTTTCCTGTAAAATATAAGTACTTTAGACTTTGAGGGACAGATGGTTTCTGCTAAAGCTATTCAACTTTGTCATTTTAGGGGGAAAGAAGATGTGGACAATAGGTTAAAAATGAACACAGCTGCTCTCCAATAATACTATTTTTCAAAATAGACAGCAGGCCATATTAGGCCCCTGGACTCCAGTTTGCCAATCATTGTTTTCATGGAAGAACAACAAAGGAGAAGAGAATATTGAAGCTGTGAGGTTGCTCTTGCGTGGTTTTGTTAAATGAAGATGGGAGGATGTTGACCTAAAACAAACTACCAGACATTTCTTACCCAAAGATGGGTTTATTCAGGATCAATAGAAGACTGCAATTCAGGATCTCCAACCATGGTGAACCATGTGCAAGTCCCCACACAGTCGCACAGCAAGAGAATGAAAACAAACACTGTTACAAAGGGAGAAAGGAAGATGAGAGGATTACGATAAACAGAGTTTGTGGCTTTCAATTGGCTGAGTCTGTGCCAAGAAATGAGACTTTCTCCTTTTGAAGAGCATGAGAGATCCTCCTTCTGGTTTCTCAACTCTAATTACTTGATGGGACTTTTTTTAGCTCTTTTTTTTTTTAACAGTTGGCTTTTTTCTGATCTTGCTATAACGTCTGTGATTTAGGTGGCATAATAACCTATTGATCTTGTGTGTTGGGTAAGAATAATTACAGGAGAATAAGAGATTTTTAAAAGCATAAGTTATAATATATATATGAAAGATGGTACTGATTAACCTATTTGCAGGGCAGCAGTGGAGATGCAGACATAGAGAACAGACTCCTAGACACACTTTGGGAAGGAGAGGGTGGGATGAATTGAGAGAGCAGCATTGAAACATATACATTACCATATGTAAAACAGCCAGTGGGAATTTGTTGTAAGACAGAGGGAGCTCAAACCCAGTGCTCTGTGACAACTTAGAGGCATGGGATTGGGTGGGAGGTGCGAGGGAGAGTCAGGAGGGAGAGAACATGTGTACCAATGGCTGGTTCATATTGATGTATGGCATAACCAACACAATATTGTAAGCAATTATCCTCCAGTTAGAAAGTGCTGCTGTTGCTCTTCAGTCCCTCAGTCATGAAATTAAACAAAAGAAGCATGAGTGTAGACGGTCAATGGACTGATTCATAAAGTAGAAACGCAGAACAAGTGGTGATAACTAGTAGCAAAAAGGAACCTTTTAGCTTACAGACAAATTCTTGGGGGCCCACAGTTCAGTTCAGTTCAGTCACTCAGTCGTGTCCAACTCTTTGTGACCCCATGAATTGCAGCACGCCAGGCCTCCCCGTCCATCACCAACTCCCAGAATTCACTCAGACTCATGTGCATCGATTCAGTGATGCCATCCAGCCATCTCATCCTCTGTCATCCCCTTCTCCTCCTGCCCCTAATCCCTGCCAGCATCCACAAGCTATCTACAAATATTTTGATTCATTTTTATTTGGAGGATAACTTAAGAACTATCTTGAGGGTATTTTATATGATTTAAGTAAGCATCTTTTCACAAAATACTGCCAGCTATCTTTGTATCCTTTGATACATGCTTACAATTATGTTGGCAACTTCAAATAGCAGTGGCATGAAAAAAAATCAGACAATTCATGAATGAAGATTCTTCAGTGAATGAAATACTAGTAGTACAAGGTCATGCTGCAATGATAAATGTGTCACAGAAGATTCACTAGAGAAAAGAAGTAGAAATTGAGAAATCGTACATTAGATGAGACTTAATTAACTCAAAATAATCTAAAACTAAATAATGATTTATCTTTAATTAAGCAACACAACCTATTATATTAAATTATAATTTTAATTTAAATTTATTATTCTTGTAGTTTATGTGCATTAATATGATTATGCTCATTAATATGACAACGTTGTGATGGCTATACAGGGAAAATCGTTGCTATTTTTTTGCTTACCCATATCTCAGTGATGTCATTAAAATAAATTTAACAAAAAAGGGTCAAGTATAAACAGTGATGATATAGGGGATGCAACATTTTATATCATCTAAATATATTAAATATTGGTTTAGATGATTATTATTGTGGGTCGTATGTTTGTGTGAACTGGAAAATAAACCATAAAAGGATTCAAGCCAGCTTTTTTTGGTATGTTCCAACATTTGAACTCCATTCTAATCCTTTTGGAATGCAAAAAGCCCTCATGAAAGCTATGATTAACTAGTTACATTTTCATAACTGAGGTCTAATTATAAGTTTAGACATATCCCTGCCTAACAAAGAAAAAGCCATAGCTGCTGACAGCTGCATCAGCTATAAAAGCTGGGAGCTGACTAAGTAAGGGAGTTTGAAACAGCTGTGACATTGTCAGAGTAAAACCCTGCTGTTTCTCTTCTGTAAGGTGAGAGAAGATGTATCATTAAACACACAAAAAAACACATCTTTTTGTGAGGATCACCGGTCCACATAAGTTGTAAAATTATAACTGCCAATTTTTTAAACAAAGCCTACCACTATTAGAGTTTTAAATAGAAAGCAGTGTATTGCAATCAGAAAACATTCACAAAACTTTTCTGAGAAAAAAAAAAACAACTATTTTATACTGTTTTTGATTTCTTTACATGAGAGGACTAGATTTTTCTACTTGTTGACGGTTATGGTGCAGAGCAAAATGTAGAGGTGTTTATGTGGCAGTTTGAGAAGGTAAATATAGTTTATAACATCAAATGTTAAATTTCCAATTTTTGATTGAAATACACATGAAGTTTATTAAGATTATTCATTCATTTTATTTTGGGGCAGTGGTGGGTCTTTGTTTCTGCGTGTGGAATTTCTTAGTTGTGGCAAGTTGGGGCTGCACTTCACTGCAGTGTGCAGGCTGCTCATTGCTGTAATTTCTCTTGTGGAGCACCAGCTCTAGGTGTGCAGGCTTCAGCAGTGGCAGCGCTTGGGCTCAGTAGTTGAGGCTTGCAGGCCTTAGAGCATGGGCTCAGGGTGGGTGCCTGGGCTTAGTTTCTCCATGGAATGAGGGATCTTCCTGAACCAGGACTCAAACTGGTTTCCTCCACATGGCAAGACAGATTCATAACCACTGAATCATCAAGGAAGTCCTATGATGAAGTTGAATAGAGTTATGTATATTTTTTCCTAGTATGTTTTAATCTACTTATCGAAATATACATGGATAAGAACATATTTTATAGTCAAATATAACAAAAGTTGTGTGTGTCTGTGCACCTGTGCATGACACTTTATTCTATGAAATATTTGACAATTTGGCAACATTTGACTATAAAATAAAAGTATATAACTATATATATGTGTATATACATATGGGGGGGACTTGACTATTTGGTTTTCATGTCAAACTCGTATCATTTAAAACATATTTTTTAATAAGAAGATTAGAAATCCTAAGACTGAAATAGTTTCATTTTAATATGTACTTTTCACTAATCTCACAACGTAAAATAAAGCAGCAGTTTGTAGAGGTTTTCTGCTATGTCGTCTCATTTATACATTTGTTCAGCAAATGTGTGCAGAAAACAATTAACATGAAGTAGACACTACCTTAGACCTCTGGTTCAAGGTGTTACCAACACAGTCCTTGGACTCTATAATCAATAGAAACTGATGAGACCAGAAGATAAATGCAACAAGATTCTGGGACTCACGATGCATCACAAAGAAGTGAAAATAAGTAACAGGTGCCCTCACTTGCTCTTGGAGGAGAGCAGGCTGGTTCCTTCAATGGGTTGAGGGTAAAGGTGATTGATGGGTTTGGCCAGAGGGTTGGCTTAGGAGGTCTGCCTCCTCTGCCAGAGGGGTGGCTTAGAAGATTTGTCTGCCCCCTTGGTGGTGCTGTGTGCAGGGATCAGCTGCAATACTCTGCTTATGCTCCTGGTATCTCAAAATAGCAGCTGATTTGTGGCCTTTTTGCATTTTATTTTTTGTTCATAATTGCCATGACTGAACATGCATGCATGAAGTTATTTTCAGTCCTTTATAGTTTGTCTGTATTCTTTTGTTAGAGCAGATTTGTTCAAGGTTCAAGTGCAAGCACTCCAGTAAAGGATCGCCAGTCCCAGCCTATCTCAAAGGTGGTGGACAAAGTAGACACAGCCTCATGCAACGTTCATGTATAGGGAGAATGGGCCAAGGAAAGATGTCAGAAAGATATCCTTTATTTTACTAATTCTAAAATGCACGGGTTTTTTGCACTTTAACATCCCTGAACAGATATTGTACCCAAGAAGAACAAATCTGACTCCATATTGGATCTATTCCTTTAGCTCCAAGCTTGGTCCTATGTTGCCTGTGCTTAGCCATGTTGGCTCTGCTTCTTTGTGAAAGAATATTGCCTATAGTCTGAAATACATTCTTTTGCAATGTTCTGCCTCCTAGGCATGACCTTCAAAGCTATAACAGTTTTTGATTTATATAGAGACAAAGTGTTGTAGGATACAAAATAGCATTTGTCTTGTTGAAGGTTTTCGGGAACATCATGACCAAACCTACATGGACAGCTACAAAAACAGAGGATAATCACAACCCTCCAGGTTCTAGCCCCCAATAAATCTGCAGCAATCAGCCTTGCCTCTTCCTCTTTTAATATAAAAGAAGCCTAAATTCTAACTCAGTTAAGATGGTTCTGTGTGACAAAAGTCAGCCATCTTCTCAGTCTGTTGACTTTTGGAATAAAATCACTATTCCTTGCCCCAACACCTTGTCTCTCAATTCATTGGCTTGTCCTATATGGCAAGCATTATGGATTTGGACGTTGTAACAATAACATAGTCTGATTAATAGTGTCTTTTTGTTGTCAGGGTGCTAGTCTTTGAGTATTCTAGTAGTGAAGTTGCTTAGTCATGTCTGACTCTTTGCAATCCCATGGACTTTAGCCTACCAGGCTCCTCTGTCCATGGGATTTTTCAGGTAAGAGTATTGGTGTGGGTTGTCATTTCCTTCTCCATTGAGTATTCTACATAGAAGTAATTGTCATTGTCTGCCTGTAAGCACATTTAGCTTCCTGTTCACATGTCTTTGTATCAGTGGGGTCAAGTGCTTTGTTGAACAAAATGTCTCAGTTCCTCAGGAGAAAGGAATTCATAGACATAGCAGTGCCTCTTAAATTAATTAATTAGTTAGCATAAGAAAAAGGAGATTTCCGTTCAAGACAATGACAAAAGATGAGAAGATGTCTGCAAGGTTTATGGGAAGAGAGAGGATTGGATCTGTCAATAGTTCATAGAAAGTGAAACTAATGATGCAGCTAAGGGTTGCTTCTGACACAGGTGTGTCCAAATATAGAATAACCTCATGCATAAGCCTGTCTAGTTGTTACTGCTAGTGGTGGATCTGGAAAGTGACCCTCATATCTTCATTTCATTGAACAAAATATTTCAAGACTATTTAAAGAAGGAACAGGAAAACTGTATATTGATAACTTCTGCAGAAAGTTAGAAAGTGCCAACACCACACCTTGCAAAGTGTGTGCCAGTGACTGAGTTTAAAATCTAAGAAACAATGAAATAAAATAATTGTTCCTTATTTTAGAAATATTGGTTTCTTTCTCTGCATTTGTCAATTTTCTTAATAGCATGTAGTACAATATTGATGGCAAACATAAACAGTGATAATTATGAATCAGAACACAACTTAGAAAAGTTAAATTGTGAATTTCAAATATAGGGATACATTTACCAATTTATTTTGACCATAGTTGCATTTCTAATATGTAAAAAATACATGTTGAATAAGACTCAAAGTATTCTTTCAGGTAGCTTAAAATGAAGATGCTGACTGAAAGAAAACCAACGCATCATAGTTTAGAAAAGTTGCTGCTTTTGTAACAGTGTATAAAACGATTTTATGTCTTCCATTCATATAAAACTATAATGAAATTATTGATAATTCAAATATCTGCTTAAAGAAAACAAGATAAGGTTTAAGACTCTAAATCAAAGAATGCTTTTCAATGGCTCATAAGAAGGGGGTATGCTTAATAACTGCATTGAGACTGTATCCAGAAAATCTCAGTTATGCTAGAATTGTATCCAGAAAACTTGGTATGTGCATGGTCATGGTAGGCAGAGTAGGGAGAGACTATACAAGGAGAAGGACAATGTGAAATAATGAGACAATTTTGGCATGTGGGAGTAAGAGAAGGCTGTTTGCCTGGAATGTAATAGAATTTGAGAGGGCTATTGAGATCAGCTGCAAGCAGTAAATGGAATAAGGTAGACTCCACATTTTATTCTGAATGCAATGGGAAAGCATCTAATTTGAGAATAAAATTATCTGATTCTTAATGTAAAATTATTATATTCATTTCTCTATGAATAAAGGATTGGAAGCATGAAGACAGGCATTGAGGGATGATTTAGAATTCCACTGCAATAGCCCATCTGAGAGAACAACCATAATGATGACAATAGGGATGAGGAAAATTGGACATATTATAGATTTTTTTTTAAGTTTTTAATGAAATGTTTGGCTTAAAGCTCAACATTCAGAAAACTATGATCATGGCGTTTGGTCCCATCACTTCATGGCAAAGAGATGGGGAAACAGTGAAAACAGTGGCAGACTTTATTTTTCTGGGCTCCAAAATCACTGCAGATGGTGATTGCAGCCATGAAATTGAAAGATGCTTACTCCTTGGAAGGAAAGGTATGACCAACCTAGATGGCATATTAAAAAGTAGAGACATTACTTCGCCAACAAAGGTCTGTCTAGTCGAGGCTATGGTTTTTCCAGTGGTCATATATGGATGTGAGAGTTGGACTATAAAGAAAGCTGAGCACCGAAGAATTGATGCTTTTAACTGTGGTGTTGGAGCAGACTCTTGTGAGTTCCCCTGGACTGCAAGGAGATCCAACCAGTCTATCCTAAGGAGATCAGTCCTGAGGGTTCATTAGAACTGATGCTGAAGCTGAAGCTCCAATACTTTGGCCACCTTATGTGAAGAGCTGACTTATTTGAAAAGACCCTGATGTTGGGGAAGATTAAGGGCAGGAGAGAAGGGGACGACAGAGCATGAGATGATTGGATGGCATTGCCGACTCAATGGACATGAGTTTAGGTAAACTCGGGGAGTTGATGATGCACAGGGAGGCCTGGCGTGTTGCAGACCATGGGGTCACAAAGAGTCAGACAGGACTGAGTGACTAAACTGAAATGAATATCTAAGAAGTTTTAAGATTCAAATATAACTGAGGAAGAGAAAAGAGAGCAAAATGCCTCCAACTTTTCTTGCCTGAATAGTTAGATAAATTCTGGCACAAATACATGGTGGCACAAGTAGGAATGGATTTGGGGAGAGAATCCAGGATTTCTGCTTGGTACATGTTTACAATGCATGAGAGACATCCACACAGAGTTATCAAGTAGGAATTTAGATCAATGGGAATGAGACTCAAAATAAAAGTCTGTGTGGAAGAGACAAACTTAGAAAACATCAATACAACATGTTCATTAAGGCAATATGATGCAGATTTCGTGTGAGGAGAGAGAATAGAAAGAAAAGAAAGCAAATATCTGAGGCATATGAATGAGATATGAAAATGATGAAAGCGTCTGGCAAAGTAAAAATGACCACACATGTAAGAGAAAAATTAAAGCCTGAGTTGTCTGGGAATTCAAGAGGCAGTATTGCAAGAAGAAAGAGTAGGTGCATACATGAATAGCTATTTTAACAGTTCATGGGGTGACACGAGAGGAATTGCCAATTGATTTGGCTACAAAACGCTGAAAAAATATGTTGCTGTTTTAATCATTATGTCGTGTCCACCTCTTTTGCGACCCCATGGACTGTGGGCAGCCAGGTTCCTCTGTCCATAGCATTTCCTAGGTACTGGAGTGGATTGCCATTTCCTTCTTGAGGGGATCTTCTGACCTAAGGATCACACTTGAGGCTCCTTCACTGGCAGGCAGATTTTACCAATGAGCCGTGAGGGAAGCCCTATATAGGAAAGCTCTATATTACTAGCGAAATCCAGCCTGTGAAAGACAGATGAATAAAAGGTACGTTCAGAAGATGTGGGTGCAATATTGTCAAAACATTTACCAATGAAGGGAACTAGAGAAATGGAGTATAAGTTAGAAATCAATTCAGTTTCAAGAGGTAGAATTGTATTATTATTATTTTGTTTTAATGATAGAATCCTAGGAAGAGTATTTTTTTCTTGGGTGAGAGGTAAACAAGATTATTAGGCAGAGATAACTTGATTGAAGACAAGACAGCAAGAAGCCAAGTCCTGGAGAAAGAAGGAAAACTCAGGATAAAAGCAGGACTTGCTTTTAGATGACAGAGACCTTTGTGGTATGAGAGTGAGAATGTCCCTAACAGGTCTTCAACACAGAGAAAATAACTGAACTTATGTGTGAAAGGGCAAAATTAGACAAACAGGAAAAAGAGAGGGCATAAACGTAATCTTTCAAGGAATATGTTGCTGTTGTTTAGAATGCTTTCCAAGTAATTCTGTTATAACATCACCCCTCATTAAAGTAGTTTAGCTCATGGAAATCAACAGCAACTTCTTACAATGTGTCCCTTATATTTAATGTCAAAATGAACAATATTCAAATGATGCACACAAATGTGATATTAGATTGGCAAAAAAGTAATTGCAGGTTTGGACTGTGAATTTTAAATCATTATAACTAGGCTCAAACATATCTTTATTAATTAAAATAGGAACCATTACAATCAACACTTTTTTCCAGTGAGAAATACATTTGTTTCTCCTGTAGCATAAAAATCTGTGTTTTGAAATTCAACGAACTCTTGCAAAGTATTTTTTGCCTCTTGCAGGTTGTGGAAGCACTTTCCCTGCAAAAAAGCTGAGATGCTTGAAGAAATGGTAGTTAGTTGGCCAGAGTTCAGGTGGATGTGGTAGATGAGGCAAAACTTCATAGCCTTATTTATTAAACATCTGAAGCATTTGTTGTGTGACTTGTGGTCAGACATTGTCATGCAGAAGAATTGGACCTTTTCTATTGACCAATGCCAGCTGCAGGCATTGCAGTTTTCGGTGAATCTTATCAATTTGCTGAGCATACTTCCCAGATGTAATAGTTACTCCAGGATTCAGAAAGTTCTAGTAGATCGAACCATAAGCAAACCACCAAACAGTGACCATGACCTATTTTTGGTGCAAGTCTGGCTTTGGGAAGTGCTTTGGAGCTTCTTCTTGGTCCAACCACTGAGCTGGTCATTGCCAGTTGAAAAAGTCCACTTTTTGTCACACGTCCCAATGCAATAGAGAAAATGGCTCATTGTTGTTGCAAGAACAAGAGAAGATGACACTTCAAAATGACAATTTTTTTGATTCATGAGGTCAGTTCATGAGGCACCCACTTATCAAGCTTTTTTACCTTTCCAATTTGCTTCAAATGCTGAATGAGCATAGCATGATCGACACTGTGTTCTTCAGCAACTTGTCACGTGGTTGTCAGAGGATCCGCTTTGGTGATCCTCTCAACTGGTCATGGTCAACTTCCTATAGCTGGCCACTACTCTCCTCATCTTCAAGACTCTTGTCTCCTTTGCAAAACTCTTTGAACCAACACTACACTGTGAATTCACTAGCAGTTCTTGAAGCAAATGCATTGTTAATGTTCAAGTCATCCCCACTGCTTTATTTATTATTTTTTTAAATATAAATTTACGTATTTTAATTGGAGGTTAATTACTTTACAATCTTGTATTGGTTTTGCCATACATCAACATGAATCCGCCACAGGTATACACGTGTTCCCCATCCTGGACTCCCCTCTCTCATCCCTCCCCATACCATCCCTCTGGGTCATCTCAGTGCACCAGCCCCAAGCATCCAGTATCATGCATCGAACCTGGACTGGCCCATTTGGAACACAAATAAGAAAAGTGTTTGAAATTTCATTTTTTTAAAGTTGTATTTTATTTTTAACTGGAAGATAACTACAATATTGTGATGGTTTCTGTCATACATCAACATGAATCAGCTATAGGTATATATATGACTCCTCCCTCTTGAAACTCTCTCCCACTCCTCTAAACTGTCACAGAGCACTGCCTTTGGGTTCCCTGTGTCATACAGCAAATTCCCACTGGCTAGCTATTTTACACATGGCAATCAAATTTCCTTTTTTGTCTAACATCATTTCCCTAGCCTAAAATAAATATACAGCAAGTAATGTCAATAACAAAAAACAGAGAGAGAGAAGTGTGCATTAAAATGATGTATAACATAGCCACATTTATTTAAGAATGTATTCCAATATCAAACAGCAAAATTCAGTAAGTAAAACCACAGTTACTTTTGTATCAACCTAAATAATAGTACATTGACCCAGTTGTGGTGGGTTCCCTGGTGGCTCAGAGGGTAAAGCGTCTGCCTGCAGGGCGGGAGACCCGGGTTTGATCCCTGCATTGGGAAAATCCCCTGGAGAAGGAAATGGCAACCCACTCCAGTACTCTTGCCTGGAAAATTCCATGGACAGAGGAGCCTGGTAGGATATAGTCCATGGGGTCTTGAAGAGTCAGACACGACTGAGCGACTTCACTTGACCCAGCTGTATTTTCTATTTTCATTCTGTCTTTAACTTTTATATTTCTATCATATAAACAAGGATATTGACCTACTACTATAAAGGTAAAACTTCTCTAGAATGATAAAAGTGATCCTTTCTTAAAAGACACAGAACTGTTCCTTTAGCTATAGTAATAAGCCACTTGTCACAAATTGATTATGTCAATATAGATCTGATTCAGTGGTTAAGACTGAAATAACATGAAAATTGCAAAGTCAATTCAATTATTTTCACAATCCTAATCACTAAATTGGATTGCACTAACTCATTTAGGTTAGGATGATCTATGTCAAAGTTGTTCCTATTATTTTTATTTGAGATGGAGATTAATCACTTCTGGAAGCTCATCTTGCTAATAGCCTTTTTGAACGGAAGCTGGTATTGTCCAAAATTGATTATTGACTTTGCTCTGATTTAGAGAGTTGAATGGAAGTAGGCAAACAGACTAGATTTTTGGAAATGTTAATTATTTTTTGTGGTTAACAGGAAAATATTCAGATAACTTGGCTATGTAGATAGGTTCTCAAAGTGTCTATTGTATGGAAATAAGACAGTAATGTAGAAATATTTCTGTCCTGCTATTTTCAATCAGCTGCTTTCAGTATTACAATAAAATAAAACAATAATGATTGCTATGTGTACAAATAAAACTTCTCAGATTGTAATCATGGAAATGAATACTGACTTAACAAACTATTGCCCATGCTACCATATGTGAAGGGGGAAATTACAGAGTTTACAATGTACCATGACTAAGTGAAACTCAATTTAATTGAAAATATGTGTAAATTTTATGATGCTTTATGAATATTTTGAACTGATAATGATGAAGCTTTTTGACCTAACCAGAATTAAGTTATAACAGCTGTGATATCTCAATCCCAACCCACGTCAAATGAACCTAACACTTAGAACATCTGTTCTGCAATAAAAGAAGGCTAATTGCTGCAGTCTCAATGACATCTGAGTAGAACTGCCAGACTCCAACAGAGACCAAAGAAAGAAGAAGCAAGTTGGAAGAATTTCGTTTTCATTAAAATAAAAGTCTTAATTCTTTTCTAAAAGAAAAATATTGAGGAATTTTGCAATGAATTACTTTATAAGTTTTAGATGTTTAACAAAATTGGTGTATTTATTTTTTAAATAAGTATATAAGTGAAGGAAAAATACATAAATCAGCATAGTTTCTGGAATTCCTCAAAATTGAATCAAAGGGTTGAAGTACAAACCCCTTTGAAAATCTTATGAAAGTGATAAACCTTTTCCATAGGTAATACAATCATATTCAGAAAAAGATTTCAAGGCATCCATTTGTTTTCACATTCTCACTTCAAGTATCAAAGGGCAGAACATCTGTTATAGTGTTGCAGCTTTAATTGCTTTTCTCTTTGTTCATGCAAACAGAAAATGATGAGTAAAAAGATAGCCTAATATTTGTATTTATCATTAATGCATTACACATTAAAGACCTCTAATAGGAATTGAGAGTCAAAAGTAGTAAAGGCTAATTAACACAAAACCTTGAAACAAGTGAAACTTGTTCATGTGCAACATAAAAACCATATGTTCATAAAATCCACTATGAACCATGTATATGGCTTATGATTTCATGATATTATAGCTATCTCTGTAAAAATTTCTATTTAAAATCATTGAAATGTTGGTGCTTTAGATTCAAGGATAAATCAGAAATGTTGACAGTCATATTAGAACATAATACTGAATGCTGAAATAAAGAGGTTTGAAGTAAGTACATATCAAGAAGAAAAAGAACATAGGCATAGGATGAGAATAAGTCATGAGTGAAAGGAAGAAAGTAAGAAGCATTTAAGAAAGGTTTTAGTAATCAGTGTGTGTTCTTAGTGGTACAGTTGTGTCCAACTCCTTGCCACCCTTTAGACTGTAGCCCTCCAGGCTCCTCTACCCATAGGATATTTTAGGCAAGAATATTGGAGTGGTTTGCCATTCCCTCTTCCAGGGGTATTTTTTTGACCCAGGGATCAAACCCGCATCTCTTTCATCTCCCGCATTGCAGGCGGATTCTTTATCCATTGAGCCATCTACCTTTCATTTAATGACGTGATCCACAATAACTTTATAAAAAAATAATATCAGAAAGATTGAAGTTTTGTTTTAAAATGGTAAATTGATTTACTGTGATATAATGGATACATAAAAACTATAGATATTTTAGTATACAACCATGATTTTGGAGGTAAATAGGCATTGATTTTATGATGATTTTTTTGAAGATATAACAAAGAATGGGATTCAGTTTTCTGCTTTTGCCATCCATATGATGCCTCCATAACCCTGGCCTGATTATATTTGAATTTGGGCTGTTCATCACCTACATCCTGGTCAACAACATCCCTGCTTTTGAGATGCCTCTTCCTAGCTACCTCCTAAATATCTTCTCGGCCACTTGTTCCTTAACCTGAAAGGTCATTGAGTTTTCTCCTCAATCTTGTTTATTTCTCTCTCCCACTTGAAAAACATAATTCTTGGACCTATTTTCATCACTTTTGAAATTCACACTAAATCATATATCTCATTTAGATACAAACATAAACATTAGGGCAAAATTTGTTTCATTTTCAAACTCCTGCAACAAATTCCATCTTTGATATGCAGATTTTCACAAGACTACTTTTCCCTCTTACCACTCACTTGTCCTGAGGAAAAGTGAAAATTCTCCAGTCAGCACAAAAGAAACTCTGTGATCTAGCTTAGGCTAGCCATTCCAGATTAATTGCTTGCATCACATCATATTACAATGCATGGCTCCTTAGTTCTTAACTCCCTATCATTAGTCTGTATATGACACACTGTTTCTTTGCTCCATGTTTTCTTCTAAAGTTCTTTTCTGTTGTCTTCCAGGCACAGTTCTCTTACCATGCATCAATTTCTGCTAAAAGAATTCTCCTTAGCCTTCTTTTACTAAAGCTCTATTATGGTCATTCACACATTTTATCTGATGTTCAGTTCACTTCAGTTCAGTTCAATCGCTCAGTCGTGTACAACTCTTTGTGGCCCCATGGACTGTAGCACAACAGGCTTCCCTGTCCGTCACCAAATCTTGGAGCTTGATCAAACTCATATCCATCAAGTCGGTGATGACATCCAAACATTTCATCCTGTGTCATCCCCTTCTCCTCCCACCTTCAATCTTTCCCAGCATCAGTGTCTTTTCCAATGAGTCAGTTCTTAGCATCAGGTGGCCAAAGTATTGGAGTTTCAGCTTCAGCATCAGTGCTTTCAATGAATATTCAGGACTGATATCCTTTAGGATGGATTTGTTGGCTCTCCTTGCAGTCCAAGAGACTCTCAAGAGTCTTCTCCAACAACACACTTCAAAAGAATCAATTATTTAATGTTGTTTTCTTTATGGTCCAACACTCACATCCATACATGACTACTAGAAAAACCATAGCTTTGGCTAGATGGACATTTGTTGGCAAAGTAATGTCTCTCCTTTTTAATATGCTGTCTAGATTGGTCACAACTTTCTTCCAAGGAGCAAGCATCTTTTAATTTCATGGCTGCAGTCACCATCTGCAGTGATTTTGGAGTCCAAGAAAATAAAGTATCTCACTGTTTCCATTGTTTCCCCATCTATTTAACAGGAAGTGATGGGACCAGATGCTGTGATCTTAATTTTCTGAATGTTGAGTTTTACACCAACGTTTTCAGTTTCCTCTTTCACTTTCATCAGGAGGCTCTTTTTAGTTCTTCACTTTCTGCCATAAGGGTAATGCCATCTGCATATCTGAGGTTATTGATATTTCTCCCAACAATCTTGATTTCAGCTTGTGCTTCATTCAGCCTGGCATTTCACATGAAGCACCCTACATACAAGTTAAATAAGCAGGGTGACAATGTGCAATCTTGACGTACTCCTTTCCTGATCTGGAACCAGTCTGCACATCTTAAATTCCATGTATATATTCCAAGTATACATGCCCAAATTATAGTGTTTCCTACTTTCTACTGTAATTACATTAAACCATTAATTCCATTTATCTCAGCTGATGTTAGTCTACACTTTAACAGAAACTGATACTCCATTTTGCAGTCTTAGCACCTAGCATAAAGCCATGCATTCCCTGGACAACACACTGTTTACTACATTTTGAATTTAATTGAAAACATTCTTGGTAAAAACATACATGCTTTGATATTAGATCTTTCTGGATTAAATTTTCTAGTTCTGTTTTCAGTTCTGTGACATTAGGTGAGAAGGATTATCTTCTCCTTATAGCAAATATTACCCATTTGGAAAACTAGATTGACAGTGAGTCGAACTTTGTAGTTTCCTGAAAATCAAGTTAGTATATTTTCATACCTTTCATAAATAAGGGCTAAAGCATGGAGAAAATAAGAAAACGTTATTTTTCCTCTATTCCCATTTCTTGCAAAGAGTCGGACATGACTAAACAACTGAACTGAACTGTACTATTCCCATTTTTAGTGTTACATTCTTTTACTGAAATTTGAAAAAAAAAAAGACTTTAAAGGGAGAGATTATAACACAAAAATGAATGGATATAAATAGGTTAAGAGATTGTCTTTCTAGTGACCTCAATTTGTGACTGTACAATCACTGCTTTGAAATTTCTTGAGGACAACTATAATTCTTAAAAAACTACAAATATTTATAAAAGCAAAAATATTTATTTAAGTTTCCTTTAGAGACTTTGGAGAAGGAAATGGCGACCCACTCCAGTATTCTTGCCTGGAAAATCCCATGGATAGAGGAGCCTGGTAGACTACAGTCCATGGGGTTGCAAAGAGTCAGACACGACTGAGCAACTAAACTAAAAACTAAACTTAGAGACTTACTTTAAAATGCCTTTTAAAGTATGGATATTGAAAAATAAGCAGTCATCTATATTTTTACATACTCCCGCAAGAGACTCTAAAACATCAATAATAATGTACAAAAATAATACTAAGCATCATAATGACATTAATTTAAAAATTAATTTTAAAATTAGTTCGGTAAAAATTTATCAACATTGTAAAATCTTTGTCACACTAACACTTTTGCAACATCTTTAAAGTTTGAGGCAGTACAGAACTTTGGCCTCACATATAATGTGGCTGTTTATAAATAATTTTCCTCACTGTTGGGTGCCAATAGACTCAGGGCCACTCAGCCAAAAAATTACAAAATTACTACCTTACATGATCATTTTTGTCATTTAGGTTTTCAGAGAACAGCAGCAAGTACAAATGCTATATTGACAAAATGTGTGTTTAGCAAAAGTCACAATCTTAGGTCTGAAACACAGAGTTTCTGCATTGATTCTTTAATTTTCTTTCTTTTTTTTTAATTTCAAAAGTAGATGATGACTGAGTGCTGTGAATGACTGAAAGTGTTTTATAAAGTTTCTTGGAAAATATATTTTGGAGATTTATTTGAAGAGTGGGTTCATTTTTCTGTAATTTTTACAGAAAGAAAATTTGGTCATAAAAATCCATCCTTATGTTAAATATAGTGTTTCCATATGAGTTAGCAATTTCATTCCTAGATACTACTCAAGAGAAATAAAAACACATGTTCTCACAAAAATTGTGCCTAAATGTTCATTGCAACATTATTTGCAATTGTTAAGAAATATAAATAATCCAAATATACATCAACTTTTGAATGTATAAATGTAATGTGATTATATACATAAAATAGGATATTATCTACAAATAAATAAATGGAGGTTTCCTCAATGAGGCTCAGTGATGAAGGATCCACTTGCCAAACAGGAGACTCCTCCCTAAATCAGAAGACCCCTGGAAAAGGAACTGGCAAGCCACTCCAGGACTTTTTCCTGGAAAATCCAATGGACAGAGGAGTCTGGCAGGCTATAACCCACGGGCTTGCAAAGAACATGATAGGATTTAGTGACTAAACAACCACAATAGAAATATTATGCTGCTACAAAGTTATGCCATTTGAAATGAGCCAGGTCACAGAATATTACATACCGTATGGCTCTATTGATTTAACATTTTTAGATTTATTTGTATAAAACAGATAAACTTATTAGAGACAGAATGTAAGGGCATGGTTGCCAAAGATTGAGGGTTTATAAGGAGAAAAGGGAGTGACTGATAGTTCAATCCTGACATGAAGCAACAGACTGGTTCAAAACAGGGGAAGGAGTACATCAAGGCTATATACTGTCACCCTGCTTATTTAACTTCTATACAGAGTACATTATGCAAAATTCCAGGCTGGATGAAGCACAAGCTGGAATCAAGATTGCTGGGACAAATATCAGTAATCTCAGATATATAGATGACACCACCCTTAAGGCAAAATTGAAGAAGAACTGAAGAGCCTCTTGATTAAAGTGAAAGAGAAGAGTGAAAAAGCTGACTTAAAACTCAGCATTCAAAAACTTAAGATCATGACATCCAGTCCCATCATTTCATGGTAAATAGATGGGGAAACAATGGAAACAGTGAAAGACTTATTTTCTTGGGCTCCAAAATCACTGCAGATGGTGACTGTAGCCATGAAATTAAAAGACACTTGCTCCTTGGAATAAAAGTTATGACAAACCTAGACAGCATATTAAAGTACAGAGACATTACTTTGCCGAGAGTGGTTCATCTAGTCAAAGCTATGGTTTTTCCAGTAGTCATGTATGGATATGAGTTTTGAAGCATAAAGAAAACAACTGTGCTTTTGAACTGTGTTGTTGGAGAAGACTCTTGAGAGTCCCTTGGACTGCAAGGTGGTCAAGCCAGTCAATCCTAAAGGAAATCAGCCCCAAATATTAATTAGAAGGACTGATTCTGAAGCTGAAGGTCCAATACTTTGGCCACCTGATGTGGAGAACTGACTTCTTGGAAAAGACCCTGATGCTTGGAAAGATTGAAAGCAGGAGGAAAAGGGGACAGCAGAGGATGAGATAGTTGGATGGCATCAACTCAATGCATATGAGTTTGAGCAAGCTCTGGGAGTTGGTGATGGACAGGGAAGCCTGGCATGCTGCAGTCCATGGTGTTGCAAAGAGTCAGCCGTGACTAAGTGACTGAACTGAACTGACTAACTGACTGATAATTGGCATGAGATTTCATTTTGGGATTATGAATATGTTCTAAGTGAACTTGTATTTATGGTTGCAAAACTACCTATAGTGAAACATTGAATTGTATACTCAAAACAGGTAAATTTTATGTTATGCAAATTATACTTCAATAAAACTTTACATTCATATATTTTCTTAAGATTAAAGGGGTTTAACATACTAAGTAGTAAAATTGTTTTATAGTTTAAGAAAAATATCATAAAAATTTAATATTAGCTTCAAACTATAACAGTAAGTCATCTGCTTAGACTTGTTTATTCTAAAATATTCAAGGTTTAATATTTTTCATGGGACTGTACTTATGAATATTAAAACATTACCTCTACAAATAAACACTAATGACTAGTTTGAAAAATATGGAAAAATAAAAGCTTTAAATTACACTTAAATCTTCCAGTTAACATACTTAAATTTGCTTTTGTCTTTTAATGTATAACAAAGTAGTTTCTAAGTAGTCTTTTGCTTCATTGTAGTAATTGTTAAAGTAAAATAATAAAATTCAAAGAAAAATTAGCATTTATGCCCCAATGACATATCTTTAAAGATGATTTATATATTGTAATCATTCTTTTATTCTTTTTCTATAGGAAGCTGGCTTTGTTCCTATCACATCACTGAAGTTTGTGGCTACATAATCATATACATTGATGCTTTTGAACTGTGGTGTTGGAGAAGACTCTTGAGAGTTCCTTGGACTGCAAGGAAATCCAACCAGTCCATCCTAAAGGAAATCAGTCCTGAATATTCATTGGAAGGACTGATGCTGAAGCTGAAACTCCAAATCTTTGGACACCTGATGAGAAGAACTGACTCATCTGAAAATACCCTGATGCTGGGAAAGATTGAAGGCGGGAGGAGAAAGGGGGATGACAGAGGATGAGCTGGTTGGATGACATCACCGACTCATGGATGTGAGTTTGAGTAAACTCTGGGAGTTGGTGATGGACAGGGAGGCTTGGTGTGCTGCATTCCATGGTGTCGCAAAGTCAGACACAACGGAGTGACTGAAATGAACTGAACTGAAATGAATAACATATAGCTTACTAAGTCCATCTAAGACAATCTCTTCAATTTTATCTTGAGACAGCCTCATCTCTGCTGAAGGCTGTGGTACATTAATACTTATATTTCCTGTAAGCCATTTTGTTGTTGTTGTTGCTACAGCTAGTTCTAGTTGTCAGTTATCAAAGGCAAATTAAATTTCAAGAACATCAGTTCAGCTTGGCAGCTGCATTTAGTTTGGAGTTGAGCACACGGCACCCTTCTGGTGTTATAGGTTTTTCACCCTGTGTGAGAGCTTTCACTTCAACATCATATCGACACAGTCAAGCCATTGTCTCCCTTTCCCACATTTATACCACCAACCTGAGTTTTACTTATTTTTCTTTCAATTCAACCAAATCATTTGTTCCCATGGATTTTTTTTCCACTGTTGATTCCTTACTCAACCAGTTTTCTCTGTTCATAATCTCTTATCTATGTTCCCCTTTTCTGATTTAAAATTTATTTCATAGGTAGTTGTTTTCTCACCAGGATCACACATGATAAGGAAGTCTCCCAGGTTACCAAAACCATAGAAATTGATAAGAAAGTGTACTTCCAAAAGAATCTATGTTTAAAGATTGGTCCAATAACATTTCCTTGAGCTTTCAAGAGAAAGGACTCTGTGGTGAAAGTCGACTCTTATTACGACTACTTTTTGTCTCAGCTATCCCCACGTTTTCACATAAAATGAACTATCAAATAATTTTTTTAATGTTTAAATTACTTTTTCAAAAACTTAGGTGAAATTGGAAGCATGATGCTTTGAAAATAGTGAAATACAAATGCTGAAGAGCATGTTCCTCTCTTTCTTTTTGGACTGAGCATATTGTTTTCTTTAATGATTCTAATAGATCACTAGGGAGAAAAGTACTGGTCACTTAGACTTTATGTTGTGGAGCAGCAAAAGGTCAGTGCATTGACAAAATGTTTAAACGGGCCAGATTACTAACAACAGTCTAGGTAATAGAAGTTAATGCATTTGTGCAAAAAATGACATTTTCAGAATTTATAAAATAGTTGAACAGTAAATTTTTAAGATGACCTGTAGACCCAGAGTCAGAATCCTGCTCTCTAAAGTGTAATTACTTTTCTGTTTTTAAGCCTTAAGGCTGATATAAATAAGGATTTATAAAGAATCCACAGAGACTCTGCTATCACCCAAGAACCCTGTAATATGTGTTTTAATCTCAAATTGGGAGGCTATCCACTCACCCGCATTCCATGCACATCATAGTGACTTTGAATAGCATTCTTTTAGCATATTTCAAAGCATAAGTCTCTTTATTCTTTTTCCCTTTTGTTTATGGCATCTGAGGATAAAACTGTTAGGTAGTAAGAATAGGGATATGCTGATCAGAGGAAGTAGCAACTAGAAAAACCACATGGAGGCCAGACAAAAGAAGGGAAAAGCCTGGCAAAAGGGAAAAGCCACAGAGATTCTCGATTGAGACTCTCTTTTGGGAAATGTGCTCAACATGCCGCCTTCCCTGATTGGCCTTGAGTGTATACACTATTTACATTCCCTTCCCTGATTGTTTGAAGGTGTAAACCATATTTTATCGAGGCAGGGCCAAACAGGCTCTGAGGATTACTTAGGAGTAAAAACAAAGGATATAAAAAGAGAAATCTAAAATGGTGTGGGGCCACACCTACAAGGGTTGGTCCACCCTCATGTCTTGAGAGTGTGTTGTTTGTGCAGTGTTTGTGTGCTTAGTCACTCAGGTATGTTTGACTCATTGTGACCCCAGACTGTATAGCCTTCCAGGCTCCTCTGTTCTTGGGGATTCTCCAGGCAAGAATACTGGAATCCATTGCCATGTCCTCTTCCAAGAGATTTTCCCAACCCAGGGATTGAGCCCAGGTCTCCCGCATTGCAGGCAGATTCTAAACCATCTGAGCCACCAGGGAAGCCCATTGTTTGCCGCATGCTTAATAAATACCACCTGCCTGAGCTGTAATAAGTCTGTTTTAATTCTTTGCTACCATGAGACCAGAATTGAAGGAAAAATAGACCTGACAAAACAAAAGTCAAGTACTCCTAATTGACAAGATTGTAGGATCGCTTGGTCACTGCTACCCACTTTCTTAGGTTTTGAAAACGTTCTTTCACCTTTAAATAATATGGACCATACTGCATTTGTGCTTGAATAGTTATTTGAATAATACATCTGATTTAATCATTTTGTTGTTGTTGTTGAAGTAATAATCTCAAAAAACACAGTTCAACATCTTTCTTTCTTTTTTTTTCTTGCGATTGCAGATGAATTATCTCTTTTCTGGATTCTGCTCTTCTATAGCAAGTTCTTATTCTTGGACCTTGGACTCAGGCCAAAAAAGCTGCCCACATCTGGGAGGTAATTTTCTCATGAATGAATGCAGGAACAAAATGAGACAGAGCTAGATCAACACGGGTGTGTTGAATGCTTCTGCACAGTTGCAAAGAAAATTATATTTACTTGCTGCTGCTGCTGCTAAGTTGCTTCAGTCGTGTCCAACTCTGTGCGACCCCATAGACGGCAGCCCACCAGGCTCTGCCGTCCCTGGGATTCTCCAGGCAAGAATACTGGAGTGGGTTTCCATTTCCTTCTCCAGTATATCTGCTTACCTGTGTATAATATATGTTGAAGGAGCAATCAGCAATGCATAGTCAACCTCTGGGGAAGCAGTGCAAGGGTAGGGAGGGAACAAAAACCTTGGACACTGAAAACATTCTACTGCAGTTGACACCCTTGGTCAACATTTCCTTCTCCTTGATGCAATTAAATTTACCCCTTTTAAGAAGTTTCAAATGCTTCATCCAATTATTTCATCAGACTTAAAATTTGGGGCTTCATGGTCTGTGTCAAGTCAGAATGCGCTTCTTCCCCTTACACACACACACACACACACACACACACATATTTGTGCACACACACAGCATAGAATGACGGAATGGTTAATAATAAGACAAGAGTAAATTTTACATTTGGAAAGGAAAAAAGAATAAACACATAAAAGTCACTGATCAATAGAATTTTTGAATATAAGACAAAAGTTGTGAAGTTCCTCAATTATTGACATATGAAATATTCCTTGATTAGGTTCTTATTCAACCAAGGATGAGCTCTCTGAAACATTGTTCTCTGTGGGTCTCGGTTCTATTGTTAGAGGTTTTTCTATTAACTTCCTTGGATGCTTTTGAAGAGAAATGAAGAGTATTCACTTCAGGGGATTTAAGTAGTTTCTAAGAATGTTTCTTGTATCTAGTAATTTAGGATTCCAATAATCATATTTAACAGTCACAATATAGTTATCCTAGACTGATAAGGTGTTAGGAAGCTCAACACCCTTAAATTTCTAAAAATATCTTACTGATTGATTCTATTCAGCTCCACAGCCCACTGATAAACACACACTTTTCTCTAATTAGATCTATCTTGAATTTCTCAGGCTTCCATGGAATAATATTCTTGCTCTGTTTCCTGGATCCATTCAGTTTAATTGAATGAATTTCTAAAAGCAATGTTAGTCCAATCATATATTTTCAAAAAAGATATGATGACCACATCCTTGATTATTTCTTTCTGAGATTCTCTTACTGGCCTGAATTGAGGAGTTGCTTTTTTCAAATTCTTGTAATCCTAGTATTCTGGATTCTCTCACATTTTTTTTTTTAAACCCTGATTGTAAACAAGCCTTTTTTCCTTAATCTAATTTTTGCAATATTTGTCCTATGCAGCTAATAATACACATTTCAGAATATTGATATTCTCTCTTGGGTTAAAATTAATTTCCCAAAGACAATTGTTTTTGACAAATTTTGTGCCTTCCAAGTAACTAGAGATGATAGGCCTACCCAATATTTTTTCTGATACATAATGGGATTGCAAACCTTGATAGTATTTTCCTCACTATTTATATCCAGAACCAAAGCCTGTGCCATATATTTTAAATGCTTTCTGTGACAGTGCCATTTTTGTATGCATTTCTAATTCAATCAGATCTGGCTGTGGAAACAACATAAATATTCTATTAACTTACACAAACATGTTTTTATTGTTCATGTTAAATGATGGCTGTGGATTCAATGCTGCTTACCTGAGTTAGCCTGACAATGCTTGGTTTCACTTGCCTTATCATTCTAGAATGAATGCCTGTGGATATGCTATGGATGTGGCAGAGGGCAGAATTTCAAGAGGCAAAGGCAGAAGGCACATGAGTGCATTGAAAGGTTCTGCTTTGGTGTCCATGAACTATATTTCCTCTTTGTGCCTTCTATCAGTCAGGGAAGTCCCATAGCTAAAGTCAATTGGCAACACACTGTTATATGCAAACATGGCAGGATGTAGAGAGTAACATCCTTGTGAATCATTATAGAACATTCATCAATATCTCTTTTGGTCTGAATTGTGTCCCCACCCCCTAATTTTGTATGTTGAAATCTGAAATCCCAGTACCTCAGAACATAAACTTGTTTACAATGAGGTCTTTGGTGTGGGCTGAAATCCAGTATAACGGGTCTCCAAAGGAGAAGAATTTGGGATACAGACACGCACACAGGGAGAATGCCATGTTTTAGATTGCTCAGGTTGCCATGACAGAATCCCACAGGCTAGATGGCTTAAACAACAGAAATTTATTTTCTCACAGTTCTGATAGCTTGAATTCCCATATCAAGGATTATGAAACTGGCCTGTTTCAGTTCTGCAGCGTCTTTCTGATAGTCAGTTGTCTCCTTGCTGAGTTCTCTCAGGGCCTTTCCTAGGAGAGAGCTCCCGTGTCCCGTCCTCTTTCCACCGGTGCTATTGGATAGGGGTCCCAGCTTATGGCGTCATTTTACCTTAAAACTTTAACCTTAAAGGTCCCATTTCTTCAATAATAGTTACACTGGCGTTTAGGCCCTTGACTGTGTGTGTGGTGCTCAGTTACTCAGTCCTTTGTGACTCATTTGCAGCCCCATGTACTGTAGCCTGTCAGGCTCCTCGGTCCAGGGAAAACTCTCCAGGCAAGAATACTGGAGTGGCTTGCCATGGCCTCCTCCAAAGAATCTTTCCGATCCAGGGATAGAACCCACATCTCCTGCGTCTCTTGCATTGGCGGGCAGATTCTTTACTGCTAGCATCAGCTGGGAAGCCTGTGAATGTGGAGAAAGGGGCATAATCCAGGTCACAATATCCAGACACAGAGGAGGCACAGAGAGAAAAAAGCCAGCCATTTATCTGCAAGCCAAACAGACTCGGAACAGAGCCTCTCTGTCACCTTGATCTTGGGCTTCTGGCTTCCAAAACTGTAAGAAAGTAGATTTCTGTTGTTAAGCCACCCATTCTGTGATGCTTTGTTATGCAGCAAACCAATATATCATCCAAAGCTCCTCTCACTCTCTCGCCTGGGTCACAGTTCTTCAGTTATTACTCCTTGATTCACAGCCAGGATACTGTCAGTGCAGGACCCAGCTCAAATTTGAAATAGTACATTTCAGTATAGAGACTCTAACAAAAGGTTCATGTACCTCCAGCTCTGTTTTTCCATTACTTTCTCCACATTGTACCTGCTATATCATTGTATAAGACTTTCATGATCTTGATTATTTCCTAAGGCATGTAAAACATTGACTGCTCACAACTTCCTTGCCTAATTAAGCATATTACTTCAGGGCAACATCAACTTTCCTGAGAGGAAACATCCATTGTTTTCTCCCTCCGTTGCTCTTCCATTGCATTTGTTCTTAATAGGACCAACCAACTGGCTTAATTCTTAGTTAGGTGATTGAATATTTGTAAGACTAGGATTCTACTTAAACTGATTTAAATACAAGTGGCTGATTAAAAGAAATCTCGTGGAATGTACAAAGTGGAATACTACCTTCCTCAGATGGAGTGTAAGATCTAGCCAGCTAGAAATTTTAAAGGACCCCACTCACCCATCCTCCTCTTATTGTTAGAATTATGTTTTTTCTCAGCTCTCTTAAAACAATAAAGCAAAGAGGTCATTTTACTGCGGTGTCTCTAATGCAGTGGTGGCTTACAGAAGCAAACCAAATCAAAGTCGGTACGTGCCTCAAGGTTACAGAATTGAATCCTATGGGCAACCACTTACAAACAATCAACCAACAAAGCTTTAAGCTACAGCCAATCAATAACCTCCTTGCTTTGCCTCTGGCTTTCCTCCATAAAAAATGTTTCCCAGGATTCTGTTGGTAAAACATGTCTAACCAATTCCGGTTTGATTCTGCTCAGTTCCAATAGATTTTTACTCAAATGCTTAGAATTTTAGTATGTGTCTGCTTATCTTTTCAAAGCCTGTGTTAGCATCTAAATTTAGAATTTTAGGTTCATCAAGGCAGGATTTTGACTATTTCATTCACTATTATATCCTCTGTGTCTAGAAACCCATGAGAAACATGGTAGGTGCTAAATATAAATGAAGATAAGGACTGAAGAACGCAGGACTAGCCAGAGACATAGCCTATGGCAAATGTAACTAAAGATTTCCAGTTGAGAGAAAAAGTAAGCCTTGATTGTTGGATGAGAGCAGAGAGAATAAGGCCATCTTCCTGATGGAAACACAAGGGAGTAGCTTTTTATTCAGTATATAGTCCTTCTTGCTTTTGTCTTGCAGTTAACAGCTGAATCAGGAGCAGAAAAATGCTGGGTTACAGAGAAAAGAATATTTACTAATCTCCCCCTGTGCAAAGGATCAGTGTATATTGTTGGGAAAACATAATTTGAAACAAAATCTCTCACTCCTGAGGACTTCTCCATAAAGGTAGAAGAGAAAAATAGTAGTTTCATTAGTAAATAAGGCTTAAACCAGAATGTGAAGATAAACTTAAAATCATACTGTTTATATAGGCAAGCAGATACAACACTTGCACATATGTTATAGCGACTTGATAGAGAAGTTTGTCACACATAGTTCATCTTCATAGTTGGTTGCCAAGTCATTGATAAAGACATTCCGGGTCATAAAGGTGATGGGAGCATAAGCTATCAAGGAAGATGGAGCCCCAATTCCTATGAATCTAAATACTGCAGAGAAATCTAAATATTGCAGGAGTATGGCTCTATGTTGCAGGCATATTTCCTCTCATAATGGTATGTGAAATTTGGTGTTCCTTTGGATGAAGCCAATTAGCTAACAGGTCCTGCAATGCAGAAGACCCCAGTTTGATTCCTGAGTTGGGAAAATCCCCTGGGGAAGGGATAGGCTACGCACTCCAGGATTCTTGGGCTATCCTGGTGGCTCAGATGGTAAAGAATCTGCCTGCAATATGGGAGACCTGGGTTTGATCCCCTGTTTGGGAAGATGTCCTGGAGAAGAACATGGCAACCCACGCCAGTAATTTTGCCTGGAGAATTCCCATGGACAGAAGAGACTCACAGGCTACAGCTCATGGGGTCACAAAGAGTCAGTCACAACTGAGTGACTAAGCACAACACATTTAGAAGAGATAAAGAAAAATCTTGCAATTACAACTTTCCTAAAGCAAATGCCCTAAGAAAAGCGGGGAGTGTGGGGTGCGGTTGGAATCTCTCCTTTTTTTTTTTTTTCAATAGAGCAAATTGAAACTCTTAATTTTCATTTGTATTTACTGTTAAGGATAAAGGACAAGGGTTGAGTGGTTTTGTAAGGGCAAACGCCAGAGATCATACTTTTGAACTGATGACTTCAGTTGGTCATGTTAGGCTACTGTGTCTACGACCTAAGGTTACTGTATAACATTTCATTTCCTAAGAATAAGTCAGGGAATAATGGAGCTTACTGAGGTATTCATGTATAAACGGGAGAAAGATTATTCTCACAAAACAGAGTAGAAGGGGTAGTGCATGAAAAAACAAGATGTTTTTAAAACTATACATATTTATTATATACAGTCCACCTATAGGCATGCTCCTGCATGTACACACACACACACACACACACACCATTTCATAACATATTCTCAAGAGCTGGTGAAGACCATTTGTCATCCATGGGAAACTGATTTCTATATTTTTAACGTTCAATATTTTACCAGATGCAGCTGTCACTTTTCCTGTTTTATGTTATTGAAAACAAGCTGAATGTGTAAACATGTGAAAGCAAAAATAATGTGCTTCATTAGTAAACCACATGGTGGCTATTCCTCTCCAAAGCTAAAGAGGATGAACCTTTTCCCAGAAGAGATAAGCCATTCTTGTCCACTCCCCTTGCAGTTGCCACATAGAGAACAAGACAGGTATTCCCACTTACAGAGAAAAGCAGAGGTATTAATGTGACAATATTATTCAGATCTTTATACTGTGGACCTTCAATGTACATATACTAATCCTTCATCTTGTATTTATGTGTAATCACAGTAGAGTAAATACACACACACACACACACACACACACACTGACTTGTAGTATGCAGATATTTACTATTAAGGTAGCTAACTACCCAGTCTTCTTGGTGCTAAAAGCCAAAACCACAGTCAAATATTAGGTACTTGGGCACTACTTTTGAGCTGACAATTCATGGTCTTAGACAAGTAGAAACTGACCTTTGGGATCCCAATAATGTTTTCCAACCCCAGCACACAAACTGGTGACTGTGACTGGAAATCAGATGATTTTATATTTCCTTACAGCAGAACTTGGTGATAAACAAGTAAGCAATGCTTATGGAAAATGAGGAAAAGGAATCTTGACCCCTGGGCTCAGTTTTATTACAAAATTCTCATTTACCACAGGGCTTTTGGGCTAAAAGAGGAGATATACTCACTTGGCTGGAACATAGGTCACAGTTACCATTTTTATCACAACTCAGGCCCCATACTAATTCTCTAAAGTACATTTTTTAAAATTTTATTCCTACTTTCAGTTTCCATATTACGTTAGTTGTTAAACTCTGTTTCACATTCCAACTGCATCTGTAACAATGAATGTTCTATACTAAAACAGGTGCCTCAAGAACAGCCCTTTTGAACACAATCTACTTTAATTACTAAGGTATTATCTCTTCTACCAAGGATGATTTCATTTGCCTTGGAATGGTAAAACTAGGACAGAAATCACCTAACTCCATCTCCTCTACAATGCAATTCCTAACTTCTGGTTGTTCCCAATGCAAGGATAATCTCCAAACATCCCAAACTCCTTTACATAGTGATTGTGTTAGACAACAGCATCTTTGTTACTGTTGTGTAATGCTAAATCTAATAGGCTCTTTCTGACCCAACAGACTGTAGCCATCAGGCTTCTCTGTCCATGGGATTTTCCAGGCAAGATACTGGAGTGGGTAGCCATTTCCTTCTCCAGAAATAGGAGATGAATCTCCTGCATTGCAGGCTGATTCTTTATAGCTGAGCCACCAGGAAAGCCCATAGGCTACAGCATGGAGGTGATTTACTTGCGGAAGTTTCCCTGACTCCTTAAAGCTAATCTATGAGCCTGTACTAAGTGCTATCTGGTATATTTCTTCAGTGAGACTCTGCTTTACAGTTGACTTGTATTTCAGCATTGCCTGCTAGACTAATTTCATGTTCTATAAATAACCTTTATTGATCGTGTTCTTCATGGTAATGAGCTCCCAGCATAGTGTATCTCTTATAGTAGATTTTTAATACATTTTTTGACTTGGTAAATGAATAGTCATATAATACCACCTGTGTCTACTCTAAACATATTTTTGCAGGTAATAAGAAGATCCTATGATCAAATTTCTGAATTTCAGACTAAGAATAATGTCTTTACCCACTTGACATGATTCATCATGTAAGTTTTCCAGTTTAGACTGGAATTTTGAAAGATCAGAGTTGAACATTTGATTCATACATAAAATATGATTGCATCTACTTTACAAATGGGCTTTCTTACTTTTCTTTATAAAATTTGTCATAGAAACTCTCACATGACTCTAGTTATCTTGACATTAATAATTATCATACACCATTTCAAATCACCTGAAATTCATTCTGAAATAAACGGAGAATTTCACTTAAATTTTTTAGTAAAACTATAATTCTAGAAAAAAATGCATTTTTTAATGACACACCCAAATCTCTTTCCTCTTAAAAAATCAGAGTCATTTTGAGGGATTTTACATTATTCTAAGGCACCTTATCTTAGAAATTAAAAATATATTATAATTTCTAGATTTTACTCTAATGTATATACACAAGATTATCTGATATTAGACTATATGATTCTTTGGTTGTGTGGAAGAAACTGTTAAAATTAATACTGATTAAATTTAAAACTTACCTTTATGGAAGACACGAGCTAGTTATAGACTGCTTATACTAATAGAGGGAAAATATTTTCTTTCTTCACTCAAAGACATTCTTTAGATATAAACCAGAACTCTAAAATCTTTTCTGGCTACAAAATTATATTAATCCATTCAGCCTGTATTTATATGGACATTCCTAACTTAATGTGCAAAAACAATTTGTGTGGAAAAAAGCAAAATACCTGTGCACAAAAATAAAAAAGATGCCAAAATTCAGCTAGTGTACTAGTCAAATTCTTATATTTAAATATTATGTATTGCAAAGTAATTTTAATATTAAGTGAATTTGTGTAATCTATGATGTTATGAACCTAAGTTGTTGAAGTGATTATATGACATGAAATGTCCATGATGGAGGAATGGATGAGGAAGATTTGGTACCTATAAGTGATATCATATATTTGTCTTTTTCTGTATGACTAACTTCATTCAGTATGACAATGGTATATTATACAGACATAAAAAGAACAAAATGCCATTTGCAGTGACACAGGCTAGAGATTGTCATACTGAATGAAGTAAGTCATACAGAAAAAGACAAATATATGATATCACTTATACGTGGATTCTAAAAAAAAAAAATGGCACAAATGAATCAGTCTATTTACAAAACAGAAGTAGACCCACAGATGCAGAAACTTAACTTAAAGTTACCAGGGGGTAAAGCAAGTAGGGATAAATTGGAAGATTGGGATTAACACATACATATTACTATATATAAAATAGATAACAATTAAGGACCCTCTGCATAGCACAGGGAATGCTACTCAATAAATTGAAATGACCTATATGGGAATAGAGTCTAAAAATGAGTATATAGATAACCGATTCACTTTACACTGTAGCAGAAACTAACACATTTTAAATCAACTATACTTCAATAAAAATTAGTTAAAAAAAAACTTTTCAAAACAACCAAAGGTAAATGTAATTTTAGAATTATCTATCTGTTACAGATTAATCTGTAATACCCCAAATTTATATGTTGAAGTCCTGACCCCCACAACCTCTAAATGTGATCTTATCCAGCAGTAGTACCATTGAAGATACAATTAGTTAAAATGAAGGCATACTGGGGTAGGACAGGCCCCTAGTCCAATATAACTAGCATCCTTATAAAAAGGAGAAATTTGGAACAGATGCCCATGCACAATCCCAGACAGGGAGAATTTCATGTGAACATCAGGTCATGTTGTATCTATAGGTCAAAGAGGGCCAGAGATTGCCAGCAACTCACCAGAGACTAAGAGAGAGAGAGACATCCATTTCTCAGAAATAACCCTGCTAACACACTGATCTTGGATTTGCAGCCTCCAAAACTATAAGTCAATTCATTGTTTTTGCTTAAACTACCCAGTTTACTTTAGTTGATGTCTTAGAAAATGAATACAACATGTGATTCTCTTTTTTTCCCCACTGTTATGCAATCATCAACTCACTGCCTACAGACAAAACACTATATACTCCTCATGGTTTCCCCCTGAAATGTCTATTACAGCGGATTGATAAACATAAATGAAATATTTGCATAGTTATAACCCTGTTTTTTTAAACTTCCATATGCTTTCTAAGCATCCTAAGTTGTTACTGATATATCTGAAATGATCCAAAGATAGTCTGAAATGGATATGCATTCTCAATTTTACTATTCTTCAGGCAAGCACTCTATATTGTATGCACATTGTTTTTAAACTGGCAAACCACTCCAGTACGAAGCCTGCGAAATTCTAAGGACAGAGGAGCCTTGTGGGCTACAGTCCATGGGTCGCAAAGAGCTGGGTATGACATAGTGACTAAGACACCATCGTTGATTTAATTACCTCTGATGGAGCTCTGTCTGGTCTTTACTATGAATAATATATCTGATCCAGTATAGAGTAATTCTTGGAAGACATTAAAATATCTTCCTGCATTATTAGCTAAAATCAAACAAGTAACAGTAACAAAAAAAGAGTGATTTTTTTACCTTCTATGGGTTAACAAGGGATAGATTTATTAGCATATAGCAACTTTTAGGGACATTTAAAATTTAAAATGGTAAGTGATTGATAGCACTCACATGAAAAATATACATATATATATATATATTTCAATAATTCCACAAGTTACCTAAGTATTTTTTTCTTACTAACCATGATGAACAAAAAGATTCCTGTTTGTGCATCTCTGGTTTGTTTTACTTGCTTCCAAGTTATCACATTATGTCTTCTTAGCATATGATTTTCAGAGAATAAGTCATCTCCTGCCCAAGTATTCACTGCCACACACAGTGACCCTCACAACCCCAAATTTCCATATGGAAAACATTTTCCTTCATTGCTTTTGTTATTTTGTGAGGATTTTCAATAGTTTTTGCTTTATATGTGTTTTTGTGTAGTTTTGTGTCAGATCATGCAGTATGCATTGGGGCCTGACAAGGGAAGACACTTTTAATGTATTTCAGGCTGGAAATATTTCATTCTATAAAAGAACAAATGGAAGGTTGAGGAATTACCTCTCATTGTCCAATTAAAATGGAAATCAAAATATTAAAAATCAGTTACATTAACACACTATCACCTGCCATGCATTCATAAAGCTCTTTCTGTCTAATAATATTATCTATCTGACTATGTTAAGCTAAAATTATCCCAAGATTAATTTTCTTGTTTTTTAAATAACATAATGAGAGATTAAAAAATTAAAATAAATGATTCTCTGGTAGCAACAAACATATTGCATGCCTAAATCTTGTTTTGTAATACTTCCAGTAAAAGGAACTAGCACTCCTTGGAGAAAGTGCTGATTCCAGGACTAGGGTAGATTCCAGGGATGGGACATTTACAAGATGAACCCAGAATAGCTTATAATTATAATAATTAAGGAAATGCTTGAACACACACACACACACACACACACACACAGAGTAATGGAGATTTATCAGAGAGATATAGATACCAGCTGAAAGAGCTTACAATGGTTAAAGGTAGACTAACTTGAGTATCAAAACTCATAACACTTTGTTGGCTTAACCCCCAAAATACCCAAGGAATAACCCATATCTCCTTATTGTTAAAAATACTTGAATAGGTAAACAAATGAGCAGAGAAAAATAGATTAATCTCCTCTCCTCAGAATATCCCAATCAATTCATTTGGACACATCATCTTCAGGGAGGTGAAGCATAATCCACACTCTGGAATGATGGACTGTATGTAGTGGTTTCCTTACAAAAAGGATGGTCTGGAAAGGGGGAAAAAGGGGCCGAAGTCCACAGTAGAGAAAACTGACAAAGATGCAATGACATACATCATTATGTCAGTGATAATGGTTAAGGTCAGCAGTGATCATTCCTGTTGTTTTTGTACACCCTTGATTTGATGTGAGAGGAATGGCATTTTTGGATGTGGTCTTCTTCCCCAAACTTCATAACCACAGTAGAATCGTGAAAAGAATATTAGACAAATCCCAGTTGAAGGATAATGTACAAAATAACTAACTAGTTCTCCTTAAAACTTTCAAAGTCATTGAAAATATCAAAGTCCAAGAAACTGTTACAGCCAAAATCAGCTCCATGTGTTATGAGATCCTGGAAGAGAAAAAGAACATAAGCTTAAAATTATGGAAAAATGAATAAAATATGAGCTTTAGTTAATGCAAATATATTAATATCAGATCATTCATTATGACATAGGTGCTATACTAACATCATATGTTAATTATAGAGGCAACTGAGTTTTAGGTGTTTGGGAAGTTTCTGTACTATCTTTACAATTTTTCTGTAAGTCTGAAAGTACTCAAAAATAGAGGTTTATTAGAATTAAACTTTGTGTGTTGTGGTCATAAGATGTCTTGCTTTGGGCCAAGAAAAAACTGAGACATTTTCAATATGACAGGATACTTTGCCTTTATTTAGAGTTAAAATTAGTAATAAAACAAGACAAATGCTCACAACTATTTATTATCTGCACTAGAGATAAAACATAATAATAAATTTTGTCAAATCTTCATATAAAGGAAAGGGATTTTTGACAGTTATTTTCACAATCAAGATTATAGAGAAATAGATATAACTGTGCAATGAAAAAGCTATGACCAAACTAGACAGCATATTGAAAAGCAGAGAAATTACTTTGCCAACAAAGGTCCTTCTAGTCAAAGCTACACTTTTTCCAGTAGTCATGTATGGATATGAGAGTTGAACTATAAAGAAAGCTGAGAACTGAAGAACAGATGCTTTTGAACTGTGGTGTTAGAGAAGACTCTTGAGAGTCCCTTGGACTGCAGAGAGATCCAACCAGTCAATCCTAAAGGAAATCAATTCTGAATATTCATTGGAAGGACTGATGCTGAAGGTGAAACTCCAATACTTTGGCTACCTGATGCGAAGAATCGACTCAGTGGAAAAGACCCTGATGCTGGGAAAGATTGATAGCAGGAGGAGAAGGGGACCACAGAGGATAAAATGGTTACTACTCAATGGACATGAGCTTGAGCAAGTTTGGGGAGCTGGTGATGGACAGGGAAGCCTCGCATGCTGCAGTCTATGAGGTCACAAAGAGTCGGACATGACTGAGTGGCTGAACTGAACTGGACAATGGAATATGTCCTGTGTCATGTTGTGCTCAGTCATCTCTGGCTCTTTGTGACCCCATGGGCTGTAGCCCTCCAGGATCCTTTGTTAGTGGAATTTTCTAGGCAAGAATACTGAAGTGGGTTGCCATTTCCTCCTCCAGGAAATATTCCCAATGCAGAGTTGAACTCACATCTCTTGTGTCTTCTGCATTGAGCAGGTGGATTCTTTAGCAACTGTGCCAAAGAAATATAGAACATAGATTAAATGACTATCCCCAAATTGGTTTAATAACAGTGGCTCATGAAAAATGGCAATATTTTATCCACCCTAGAATGATAAGAAAACATCCATATAGATAAAAGTTGTGTAGAGTTGGAAAATAGAAGCAGTGTCAGTTTTCAACATAGAAACTATGGAAAAATCAGGATACTTGTTTTATTGTCAAAATTTTAAACTGTTTATATCACTTTGACACACCAAATTCACTTGAAATCACATTGGGTTCTGATAGTCAACTCTACGCTCAAAGTTCAAGCTTTGTTTCAGAATGAAAATATGAAAAATATTCTTTCAAAGAATTTGAAACTCTTTGCAAAGGAGAGTACCATGATCCTCCTGAACATGGCACAATTGTTGGTTTACATATGCTCTTTTATGGAGATTTAATGAAGGCAATCTCTGTATTTGGAAGGTAACATTATATCAGGAGTGTAAAAGTAAAAACTTAAAACATCTTTATACTTTGTGCTTCTGCTGTGAAAATAAATAGCACATATTAAAATTTTAAATTAAGGTCATGTCCCCTTCCTATATAAAATGGAAAGAAAATACACACTCCAGTAACTCAGCTAGTCATAATGTCTTGCTATTACTAATATAGTTTTATCTGCTTCATTCTGAAAATGTTGGTAACTAGCTTACACAGACTGTGAAAATCTCAGGACTATTTTCTGAGAATGATTTTTTTTTTTTTTTTTGCCTCTAATGGGGTTATTTTGTAGCACAAAGGAAGTATGGGCTGGGTTATTTTATGACACAGTGGGAGGTAGTGTAGTGACTTGAGCAAGCTATCAGGGGCTCTTTCGGTGGACTATTTTTTTTTTTTATTGTCTTCAAGAGTGTTCTATATTACATGTTCAGATCAGTTCACTTCAGTCACTCAGTTGTGTCCGACTCTTTGTGACCCCATGAATAGGAGCACGCCAGGCCTCCCTGTCCATCACCAACTCCCGGAGTTCACTCAGACACACATCCATCGAGTCAGTGATGCCATCCAGCCATCTCATCTTCTGTCATCCCCTTCTCCTCCTGCCCCCAATCCCTCCCAGCAACAAAGTCTTTTCCAATGAGTCAACTCTTCGCATGAGGTGGCCAAAGTATTGGAGTTTCAGCTTTAGCATCATTTCTTCCATAGAAATCCCAGGGCTGATCTCCTTTAGAATGGACTGGTTGGATCTCCTTGCAGTCCAAGGGACTCTCAAGAGTCTTCTCCAACACCACAGTTCAAAAGCATCAATTCTTTGGCTCTCAGCCTTCTCCACAGTCCTACTCTCACATCCATACATGACCACAGGAAAAACCATAGCCTTGACTAGATGGACCTTAGTCGGCAAAGTAATGTCTCTGCTTCTCAATATGCTATCTAGGTTGGTCATAACTTTTCTTCCAAGGAGTAAGCATCTTTTAATTTCATGGCTGCAATCACCATCTGCAGTGATTCTGGAGCCCCCAAAAATAAAGTCTGACACTGTTCCCACTGTTTCCCCATCTATTTCCTATGAAGTGATGGGACCGGATGCCATGATCTTCTTTTTCTGAATGTTGAGCTTTAAGCCAACTTTTTCACTCTCCACTTTCACTTTCATCAAGAGGCTTTTTAGTTCCTCTTCACCTTCCACCATAAGAGTGGTGTCATCTGCATATCTGAGGTTATTGATATTTCTCCCGGCAGTCTTGATTCCAGCTTGTGTTTCTTCCAGGCCAGCATTTCTCATGATGTACTCTGCATATAAGTTAAATAAGCAGGGTGACAATATATAGCCTTGACATACTCCTTTTCCTATTTGGAACCAGCCTATTTTTCCATGTCCAGTTCTAACTGTTGCCTCCTGACCTGCATACATATTTCTCAAGAGGCAGTTCAGGCGGTCTGGTATTCCCATCTCTTTCAGAATTGTCCACAGTTTATTGTGATCCACGCAGTCAAAGGCTTTGGCATATTCAATAAAGCAGAAATAGATGTTTTTCTGGAACTATCTTGCTTTTTCCATGATCCAGCAGATGGTGGCAATTTGATCTCTGGTTCCTCGGCCTTTTCTAAAACCAGTTTGAACATCTGGAAGTTCACGGTTCACATATTGCTGAAGCTTGGCTTGGAGAATTTTGAGCATTACTTTACTAGCATGTGAGATGAGTGCAATTGTGCAGTAGTTTGAGCATTCTTTGAGCATTATTACATGTAGATACACTCAAATGTATGGACACCAATAAAAATGGGTATTTACAATGGAGTAGGAATAATTAAGTCTATATAATTTCCCACTTAGTGAATGTTTTTGAGTCTCATAGTTTATGCAATGACTTGTAACATTTGGTATAACTTTCTGTAGAAATTAGCAGTGGGTTTAATGAAAATATACTTGGTGTCTTGGTGTGCTAAGAATTGGAGAATAGTAGCTATCCATCACCTTACTGAAAGAGAAGAAAAAAAGAGATTGTTGGGTTGGATGGGGTTGCATAAAGAATGTGGAAGAAAGGTCTTACTACAAAGAAATACAAAACTGGAACAATTACAAAATAAAATCAGGTAAATATCCTTGGTAGCTGAGACAGTAAAAAATCTACCTCCAATACAGGAGACCTAGGCTCAATTCCTGGGTCAGGAAGATCCTCTGGAGAAGGAAATGGCAACACATCCAGTATTCTTTCCTGGAGAATCCCATGGACAGAGGAGCCTGGTGGGCTACAGTCCATGCAGTTGCAAGAGTCAGACCTGACTGAGTGGTTAACACTTTCAAACATCTCACAGTAAGTTTCTACCCACCTATCTGAAAGCAGAGTGTTCCTATGAAAACTTTCGTAAGTCAGTATGATATAAAACAAAGAAGTGGTTATGCTTAGACACATCTTGCTAGTGGATGCAAAAATTAAATTGAGATGAAATAGCTGATCACACAGATCAAAGCTGTGGTGGCTTGAGGCTGATATGCTGAGTGGGTGCAGTGAAGTGGCTTGAAGGAGCCACTTTGGGGCAACACTGTTGCCTTTATAACCAGTCTCTACAGAACAAATGCTGAATGCTAAAAATATTTTTTCACCCTTTTTTGGTAAAAATTAAAATCCTTCTTGAAGAAATTAGGTGAAAATTGGGTACTAAAGTAGGTCTTTCATAAAAGCAAATTATCATTAAGTCAACATTTAAGGAGCCAGGCCTACCTCTATGGCTTAGTGGGTTCTCAGCCTTTATCAGAAGCCCTGAGATTATGTTTGCATGTCTGTCTTCCAGCAGATGTTAGAGAAGTGACGCCCATGTAGTTTTCACTTAGTCTAATTTGAATTCATAGAATAATCCTTTCTTCCTCTAGAATAAAATTGGTACAGGGAAGTGAAAAATAAAGCTTCCCTAATAGGCTTTTAAACTAAACTTGGAAATGCTTTTTTCCCCATACATTAGAATCCTAGAAATTTAAACATAACTTTTAAATGAAGTTTAAATAATATTTGATTTTATGGTCTAATACATTTCTGGCAAGATTAGAATTCCGACTGCAAACAATTCCTCAGCTTTCAATTTTTTGACATCTTGAGGTACTCTAAAGAATTATTTCACTTTTGATCTATTAAATTGTTAAGAATTTGTTATTAGTTGACCAATATGAACTATAAATCAGCAATTTCATATGGTCAAGCTAATATTTCTGTTTGTGAAAGTGTTCCATATCAAGTAGACGATTAAATACTACCCTCTGCATTCTGAGTTCATGATTCTGGGTCTTTACTTAAAACAATTCAAGAATCTAAACATGGTCTTTCCACATTGAGGGTAGAATTTCTCCCCTAGACAGCTTCATGGATACAGGGTAACTTTATTTTTAATATGTTCTATTTTTAAAATTTATTTATTTTTGTTGAAGTATAATTGATTCACATTGTTGATAATTCCTGTTTCACAGCAAAATGATTTGGTTATAATATACATATATTATTTTTAATATCCTTTTACATAATGGTTTATTATCAGATATTTATTTTAAATTGGAGGATAACAGGTTTACAATGCTGTGTTAGTTTCTGCTGTACAACAACATGAACTGGAGTGACTTTAAATGATAAGAGGAGGGTCAGAAGAGGCATAAATACCTCATTCACCTGCCCTAAGTTTCTGACCATGTGGTTTGACTAGAGAGAAGTACATGTTGGAGAACCTATACAATTTCAGGCCATCTCTTGCATTTCCATTTGTTAAAAAAAAATCTATTTTACTGACCAAGACCATTATAACAATTGTACACTGAACAAGAGTGGAACTTTTTCTGAAAACAAGGTGTCTATATTAACCTGACCTAGCCTGGAACAAAACGGAACAAAACCAAAGCACAAGAGGAGGGAGAAATATCCCTCCTCTTCACAGAAATGTAAATAGAATAATGTAAAAGAGGATAGCAGAGAGGTCAGGGAGACCAGCTCCATTTATTATTCCAAGAGAAGACAACAGAGTCTGTTTTCTGCTCACTGGCATGAGGTAACTCATACTGTTTTAAATTTAACCTGAGGATTTTATCGCTACAACATAATGTAGCACCAGACTCTAATTCTGGCCAAGAAGGGAGAGAGTGGGTAGTAATTGTTGAATATTTTGGGAAGCAAGAGTCCAAGTAGAGATCAGTTCAATTCTAGATCAGTTGTTAAAAAAAGGAAAAAGGATGGCAAAAATTTGAAAGGAAACAAAAAGTGGGGCATGATTCCATTTGTTTCCAGATGAGGACAAGGAAGTGTTGAAGTTTTAAACAGAGTAAAGTTACTCTATAAAAAGTGTTTAAAACTAACAACTGTTTTTAGGTTAACTCAGAAATATAAAAACAGGCTAGATATTTCTTAAAGGCTTTCTCAGTTTTTATTAAAATGAAAAGGAGAAGGAAGAGTTAGAAGCATGACACCATATGAAGAGAATTTCACTCACTGCCCTGAGGATGAAGCTGTGTTGAATATACTAGAGTGGCTTATTCCTTGGATGGAAACTTTTCAAAGGTTAGAATTTTTCTTTTGGAACTCTCTTAATGAAGTGATATTTTAATATTAGGTGATATTTCTGATACTGAATGAGTATCCAGAGAGCAATACAAGTACATAATACTCCATAACTTTCCCAGGTAGTTATAAAAGAGCTAACATTTCTTTATGCTCATTGTTTTTCAGCCTTTGTCTCATTGACTTAGGACACATTTTATTTCTGTTAAAGGAATCTTAGGTTATCAACTAAAGTACACCTTTTAAGAGTAACAATTGAGCTTTACATTTCTCCACAGTTTATTGAACATAATAGGATCTTGTTAAACTTTCCTGAGGGCAATTTATTTTTTCTCTATAATACTTTCTATAAATAACAAGTAGATTTAATAAGATGTTGACATCAATTACAGCAAGAAGGTTACTTTCTCTTATTGATAAATAATTACAATGTTTTTAAAAATGAAGTAAGATATTAGAGTGTTCTTCAAGGAACTTGAACATCAGTATGAACATGTTGCAAGGTTTCTAGAATTCTAATCCTTTTCCAGATAATTTATCTTCATCCTATTCCATGCAAATTATGCATCAAGATGATTATAGGTACTCAAGTCAATTACATGTGTCTACCCTATTAAGAGTACTCTAAATTCCACATAAATTAAGTCTATTTCCAAGTGTTAATTAACAAAATGTATGAAAACTTGATTACAGTTTGTCCTCTGGCATTTTGAAAATTATTAATCCTCTTAAATTATCTTCTCTTACTGCTTCCTTTTCACTGAAATTATCTAAATAGAGTAAAATGGTAAATCATATAACAAAAGAAAAAAAAAAAAAAAAGACAGCTTGCCTCTCCAGGATTTGGAAATTACACGATTGCTTTGAACTTATCATCCAAGAAATATTCAAAAGCCAAATTTTGGGAAATCTTTATATGAGGCTTTAAAAATGGAACTTATTTTCACAAAAAGGAAAGAAGTATTTGTGTCCAGTTTTACAATTTTAACCCTTGTCACACAATAAAGTTTGAAAAATGCTGAAGGCAGAAATATAGGAGCCTTAGAAAATGGCAACTTGTAAGAACATCTTATTTCATAAAGAAAGATTCTTAGAAAATAGACTCGAAATCATCCCCATTGCAGTTCATCATTTTACGAACAAGGCAAGTAAGAATGATCTCCCATATAAATGGGATTGTGTTAAATTTAGGTACGGTGGTTTATTTTCTTCTTTTTTATGGGAGACGTAAATTATCTACACCTAATTGATAAGGTAGATTAACTGCATATTGGATATACTTCTACCACATCTATTCATATTGAAAGAATTTATATGACTTTGGCAAGTTGATGCTACATGATTATTCAAATAATACTATGCGACTCCTTTCAATTTGTCTTTAAACAGTAATTTTGAATTCTCATTTTAATTTATATTCCTCAAAGACCTTTCATAAATCATGATTATGTTCAAAGAAATAATGTGGAATACCCATAATCTCCATCACTCAGAAATAATACAACATGAGGTCATCCTGAATTATGGTAGCCCACATAGGCATGGAGGGATAACATCCTATGATGATGGGAGCAGAAACTGGAGTGATGCATCTACCAGTCAAAGAATTCTAAGCATTGCTAACAGTCACTATAAGCTAAGAAGAGGTAAGACAGGATATTTCCCCAAACCACAGAGGGAAAGTGGATCTGATGAGAGTGTGATATCAGAGTTCCAGTCTACAGGACTATCAGAGAGTAAGTTTATGTTTTTTAAGCCAAATTTAACTTATATGCAGAGTACATCATGAGAAAAGCTGGGCTGGAAGAAGCACAAGCTGGAATCAAGATTGTCTGGAGAAACATCAATTACCTCAGATATGCAGATGACACCACACTTATGGCAGAAAGTGAAGAAGAACTAAAGAGCCTCTTGATGAAACATTGGTGAAAGAAATCAAAGAGGACACTAATAGATGGAGAAATATACCATGTTCATGGATCAGAAGAATCAATATAGTGAAAATGAGTACACTATCCAAAGCAATCTATAGATTCAATGCAATCCTTATCAAACTACCATTGGTATTTTTAAGAGAACTAGAACAAATAATTTCACAATTTGTATGGAAATACAAAAAAAAAAACCTCAAATAGCCAAAGCAATCTTGAGAAAGAAGAATGGAACTGGAGGAATCAACCTGGCTAACTTCAGGCTCTATTACAAAGCCACAGTCATCAAGACAGTATGGCACTGGCACAAAGACAGAAATATAGATCAGTGGAACAAAATAGAAAGCCCAGAGATAAAGCCACACACCTATGGACACGTTATCTTTGACAAAGGAGGCAAGAATATACAATGGAGAAAAGACTATCTCTTTAACAAGTGGTGCTGGGAAAACTGGTCAATAACTTGTAAAAGAATGAAACTAGAACACTTTCTAACACCATACACAAAAATAAACTCAAAATGGATTAAAGACCTAAACGTAAGACCAGAAACTGTTAAACTCCTAGAAGAAAACATAGACCAAACACTCTCCAACAAAAACCAGTGCAGGATCCTCTATGACCCACCTCCCAGCATATTAGAAATAAAAGCAAAAATAAACAAATGGGACCTAATTAAAACTAAAAGCTTCTGCACAACAAAGGAAACAATAAGCAAGGTGAAAAGACAGCCTTCAGAATGGGAGAAAATAATAGCAAACAAAGCAGCAGACAAAGAATTAATCTCAAAAATATACAAGCTACCCCTGCAGCTCAATTCCAGAAAAATAAAAGACCCAATCAAAAAGTGGGCCAAAGAACTAAATAGACATCTCTCCAAAGAAGACATATCTAACCCATGAAAAGATGCTCAACATCACTCATTATCAGAGAAATGCAAACCAAAACCTCAGTGAGGTACCATGTCACACCAGTCACAATGGCTGCTATCCAAAAGTCTACAAGCAATAAATGCTGGAGAGGGTGTGGAGAAAAGGGGATCCTTTTATACTGTTGGTGAGAATGCAAACTAGTACAGCCACTATGGAGAACAGTGTGGAGATTCCTTAAAAAACTGGAAATTGAACTGCCATATGACCCAGTAATCCAGCTGTGGGGCACACACACTGAGGAAACCAGAATCGAAAGAGATACCCCAATGTTCATCGCAGCACTGTTTATAATAGCCAGGACATGGAAGCCACCTAGATGTTCATCAGCAGATGAATAGATAAGAAAGCTCTGGTACATATACACAATAGAATATTATTCAGCCATAAAAAAGAATTCATTTGAATCAGTTCTAATGAGGTGGATGAAACTGGAACATATTATACAAACTGAAGTAGCCAACTGTGGTGTTGGAGAACACTCTTGAGAGTCCCTTGGTTTGCAAGGAGATCCAGTCAGTCCATCTTAAAGAAGATCAGTCCTGGGTGTTCTTTGGAAAGACCGATGTTGAAGCTGAAACTCCAATACTTTGGCCACCTGATCCAAAGAGCTAACTCATTTGAAAAGACCCCGATATTGGGAAAGATTGAGGGCAGGAGGAGAAGGGGACGACAGAGGATAACATGGTTGGATGGCATCACCGACTCAACGCACATGGGTTTGGGTGGACTCCGGTGGTTGGTGATGGATAGGGAGGCCTGGTGTGGTGATGTTCATGATGTCGCAAAAAGTCGGACACAATTGAGCGACTGAACTGAACTGAACTGAAACCACTAGTGCTTTTTCTTCTGGGATTTCATGGCTCTGATATGTTTATTTCTTGTTCGTCTAGTACAGCGTGCAAATTTATAATTTCTTGTTCATCTAGTACAGGTCAAATCTTCCACTGCCTCTTTGTGCAAAATTTTATGGAACATAGAAATTATTCTTCCTTCCGTTTTGTCTATGTTTTCTGTATTGTCTACTGTTTTCCTAAAATAGTCACAACTGAGTCTAAATGTTCAGCAAAGACTGAACTATTTACTTTGTGCTGTGCTCAGTTGCTCAGTTATGTCTGACTTTTTGTGACCCCACACACTGTAACCCACCAATCTCTTCTGTCCATGAAATTCTCCAGGCAAGAATACTTCAGTGGGTAGCCATTTCCTACTCCAGGGGCTCTTTCTTACCCGAAGATCAAACCTGTGTCTCCTGCACTGGCAAGCAGATTCCTTACCACTGTGCTACCTGGGAATCCTCAAATTATGCACTATCTGGCTCATTACTGAGAAACTTGTGACCCTTGATCTAAAGTAAGAATCTAGTTATATGTTTTACTCATACCCTCTTTCCCTTCAATGCAAACAAAATAATCCTTATGAAATGGATTTCCAAAGTTCTCGGAGAGTTCCTATTACTTAACTTAATATTATTGTCACCCCCCCCCCCCCCATCTGTCTATATTTTACCAGGAGCTAATATTAGATACTGAGAGATCCATTTGTAATTTCTTTCACACTTGGCCATCTTAAATATCTTAATTTTCTTTTACCTATCTTGAGGCTCAGATGAAAGTGGTCATTTAGCTCAACTAGCAACAGACATGGAAGCAGAAGGGGACTTTGCATACAGCTGCTGCTGGTGATGTGTTGGATGGTCAGAGTAGAGAAAAGTTTCTAAACTGATTTTTGGTAGGTAAAAAGTAGCAGAAAAATGCAGAATTTCAGGAAGTCAGGATTTGCCCTGGAAACCATAAATTTCTGGAGATCATAATGGGCATTATCATTTCTTTCATGAACACAGTGCTAAAGGCAATCTCTTTCTGTCCTTTATTTGTGAACTTCCTCTGAAAAGCTGCAATATAATGTTGATGTTTATAGAGTATTAATTACAGCTTTGGAGTTTCCTCCTCTATATTTCTCCTTTCATTTGATCTTGATTGGAAAATTGTTTGAGAGAGATCTCATCCTACAGTTTTTAATTTCACCTCAGAAAACATATCTGATAAACACATCAGTTATAATTCACTAAATGATTTGTCAAACCAACTCTGAACAAAGAATCCAGTATGGTTATGTATGGTAGTATTATAGAGATTATGGGCAGAAATAAAAAGGCAATTTCTATGCCTATTCTGGGAAGCCAGATGAGATGGCTGGATGGCATCATGGACTCGATGGACGTGAGTCTGAGTGAGTTCCAGGAGATGGTGATGAATAGGGAGGCCTGGCATGCTGCGATTCATGGGGTTGCAAAGAGTTGAACACGACTGAGTGACTGAACTGAACTGAACTTGTGTTAGTGAGTGATATAGATGATAGTTACCCTTTTATTAAAATATAAATTAAATTTTCATGTCTTAATTTATAAAAAACTAGAAGAAATAAAAAGATGGGATTATTTTGAGATTTTTTTTCTACCTAGAAGGAATAAATCATTGAAAGTATGAATACAAAAAAATATATTGAAAATAGAATTTGTAAAGAATAGAAATAACAGGATCTTGTCTCCACATGCTAGTGAAATGCTTGTTTTAAATGGTGTGGAGTTGTTAGTGGTTTTAAAAATAAAATGAAAACTAAATTATGTTGACTTCATAGTCTGCGGTGAAAACACACTGAGCCTAAAATATTAATATTTGGTTCCATTTCTTGTCCTATTAATGCTACAGTGAAGACCAACTTCAACTAATCTATTTTCACAGGGTTCAGTTTCACAGGATAATTACAGACAAATGAACTAAAATGAGCTAAATATCTGTACATCAACTTCTAGGCAATTATTTATTTCTCTAATAAAAAGTATTCTCTATTTTGAACAAATATGATATAAATAATGTAGAGAAAATGAGCAAGCAAGAAAAAAAGGTCAACATATGATATATAGGAAATGATTTGGGTGTCATAGGTCTAAGAATCTAAGCACTACAAGTTCATTTCAATCTACACTTGCCTTGGTCCAAGAACCCTGGGGCTAAAACAAAAACTTATTACTGCCAGAAAATGAAATTGACTGCACTATTTCATTTTCGTGAGAATTTTAAGACATGGCATGCTATCCTGATGATCAAGACTATAGTTTTGGTTGTTTTTTAAAACTTTGGAGAAATATAATTATCCATTCTTTTTTATTCAATAACAGTTCTATTATAAAGTCAAACATGGATTATACTCAGAAAATTTTGTTTTCACATGCACTTTTCATCATTATACATTGTACAAGCAGTGCAGGAGCAGAATGCTTGTTAGAAATGTGTTAGCATATTAATTAATATTTTCCTAACTCTATCATTTAGTATACCATTATGCATATTTGGTGCTTCTCAGGTGGTGCAAGTGGTAGAGAACTTGCTTCCCAATGCAGGAGACATAAGAGACACAGGTTTGATCCCTGGGTCAAGAAGATTGCCTGGAGGAGGGCATGGCAATTAACTCCAGTATTCTTGCTTGGAAAATCCCATGGACAGTGAAGACTGGTGGGCTCTGGTCCATGAGGTCATAAAGATTGGACACAACTGAAGCAATTTAGCACACACACATGCATGCATATTATTTATAAAAACATACTAAATATATTAGTGCTTTATTGCTGCCATAACAAATTGCCACTTAGCAGATTAAAACAATGTACATTTATTACCTTTATTTCTGAATAGCATCACCCAGCTAAAATCTAGGTAACATATTCATTCCTGAGGGTTCTATTCAGATTTTATTTCTCACTGACTATTAAACTAAGCCCCTCACAGCTTCTAAGCCACCTGCATTCCTCTGTTTGTGGCCCCCTTTTCACCTTCTAATGCACAATGGTGAGCTGAATTTTCATCTTCCAATCTCTGTTGCCTCTTCCATCCTTGAGTTTCTCTTACTGACTCTCCTGTATTTTTCTTCCATGTTTATGAGCCCAAGAGATTACTTGTATTGAATTCAAACAAATAATTCAAGGTAACCTTCTATTTTAAGGTGAATGCTATTCCATATGCAAAGTTAACCTTGTCATTTAAAGCAGAATATTTAAAAGTTCTAGAAATGACAGTATGGACCATCAGAAGGTAGGCCATTTTTCTGCCTACCATACCCTGTTTCTTGAAATCATTGAGTTCTTCAGAATCTAGTAATTAGAGCAAGGAACATCTGTGTTTTAATCTCTATCTTTTTAACCAGAAATTTAAGCAAATGGTTTGTCATTTCAGAGGATTAATGTATATACAGATTTGCATATATATCTACCACATGATGTGGGCTTGAATTTATCAAGTGCCTGTAAAGTCCTAGTACAGTATGTCAGTATAGAAAGAAAAACTGGATTTTCATTCCCTTATCTCCACTTTCCTCAATCCTTTCATTATCCATTCTTTAATGCTTGTTGTCCCCAGGAAATATCTTTCTCCTTTTCTGTTTTATACTCTAAAAAAATATCTCTGTCTAAACTCATTAATTTCCAAAGCTGGTTGTCCTCTACTACATACCCCATAAATAGGTACAATTTGATATATTCCAAACAGAACACATAATTTAACCCCCATATTCCCACATCTGTCTACCTCCTGCATTTGAGGCTTACTGAATGACATTCACTCTCCAGATCAAGGCTAGTTCTGGGGACTATCCTTGATGTTTCTTCTCCATCACCAGCTTCCATTAACCTATAAAGGCCCGTGTGTGTGTGTGTGTGTGTGTGTGTGTGTGTGTGTGTGTGTGTATGCATGCATGCATATGTGTAAGTCACTTCAATAGTGTCTGACTCTTTGCACCCCTATGGACTGCAGCGCACCAGGCTCCTCTGTCCAAGAGATTCTCTAGGCAAGAATATTGGAATGAGTTGTCATATCCTCCTCCAGGGGATCTTCCCAACCCAGGAATCAAACTCACCTCTCTTATGTCTCCTGCATTGGCAAGCAGGTTCTTTACCACTAGCACCACCTGGGAAGACTTTAAAGGCCCATGCTGTTGCTGCTAAGTTGATTCAGTCAGTCCGGCTCTGTGCCACCCCAAAGACGGCAACCCACCAGGCTCCGCTGTCCCTGGGTATCTCCAGGCAAGAACACTGGAGTGGGTTGTTATTTCCTTCTCCAATGCATGAAAGTGAAAGTGAAGTCACTCAGTCGCGACCCCATGAACTGCAGCCCACCAGGCTCCTCCTTCCATGGGGTTTTCCAGGCAAGAGTACTGGCGTGGGGTGCCATTGCCTTCTCCGTAAAGGCCCATTCAGTTCAGTTCAGTTCAGTTCAGTCATTCAGTCGTGTCCAACTCTTTGTGACCCCATGAATCGCAGCACGCCCGGCCTCCCTGTCCATCACCAACTCCCAGAGTTCACTCAGACTCGCGTCCATCGAGTCCGTGACGCCATCCAGCCATCTCATCCTCTGTCATCCCCTTCTTCCCCTGCCCCCAATCCCTCCCAGCATCAAAGTCTTTTCCAATGAGTCCACTCTTCACATGAGGTGGCCAAAGTACTGGCGTCTCGGCTTTAGCATCATTCCTTCCAAAGAAATCCCAGGGTTGATGGGTGCTACCAAAAAAACTCTATCAAATCTGTTCAGCTCCTTAGTTGGTGTCTTATATCAGGCTTTTGGTCCTAGTTTTCTAAGTTCTTATTATTGCTCACTAGCACAAATAAATTTGGAGGATGCCTTTTAGAGCTTTAGTTGACTGATTTCTCAGAGTTATTCTACACTTTCAACCACTCTCTCTTCCCAAAACACATTTTTAGCACCTGGAGACCAAGATGTCGAGTTATTCCTTTTATTATGACATGATGATACCTTGTGTTGCGTAATTTTACATGTCAACCTACCAAGATTATGGTGTCCAACATTTTCTTTAGAACATCAGTTTTGACTTTGCTATAAAGGTATTGTGTGTATATAGATAAAACACTGGTAATCAGCAGACTTTGAGTAAAGCTGGATTACTTTCTGTAACATACATAGATATCATACAAACCAAAGAACATTTTTCAAAGAAAAAAGAAAGTTTGTGTACAGACTGCAAAAAAGAAATTTTGTATTAATTTCCAGGCCTCAAACTTAAGATAGCCCTTCCCTGGTGACTCATTGGTAAAGAATCTATCTGCCAATGTAGGAGACGGGTTCATTCCCTGGTCTGGAACGATCCTACATGCTGTGAAGCAACTCTGCAAGTGTACCACAATTATAGAGCCTGTGATCAAGAGCCTAGGAACCCCAACAACTGAAGCCTGCATGCTCTTCATCCCACCCTCAGCAATAAGAGAAGTCACTGCAATGAAAAGCCTGGGAACTGAAACCAGAGTAGCTCCTGTTCACCACAACTAGAGAAAAGCCTGGGTGGCAACAAATACCTAGTACAGCCAAACAGAAATTAATTAGTAAATTAAAAAAAATTAAGATAACGGTGAGTTTCCTGGAGGTCCAGTGGTTAAGATTCTGTGCTTCCAATGCAGGGAGTGTGGGTTTGATCACTGGTTAGGGAAAAGAGATAACACATGCCACGCAACACAGCAAAAAAATTATTAAAAAAAAAAAAGATGACATCAAATCTTACCTGCATCTACAGCCTGTTGGCTACAGAGCAGATTTTAACTTGCTTGCCTGTGTAATTGCTTGACTCAATTTCTTAAAATATCTCCGTCTCTGTCTGTCTGTTTCTCTCTATATACACACACACATAGACACACACACACACACACAGACACACACACATAGACAAAAATAACCTAAATACAAAGACATATATATATATATATTCCGTAATATATTTCTATTATATAGGGTTATGATATATATTCCTATAGAATAGAATATACGATATCCCCAAGCATGAAAAGTGAAAAAAGCTAGTTCAGAACTACCTTCCAAAGCCAGACAAATGTAGACTAGACTTAGAAGTTAAATTAAAAAAAAAAAAATCTTATTTCAAACACCAATTTCCATTCCTTTGATTCTAACAATGAAATATCTAAAAATCCTCTACCATCTTTTTTTCCATCACTTCTGACATACATAAGCATTATCTACATTAGTCCAAGCTTTCAACAACTTCAGAAGAAAAAAAAAAAAATTACATCCTTCCTAGCCCATTTCTCCAGACTCATTCCTCGGTATTTTCCCCTCAAACTCCAATTCAGTCAGTGTTCTTCATGTTTCTTCTTAAGGCGTTCCCTTGTCTGGCATGCTCTTCATCTTTCCGACCTTCTTAACTTCTGCTGAAATCTACATTTTACTGTGCACATATTTTATATCTGCATATGGGTCTTTAGGTTATTCTGTAATGCTCTTATTGTATATTTTACTTCTGCTTGGTTTAATGTTTATCAGACTTAGTCTCACTAGCTCAGTATTTCTCTGTCCTTGGAAGAAGCTCTTCCAAGGACAGAGCTTGAGTTTGCCTTGTTTTCATCTGCATCCCTGTGGCTGGCACAGATGATCACAAACATTTAATCTTCAGTACATCTGTGTTCAAGTATGGGCTAAAAGATGCATGAATACACTTTTCTCTATTTCTTCTATGTAGATTCCCCTCAAATTCACCTTTGCTCTGGAGTTAGATTCACTGTCCTTGGGTATAAAATTAAATATATCTACTCTCTGTCTAAAATCATTCTATGGCTCACCATAGATTTAAGAATGGAACTCACACAACATGCTATAGTATATTTGAACCTTCATTATTGAAAATAGAGGGAAAATACATATTAAAATAATGAAGAGCCCTACAACTCCATTGTTTTCCTTGTAATCGCAATAAAGATAAGGCAGAGAGAATGACGTAATTAAAAATATGGAAGTAGCATGATTTCTTACTAGATTCTGCCAAACTTGAACAATTTGCCTAGGCATTGAGGACTCAGAAAAATTTCCAGATCTGCGGAATCATAGTGCAGAGGAATTTTTATTTTATTTTATTTTTTGGTCTTAATCACTTTATCTTTAACTTTTCATCTCTAATTTGCACAGCCATGTTTATTTGACAATTTAGAGAGAGGCAACCAGTACTGCCTTTGGATGTTTACCTAGCCCTGGTAACAAAATATAGCCCTGGATATTTACCTGGTCCTTTCTGCACATCATCACCCCCTGCATTCTAATACTATACTGCTGCCTGAACACAGAAGAGCTAACTCTTGTCCTGTCTCTCTTCTTCAGCAGTATTGAACCAATTGCAGTTGTTCAAATTCACCATATGCTGTCATTCATTCAACAAATGCCAATCAAATGCCTATTTCATATCAGATGATTTTCTATGCTTGAGTAAATAAAAGATATCCCTACTATGTTACAAAACTTACATTCTAGTATCACACATACATATACTAATGCCATTTAAGCAAATGGTTTTCCCCAATTCTATATGGAGAACTCCAAAACACCTTCCAAATTCAGCTTAAATATTATCTCCCATGGGAAGTCTTTCACATCTATTCCCTCAATCTTATGCAGAACACAATTACAGCACTTACTATGCAATGGCACAATTTCTGAGTAGCTTTTCTATTGAAGACTTGGGACCCTCTTCAGTGTGGAGACTGTCCTCATCTCCTTTATATATGCAAGTCCCATGCTTGCCTCAGATGAGACTCTTCTTTGAAATAATATACAGTGCCAAATCACTTAAAAATGCTGCATTATACCTGATAAAGGTCATGGGAAAAGAGAATGGTACAAGCGGTTTTGAATTATAGACTATTGAGGGAAATGTTAAAAGTAGGTGTCTGATTCAAGGGATAATAGCAGAAGAAGTGTCTTTGATAAAGACTGAGTAAAACCTGTACCACAACCGTGTTTGTTCAGATTCCCCTCTCTACAGCTATGTCTGTACTAACAGGGATGCCTCTGAGAAAGTAAGCTCAGTCTCAGTGGATCTATTTGCTCTTTGGTTTGACTTGGTGACTTCAACTCTCTCTTATGTCAGAATTATAATGATTTCATTTAGTTTCCAGTCTAACCTCTGCATAGATGTCTATGTGGAGCTCAGAGGGGCACTTGCCTTTTGCAAAGACTGGCAACTCATACCTTTTCCTTTATCATTTTCTAAGCCTGATGAAACTGAGCATTCTAAATGCTCAGATCACTTGACCGACACTAATTTGATGCAATGAGTCAGTGTGCATTCTTAATAGAACTAATTTGAACAAAGTTTAAGACTATAAGGAAGAAAAAAAATTTCTTTTTACCCCTCACCTATTCCCCAGCACATAGGAGATCCTCCTGATAAATGTTTTTGTTTGTTTGCATTTTCTTGCCACTAATGTCTATGCTGGTATTCTTTTTTTTTTTTTTAATGCTGGTATTCTTATCAACTATTAGCCCATCTGAACTGGTCTTTGTTGTGGTTTCTTTTCAACTATTTGAAGGCTAAATGAAAGACTAACTCTCTAGACACATCCCTAATGAGCAGGAGATACATGCATAAAATTCTCCTTTAGCTAACTCAGTTTCATAAGTTCATATGACCCCATAAAGAAAACTGAGCACTGATGAATTGATGCTTTTGAACTGTGATGTTGAAGAAGACTCTTGAGAGTCCCTTGGACTGCAAGGAGATCCAACCAGTCAATCCTAAAGGAAGTCAGTCCTGAGTATTCATTGGAAGGACTGATGCTGAAGCTGAACTCAAATAATTTGGCCACCTGATGTGAAAAACTGACTCATTGGAAAAAACCCTGATGCTGGGAAAGATTGAAGGCAGGAGGAGAAGGGGACAACAGAGGATGAGATGGATGGATGGCACCACTGACTCAATAGTCATAAGTTTGAGCAAGCTCCAGGAGTTGCTGATGGACAGGGAGGTCTGGTGTGCTGCAGTCCATGTGGTCACAAAGAGTCACACATGACTGAATGGCTGAATTGAGCTGATTTTCATTCTATGGTCTCATCTAGCAGATTAAGGTATAAGTCAGCTTAATAGAGGGCTTCGTGACTCAGCTGGTTAAGAATCTGCCTGCAATGCAGGAGACCTGAGTTTGATCTCTGAGTTGGGAAGATCCCCTGGAGAAGGGAACATCTACCCACTCCAGTATTCTGGCCTAGAGAATTCCATGGACTCTATAGTCCATGGGGTCACAAAAAGTAGGACACGACTGAGCAACTTTCACTTTCAGGATAATAGAAAGGGAAGGAAACTTATGAGTGATTTCAAGAGAATTTCACTTTTATATCCCCCAAGGATAGAATTTATCCATTCATCACTGTCTAAATTTTCTATATTCAGTATCAAATTATGGTTCATTTGGTAAACCTAAGTAATGAGATTGTATTTCAGAATCTTGGAAAATTGTATCAATTAAAGAAATCCTTACTTACTCTTTGAAAGGAAAGTTATGACCAACCTAGATAGCATATTCAAAAGCAGAGACATTACTTTGCCAACAAAGGTCTGTCTAGTCAAGGCTATGGTTTTTCCAGTAGTCATGTATGGATGTGAGATTTGGACCGTGAAGAAAGCTGAGCGCCGAAGAACTGATGCTTTTGAACTGTGGTGTTGGAGAAGACTCTTGAAAGTCACATGGACTGCAAGGAGATCTCACCAGTCCATTCTAAAGGAGATCAGTCCTGGGTGTTCTTTGGAAGGAATGATGCAAAAGCTAAAGGTGACCAGTACTTTGGCTACCTCATGTGAAGAATTGACTAATTGGAAAAGACTCTGATGCTGGGAGGGATTCGGGGCAGGAGGAGAAGGGGACAACAGAGGATGAGATGGCTGGATGGCATCACTGACTCGATGGACATGAGTTTGAGTGAACTCCGGGAGTTGGTGATGGACAGGGAGGCCTGGCGTGCTGCAATTCATGGGGTCGCAGAGTAGGACACGACTGAGCAACTGAACTGAACTGAAAGAAATCAAACAATTCACCCTGGCTCATCGATATCCATGAATAGGTTATCTTTTGTTACTACCTGTTTTATGCAAAGTTGCTGCTGTTGCTGCTAAGTCGTTTCAGTTGTGTCCGACTCTGTGCGACCCCATAGACGGCAGCTCACCAGGCTCCTCTGTCCCTGGGATTCTCCTGGCAAGAATACTGGAGTGGGTTGCCATTTCCTTCTCCATTTGTGCAGAGTGAGCAGCTTTAAATCGCCAACTATTTCCCCATCCTCCAGTAATTGTTTCCTAAAATTGTTAGTGTTTTCTCTAGTGATTATCTACTTCAAATCAAATACATAGCTGAGTAATGGAGTTAACCTGCTGATACTAAATCTATACATAATCACAAAACGCATAGCTGTTACAAACAGTCAGATTGGCTAGGTTCAAAACCTGACTCCACCCCATACAGACTGTGGGAATTTGCATATGTCATAGTCTCCATAGGCTTAATTTTCTCACCTATAAAATGGTGAGAATATTGGAACATATAGGACAGAATGGAGTGAAGAATAAATAAAATAATTGATGGAAAATTCACAGCACAGTGCTTGGGGAAAAAATACACAATAAATATGGAACTTCATGATATAAGCTATGAATATTAAAAAAGTAATGAAATAAATTTGGACAGGGAGAAATAAGAAAATGTTGAATCTACCTAGCCCTCCAATACGCCTGAAGATGGGACATCCTTTAAAACATTGTCATTTCTCTAATAAGAACTGAATATCCATTGATATGTCTATGATACTTTAGAAGAAAAAATCAAATCTTACAGATGGTGATAAAATTTGGGGATTATAAGAATGGTGGCTATATATCCTTGTTGATCTTGTGCAATCCAGCTTCATATTTACTATCATGTGAAAAAAATTAATAGCATCCTTGTACATTCTCAAAATAAGTTGATTTGAATAATAAATTATGTGGTCATACTTCTTTTAAAGATGTAGAATCATATAAACATTCTCCAAACTCTCAATTTTCTTTTTGCTTAAGCACATTTTCCTCAGAGAGATTGAAACAAACTATACAAAAAGCATATATTTATTCACTAATCAGCAATTCAGTTAGTCTATGTGACTATTAGATTTAATTGCCTGCAAATCATGATCTATTAATAGAACATTATTGTTGGCAACTAATTTCTATTAGAAGCTTCCAAATCAAATATTCAGAGTCAATATACTCCCAATTCATGAACACACAACAAAAAGCTCATTGAGTTTAGAGGTATTCAACTGATAAAGGAAAATTAAAAAAAAAATAGTGATCCAGGATAGAAATTCCAAAATTAAATTTCTACGATAATAAAATTTAATGTGAAAAGTTCAATATCAGGGTTGCTTTTATTTTTTCCTTTTTTTTATTTTTATTTTAATTTTTATTTTTACTTTATTTTACTTTACGTGACATACATGAATCCAAATTAATGATATACTGCTGCCGTTCTTCATCAGATCTTTACAACTGTATGAGGTATTTATTTTCACAAACACACTAACTTCATATTTTAAACTGAAAAGTAAGAGGAATAATAATTTATGTTGGAAGAGATTTATCTATGGACCTTTTGTATTTCTACAAACCAGGTTGCCAGAGACACTGATAGCCTTCTAGACTATCTTTTTAAGAGTGTTCACATAATGAATAGCTTTACAAGACAGACAGAGTGTCTCCCTCCAGAGCAAAAGGCAGGTATGTTAAAACTTAGTAAAGATAATGTCTTCCCACTGGGCAAAGTTTAGGCAGATTTGCTGGCATCTCATGATAAAAGCTTGGTGTTTCCTAAATTCAGATTTCTTCAGCTGTGGTGCAAATCACATTTGCAGCATCCATCTAGGCCTACCTGCACTACCTCCATGGGATTTCAGGTTCAAGAAGCAAAACATAAATACAAAACTCATAGTGCCTGCTCTGTTACAGTAATAAAACCCTTTGTCTGTGACCCAGGATTCTTGAATCTTCTGTCAACATTTATGAAATTGTAACAGTCTAATTGTTTACCAAGCAACTCAGTAAATTTCTCTCCATTGAAACATAAGAAGAAATATATATTAACACTCTGTATGTGGTGTTTTTATTTTTTTGTGCATAGGCACTCATGTTTTCTAGGGATGTATATGGATGTGTGTGTTCACAATGTATGTTTTTAAAGTAAATTATATGATTAAAAATGTGTTTTACTCCACAACTATAGGAAATAGAAATTACGACCTCACACAAGTATAAAATGATATCTTTTCCACAAAGGATATCACCACTTTTATTAATAGAGAAGTTATACATTTTAAAGAAAAGCAGAAAAGTCTATGAACAACATATATATATATATATATATATATATATTTGCTAGAGACATTTAATAAATTAACTTACTAAATTAATTTAATTTTAAAACCTTGATTTCTATACAGATATTTAATTGTCCTTATTAATTTTGCTCACATGATTATCTCTGTAACCTGTACTACAAAATGCTGGTAATTTTTTTAAGCTTCTATTTTTTTTATGAACCAATTCCTAACATATTTTTAACTCTCAAATGTCATATCAAATCTTGATAGAATAACCTCATTGGTATCTCCATATAAAGTTATAGTCCCAAATACTTCAGTTTAACCTTTGCATTGCATTAGATTTAATAAAAAAATAAATAAATGGAGAAATTGCTGAAACAAATTATTTTATAAATTCAAACACTGGGTTAGTTTTTACTCTTTGTTTCTCAAGTCTAGAAATACTTACATAACAGCATAATATTCAAATTATCCTTGTACATTCTGACTCTTCTCATAAAAAATAGTCTGCATTTTTCTTTCTCAAATTTTGTGAGGGTCTACTTGAGAGTTTGCAATAGTAGCTTTATTCTGAGGACTATCTGGTAAATTGAAGAGGGATATCCTTTGCCATTTCTTCCATCAAAATGTAGTTTCTATTTCCCTTTCTCCTCAATATCGCTGCTAATGTGAAGGCCCTCAATTAATAGAAATGGCCTAACGGGATGCTCTGTAACTTCTGAGGTTGGGTCTTTAGAGACCTGCATCTTCTGCTGGCAGCTCTCTTAGAATGCTTCTTTTTTAAAAAAAAAACACCATGCTGTAAGAAAACTCAAGCAGCAACATGCTGCCGCTGCTGCTAAATCGCTTCAGTTGTGTCCGACCCTGTGCGACCCCAGAGATGGCAGCCCACCAGGCTCCGCCATCTCTGGGATTCTCCAGGCAAGAACACTGCAACATGAAGAGGCCCTAAAAGCCCATGGAAACAGAGGAGACCAGATATACATACCATCTCAACTGACAGATACAAATGAACTCACAGTCTCCAGTTTTTCCAGCTGGCAGTTCCGGCTAAGCACCCTTCCAAGATCAAGAATCAATTGCTGGTCATGCAATTGAGGCCTCTTTGAAAAATACTCCAGGCAATGCTTTTCTAACAGTGAGGAGCCATTTCTGTCCAGCTCTGCCTAAACTGCAAAATCATGACAAAGCCTTGAGATTATTTTAGGGCTGCTGCTGCTAAGTCACGTCAGTCGTGTCCGACTCTGTGAGACCCCATAGATGGCAGCCCACCAGGCTCCTCTGTCCTTGGGATTCTCCAGGCGAGAACACTGGAGTGGGTTGCCATTTCCTTCTCCAATGCATGAAAGTGAAAAGTGAAAGTGAAGTCGTGTCTGACTATTAGCGACCCCATGGACTGCAGCCCACTAGGCTCCTCCCTCCATGGGATTTTCCAGACAAGAGTACTGGAGTGGGTTGCCATTGCCTTCTCCCTATTTTAGGGCATCTGTCAGCAAATATTTATGTAAAGATATATATATATATATATATATATATATATATATATATATATATATATAAAAGCGACATACAATTTTTTTTAAACTTTTAAAAAATTTTTACAATTCTTTAGAAAATGTAAATGCCACTCTTCACCTATAGGCCAACCAAAGAAAAACCGCAGGGTTGGGCCCATGAGCATAGGTTGTCATCCCCTGCTTTAAGACACTAAATGTTGGAGTATTTTGTCACATAGCACTAGATAGCCAAAACAGACTATATCATGTAATATTCACATTATTTATGCTTTAAAGAATAAACAAAGAATTCACTTGTTAAAATGTTTGTTGGAGAGAAGTATGTTTATTCACTTGAAGATCTGATTTTTCATAAAAGTTTCAATATTCTCATTCACTTCAATACAATCACTCCCACATTTTCATCACTTAGCCCAATTTTTTACAAGTGAAAAGTGCTTTCATGCTTGCAAAGTTAATTTTTGAAAATTAAATACAGAAAAAGATAATTTTCTATATCTTAACAGATTCACTTTACACCCTAACACTGTATCACAGTCTTTCATCAATCTCCAGTGGAGAGTTTTTTCTCTGATTTCAATTGCTTATTTTTACAGTTTTCTAAATATCCACAGTGGGAATCTACCACATTTGCTTGTCCTTTTTTATTTTGGTATGTTGTGTCTGTTAATGATATAACCTCTGCTGATCTGAGTATGTTTGATACAGGATACAGGATGCTTGGGGCTGGTGCCCGGGGAAGATCCAGAGAGATGATATCGGGTGGGCGGGGGGTTCAGGATTGGGAACTCATGTACACCAGTGGTGGATTCATGTCAATGTATGGCAAAACCAAAACAGTATTGTAAAGCAAAATAAAGTAAAAATAAAAATTTAAAAAAAAAAAAAAAAAAGAATCCACTTGCAATGCAGGAGACTCTGGTTCGATTCCTGAGTTGGAAGATCTGCTGGAGAAACTATAAGCTAACAACTCCAGTGTTTGGGCTTCCCTAGCAGTTCAGCTGGTAAAGAATCCCTGGGATGGGAAGATCCCTGGAGAAGGAAAAGGCTACCCACTCCATTATTCAGGCCTGGAGAATTCCATAGATTGTATAGTTCATAGGGTCCCAAAGGCACACATGACTGAGTATGGGAAGCCCTACCTGTATTTCAACGGACAGTAAAGGTAAGGGTTTCCTGTCATAGAAAACCCTCTAGTGGGGGCCCAAAAAATGTGATAGGAAAATATGTTATCTCTCCCTCATTAATTATCCCTAAGGAGACGTGTCATATCCTTCAGAGAAAATGGAAATCAGGACAGCATTACACATTCTACTTGTTTGGATCATACCAGTTCTATTTAAATAGTATCACTTCTATGATTAATGCTGGTCATGTATAGAATAAAGGCACTTTATGTTTAAAATCCATCAACACATTTCTTATCATGTCAGTTGAGCACATTGTTTCTTACATTATTCATATCTACTTGAAGACTGTTGTGAGAAATTCATTCTGAGTCTTAGTTTAAGTATAATGATATAGGGCAAATAATTTTACTTTTATATTATGAATATGGTGAAGTGTATGAATTATAAAATTTCTGAGATACTTGCTAGAAAGCCTAGAGCTAAGATACAACTCATTAGTCTACTGAATTGCCTGGATCACCTATCATCTATAAAATATCTTTTTAACTCAGACTGCCCTAATTCTCAGTTGCTCGTATTTTCCTGCACCTAAATTTAGGATATTTCATTTTATTTTATATGTCTTTGCAGTTCACGTTAAAATCTATTTTATAATGAGGCAGGATGTAAATTAAAACTATATGTAATAATCAAATAATAAATACAAGCAAAATTGAGTCATGAAATAAACCTAGATTTATGGATATGTCTCATTAGTTTCCTGGCATAATCAGGAACTTGAGGAAATGTATCAATTTCATTTTGCTACTAAAAATGTCCTCTTCTCTAGTATCTAATATCTTTTGGAAGTTTTCATTTCATGTACTGCATATCTGGGGATTTGCTTTACCTAAATAGGATTTCCATCAGTTTCTATGACCTAGATTTTGAAAAGCCTTAATTGATCAGTTGGTTCTTTCAAGTATTAATATCTTTTCACTGCATACTCAAGACTTGCCTATCCAGCACTAATCTTGAATCAATTCTGAGGATTATTTTTAAAATTTTCCCTAAAATTGTGGAATGTTTGGATTTAAATTTACTATTCCAAAGATCTATGAATATATCTGACCTTGTTATATTAACACTCTATATCTATTTTCTTATAAAAGTTTTGTTTGATTTGCTAACTCATTAATTTATGAGGAAATTGAATCTATCTTTTTAATTCAATTCTTCCTGCTACCCTGATCCAACAGTTCAAGACTAGTCACTCTAAATTAGATTTTTATCTCCCACTTCCCAGAAGTTAGATGGCTTAACCAAAATGGAAGAATCACATCCTACCACATACATGATTCCAAGAAGCCCTCAATTTAGAGTACCTGTCTTCCTTGTCCTAAAATGATTGGATGTTTTGTGGTCATTAGGCTCCTACAGCTGACTTACCTCAAAATTGGTTAGTGCCATTACCCCCATATCTGGGCTGTTTCAGTAGCCTTCCCATCTCCATTGAGCCATGCTACTTCAGTCCAACAAGGGCACAGAATTATGGCATTATAACCTTCTTTTTGGTCCCCTTTCTGTTGGGAAAGATGAACAAATGTGAAATGTATTCTATTTCTGTTTTGAAACAGAGCCAATATGTCCATGTAAGTTGTGCAAGGAACATTCAATAGTTTAAGTGAAATCTGATGCTTCATCTCAGAACTCCAGTTTAAAGGCCACTGAGTTCATCAAGTTACAGGGATCCTAATGATCATCTTTTTGTCATTATTATTGTTTTTTCTTACAGCTGAGGGCAAAAGATGGTGAGAAACTTCTGCAAAACTTCTATTTCTATCTCTCTCCTGTGTGCATGCACACATGCTCACTCTTCAAAAATATGAAACCTTCACCACAATGTTCTGGCCCAAGTTCTTCTCAGCTTTCCTGGAAAAACAGCACATTTATCCAGCAACAGCTCTGCTTCTCTAGAAGTTCTGTATGCATTAAACATGAGAAATTTGGAAATGCTCTCACCATGGAATATTTCCACCATTTAGTCACTTTTAAAATTCCATATCAAATTCCTGATTTTTCAGAGAGAAAATATCCTTTCCAGAGGCACACTTGTTACTGTCAAGTCAGATTTGTGTGTTTTTACATTAATGGCTAAAAATCAGGAACCCTGTTTTCAAGACTAGATGAGGTGTCCTATGAGTGGAAGTGCTTCTCTCTGCCTACGAAAGCAGATCTGCTACAAGTAATGGACGATGAGATTTCATGAGCTGAGCAAATAACATGGATAGAGATTGGCAGACTCAAAAGCTGTAACAGACAGATCCTTCAGCTAGTTTATCTATTGAACATTCCATGGTATTTGTATGCCATGGATCACTAAAATCATATTAGCCTGCTGCTATTGTAGAAAGCTTCTATGATTAATGGTCAGAAACCATCCTAGTAATATAAGAATGGAGAAGGATATTCTCTTCAAGGTTGTGGAATATATTATTTCTCAGTAAGTACTGACATGGCCATAGACCTGAAAACAGCTCCATGTCATGACCATAATTTGTTCTGGATGTTTCATCATAAACATTGTCCTTTATAAAGAGTTGCCTTTGTGATGGCTGTGCTTTGCAGAATGTATTTTCAGTAACAGCATTAATGCTTCTTGCCACATATTAAAGCTCAACAAATTGGGGGCCCACATGTATACAAAACAAATTGTGAGACAATTAAAATCTTCTGAAATTGACCCATTTTATTAGTCAGGAAAGACTAGGTTCTGGTGCAAAATCAGATATCAGTGGCCAAATTCAGAAGAGGTGTGTGCTTCTTGCTCATATCAAATACAACCTGAGTTTCCTAACTTTTTGGATAGTGGTCTTCCATATGGTACCTCAGGAAATCAGTTGCTTCCATCATGCTTCTCCATCTAAAACACATGGACTCTTAGACCTAAGAGTCCTAAGAAAGAACATAGAGAGCTTACATTTCTTCTCAAATACAGCCTCACAAAAATGAGACAATACATTTTTCTTGCATATCATTTTTGGATACTGGGCAAGTGCCCCATTAGCTATAAGAGGGATAAGAAACATAGACCACCCAGGTAACACAGAAAAATTGAAGATAAAAGTATCTGCAAAACTACTGGGCAAGAGTATAAGATTATTATTTTTTTTTAAAAAAATTATTTTACCTTACAATACTGTAATGGTTTTGCCATACATCAACATGAATCCACCACGGGTGTACATGAGTTCCCAATCCTGAATCCCCCTCCCACTTCCCTCCTCATACCATCTCTCTGGGTCATCCCAGTGCACCAGCCCCAAGCATCCTGTATCCTGCATCAAACCTAGACTGGTGATTCATTTCTTACATGATATTATACATGTTTCAATGCCATTTTCCCAAATCATCCCACCCTCTCCCTCTGAGATTATTTTCTGTGAGGACTGGTTGGTCATATGATGTAGATTCTGTCTAAATTATCATTATTTTGCTATCACATTTCTACTGCTTAAATTTATTATAAAAATTTTGAACTCATTCTGCTAGGAATTGGGTTACTCCCTGATTGAAATACACACTGAATTTTTAGTCACTGAGTTTAGAGAAAACGGGCTTCCCCAGTGGCTCAGCCATAAAGAACCCATCTGCAATACAGGAAATGTGGGCTTGATCTTTTGGTGAGGAAGATTCTCTAGAGGAGGAAATGGCGGCCCACTCTAGTATTCTTGCCTGGGAAATCCCATGGACAGAGAGGCCTGGAGGGCTATAGTACCTGGGGTCAAAAGAGAATCAGACATGACCTAGTGACTTAGCAGCTAGACAAAAACAAAAATTAGAGAAATTAACTACTTTAAATACATAAGAAAATAATTTGATTACACATATGATTGTACTAAGTACTATCTAGATGTCAAGGCATGTTTTGTTTTATTTCTACAGAACCCATATTTCTACACTATATTTCTTACCCATGTATGGCACAGAGATGGACAGAGTTAGGCAAATAATGAACTATTTATGAACAAGATTTAGATCCTGTCTGGGGCTACTCTCATTTCTCTCTGCTGTCTACTCTCTACTACCAAAACAAAGACTGCTAAAAACCAGCAATTCTGTTTCAGATAGAATACCAGCAAGTCTGTTTCAGGTTATGGACTTCAAAAGGCTATATATACATATTTCCTAGCCAAATTTATGTTTTTACTGAATTACAGTTGATCTACAATATTTTATTGGTTAGAGACATTCAACATAGTGACTCAACATTTATATACTCTGCAAAAATGGTTACTACAATAAGCTGTTACCATCTGGCATAATACACATTTATTACAGTATTATTCAATATATTCCCTATGCTGAGGATTACCTCTTCATATTTTTTAAACTGGAAATTTGTACCTTTTAATGCCTTTCATCTATTTCATAAACTCCCTCTCCCTCCTCCCTGCTGGTCATCACCAGTTTGTCCTCTGTATCTGTGAGTCTATTTTTGTTTTCAGTTCAGTTCAGTTCATTTCACTCGCTCTGTCGTGTCCGACTCCTTGTGACCCCATGAATTGTAGCACGCCAGGCCTACCTCTCCATCACCAACTCCCGGAGTTCACTCAGACTCACGTCCATCAAGTCCGTGACGCCATCCAGCCATCTCATCCTCGGTCGTCCCCTTCTCCTCCTGCCCCCAATCCCTCCCAGCATCAGAGTCTTTTCCAATGAATCAACTCTTTGCATGAGGTGGCCAAAGTACTGGAGTTTCAGCGTTAGCATCATTCCTTCCAAAGAAATCCCAGGGTTGATCTCCTTCAGAATGGACTGGTTGGATCTCCTTGCAGCCCAAGGGACTCTCAAGAGTCTTCTCCAACACCACAGTTCAAAAGCATCAATTCTTCAGTGCTCAGCTTTCTTCACAGTCCAACTCTCACATCCAGACATGAGCACTGGAAAAACCATAGCCTTGACTAGATGGACCTTAGTCAGCAAAGTAATGTCTCTGCTTTTGAATATGCTATCTAGGTTGGTCATAACTTTTCTTCCAAGGAGTAAGAGTCTTTTAATTTCATACCTGCAGTCACCATCTGCAGTGATTTTGGACCCAAGAAGATAAAGTATGACACTGTTTCCACTGTTTCCCATCTATTTCCCATGGAGTTATGGGACCGGATGCCATGATCTTCTTTTTCTGAATGTTGAGCTTTAAGCCAACTTTTTCACTCTCCTCTTTCACTTTCATTGAGAGGCTTTTTAATTCCTCTTCACTTTCTGCCATAAGGGTGGTGTCATCTGCATATCTGAGGTTATTGATATTTCTCCCGGCAATCTTGATTCCAGCTTGTGTTTCTTCCAGGGCAGCGTTTCTCGTGATGTCCTCTGCATATAAGTTAAATAAGCAAGGTGACAATATACAGCCTTGACATACTCCTTTTCCTATTTGGAACCAGTCTGTTGTTCCATGTCTGGTTCTAAGTGTGGCTTCCTGACCTGCATGCAGATTTCTCAAGAGGCAGGTCAGGTGGCTTTTTTGTTTTATGTTTGATCCTTTGTTTTATATTTTAGATTCCACATGTAAATGAAATTATAAGGTATTTGTCTTTCTCTGTTTGGCTTATTTTGCTTAGCATAATACCCCCTAGGTTAATCCATGTTATCACAAGTGTCAAAATTTCATTATTTTAGATGGATGAGTTGTATAAAATTCCATTGGGGTTTTTCAAATCTACTTAAATATAAATACCTTTAATCCACACTTGTTTGAATCCACAGATGTGAAAGCCTTGTGTATGGAAGACTAACTGTATAGATCAGTTCAGTTCAGTTGCTCAGTCATGTCCTACTCTTTGCGACCTCATGAACTGCAGCACACCAGTCCTCCCAGTACATCACTAACTCCCAGAGTCCACCCAAGCCCATGTCCATCAAGTCGATGATGCCATCCAACCATCTCATCCTCTGTCGTCTCCTTCTCCTCTTGCCCTCAATATTTCCCAGCATCAGGGGCTTTTCCAATGAGTCAGCTCTTCACATCGGGTGGCCAAATTATTGGAGTTTCAGCTTCAACATCAGTCCTTCCAAAGAACACCCAGGACTGATCTCACTTAGGATGGACTGGTTGGATCTCTGTGCAGTCCAAGAGACTCTCAAGAGTCTTCTCCAACACCACAGTTCAAAAGCATCAATTCTTTGGCGCTCAGCTTTCTTCACAGTCCAACTCTCACATCCATACATGACCGCTGGAAAAACCATAGCCTTGACTAGACGGACTTTGTTGGCAAAGTAACTTCTCTGCTTTTTAACATTCTGTCTAGGTTGGTCATAACTTTCTGTCCAAGGAGTAAGCGTCTTTTAATTTCATGGCTGCAGTCACCATCTTCAGTGATTTTGGAGCCCAGAAAAATAAAGTCAGCCATTCTTTCTATTGTTTCCCCTTCTATCTGCCATGAAGTGATGGGACTGGATGCCATAATCTTAGTTTTCTGAATGTTGAGCTTTAAGGCAACTTTTTCACTCTCTTCTTTCACTTTCATCAAGAGGCTCTTTAGTTCTTCTTCACTTTCTGCCATAAGGGTGGTGTCATCTGCATATCTAAAGTTGATATTTCTCCCAGCAACCTTGATTCTAGCCTGTGCTTCCTCCAGCCCAGCGTTTCTCATGATGTACTCTGCATATAAGTTAAATAAGCAGGGTGACAGTATACAGCCTTGACGTACTCCTTTCCCTATTTGGAACCAGTCCATTGTTCCATGTCCAGTTCTAACTGTTGCTTCCACCTGCATGCAGGTTTCTCAAGAAACAGGTCAGGTGGTCTGGTATTTCCATCTCTTTCAGAATTTTCCACAGTATAGACTGTATAGATAAAACATTTTTAAAATGGGACCAGCTTGAATTGATGATTAGACTATAGGCTGTACTTCAATCAGAATTTTATAATTGCATATCTTTACTGACTAAGACAATTAAGCAGCTTGTACATGGAACGGAACCCTGTATCACAGAAACAACAGCAGAGGAAAATGGACTTTTAAATAATGAATTGTATCACTCATCTGTAGAAGACCATCCTTTCACAAATTAAACTGGAGATACTTCCATTTTGGTAAATAGATCTTTCCATCAGCATATCAGTTGAAACAGAGCAGAACTAAAATAAGGACTATGTCTCACCTTTTGAAGGAGGAAATTGTAACCCATCCAAGTATTCTTGCCTGAAGAATCCCATGGACAGAGCTTGGCGGGCTACAGTCCATAGGGTCACAAAGAGTTGGACATGACTGAGTGACTGAGTGTGCTTACCTTTTAAGCAGGAATGTGCTAGAAGTTAATTGGATTATAAAGATTATATAACTCTTATTGGATAGGATTGTTTTAAATTCCTTGTATTTATATCTAGTGTTAGCAGGAATTAAGATGGGTAGAAACAAACATGGTTTTCTGTTTAATTTCTGTTAATTATTCCAAATCATTGTGCTCAATTTTCTTTAGACAAGGATATATTTGAAACAAACATAAGGCTTTTTTCTGCACCCTACCTTTCTTGATAAATACTTCAAATAATTGGCACTAAAACACTTTTTTTTTTAAAAAAATAGTAGTTCACAGCAGCAAATCTTCTAAATAGACTATCAACAAACATCACAAAAAATCACCCCAAATTTGAAAATATGACTTTCAGTAAGGTGAGTAATCCTGGAGGAAGGCATGACAGCCCACTCCAGTATTGTTGCCTGGAGAATCCCCATGGACAGGTGAGCCTGGCAGACTACAGTCCATGGAGTCACAAAGAGTCGGATATGACTGGGCAACTAAGCACAGCCCAAGGTGAGTAAACGAGTAATCAGGGCACTTTGTGAAAAAAAGGACCCAGATGGTAAGTGAGGGAAAATGTGGCACATATGTAAAATGGAATATCACTCAGCTATAAAAAGGAATAATATTGTGCCACTTACAGATACTGTCATACATTGTGAAATCAGAAAGAAAAACAAAAATTGAATATTAACACTAATATGTGGAATCTAGAAAATGGTACAAGTAAACCTATTTGCAAAGTAGAAGCAGAGACACAGGCATAGAGGACAAACCCATGGACAGAAAGAGGGTAAAGAGGGAACTGGGATTAATTGGGAGATTGGGATGGACAAATTTACACTACTATATGTAATATAGATAATAATGAGAATTTAAATGTGTACCACAGGAAACTCTCTGCCCAGTGGTCTGTGGTGACCTTAATGGGTAGGAAATTCAAAATGAGGGGATATATATATATACATTTCACATTGCTGTACTGCACAAAACAACACAGTATTGTGAAGCAACTATACTCCAGTATTTTATTTTATTTTTTTTTAATGTTCAGGTTTTCTTAAGAGCACAAACTTTAAAAAGACACATTACTAAAAGAAAATTTAGAGATAGTTCTCAATAGATATTGAATGGTTATGATTAAAAACTATTTTATCAATACATATGTATGTTAAATATTTCAAAATAGAAAATGAAGAAAGCTTCCTTTTGCCTGAGAACATTATTTTTTCCCATTTTTTTTTCTTCCTACATCTCACCTCTTTTTCTTTGAGAATTGCTAAGGTTTCTGTTTGCCTGAAGAGACCATTTTACTAAGGGCTATCAGCAGTTTGTGTTTTTAAAATACTGACCCACAGCCAAATCTCGATTGTTTTCATGTAGACCTTATAGTCACTAGGATTTAGGAAATAAATTTACTTTTCTTCATTACAAAGAAAGCTTTCTTTGTTAGGCTAAGATATTACTAAACTGAATGCTCATACTTTCAAAATACAACTTGAGTTGCTCTTTAATTTACACTACCATTTAAATGATTCATGGTGTTACATATTTTAGTTTCTTATGAAAATTAATTGCATGCTTGTAAATGGGTGATTACTTTATCATATTTCATTCCTGTAAAAATAGTATGTTGATTTTGCTGAATCTCCCTTAATGTTAAATTTTTAGCATAAATGAATACATTTCTTTTTGTTATCTAATAGAGCTTACTGGATGTTACATAGATACTTTTTCCTGTTAAAATAATGTGATCTAGTGAACTTGGTATAGACATCCTTTTTCTTTAGTAAACTATGACAGATTAAAAGTTTAGTATAAGTAGAATATTCCAATTTATTTCTCCTCTTTCAGTATTTTGCTGTAGTTGCTGAATAGTTTCTTTGCAAGGGAAGAAAAAGGATTAACTTGACTAAAACCCAGTTAAAATGCAAATGAAATGAATTTCTGGGCAATAAAGCATGCATTAAGCTGGAACTTTAATGAACATAATAGTAAAAAGTCCCTGCAATATTTTATGCACCTCTATCTATTTCATCTTTATGTTCATTTAGATGTAAGTCTCCTGATTATTTTAGAGGCTTTGCATTTCTGCTTGCCGCAAACATGATTAACAGCTGTGTTTCTCCGTTTTCTCCAGAGAGGACTTCAAACCTACTTCATTTCACTTTCCTGAAACCCAACCATGAAGCCAAAAAGAATTTTATCTGACTTCTAAGATTTATGTTCCTTTCAAAGAGACTACTGAAATTCACCATTAGAAGCAGTATATAATGTGAAATGGCTAAGTATAGTTATGAGGCTTTGATACTTATTTCAAAATGAATTTTATATTTAAAACAAAAGAAAATGTAATATTGGTGTTATATCTGTATGCTAATTATTAGAATAGAGATAAGAAGGAATGTTTGTATTTTTGTAGAAATAGAGAAACTATTCCCTCTTTTCAGCCTGAGGATAGAAGGAAGAAGGAGTCTTTGATCTTGCTGATGGATTTTGCTGAGTCAGGTTTTCCTTTTATAGCGATAAGTCAGAGTTTAAGCGAATGTAACTAGGTCATTTCTTTTACCCTGTTAGACCTATTCACATTTCGCTCAAAGGCTTTCTAAAACTTCAGAGGATTTGAATATATTATCCTGTAAAGTAATTGTGTAATCTATTATTGTAATAGATCATAAGAGTATGGCCATTATGGAGTAAGGACTATTCTAGAATCATAAAACGTTAATAAGTGTTCAAGGTCAAGAAAATATAGGATAGGTTGAGAGTTAAATCTACAGAAGCTGGTACGTTGTGAGTTGAAATAGCTGCAAAAGATTCATAAACTCTATTCTGTGCCAAGAACAGTATCCCTGAAACTAATTTAAATGATTAGTTTTACTTTTTTCATGTTCATCCTTTAGAAAGCATATGGTATAGAAAGCCTCAATGATTATAGCAATAAAGAAGGACCATTTGCTAGTCATGGCAGTGTTGTGACTGTGAGATGTAAGGTCAAATAGAGCAAAAGAAAATAGTCTTAAAACTAAGAGCCATAGAAATATATCTTTTAATGTGCATTATCCACTTTATGAAACAGTGGAAACAGTGTCAGACTTTATTTTTCTGGGCTCCAAAATCACTGCAGATGGTGATTGCAGACATGAAATTAAAAGACGCTTACTCCTTGGAAGGAAAGTTATGACCAAACTAGATTGCATATTCAAATGCAGAGACATTACTTTGCCAACAAAGGTCCGTCTAGTCAAGGCTATGGTTTTTCCAGTGGTCATGTATGGATGTGAGAGTTGGACTGTGAAGAAAGCTGAGCACTGAAGAATTGATGCTTTTGAACTGTGGTGTTGGAGAAGACTCTTGAGAGTCCCTTGGACTGCAAGGAGATCCAGCCAGTCCACCCTAAAGGAGATCAGTCCTGGGTATTCTTTGGAAGGAATGATGCTAAAGCTGAAACTCCAGTCCTTTGGCCACCTCATGTGAAGAGTTGACTCATTGGAAAAGCCTCTGATGCTGGGAGTGATTGGGGGCAGGAGGAGAAGGGGATGACAGAGGATGAGATGGCTGGATGGCATCACCGACTCGATGGACGTGAGTCTGAGTGAACTCCGGGAGTTGGTGACGGACAGGGAGGCCTGGCGTGCTGCGATTCACGGAATCACAAAGAGTCGGACACGACTGAGCGACTGAACTGAACTGAGCTGAACCCACTTTATATACAATATATTTGATATTAAAAAGGAAGTATTTCTACTCAGTCACAAAAAAAAGAATGAAATTTGCAACAACATGGATGCAACTAGAGACTATCATGCTAAGTGAAGTAAGACAAAAGGAGACAGACAAACACCATATCAAAAATATGACACAAATGAACCAATCTACAGAACAAAAACAGACTCACAAACTTGGAGAACAGATTTGGGGTTACCAGGGTGAAAGTGGGAGGGAAGGAGTGAACTGGGAGTTTGGGGTTAGTAGATGCAAATCACTACAAGTAAAATGGATAAACAGCAATGTCCTACTACAGTGTGTGTGTTTATGTGTGTGTGCTTAATAGTGTCTGACTCTGTGTGACCCCATGCAGTGTAGCCTGCCAAGCTCCTCTGTCCATAGACTTTCCCAGGCAAGACTACCTGAGTGGGTTACCATTTCCTACTCCAGGGAAACTTCCCCACCCAGGGATTAAACCTAAGTCTCTTGAGTCTCCTCATTGGCAAGTGGATTCTTTACCACTGTGCTATATGGGAAGCTCCCCTACTGTATAATACAAGGAACTATATTCAACAGTGGGATAAACTATAATGGAAAATAATATAAAAGAGAATGTATATATATATTGTGTGTGTGTGTGTGTGTGTGTGTGTATAACTGAATCACTTTGATGTACAGAAGAAGCTAACACAACATTGTAAATCAACTATAATTCAACTTTTAAAAAAGATGTTTTGTCCTCAATTATATATTTCCCTCTATCTACTAGAAAAAACAACAACAACATTGAATTGTATAGTGTGAATGAATTGCTGAGTCAGTGGCCCCATCTACTTATCCACTTTTAGACTACCTTCAGATTTGCTTTCTGAAGCCAGCCTATTAACTTTGCCAACTGCTTTGTGACTTAAAGATCCTCTGTCAAACATATGCCTTGTCCTCTAGGAAACACAGAGTACAGTGTTGCCTGGTGACTCAGAAAGCATTTTAAATGGCTCAGGAAGTAAAACCCTTTAACTGTCCTATTTAAGCTATCCCTTCTACAGTTAAAATTGAACTACTAGTCAATATGTATCTATATATTCATTTAGATTTGTGCTGTTGTGGAGTTCTTAATCTTAGCTTTTCTGGAACAATTAAGTCTATTCCAGGCATTCTCTACACACTGCTTTTTGCTGCCATTTCTATATGGTTCCACTTCTGCATTCTATTTGAATTCTTTCCTATTAATAAAAAGAATAGTCTCAAGATGAATATGCACTTATTGTGCTTATCTGAGGAAGCAGTGCTTTGTCTCTGTGAAGTGTTTCTTTTTCTAATTTTAATATGATATTTATTCTTCAAGGTAATCCACCATTTCAGCCATTAATAGTGGCGGTTGACAGTTTACTTTCTTGGTGAACTCTGTGGAGATAGATTATTGGCTTAAAGATGAAAAAATTAAGTCAACTTGATTGAATACCACAGCCTTTGATTGGCTGCTCAAGATTTTTTCCTCTCATATCACTACAGGTATAATATCACCATCTATTTTTTGGAGACCTTCCTTCACTAGGACATTTTTCTAGCAAAGCCTCAAGCAAGGTATAAGAGTCATGACTCTATCTCCCACCTCTGTGATCAGTTTAAGGCTGAGCACATAATCCAGCAGCCTGATGAAATTCTTCCCAATAGCTGCCCTACTATAAAGGGAAAGGATGGCTTTCTTTTTGTTTTGATGGAATGTATTTGTATAATATAATATCAGAGTAAGAGGTCATCTTTCTAATATAATTATTTATATCCAGAAAGATAACACACACCATATGTATTTTTTCATATACTATATCAATGGCTTTAATTTCATATACCCATCTGCCAGACTATTCTTTAATTTCCTATTAATATCTCTTCTGAGATGTAAGGTCTCAGATGTATGGTTCCTTTCTCCAAATACCTCCCTCAAATTCCAGTATTGCCTGTTTCTTTGGTATCAAGATGATACATTCAGTTGCTTTCTACCTAAAACCTGAAATTTTTGTTTTCCCTCTCTCCCCAGTCATTCTAAGACCCATATCTAATACATTTGACATGTTCACACTGCAATATTTAAAACTGATGACCAACAGTGACCTACTCTATGGCACAGAGAGCTCTACTCAATATTATTTAACAACTCAAATTTGAAAAGGAATAGGTACATGCATATGTATACTTTGTGTACATGTGAAACTAATACTGCATAGTTAATCAACTATGCTGCAATATGAAATAAAAATTAAAAAAAAAAAACAAGGGTAAGAAAAAAGAGAGTGAAAAAATACCTTTGGCTTAAAACTCCATAATTTATTTTGCAATAATTGTCTTATATTGTGTTCTACGTTTGCCAATCAAGAACACAAATCCAGCTCTTACTTTGCTAACACATAGCAAAAATAGTCTCACAATAATCCTCCCTTTTTTAAAACTAGAAACATTTGTCTATTTGAAAGATAAATTCCATGTTATTGTTAGTCACGTCTGACTTTCTGTGACCTCATGGACTGTAGCCCACCAGGCTCCTCTGTCCATGAGATTCTCCAGACAAAAATGCTGGAGTGAGTAGTCATTCCTTTTTTCATGGGATCTTCCAGGCCCAGGGATTGAACTTGGGTCTCCTGCATTGAAGACATAGTCTTTACCATCTGAACTACAACATCTTTGCTAAAACAAAAAAACGCTACACCATGATCAAATGTGCCCCCTCCGCAGTTAGGATAACTCAAAGTGTGTCAGACTCTATGCTGCATGGCTTGTTCAACTCTCACTGTACTGGTCCTTCCTACATCTCATATACCCACATCTTCCTTTTCCTCTCTGTCCTTTTCTTCCATCTTCCACCATATCATGCTCAATTCTTGATCAACATAAAATGTGATGGCTTAAAACACTCTCCCCACCCCCAAATTCACTCATCTGGCCACTCCTCTTTAACCATGTCCCTGTTTAGAGGTCATCTTTTAAAATCGCATGATCTCTACCAGGACCACCTATTTAAAGAAGCGTTCCATGAAAAGTCACTCTGTGCAATGTTTCTGTTTTGTATTCTTTGTAGGAGGTATGAAAATTATTGACACCGTATTTTTTGAAGTTAAATTATTGGTTCACTCCTCTCTTCTAGAAGATAGACTCCAGCAGAGCAAGAGTTTCTGTCTTTCATCACTTTAAAAATATATATATATATATATATAAATTTATTTATTTTTAATTGGAGGTTAATAACTTTACAATATCGTATTGGTTTTGCCATACATCAACATGAATCTGCCACAGGTATATACGTGTTCCCATCCAGAATCTCCCTCACTCCTCCCTCCCCGTACCATCCCTCTGGGTCGTCCCAGTGCACTAGCCCCAAGCATCCAGTATCATGGATCGAACCTGGACTGGTGATTTGTTTCATATATGATATTATACATGTTTCAATGCCATTCTCCCAAATCATCCTACCCTCTCCCTCTCCCATAGAGTCCAAAATACTGTTCTATACATCTGTGTCTCTTTTGCTGTCTCGCATACAGGGTTATCATTACCATCTTTCTAAATTCCATATATATGCATTAGTATACTGTATTGGGGAGAAGGTAATGGCAACCCACTCCAGTACTTTTGCCTGGAAAATCCCATGGACAGAGGAGCCTGGTAGGCTGCAGTCCATGGGGTCGCTAAGAGTCAGCATGACTGAGCGACTTTACTTTCACTTTTCACTTTAATGCATTGGAGAAGGAAATGGCAACCCACTCCAGTGTTCTTGCCTGGAGAATCCCAGGGACAGGGGAGACTGGTGGGCTGCCATCTATGGGGTCGCACAGAGTCAGACACGACTGAAGTGACTTAGCCGCAGCAGAAGTGGCATACTGTATTGGTGTTTTTCTTTCTGGCTTACTTCACTCTGTATAATAGGTTCCAGTTTTATCCACCTCATTAGAACTGATTCAAATGTATCATTTTTAATGGCTGCATAATACTCCATTGTGTATATGCACCACAGCTTTCTTATCCATTCATCTGCTGATGGACATCTAGGTTGCTTCCATGTCCTGGCTATTATAAACAGTGCTTCGATGAACATTGGGGGTACACGTGTCTCTTTCAATTCTGGTTTCCTCAGTGTGTATGCCCAACAATGAGATTGCTGGGTCATAAGGCAGCAATGTTTTTCCAGTTTTTTAAGGAATCTCCACACTGTTCTCTATTGTGGCTGTACCAGTTTGCATTCCCACCAGCAGTGTAAGAGGGTTCCATTTTCTCCACACCCTCTTCAGCATTTATTGCTTGTAGATTTTTGGATCACAGCCATTCTGACTGGAGTGAAATTGTACCTCATTGTGGTTTTTATTTGCATTTTTCTGATAATGAGTGATATTGAACATCTTTTCATGTGTTTGTTAGCCATCTGTATGTCTTCTTTGGAGAAATGTCTATTTCATTCTTTGGCCCAGTTTTTGATTGGGTCGTTTATTTTTCTGGAATTGAGCTGCAGGAGTTGCTTGTATATTTTTGAGATTAGTTGTTTATCAGTTGCTTCATTTGGTATTATTTTCTCCCATTCTGAAGGCTGTCTTTTCACCTTGCTTATAGTTTCCATTGTTGTGTAGAAGCCTTTAAGTTTAACTAGGTCCCATTTGTTTATTTTTGCTTTTATTTCCAATATTTTGGGAGGTGGGTCATAGAGGATCCTGCTGTGATGTATGTCAGAGAGTGCTTTGCCTATGTTCTCCTCTAGGAGTTTTACAGTTTCTGGTCTTACGTTTAGATCTTTAATTCATTTTGAGTTTATTTTTGTGTATGGTGTTAGAAAGTATTCTAGTTTAATTCTTTTACAAGTGGTTGACCAGTTTTCCCAGCACAACTTGTTAAAGAGATTGTCTTTTCTCCATTGTATATTCTTGTCTCCTTTGTCAAAGATAAGGAGTCCATAGGTGCGTGGATTTATCTCTGAGCTTTCTATTTTGTTCCATTGATCTATATTTCTGTCTTTGTGCCAATACCATACTGTCTTGATGACTGTGGCTTTGTAGTAGAGCCTGAAGTCAGGCAGGTTGATTCCTCCAGGTCCATTCTTCTTTTTCAAGATTGCTTTGGCTATTTGAGGTCTTTTGTATTTCCATATAAATTGTGAAATTATTTGTTCTAGCTCTGTGAAAAATACAGTTGGTAGCTTGGTAGGGATTGCATTGAATCTATAAATTGCTTTGCATAGTATACTCATTTTCACTATATTGATTCTTCCCATCCATGAACATGGTATATTTCTCTATCTATTACTGTCCTCTTTGATTTCTTTCACCAGTGTTTTATAGTTTTCTATATATAGGTCTATAGTTTCTTTAGGTAGATATATTCCTAAGTATTTTACTCTTTTCATTGCAATGGTGAATGGAATTGTTTCCTTAATTTCTCTTTCTATTTTCTCATTATTAGTGTATAGGAATGCAAGGGATTTCTGCGTGTTGATTTTATATCCTGCAACTTTACTATATTCATTGATGAGCTCTAGTAATTTTCTGGTGGAGTCTTTAGGGTTTTTTATGTAGAGGATCATGTCATCTGCAAACAGTGAGAGTTTTACTTCTTCTTTTCCAATTTGGATTTCTTTTATTTCTTTTTCTGCTCTGATTGCTGTGGCTAAAACTTCCAAAACTATGTTGAGTAGTAATGGTGAAAGTGGGCACCCTTGTTTTGTTCTTAACGTTTGTTTTCATCTAGGATGGCTTCTTGCAGAGAAGAGAAAAAGATCCCCTGGAAAAGAGAGAGAAAAAAAAAATAGGAGTTTATTTTTTTAATTTTCTGGAATCACATGTATAAAACATGTGAACTAGGTGAAAGATCACTTAATTGCTCCGTCTTCTACATGGCCATGACTATGTAGAAAGTCTGCTTCAGTATATTCCCGAGTTTCTACTTTCTGAGAAAATATCTATATGCCTTCAAGTACCAAGAGTAAAGTCCAGTGGCACAGATAAAATCAGTCTGAAGAAATTATTATGATTGCATTCAACTGTTCTTGCTAGCCTGGAGAAAGAAATGACACCCCACTCCAGTATTCTTGCCTGGAAACTCCCATGGACCGAGGAGTCTAGTAGGCTGCAGTCCATGGGGTCGCTAAGCGTTGGACACTTTCACTTTTCACTTTCATGCATTGGAGGAGGAAATGGCAACCCACTCCACTGTTCTTGCCTGAAGAATCCCAGGGACATGGGAGCCTGGTGGGCTGCCATCTATGGAGTCACACAGAGTCGGGCAGGACTGAAATGACTTAGCAGCAGCAGCAGTAGTGCTTGCTAGCATCTCTCTCTTTCTCAGTAAGTAAGAAAAATGTAATTAATAGCTATGACAAAGTTTTTGGAAGTTCCATGGTGAACAGTAACAAAATCCAGAGATAATGTTTATTGCTGTTTCCTGAAGCTCAGACAATAAGAAAGTTAATTACTGACAGCTGATTTGAAAGTTTATATTATCATGTGCTCCAAACTAGCTGATAGTATGGAAATATTTATCTTTTATGCAAATATCTTAAAGAGACAAACCACCTGAAGAAGTTGCCAGTTTGGGCACTAGTTGATATTTTAATGCTGTCTACTTGGTTAGTTAAACCTTAAACACTTTTAGTATATATATATGTTAGTCACTCAGTCGTGTACAACTCTTTGTGATTACATGGACTGTAGCCTGCCAGACTCCTCTGTTCTTGGAATTCTCCAGGCAATACTCTTTTCTCATATACTCCTAAAGGTCAGCTCCCTGATGAAGGATGGCTGTTAAGGCACCCATTAAAAATGTGTTCCAGGACAATATATAGCCAGAAGGCCAGAGAGTGACTATTCTAGCCTCAATTTTCTGTGGATGCTCACATTACAATATAAACAACCTTACCAACCTGATTGCTATTTTCCTGGTTTATTTGTGGAGATTTGATATTTTATTAATCAATTTAAGGAAAAAAAAGTTCACATAGTTCCAAAATAGGGCTATGAGGGCTGAAATATTTTATTGGGAATGTCAAATGATTGAAATAGTCACATATCTTCAACTGCAAGTAGTTATAATGGTAATAATAATCAAGTACTACTACTAATATGGGCTTCCCTTGTAGCTCAGTTAGGAGAAGGAAATGGCAACCCACTCCAGTATTCTTGCTTGGAGAATCCCATGGACAGAGGAGCCTGGCAGGTTATAGTCCATGGGGTCACAAGAGTCAGACACAACTTAGTGACTAAACCACCACCACCACTACTAGTATGTATCCAGTACAATTACCACTATGTATAAAAATCTCATTCAAATGGCAAGAATAATATAAGTGTGTGTGTGTGTGTGTGTGTGTGTGTGTGTGTGTGTGTGTGTGTGTAATATAAGGGCTTCCCTGGTGGCTCAGATGTTGAAGAATCCACCAGCAATACAGTAGACCAGGGTTCTATCCCTGGTTTGGGAAGATCCTCTAGAAAAAGAAATGGCAACCCACTCCAGTATTCTTGCCTGAGAAATTCCATGGATAGAGGAGCCTGACTAGCTACAGGCTGTGGAGTTTTAAGAGTCAGATACTACTTAGCAACTAGCTGCTGCTGCTGCTGCTGCTGCTGCTAAGTCGCTTCAGTCATGTCCGACTCTGTGCGACCCCATAGACGGCAGCCCGCTAGGCTCCTCTGCCTCTGGGATTCTCCAGGCAAGAATATTGGAGTGGGTTGCCATTTCCTTCTCCAATGCATGAAAGTGAAAAGCAAAAATGAAGTCGCTCAGTCATGCCCGACTCTTAGTGACCCCATGGACTGCAGCCTACCAGGCTCCTCCATCCATGGGATTTTCCAGGCAAGAATACTGGAGTGGGGTGCCATTGCCTTCTCCACTTAGCAACTAAACAACCCTAAAATATAAATGTACCAGAAATGTCTTGAAATCCCCAACTACAAAAGGAATTGATATTAAATTCATTTTCTGAAGAATGCCAGGTAAGTCTTCTATCAATTTAGCACTGTACACCAATGCCCTGCTTTCTCATTTTCCTCCTGACCAGCTTACATTCTACAGTTGCATCTCATGGAGGCCTAAGATGACCCCAACTTCCTCTTTCATCCCCCCCCCCCCCCAATAATATGCAGTCAATAAAATCACAGTCTTGCTTACACCTAACTGTCCAGAACTCCCGCTCAGCTGCTTCACGTCAATGCACTTCAGGGTACTGCTGACGGGATTACATACGTCTGACAAGCTGCACTTTAAATAAACAATTCAGTCATATTGTCAGCAAAACAGGAACCTAGACTTTACAGAAATGTCACCGTCACGAAAGAAAAAAAGGAAAAAGAAGCTGAAGAACTGATCTCTACTCAAGGAGAATAAAAGGACATGACAAATAAAAATTATGTGCAATCCTTGCTTAGATCCTGAATCAAACAACAAGCCAAGGATACAAGTTCATTATTATAGTTAGATAAATCTGAGTTCAGATTGCATATTAGATTGTAATATTGTATAATTGGAGAAGGAAATGGCAACCCACTCCAGTATTCTTTCCAGGAGAATTCCATGGAAAGCAGAGTCTAGCAGACTGCCATCCAGGAGGTTGCAGAGTCAGATGTGAATGAGCACACACACACACACACACACAAATGTATAAATATTATAAATACAATATACTAATGTGTGTTATTTATCAGATGATGTAAATATTACATTCCTGAGGGTAGTAATTATACTGTGATGATGCAGAAGAAGGTTCCTATAAAATTGTCAACAGGTTTAAAGAAGAATAGAGGGGTGAAAATTTAATCCACAAGCCATAGAAGGACAGTGCTGAGGGACTGAGCAGAGGTGTCACTCAGAGCAAAAGAGAAAAAAGGGTGATGAAATGAACATGAGAGTCATTAAGAAAAAGCTGACCTGCTAGGACCCCAGGTCCAGCAAGTCCTGCCCTTTCTTATCTGGATGCAGTAAGGGGTCCAGCCAAGGTCCTGACAATTACTGAAAGGGAAGGTGCTTCCTGGAGAGCCACTGTGAATTTTGAAGACAATGAACAAGGGGGATGTTAAGTGAGTCCTCACAGAATATTCATAGGGTTGTTTTCTACAATTAGAGCTCCTAGGGCATTTATGAAGCCCTCTGGAGTTTAACAAAGCAGTTCTTACTGTAGGCTATTGATAATCTTGTTAGTAATCTTGACTCTGTAAATCTAGAATTGCCTAAGAATCTGCATTTTAACCAGAAAACAGGTGCTTTTTATGCAGATGATAAAGTTTCTTATAGATTTATTTTTTTATAGATCTAATTTATTTTTTTCTATATGTTTTTGTGACAGTTCTCAACTTAGTATGGCTCTATTTTTCTTCCTGACCATATTGAAAATAGTCATCCCTGTATTGCATTTGGGCTTCCCAGGTGGCTAAGGGGTAAAAATCTGCTTGCCAATGCAAGAGACTCGAGCTCCATTCCTGGGTAAGGAACATCTCCTGGAGAAGGAAATGGCAACCCACTCCAGTATTCTTGCATGGGAAATCCCATGGAAAAGGAACCTAGCATGTTACAGTACATGGGGTCACAAAACAGTTGGACATAGTTTAATGACTAAGCAAGAACAAAATTTTGCATTTCCTATGACCTTTAGCACAATGCTTGGGATGTATTTTATGCTGCATAACTATTTATGATTATAATGTATTACCTTTATATTAAACTTCTAGTTACCCACAGTGTATTTATATGGAATGATATTTTTCCAGTTGGTAGGGCAGGGGCTAACCTCATTTTCCATATAAAAAATTAATAAAAATTTTAAATAGCATACTTATAACCTCACTTCCTTGGAGAAGAAAATGGCATTCTTGCCTGAAAAATCCCGTGGACAGAGGATATTACTGTAGTTTTAAGTCTTAAATTACTTGCTTCACACAAATCTTGGTTATTGGCTAACAGAATAAACACCTCCTGAGGGTAGGTGCTTCTATATCCCTGCTGCTGCTGCTGCTGTGTCGCTTCAGTCGTGTCCGACTCTGTGCGACTCCATATGTTCAGTGAGAACAAAAGCTAAAGAGAGAGAAAGAATGTTGTTGTTGTTGTTTAGTCACTAAGTTGTGTTGAACTCTTTGTGACCCCGTGGACTATAGCCCACCAGGCTCCTCTGTCCAGGGGATTACTCAAACAAAAATACTTGACTGGGTTGCCATTTCTTTCTCCAGGGGATTTTCCCAATCCAAGGATCTAACTCATATTTCCCACATTGGCTGGCTGATTCTTTACCACTGAGCCACTAGGGAAGCTCAGAGAAAGAATTAAAGAAAAAAAAAATGAAATAAGAATGATGAGGAAAGGAAGCAAGGCTAAATGTAAACTAAAATATGCCTAGAATTATTTTGCCCAAGGGGGAAAAGATATGCAGTGTGCCTGGTGTATTTAAGTATAGCTTTATCTTCTTATCCAAAAGTCTTTTGCTAGCCTTAAAAACCCCTAGGTACCTCTTTATTTTCCATTATACTCCTCTGTGAAGTACTTTCCTTACTGTGTAGTGAATTTGAATTAAAGTGCCATATGCTGTTCTGAAGAGCTTGTGTCTGTAAAGTATTCATTGCAATTATGGACACCCTTTTCAAATTCTTGTTGCTGCTGTGTAGTAGAAAAAGAGGCAAATAAAAAAAAAAAATGTTATTGTGAGTGTGAGTGTGCATGCATGTGAGTGCACTTTATTGACCTATATCTGTACCTTTACATATGATTAATATTTTATACTTTAGAACTCTGCATTCAAGTGGGTATATCTTTCCTTTGCTCCTTCGCCTTTAGCTTCTCTTCTTTTCTCAGCTATTCATAAGGCCTCCTCAGACAACCATTTTGCCTTTTTGCTTTTCTTTTTCTTGGTGATGGTCTTGATAATTGCCTTCTGTACAATGTCATGAACCTCCATCCGTTGTTCTTCAGGCACTCTATCAGATGGAATCCTTGAATCTGTTTGTCACTTCCACTGTATAATTGTAGGGGATTTGATTTAGGTCATACCTCAATGGCCTAGTGGCTTTCTCTACTTTCTTCAATTTAAATATGAATTTTTCAATCAGGAGTTCATGGTCTGAGCCACAGTCAGCTCCCAATATGTGCTGTTGTTGTAGTTGTTGTTTTCTTTTTGCTGACTGTATAGAGCTTCTCCATCTTTGCCTACAAAGAATATAATAAATCTAATTTTGGTATTGGCCATCTGGTGATGTCCATGTGTAGAGTCCTCTCTTGTGTTGTTGGAAGAGGGTGTTTGCTATGACCAGCGTGTTCTCTTGGTAAAACTGTTAGCCTTTGCCATACTTTATTTTGTACTCCAAGGCCAAATTTGCTGTTACTCCAAGTATCTTTTGGCTTTCTACCTGATGTTGGGAAAGATCGAAGGCAGGAGGAGAAGGGGACGGCAGAAGACGAGATGGTTGGACAGCATCACTGACTCTATTGACAGGAGTTTGAGCAAGCTCTGGGAGATGATGAAGGACAGGCAAGCCTGGTGTGTTGCGGTCCATGGGGTTGCAAAGAGTCAAACACGACTTAGTGTATGAACAACAACGGTCCAAGGATGAGTATAAAGGAAACTTGAGGATTTAGTAATTCTGATAGTCAAATAAATTTGTTTAAATAGTTGTGGCCTATGGGCTTTATTTGCCCATGGTATGTGGAATCTGGACCAGGGATGGAACCCGTGTCTCCTGCATTGGATTCTTATCCACTGTACCACCAGGAAGTCCTAAACTAAACTTTTGAGTATTGATGAAACCAGCAGAAGGAGCCCCAGCATTGTGAAACTGAATCTATTCCTATCAGCTCCCAACTCCCTGCTATAACATACTTCTATAATTGAAGAATTTTAATTCTGTGTAAAATAATCACAACACTGTGATTTCTGGGCTGAGTGGAGGCAGGATGGGATTTCCGAAATATTGCAGTTTGTGTGATAGGTTATGTGACCCATACTTTTTACAGGCTAGAGTCAGGGATGAGCGATCTCCAGTTCCAGGGACACCCAGGCACTTCTCATCCTAGAACTCCCCTGTCAGCCCATTGGATTGAGCTTCCTCTGGGAAAAGGGAAAAAAGTGGCTACTTCTTATATAATAAATAGTGAAGGTGGTTCTCCTTACTATTGAGGAACAAAAGAGAAGTTATTTAATTCAGAATAGATGTCTGGTCCAAGATAGGACTATGAGAAAGTAGGGTAGGTGTGTAGGTTTGCAGATAGGAGAGAATCAAAGGGAGAAACTGGTCTTGGTCTAGGAATTTGTGAATGTCTGGAAAGCTTCTCTAATTGTGTTCAACTTAAAAAAAAAAAAGCTACAAAAAAGGTAAAAGAAGCAGCTGTCCTAAAATTTTCAGATTGTAGCATGTGATTACCATTGACATTCACACTAGAAGTATTACTCACAGGTAGAACTTGCTTACTTTGGAAACAGGACAGTGTATATGGAATCTGATGTAGAGAAAATATTTCAGAGACTTACAAAAGGTATTAATACAAAAGGTATTAAGGATTGTAATGTTTACCATAAGTGAAGTACTCAACATCATAATTGTATAGTTAATGAATATTTCCAAAATCATCATTGAAAATTGACTCACCTTTCCTTGCATGCTGGCTTCTGTGTATGTGTGTGTATGCATTTTACACATTATCATATATTGAATATCCTAGTCAGGCTACTCAAATTCTATTAGTTTTATCTTTCTATATAGCCAACACTTAAGAAAATGTCTTAATGTACACAATTAATTTGAACATAATAACCCCCTTCAAGAAAATAAAAAGCTATATAAAAAATAGAAGCCATGTTTAAGCCTATCTTCCAGATATACCATTGTTAATTTATTTTCTGTTTTCCTTTTGGTCAAGCTCATAAACAGTGCAAGGTGCATTTTATGAGAAATTAACATGCCAGTTTTCATAAATATATTACAAAATATCAATCACATTTCTAGGCATAAAGTTCCAAATCCTATGAATCCCCACACAGAATAAAATTTTGTCAAAAACTAATTAATTTTGAAGTTGTCAGACTTAACAAATTGCAAAATGTTTTTATACTGTTGAGACATGATATCACTACTTGAGTTGAAATAGAGAAACATCTGACAGACTTTATTAAGATAAGCTTTGAATTATGAAAGTTTTGAATTGAGCCAAGTATTTGGTTTTGCATCTTTCACAAAAATGCCACATTCCTGGGTGTATTTCCGTCTCTGTTTACATATGAGTGTTTGCATGCTAAGTCGCTTCAGTTATGTCTGACTCACCAGGCTCCTCTGTCCATGGGATTCTCCAGGCAAGAATATCGCAGTGGGTTGCCATTTCCTTCTCCAGTTGTTTACATATATAGATAGTGAATTCCCTGTCAAATCTCCCTGAAGTTTCCATGAGACTTACCAGATTTTTAATTTGGAGAAGGTGAGTATAAAACATGTTGTTTTTTTGTTTATTTTTAAACTGTGATTATTATGCAAATGAAATGAACTATTATATCAGTTCAGTTCAGTTGCTCAGTCATGTCCGACTCTTTGTGACCCCATGAGCTGCAGCACGCCAGGCCTCTCTGTCCAACACTAACTCCCGAAGCCCACCCAAACTCATGTCCAGAACTGTTATATATATTTAGCTAAATGAAGTGTTTATATAATATTTGTGAAATGACAACTTTTTCCAGAAATTCTGCTGTTTTATATTTATCATTTATCATGGAGAATATAGGGTGATTTGTCCACTGAACTTGCCTGAAGAAATTTAATAGAGCTGTGGTTTTATATGGCCCTATGGTCCACTGTTTATGCCCCACTGGAGGTAGTAAAAGGCCTCAAAACACGATTTACAAAATCCACCTGTTAGTGAGCAAAAGCTTGACTGTGAGTTCCTAGTAAACATTTAGGAAAAATAATGAGCTTTACTTTGTTGCACTCTATTGCTTAGACATGTAATCAAATCCTATCATTAACTGATGGTTGAAAAATATGTGATGTCTACATGTTGGGTAATAGGGAAATACACACACAAGCTCTTCAAGTGGTCTTGGTTTCTAGTTCTCAATTATGCTTCCTTATTATATTTAAATATATTTATACATTTATATTTTATATATGATAGTATATATGTCATATATGCATATACATGTATGCATGTTTGTGAGCACTCAGTCATGTCCAACTTCTAGCACTATGAACTTCTAGCACTTCTATGAACTATAGCCTGCCAGGCTCATCTATCCATGGGATTCTCTAGCAAGAGTACTGGAGTGGGTTGTCATGCCCTCTCCCAAGGGTGCCTTCCTCACCCAGGATTTGTACCTGAGTCCTCTGCATCTCCTATACTGCAGGCAGATTCTTTACTGATGAGCCACAAGGGAAGCCCTATTCAAAGAAGTATATCTTGGCTTAAAGAAGTAAGTCTTACTGAAATTGGACAAGATCCCAATCTGTGTCGTTATCTGTTATTTTCATCTAACAGTTTGTCATGAGCAATTCTTTTCTTTCTTTCTTTTTTTCTTTCAGTTGGGTTGGGTCTTTGTTGCTGGAAGGGGTGTCTCTCGTTGCCACGATTAGGAGCTATTCTCTAGTTTTAGTGCATGAGCTTCCCACTGTGACGGCTTCTCTTGTGGAACATGAGCTCTAGCACAGGTTGTGGCATGTGGGCTCAGCTGTTTTGGCCCTTGGGCTCTAGAGCACAGGCTCAATAGTTGTGGCACACGGGCTTAGTTGCTGCATGGCATGCGGGGTCTTCCAGGAGCAGGGCTGGAACCCGTGTCTCCTGCACTGACAGGCAGATTCTATACCAGTGAGACACTGAAAACTGAAAGTGAAAGTCGCTTCGTTGTGTCTGACTCTTTGTGATCCCAAGGACTTTACAGTCCATGGAATTCTCCAGGCCACAATACTAGAGTGAGTAGCCTTTCCCTTCTCCAGGGGATTTACCCAACCCAGGGATCGAACCCAGGTCTCCCACATTACAGGGGGATTCTTTACCAGCTGAGCCACAAGGGAAACCCAAGAATACTGGAGTGGGTAGCCTATCCTTTCTCCACTGGATCTTCCTGACCCAGGAATTGAACTGGGGTCTCCTGCATTGCAGGTGGATTCTTTACTAACTGAGATATAAGTGAGCCACTAGGGGTGCCCTCATGAGCATTTTCTTCTGTCATTAAATAATCTGTGATAACATGATTTTTATGACTAACACTACTACTAGTACTTCTACTACTTCTACTAACTACCACCACCACTACTGCTAATACTACTACCTCTACCAATATCTATGAGAGTGAGTACTTCTCATTTTAAGACAAAGAGATTGAGGCATAAAAAGGATGTGCAATTCATCAAGGTCAAATATAAGTAGCAAATTCCAGGTTTTAGTTCATATTATCTCACTCCAGAACTTTCTGTAATAATCACCCTAACAATGTCTCACAAATGACTTCACAAAATTCTACCTTGAAACTATACCATGATTCATTTGCATGACTATTTAGATGTTTCCAAATTAAGCTTTTGTACATAACAGTATAATAAATAACTTATATATGGTTTTCTTATTGGAAATGAAACTAAGTTAATGAAGATTTATTATCTAGCATCATGTTTTATTGCTATTATTCTTTTATATTTTACTTTATGTATGGATTATTTTAAAGTAGTAAATGCTTACACCATGCTGAATGCTATTAATATTTTTGATGAAAATCATGCAGGTGGTTGTTGTATATACTTTTATAATCATTATTAAAATGACAGCACTTTCAGACTAAACAATTTAAATTAGAAAAAATTTCTTACTAAAAAAAGAACAAGAAATGTAGAAACAAAAATTTTCATAAAGAAAATTCAAGAGAAGGGCTGGAAATAAAATAGGTAAAAAATCACATCCTTTATACACACGTTATAGGTTTTGAGCCCATGTAGGTCTTGACTTATTTTGTATTTTAACAAAACACAACTTTTGATGATATTTCTTGATTTGTTAAAGGAAAATTTATTATTAGAAACAAATTTTGCACAGTGATTTTATGTCTGAACCCTCTTATTCAAAAGATAAAAGGGCATAAAATGTTCAAATGAGTAGACACTTTTATTAAGAATAAAGTATAACTGTAACTCCCCAGATTTTAATAATAATTCAACATTTTATTTCTTCACATGTACATATGCAAAAACCCAGAGATAATTTGTAAAAGCTAGCCTTACTGCAGCTCATATGTTCTTTTGAATATTTTTATTATTCACACCTTCATTTATTTTGTGCATATTTCTGTTTCTTGTATCATAATTTTTTCAGATGTAATTTTAATTTCTCCAGATAATTCTTAATTTTATCATGCCAGTTATGTTGATTTTTGAAGTTTCTTTGAATTATTTCAGAAAAATGACATATAAGTTAATATTTAGCCTTGATGAGGTGCCATCAACCATTGTCTCAGTTAAGAAAATCTCAAGAATCTTTAACTTAGCTTTCATTAGATTCAGGTTCACATGTGAATTCCCATCTGAATTCACATGTGAATTCCCATCAATAGTTTTAGTTTTTCAGGATTCAAATCTCTTTTTCTGTTGTTTTTTAGTTACTAAGTCATGCCTGACTCTTTTGCGATTCCATGGACTATAGCATGCCAGGCTTCTCTGTCCATAGGATTGATTTCCCAGGCAAGAATACTGGAGTAGGTTGCCATTTCCTTCTTCAGGAGATCTTCTAGACCCAGGGGAGATCTTCAGGAGATCTTCAAACCTGTATCTTCCGCATTGGTAGGTGGATTCTTTACCACTGAGCCACCAAGTTCAGTTCAGTTCAGTCGCTCAGTCGTGTCTGACTCTTTGCGACCCTATGAATCACAGCACGCCAGGCCTCCCTGTCCATCACCAACTCCCGGAGTTCACTCAGATTCATGTAGATCGAGTCAGTGATGCCATCCAGCCATCTCATCCTCTGTCGTCCCCTTCTCCTCCTGCCCCCAATCCCTCCCAGCATCAAAGTCTTTTCCAGTGAGTCAACTGTTCACATGAGGTGGCCAAAGTACTGGAGTTTCAGCTTTAGCAAGGAAGCCCACAAATCTCTTTTCCTTGACAATAAAGTAACCCTGTGTAAAGAAGCATGTGTTCCAAAGGTGAGAAAAATGGTAGGACAGGTATCTTTAACTCTATAAATATAGTTGATGAACTATTGATACTTAAAAAAGAAGCAAGAATGGAAGAGGCACCTCACTCAGTCCTTGAATTTTGGCAGTGGATCTCTCCTGTTGGAATAATATTTGGGAAATTTATGCATTTTGCCTCAACCGCCACTTTGCTTCCAGGCTACCAAATGCTAAGCACTATCTGGTTATTTGCAGTTCTTCTTTTGATGATGTCTTTTGTTAGCTCTCAGACTCTATGCTCCATACTATCTTGGGGGTAAACACTTAATTTCATTTCTTCATTGTTTTTGTTGTTGTTGTTGTTTATTTTACAGCATTCTTAGTAATAGTCATAGCTCACTTGATGTGAAGAGATGACTCATTTGAAAAGACTCTGATGCTGGGAAAGATTGAGGGCAGGAGGAGAAGGGGATGACAGAGGATGAGATGGTTGGATAACATCACCGACTCAATGGACATGGGTTTGGGTAAACTCCAGGAGATGGTGATGGACAGGGAGGCCTGGTGTGCTGTGGTTCATGGGGTTGCAAAGACTCAGACACGACTGAGCGACTGAACTGAACTGATTTCAAGGATAGAAAATTGGCAAAAACCAGCATGATAAAATCTTTCTGAAGTTGGCTGTGAACTATTTTATTTATTTGTTCCATTCTTTTGTCTTATTGAGATATAATTGGCATATAGCATTGTGTAAATTTATGGTTGCAACATGCTGATTTTACACACTTCCACGTTGCATATGATTTCTACCATTGTTGTTGTTGTTCAGTCGCTAAGTTGTGTCCAATTCTTTGTGATCACATGGATTGCAGCACTCCAGGCTTCCCTTTCCTTCACCATCTTTGGAATTTGCTCAGACTCATGACCTTCGATTTGGTGATGCCATACAAAACTTTCCCAGCATGAGGGTCTTTTCCAATGAACCATAGCATTAATTAACACCACCATAATATTATATAATTATCATTTTTTGTGTTAATTGATATGACACTTAATATTTAGTCTTTCCCATATATAATACAGTGTGTGTGTGTTAAGTTGCTTCAGTTGTTTCCAACTCCTTGCAACCCCATGGACTGCAGCCTGCCAGGCTTCTCTGTTCATGGGATTCCTGAGGCAATACTGGAGTGGAATGCAATGGGATCCCTCCTCCATGGGATCTTCCCAATCCAGGAATTGAACATGTGTCTCTTATGTCTCCTGCATTGGCAGATGTGTTCTTTATCTCTAGTGTCACCTGGGAGGACCAATATAATATGGAATCAACTATAAACACAATATTATGATCACATCCCCAGAACCTATTAATCTCCTAACTGCAATTTTGTACTCTTTAACCAACATCTTCCCAATCCCTCCACCTCTCAGCACCTGGTAACCACCATGTTACTCTGTGTTTTTATGAGTTTGCCTTCTTGAATTCTACATGTGCTATGGTATCACACAATATTTGTCCTTCTGAGTTATTGCACTTAGCACAATGCCTTCAATATTCATCCATGTTGTCACAATGGCAGATTGTTTTTTGTCTTTCATGACTGGCTGTGTGTGTGTGTGTGTGTGTGTGTGTGTGTGTGTGTGTGTGTGTGTGTGTAATAGAGAGACAGAATGAGAGAGAGATTCCTTATCGGTCATGCCTTATGGGCATTTAGGTTGTTTTCGTAACTTGGCTGTTATGAATAATGCTGCAATTACTGTTGTCATCTAATGATCATGAAGTAGATAACAGAATAAATTCAAGGAACTTAGGAGGCTAACCATAAAACAGGAAAGAAAAAAAAAAGTTGTTAAAATAGTTTAATCAAATCTACAAAAAAGGTTTACAACATTTAAATATTAATTGGTCCATAGAGTAGAGAGAGGCTTCCCTGATAGCTCAGTTGGTAAAGAATCTGCCTGTGATGCAGGAGACGCAAGTTCAATACCTGGATCAGGAAGATCCAGTTGAGAAGGGATAAGCTACCCCCTCCAGTATTCTTGGGCTTCCCTGGTGGCTCAGCTTGTAAAGAATCTGCCTGCATAATGGGTTCAATCCTTGGGTTGGGAAGGGAAAGGCGACCCACTCCAATATTCTGACCTAGAGAACTGTATGATTGTATAATCCATGGGGTCAGAAAGAGTCAGACACGACTGAGCGACTTTCACTTTCACAGTAGAGAGAATATTTCCTTACATTAAATATTCGACTGTTTAAGATATTATATATATATTTTTTGGTTATTAGAATCTCAAAATTTTTGTTTGTTTAACAACCTCTAAACATGAATTGTTAGTGACCAGAAAACTTGCTTCTCTTACTATTTAAATCTAAAAGTTAGTTCAGTTCACTTCAGTCACTCTGTCGTGTCCAACTCTTTGCGACCCCATGAATTGCAGCACGCCAGGCCTCCCTGTCCATCACCAAATCCCAGAGTTCACTCAAACTCACATCCATCGAGTCAGTGATGCCATCCAGCCATCTCATCCTCTGTCATCCCCTTCTCCTCCTGCCCCCAATCCCTCCCAGCATCAGAGTCTTTTCCAATGAGTCAACTCTTCACATGAGGTGGCCAAAGGACTGGAGTTTCAGCTTTAGCATCATTCCTTCCAAAGAATACCCAGGACGGATCTCCCTTAGGATGGACTGGATGGATCTCCTTGCAGTCCAAAGGACTCTCAAGAGTCTTCTCCAACACCACAGTTCAAAAGCATCAATTCTCTGGTGCTCAGCTTTCTTCACAGTCCAATTCTCACATCCATACATGACCACTGGAAAAACCATAGCCTTGACTAGACGGACCTTTGTTGGCAAAGTAATGTCTCTGCTTTTGAATATGCGATCTAGTTTGATCATAACTTTCCATCCAGGGAGTAAGCATCTTTTAATTTCATGGCTGCAATCACCATCTGCAGTGATTTTGGGGCCCCCAAAATAAAGTCTGACTCTGTTTCCACTGTTTCCCCATCTATTTCCCATGAAGTGATGAGACAAGATGCCATGATCTTAGTTTTTTGATTGTTGAGCTTTAAGACAGCTTTTTCCACTCTCCTCTTTCACTTTCATCATGAGGCTTTTTAGTTCCTCTTCAAGAAATAATTAAATGTATTTATATTTCTATGGAAATAAATAATGGGAGAAAAAGAACATGCAATTCACTATATCAATACAGTTTGAGTGGTCTATATTTCACAAAGCTTTCCTTTGTCACTATAAAACAACAATCATTTTCTAATACCACCTTTTATTTACCATTCAAACTTGAATATTGTGAAATTCAAATGATATATGGATGTGTTTATTTGGAAAGTAGAACAATGAGACTCCATTTTCTAAATAATAAAGACTTTTTTTTTCTTTTACATGCACTATATGGCCTCTGTAAACCTTAGAATATTATCATATCCCTGTGCTTTGCTCAAGCATAATTCCCATTTACTTTGTGATAAACTAGAACAAACTTTAATGTTACATACATTCCTTGAATAAAGGGTGCTGGTTGGATATTTGTATTTTAAGACACATAAACACTACAGATATAGTATTTTGTATGCTCAGTGGAGTTGACTTGAGTGATTGCAGAAAACCAGGAGTCTGAAACTTATTAAGCTGTAAAGTGTATTAAGCTGATTTGTTCTCATGATTGCATCGTTGATCACATATGATCACTCTCTCATCCATCTAATGACAAAGAACAGTCACCAGACGTCAAGTCATCAATATAACAATGTTCTTGCTTATGAAACATTGCAGCATTTTCTATGTGAAAAGAATGAACTGAATAGCATTCTCACAGGGCTGTCTTACGGCAATCACGAATCAAATGCAAGCACAGGAAACACCACATTCACTATTTGTATTAACGTGCTGACCCAGATCTTCACTGAGTGTTGAACACTGCTTTCCAGCTGCTCTTACTGCCCCATTTGGATGCTTTAGGGGGAAAACTATGGGATATATTTGTGTTAATGGACAAATCAGAGATGGGATAGGCACTGGATTGATTCCCTTAAGTTTATAACACTTAAAAAATAAACTTTATTATTAAAAAGAAATTACAAAATAGCAATAAAATCAATGAACAAAACAGTCAGCATATGGTTGTATAAGACAATATAAAAATATATTAAATAGGTATTGCTCTTTTTAAAGAGCATTTAAAATATAAAAACATAAGTGAATTTTAGTACTTTTTTTTTCTTTCCTGCTTTATTGAGATATAATTGATTTACAGTGCTGTACACACTTAAGGGTTTGACTTATGTACATCATTAAACTTGTACAACTATGATTCATTTATGCATTTTTATTAATTACTACATTTTAGGGATGAAGGAATTGAGTGTAGCAAAGTTGTTCGTCCAGGATTACATGGCAGATATGTTGTCTAGGTCTCTGGTTGGATTCAAAAGCTGTGACCTAGACAACAGTACTCGAACTTCATGAAAGCTAGAAAAATTGTGTGTGCTCTGTTTTGAAGAAGAAATCTTTCTTCTTTCCTCTATGTTTTCTCTTCTACTTTTGAAATTTTAATTGTTTTATTCCTTTCTTTCAAGAAATTGTATTAAGCCAACATGTTTATTTTGTTTCATCACTGTTCTAGGTGCTAGGAAAAGGGCAGTGAACAAGAGAACAAACTCAGAGACTCTGTTTTTCCATCAAAGTGGAAGAAGTATCTCATTCTTTTCAGTCTCATCTTCAAATAGGAAGATTAAAAATTAATAATGTCACAAGTCGTTTAATTTTGTATTTCTAACATATTGCAAAGTGATTTTCTGTTTTACTATTGAGTGCATATTGATATTTATTCAATGGTTTTAGAAAACACAGGTTAAGAAATCAAAGATCCAATCTCTAAGTGAGAACATTCCCCATGGGCATCTAACATATTTACAACACAGCAGCCAGTGAGTTATATAGTTGTTAGGATTTTTTGTTGTCACGTGAAATTTCCCATTCTTGTCTTTCTTTCCCAAGCCTGGACTGTAAATGTTCAAGCATTGAGAAGGCTTGTTAAATAAAGGGATAACTATATATTTAATGTTCAACTTATGGTCTATTACTTTAGAAAATTTCTGAAAAATGTGGATAAAGCACATTGGCCCACATTAATAGCTGTAATTGAAGATTTACTATCATTTTTGTAGTTATTTTTAAGCTTTTAGTGACTGCTTTTTCTCCATCTCATTTTCTTTATGTTACTTGCTTCTAGAAGACTGCATTATTTTTAAAATCGTTCCTTCAGAATTTCATTCAGCCTTTGACAGCTCATCTCTAATTTTTAGATTTCTTCTTAATGGTAATGATGTGTCTCTCACTGTATTACCAAGAATATTCAATTTACTGCCATTTGACAATTTAAAAGGAAGTAGCTCGCTACACATGCCTTACCTTTTCATTCAAAACACGATTCAATGCCATGCATTTTTGGTTCTTTTCAGACTTTGATGCAGTATTCTGTATTCTTAATATGGGATTTGTAGTTCATTATTGTTGTGAAAATCAGCTAAAATATTCAAATTCATTTTATTCTATATATAGGATAAAAATTATCTATTATCACTGTAGATATTTTTAAATAGAATACTATCTGCAGTAAAAGCAAACATTATTATTGAGCTTTTATCATTACAATTAAGACTTGGGTGATTTATGCTTATTAGCTCTTACATTAAGCCTGTAGACATTACTGCTATATAAATTTTATTAATTACAGCATTGAGGCAGAAAGAGATTGAGTAAAGAGCAAGACCCCATTGTTGGCAAGTCAAAGAGATCTGGTTCTGTAAAGTACTGCCTCCGCTGATAAACTATGCTGGATTCTAAATTGCTGACTTATCTTACTTAAAGACAGATGTTTACCTTTTTAGCACGTTTTCACACATCATAATCAGCCACTAAACTAAACTAACTTTTGAAAATTCGATGTTGCAGATGACTTAGAGAAAGGAAAATCACTACTGTACTCACTTCATATAAAAATATTGAGTGCTCAATTCATTTCCACATAGCGGTTGCATAGGAAAACATGTAAATGTGACCGGAGAGAGAATACCCACTTAATTGGATCTTCCTTTGTAATGCTAGAAGTTTTTTCCACTGGATTTTTTTTTTTTTACCTCTCATTTTTACCTCAGAAAAGACTTGACACGATTAAAATAGGTATATGGCTCATGAAGGAAGTTTCTATAGTAACAAAAATACACAAAAGAGAGAAGCACAAAAATGTAAAGCTCAATTCACACTGAATGTATTTATTCTATTTATAAACCTCATATCAGGTTGGAGTCAATGCTAATTTCCATCTTCAACATTTTCTAGTTGTCTTGAAAAGCCCATACATGTAGTGTTGGTTCTTGAAGTATAATTGAAGTAAAAACATTTCTTTTTTCTACCATGAAAGGGAAATTTGGACAGCTGAGGGGAAAAAAAGGTTAGGTATGCAGTTAAGCCTTTATATACTTATCCCTCCCTCTTTCCACCCAAAGGTCAACTTCCTAAGAAGTCTACAGTGTGTGATATGCCCTGGAATACTCAACCCAAGAGTACATCTCTGCTCATTTAACACAGTTCTGAGCAGATATTCAAGACATTTTTCCATGTAGAGCTATTATGTATTTTGTTCTTCTTGTTGTTCAGTATTTAATTTGTATCTGATTCTGTGACCCCATGGACTGAAACACACAAGGCTCCTTTGCTCTCCAATATCTCATGGAGTTTACTTAAATTCATGTCTACTGATTCAGTGATGTCATCCAACCATCCCAAACTCTGTCATCTCCTTCTCCTCCTGCACTCAATCTTTTCCAGCATGAGGGTCTTTCCAATGTGTGAACTCTTCACATAAAGTGGCCAAAGTATTGGAGCTTCAGCTTCAGCATCAGTCCTTCCAATGAATATTCAGGGTTGATTTCCTTTTGGATTGACTGGTTTGATCTCCTTGCAGTCCAAGGGATTCTTAAAAGTCTTCTCCAGCAACACAATTCAGAGGCATCAGTTCTTTGGTTCTCAGCTTTCTTTAAGGTCCAACTCTCACATCTGTACATAGCTACTGGGAAAACCATAACTTTGACTAGATAGACCTTTGCTGACAAAGTGATGTCTCTGTTTTTTAACACGTTGTCTAGTTTGTCATAGCTTTCCTTCCAAGGAGCAAGCATCTTTGAAGTTCATGTCTGCAGTCTCCATTCACATTAATTTTTGAGACCAAGAAAATGAAACTGTCATTGTTTTCACTTTTCCCCCTCCTATTTGCCATGGAGTGATGGAACTGGAAGTGAAGATGCTAGTTTTTTTTTTTTTTTTCATTCTTTTTTTTTAATGTTAAGTTTTAAGCCAGCTTTTTACTCTCCTCTTTCACCCTCCCGCATTGACAAGAAGATTCTTTACCACTGAGACCCTGGGAAGCCCTCTTTTTTCTCAACTACTTGTAAAGCCTCCTCAGACAACCACTTTGCCTTCTTGCATTATTTTTTCTTTGGGAAGATTTCTTGGGAAGATTTTGTACTGCTTCCTGTACAATGTTATGAACCTCCATCCATAGTTCTTCAAGCACTATCTCTACCAGATCTAGTCCCTGGAATCTCTTTGTCACTTCTACTGTATAATCATAAGGGATTTATGTCATACCAGGGTGGTCTAGTGATTTTCACTATTTTCTCCCATTTAAGACTGAATTTGCAATAAGGAGCTCATGATCTGAACCGGTAAGTTCCAGGTCTTGTTTTTGTTGACTGTATAAAGTTTCTCCATCTTCAACTGCAAAGAATAGAATCAATCTGATTTCAGTATTGGCTATTTGGTGATGTCTATGTGTAGAGTCATCTCTTGTGTTGTTGGAAAAGGGTGTTTGCTCTGACTGTGTGTTCTCTTGACCAAAATCTGTTAGACTTTGCCCTATTTTATTCTGAACTCTAAGGTCAAACTTGCCTATTTCTTATTTCTTGATTTCCTACTTTTGGATACCAATTCCCTGTGATCTTTTTTGGTGTTAGTTCTAGATGGTCTTGTAAGTCTTAATAGAGCTGATAAACTTTAACATCCTTGGCATCAGTGATTGGGGATTAGATTTGGATTACTATGATGTACCTGCAGGAACAGGCAAATTGGACCTTGGAGTACAAAATGAAGTAGGGCAAAGGCTAATAGAGTTGTGCCAAGAGAACACACTGGTCATAGCAAACACCTTTTTCCAACAACACAAGAGAATACTCTACATATGGACATCACCAGATGGTCAACACTGAAATCAGATTGATTATATTCTTTGCAGCCAAGGATGGAGAAGCTCTATAGGTAAGCAAAAACAAGACTGGGAGCTGACTGTGACTCAGAACATGAACTCTCTATTGCCAAGTTCAGACTTAAATTGAAGAAGGTAGGGGAACCACTAGACCATTCACGTATGACCTAAATCAAATCCCTAATGAGTATACAGTGGAAGTGAGAAATAGATTTAAGGGATGAGATCTGATAAAGTGCCTAATGAAATATGGATAGAGGTTCATGACATTGTAGAGGAGACAGAAATCAAGACCATCCCAAAGGAAAACAAATTCATAAAAGGAAAATGACTGTCAGGGGAGGGCTTACAAATAGCTGTAAAAAACAGAGAAGCAAAAAGCAAAGGAGACAAGGAAATATATACCCATGTGAATGCAGACTTCCAAAGAATAGCAAGGAGAGATAAGAAAGCCTTCCTCAGAGATCAATGCAAAGAAATAGAAGAAAACAATAGAATGGGAAAGACTAGATATCTCTTCAAGAAAATAGAGATACCAAGGAAACATTTCAGGCAAAGATGGGCTCAATAAAGGATGGGAATGGTATGAACCTAACAGAAGCAGAAGATATTAAGAAAAGGAGGCAAGAATACACAGAAGAACTGTATAAAAAAGATCTTTATGACCCAGATGATCATGATGGTGTGATCACTCACACTCACCTAGAGCCAGACATCCTGGAATGTGAAGTCAAGTGGGCCTTAGGAAGCATCACTATGAACAAAGCTACTGAAGGTGATGGAATTCCAGTTGAGCTATTTCAAATCCTGAAAGATGATGCTGTGAAGGTGCTGCAGTTAATATGCCAGCAAATTTGGAAAACTCAGAAGTGGCCACAGGACTGGAAAAGGTCAGTTTTCATTCCAATCACAAAGAAAGGCAATGCCAAAGAATGCTCAAACTATAGCACAATTGCACTCATATCACACACTAGTAAAGTAATGCTCAAAATTCTCCAAGCCATGCTTCAGCAATACATGAACCGTGAACTTCCAGATGTTCAAGCTGTTTTAGAAAAGGCAGAGGAACCAGAGATCAAATTGCCAACATCCACTGGATCATCAAAAAAACCAAAGAGTTCCAGAAAAACATCTATTTCTGCTTTATTGACTATGCCAAAGCCTTTGACTGTGTGGATCACAATAAACTGTGGAACATTCTGAAAGAGACAGGAATACCAGACCACTTGACCTGCCTCTTGAGAAACCTGCATGCAGGTCAGGAAGCAATAGTTAGAACTGGACATGGAACAACAGACTGGTTCCAAATAGGAAAAGGAATATATCAAAGCTATATATTGTCACCCTGCTTATTTAACTTATAGACAGAGTACATCATGAGCAAGTCTGGGCTGGAAGAAGCACAAGCTGGAATCAAGATTGCTGGAAGAAATATTAATAACCTCAGATATGCAGATAACACCACCCTTATGACAGAAAGTGAAGAAGAGCTAAAGAGCCTCTCGATGAAATTGAAAGAGGAGAGGGGTAAAAGCTGTCTTAAAGCTCAACATTTAGAAAACTAAGATCATGGCCTCTGGTCCTATCACTTCATGGCAAATAGATGGGGAAATAGTGGCTGACTTTATTTTTCTGGGCTCCAAAATCACTGCAAATGATGACTGCAGCCATGAAATTAAAAGACGCTTGCTCCTTGGAAGGAATGTTATGACCAACTTAGACAGCATATTAAAAAGCAGAGACATTACTTTGGTCCACAAAGTTCTGTCTAGTCAAGGCTATGGTTTTTCCAGTGGTCATGTATGGATGTGAGAGTTGGACTGTGAAGAAAGCTGAATGCCGAAGAACTGATGCTTTTGAACTGTGGTGTTGGAGAAGACTCTTGAGAGTCCCTTGGACTGCAAGGAGATCCAAACAGTCCATCCTAAAGGAGATCAATCGGGGTGTTCATTGGAAGGACTGATGCTAAAGCTGAAACTCCAATACTTTGGCCATCTGATGTGAAGAACTCACTCATTTAAAAAGACCCTGATGGTGGGAGAGATTGGGGGCAGGAAGAGAAGGGGATGACAGAGGATAAGATGGTTTAATGGCATCACTGACTCAATGAACATGGGTTTGGGTGGACTCTGCAAATTGGTGATGGACATGGAGGTCTGATATGCTGTGGTTTGTGGGGTCGCAAAGAGTCAGACACAACTGAGGGACTGAACTGAACTGAACTGAACTGAACTGAACTGTGATGTTTAATGGTTTGCCTAGGAAATGAACTGAGATCATTCTGTCATTTTTGAAACTGCACTCAATTACTGCATTTCAGACTCTTTGCTGACTATGAGGGCTACTCCTTTTTTTCTAAAGAGTTCTTTCTCACATAGCAGATATCATGGTCATCTGAATTAAATTAATCCACTCCTGTCCATTTCAGTTCACTGACTCCTGAGATGCTGTATTCAGTCTTGCTATCTCCTGCTTGACCACGTTCAGTTTACCTTGATTCATGGGCCTATCATTCCAGGCTATTAGGCAAAATTGTTCTTTACTGTATTGGGCTTTACTTTCACCACCAGACACATCCACAACAGAGCATTGCTTCTGCTTTGGCACAGCTGCTTAATTTTTTTTCTCTGCTCTTTCCCAGTTGCAAATTGGACACCTTCTGATCTGCTTCCCTGGTGGCTTAGAGGTAAAGAATCTGCTTGCAATGCAGGAGACCTTGGATCAAGTCCCTGGGATTGATCAGGAAAATGTCCTGGAGAAGAGAATGGCAACCCACTTCAGTATTCTTGCCTGGAAAATTTCATGAACAGAAGCAGTTGATGGGCTACAGTCCATGAGTCAAAAAGAGGCAGGCTTGACTGAAAGACTCTGTTTCACTTTTTTGTCTGTGGCACTCATCTTCCGGTGTTATATCTTTTTGCCTTTTCATACTGTTCATAGTGTTCTCATGGCAAGAATACTGGAGTGGGTTGCTGCTTTCTCCTCCAGTGGACCGAATTTTGTCAGAATTCTTCACTATGACCCATCTGTCTTGAGTGACTCTGCATGGCATGACTGATAGAATCATTGAGTTATGAAGCCCACAAGGTTTTGATCCTTGAAGGGGTTATGTTTCTTAGTTTGATCATGTATGGATGTGAGAGTTGGACTGTGAAGACAGCTGAGCGCCGAACAACTGATGATTTTGAACTGTGATGTTGGAGAAGACTCTTGAGAGTCCCTTGGACTGCAAGGAGATCCAACCAGTCCATCCTAAAGGAGATCAGCCCTGGGTGTCCTTTGGAAGGAAGGATGCTAAAGCTGAAACTCCAGTACTTTGGCAACCTCATGTGAAGAGTTGACTCATTGGAAAAGAATCTGATGCTGGGAGGGATTGGGGGCAGGAGGAGAAGGGGATGACAGAGGATGAGATGGCTGGATGCATCACTGACTCGATGGACGTGAGTCTGAGTGAACTCCGGGAGTTGGTGGTGGACAGGGAGGCCTGGCATGCTGCTATTCATGGGGTCGCAGAGAGTTGGACACCACTGAGAGACTGAACTGAACTGAACACCATCTACCCTGGCACACTCTCCCCAATGAAAAAATAAACCAGCAGCTGCCTTCTGGTTTCTTGGACTTAAATTTTGTTATAGTTAAAATTTTTATCATTATCTCTATATCTTTTATTAAGTCCCCTTTAAGGTTTGCTTTAAATGAAACTAGTTATTCCACAAGATCCACATTCCCTTTCTGTGAAGTGTAAATGTCTCTGTGTGTGTGTGTGTATATATATATTCTCCATGTAGCTGAAGATGGCATAAATTTCTCACAATGCGTTGCTTCTTCCTGGACACTATTTATCTTCAGTGATTCTACTCTCCTTAAGGCTATACATGAGATAATATGCATACTCTCATGGCTGCACTAATCTATGATGTTTCCAGAATTTATTTATTTCATAAAATATTTGCTCTTTTGATGTACTGTCTTTTCATGATGACGCCAGCACACCTGAATTACAGTTAGGCATTCCTACAAAGTAGGTCCAGACTTAGGTACCTAACACTCTCTGCTACATTGTTTGCCTTGATCTTCTACTTCTCAGTTAATGGCCTCATCACTTCTTAGCATAGTCAGAATCTGGGAACCTTCTCTGACACATCGCTAACTTCATCCCCTACTCATCAGCAAGTTCTATAACAGGTAGACATGTAGGGGCTCTTAGGTCATTTTAAGTTGTCTATATTTTATTCTGATAATAATTGTAATCTGAAAGTTTTTAAATCCTTCAATGCAGGGTGCAGGATGCTTGGGGCTGGTGCACTGGGATGACCCGGAGGGATGGTGTTGGGAGGGGAGGTGGGAGGGTGGTTCAGGATTGGGAACACGTGTACACCCATGGCGGATTCATGTTGATGTGTGGCAAAACCAATACAATATTGTAAAGTAAAAGAAAATAATAATAATGAATAAATAAAAATTAAAAAAAAAGAAAAGGGTTTGACCATTGAACACACCTCTGTTGCTAATCCATAGAGAATTGGCTGGAGTGAATAGTCAAAGGAAGTTGGAAGATCTGAGCAGGGAACAGAGGATGCCTACTTCAAAATCAAAGGGGAATTAGAAATTGGTCCAGACTTGGGTGATTGTAGTAGAATAGATGAGAGGTGGCTAGTAGTCCAGGTGTTCATTCCAATCTGGTCACACAGGTTTTCTTGCATATTCTAAAATACAGTGAGCTGACTCTTGCATTTAGGATTTTTCCCTTTGTTGCTCTCTTGACTTGGACAATATTCTCCAGTTCTTTTTCAGGGTATCACTTGCTTTCTTAACAATCTATCAAACATGACCTAAGAGGAGCCATTTTGGGATATCTTTAAATACTTCCCATTGATCACAATCTGTTACACAGCTTGTTTTTATTTATCTCACAAATGTGATAGGTATATCATTATATATGATGTCACTAATATATGCTAATATATATACACACATTGGGCTTCCCAGGTGGTGCTAGTGGCGAAGCACTTGCCTGCCAATGCATTTGCACACATAAATATTATAAATATAATAACTACTATATTTATTTATTTCATATATTTATAATTGAATGACTCATAATCTCCAGGCTTTTGATTATTATTTTTAACAAGAATCTTTAGCACCTATAGCTTGAAAATGTACATGATTTTCAAACAATGATTGACTGAAAGAACTGACAGTTTATTACATTTGAACTTAGAGAAAAGGGTAGAAAATAATTAAATGAGGGTCATTTCTACCTCTTTATTTTACATTTGACAAAAGCCTGGAGAAAAAAGGCAACATATTTAGTATAACCAAATTATCTTATATTGTATTATTTGAATGTTCAGTCATGTCCAATTCTTCATGACACTTTGACTGTATCCTGCCAGGCCCTTCTGTCCATGGGATTTCCCAGGCAAGAATAATGGATTGGGTTGCCATTTCCTGAACCAGGGGATCTTCCAAACTCAGGCACTGAATGTATATCTCCTGCCTTTCCCGTATTGCAGGAGGATTCTTTACCACTGAGCCACTGGGGACGCTAACAAATTATCTCATAGCCTGGCCTTAAGCAATTTTTCAATTCCAAGCCTGTATTATTTTATATAATGCATGAAACATATATATGCATATATATCTTTAGTGTAGCTCAGACCATAAGGAATCTGTGTGCAGTGTGAGCGACCTGGGTTCAATCCCTGGGTTGAGAAGATCCCCTGGAGGAAGGCCTAACAACCCACTCCAATATTCCTTTCTGGAGAATCCCATGGACAGAGGAGCCTGGTATGCAGAAAGTTGGACTCGACTGAATGATTAAGCACAGTATATATATATATGCTATAGACATGCAGTAAGTGGAAAGGTCTTAGGCTATGGAATAAAATGTATCTGACTAAAATTCCATGACCATCTGTTTTTAAACTATGAAATCTTGGGAAGATCATTTAAACATTTTGAGCCTCAGTTATTTAATCTGTTAGATAACAATAACTACATTTTCCTAGCAAATATTTGGCAAGATTTATCAACTCTCTATGGGAAGTAGCTGATGATGGAGACATGTTGCCTCAATTTTATATGTGATAGTTTTCTGGTGTTGCTCTTGGTTATCACAGCTACTTTGAGCTCAAGAGGCTATAATTGGTGAAACATTCTTTCTATAAATTAGTTCTCTAAGAGTGGATCACATTTTCATATTTTTCAGCATGGCTATCTTGTAAAATTGTGTCAGAAATGAATTACATATTATTTATTGGAAAATGAATTTGCATTTTATTACCATGTGGTTCTGTATACCAAAATAAATTATATGTTTGTTCTAAATTGAATAATCCTTTTGTCAAGAAATTAATCAAATAATATGTTTCTCTTTTCATTTGAACTGCTTGCTATGGATTTATTCAATTGTATTAGTTTCTACTCTATCGTTATCTAATCCTGATTTAGATTTTTTCTTTCACTAACACATATGCTGTTTAAGAGTATATTATTATTTTTTTCTCAACAAGTTCAGATGGGGAGTTTATTTACATTAGTCCCATATTGTTTGTCCTAACTGAAAGTACCTTCTGTAGGATATATTTAAGGCATGCATTTTAGCTTGTGCAGTGCAGAGATCTTCCCACACAACTCCAACTGTCAAAAAGCAGGCATTTCATTGTGTGTGGGAGTGTTGTCTGACAGCCTAATGGATAAATGACGTATTTAAACAAAATTACTGTATTAAAGATCTTTGTCTAAAGCATTTTGGGGTTACTCTACTCCCTATAGTAAATGACATATTTTAGAAACTTGAAGCTGGTGTTCCTTGTTTAAGCTGTCAATTTTAGTTTCAGAAACTACACCATTCAGAAGTCAATGCTATAAGGTTTTTATGTATTTTGTACATTTATTAAGTTTTATTGCATTAATAACTATTAGGATTCTATCACACATTTGTCCCTAACAAAAATAAGTGATAATTGATATTGGATTTCTCATTAAAGAGATTAATAAGAATAAATCAAGTTAAATATAGCTTTGGGCTTTCCAGGTGGCACTAGTGGTAAAGAACCTGCCTGCCAATGCAGGAGACATAAGAGATGCAGGTTTGCTCTGTGGGTCAGGAAGATCCCCTGGAGGAAGAAATGGCAACCCATTCCAGTATGCTTGCCTGCAGAATCCCATGGACAGTGCAGCCTAGCAAGCTACAGTCCATAGGGTTACAAAGAGTTGGACATGACTGAAGCGACTTAGCACACATGCAAATATAACTTATGACTGACATTCCTCATTAGAAACTCCTGTTTCTTTTGGTTTCTCTGATACTACACAGCTTTCTCTTTTAGACACTGCAACTAGCTCTTCTCCTGATCGGCTTCTCTCCCTCTTCCTTGAAGATTTAGTTCTTGGTTATGTTCTTTATCATCTGCATCTCTACTCTCCTCAGCTAGAAACTATGCTGGGTTCAAATGTTTAATCATCGCCTCTCTGTGCATGCATCTTTTACAGTAATAGGAAGACTAGATCTTCCTTCTGTCTCAGAATGTTGTCCAACACTCTCTACATGAGCGACTTGTTTAGAAATGGATAAATCCAATGACAGCTAAAGAGAATATTTCTTAGAGCAAAACCAACTACTATCACAACACCAAAACCTTGGCCTTGATCATTCTATTACATTTGTAAAGTAGTACTGGGGGAGTTACTGGGGGTAAAACTGAAAGCAGATGCTTCTGCTATGTTATCAATGTGTGTTAATCCTTCCCGTGAAATATCTGCCACAAGGACTGGCATGTATGTATATACACATTTTCGTGCATGTCTTCACCATGTATTAAAACACACATTCATGCATGGACTGTGTTACAGCAAGTGTAAGATGACATTGATTTTGACCTGTGCCAGTGTTTTTGTTTATTACTAAGATATTAAATCAAGTCTATTAATTAAATTCTGGCAGGCAATCAATCTAAGATATATTTTAATTTTAAATATATAAAATACAAAAATTCATGAAATGAGGTCAGGTTATACTATCATATAAGCTGTGACTTCCCTGGTGGCTCAGACAGTAGAGCATCTGCCTACAATGCAGGAGACCCGGGCTCGACCCCTGGATTGGGAAGATTCCCCTGGAGAAGGAAATGGCAACTCACTCCAGTATTCTTGCCTGGAAAAATCCCATGGACGGAGGAGCCTGGTGGGCTACAGTCCACGGGGCCGCAAAGAGTCGGACACGACCTAGCGACTTCCCTTTCACTTTCACTTTCACTTTCACTCTACTATCATAGTTCCACAGACAGGGTCTCTCAAGATTGATATGAAGAATTATTTGGACTAGGTTTTATCCAGTGCTTCCCTTGTGGTTCAGCTGGTAAAGAATCCACCTGTAATGCGGGAGACCTGGGTTCAATCCCTGGGTTGGGAAGATTCCCCTGGAGAAGGGAAAGGCTACCCGCTCCTGTATTCTGGCTTGGAGAATTCCAGGGACTGTACAGTTCATCGGAGAAGGGTTGCCATATATGCATATATGGGTTGCCATTGCCTTCTCCATTAAATAGCACTTGTGCATATATGAAATAAATCAGCAGTTTTGCATATTCATTTGGTAAGTTTTTATATACATAAGTAGATAAATGAAACGAAAAACATATTTTAAAAATTTACTAGATGTTTATTCATTTTTGAACAAATATTTATAGAGCACCTGTTCTGTTTTCCACTCTAACCATATGAGATACAAAGTAAACTAGAGAATGCATCTCTCTTGTGGAATTCACGTTTTAAATATCAAATTATGGTAGGTGAAAGTAGTGTGGGAGAACAGCATTAAACCTTTCTTTCACTTTCTAAAATTTAAATTTCTGATGTATCATACGATTAAAAAAATAATTTTAGTGACATGGCTTTTTCAAAGTGCAATTAAAGAAAAATGTGTTTGTTTTCTCCCTCAGCTTGTGCTTCCAATATTTTAGACTTATTGTAGGAGTTTAATGATGCTGAAGGTCTTTGGTTCTGGTAATTAAATTATATCAGTCTAATCAGTATCTATTTAATATTGTGATCCAGTGTTTCCTATGCAGGTAGAAGAGACGTGGTTACGAGCCACAGGATAATATCTTAGGTAAGTCTTTAAAGAAGAACTGTGATGGATATGATGTACACTGACATATATTAAGACAATATAAATCACCAGTAAATAAGAGAATATACATTGGCACAAAGATAGGTGAAATCTTTTTTAAAGTCAGACTAACTAGTTCATAAATAGACCCATACTGATGTAAGTCCTTGATTTACTGAAAAAAACGAGATACTGAACAATTGTGAGGAAGAATAATCTCACCAATAAGTGTACCTAGATTAATTATAAATCCATATTAAGGCAAAGATACTTGATACCACAGCACACACATAGAATGAAAACATTAAACCCAATACACCATGGGAAAAAATATGAAATATAAAAGAATAAATTGTAGATATTTAAAGAAAATGCATGCCTTCTGATTATAGAACTGACAAAGATTTCTTAAATAGGGTACCAAAAATAAATAAAAAATTGATAAAAATTGAATATTAAAATTAAGAACTTCTGTTCATAAAATTACACTGTTAGGGAAATTAAAAGTATAAAATGAAGAGTGAAAAAAATATTTGGAATATATGTTTCTTATATGTAAAGGCCAAAAATCTTGAAATGATAGCCCACCAACAAGGATAGTTAAAATTTCCATGAACAAGTGAAAAGAAAAACTTAACATGTCTGTCCCTGCAGGATCACTGGAACATGTGATGTGTGTGGTGAGGTGGGATGGGAGCTGAAAATCCCAAGTGTTGGTGAGGAAATAAAGCAATTGGAACTGTTCTATCTCTTCATAGGGAAAGAAGTTACATATACATTTAGAAATTGTTACTGCGTATTTGTGTACAATGGCAGGAGTGATTTGCTACTTTCTATATGTATGGATGTAAGAATTGGACCATAAAGAAGGCTGAGCACCAAATAATTAATGCTTTTAAACTGTTGTGCTGGAGAAGACCCTTGAGAGTGCCTTAGACAGCAAGGAAATCAGACCAGTCAATCATAAAATAAAATTGATCCTGAATAGTCATTGGAAGGACTGATGCTGAAGCTGAAGATCCAATACTTTGGCCACCTGACGCGAAGAGCTGACTGTCTACATCCATGCTTTAGTTCAAATTATAAGCAAAATGTATAGAGTTTGAAATTGCACTTGCCAAGTACAGTTTTAATTTCTAACCATTTATACGTTATTATATCATTGGACAAATTAACTTCTTTGAATGTGTCTTCTCGTGTGTGAAATCAGAACTATATTACTGAGCTAAAAGATCTGTGAATTATAAAATTACTAATGTTTTTACATATTTTAATGTGCTGGTCCGTGTTCATTTTGTGCAGAATTCCATCTAAGTCTCACAATAATATCATGAGGAAAGTGCTGATACAACTGCTATTCTAGAGATGGAGTCATATAGGCATAGAAGTAATTATTAATAAACATCTTTCTTAAGTCTTAAAGCTAGTAAATGACAAAGCCATGATTCTTTTTCTTATCCTCTTTATCATAGATGTAAATGTAGAATTAAATAGTGCCATACATTTTTAGTACACAGTGGTCAGGAAACTTTGGGTTGCTAATAATACAATCAAGTAATAGAATCATGGTTGATAACTCACAAGCTAGGCGAAAGTATGCCTAGGGATTAGCAATCCCTGGAGTGAAGTAGTAGCCTGCCTACATGTGCCTACTGCATACTGTTAGTCCAGAGAATTCTAAGCACATTGGTTTGGGTCCTAGACCATGTGGCTAGAATACTGTAGTATATACTATGGCCAGCAGTCCCTGATAAGCCCACATGGCTGGAGGGAAGGGATAAACAACTACTTCAGTGTAGATCTGTGTGTTCTCTGAATTGTATTTGTGTATTCAAGATGGGTTCTGGGAAAACAAACTGTCCATGTCCACTGCAACACAAGTGTGGAAATATACAAGAAATACCAGACAATATACTCATTGCCATCATGTTTAGAGGCAAATACTCTTATCTTTGTTTTCTAAGCCTTTCTCATAGTTCAAAAAAGAAAATGTTTTCTCTCTCATCATATTCTTGTAGTCATTTCTCAGCACATGCCATGGATACTATTTCTATCAATACTTCTAAGATTTCCAGAACTTGAGATTCTTTTAAACATTTTCCTTGTATCCAGCTAACCTTGCCTGAAGAATATACAGATGATACAGGGGAAATTGTGCTTCTGCAGAGGGGGTAGAATGGTGATTCTTCTCCCACATACCCCATTTTACCCAGAATGAGAAGGAAAGCAGATCTCATCGGGGAGCAAGTATGCTCAATAGGACTGATAACAATTTTATAGATGATCTACGGCTTCCTCTCTCTTCTCATCAAAGTGTGTTTCAAACTGCTGACAGTAGGACTAAATCAGAACTGGAAGTTAGATCAATCATACAAATTGCTTCTACACAAAGGCTCCTTCTCACGTCTCTGTTTGAATAGGAAACTCAAATTCTGAACCCAAGACAAATTATTCATTATCAGAGATTAGGCATGTGGGTTTAAATAATCTACAGCTCACTCTAATGCCCCAGTGGCCTAAGGAAATTAATGACTTCCAAAATTAAGTCAGAACAGTGAGGGAATATGTTAAAAATCATGGTTCTGATCTTCGGCTATGCAGTAGAAATGCACGGGCAGTTCATAGAAATACAGCCCTCATTACAGACCAATTAAACTATAATCTCTGAGGTCTTGTCCTAGGAATAGTAGTTTCTAAAATGCTCTCTAGATGAATTGAAATTTCCCCAAATATTACCTAGATCTTAATGAAATAGATCTTATTATAAACCACTGCATTAATTCTAGGAAGAATTTAGCTTAATAAAGACTACATTTTTTTTTTTTCTGGTTTACTGGAGCATACTTTGGAAATATTCCTGTTTTATATCATTTGTATTTTTAAGTGGAGAGTAGAGGCGAAAGGTTTGGCTTTTCCCCCTTTTTAGTTCATAACACTAATGAATCTAAGCACACATGCTGAGTCAGATCTTTTTTTCATTTCTCTCAGCTGAGCAGAGATAAACTGTACATCAGTTAGGGAAAAGGGGAAAAAAAAACAAGCAAGAAACCTCAAACTGCTGAACTTGCTTTTGCTATAAGTAGAACCAATTACTTCTCAGCAGTTTTACACAAATAAAACATATCTAATGCTCAAAGAAGTTTCAAATTATAGCAATGAGCTCGTCTTATAAGTCTTAATCACCTGTGACAGTGTCATTCTTAGGTTATAAACATGCTTTGTCAGCTCTTACTTACTTTTTGCAAAGAGCCTTGAGATTATCATCTAAAGATTATCTCAAGATTATCATGTCAAATGTATGCCTATACATTTTTTTAATCAAATTAATACATTTTAATAATGGAAAAATAGATAAATGTGTGTTTATGCATTCCTAGATGCATACCATTTTTTTTCCTTAACTTAATGTTCTGGGACTTCCCTGGTGGTCCAGTGACCAAGACTTCATTCTCCCACTGCAGGGCATCCGGGTTTAATCTGTGGTCAGGGAACTAGATCCCACATGCTGCAACTGAGACCTGGCACAAATAAATAAATATTTATTTATTTAAAGTAATGTTCTCCCAAATAACTTACTTCCTACACTTAACTGGCAGTAGAGTTTCATTTTCCTAATACATTTTCTTAAAATAAGCTTGTTCCTCATTATTTTCTTATATATATTTTTATATCTAAATATATACACATTTATGTAAAGTCTTTCATGAAAATAAAATATAAATTTAAAGTGCCTACTACCACTACCTATCTGCCACAGAAACATTAAAATATTTTCACAAATTAAGTATGACAAATACTTAATCGAAATATATCAAATCACCACTTCAGAGATACATGTTTCTTGCTATTTTGTTTCACTTGCTAGAATATAAGGCAAGTTGTAAGACTTCTATCAAATAAAATTATCAACCTTTATCAAAACACATTATAAAAGATGTAAGTTGAGAGACATATGCTATATTATATATAAATAGGAATAAATAATGTGAAGCTGTGTGCACATTGTGTGTTCAATGTAAATGTAGTCAATATAGTCCATGGGGTCCACAGCACAGTAATTCATGGAGCTTAATAAGACAATTCTGAAACATATACAGTGTTGATAGGGCAAGGTCATTTCTGAAAAAAAGCATCTGTTTTCTACATTTTTAATGTTAGAATGTAATTTCCATGCAAACAAGAACCTCATCCTTTGCTCGCTCCTGCATCCTCAAAGTCCAGAACTTCATCCATTGCCGACTTAGTGCTTAAAACTTGCTCATGCTGAAAGACACTTTCAGATGGGAGTAACTCTGTTGTTTGAAAAATGTAAGATTCACCTAGGAGCTAACAACTGTGCAATAATTCATTAAGCTTATTTATTAGACTAGTTCACCATCAAATGAAGCATAAATATTATCATAAAGCATCAATAAATAATTGGACTAAATAATTGGAGAAAAGTCATATTTGCAAGAGATAAATAAACTTTAGACATATTGGGAATCAATTTAGGAAATGTGTAGAAATGCATTTTTTATTAAAATTTAAATGATATAGTAATATAGATGTATAAATGAATGACTGAATCTTATTTTTGAATAAAAATTCTTAAAGTTTTCAAGATGTTTCAAAACCATCTATAATTTCAAATCCAGCCATGTACAATACTAGCCACACACACACATATTAGAGTTTAAACTGTTATTTTCTTTAAAAGATTTTACTGGGAGGGAATGAATGAGAAGTTTTTGTCGCTCAGTTGTGTCCTACTCTTTGTGACTTCACAGACTGTAATCTGCAGGTTCCTCTACTCATGGGATACTCCAGGCAAGAATACTGCAGTGGATTGCCATTCCCCTATCCAGAATGAATGAGAGGGTTACTTTTTAAAATTTATCTAGCAGAGTAACTCAGTTTTTTCTTTTAATGCTTTAAAAGTATCTTATATTAATATATATTTTAATAATGAATGGAAGGTAATTTTTTAAATTTTGCTATCAGAATAATTGTTTCCATTTAAGTGCTTTTAAAAATGTGTTATACACATTTTAATAATGAACATTAAAAGATAGGACTGCATAGAAATGAAATGCAGACATTTGAAAACATCCAATTTAATAAAAAATATCAGAGATAGTATACACTGTTTTTCATCACAATGAATGTGCAAATTAAAATGATTTCTTCACTTAACTTTAATGCCTCTTCATAGGAATTTAATTAAAAGAAGCTAGGTACTCTTTATAATTAACAAGGCACATTTAAATTGATTTTAAAAATGAATGATACTAGTGCTCACACAGTCTATGCCTTATAACATGAATTCAGATACAGATGAACATAGGCGACATCTTTCTGGGTGGCAGTTAGAGCCTTGTGAGCTTTTAACTGGCCTTGAAATATTTTTAACAGATGGTCAGGTTGTTAAGCAGATGGCTGCTTCCTTGACCTTTAAAATCTTTGCTTTTCTTTTCATAATTACCAGTGCCTCATAACAGATCAAATTCTTCATTTCGTGTAATTAGTTTTTACATTTCTACTATGTGTCTGCTCTAAAATATTACTTAAAGAAGCAGAAAGAGTGCATATAGTCATAAGTAGAAGATATTAGTAAAATATGTTACCCACTGGGTGAAGAATTTTGGACTGGAACAGTTTTCTGAATTAAAAGACATATGCATCCCTTAGCACAATGTAAACGGAACCGCCGTATTTCTTTTTCCTATTTCCTACAACTAAAAGTTGTATCTCACATGAATGTTGTACAGAGAGGGAACAAATAAGACCGTATTGGGATAAGTATTCCATTTTCATAATGAAGACAGAGAAGCCATTGTATAAAGGATGTACTATGCTTTGATCTGATTATAAAGGATGGTTCCGAACATTTATCCAGGCAATGTGTCCTATAGAATTCATACTTGATGGACCATCTTGATTACAGGGGCTACTGTGCTTGTCTAGAGATTTGGGCATGTGTGGTGTTTTATGATTGTCCAATCAAAGTCCAATAAATAAATAAATATATATATTTATATATATACCTATATATGGTATATCATGTCATTTAGCTATTCTTTGCCCACATGCTGATGAAAGTGTTTAAAAATTCTATAATATTGTCAGATTGTTGGTGGCATCTAAGACAAAGAAAATGTAACAACAACTTTTTCTATTGAGGAACTGGGGGGAAAGGTTCTATTATTGGGGCTTGCCATGTAGCCCTAGTCATAAAGAACCTAGCTGCCAATGCAGGAGAGGTAGAAGGCATGGGTTCATTCCCTGGGTTGAGAAGATCCCTTGGAGGGGGGCATGGCAACCCACTCCAGAGTCCTTGCCTGTAGAATCACACAGACAGAGAGGAGCCTGCTAGGCTACAGTTCATAGGGTCTCAAAGAGTTGGACATGACTGAAGTGACTTGGCATGTACATTCTATAACTATGAATTAAGATGAATGAAAAACTACTTAGCAAAATCCCCCAATACTAGTTCCACCATTCCCATATAGATTGACAATTCCCTGGTGGGTGTTTACAGTCATCCATTTCATCATTTGCAACTATAAGGACTGTCACATTGATGTAAGGAGCAAAGCAGTTTGAAAGAGCACTGGGGATAGGATCCACCCAACTAAAGACTGTGGGGAGTGCACGGGGACAATGCAATACAAACCTGTAATAACACGGAAAATGCACATGCAGAGTGCACCGAGTTTTGGTTTTTAATTCCTTTGACTCTTATTTGTGCAATCCCAGGCCAGACTTACTCTTTGCATGCATGCTAAGTCACTTCTGTTGCGTCTGATCTTTGTGACCCTAAGGACCATAGCCCACAAAGCTCCCTTGTCCATGGGATTCTCCAGGCAATACTAGAGTGGGTTGCCATGCCCTCCTCCAGGGGATCTTCCTGACCCAGTGATTGAACCGCTGTCTCTTATATCTCCTGCATTGGCAGGTAGGTTTTTTACCACTAGTGCCACATGGGAGGCCCAGGCATTCTTTACTCATCATTATATTCTCATCTTTTAGCACTGTTTTTTTTTTTTTTTCAAGTTAGTTCTTCTCTGAATCTCACCTGCTTCAATTGTATAATGATATGAGTGAAAAAGTTGGCTTAAGCTCAACATTCAGAAAATGAAGATCATGGCATCTGGTCTCATCACTTCATGGGAAATAGATGGGGAAACAGTAGAAACAGTGTCAGACTTTATTTAGGGGGGCTCCAAAATCACTGCAGATGGTGACTGCAGCCATGAAATTAAAAGACGCTTACTCCTTGGAAGAAAAGTTATGACCAACCTAGATAGCATATTCAAAAGCAGACATTACTTTGCCAACAAAAGTCCATCTAGTCAAGGCTGTGGTTTTTCCAGTGGTCATGTATGGATGTGAGAGTTGGACTGTGAAAAAAGCTGAGTGCCAGAGAATTGATGCTTTTGAACTGTGGTGTTGGAGAAGACTTGAGAGTCCCTTGGACTGCAAGGAGATCCAACAAGTCCATTCTGAAGGAGATCAGCCCTGGGATTTCTTTGGAAGGAATGATGCTGAAGCTGAAACTTCAGTCCTTTGGCCACCTCATGCGAAGAGTTGACTCATTGGAAAAGATTCTGATGCTGGGAGAGATTGGGAGCAGGAGGAAAAGGGGACGACAGAGGATGAGATGGCTGGATGGCACCACCGACTCAATGGACATGAGTTTGAGTGAACTCCAGGAGATGGTGATGGACAGGTAGGCCTGGTGTGCTGCAGTTCATGGGGTCGCCAAGAGTTGGACACGACTGAGTGACTGAACTGAACTGAACTGATACTTTGATTGGATGATTTCTAGATTATTTCTAAGCCTAAGAATTTGTGCAAATAAGATTTACACTTTTATGTGTTCTCCCCTGTTGTTTTGGTTGGACTTCACAGACACAGTTTGGATAGATTAAAAGTATGAAAATGAAAGTTGCTCATTGGTGTCCGACTTCTTGCGACTCCATGGACTATACAGTCCATGAAGTTCTCTAGGCCAGAAAACTGAAGTAGGTAGCCTTTCCTGTCTCCAGAGGATCTTTCCAACCCAGGGATCATACCCAGGTCTCCCACATTGGAGGTGGATTCTTTACCAGCTGACCACCAGGGAAGCCCTGGATTATGAATGAGTAATCATGTAGGAATTATAGCATCTCATTATGTGATAATGAAAAAACGTTCCCTCTGGACAATTATAGACATTTATGTTGGACTGAACCTAAATAGGGTTTTATCTCTATCTATTTGTCCATCACACACACACACATATATATATATATATATATATATATATATATATATACACATACATATAAATGATCTTTAAACTATTACATTAAAGATATAATCTTGAAATTTACAGAAAAAAGAGAAATTTGTTGCAATTATATTAATTCTCAATATATGTAAAATTCACTATATTATTTGTTTGCTCATCACTGAATTATTATTGTTGAAGCTGAAACTCCAATACTTTGGCCACCTGATGCAAAGGACTGACTAATTTGAAAAGACCATGATACTGGGAAAGATTGAAGGTGAGAGGAGGAGATGACAGAGGATGAGATGGTTGGATGGCATCACCGACTCAGTGGACATGAATTTGGGTAAACTCCAGGAGTTGATAATGGACAAGAAGGCCTGGCATGCTGCAGTCCATGGGGTTGCAAAGAGTCAGACATAGCTGAGCGACTGAACTGAACTGAATTGAACTGAATTATAGTTACCTTGTCCAAAATAGCAAACTATACTATAATATCTGGGGATATAATTCAGACTTTTAACTCAGTGTCTCATACATTTATGTGATCTCTAATATAGTTTCATGACTTTAACTGTATGTACATAGTAACAATTCTTAAATTAATGAAAATATTAATATGTCTGTTACATACTCTTCTCTGGCTTATATGCCCAAATATTTGAATAATATGTCCTCTTGGATGTCCCAGAGGTTCCAAACATTAGAGCCCCAAATCTTGATTCACTCCCAAATTTGTTCTATTTCAGTATTTTTCATGTAATAGCATCATATTTTTTCTCAGCTCAAAATCATTGGTGTTTGTTTCCTTCTTTCTGTTCATATATAAATGACCAGAAATCTCTTTTCTCAAAGTCTCACAGCATTTGACTGAATTCCAATAACTCTGCAACTGTTATGCTGGATTAAGACACTACCTCACATGGGTACCATGAGTAGTCTTCATCCTGGTTTTCCTTATTACTCTATTGCCCATCTTGAGTACCAAGGTTTTCACAGAGCAGCCAAAGTAACTTATTCAGATTGTGAATACCCTGAACCAAGTTTGCCAAAGATTTCCTTACAGTTAGAGTGAATTTGTAATGTCTTACCATAACCTGCCTACACAATCACATGGGATATGAGGTCTTCTTCTTCAACGACCTTGTCTCCCACCACTCACCTTCATTCATGACACCCAGTATGGATGTATTATCACTATAACCACCATTGTCCAAACATGCAACGTATTGCTTGTAAATCACCTCGTGGCTGGCTATTCCTAATTGCAAATTTTCTTAAGTCTTTCTCTTAACTATGTGTACTCAGTTGTGTCTGACTCTCTGTGACCCCCTGGACTGAAGCCCACTAGGCTCCTCTGTCCATGTAGTTTTCCAGGCCAGAATATTGGAGTGTTTTGCCATTTCCTCCTCCAGGGGATCTTCCCGACCCAGGGATTGTACCGACATCTCCTGTATTACAGGTGGATTCCTTATAGCTGAGTCACCTGACAAACCCCTTACTATATCCAGCTTTATTTATGTCTCAGTATTTTTTATTAATTAATTTTTATTAAAATTAGATTAATTTTGTGTTTGCTTACTTGGGTTTTTAAATTATTCTACCTGATAATGTAAGCTCACTGAGGTCAGTGACTCTCTTTGTCTGAATTTTAGCACCTTAACTCCAGCACCCAGAGTAGTGTCTCCTGGAAAACAAACACTGAATGAATATTAATTTTAATGAATGTGTAAAAACCCTTCATTTATTTCTGTATATTTCCCTGCCATTATTATTTTCCCTCTTTTAGATAACTGTTCTTATTTTCTTGAATTTTAATTTCTGGTTTTCTTTTTCCTAAATTACTATTTGTTAAATCAAACTTCTGTTATTTTAATATAGTGATTCTACAAATACTATCACTTATATACTTTTTATAAACAAATTTGATTTTTGTCTCATCAAGCAAAAAGTTTTAAGAATACAACTATTAAAATTTAATACTTAGGTAATAATTATCTTCCAAGATCACTTTGTGCTTGGAGTAGAATACTTCAAACACCTAATAAAACTTGGTTTTCTTATGTTGCAAAAATTATCCTTCTTTTTCACAAGAATTTTATTATATACAATCAAATCAGAGAAAGTAAAGGCAAAACTGGGATTTTTCTTCAGTTGGATACACAGATCTTATCATAGCAGTAGAAAGATGTAACATCCTTCTGTATGCTTATACTAAAAGATTTCCCACTAACTTACCTTTTTTAGGCATAATAAAAATACACTAAAACAGTTAATAATATTTTCTAAAAAGTAAAAATTGCCATTCATTGTATTTAAAAACAGCAGCATATCTTTATATTAGTTTTGTTTCACTTTCATTGAAGTCCCCCAAAAAGGAAGAATGTGAAGAAATACTAGTTGTAGCATTATTCTTCCTCTGTCTCCTGAATCCTAACACTAAACATTGGGGATTAAGTAGTTTAGACAAATATTGTCATCAAATATGCACATATATCAGGGTAAAGTTTTATTTGGATCTAAAAGACTAAAGTCAGTTTCTAATCTACCTGCTTTTGTGTGAGTTTATGCAGATTTACTTACCTTTTCATTGGTTAAATTGTAACAAGACACCTTGTCAAGTTCTAGAGAGGATCATGAATATAGTGACCATTTACCCCCTGACTATACCAAGAATATGCTAAGGACTCACTTGCTGTTGGCATTGTGTGTATATAACCAACAGATATATACTGTTGGTTGCATAAAGGCCTCATTAGATTCTTTATTCTGCATAGATCCTATAGCTAGGATTTCCTGTCCTTGTTTATTACTTGGTTCTATACCAAAATTCATGGAGAATATCACTTCTATTAACATTTTTTAAATATATGTAGCATAAGCCATTAAAAAGTAAACTTGAATGATTGTCATATTAAAACTAAAAAAAATTCATAAAATATAATACATTGATGACATTGGCTCAGTAAAAATTTCAGTTATTGTTAATTTTACGTTTAACTTCAATTTTGTACCTCCTGTATATTTCACATGTTATTTAACAGGTTTGTTAGACTTTTTTTTTTTTTTTTTTTTTTCCTGTTTTGGCTACCCTTTTGATTTGGGAGAAATCTCAAGAAAAGTGGAAGCCAATCAAGCCATCTGCTATGGAAGCTGAAGACACGTGGATAATCCCTTCCCTTTCCCTTTGGCAGCCAGTAATCTAAACTCACCAGTCACATTGCCCCTCTGTCCCACAAGTAAAGACTGCATCTTGAGTAAATGAAGCAAAAACAGGATGACATTTACATTATTTTTGATAGCAGAATCAACAGAATGGAGAGTCTAATGGACTAACACAAAGGGAAATGGAACCCAGCAGGAAGGTGGCAAGTGTCCAGACCATAGTTATCCAGTGGAAGAGGTGGTGAGGAATAATTGGACAGCAACAATATTCTGAGGTGGTTGATCTTGGCAGGTTTTTTTTTTTTTTTCTTTAATATTTATTGAACTTGGTTTTTAGCAGACTTTTCCATACCCTGGAAAATACCTTAATGCTGGGAAAGATTGAGGGCATAAGGAGAAGGGGATGACAGAGGACGAGATGTTTGGGTGGCATCACCAACTCAATGGACATGAATTTGAGCAAATTCCAGAAGATAGTGAAGGACAAGGAAGCCTGGCATGGAGCAGTCCATGTGGTTTCAAAAAGTCGGGCACGACTTAGCAACTGAACCAAACAACATAGGATTCACTTTGCAGATGACATCTTGGAGAAGAACAGACAAAAAAAAAATACTCTCCGGCTGCTTTGGTTGGGGACATGCATGACAGATAATGGAGATATACCCCAAGAACATGAGTGGACCTACTACCAAGTTGGAGACTGAATGCTCAAGGCAAAGTTAAAATCATGGTGCAACACTTTGTACTCTGATTCTCCAGCCACTAAGAAAAAGGAATCATTCTCACTGATTTTAAAAGGAATGTTTGTGATGTTTGTTTGTGCAGCTCTAATCCATTTAAGGAGTTGAATTGTTCCCAGGGTAATGAAAATGAATTTAAATATATCAGGCTACAATACAAAGAACTTTATCACCAACTGCCTCTTATGACCTATTGGATCCAATTCTCAAATCATATGTGGCAAAGAGCTGTGTTGTGTAAGTGTGAAGTCTGCAGTAAATTTCAATAGACTAACAGAATAGTCATAGTTCAGGTGCCTATGTTCAGGCAGAAAAGCTATACTGTTTTTTATTTTTAAAAAAGACAAAAAAAAAAAAAAAAGGATCTGTTCTTTTCAGAAACTGCTTCTGGCTTGTTTTTGGACTCCGATAGATAATAAGTGACTGAATATCAGAAAAAAATTCATGTGAAATTAGTTACTTGTCAAGAATTGGGTTTTAACTGATATGCCAAACTCTGTATTAAGTTATATCCAACAGAACGTCATTACACTGGTGTTGTCAGCCACCTGTGTCTCCTATTATCTCGATGCTTCTTTGGGATACTGAAGACAAAGTGGACAATTTGTCAGGGGTAAAGGTGCCAGAGGTGTCATCTCATCCAGACTTCTTTGAACACTTCCTAAGTTACTGATCAGTGTACAGTATACCAGGAAAGCAAACTATGCCACATATTTTTAAGCAGGCATGGGGTTAAAAACAGGTGTTGTGAGTCAAAGTACTCACTTGACTTCTATGGGTGGCTGAGAAGAAACTTGAGTGGTAAAACTGTTTATTAGGTATGTGAAATGTATATTATTTACTAATATTATTGGCATACATTCTGTTTCTTTCATCTTTTATGCATTCTTCTATTTGTATTTCAGTAAATGTTTTTCAATACATACAGAATATATTTCAGGATCTAAGCTGAATGGTATAAATACAGAAATGAGACTAATAGACACAGATTCTGATTTAATGGAATTTTACTCTATGTCTTTTTATTACTTGTATAAAGAGTAATAGTGGCAGTTGTTATTGTTGTGCATTATGAGTAGGTTTGAGGAAGCTGCTGGTATTTCAGTTCCAGACATGCTGAAAATGAAGAACTATTGAGACATCAAAATGTGGAGTCCTGAGGGTGTTAACGTGGAGCTCAGCAGTTAAGCTTAGGCTGAAAACACAGATTTGAGGATAATGATTTTTACTGCATTGTTGATGACCTGATTTGGGTTCAGAGCAACCAGGGAAAGTATAGAACTTTCTTCTCTCACCAAATAAAAACAGTGGGAAGACTGAGTTTTCAAAACAATGATATAGCATGGGAAGGAATTGTAGAAGAGTCAGGATAAGACTCCTATTGTCTACTTCATATTCCATATTTCAAAAATCATATTAGAATTCTAATCTCACAGAAAGCACTTCTAGTCCAACATACCAACAATTTGACTTGCTCTGTTTTAGAATTACTAGCCCTGGTGGGGTACAGCATAACATAGTGGTGAGAACATGGGTTCTGATACTAGATTCCTGGTGAGATCTATGATTTCGAGCTAGGTACTTTCTTTGCTAGGCCAGCTTCTATCACTGGGAATGCTAGAATACCTATTTATTAGGCTCATTGTAACAGTTATATAATATACAAAATGTGCTAAAGATAGTTCTGATTCAGAGTACATTCTAAGTATATGTCAGTCATTAATTTTGCACTATTACCTACAGGCATTAGCTATAAATATCTATCTTTATATTCACTTTCTCTAGTACAGTGACTTATTTATGGAACTTGTTCAATAGATCTTTAGGGAGTCAGGTGATTTATAATTTCAAAAGGTTTCTTTCACCATGTCTTCTAAGACTCACAGAATTAACATTTGGAAGAAGTCATCATATAAAGAGCTGAAGTACCTGGACAGTGGATGTTTAGTATATCACTATGAAGCCAAAATGAAGAGGAACACTATATCCCAAGACACTGCCTCTAACTCTGGACTTGATTTCCATATCAAACAACCACAAACTTTTGTTGAATCCCCAGCTGCTGACTGACCACAGGCAGAACTTCCTGAGAATATCTTACCTTTATTCCTGCTAAGTACCATACTGTGCTTTGAGCTTGTAGTTTCTTCAATCTGACCAACAGAATTTATGTGTTACATTTCACCTTGTCAAATTCAGCTTGTTCATTATAGCTGTGAAGATTGTGGGGTATGAGGATTCTGTCAAAATACCTTTTATATAAAATAATCTCATAAGAATGAACTGTGTTTAAGAGATTTACTTTCTTGCTTGACATATATTAACAGCTCTGAAGTTGTAGCTCCTTTGAATTGTAGTTCATATTCCAAAAATGTATGGCAATAGAACTGCTATTGATAAGAGATTTTACACCAAATAATCTCTTTAAAAAGAAGCCAGTATTCTCCATGTATGTTTTTACCTCAGTACTGTGTTAAGTAATCTCTATTTACTCTTTCAGATCCTCTCTCTACCCTTGTTCATTCTGATCAATGTCCAGCATCCTGTAGACTGACTCTTATAGAGTGTATCACCCAATGTCTGTCTAGCTTTAAGTTAGATTGGGCCACTAGGAGGGGATTGGAAGATGATAGAAAGAGGGGGAAAAAGAGAGAGAGAAGGTTTTCCATGCTTTCTCCTATCAGGCCATTACAGTCATAGTAACTGTGCTTCTTCATGCAGGTCCTTGCAGATTCTGGTAACCTCTTTCATCCCTTGCTCCTTCAGATTTGGTTGTATTAATGGCTTCCTGTTAAGCACTATCCACAGGAAGTGATACCCTTGCTGGTACATAATTCTATAAATGGTCCCTTTAAAAGCCATCTTAAGTTACCATGTTAGGTTTGCTGCCTTTTTTTTTTTTCCCTGCCAAAAATTATACTGCTGTATACAATGTATATCTGTATAAAGATAATTTTATTGATACTTTGGTATCTTATATTTAAGATATATTATTAGTCCTGTGAAAACGCTTTTATATATTTATACATACAAATGTTATGTGGGTGATAAGGAAAATGAACTATTACTATAATGCAAATGATATTTTACATAACAGCACAATTTGAGACAGTTTAATAGAGATGTTTGTTATTTGCAGTATGTACAAGATCTCATATGAAGTTGTTACATACTTTTGATTATCAAGTTTTTTTTTTTTTTCAATCTCTACACTCAGGATTTTAGAGTCTATGCTAAAGAAACTTCTGACAAAATATAGTCTGTATAGATGGAGTAATTTAAGAAAAGTGAATTAATATTTTCACAGATCTCAAGGGAAACAAAAAATATAAATGGATGAATATAATAAAAAGTTTAATCTGCAGCAAGAAAAAAGCTAATTGAGTTGATGCAGAATCACATGCATTTCACAGCTGCATCATTAACAAGGGAATAAGGTCAGTCAGTTAACTAGCCTACATTAGTCATTCAAATTTATATAACTTAAACCTTCACCCAAGCTTCCAAATGATATAGGATTCAGGTCTCTGCAACAAATGCTAATTTATTTCTATTCTAAGATTCACTTGAGGTTTTATACACTTACAAATTTAGTAGAAATGCAGAAAATGAAATTCATAGAACTTGCTTTATTAACCAAAGTGTGGTACTTTCTATTTATTGGGAACTTAAATTACCTTTTCAATTTCATAGATATTTTTTCTTCTCAATTTTGCCACTAATTAGTTGCATACTTTTCAAGAATATGAAGTAATTATTTGGCATAATAGATTGTAAAAGTATGCATTATTAACATAAATATATTTATCTTTTTTCAATATTACTCTTTCATTAAAATGTGAGAGACTGGGGAGAGGCAGAAGCAAGAGAAAGAGGAGAGAGAGAGAAAGAATGTGAGGAATATGTTATCAAGTTTAAACTCCAAAAGAGACTAAGATTAATTGGTGTTGGTGATGGTTCAGTTGCTAAGCCGTGTCTGCCTCTTGTGATTCCATGGACTGTAGCCCACCAGGCTCCTCTGCCCATGGGATTTCCCAGCAAAGATTACCGGAGTGGGTTGCCATTTCCTTCTCTACAGATTGATTAAATCATTATAAAAATCAGTACCATTACACGTAAACTGTGAATCCTTTCTAGTATCCCCATGTCTACTTTTCAAATGGGATTTTCTAAAAAATTTGAAAAGTTGGGTGATATATAATTTTCATCTCTAATATTTTTTCTTTAAAGTTTAGGCATAGACACATAATTTTTAGTTGCTATTTTTGAAATATATGGGAATAACCTTATTAGTACAACTTGAAATAAGGGAGGTAATTGGAAAAACAACATAGCATACCTGAAAACATTTGTCTTGCACTTAGAATTTGAGAATTTGAGACAACTGTACTAGAAAAAGATGCCTAATTTTCCTGTATCAAGGATATATGGTGACCCTCCAGCAAAGGCATCCAAAATTTAAAATTAAGTTTAAATATATGCAGAATGGATGTGAAATGACATATTTTGCTTTGTAAAGATATTTGAACTTAACAAAATTGAGACACCTCATTTACTACTGTAAATCATATAAAGATTGACTAGAGTGTTTTGATAATTATTATTTTTCATAAAATAGTTAAAATGTAAATCTTATAGGATACATGATGTTGTTATGAAAGAGAATTATGATTTTCTACTGGACGTTTCTAGTGAAATATTTATTAAAGTCATCTAATTTTAAATGCTGTAATAAAACAAAACAAAAAACCTGCAATAAATAATAGATCAAAAATGTTCTCATAGCAACAAAATCGGGAACATTTATTTGCTTTCTCCTTAGAAGGAAAGCTATGACAATCCTAGCCAGTGTATTAAAACACAGAGACATCTCTTTGCTGACAAAAGTCCATGTAGTCAAAGTTATGGCTTTCCTGGTAGTCACGTACAGATGTGAGAGTTGGACCATAAAGAAGGCTGAGTGCCAAAGAATTGATTCTTCTGAATTGTGTTGTCGAAGACTTGAGAATCCCTTGAAATGCAAGGAGAACAAAGCAGTCAATCCTAAATCCACTCTGAATATTCAATAGAAGAACTGACACTGAAGCTGAAGTTCCAATACTTCGACCACATGATGCAAAGGGCTGACTCAGTGGAAAAGACCCTGATATTGGAAAAGATTGAAGGCGAAAGAAAAAGGGGGTGGCAGAGGATGACATGGTTAGATAGCATCACCAACTCCATGGACATTAATTTGAGCAAACTCCAAGAGACAGTGCAGGAGAGAGGAGCCTGGCATGTGGCAGTCATGCAAAGAGTTGGACACAACTTAGCACCTGAACAACAAAAAGAAGTTTGCATAAGAACTGATTATGAAAGTTTATTATGAAAATCATATTATTACCTTAAACATAGATCAAGAAACAATATAGTTTATTTTTGAGACTCCTGATATATAATTACAATTGCTGAAGTCGGTACATATTTTATAATTTTGTAAGTGTGGGGCATTTTGGCATGGGAAAGCTCAATTCCTAGAAAATTACTTTGGTGTTTAAAAGAACTATTAGTTGTATTGTTTTTAATTTTTTTTTAAGTTTACAAATGGTTTTAAAATAGAAAAAGTCCTAGCAATTAACTTTCTTACACTCCAGAAACAAGCAATCCAGGAGTTAATTTATTCTAAATGGCATGCTGAGCTTGTTCAGTGGAAATTACTACTGATACAATTTGCCATTTGTGATTATTTTATTAACATGGCAGAGTGGGGGAAGGCAGTGGCAAGCATTAAAAAGAATTAAACAGCACAGGTTTCTGCATTTATTCCTCATTTTAAAAGAGCTAACATTTTCAAATACTTCAGTACTGCACCAGTTTGAGAAAGAAACAGAGAGAATACCACAGAGGGTTTCCCATTTTGACCAGTGGAAGACTGCCTCAGAGCAATACTCCATGCCAAGAATATCACATCAACAAAAATATATTGTGAAAATGTATGTTGGTTCTTTTAAATATTTAGTGATCATAGCAATTCTTCATTTCACCTTCCCCCTTATCTGTTGTTTCACTTTTTCCAGAGTTCTGAAGAATGGAGCTTTCTTCTTGTACAGCCTTTCTCTACAGATATTTTCCATTGTGACTTCATTCTTCTTCCTGATTAACTCTTTCATCATCTTTCATCCTGATAAATATTTAAGTCTCATCCGCCACATCCTCTCATCTTGTTTTCTGGTCCTTGTAATTCTTTTCATTTACTACTTTAGCTAATTACCAGGGGCTTAGAATGAATAATCATATGTGGTCAGTCTTCCTTTTCTAACTCAAAGGCATACATGTAAAATTTTTAAGTTAAATGCTAGTTAGATAAAACAATTAATTTAAATAATTGTAAAGTATATTAATGATAACATTATTTGCTATTTGCTACTCAAAAAATACTCTTCAATTTTCCCAAAACTTTCAACATAAGTACATGTGTTTAGTGAACTGGAAATAACATAATTATCTATTTTTTTTCTTCTTTACAATTCCTCCCAAGTGTTATCAAATTGTGATAACTGAGAAGACTCTTGAGAGTCCTTTGGACAGCAAGGACATCAAACCAGTCAATCCTTAAGGAAATCAACCCTGAATATTCATTGGAAGGGCTGATGCTGAAGCTGAAACTCCAATACTTTGGCCACCTGATGTGAGGCACTGACTCATTGGAAAAGTACTAGGAAAGATTGAAGGCAGGAGGAGAAGAGGAAGGCAGAGGATGAAATTGTTGGATGGCATTACTGACTCAGAGATGAACTTGAGCAAACTCCAGGAGATAGCGAAGGACAGGGAATCCTGGAGTGCTGTAGTCCACAGGGTCACAAAATGTCGGACAAGACTTAAAGACTGAACAATAACAACTTAATCATAAAGTTAAGATGGTAGTCAGTAAGATGATATTAAAATAAGCTATTTCTTTTGAAAGAAAAAATATATTTTACTTTACAAAAGCAATCCTCCAGAAAAATTAAGAAACCTGATACCCAGCATTTTGCCACCTAGATAGCACTAGAATGCATTTCAGACTTAAATCTACTAAGATAAATGGCTTCCTTAAGTAAATTATCTGGCCATACTTTTCCAAAGATTTGATACCAAAACCAAACACATTTCTTATGATTTTAACATAAATTTAAAAAAGGAAAACCTTAGCTTTTTCTAATATTTATTTTCTAAACCAGTTTTTACTCTTATGTAATGATAAAAAATTGATAGTTCAAAGTAAATTTACCTTTATGTTAGATTTAGCTTTTAAACTACAATGAGAACAATTAAGTCATTTATTTACTACAATATTTGACATTTGTTAGGCAAGCAAAAGCTATACAAATGAGAGTTACTAGCAGATTATGTCGGAGAAGGCAATGGCACCCCACTCCAGTACTCTTGCCTGGAAAATCCCATGGACAGAGGAGCCTGGTAGGCTACAGTCCATGGGGTCGCTGAGAGTTGGACATGACTCAGTGACTTCACTTTCACTTTTCACTTTCATGCATTGGAGAAGGAAATGGCAACCCACTCCAGTGTTCTTGCCTGGAGAATCCTAGGGATGGCGGAGCCTCATGGGCTGCCGTCTATAGGGTTGCACAGAGTCGGACACGACTGAAGCGACTTAGCAGCAGCAGCAGCAGATTATGTATCTATCAGATAAGTCCTAAAGGTCAATTCTTTTATCCTCAAGAGTTCAGAACTGCAGTCTTTTTTTTATGCCGAAATTACAAGTGAAGAAAGAAGATAGCTATTAGTCTGAAGTAAATAAAAAAATAAGTTAAAATATATGGACTTTGAAAACCTTCACTGCCTTGAAGAATTTTATCCTTTGACTGAGACCTTTGCCCCAGTCCACCCTAGTTGGTTCTCTTTCTTTCTAATCAAGCCATCCTATTATAAAGCTCAAAGTACTTTTATGTCCCTTATTTAGTATTGTCTTAACAAGATTTTTCCATTCGTTACCTTAGGATCTATTGGTAAGTATATGGTACTAATTTGGTAACAAGAGTAATTTATTAATACAATTTCCAAACTATCTAAGATTTTAACCTTCAAAGTACTTTGAATAAGCTTGTGCTTTATATGTTTTTATTTTTATTTATTTAATTTATTTTTTTTAATATTGATAATTAATTGACTGTATGGTGAGATGAAGTTAAACCATTCACTCAAACTATGTTCAGATGTGGAAGAACATGCCAAGATAATAAGAGGGGAAAAGCACTAAATTAATACTTTATTTCTAACCCTAGCCCTTTAGATAGAGAAGACAACGGCAAACCACTCCAGTACTCTTGCCTGGAAAATCCCAGGGACAGAGGAGCCTGGTAGGCTACAGTCCATGGTGTCACTGAGAGTCGGACACGACTGAGCAACTTCCCTTTCACTTTTCACTTTCATGCATTGGAGAAGGAAATGGCAACCCACTCCAGTGTTCTTGCCTGGAGAATCCCAGGGACGGGGGAGCCTGGTGGGCTGCCATGTATGGGGTCACACACACAGAGTTGGACACGACTGAAGTGACTTAGCAGCAGCAGCAGCCCTTTAGAAGAGAGGTTAGTGGCGTGAGTTCTGTTTTCAAAGGATATACTTCTTAATACTATATATAACTTACTTGGGTTAGGGAGAAAAAGAAAGAACAAACAAACCAAAAAGAAAAAACTATTTAGATTAACAGTGGTCAAGTGAAAATAAGAAAACCCTTCAAATGTCATTTGAGTTTATGATCACTTTTCTACTTCTATTTTCAAGAAGTAATATATAATTGTAAAAATTATACTAAAGTTTGAAAAGGCCAAAGGTGCACAACAAAGAGGTAGTAATCATAGCTTCCATTTTGAGCCCTTATAAACCACATTTAATAAATATTGATGGAGTTTTACATGAATACATACATAAAAATGATCTTCATATTCATCAAAAGATAACTGTGTTCTAAATTAATTAAGGTATGCAAGATAAAAGCACAGTCTTTTGTTATAATGTAATGATTGATAGCAATTTATTTTATTCCTTAAAAGGACTTGTGTATATGTATATGGGTGCTGTGTGGTAAGTCGCTTCAATTGTATCTGACTCTTTGCAACCCTATGGACTGTAGCCAACCAGGCTCCACTGTCCATGGGATTCTCCAGGCAAGAACACTAGAGTGGATTGCCATACTCTCCTCCAGGGGATCTTCTCAACCCAGGGATCTAAACTGTGTCTCCTGTAGCTCCTGCATATATACAATATATTATATATATAATTATATATATATATGAAGTGGCCTGAACAAAATTTTTCTCTTTCTCCTCCAGAACATTACACAAAAGCAGCAGGTAAAAGAAAAAGAAAGAAAGAAGAAACAAATTAAAAACAACAACAACCTAGGTTTAAACCTGTATTCCATAAGAGAGTCATCTTCTAAATCAATTAAGATTTGTAAAAAAAAAAAAAACAAAACAATGCAAGGATAAATAGTCTTTAGGAAAAATAATCATGTATATATGGTTTTTAGATGCTCTAACTAGAAAATAAACCCACATACACACAGATCTATGCAAATATCTGACAATAGCCTATAAGCTTTTTATATAACAGGGTATTTAACACTTACATCCTGCCTATGAGGCAGGTGGTATCTTGCAGATAAGGAAATTGAAGCATGAAGACAGGTAGGAACTGGATTAGAGCCACACAGTTCAATAGTAAGTGGGAAAACCAGGAACCAAAGCCAGGCATCTATGGCTGCACTTGTAACCACTGAACAGATGTCTTTTCTAACGCTGATATTGAAACTCATCCAAATACTAAATCTTAAAATTTGTAGTAGCAAAAATTGACAAAAGCATAAGAAATTGGTTCAATTAATCATGCAACATCTATTTAAAATTAGGTAGATCTACACGTGCTGATGAGGACTGTCCTCCAAGGGAAGTAGCTAAATAGAAAAGCAAGCTTCACAACAAGGTTGATAGCATTTTGTGTGAAAAATATGCATCTACATATATTTTTACTTGCAGAGATCTTCAGAACTGCTTAAAAGGAAATCATACCCAGTCTGCCTCTGAAGAGGAGAACAACGTATCTAGATTAAGAAATTATAACTTTCATTGAAATCTTTTTTGCAATTTTTGAAATTTTTAAATGTCCAAGAATTATTTAAGAAAGTAACAGACTTTATTTATTTTTTATTTTTTTAAATATAAATTTATTTATTTTAATTGGAGGTTAATTACTTTACAATATTCTATTGGTTTTGCCATACATCAACATGAATCTGCCACAGGTATATACGTGTTCCCCATCCTGAACCCCCCTCCCTCCTCCCTCCCTGTACCATCCCTCTGGCATTGAAACATGTATAATATATACGAAATGAATTGCCAGTCCAGGTTCGATGCATGATACTGGATGCTTGGGGCTGGTGCACTCAGACTTTATTTTTAAAGCAATTAATGTACAGGAAAATGGATTTTCATAATAGAGAGCAAATAGGCATCATTCTCACAGAGGAAAGCCCAAGTACAGATGATGAATTCTACCAAACATTTTAATAAGTAGCAACACCAATGCACACAAATGCTTTAAAAAATAAGGAAATAAGTCATTCTATGAGGCCATTATTACCAAGATATCCAAGCAAACACACAGTCTTGTAAATAAACTAAAATAACTGACACTGTACACTTTAAAAGGGTGAAATTTATGACATATGCTTTATGTCTCAATTGCAAAATAAAATTTATTAAAGGCAATCATAATGTGGGAGATAAAGAAAAAATATTTATGCTTAAATACAGATTTTAAATGACATTTACAAAACAAAGCCAAGTAATTAGAGAACCAGAACAAATATTGATAAATAAGATAAATATTTTAACTAAAAATCAGTGAGGCATTTTGATAAATATTTAATATTTATAAATAGGCACATAGAGAAATAATAGAAAATTACATCCATAGAAATTAATGTTTGCTTAACCAGTGACAGTGGATGGTTATGACTAGGGACAGAAAGAAATATAATCTGAAAATTTGTAATAGAGGAAAAATTCAGGTCTAGATAACTTTACTGATATATTCTGGATATATTTCAAGAAAAATTAATACCATCTCATTACAAACTTTTCCAAAATTCAGTAGGGGATAAACATTTCCCAATTCATTCTATGTGGACAGCATTACCCAGATATCAAAATCAGCCAAAGGCAGACAAAAGAAAATTAGAGCTTAGCATCCTTATGAATATAGATGTAAAAATTCTCAACAAACTAGCTAACTGAATTCAGTCATGTATAAAGAAGTTTGTATAGCATGATAGGGTAGGATTTATTCCTTGAATGCAAGACTAGTTCAACAGTTGAAAAATCAATGGAATTCACCATATCAATAAACTAAAGAAAAAAAAAATATACAATTGCATCAATGATCTCAAAAACAAATCATCTGACAAAGCTCAACACCTACTGAAAACAAAACAAAACAAAACAAAACTCACCAAGTTAAGAACAGAGAGGAATTAACTTAAATTAGTAAAGAACATCTATAAAAAATTACACTAACCTCACACTTAATAGGGAAAGAGTGAATGCTTGAGAACAAGTCAAGTACATCCACTTTCACTTTTCTTATTCAACAAAGTACTAGAAGTTTTTAGCTGCAGCAATGAGGCCTACAAGTGAATAAAAACATTCAGTTTGAAGAGGAAAGCATTAAACTTATTTACAGATGACATGATGCCTAAAAGTAAGAACTCCAAATAATGAGTTCAGAAGAGAATTTTTTCAAGCTGCTCCCATATGTCTACCCATCCATGAGCATCTGTATCCAGATAATTTTCCCTATCTTCTATGATAAATGTGTGTCCTCCTACCTAAGGCTAATCTATTTCCTTATAGACTAGGTCTTATGTCTTCCATACTGATGAGGAGCAAGGAGCTTTGTATTTCACTACAACTTTTCTTTCTTCTTGATTTCTTTCTTCTGATTCATTTCTTTCTTTCTTCTCATTAATTTGCAACAGCATAAAATGATAACATTTTGCCTTATCTTAAAAATAAACTCTCCTGTCACCACCACCAACCCCATCTATTTCGTTCCTTTAACATTCAAACTCCTCCAGATTTTATGTGTGTTCACTGTCTCCAGTTCCTCTCCTCTTGTTTTCTTTGGGCTTCCCTGGTAGCTCAGCTGGTAAAGAATCCACTTGCAATGCAGGAGATCCTGATTCAATTCCTGGGTTGTGAAGATCCCCTGGAGAAGGGATAGGCTACCCACTCAGGTATTCTTGGGGTTCTCTCGTGGCTCAGCTGGTAAAGAATCTTCAATGTGGGAGATTTGAGTTGGATACCTGGGTTGGGAAGATCCCCTGGAGAAGGGGATCTCCAGTATTCTTGCCTGGAGAATTCCATGGACAGAGGAGCCTGGCAGGCTACAGTCCATAAGGTCACAAAGAATTGGACATGACTGAGTGATTAGAATTCTCCTAGTTACTCTCTTTTGCCTCTAACATGCTAACAAATCTAATGATCCTCAATACCCAAACTGTAAAATTCAGCAACTTATAGGCCTCAGCTTATTTGGCTAGCCAGATGCATGTCTCAAAACTAATTCCATTGATCTCGAAGAATTTTCTTATTTGGCTTCTTGGATATTACAGACTCCTGATATTATTGCTGGCTAATAGTCTCTCTCCTTTGCTGATTCGCCCTCACTTTTTCAGTTACTTAATCCTATAGTCCTCAAATTTCAGATACTGATTTTTTTTTCCTATCTACATTTATTACTTAACAGTTTTACTTTGGTCTCCTAGTATTAATGCTATCTTTAGAGTAGACAGTGTCTTTATGGCTTCCCAGGTGGTATTAGTGGTAAAAAAAAAACCTGCCTGCCAATACAGGAGATGAAAGAGAAGCAGGTTTGATCCTTGGGTCGGGAAGATAGCCTGGAGGAGGAAATGGCAGCTCACTGCACTATTCTTGCCTGGAGAATGCATGGACAGAGAAGCCTGGTGGGCTAGAGTCCATAGGGTCTCAAAGAGTCAGACACAACTTCAGGGACATAGCATACTTAGCACTGGTTCCCTAAGAAAGAGAATCTGATGTTAGGATTCAAGAACAAGTAGTTTGGAACTTCCCAGGTAGCACTAGTGGTAAAGAATCTGCCTGCAATGAAGGAGATCTGGGTTCAATCTCTGAGTCAGGAAGATTCCCTGGAAGAGAGCATGGCAATCCATTTCATTATTCTTGCCTGGAGAATCCCATGGACAGTGGAGTCTTCTCTGTCCATAGGGTTGCAGAGTCAGACATGACTGAAGTGACTCATCATGCATGCATGCATGCAAGTAGTATATCTGGGGAAAAAAATCTTACACGACACTATTAGGCAAATAGGGAAGTTAGTCAGGAAATTGTGTGTGCTTAGTTGCTCAGTCGTGTCTCACTTTGTGATCCCATGGACTGTAACCCACCAGGCTCCTCTGTCCATGGGGATTCTCCAGCCAAGAATACTGGAGTGGCTTGCCATGCTCTCCTCCAGGGAATCTTCCCAACCCAGAGATGAAACCCAGATCTCCTGCATTGCAAGCAGATTCTTTACTATCTGAACCACCAGGGAAGTCCAGTCAGGAAACTAATGGAGGCAAATAAATGTTATTAAACAAGTTATCAGTAGAAATAAGAGCTTAAAATCACACTAAGGGATCATGAAAATCAGGGAAGAACGTATGTGTAGGTTGTCCCACCAAATGGGTGAGACACAAGAATATTTATCCACCTTGAACTGTCAATCGTTAGTGGAGGGCTCCTCCAAGATTATGTTATTTCCCTAGCAATTTTGACCAGTCAGATGTTCTCCTTCCAGCCACCAAAGAACCAAAGGCAGAAAATCATGGCTGCCTAGTCTGAAGTTAGGTGAATTTGCTTGCATGTTGTAAATGTAAGGCTAATGGCTGAGGCATCAGTAGCATTTACTACTCTCTCAATATTTTCACCAATCTAGTTACCGCCTCTAACTCTTGGCCCATATTCTGTATGCCCTCTTGACATCACTACTAAGGCATCACAAACACTGTGCTCATTAAAATGTGCATCCCACATTTATTTCTCCTGCAATTTCCCCATTTCATAAAATGGCCATTCCAACATTGTATTTGCTCAGGCCAACAAGATTGGAGATGTTCCGAGTCTTCCTATTCTCTTATTCTCCCCTCCCATAAAATCTGTCACCATGGTGTGGAGCCTGTTCTGTGTATACACATCTCTACTCAGTGCTCCAGTACTTGGGCCACCTCATGCAAAGAGCTGACTCTTTGGAAAAGAGTCTGATGCTGGGAGGGATTGGGGGCAGGAGGAGAAGGGGACAACAGAGGATGAGATGGCTGGGTGGCATCACCGACTTGATAGACATGAGTTTGAATGAACTCCAGGAGTTGGTGATGGACAGGGAGGCCTGGCGTGCTGCAGTTCATGGGGTCACGAAGAGTTGGACACGACTGAGTGATTGAACTGAACTGAACTCAGTGCTCACCCTTTCCTTGGTGACCACTCTCTCAGAGCTGGAATGTGGCAACAAGCTTCTAACTTGTCTGTCTCATTCTCCCATAGCTCCCTCTGCAGCATCCAGAATGGTTCTGATTAAAAACCAAGACCTATAATGCCATTCCTCTACTTCAACTTTATAGTAGTATGCTATATCACTCAGAATAAAAAGTGATCTTCCAAATGCTTAAAGATGTGTCCCCTAGATTACCTCTCTAAACTCATCTATTACTTTTCTATTGGCTTGCTCCCAACCAGCAAGGCTGATCTTCAAGTTGTGCCTTGGGCATGAAAACATGATCTCTTTCTGATGTCTTTGCACTTGTTGGTCTCTGGTCCCTTATTGCAGAAAAATCTCATCCCATAGCCACTGGGTGGCTCCCTCACCTCTTACTCCTTTGCTAATGATACTTTCCCTGAAAATTTTATTTTAAAGTTACAGATCTCCCAGTCTCCATCTCTTTTTCTTATATTTTGTTCCCATAGCAACTACCACTGAATAAAATAATATATACTATTTAAATTAATTATTTTATATCATTCTTCCATCCTACAAATAAATAGTTCAGGTAAGGTTTTTTTTTTTTTTTCTGTTTCATTCATATATTTATTCCCCTAAACCTAGAATAGTTTTTCTCAGTGCTCAAATAAATATTCATTGTAGGAATGACTTTATTGGATTGTATATTTACTTGAGGATTAACTGGAAGACTCTTGAAAAACAAATAGCTTTATTTCATCCTCCACAAGAAAATGTTTTGCATTCAAAGGTGTTTATAGAACACACAATGATCATAAAAACGAAAAAGATCATGAAAGCAAGGACACTTTTGCAACTTCATATTTCAAATTCACATTTTTGCATCTTATTATAGCATTTATATTAGTGTGCCTGGTTTCATTACACTTTCAATTACTATTATGGTCATGGTTTCATAGAAAAAGAGTTCACCTAGAGTGAACCCCAAAGCAAATGAAAAATAGTATGTGATAAAGGAAACCAGGTGAGGGAAATTTCACTCAATATCATAGTCTGATATGACTAGAAAACAATTGTAAGTTATATTTAAGTGACAATGGAGAAGATATTTAATATATTTGCTTAATATTAATCACTGTATTAGCATTTAAAATTTTATCTCATAAATAAATATGCTTTTTAACATTTCTGTCAGGATTGTGTTGGATAGTTGTAGTAGAGGGGAAAAAAAAGAAAAAACAAAGATGTGGGGAGTTTTATAGCAAAATACATATATAGAGAGTTCATCTGTTTGGTTGAATATCTTTTCAAAATAACATAACTATAGAAGAACAAAAATATACTCACATTATTTACATTTTTATTTTATACTAGAAACCAATTTATTCTCTAGTAAGAGTTGGTAACCAAGGACTTCATTGTCTGACCCATGGTAAACCTGATAGATAAGTGAGCAAGAATTGTTGGATATTAAAAACACTGGCTAGAAGGAAAAAAAAAAGTGATTTTGCCTACTCCACCAAACAAAGATTTTAACAAAATCTGGTTTCGGATAATAAATTAATCTAATAACCTAAGTCATGTATGTTTATAAGACCATGATTTCCCCATTAGAAACATAACAAAATATCAAATAAACAGGAACATTTGTTTAATGATTTATTTAATAATATTTCTTAGCCCCTAGACTATGTGATTTATCAATTATTTTTATTTGTTTCTACCTTGGTTTCAAAAAGAATATTTAATACCTGGAATAAATATCCAATAGAGCTTTGTACAATTACAATATTAATAGGACATGTAAATTTGTAGAAATGTATTTTGATAAAAAGAGGCATTGTATCAATAGAAATAAATTCGAGGTTTATTTTGAAATTTTTGGTTCACATAGAATGGCTTGCAAGGAAAAAAACTAGGGATAGGAAAGGAGAAGCTTAATGGGATTAATTTCCAAAATACACAAACAACTTTAACAGTTCAATATAAAAAACAAAAAAATCAAGGAAATGGGAAGAACATCTAAATAGACATTTCTCCAATGAAGACAGATAGATGACCAATAAGTACATGAGAAGATGCTTGCTATCATTAATTATTAGAGAAATGCAAATAAAAATTACAATGATGTATCACCTCACACCAGTCAGAATGGCTATCATCAAAATGTCTACAAATAATAAATGCTACAGAGGGTGTGGAGAAAAGAGAGCCCTCCTCCGTTGTTGGTGGAATGTAAATTGGTGGGACCACTACTAGGCATATATCCAGAAGAGATGAAAACTCGAATCCAAAAAGATACATACATCCCAACATTCACTGTAGCACTGAAATGGCAATCCACTCCAGCACTCTTGCCTGGAAAATCCCATGGACGGAGCCTGATAGGCTACAGTCCATGGGCTCGCAACGAGTCAGACACGACTGAGCGACTTCACTTTCACTTCACTTTCAATAGCCAAGACATGGAAGCAACCTCAGTGTCAATCAACAGATGAGAAGATAAAGAAGAGGTGGCAAGTATATATGTGTGTATATGTATATATATACAAACAACAGAATATCACTCAGTCATAAAAAATGAAATAATGGCATTTGTAACAACATGGATAGAACTATAGAGAATACCCTGCTAAGGTAAAAAAAAAAAAAAAGAAAAAGAAAAGAAAGAGAAAGGAAAATATCATGTGGAATATAAACAAAAAGATTTAAATGAACTTATTTACAACACAGAAATAGACTCACAGATATAAAGACAAAATTATGGTTACCAAAGGAGAAAAAGAGGGAAGGGATAAATTAAGAATTTGTGATGAACAGATACACACTACTGTCTATAAGATAAATAAGAATCTACTAAATAGCACAGAGAGTTATATTCAATATCTTGTAATAACTTATAATGGAAAAGAATTTGAAAAAGAATGCATATATATATATATATATATACATATGTATGCATAGCAATCATTTTGCTATATACCTGAAATACTGTGAATCAACTCTACTTGAATTTAAAAAATATCCCCCCCAAAAGTTGGTTGCAACAAAGGAGGCTCAGGTCATAGAGAGCAAGGGACAAAAAAGTAGAAGTAAAAGTAACTAGAAATAACTCTTCAATTGTTACAAATCTTTAGGAATATTTCTGACAGCTATTTATTATGCTATTCAGAAAATCTTTGAGCATGGTTATGTGACTACTTCATCTTTCACAAGATGGTCTGGATGCTCCATGTGATCATTGGTGGAGTAGGTCTTCAGAAATTATAAGACACTATTTTGTTACTATATTTTAATTCTTTCAGGAAGAACATAAAGCCATTGAATTACTAGTGGGGATGAGTTTACTTATCCTCAAATCATATCATAGCTCTTATACTAATTGGGAATGTTAATATAAACAAAATATGTTTTATATTATTAGTCTAAGTGGTAATAAGTTAAAAGAATTATATATATATAACATGAAATTATAAATCAATAATATTTCAATAAATTAAAATAAACCCTACAATGCTGAACAACAACAAAAAATTTATTGCAAATTAACTCCATGAAAAGGGAAATTTCTTGAAACAAAATGCTTTTAACTGAATGGTTTCTGGATTAATGCTAGAAACAATTTACAAAATCAGTGAGTCTTCCAGGACATATTTGCTTTTCCTTTCATAGGGTCTCATTATTAATAATAATAATTTTTAAAAATGTGTCAAGGGAGGTGTGATGGTGTTGAGTTTGTACAAAAGATCATCCAACAGAGCACCTAGCTGGTTAATGGAAACACTGCTAAAAGTATAGCAGTATGAGATTTTCCCTTAGGTTATAAATAATACATTACTTTGGTGTTAAATTCAATGCTGACAAGAAGAAGAATGAGCTGGCATCCATATGGTGAATATTAACTACATTTCTAGCTATTGTTGCACTTTAATATTTGAGGCTTTATTTACAGATTGCAATAAAATGAAGTATAGAATTAATATATTGGATATGAAACTGTAAACAAGATCATTTGTTGTAAAGGCATTATGGAATATTTCTTCTCTACAAAGTCTGCCTTGTTTGACTAATTGAGAGGCTGCCAAAGCATACCTTAATTATCGAGAGGCTTAATTTATCTCTTTGCAAATATCTGTGATCCTGATGCAAGCAATGTTTAAGTGAGACTCCGTGGTACGATATCATGGTGCTAAAAAATTGTTTTGGGGTTCTCAGTGCTGCTACTATCTTTGTACTCATACAGGGGACCCTTTTTGCAAGAGCCGCGGTTTCATTGTATATAGAATGGGATGCATAATAACTATCCTACATTGATGAAAGTGAAAGTGAAAGTCGCTCAGTCCTGTCCGACTCTTCGCGACCCATGGACTATAGAATCCATGGAATTTTCCAGGCCAGAATACTGGAATCAGTAGCCTTTCCCTTCTCCAGGGGATCTTCCCAACCCAGGGATGGAACGCAGATCTCCTGCATTGCAGGCGGATTCTTTACCAGCTGGACCACGAGGGAAGCCCTGCATTGATAGAACCCTTATAACAGCTGAAATATTTTTGTAAAAGAATGTGTAGATTGTAAAACAATTCAATGGTAAAATACTATTTTTACTTGCTTGTTTTTTCTTAGAGATAAAGATCTATAACCCCTTCACCTTTTAAACCTTCCTCAGTTCAGTTTAGTTCAATTCAGTCACTCAGTCGTGTCCGACTCTTTGCGACTGCATGAACCGCTGCCCGCCAGGCCTCCCTGTCCATCACCAACTCTCGGAGTTTACCCAAACTCATGTCCATCCAGTCGGTGATGCCATCCAGCCTTGTATTCTTGCCTGAGAAATCCCATGGACAAAGGAGCCTGACAGACTACAGTCAAAAGGGCAGAAAAGACTGAGACATGACTGAGTGCAAAGCATAATGAATGATTAAAAACATATTCTTGACTTTGACAATGATTAAATACAAAATTTATGAGAAGAGCAAGTCATTTTAAATAATTTTTATTAACAATAAACATGTAATAAATATAAATTTATAAAATATGTTATAAACTATGTCACTTATGCTCTCAGAATAGTCATTACCTTGTTTGTGAAATAAACTTATGAAAGAGACGTTTATTTTTATTATATATTCTCATGATGTCCCAAAAAGTTATTTGGGTGGTTTTTCAACTAATATTCTTTACAACTGAGCTAGTTTTTCACTAAAACCAAACGTTCAGTGACTCTATCCTCTTTCCAATAAACGAATGCCTTGAAAATGTTACATATTTACATAAAATCATTATTATAAGCAATAATATATAAAAATGTTATGGCTACTTGTGGTGGTGTAGTTGCTAAGTTGTGTCCAACTCTTGGGACCTCATGGACTGTGGCCTGCCAGGCTCCTGTGTCCATGGGATTTTCCAGGCAAGAATACTGGAGTGGGTTGCCGTCCTTCTTCAAGGGATCTTCCAGACCCAGGAATCAAACCCAGGTTGCCTGCATTGCAGGCAGATTCTTGCATTGCAGGTGGCTTCTTTACCCACTGAGCTACAAGGGAAGCCCTATGGCTATTTAATATTTACTTTTATTTTTTCTATAAGAACTCTGTTAATTCCTATTATTTATTCTACTTAATCAAATAATTTCATGTATAAAAAGCATAGTCTAAAATTGCTCCTCATTTTTGTTTGATATTAACATTTTATTTCCAGATGATGCTGGTTAAATTCTGAACTGGTAACATAAGAAGGATGGTTTGTAATGAACAGGGTACACATTGAGAGAATCATCATCATTAAGAAATATTCTCATCATGATGACCTAGGCAGCAATGAACATGAAGAATAAGCCCTAAAATTAGCCACATAGCAAGGCTTTCTGGGGAGAGCAGGATAGGCCCCCAAGCTGTCTAAAAACAGCTTGAGAGAACAGGAAGGGGTGATAGCTTATGGTTTTATGATTCTAGGGTGGTGAGACTAGACTAAGATTAGAGTAAGTGTCCCTTTATGTGGATCTTGGCTTCTGTGGTGTGAAATTCCCATCAGCACCAAAAAAAACAAACAAACAAAAAAAAATCCCACCAGACTTTCTTATCAGCTTGTCAAAATGTGTGGGAGAAAAGGGGAAGAGGAGTGATGGGGCTTGGAAACTGTAAATAGTCAAATGTTAATAGTAAAACTAGACAATTGACTAGCATTAACCCATATTGTTTGATGAAAGGATGAAAGATGCCAAGTTTCATTTAATTGAATTTGAACTCATTTATTTAAGCCCTTATCATACTCTATGAGACTGGGATCCTGAGATGAGTACAGGAGGTGAAAGTCATACTGACGACCTTATTTAAGAGCTAACCATGGTATATTTTGGAAAGTTAAATGAGTGGCTCAGTGACTATCAAAAATGCCTAGAACTCCAGAGGGGATAAATGACATCTTGATAAGGACTTGTATAGCTGTGTTAGAATGTACAGAGCTGTGTGACCTAGATTTAGATATTGTGTATCTGTAAGGCAAGAGATTTCCAGAATTCTCTACCAAACAGGTTGCAAACTTAGATAAGGAATTAATATAGCTGCTACCAGACAGACCAACACAGCCAGACCATTGGCAATGGTTTAAATGTATAAAAATTTGCAAGCAAAGCTGATTTCTTTGCCAGGGCATCCAGTGCTAAGATGAATGTCTGAAGTCTGGGAAATTTTGCTGACTGCCAATTTATCAGGGGAATCTCATCCCATTAAAAAGTGAAACAGTTCTTCAACAGGGTCTACCACATATGATTAGGGCACTGTTGTCCATTAATTATACACATTTCTACTGCTGTTCACTTTTTTTGTTGTTGTTCAGTCACTCAGTCATGTCTGACTCTTTGCGAGTTGATCCCAAAGGACTAGCAAGAGGTCTGGGGGAGGACTTTCAACCACCAGCACTAAGACATCTCACAAAGAATGGAAGGTAGGAGATATCATGTCCTCCTGGAGGTGGGGTCTGCAAAAAGGCTAGATTTGGCTCTATTTTTAGTAATTACTGTAAGGCCGGACCCCGGTGGCCATGATGGGCCACCTCTCTCCTGCCGGCAGGAAAATCCCTAACGGAAGGATCCTCCCAGATCCCGGGGACCAATGACAGCACACTTCGCCAGCTAAAGCCGCCCCACCCCAGCCACGTAGAAGGACCTATCAGCCCGCGACACCTCGACCTAACCTATCTGAACCCCTGTCCACTAACCGTACCCTTTTTGGCAATCTAGCCTGACCATCCCTCACAAGGAACGTATATAAACTACTCCCCAGCACAGTCCGGGCACCGACTTCCTCGATCTGCTTCGTTCAGGTCCGGGAACCCCGCCCAGGAGCACTTCGCCATTAAAGCCTGTTAGATATTCTTTTTGGTGTCCTGGTCATCTTTTACCTAACAATTACAATTTACATTTTAGCAAGAAACACTTGATGGATGTGTCATCTTTGTTGGTATTCAGTTGCTAAGTTGTGTCTGACTCTTTGGGACCCCATGACTTGCAGCATCCCAGGCTCGCTATCCTTCAGCATCTTCTGGTGCATTTACGCTAAGTCGCTTTAATCATGTTCTACTCTGCGAACCCATGGACTGTAGCCTGCCAGGCTCCTCTATCCATAGGATTTTTCCAGGCAAGAATGATGGAGTGGGTTACCATTTCCTTCTCCAGGGGGAAGGGATCTTCCCTACCCAGGGATCAAACCTGCCCCTCTTAGGTCTCCTGCTTTGGCAGGCCATTCTGTACCACTAGCACCACCTTCCGGAGTTTGCTCAAACTAATGTCCACTGAGTCTGTGATACTATCTAAACAGCTCAGCCACTACTGCCCCCTTCTCCTTTTTCCCTTCAATCTTTCTCAGCATCAGGGTCTTTTCCAATGAGTTCACTCTTATCAGGTAGTCAAATTATTGGAGCCTCAGCTTCAGCATCATTCCCTCCAATGAATATTCAGGGCTGATGTCCTTTAGGATGGACTGATCTGATCTCCTTGCAGAGTCTTCTCCAACACAATAGTTTTAAAGCACCAATTCTTTGGCAGTCAACCTTCTTTTTGGTCCAAATCTCACATCTCTACATAACTACTGGAAAACCATGGCCTTGACTATTCAGACCTTTGTTGTCAAAGTGATGTCTCTGCTTTTCAATACACTGGCTGGGTTTGTCATATCTTTCCTTCCAAAAAGCAAGTGTCTCAATTTCGAGGTTGCAGTCACTGTTCTCAGTGATTTTGGAGCCCAAGAAATTAAAGTCTGTCACTGTTTCCACTTTCCCTCATTCTATTTGCCATGAAATGATGGTACTGGATGCTTACATACTACTGATTTCATGTTCCAAAGTGAAATAAAAGAAGTTTAATATGGAGCTTCAGTGTTTCAAAGCCTGGGAAATTCTGTTGCAGGAGAATAGTCTGTGAGTCACTCTGAAGGCTTATAATATGGAGGAGGGCAGGTTTTTTCACCAAAAATTCTTGAGCAACATATAGACATCATGATGGTCAGGAAATACACAAAGGCATGAAACATGATTGCTAAAACTTGTACAATGAAGAAGTCTCTGGGGACAGTATTCAGAATAACTTTATTATGGCACTTTGGGCACATTCTAGAGCCTTCGGTAGTGGTGGTGATTTGCAAGTGAGAGCATAAATGAGTTCAAATAAAATTTCTAAATAGTACTATGTTACTTCTGAAATTAAAAAAAAAAACTAAAGATGTTAAATGTTTGATTAGTTTTTGATGTCATAAGTATCAAATGAGTTAGTTGTTTCTTGACAATGACAAGGATTAAGCTGGCTAAGAGCTGTCTAAGAGGATTTTTTTTTTAATTTCTTAAATTATATCTTAAATAAGACCTATGTAATAGGTGGCTTTGTTTCCCTGGTAGTGCAGCTGTTAAAGAATCTGCCTGCAATGTGGGAGACCTGGGTTTGATCCTTGGGTTGGGAAGATCTCCTGGAGGAGAGCATGACAACCCACTCTTCTTGCCTGGAGAATCCCCAAGGACAGAAGTGACTGGCAAGCTGCAGTCTATGGAGTCAGAAAGAGTTGGACATGATTGAGTGCCTAAGCACAACCCAGCACAGCATAAGTGTCTGTCTCTAAGGAATCCACCTGTCAATGCAGGAGACCTGGGTTTGCTCCCTGGTTTGGGAAGATCCCCTGAAGAAGAAATTTGCAACCCACTCCAGTATTCTTGCCTGGGAAATACCATGGACAGAGGAGCCTGGCAGGCTACAGTCCATGGGGTGCCAAGAGTTGGACATGATTTAGCAACTAAACCACCAAACCACCAATACATAATATTATGACCTTTCTATGGTTAAGAAATCTGAGTTGTATTTGTGTTCTTCTGAATTTTCAGCTTCAACACATCCCCTCTATTATAGCAATAAGGCTCTTCCTGAGTCCATGATATTAGTCTCTAAAATACACAATGTGGAGAAACTTTTGATAGATGAGTAGAAAGTGATGAATTCATAAATGAGGAGCACAATGCTGTTTTCATTAATATTAGTGAAACTGTTTAATAAATATTTATATTCACTTGTCTGAACTCACCTTGCTTTGTAAGAGTTATATCTGATTTTGATTAATATATATTCCTACATCCTTAGGCACAAGCTGCCCTCTTGAAATATAAATATTTTAAACTGTTTTATACTATGCTTTTGTTGCAAGCATGCTGAAACAAAATAAAACTAACTCATAAATCTTATTTCCTCTGTCTTCCTCACACCATATCCAATTTCATCAAGAAATCCTCTTAGCACTACTTTTAAAATATTTTGCTATAGTTGTAAATAAACAACTTTAAGGGTAAATATGAATAAAGTATTATATAAATTTATGGAAAAATTAAAAGTTAAATCTGACTTTGCTTAATTATGAAGCAAGGAAACAATAAAGAGATTCACTGAGTATATCACTAAGGGAGAAATGCCAAAAATTTTATAAACAGAAAGATGAAGTTTCTGTTAATCAGAGTTGAAAAGTTTGCAGTTTAAATGAGGTTGAAAATCTACCATAGTCTTTACATGCTTAGTTCAATGAAGCCCCATTGTTTATTGGCCAGAGAAGATTTTTCGTTAAGGTTCATTGATGATCTGATACATGAGCTTACTAAAAGTGCCTAGTCATGACTCAGCCGTACCTGGAAGTTTATCAAGAATTCACCCCTGTTCAACAGTTTGAGCAGTTTAGAACACAATTCAAGTATTCTTATCTCCTAGACAAGTTCTTCTGTACATGGAAATTATTCTTATTATGAAATACTGACTTTTTATCATTAGCTATAAAATCATCCCAATGTAAGACATCATCAATTCTCACCTAAACAATTACAATGACTAGTAACTGATTTTCCAGGTTTTATCCTTGTTCCCCAATAAAAACGATGATTTAGGAACCTAAGTCATATGATGTCACTTTTGTATTCAACAACCCAGCTCTGACAACATATTTAACTCAAAGTGAAAGCTACTCTGAGTTAAATAATATGTAGTTCAGTTCAGTTCAGTTCAGTTGCTCAGTCGTGTCTGACACTTTGAGTCCCCGTGGACTGCAGCACAACAGGATTCCCTGTCCATCAGCAACTTCCAGAGTTTACTCAACCTCATGTCTATCAAATCGGTGATGCCATCCAACCATCTCATCCTCTGTCATCACTTTCTCCTCCTGCCTTCAATCTTTCCCAGCATCAAGGTCTTTTCCATTGAGTCAGTTCTTCTCATCAGGTGGCCAAAATATTGGAGATTCAGCTTCAGCATCAGTCTTTCCAATGACTATTGAGGACTGATCTCCTTTAGGATGGACTGGTTGGATCTCCTTGCAGTCCAAGAGACTCTCATGAGTCTTCTCCAACACCACAGTTCAAAAGCATCAGTTCTTCAGTGCTTGGCTTTCTCTTCCTCTGCCTCAGTTTTTCTGCAGTCGGTTCCTTCTAGAGTATTTCTAATTTCAGTAATTATGTTATTTATCTATGTTTGATAATTCTTTATTTCGTCTATGTCCTCAGTGATTGTATTAACTGTGTTACTAGTTTCATGAATTTTCTTTATTCAATTTCCAAGTATTTGGAGTATCTTTACTATCATTATTCTGAATTCTCTTTCAGGTAGATTTGTTATTCCCTCTTTATTTATTTGGTCTTGTTAGTTTCTGCCTTGTTCTTTCATTTGTGATGTATTTCTCTCTCTCTCTCTCTCTCTTTTATTTTTTTCTAACTTGCTCCTCTAGAGGTCTCCTTTTCCCAGGCTTTAGGGTTATATTCCTTCTTTTTGGTTTTTCTCCTTGGCAGGAAAGGTTGATTGAACAGTTTGTCTTTACTTCTTGTTAGGGGTGACTTGTACCTGTGTTTCTAGTGGGAGGAGATCAAGCAGGTAATTATAGAAATAATGAGACACATATACACACTTTGGTTATAGCTGTAACCAAAATATTCTCAAGAAAAGAGCGGAGGAAATTGACGGTGAACAGGGAAACCCAAAGTGATATTAACCAATATAAAGTAGAGCTAGCTAATGCTCAGTCTGGAAAACAGCCTGTGCAGTGTACCAGCTGGGGGATATAGCAAAGAGAGCTCAATAATTTAACTTACTTGATGAAAAAAGAAAGAAGGAAAAAAGAGAGAAGAAAAAAAGAGGAAAAAAGAATAGAAGGGAGATAAAAGAGAGAAGAAAGGTGTGGAAAAGAGGATAAAAGAGAGAAAAAATAAAAAATAGAAAAGCAAAGATAAATAGACATATATGAAAAAGATTTACATATATTCAGGAATAGCTATACCCAGTAAAGAGCTATAAGAAAAGCAGTCAAATACATCAAAAACAAAATCAGAAAAAATCACGCACACACAAAATGGTGAAAAAGAAGAAAAGAGAAAAAAAATGACAAAAATGAAAAGGAAAACTCCACAGCACTGCAAAAGGCTATCATATGGTAACGATAACCCTGTATGTGAGACAGCAGAAGAGACACAGATGTATAGAACAGTCTTTTGGACTCTGTGAGAGAGGGAGAGGGTGGGATGATTTGGGAGAATGGCATTGAAACATGTATAATATCATATATGAAACGAGTCACCAGCCCAGGTTCAATGCATGACACTGGATGCTTGGGGCTGGTGCAGTGGGACGACCCAGAGGGATGGTATGGAGAGGGAGGAGGAAGGGGGGTTCAGGATGGGGAACACATGTATACCTGTGGCGGATACATGTTGATGTATGGCAAAACCAAAACCAATATAATATTGTAAAGTAATTAACCTCCAATTGAAAAAAAATAATATGTCGGGGGAAAACACACTGTGATTTATTAAAAAAACAAAACAAAACAAAACAAACTTTTAAAGGTCATGGTTCTTCTTGCTTGTGGAGTCTGCCCCCATGGATGAGACTGGATTATGTGATGTTTTCTGTGTCTTGTGATGTTTTCCTTGTTGGGGCAGCTTATACCTGTATTCTGGCTGATGGAACTGGATCTCATCTCTATGAAGGGCAGGGCAGTGTCCAGTATTAGGTTTTGGCGTGTCTATCGGTTCAGTATGACTTTGGGCAGTCTCTGGCTTTGACAGTGTTAGACATGTCTATTTCCACAGCTATTTCAAAGTGGCCCTCTCAGCATATTTTCACACCCTCCAGCCCAAAACTTGTCCCTGGAATCTTTGCCAGTTGCTTCTGCTTCCTAGTCCCACCCTTCACTGCAGGCCAAATCTTGCTAGATAGGGGCTTGTGTAGATCTTTTCTCGACTCCCTGACTCTGTCCTCTGTTCATGGATATGTGTGTGGGCTTCTCTCAGCCCCCTGAGCTTGTCCTCTGTGTTGTAGGGCTTATGTGCTCTTGTCTCAGCTCACCAGGCCCAATATATCTTACATAAGCTTTTATTTAAGAATTCAACTAATGAAGTGAAAATCACCTACAATAGAAACTATTCTTGAATGTGAATACACTAGATTAAAATAATTCAGAAAATCTAATCCATACAGGTTTTCTGTAGTGTTCAAATAGTATGTAATGTATGTGTGTGTGTATGCTTGAAAAATATATGAAGCTATTCATTTGTGGTATGTAGCCATATTAAACAAGAGAAGTAACTAAAAGCAATAGAATTAACTGTCAGATTAAGAATGTGTTTTTCCTTCCAGCTATTAAATATCCTTGGGGCTAACATCAGCTGAGGATTCTATTGACTCATGAGTCTGATCTCATTTATGCTCATATAACTCATTACAATCTCATACAAACCCTCATTAAAAGGTATAGTAAGTGGAATTATTTGTATTTTCTTTTATTTTATCATGTGTTTGTCCATTTTCTCCTCCATGCTCACCATAATTTCAGAGTGTCAGTTTCATCAATTAAGCATATGTTGAGAGACATTATCAGGATTTAAAAAGCAATGTAATCTGTTAACTCTTGGCCGTTAAGTATATGTGATACCATTATTACTATAGTATTCAAATTCCTAAGTGTATAGAGACTTAATTTATTTAGTAGAAATCAATCTGTGATTTGGGAAAGTGGGAAAATAAAGAAGAGGATTAGTTCATCATTGACAGAATCTGAAGGGAAATTACACCAAGGGACAAGGTAATTAGTGCTTTATTGTATTAGAGCATCTTAGTGCTAGAACTTCACAGATGGGAAAGAAATCTGTATTTAGTGAATTCTTATGGGAGAATATTTGAAGGGTCAGATAGATAAGAATATTTAGTTAGTAATGATATCATTAGAAAAGATGGCAAGTAGAGAAAATTAGAACAAAATCCTAGTTAGTTAGCCTTAAGATTTTAAAACTTTCCAAGATAACAGTCATTTATTTAGTTGTGGAAAATATGCAAATGAATATTCCTTGCGACACTACATAGGGGTCATGCCATAGTCACTCAGGTTTTCAAGTTCAGCCAAGATTCAAAAGGATGCAAATTAGTCTCCATCTCTCACAAAGGGTAATTAGCAAAGAGTTTGTGGAAAATGCCCTGCTGTAGTAGTAAGCTTAAAGCTTAGGAACTTTAGTTCACAGAGCCAGAAGAACTCTGCATTCTACAGATCCTAACCAATGGGCAAGACATTGGGATAAGCTCATCTAGGGCACTAGGAGGAAAACTTCATGAGCTTGGAATTAAAGTTAAAATGACCTTCTCTTCTTTCTAATTTTCTCTGGAAACGTGTTGATTGAATGAGTATTTTGTTCTGGACAATGTCTACTCATCTCCCTTCACTAAAAGCAAGGACTTAAAAGAGAAACTTCTTCTGGATAAGTCACCTTTTCAACATCCTGTTTTTCTAATGAAAACATGGACCACAAATTTTAAGAGAACATGTGTGCACTGCTGTATTTAAAGTGGACAACCAACCTATTCTACAGCCCAGGGAGCTCTGCTCAATATCATATAGCAATCTAAATGGGGAAAGAATTTGAAAAAGAATAGATTTCTCTCTATATATAACTGAACAGCTTTGTTGTACACTTGAAACTATCACTACATTGTTAATCAACTATACTCCAATTGAAATTAAAGTTTGCTTTTTTTAAGATAGCAATATTTTCAATGTATTCTGCAGAGTAAATGGTCACATACTGTTAATAACCACTCTCCCTGACTCATTCCTGTGCTTATTTATCTATCAAGACACACACTTGTTTACAAAAGAACATCTTCTATATAAAATGTGAATCACATTTCACAAGAAGTTTTACACATTTTGCTACTAAAACGTAATCACATTATTCATTTGGGTTAACACTTGGCCTTATCTTCTCCCAGATTTAACACAGAAATTTTTAGGCTAATAAACATAAGCTGCCTTGTCTTATTCCAATGCCTGCCTGACATTCAACTGTATAGATGTGATATGATTTAAGTAATCATTCTTCTTGTGGATAGCACTAGCTTTTTGCACAGATTAGCTATGTAAAAATGCTGCATTGACTGTATTTATGCATACATCCTATGCTCTAGTCTATATCAAATAAGTATATCTAAGGGAAATTGCCAAACACTAAAAAAAATATGCAAATAACTTTTAAGGGATGCAAATCAATTATTTTTCAAAATTAGAATTAGTTTATATTCATCAGAAGTGAGAGATATTTCTAATTCTGCCCCTAATGTCTTCCCAGGAGAAGGCGATGGCACCCCACTCCAGTACTCTTGCCTGGAAAATCCTATGGACAGAGGAGCCTGGTAGGCTGCGGTCCATGGGGTCGCGAAGAGTTGGACACGACTAAGCGACTTCCCTTTCACTTTTCACTTTCATGCATTGGAGAGGGAAATGCCAACCCACTCCAGTGTTCATGCCTGGAGAATCCCAGGGACGGGAGAGCCTGATGGGCTGCTGTCTATGGGGTCACACAGAGTCGAACACGACTGAAGTGACTTAGCAGAGAGCAGAGACAGCAGAATGTCTTCCCAACAGCGCATTCCATTTTTTGGAAGAGTTTTGCCAATATTTTCTGTTTGAAAGTTTTGCCTGTGTATTAATTTACATTTTTAATGTGTAAAATGGTTGAGAATAATTTCAAATATTTATTGACCATATGCATATATTTCTTGACACCTCCTGCTTTATTTTCACATGTTCCAGATAGTTCAGGTATATTATGTAAAGAATTTTAATTAGAAATTAATTTGCTTCCATACAAATGGCAAGAATTCAGAAATGCATGTATTGATTTGGACACTCAATGGAGATAGTGACAATATATCTAGGTCAACAACATACATGAGTGCTTTTCCTCTCATGATATGGTGATATGCTCAACCTTCAACCAAATGTTGAGAATGTTGTAAAAAGAAACAAGAGTCAGGCTGGATAATTATCTTTAACAAGAATCATTCCAAGTAGTACACTGTAAGCCACGTTTAATTATACTGAGGCCTTTGTTACATTGGTTAGATAATAAAAATATACAAGAAGGGTTAAATGAGTAGATGACTAATTTTCAAAGTTCATACATGCTAAAAATGGAGAATGGATTGTATATGAATTGACTATGCCTAAGCCTTTCACTGCATAGATCACAACAAACTGTGGCAAATACTTAAAGAGATGGGAATATCATACCACCTTACCTGCCTACTAAAAAATCTGTATACAGGTCAAAAAGCAAAAGTTAGAACTGGACATGGAACAACAGATTGGTTCCAAATTGGGAAAATAGTATATCAAGGCTTTATGTGGTTACCCTGCTTATTTAACTTACATACATAGTACATCTTACAAAATGCCAGGTTGGATGAAGCATAAGCTGGAATCAAAATTGCCAGGAGAAATATCAATAACCTCAGATCTGCAAGTGATACCACCCTTATGGCAGAAAGTGAAGAGGAAATAAACAGCCTCTTGATGAAAGTGAAAGAGGAGAGAGAGTGAAAAAGTTGGCTTAAAGCTCAACATTCAAAAAACTAAGATTGTGGCATACACAATAAAGCAGAAATAGGTATTTTTCTGGAATTCTCTTTCTCTATGATCCAATGGATGTTGGCAATTTGATCTCTGGTTCCTCTGCCTTTTCTAAATCCAGTTTAGACATGTGGAAGTTCACGGTTCACGTACTGTTGAAGCCTGACTTGGAGAATTTTGAGCATTACTTAACTAGCATGTGAGATGACTGCAATTGTGTGGTAGTTTGAACATTCTTTGGCTTTGCATTTCTTTGGGATTGGAATAAAACCTGACCTTTTCCAGTCCTGTGGCCACTGCTGAGTTTTCCAAATTTGCTGTCACATTGAGTGTAACATTTTCAACAGCATCATCTTTTAGGATTTGAAATAGCTCAACTGGAATTGCATCACCTCCACTAGCTTTGTCCGTAGTGATAATTCCTAAGGGCTACCTGACTTCTGTCGCCAAGATGTCTGGCTCTAGGTGAGTGATCACACCATCATGGTTTTGTTTAGCTCTACTGTGTATTTATGCCACCTCTTCTTAATATCATCTGTTTCCGTTAGGGCCATACTGTTTCTGTCCTTTACTGTGCCCATCTTTGCATGAAATGTTCCCTTGGTATCCCTAATTTTCTTGAAGAGATCTCTAGTCTTTCCCATCCTATTGTTTCCCTCTATTTCTTTGTAATGATCACTGAGGAAGGCTTCCTTATCTCTCCTTGCTATTCTTTGGAACTCTTCATTCAAATGGGTATATATTTCCCTTTTCCTTTGCCTTTCACTTCTCTTCTTTTCACAGCAACTTGTAAGGTCTCCTCACACAACCATTTTGCTTTTTTTACATTTTTTTTTCCCCTTGGGGATGATCTTAATCACTGCATCCTGTACAATATCAAGAATCTCAGTCTATAGTACTTCAAGCACTCTGTCTATCAGATCTAATCCCTTGAACCTGTCACTTCTACTGTATAATCATAAAGGATTTGATTTAGGTCCTACCTGAATGGTGTAGTGTTTTTTTCCTACTTTCTTCAATTTAAGTCTGAATTTGGCAATAAGGAGCTCAATATCTGAGCCACAGTCAGCTCTCAGTCTTGTTTCTGCTGATTGTGTAGAGCTTCTCCATCTTCAGCTGCAAAGAATTTAACCAATCTGACTTCAGTGTTGACCATCTGGTGATGTCCAAGTGTAGAGTCTTCTCTTGTGTTGTTGGAAGAGGGTATTTGCTATGACCAGTGTGTTCTCTTGGTAAAACTCTGTTAGCCTTTGTCCTGCTTCATTTTGTACTCCAAGGCCAAATATACTTGTCAGTCCAGGTATCTCTTGACTTCCTCCTTTTGCATTCCAATCCCTCATGAAGAAAAAAACATCTTTTTTGAGTGTTAGTTCTAGAAGGTCTTGTGGGTCTTCATTAGAACTGCTCAACTTCAGCTTCTTCTGCATTAGTGGTTGAGGCATAGACTTGGATTACTCTGATATTGAATAGTTTGCCTTGGAAATGGACAGAGATCATTCTGTAATTTTTGAGAATGCCCCCAAGTACTGTATTTTGGATTCTTTTATTGACTATGAAGGCTACTCCATTTCTTCTAAGGGATTCTTGCCCACAGTAGTAGATATAATGGTCATCTGTATTAAATTCCACCCTTTCAGTCCATTTTATTTCACTGATTCCTAAAATGTTATTGTTCACTCTTGCCATCTCCTGTTTGACCACTTCCAATTTGCCTTGATTCGTGGATCTAGGAGTCCAGGTTCCTATGCAATGTTGTTCTTTACAGCATCGGACTTTACTTCCATCACCTGTTACATCCACAACTGAGTGCTGTTTATGCGTTGGCTCTGTCTCTTCATTCTTTCTGAAGTTATTTCTCTACTCTTCTCCAACAGCATATTGGGCAACTAGTTACCTGGGGAGTTCATCTTTCAGTGTCATATCTTTTGCTTTTTCATACTGTTCATGGGGTTCTCAAGGCAAGAATACTGAAGCGGCTTGCCATTCCCTTCTCTAGTGGACCACTTTTTGTCAGAACTTTCCACCATGACCCATCCTTCTTGGGTGGCCCTACATGGCACGGCTCATAAGTTAGACAAGCCTGTGGTACATGTGATTAACTTTGTTAGGTTTCTGTGATTGTGGTTTTCATCCTGTCTGCCCTCTGATGAATGAGGATAAGAGGTTTATGGAAGCTTCCTGGTGGGAGATACTGATTGTAGAGTATACGGGATCTTGTTCTGATGGGCGGGGCCATGCTCATAAATCTTTGGTCCAGTTTTCTGTGGAAGGGTAGGGCCACGTTCCCTCCCTGTGGCTTGGTCTGAGGTTAAACTGTTGGCCCATGACTCCATTGGAGACTCCTGGACACTCACAGGCAATTCTGATTCAGTTTCCCACTGGCCTCCAAAGTCAAATTTCCTGGGTGTTCTCAGTCTCTTTGCTGGATCCCCAGGTTGGGAAATCAGTTGTGGGTCCTAGACTTTTTTAACAGTGTGATAATTTCTCTGGTATAATTTTTCTGCAGTTTTTGTGTTGACTACTCCACAATACCTGTCAGCCACCTCCTCCCAGAGGGCTTATTTCACAGGCTGGGTGACTCAGGTATGCTGTAGGCATAGCCACTGTCCCTACAGCAGGTCACTGCTGACCCTACTGAGCCCTACTTTATTATTCTATAGGGGAAATGTTTAAATATATCAATGCAGATTATTTCTTATCTTCCCAGAATTATTGATGAGTTCATTTTAAATCGTAAGTCATAAGAAAAGCTCCTTTAAGGAACTGAGTGGCTGGATAGGTTGAATTAAATGGTTTTATCTGAGTTTTAAAGTAAACATTTTCCATGAAACAAATAATATTATCGATTTGGTTGGCCAAAAATTCTTCCGGATTTTTCTTTCAGATGTTAAAGCCACTGTCCAATTTACTTTTATAGATGTCTGAATATGGAGGACATAAAAGTGAAAGTCTACATAATACAAATAATTTATTATCTTTACTAAATTAAGGTTTTATATTTTTTCTGAACTCTTTTTTTCTTTCCAATTCAAATGACTATACTTACTTTGTTAAATCAAGTATCTTTCAATTCAAAGGTGTTAGGATATAATCAAAGTGCCTTACTTTTGTAATTTTATTGAAAATAAAAAGCTTGTATTATCATTTAGTCACCAATTAAAGGTTGTAACAGAATAGGGAACACAAATCTGTCAATAGCTAGGGGGAAAAAAAAGGCAAGTCTTATTAAAGCATTTCAAAGCTAAAGAAAGAAACATAAGAAGAAAGGAAAGGAGGGAGGGAGGGGGGGAAAAGATAGAAGTAGAGAGCAAACACTATTGTTTTTGATATTTCTTTAACAGAACTGTGCTTCTTCTGACTCCTCTGGAACATCAACTTTATATCTCAGGGTGCAGTTAAATATTTCACAAAGGAGAATATAAAAAAGATCAAAAAGGTTCTTCCTGAAATTAAAATGAAGTAGATCAATGAAAAGGATTCCTTCTTGAAAATTTCTTGCTTTATAGTTTATCATTTCATTTTGCTGTAAAATTATAGTAGCCTTTGAGAATTTGATACCATGTGTACCCAGGCTCTCGTTTATTCTTGGTTTTTAAATACCATTAATTCTGTTTTCCACTGCATTGTACTCTACATTTTTTAATATTTTCTTTTACAGGAAATTTTCTCCGTGTCAAATTATATATATATATATATATATATATATATATATATATATATATATAACTTTCCCAATATTATTCCATTTTATGCCATGTGCACCAGTTAAGTTTGGTTCATATTTATTTAGATAGTGAATACTACTAGTGCTTAAAAATTTTACTGAGGCATTAAAGGATCAGTGTATTTTTAATCATTAATTTTTATTGATTTATTTATTTTATTTTTTATTTTTTAATTTATTTCCAGAATCACCTCTGGAAAAATATTGGACTGAAGTGATTAGAAGCAGTGATGCTTCCAGTGAAGCTGGAACTCCCATACTTTGGCCACCTGATGCGAAGAGCTGACTCATTTGAAAAGACTCTGATGCTGAGAAAGATTGCAGGCAGGAGCAGAAGGGGACGACAGAGGATGAGACAGTTGGATGGCATCACCAACTCAGTGGACATGGGTTTGAGTAAACTCCGGGAGTTGGTGATGGACAGGGAGGCCTGGCGTGCTGCAGTCCATGGGGTCGCAATGAGTCAGACATGACTGAGTGACTGAACTGACTGACTGAAGTGATTAAATGAGTTCACAGTATTTTATTCTATATGTACTGTCTTGACCTTTTAGCTCATGTCTTTTTAATATGTCATGGTATCACTTCACTATTTATTTGACTGTGCCAAGTCTTATTTGCAGCATGTGAGATTGTCGATCTTTGCTGCAGGTCTTTAGCTGTGGCGTGTGGGATCTAGTTCCCTGAACAGGGGTCAAACACGGGCCCCCTGTATTGGGAGCATGGAGTCGACCATTGGAACACTGAAGAACCCCCTCATTTCACTCTTTAGTGTGATGTGACATTCAGGGCTGCCCAAATATGACCATGGAAAAATATCTGCATTGCCTGGATAGCTAGCTAGAAGTACTTCCACTCTCACTGAAATGCTAGCTTCCCACATGACTCGTGACTGCCTCCCTCCCCTGTCTGCACCTAAATCCAGCTGCAGACAAGCTCCTAAATTCACAGAAGCGGTACAGCTGTCACCTAAATCAAGATTGATATATTTGTCCACACTGACAAAGATGCTAGCTTTTTGAACTATGAGAAGGGAAAGGACCCAATTGCTGGGTCCATTTTTCTAGAATACGAATCCCTGCTATTTGTCCATTGACATACTTTAAGCCCGTCCTGAACACTCATTGGAAGGACTGATGCTGAAGCTGAAGCTCCAATATTTTGGTCACCCCATGCCAACAGCCAACTCACTGGAAAAGACCCTGAAAATGGGAAAAATTGAAGGCAACAGAAGAGGGGAATGGATGATGAGATGGATGACATCATGAATTCAGTGGTCATGAATTTGGGCAAACTCTTGGAGATGGTTAGGACAGGGAAACTTAGTGTGCTGCAGTCCATGGGGTCATGACGAGTTAGACACAACGTGACAACTGAACAACAGCCCCTACTTAGGTTTTTCTGATAAAAAATAAAAGTCTAAGACCCAAGTGTTCTCTTTTGGTTGATCTTGACTTGAAGTTTCTTCAATGAGAGTTTTGTTCTTAATGCATACTATGTGAAACTGTAGGATTAGTCAAAAACTCCCATCGCCTATCAGGTGGCAAATGCTTAGAGACCTGTCCTGTGGGATTCTTACCTGGCCTAATTCCAATGTTACTTTTTAATTAAAAAAAAAAGCATAGAGTTCCAACTCTTTTGCTTCTTTCTCATTTCATTGTACTCTGATGGCAAAATTCCAGTGTTAGCTAAATCCATCTCTCTGCATCTTCCTTAAGTATAGTGGGATCTGATCAGTAAAAAGCATACAGTCAAAGTTGCCGTGAAACTGAATGGCGATTTATCTCATTACTCATGCTGTTAGTGAATTACCTTCCCTCCAAACATTAACAAACTCTCTCCTTGCTCAGGCACACCTAATTGCCTTTTCTTTTATTTTCTTGAGTAAATTGAAGCTTCAGAAAATAACTTTCAGGATGCCCCATGGCCCCATCCATTCAGTGAGCTACATCTGTGCCCATAAACTGCCACTCTTCCTGCTACCACGGACACACAGTGTGGTGCAGCTGTCTAGGGTCAACTCTTCCATAAATACTGAACCTCTTCCATAGCCAGTTTAATCCATTCATTTGAATTTAAAGGTCTTCTCTAGATTGACCACTCTCATATCTATTTCTGTCTGAGAATTTCCCACTGAATTCCTTCTCCGTATTTTCAGAAGGATATGTAACCATTATTGCAAACTTAATATCCCAAACTAAATTTTTCTCTCTCCAGCCCTCAAAATTTGGTCCTCCCACATTGTTAGAAAAACAGCACACTGATCCTTTCAATGGTTTGAGTCAAATATAGTCATTTCTAAGCCATTCTTTACCTTTATCCTGTATTCAATGTATTAGCAAAACTGTTGATTCTGCATTAATCAAACTTTGAAAGCTTTTAACACAAATATCCCAGTTCACAAACCATTATCTCTTTCTTTCCTGGGTAGTTGCAGTAACTTTCTGAGGGATTCCTAATCCCTTCCAGGATCATCTCCACAGAGTAGCCATTGTTTACTTGAAAGTTGGTCATGTCCAACTCTTTGCAACCCCATGGAGTATACAGTCCATGAATTCTCCAGGTAAGAATATGGGAATGGGTAGCCTTTTCCTTCTCCAGGAGATCTTCCCAACCCAGAGATCTAATCCAGGTCTCCTGAATTTCAGGCAGATTCTTTACCATCTGAGCCACAAGGGAAGCCCTTTAATTCATTTCTACCATGGAAACCATTAAGTGACCCCCACCTCCACACAGTAAAATACCTGTGAGTTTTCAATAACCTACAAAATCCTATGGTATTTAGTTCCTGTTACCTTTGAGATCACCTTTCCCAAAATCTTCACCTGGCTTGTCAGTAAGGGTATATATACTTACATTTTTATGCCTTTTTCTGGGAATGCTCTTCATCAAAAACCCATGTGGTGTACCCACTCATCTCTTTGAAGCTTACTCAAATGTCACCTTCTCATTGAGATGCCTGACCTCTCTTGTCAAAAATTACACCCTCCAGGCTTTCTGTCTCCACATTGCTTTTTTCTTCAATTTCATCACAGCCTGTACCATCATTCACAATTCCTCTCGCTCACTCTCTCACTAGTCTTCAAAGGGATTTGTAATTATCCAATTATCCATTTATCCACCGTCATTTACACAGAACACTATCTGGTTAGTTAGTTAAAGAAGGCCCTCAATGAACATTGTTGATCTTAATGTTACCATTGTTTCAACAGGATAATTCAGCATTATTTTTACTAGCTGATGCAAAATAATATCAAGCAGGGTGGCTCTAAATTTTGCAATTTTATTATATAATCCTATAATTTAGGAAGAGAACATAGGAAAATATATTATTAGAAAATACATTCTATGAACAAATACAAAGCAAATGTATTTAACAATAATGATTTTTACATAAGTAAAATAAAATCCTCAGACACACTATAAAACTCTAGAGTCTTTAGATATTTAACTAACAACACCCAAGACTTTATCAAAATGTGAAGATATGGTTCCTGAGTAAAATACACTAATTCCAATCTTGTGGGATTTTTTTTGGTTATTGCAAACTTAAAATCTAATTCTTAAAAATATTAAACTATTAAACTAAAGGACCAGTTTAGCTATTAATTCAGATTTTTTGAATGCAGCCATAATCTTCTCTGCTAAGGGAAATGGTGTTTCAAAACTGGATGATACATAGATACAGAAATCTTAGTCATCAGCTCTTTGAAAGACACATATTTTTCCAGAAGGAGGTATCCACTGACATAAGTGGCTAAGAAGAAGACTTTCAGTTCAGTTCAGTTGCTCAATCATGTCTGACTCTTTGCGACCCCATGAATCACAGCACGCCAGGCCTCCCTGTCCGTCACCAACCCCCAGAGTTCACTTGCGTCCATCGAGTCACTGATGCCATCCAGCCGTCTCATCCTCTGTTGTTCCCTTCTCCTCCTGCCTCCAATCCCTCCTAGCATCAGAGTCTTTTCCAATGAGTCAACTCCTTGCAAGACAACATTAAATTTGGCCAATTTGACACCGTGTGGCATTAAACTTCCTGCCCTGAAAATTGAGTTAAATGTTTTTGTTTTTGTTTTCAGTGCCCTGGAGTTGATTGAAAATGAGAATCTGTCTCACACTAAACATCTACAAGAGATGGCATAGGTAGTTTAGACCTCACACTTATTAACTGAAGGATGTCAGTCTGAGAGTTGGAAATTTGCAGTGGCTTGAACAACATAAAATCTTCCTGAAAGCAAGTTATCCTGTAGAACAAAAAATGTCTTTAACTTGCTACCTGGGTAAGCCTATTAACAAACAAACAAACAAAAGAGATGTGTGTCCATCTCTCAAATTAATTTTGACAGGTGAAAATTAGCAAGGAAATAAGATGGAAATGAAAAGAAATAATTACAGTTCTATTCAAAGCAAAGACAATTCAATGTAAAAGCAAGGACTTAGCTTTGCACTGAATTCTGTAACAATCAGTTACTTAAAATGGTAACTAATTTGAGCTAAAATGGAGGAAGAAAATCAGTGAGAATTTTGTGTTTGTACTAGTTTCTTACTGCTATATAGCACATTTCCAACAATTTAGTGGCTTCAGATAGCACCCATTTGTTATCTCACAGTTTCCATAGTTGAGAAGTCTGGTCACATCTTCTTGCAGGTTCTCATCTTAGATTTCACAAGACTTTAGTCAAGATATCAGCTCAGTTGTTGATTCTCATCTGAAATTTGAGGCTTGCTTCCAAGATCATTCAAGTCATTGACAAAATTCAGTTATTGATTTTGTAGCACTTAGGCCCTTGCTCTCTTATTATCTATAAGGGAGTTGGGGAAGCTATCAGCACCCATAAGTTCCCCAGAGATTTTTTGGTCCTCCATAGATTGCAACATAGGATTTAGTGAGCTTCTTCAAGGCCAGTCAGAATCTATTCAATTTCTTCTTGTCATAGTCTTCTGTAATAGCCTTGCATAAAGTCTTCCTTTCCATTTTAAAGTGTAAGAAGAATTTTTTCTTTACAAGATGACATGCCTCATAACCAACTGAATGACCATTAATCCCAATGTTTGTGAAAGAAAATGAATAATAAAGGTAATGTAAGTAAACAATGGGATGGGGGGGACAAATATTGGGTAAAGAAGTGAAGGAGGGACTCTCTTTATAAGCTGGTATCTCCAGTGAAACCTGATAGATGAAAAGGAGTTAGATATTTGATGATTTTCAAAGGCAATATTCTACAGAACAGAAGAGCATTTGCAGAATACCAGGGACAGGAAAGTGTTTGAGATCTTAGAAAAGGGGTGCAAGAGACAGTGCAAGAGCTGTGTGGAGTCAAGTTAGCGAGTGAGACCTATGACACACTGAAGAAGAGATGAGACTGGCATGAGAAAACATGCGACAAACCCAAATTGAAAGACATCCTCACAAAAAGTCTTCAAGGTATCAATGTCACAAAGTCAAGAAGAGAGTGAGGAATCCCCACATACTGGAAGAGACTAAGGAGAGAGGGCATCCGATTACAATGTGGGATCCCAGATTTGATTGTTGAAAGAAAAATAATAATAACAACTTTTGAGAGAAAGTAGTGACATTTGAATAATTTCTGTAGTTCAGTTACTGGTACTGTAGCAGTTTTAGTCTCCTGGTTTTGATCATTTTAATATGCCTATATACGATGTGAGCATTAGGGGAAGCTGGGTGAATGGTATACAACAGTTCTCCATACCATGTTTACAATTCTTCTGAATGTCTAAAATAGTTTGCAAATAAAAAGTAAAACACAAACAAACAAAAAAAAAAAAAAAAGGAGAAGATCGAGTCATTTCAGTGAGAGAAGAAATTTTTCACTTTGGTGTTAGAAAGTAACCTGTAGGAATATAACAACTTGTAGAAATAAACTAACTTGTAGCATGTTTGTATCAGGATTCAATCAGGGAATCAGTTCTAAGGAGTAAGCATTTTATTGTAAGAATCAGATACTTCATCTTTTGAGAAGGAACCAGGGAAATAAGGACACAAAAAAGGAAGCTGGACAATTAGGAAAAAAATCAAACCAGCCCATTAGAAGTCCTAGTATACATGGCACGTACCTAAATTAGTTTAGATCCCCTATTGTGAATGTTTAAAGCTTATTTGGCATTTGCTTCAAAGGACTATAAGTCATTTAAATTATTCATATGACTTCTAAAACATTCATATGACTTAAAAATTCTTCATTTGACTAGAGGATTCATATGCAGAAAGCATCTCATTTCTCTGGGTTTTAGCATAATATCCAGAACTTATATTGTTTATTGAGTAAATTAAAGTATTAAAATTTTCAGACTTCCTTTCTTGAAAAATTAAATAAGAAACAAAGTCTAACTTTTAAGAGTTGATGTAAAAATTAAATATAAAAAGGATTAAATAACACCAGTACCTGGCTCATAAGTACTGAATATCATTAAATCACATAAGATCTCAAAATAATTGCTTTTTAAGACAGACTTTCAATCAGTGGGCATTTAATGAAACTGTGTCATAGCATTATGCTAAACATTGAAAAGTGAAACCTTTTGAGGCATTCAAATCACATATTATTATTATGTGGGATTATGAAAGCAGCTTGGGATTGGATTTAGAGAGAAGATGTTTTAATTTTTCCCTCCTTGGCTTATCTGGTATTTGAATTTGGTAAATTACTTCTTCAATCTGAATGTCGGGGTTCTTTTTTTTTTTTTTAATAGTGGCAATAATGCATACTGACAAGGGTTGTAGAGAAGATTAAACTAGAATATTCATAAAGCCTTTGTTTAAATAAGACAATGAAAAGTATTATTTTTTATATTTTATTTAAATAAAGGTAAACCTTCAATGAAAACAGACTTAACAGCATTTCATATATTTTCTAAGAAACTAATTGGCTATGAGATAATTCAAGTTTAATGTCCATGCTACAAACACAGTATTTTCCAAAGTACCAAAAAAAAAAAAGCCCACTTCTCAAATGCTGTTCCTGACTCCATGGACAGAGAAGCCTGGCAGACTACAGTCCAGTTCAGACTACAGTACAGAGTAGGACATGACTGAAATACTCAGCAGACACATGCACAAAAATAAAAATAAGTCAAAACATTCTTTTTAAAATTAACTAAAGAGTGAGTGAAAAAACTATAGCATGGCAAATATTGCCATTCCAGGAAGTAAAGTCTGGATATCGCAATTAATTTTAATGGAAAGTTGAACGCTTGGAAGATTGCACAGAACTTTGTGTGCAAATGATGACATTTCACAACTCATTCATAAATATCTCTTGAAGAAGAGTCCATGTATCACTTGAAAGTATATGTCAGTGAAATTTCATCTAAACCAAATGGCATTTTCAAAAACTTTTATGTCTTTATTTAATGGTTTTTTCCAGCACTGTAAGTATTAATAGATTATCAAATTGAAAGATGTTTGTCCTGACCTTCACATAGCTCCATTTCTCTGGTGGTTTAATGTCTCTTACAAAGTACCCGAAGTACATAAGTAATTTCTCATTTCTCTATGTTTCCATGATGCTTTTGTCACAAGACAAATGATGAATCAGTCAATGGGCAAAAACACAAATAAAAGCACATGATAAAATATTTTCTATTTTCTTCTGACACCTTAGCTCATAATCTTTCAACAGGAAAACATCCAGATATTTCAAATCTGCACCTGTTTTCAGGTCAAATTTTCTTTAGTTAATTGTTAGATATTTGATGGAGAATAATAAGCTAAATATATGGCTCATGTTTATGTTTAGAAATCAAAAAGAGACATTTAAAAAAGGGTCAGGGAACAGAGATGTCGCACACATAAAATATACATAGTGGATCTTTGAAATGTACTCCATACAGTCTTATTTAAAAAGCACACCAATATCTCATAATCTCACATATCATTTTTAATTAGGGAGAGCATCGAGAATGTGCCCACACAAAGTGATGATACTACAAAAGAATAAGTGAATATATTGAGAAGATAAAGAAGTTGAGTCCAGCCAAGTAGTCATGGAAAGTATTATAAGTTAAATCTCCACTCTATCAAAGAATCAAGAGTTCTGATAAAACCAGAAAGTTGTGAGGCTGTGAGAAAGAAGTCTACAAGAAAAAAATATATTGCATAGTAGATTTTCAAGAAGTCTACTAGAGCATAATGTGAAATTAATATGGTGCTCAGTCACTCACTCATGGCTGACTCTTTGCGAACTTATAAACTGAGGTACACTAGGCTCCTCTCTTCATAGAATTTTCCAGGCAAGTATACTGGACAAGGTTGCCATTTCTTACCCAAGGAGCTCCTTCCTGACCCAGGGACTGAACCCATGTCTCCTGCACTGGCAGGCAGATTCTTTACCACTGAGCTACCTGGTAAGCCTGAAATTAATATAGGAAAAGGTATACAGAACACTAATAAAATGGAAAATTCCAGGGAAGCAATAATTCAGCAAAATTAAGTCTAAGAAAAAGAAAAGTTAATAAAAACAATACTTGACTCTTCAGTGAACAATGTTTATACACAGGCAGCATATCACAGTGCAGTGAGCACAAGCAATGAAACTGGAGGACTCAGGGTTGAATCTGTTCTGCAATTTGTAAGTCACGTGTCTTGGTTCCTTCTATATACATCAATGGCACCTTTTCCATTAAATGAGTTAATGGATATAACATGCTTAGAGCAGTGCTCTGCACTGTTATTTTTGTTTTTGGTAATGACATCTATGGTATTAACTAAATTTATGCAATAAATTATTCAGAGAAGATGAGCTAAAATGTTGTTTATTGAAGAAGTTCAAGAGCAAAATCTTTAATCATATAACAATAGATTATTTCTTTCAATTATTGAACTCTTAAATAATTACTAATAGAGAATTTCTTAAATTAAGGAATGTATTTATATTAGAAATCTTGGCAAAAATAATTAAAAAGAAAAGGTTTTGTAAGTAGCAGGCCTAGATGTTAAATTATCTGCCTTCAGTGTGGGAGACCAAGGTTCAATCCCTTGGTCAGGAAGATCCTCTGGAGAAGGGAATGGAAATCCACTCTAGTATACTTGCCTGGAAAATCCCATGGACAGCAGAGCCTGGGAGGCTACAGTTCATGGGGTCACTAAGAGGCAGACACGACTGAATGACTAACACACTAACATTGATTTTTTTAACTTATGCTTTAGCAGCAGTGAATTATATTAACAAATAATTAAGATACATTTTTGTAAATATATCTTTGAAATAGTCTTTGCAAATAATTTATGACACATTTATTCTCAAATGCATGATAAGACTAAAAAGAAAAAAACAAATAAGATGAGAAGGAATACTGTATATTTGTGTTGGAGAATAATTTTCCATGGGATTTCTATACATCCTGTAGAAGCCTTTGCTCCAGATTTTCAAGGATACTTGGCTAGAAAATGGCTTTGGGAAACAGAGGTAGGGTTTACTTCAAGGCAGAGGATAGATTCATTTCCTGACCAAGATATTAAGGCAAGAAAGGTAATATATTCCTTGAAGGAAAAAGTTCAGAACTTTTACTAATTTGCCCACATACAGTTTTTCTATTTTTGTCTGAGCTTGCAATTCCTCAGATGTGGTTCAAATGTATTGCTTGTGCAAAAATCCACCTGAATGCTTTGTGGGAAACATTCTTATGGGAACTGGAGAATAAAGCAAAGGGATGCAGATATGATGGCTGGCTTCCAGCTGGGATGTGAGCAATGAAATCTATTGTCTTCTGCCAGTATCTTTGCAACTGTGATAAACTGATCTCTTTGCTCATCAGTAGGGTAAAATTTCATTGTCTTCACAACTCTTGACATTTTTTGTTTGCTTTTGTATTTGTAGAAAAGAAAAGACTGATGGAAAGATGGTATCTAGCTGAAGTAATGTTAGTGACTTTAAGTGACAGCAAATTTCTTTCATTGGACTCGGTTGTTAAGTGGTTAGAAGCCATTCCGAGTTAGGCATAAACTCTTATTTTAATTTTTACATAGTCCATCCTGTTTGTGGAAAGGTTCATGGGATTTAGAGAAGTTTCTAGAGGGCACAGGGAAATGTGGGCAGTGCTAATAAAAGAACTAGGAAAGAGGGGAATTGAATTTCTTAAGAGTAGTTTAATTTTGGAAAAGTGAATCATCACCCATGAGGAATAGTATGCTAAATAATGATATATTAAAAGAATTAAGAAAAGCAAAACTGTAAAGTGAAAGTTGCTCAGTCACATCCGACTCTTTGTGATCCCATGGACTACACAGTCCATGGAGTTCTCCAGGCCAGATTACTGCACTGGGTAGATTTTCCCTTCTCCAGGGGATCTTCCCAATCCAGGGGTTGAATGCAGGTCTACCACATTGCAGGGCGATTCTTTACCAGCTGAGTCACAAGGGAAATGACCACATAAACTGTGTTAACATTCCAGAAGTCCTTAATTTACCTCTTATTTACTCTGTCAACTTTCTAAGCCAAACATGGATGTTATTGTGATTCACCCATCAAGGGGAAATTGGAACACATAAAATAATTTTTGACCATTCTGGATATTTTAATGTGACCTAAATTCCAGTTCATAAAACCTTTCTTTACCACAAATTGGTCAATTATTAAACATATATATTAAGCTTTTAATTAGGTTATTGCATTTTTAAATTCTAAAATTTATGTTGGTTATTTTATGTACAGATATTCTTAATATTATTTTTTGGACTGCATAAAAACTGCATAGTTTTTAAAAAGTTAGGTGACTTCATTGTCAAAATTTATTTAGAGATCAATTTTATTCTTTACTCTTTTTTTGTTTTCTTCTCCCATCATCTCGTGTTTTCATATTCCTTATTATTTTGGATGTGTGCATGCTCAGTTGCTCAATAGGATCCAACTCTTTGTAATCCCACAGACTATAGCCCAACAGGTTCCTCTGTCCATGGAATTTCCTAGGCAAGAATACTGGAGTGGGTTGTCATTTCTTGTCCAGGAGATCTTCCTGACCCAGGGATCAAACCCATTTCTCTTGTGTCTCCTGCATTGGCAGGTGGATTCTTTACCACTACCACTTCTCTATTCTTTACCAAAATAATAGGTCCCTATTATTTTGACTGACCAATGATTATATGAAAAAATGCAGGCCGTAGTAGCATCACCAACTCAACGGATGTGAATTTGAGCAAACTCCAGGAGATAGTGGAGGACAGAGGAGTCTGGCATGCTACAGTCCCAACTCACAAAGAGTTGGGCTTGACTGAGGGACTGAACAACAACGATGAACTCCAAGTGTCTGTCCCTAGATATGATACGATAAAAGACTCCATACACTGATATATCACAAGTACATCTTTTTCTAATCCATCCATGTTTCCTGGGATAAGCTACTCAAAATGTTAATCTAATTTCTTTGTAATTCCTTCCCTCAAGAGATCTTGGTTCCATAATTTATCCCTATTTTTCGAATTGATTTCAGAAGATTTGTTCTCCTGCAATCCTTAATCCAACATAATCAAAAGTAAAAAATTTGAGGTAATTTTCAACCAAAAAGAATGAAAGTTTATTTTTCAAGTGTATTGTACTGGTTTCCTAAGGGTTGCTGTAACCATTTGCAACAAACTTAAAACCATACAATTTATTTTTTAATTTCTAGATGCCTGTAGTTTGAAATCAAGGACTTAGCATCTTTCTTTCAAAAGATCTAAGTGAGGAAAGATCCTTTCTTACCCCTCCCAGCCTCTGGTGGTTCTAAGCGTTCCCTAGTTTGTGGCTAAGTAATTCCAGTCTCTGCCTCTATCTACACACCCTCCTCCTTTGTGGTCAGTGTCTTCTCCTCTTCTCTTTTGCAGACACTACATTGGGTATAGGACCCACTCAGGTAATGCAGGATGAATTCGTCTCAAGGTCCTTAATTTAATTATATCTTCAAAAGGCCTTTATCCAAACAAGGTCACATTCAGAGCCCCTAGGGTTGAGGAAGTAAACCTATTTCTTGGGTAGCCATATTTCAAACCACTGCAAATATATTGAAACTTTTGAACTGTGGTGTTCAAAAAGACTCTTGAGAGTCCCTTGGACTGCAGGGAGATTCAACCAGTCCATCCTAAAGGAGATCAGTCCTGGGTGTTCATTGGAAGCACTGATGCTGAAGCTGAAACTCCAGTATTTTGGCCACCTGATGCGAAGAGTTGACTCATTGGAAAAGATTCTGATGCTGGGAGGGTTTGGGGGCAGGAGGAGAAGGGAATTAAAGATTAAAGGCAGGAGGACAAGGGGATGACAGAGGATGAGATGGTTGGATAGCATCACTGACTCAATGGACATGGGTTTTGGTGGACTCTGGGAGTTGGTGATGGACAGGGAGGCCTGGCATGCTGTGGTTCATAGGGTCACAAAGAGTTGGACATGACTGAGCAACTGAACTGACTGATTCTGAAACAACCTCAGGCTACAAAAATATTTTAAGGAATCTGAGGTTTTAGGGTTTAAAGTCAAGACATGAAATCTAACCATAGTATTAATATTAAACAAAGGACAATTATATTAATTAAACATAAGGAAGTTTTTTTTTAATAAATAAACTGAAATGGACAGAAAGTAAATTTATCTAGTTTTCTCTTTTTTATTTTTTAGCTGTACTGAGTGGATCTGTGATCTTAGTTCCCTCACCAGGCATTGAAACCCCCTGCAGTATGAGTGCAGAAGCTTAAGCAGTGGGCCACCAGGAAGTCCCCACTAGTTTTTTTCTTTTATTAGGTATGAATTCAGGCTTCCCTTGTGGCTCCGCTGGTAAGAAATCCACCTGCAGTGTGGGAGACCTAGGTTCGAACCCTGGGTTGGAAGGTGCCCTGGAGAAGGGAAAGGCTACCCACTCCAGTAGCCTAGTCCAGTAGCCTAGCCACTCCAGTAGCCTAGAATTCCATGGACTGTATAGTCCATGAGGTCACAAATGGTTGGACATGACTGAGCGACTTTCACTTTTCACTTAGGTATGAATTAGGAGATGGTGATTGCAGCCATGAAATTAAAAGACGCTTACTCCTTGGAAGAAAAGTTATGACCAACCTAGATAGTATATTCAAAAGCAGAGACATTACTTTGCCAACTAAGGTCCGTCTAGTCAAGGCTATGGTTTTTCCTGTGGTCATATATGGATGTGAGAGTTGGACTGCGAAGAAGGCTGAGCACCGAAGAATTGATGCGTTTGAACTGTGGTGTTGGAGAAGACTCTTGAGAGTCCCTTGGACTGCAAGGAGATCCAACCAGTCCATTCTGAAGATCAGCCCTGGGATTTCTTTGGAAGGACTGATGCTAAAGCTGAAACTCCAGCCCTTTGGCCACCTCATGCGAAGAGTTGACTCATTGGAAAAGACTCTGATGCTGGGAGGGATTTGGGGGCAGGAGGAAAAGGGGATGACTGAGGATGAGATGGCTGTATGGTATCACTGACTTGATGGACATGAGTCTGAGTGAACTCCGGTAGTTGGTGATGGACAGGGAGGCCTGACGAGCTGCGATTCATGGGGTCGCAAGGAGTCGGACACGACTGAGCGACTGAACTGATGAATTAGTATTTAATTTTCTACATATATTTTTTCTTCAAACATTAAAAAATGTTATAAATATAAACACATGGGAAACCACACATATGGAAAAAGTTATAAAATGAATAACTTGGGTGGACCTCGTGTTTGGGTCTGTGAAGTCCAACCTAGCATTAGGGAAGGCTGCTGCCTGGCTTTGCTGAATTCAGCCTCAAAGCTGGGACCATGCGGGTGACCTGGCACCTGGGCCATAGGAGTCAGCGTGTAAACTGGGGGCTCAGGGACCAGATTCATGATTAGATCTGGCACTGGGGTGAAACCATGGGGTCCAAGCAGGAGGCTGAGGTGGCAGGGGGTGCCCTTGTATTTTAATGTGCCAGGGGCTTCCACCAGCAGGAGTCACCCTGGTGCTAAAATACATGAAAAGTCTGGTTCTGGGGGTAATCTGCCTTTGGCTAGCTGGAGATCTGGCTTCCTGCAAACTGCTAAGACTGTGGGGCCACAGTTGTCACCTGGAGCCATGAGAGATAGCTAGTATTGGGATGAGCTAAAAGTCTGGGGCCACTGGAACTGGGTTTATTGGAGTGCACCAGGAACCCAATGTCACAGGAGCCAATTGGGGTTATGCAAACTGGCAGGCACCTGAGGGTGGTGGGGACTATTGCTCACGGGAGCCCTCTAGGAACCACTCATTACTTGGAGAGGAGGCTTAGTGTCAGGTTCTGGGGTGAAGGAGGGTGCTCACTTCACTGTCCTCCCACCAGACAAGTGTCTCAGGGCTAGGCTGCCTGGGTTTGGGCGAGGAGTGACAGACCCAGTATGAGTCTATCTTTCCTACCCTCCTCAGTGCATCTTCTTCTTCTTTTCTTTTCTTTCTTTCTTTTTTTTTTTTTTTATGCTTCACTCAGGGGCTATAACCCTTCACCTGGAGTCCTTAGACCTTGTAAAGGATTGATTACTCAAATTGATGTTTCCGGGAGGGGATGGACACTAGAAATTCGTATACCACCATTTTGCTCTTTTATTTTAAAATTTAAGAAAAAATTAGCATTGCCTCCAAATGGGCAGACTTTGTTCTAGCAGTGCTTCCTAACAAAATTCATATATTTTACTTCTGAAGGAGAGTCTCTTATGATAAGTCAGCATCCCACTGGCTCACACCAGGCTCGCTGTTTACCAATGGTTGACACATGTTAAATATGAAGTCTTAATAGGTTATAATTATGTTCTGGCTGTGTCTACAAAGAGGAGAGTGGTTTAAACAAAGCCATACAACTGGCGTCACTCAAGCATATGTAGAAATAACTTTGTAAAGTGAAATTTAAAAGCAATATTTAATAAGGGAAATGCATTAAAGCATATGAATAAGCTGAAGAGAAATACTGAATGGCCAGTTTAATCTGGGGAAAGTTACTGTGGCTTTACATTGCCAAACTATATAGATGTATTTAAGATGAACAAATATTGGTTTGAAGAAAAACTCCGTTTAAGAAAATTGTTTTTCCTCATCTTGAAAACCTGATGATCTGCAAATCAGAAAGAAATGTTTAAAACCTTTCGATGCTAGCATTTGCTTTCCAAGTCCCCACAGGTCATCAGCACTGTATTTCCCTGCTAGCTTTCTCACCGTTTTTCCACTCTTACCTTTTGCATGACACATGAAACATACAAGCATCAGTGCTATTTCTCAAGTATAATAACTTAGGCATCATGTCCTCTGGTTGTAAAGAAATTCCAGTCCTTTAACCCGTCAAATCAGTGATTAGTAATGCTGTTTTCATAGGTTATATATTGGAGCAGGTCCCAGAATTTATTTTTATAAATTACCAGAAATTGGAGATGCTGTTGACATTGAAAATTTTAAAATATGTCCTGTTTTAAAAAGAAATTCCTCATGCCCTTTAATGCCAATGATTTATTTGAAAGATCATAGGAAGAAGTGAAGTGAAGTTGCTCAGTTGTGTCTGACTCTTTGAGACCCTGTGGACTATAGCCTACCAGGCTCCTCTGTCCATAGAATTCTCCAGGCAAGAATACTGGAGTGGGTTGCTATTTCCTTCTCCAGGGGATCTTCCTCACCCAGGGACTGAACCCAGGTCTCCTTCATTGCAGGCAGATGCTTTACCCTCTGAGCCACCAGGGGAGCATAAGAGAAAAACTTAAAACAAATGGGAAAGGTGGCTAGTGTCTGTAGGTTTTTGAGAGATATGACAAATAAGTTGTGGTACTTTGGCCCTACTGAATATAATATGATCGACTGGGTAAAATTCACTTATTTTAAAAGACTAATACTACAAAAAAAAAAAAAAGCCTATAGTGTTTTTAATATAAATTTATTTGCTATATTAGGAACAACTAAAGACTCTCTGAGTTATAGACAGGAAACCAAGATTTAGGAGCTTGTGATAGCAGTATTTATTTAAAAACAAAAGGGTAAATTATTTTATATGATCTATGGACAGAGGAGCCTGTCCATAGAGTCACAAAGAGTTGGACATGACTGAAGCAACCTAGCATGCATGCACAAAGGGATAGACATGGCAACAGTTTAACACTTTTTTAGGAGAAAAATACAGCTCAAAACAAGGAAAATGAGAGCTTTCTGAAGATTCCATAGCATCATTAAGAAACAGTTTTCTTTTACTGGTTGTATATTAGGGTAGCCTGAATGCCTGTTAGGCAAACTATCTTGCAAGTACATGATAATCAGTTGAGTCATTAAAGAAGAAAATCTTTTAGATAACTTCAAACTTGAAGTTATTTTATTTTCAGCATTATGAGTATCTCCAGGCCTAAAGCACTCCACTATTTGCCCTCATCTTTGCACTTGTAAATTATATTGTACAGGTTTCCCTTTGAGATAATAAAACAGCTGACTTCTTGAACTCCTATTTAATTAAGTCATATATGGCACAATTTTAAAACACATAGGTTAAACGAGCATCATCCAATAGTGTTTAATAAATACATTTTACATGGAAACAAATGTAGGCATTAATTATGCCAGCCTAAAGCAAAGTAAGCAATCCTAGTTGATACCTTTCAAGTTTATAAATACTTAATAACATATTAGAACTGTAAGAGAAGTCTAATTCAAGAGCAATCAACCTTGTTCCATGGGCATAGAATAAAATTGAATTATAGAGCAAATAAAGAGATTACCTTTATTTGTTAAAAATTTCTTTTCTTTTTTCAGTAATTGTTAGTAAATGCAATTATTTCATACACATTCATGAACACATTTCTTGAGAGAGAAAAGCTGTGTAAACTTCAGGTTACACCAATGGTAGTTTCCTAATATCTTTCCTAAACTGTAAAATCCTAAAGGAGCTTAATGAGCATGACAAAATCATTCTCTTTATTAATATCTATTGCTTGGGAAAATGAACTTCCTCTTCTCAAATATTTTTATCAAGTGACTATTTGAGCATGAGTAATTTCATTTTAATACAAATATGGATTTAAATGATGATAGATATTTTGAGGTGAAGTTCAGTATCTCCTTTTCACTTCTGAAACTGTCTTGCATAGATAAGTTGCGATTGTGCCTTTTGGTTTTATTTCACCTTATTTACCTGCTATATTGGAGTCAGACAACATGATTCGAAACATAAATCAATCATTTATAACTCTGTGGCCCTGAGAAAATTGCCGTATCCATTAAGGATCTTTATTTGTAAAATAAAAATAAAAATGGAATGGAATGTTTCTCCCATCTTGTAATATAAATTTAAAAATATTATTTACAATTAAATAAAACACAGGCTAAAAAAAAACTATCATCTTTGGAAAATTTTGGCTAATTTTATAAGCTTTATGAATTATACTTTTCCTTTCTTTCTTTTTTTAACCAACACTTTTTCATGCTATAGCCTTGTATCGAAAATCTGGACCTGAGTTCAGGAAATGCTGCATAAGAGCTGTATGGAACTCATTGCTTTTGTAAACATAGGGCTTCCCTGATGGCTCAGCTGGTAAAGAATCCACCTGCAATGCAGGAGACCCAGGTTGGATTGACTAGATTCCTGGGTGGGGGACATCTGCTGGAAAAGGGATAGTTATCCATTCCAGTATTCTTGGGCTTCCCTTGTGGCTCAGCTGGTAAATAATCCACCTGCAATGTGAGAGACCTGTGTTCAATTCCTGGCTTAGGAAGACCCCCTGGAGAAGGGATAAGGCTACCCACTCCAGTATTCTGGCCTAGAGAATTCCATGGGGGTCACAAAGAGTCAGACAGGACTGAGCCACTTTCACATCTATGCAGTAATCCTGAATCAGTTAGTATTGTTACTTTTTAAACTTTTCTTAAGAAATTTTAGTCAACTTTTCCAGGTATTTAAAATTATTAGCATGTAACTGAAAAAGATGTATCTTTATAATTATTTTATTTTTTTGTACCTATTATTGTAGTTCTAATAATATTACTATTTTGGATAACTCTAAATATATAGTACTAGTGTTTAAAATTTTTTGCTGATTTATTTTGTAGATTTTTTAAAAAATTGAGTTTAAGAACTCAATTTTTAAAAATTGCGTTTGAGAACTTAAAACTCAATTTTAAGTTCTATATTTAAGTGTCCTTTCTAATCAATTTAGAATTGTTACTTTTAGTCACTTTTTCCATTTATATTCATTTTGTGGTTTTGCTTCTTTTTTTTCTTTTATATGTGCTATAATTTATTTATTATATTGTTTTAGTTTCAAGTGTATGGCCTGGTAGTTCAGATATTTTTTCAGATTGCATTCCATTATAAGTTATTATAATAACCTCCTGAGTATAACTGAGTATAATTTCTTATGCTATATATTAAATCCTTGTTGCTTTATTTTATGTGCAGTAATTTTTATCTGTTAATACTATACTCCTAATTCACCCCTCTTCCTTCCCCTTCCATAATCATTGTTTTCTATGTCTGTGTGTCTGTTCCACTTTTGTATGTAGATAGATTCATTTGTATATTTTTTTGGGATTCTACATACAAGTGCTATCATACAGTATTTGTTTTTCTCTTTCTGATTTTCTTCACTAAGCATGATATTTTCTAGGTTACTTCATGTTGCTACAAATAGAATTTTATTCTCTTTTATGACTGAGAAATATTTCATTACATATATGTGTATGTATATATATATACATATATGTATATATATATAAATATCTTATGCCAATTATCTGTTGACATGCACTGAGATTGCTTTTATGTCTTGACTATTATAAATGCTGCTGCTATAAAAATAGCAAAACCTATGAGAAGACACTTTGGAAATGAAAAAATATTTCATCATTTGTGAAAATAAATTTGATACTATTCATAAAACACTTGAAAATCATACATAAACCCTTACTCTCATTGACATAGCTAATTTACTTTCAGAAATAATACAAAAACAAAATAAAAACCCACAAGTACCCACAGATGACTGTTTATAAGAAGAAGAAATAAAATAAAATGTATTCATCATCAACAGTGAAATGAGTAAACATTTTGTGGTATTTGTCAAGGTCTATTAGAGAGCTACTATTTGTGCCTTAAAAGCTCCATTTTCCCTTCTGGTAGAAATCCTTTCCTCCATTCTTCCCCCTGTGCATGGTTAGCCTCTCTGTTGTGTCTGACTCTTTGAGACCCCACGGACTGTAGCCCACCCAGGCTCCTCTGTCCATGGGGATTCTCCAGGCAAGAATATTGGAGTGGGTTGCCATGCCCTCTTCCAGGGTACCTTCCCAACCCAAGGATCAAATCCAGGTCTCCCTCATTGCAGGCAGATTCTTTACTATCTGAACCACCAGGGAAGCCCTACTGAGCTCTAAACTCTCCTGTTTCTAGAGAATTTGGGGAATGTAAACAACTCACAAATTCCAAAGGAGGAAAGATGAAGAATTGCTGCTTAATTAGAGTATAGAACACACATCCTCTATTTTATTTTTTTAAATAAATGTATTTATTTTAATTGGAGGTTAGTTACTTTACAATATTGTATTGGTTTTGCCATACATCAACATGTATCTGCCACAGGTATACACGTGTTCCCCATCCTGAACCCCGCTCCCTCCTCCCTCCCCATACCATCCTTCTGGGTCATCCCAGTGCACCAACCCCAAGCATCCAGCATCATGCATTGAACCTGGGCTGGTGACTCGTTTCATATATGATATTATACATGTTTCAATGCCATTCTCCCAAATCATCCCACCCTCTCCCTCTCCCTCAGAGTCCAAAAGACTGTTCTATACATCTGTGTCTCTTTTGCTGTCTCGCATACAGGGTTATCATTACCATCTTTCTAAATTCCATATATATGTGTTAGTATACTGTATTGGTGTTTTTCTTTCTGGCTTACTTCACTCTGTATAATAGGCTCCAGTTTCATCCACCTCATTAGAACTGATTCAAATGTATTCTTTTTAATGACTGAGTAATACTCCATTGTGTATACGTACCACAGCTTTCTTATGCATTCATCTGCTGATGGACATCTAGGTTGCTTCCATGTCCTGGCTATTATAAACAGTGCTGCGATGAACATTGGGGTACACGTGTCTTTTCAATTCTGGTTTCCTCCATGTGTATGCACATCCTTTATTTTAAACCACAAAATGTATTTATTTTCTTGTTAGGCTTTTAAATAGACAATTATAAAAGCCAACTCTCTTGCTGCATTTAAGGATTATTCATTCAAACTTTTCTTCTTTAACTAATTAAATAATCAGCTCAAACTATACAAACTGGATATGCTTTTGAAATGATAACTTTAGAATGCTATCTGAATGGCCAGAGGAATAATTTTGGCCTTTTGCATCAGATTTTTTTTTTTTTAATTTCCTATTCCAAAATATGTTAACTGTCAAAGGATAATAGGTAAGTACTAAAAACAGATATATCTTTTTTTTTTTTTTCCTTTTCAGGTATTTGTGTTTCAACTTAGATCTAACAAGCAAAATATTAAAAATAGTATCCTAGCTTTCTGTTTGTCACAGTCTCAGAAGGATATTTTGTTTCTCTTTTAAAAGTAGACTCTCAGATTCTTCAGGAGCTTAATTTTCATGGAACTTGAACTCTTTAACAAGCACAGGTCATATAATTTATAAATAATGAAGACAAATTAAGTTAGGGGAAGTGTTAGTTGCTCAGTTGTGTCTGACTCTTTGTGACTTCCATTGATCTGTAGCCTGCCAGGCTCCTCTGACCATGGAATTCTCTGGGAAAGACACTGGAGTGGGTTGCCATCCCCTTCTCTAGGGGATCTTCCTGACCCAGGGAAGGGTTGCCAACAGACTCTTTACCTGCTGAGACATCATGGCTTTGAATTTATTCCATCATTTCATTGCCGTCAGGCATAAAGCAATCAAGACAAAGATGTCATTTCCTGATTGTATGCAAATGGGTCATAGCTGTTCAAGTAGTTGTCTTTACAGTTAATTCATTCACATTATTGACAGCATATGTCTGTAGAATTAATTACCTCTAAATGTTTTCATTTAGAAGAAATGGAGTAGCCATAATGGTCAACAAAAGATTCCGCAATGCAGTACTTGGATGCAAAGACAGAATGATCTCTGTTCGTCTCCAAGGCAAACCATTCAACACCACAGTTATCCAAGTCTATGCCCCAACCAGTAATGCTGAAGAAACTGAAGTTGAATGGTTTTATGAAGACCTACAAGACCTTTTAGAACTAACATCCAAAAAAGATGTCCTTTTCATTATAGGGGACTGGAATGCAAACGTAGGAAGTCAAGAAACACCTGGAGTAACAGGCAAATTTGGCCTTGGAATGTGGAATGAAGCAGGGCAAAGACTAAAAGAGTTTTGCCAAGAAAATGCACTGGTCATAGCAAACACCCTCTTCCAACAACACAAGAGAAGACTCTACACATGGACATGACCAGATGGTCAACATTGAAGTCAGACTGATTATATTCTTTGCAGCCAAAGATGGAGAAGCTCTATACAGTCAACAAAAAGAAGACCAGGAGCTGACTGTGGCTCAGATCATGAACTATTTATTACCAAATTCAGACCCAAATTGAAGAAAGCAGGGGAAACCGCTAGACCATTCAGGTATGATCTAAATCAAATCCTTTATGATTATACAGTGGAAGTGAGAACTAGATTTAAGGGCCTAGATCTCATAGATAGAGTTCCTGATGAACTATGGAATGAGGTTCATGACATTGTACAGGAGACAGGGGTCAAGAACATCCCCATGGAAAAGAAATGCAGAAAAGCAAAATGGCTGTCTGGGGAGGCCTTACAAATAGCTGGGAAAGAAGACAAGGAAAAAGCAAAGGAGAAAAGGAAAGATATAAGCATCTGAATGCAGAGTTCCAAAGAATAGCAAGCAGAGATAAGAAAGCCTTCTTCAGTGATCAATGCAAAGAAATAGAGGAAAACAATAGAATGGGAAAGACTAGCGATCTCTTCAAGAAAATTAGAGATACCAAGGGAACATTTCATGCAAAGATGGGCTCGATAAAGGACAGAAATGGTATGGACCTAACAGAAGCAGAAGATATTAAGAAGAGGTGGCAAGAATACACGGAAGAACTGTACAAAAAAAGATCTTCATGTCCCAGATAATCATGATGATGTGATCACTAATCTAGAGCCAGACATCTTGGAATGTGAAGTCAAATGGGCCTTAGAAAGCATCACTATGAACAAAGCTAGTGGAGGTGATGGAATTCCAGGGAGCTGTTTCAAATCCTGAAAGATGATGCTGTGAAAGTGCTGCACTCAATATGCCAGCAAATTTGGAAAACTCAGCAGTGGCCACAGGACTGGAAAAGGTCAGTTTTCATTCCAATGCCAAAGAAAGGCAATGCCAAAGAATGCTCAAACTACTGCACAATTGCACTCATCTCACATGCTAGTAAAGTAATGCTCAAAATTCTCCAAGCCAGGCTTCAGCAATATGTGAACCGTGAACTTCCAGATGTTCAAGCTGGTTTTCGAAAATGCAGAGGAACCAGAGATCAAATTGCCAACATCCGCTGGATCATGGAACAAGCAAGATAGTTCCAGAAAAACATCTGCTTCTGCTTTATTGACTATGCCAAAGCCTTTGACTGTGTGGATCACAATCAACTGTGGAAAATTTTGAAAGAGATGGGAATACCAGATCACCTGACCTGCCTCTTGAGTCAGGTGTATGCAGGTCAGGAATCAACAGTTAGAACTGGGCATGGAACAACAGACTGGTTCCAAATAGGAAAAGGAGTACATCAAGGCTGTATATTGTCACCCTGCTTGTTTAACTTATATGCACAGTACATCATGAGAAACACTGGACTGGAAAAAAAGAAACACAAGGTGGAATCAAGATTGCTGGGAGAAATATCAATAACTTCAGATATGTAGATGACACCACCCTTATGGCAGAAAGTAAAGAGGAACTAAAAAGCCTGTTGATGAAAGTGAAAGAGGAGAGTGAAAAAGTTGGCCTAAAGCTCAACATTCAGAAAACGAAGATCATGGCATCCGGTCCCATCACTTCATGGGAAATAGATGGGGAAACAGTGGAAGCAGTGTCAGACTTTATTTTGGGGGGCTCCAAAATCACTGCAGATGATGACTGCAGCCATGAAATTAAAAGACACTTACTCCTTGGAAGAAAAGTTATGACCAACCCGGATAGAATATTCAAAAGCAGAGACATTACTTTGCCTACTGAGGTCCATCTAGTCAAGGCTATGGTTTTTCCTGTGGTCATGTATGGATGTGAGAGTTAGGACTGTGAAGAAGGCTGAACACCGAAGAATTGATGGTTTTGAACTGTGGTGTTGGAGAAGACTCTTGAGAGTCCCTTGGACTGCAAGGAGATCCAACCAGTCCATTCTGAAGGAGAACAGCCCTAGGATTTCTTTGAAAGGAATGATGCTAAAGCTGAAACTCCAGTCCTTTGGCCACCTCATGCGAAGAGCTGACTCATTGGAAAAGACTCTGATGCTGGGAGGGATTGGGGGCAGGAGAAGAAGGGGATGACCAAGGATGAGATGACTGGATGGCATCACTGACTCGATGGACGTGAGTCGGAGTGATCTCCGGGAGATGGTGATGGACAGGGAGGCCTGGCTTGCTGCTATTCTTGGGGTCGCAAAGAGTCAGATATGACTGAGCGACTGAACTGAACTGAAATGTTTTCAAAAAGATCATAATATGGTTTGAAAGCAAAACTAAATGTGACTTTTATATCTTTCTTTGCAGGAAACTTGGAGAATGCAATGGCACCCCACTCCAGCACTCTTGCCTGGAAAATCCCATGGATGGAGGAGCCTGGTGGGCCGCAGTCCATGGGGTCGCTCAGAGTCGGACACGACTGAGCGACTTCACTTTCACTTTTCACTTTCATGCATTGAAGAAGGAAATGGCAACCCACTCCAGTGTTCTTGCCTGGAGAATCCCAGGGATGGGGGAACCTCATGGGCTGCCGTCTATGGGACTGCACAGTTGGACACGACTGAAGCGACTTAGCAGCAGCAACAGCAGTGGCAGAAAACTAGAGTAAAAACTCACTGTGTTGGGAGCAACGATAGTGATACAAATCTGACATTATTGCAACAAATATTTATGGTTGGAAGAAAGACTGCAATTTCTTAATTCCTTGTAAAGTATAAGTTGAGTGTTTTGTGGAACCTAAGAATGGAAAATCCAAGCATATAAATGAAGCTGGTTGCAAAAGGATTGCTTGGCTCATGAAATGAAATGCAACTGAGAGCATAGGAAATAGTAAGATCTTTTGTATCAGTGCAATTTACACCAATGGTGGCCTGGAAAATAAAGAAAAAATATGGTGCCACACTTTAATTGTTAATATGTTTTCTTCATTAGAGGTATGAAAAAAGTGATGAAGTTTATAATGATGCTATCATATGTTGCATGACATTCAAACTAGAAAATAAAAATGAAAAATTCTGAATAGTTTCAGTATTTTCCCTAATGACTCTTCAGATCCAACTAAGATATCAGTTGCCACTTCAAACTAGACGTGCTCCCAAGCTGAATACAGACTCAGTTCAATATTCTTAATATATTAGATGTGATAGAACCATGGCAAGGCTTAGTGCTTTCATGAGCTGATGAATAATATACTGCTATGAAATAGACAGGAGTTCAGCACTGAATCTGTCTCAGGACCATATGCCAACTTTTAAAAATTAATATTATGTTCATTCTTTATTTTCTTTTTAATTTTTTTTCTTTAACTTGAAATATTAGACCTACTTTATCATCTTAATTTGGCAGTATTTAAAAAGTTCTGAAAATTATTTTAATAGTTTTAAGGTAGTTTATTCTTACTCTCTTTAACATTATTTTTAAAAATGGATATTTTCTAATTTATGTATAATTACAAAGAAAGATAAACCACAACCAGTCTTTTAAGATTGCTGTTCTAATAATGAACCTCAGAGTTATGATTATAGCCTATACATTGTGTTTTCCTTAATAGTGTAATTTTTATTGTATCAGAAGTCCTCTATATTTAGGCCACAGACCTCCTTGGGTGTGATAGAACTCAGAGTTCCTTCAAACTTGGGTGAGAATAATTTTCCTTGGTTTTACTGACCTCTAACTGAGAAGTAGCATTTTCTTTTAAAATAGTAGCATAGGTAAAATCCTTATTCATAATACTCTTTATGAAATAGTAAGATTTTATGGCAGGTCTAATAACTACTATAATTTTCATATTTTAATACTTGTATGTAATATAAAAGCAATATTAATCATTCTTATTGGCGACAAAGTTACATTGAGTGATCATGTATGTAGATAATATATATATAATGTGCAAATATATAAATATTTCTTACATTTTAATAATTGTACATCAATGTCATCATAGGTTATGCTATGGATTGTATTTTATACTGTTACATAATATTCTGATCTGAAGTGTATAAGTTATAATAGAAGTCATTTAAATTTGTGTGTGTATGCATGTATGTATGCATAGAGAGAGAGAGGCAGAGAGATTAAACTAGAATGGGAATAGGATAAGTTCAAACTGAAAAGATATATTGATACATAACATATTAGCTACTGTCTCTGTTAGCTTAGAATAGCCATGATGAGGATACGAACAATCTCATAAATAACAAAGGCTTTTGACAACTTCTTTCTCTCATGCTTCATTTTTATCACAGATTTGGCCCATTTTTTTTTTCTTCCTACTTCCGATCTGGTAAAGCAGCTTTTATCTGAAACATGGGCAACAGGGAGGCAAAGAGAAAAGAACATAGCTCTACACACAACTCTGCTCCTCTTACAACCTCTGTCTGTGATCATAGTTCTCATAACCAATTTCACTGACAAATTACCCGACCAATATGGCTTTCCCAGAATGCATTAATGGATATTTGTAGACCTATTAATAGATATTTGTAGACTTGTATGACCTATTACACTCTTTCAAAACAGAGATGGCCCTTAAAAAGAGTACCCCTAGTGAAAATATATTTATTTATTAATTTAACAAATAGTTAACTGACCTGTTGTACTTGAGACAATGTGATAAGTTCTGGTGGTGTAATGGTTTTGATAATAGTTGCAGCCTCTACCCTGAAAGAACTTACATGGAGCACACACATTAGATAAACACTACGATACAGCATGATGAATATAGTAATAGACTCTGTTGCACAGCTGGAGATGGAATCAAGTGGATAGATTCAAAAGACTAAAATATAGAATGTTGAGCTCTGCTGATTGCCTAGATTTTACATATTAATGAGATATAGTATTCTAAGTGACTCTTAGGTTACCAACTTGGAAATGGTTGTACCATCATTCGGTTCATATTAACAGAAGACAGAATGAAAGAATAATGATTATGGACAAAGTGTGAATTCATCTTGTACATACTGAATTTGGGATTTGTTTGAAATACTTAAGTGATAATGGAGATTGAATCACAGATTGAAACCATAGTATTATGATGGAATTAATATTTTGAAATTCTAATTGAATATTTGTAAATGCTAGATTAGATACCGTTAGCATGAGTTATGGCAATAGTTATGGCATTCCTGAAAGAACTGGGGATTTCTAAGGCAAAGTGATTTTGTGGGTAAATACCGAATGTTGGTTTTAAGACAGTTTTCCAACTGTGCATATTTCTAGCATTCAAATTAGATTAGTTGAAAATAATACCTCGTTGAAAAGTTAAAAATTTAAATTTTGAAACAAAAGTTCAGCAGTAATTTCAGAAGCAATATCTCTAATGGCAGTTACTCTCATGAAGAACAGAATGATCTAAAAGCCAAGGCTCTGAGCCTTCAGTCACACTTCTTTGTAAGAAAAAGATTCAGTGGCGGAAAACAATCAGTAGTAACAAAGGTACAAGAAATGAAGAATCAGGAAAATGGAAATAGAAGAATGAACTCAGTAACCAATAGTATGAAATGTGAAAATTCCTATTTATTTTCCAAATCCCATGAGACCTAAAAATTTGAAAGTGTCATCACAAAATCAAATAACTTGGAATATTTAAAGTTGTGTAAAAATCTACAATATAAGCCTTGGGTTCTTACTAATTTAATACAAAAATATCTCTCTCACACACAGTTTCTTAGAAGAGTTTTTGACCCAGAGTAGAAACTATCTATTATCTATTCCATGTGGATATTCAGGAACTCAGGTTCTTCTGTGTTATGAATCTACTTTTATCTGAATCATAACAAATCTTTACATCCAGTGAGTAAAAAAAATGGAAAAGATAAATGGGGGATTCCAAAGAATATTTTATTTAGCCCATCAAGAATAAAATGCATCATTTCTGGTGATGTTTTATTGTCCCATAGTCCCATATTCTATCCCACAGTCTTTTGGAAATGTCACCATTACCTACACAATGCCAATTTCTGCTAATTCCCAGCAGAAACTTACAGTATGAAAAGAAGGCCCAAATCCTTGGTCAGGACTGGCCCTATATTTAATAATGAATAATAAGTTAATGTAAACACAGTATGAACCAAAGGACTTCCCTGGTGGCTCAGACAGTAAAGCGTCTGCCTGCAACGTGGGAGACATGGGTTTGATCCCCGGGTCGAGAAGATCCCCTGGAGAAGGAAATGGCAATCCCCTTCAGTACTATTGCCTGGAAAATTCCATGGATTGAGGAGCCTAGTAAGCTATAGTCCGTAGGCTCACAGAGTCAGACATGACTGAGCAACTTCACTTTTTTTCACAAATATAAACCAAATTGCAAATCAGAAGAAGGGGAATATAGCATGACTTTCAGAACTGAATTCGGTTTAAACATAGTGCAGAATGGGATCTGGAGTTTAGGTAAAATATTTAAATGGAATTAGTCACAGATTGATGTGGACATATCTGTAGTGGTAACAGAGTGAATTACACACACATTCCTAAAGAAAATCAATGCTGCATATTCACTGGAAGGACTGATGCTGAATCTGGAGCTTCAATACTTTGACTACCTGGTTCAAAGAATCTACTTGTGGGAAAAGACCCTGATGCAAGAAAGATTGAGGGCAGGGGGAGAAGTGGGTAACAGAGGATGAGATGGTTGGAAGGTATAACTGACTCAACGAACATGAGCTTGAGCAAACTCTAGGAGAGAGTGAAGGACAAGGAAGCCAGGTAAGCTACAGTCCATGGGGTCACAAAGAGTCAGACATGAGTTAGTGGCTGAATTACAACTATGACAAATCAATTAAACACAAAGAGAAACAACCAATAGTCAATAAAATGGAGAAAAAAAAAATATATAGGCCAAACAATAAATCCACTTAACACATATCCAGTTGTCAAGAGTCAGAAAAATAACAGCCAAATATAGTCCCTAAAGCCTGAAGAACAGGACTTCATGGCTGCACAAGAAAAGAGACATTGTCTTCTACCAGCACCAAAGAGGGAGTTAGAATTGAGAGTCTAGCCCAAGTCGGATTGCTAAAAGGGCTTGATATCCTATATAAGGGCTAGTTGTGAAAACTCACAAGCCAACCTATGCTATGAAAAGTAAAGTTGATTTATAAGAAAATATTTCATCACTGAGATCTAGTTAAACTAACAGAGTAACAGAAATGAACATGAAACTAGTCATTGTCCAATGAAGAATTTTTAAATGAAAAAAAAAAATGATCTTCAGGAATACATCTATATCTCAAACAGCAAGAGAATGTTACCAGAAACAGAATAGAATCCATTTTCGTCTACCCCTTACCCACCCCCATTTCCCCATGCTAACAGCCTCCAATCAGAGCACACCTGAAGTCTGTCTGTTTTTTTCCCACAATGAAACTTTCCCATTAGCTTCCTGCTGTCTATCTCTGCCAAATGCAAATAACAGTGGCTAACCTCTTACTATAGCAAACTGTGAACAAATAGCTTTTGCTTGTTCTCATTTGGGTGGTTTTCACTTATTTCCATAATATAACACACAGCCGAGGTACACTGCAGCGATTCTTTTGTAGTATGATTAGTTTATTTAGTTTTGGCTGCGCTAGGTCTGCACTGCTGTGCGTGTGGTGAGCGAAGTCTACTCTCAGTTTCGATGTGTGGGCTTCTCACTCTGGTGGCTTCTCTTATTGCAGAGCATATGCCCTAGGACACACAGACTTCAGTAGTTGCGGCAAGCGGCTTGTGGGTTCAGCAGTTGTGGTTCCTGGGTTTTACAGCACAGGTTCCATAGTTGTGGTGCATGGGTTTAGTTGCTCTGTGGCTTGCGAGATCTTCCCGAATGAGGGATCAAACCTGTGTGTCCTGCAGGGGCAGGTAGATTCTTTACCACTGACCCACCTTGAAAGCCCATGCCGTGAATCTTTTTACTGAAGACAGACTTCCATCATCAAGTCTGCCGTTCAAAAGAGGCATTGCTATTGAGGTATCTTAATGAGTTTAGATTTATACACAATCACATGAAGAGTGGGCTTCCCAAGTGGTGCTACTGGTAAAGAACCTGTGTGCCAATGCAGGAGATGTAAGAGACAGGGTTTCAGTACCTGGTTGGGGAAGATCCCCTGGAGGAGGGCATGGCAACCTACCCAAGTATTCTTGCTCGGAGAGTCCCACAGAGGAGCGTGGCAAGCTACAGTCCATGGGGTTGTAGAAAGTTGGACACAACTGAAGCAACTTAGTATACAACCACATGAAAAGTATTTGAACTCCTAGAGAAAACACATAATCTATAAAAAATATTTTATACATGAATTTGCTTTTCAAATATTAATCATGTTCAGTTAACCCCTTAAAGATTGTGTCTTGATAGGATGGAGTGAAAGTGTTAGTTGCTCAGTTGTGTCTGATTTTTCGCAACCTCATGGACTGCAGCCCGCCAGGCTTCTCTGTCCATGGGATTCTCCAGGGGATCTTCTTGACCCAGGGATCACACCCAGGTCTCCTGCATTGCTGGCAGATTCTTTACTGTTTGAGCCACCAAGGAAGCCCAAGAAGTTGTTAATGTACCCTGCATTTTAAAGTTAAATTCCTCTAGTCAGCTCTCCAAATTTGGAAGCCCATCCTGGAAACACTTGTATTAAATAATAATTATAACAATAAGGAAAACAGCAAGCTGACTCTGCAATAGGCAGACTTGGTACCAATTTTACCTTCAGACTTTATGGGGTACAGAAAAGTACACTTACTTTATTCCCATGTGAAGTAATATTAATAGAAAATATTGTGTAAGACAGACATGAAAATGAATTGAGAGACAAGGAACTTCATCTTTACTTAATAAATAATGTGTCACATGAAAAAGTGGAAGCTGATTCATAGAAATGTTATATTTGGATCAACTCATAAAATAATAACAATTTATTTTAAATATGGTTGTAATATAGAACAAAGATTTTTCTCTTTGGAGTTTAAATCGTACTGTGCTTGGTCTATTCTAACTTTTAAATGTTTGCAATTTCCCTGTGTGGTGACAATTTGTACATTATTAACATCATCGTCATATGTGTTAGTATGTTCTACAGGATAGGGTGGAAAAAATGCTGACGTTTTTGTTGTTGTTTTTGTTTGTTACCAACCAACAGAACTACTGGATGTATTTTCTTAGGGAAAAATATTTAGTTCCATCATAGACTGGGGAGTGATGCAGGAAAAAGCCTGAGGCAGGAGCACTATGGTCTGATATAAGTATTACCATGCTGTGTGTGTTTGAGCAAATGCATAACTTAAAGTTTTTGCAGCTTGCTTTTTTTATATAATCTGTAAAATAATAAGGTCTTGGAGAGTTTTCCAATTATAATATTTTGAGAAAAAATATTATGTTGATTTTCACTGTTGAATAGTTTGGGGGCTCTCATGCATACCCTGGAAGAAAGCTTGGCATGAAATCCATTAGGGAATAGAATATTCATATTGTATATAACAAGGCAAAAGAACTAAACTGAATAATGTACTCAAAGATGTTTGTCTTATAAAATGTTCATGAGAATAAAGGCTATTTATTCATCTTTAAGAAAAAAGCAGGGTGAGTGAGGAATGGGCAACAGTCTCTCAAGCTCATGCAAAATACATGACTAACTTTTCACTAAGAATGTGGAGCTACACACTCACGAGGTGAGAGGTGAGAGAAACTTAGCCTCATTCAGTTAATGATGGCTGTTTCTGCATATTCCATATAAAATTATGTAAATGCATTTTCCAAGAGGTGATTTAAAAGAGCATATACACAAAATATATATTATAAAAAATATTTTAAATGATCCAGAAGTGATTTAAATATCAAGAAAAGGAGTCTGCATCTGATATACCACTTACTTATTTTGACATTTGATTATATTTATAAAGCTAGTTTCTTCAACATATTTTACTTGCACATGGTAAAATCAGCATTAGTTTGCCCCCTGAAAATAACCTGGCTTTATTTTGCAGATGCCTAGCATTTACTTGATTTTGATTTTGAAAATAAGTAATGGACTTTTAAACTAAAAACATGAGTTGATACATACACTTAAGATGCTTCTATGTAAAATCACATCATAAAATAATTATCATCAAAATTTTTTAAAACTCTCTTCACTATTTTACAATAAGGTAACTAAACTCAAGTAATTAACATCTACTCAAAATATTCATGCCTCATCCTTCTTTGGAGGCACAGATCACCTGTATAAGCGTTAAGTTTTAACTATTGCCTCAGTGTAAAAAAGGAACATAATACAAATTTTCCATTAAAGTTAGATTCCTGAAAAAGAGCAAAAAGGTTAAAAAATTTAAGTCATGCAAGAAGAATAAGTCCTAGAGATCTACTGTACAGTATAATGCCTATACTTTACATTTCATTATATTGTATACATAACAACTTACTATGATGGTAGATCTTTTATTAAGTGGAAAAAAAAGAGAAGAAGAAAGAGGAGGAGGAAAAGGGGGAGAAGAGGAGAATGAGGGAGAAGATGAAGGAAGAAGCAGAAGTAAAGAGGGTGGGAAGAAGCTTTTGGAGGTGATGAACATTAATTGCATAGATTGTGGTAAAGATTGGTGTATACTGATCTTCAAATTCATCAAGATGTTTATGTTAAATATGTACAGTCTTTTACTTGTCAGTAATAACCCTGATAAGGTGGTTAAGGAAAAAAAAAAAGGATAATTCTAAATTTCTTTTTTTTTTTTTTAATGTTTTTATTAGGGTATAGTTGCTTTACAGTGTTGTGTTAGTTTCTGCTCTACAGCAAAGTGAATCAGCTATACCTCTCACCTCGTGAGTGTGTAGCTCCACATTCTTAGTGAAAAGTTAGTCATGTATTTTGCATGAGCTTGAGAGACTGTTGCCCATTCCTCTCGGCCCTCCCTCCCAATCTCCCCATCCCCCCGCATATTTGTGTCACCACATAGCACTGAGCTGAGCTTCCTGCATTACACAGACTGTTTCCAATAGCAATCTATTTTACATGTGATAGTGTGTATATGAATCCAAATCTTCCAGTTCACTGCATTCCTCTGGAGTAAAATATACTTGAGGGAAGTGGTTGTGAGTGTGTCCCCTACATCAACAGCCCTTGGGAACTTGTTATGAATGTAAATTCTCAGGTTCAACCCCAGAAATACTAAATTACAAGCTCTGGGGATGTTGAGAAACCCTCCAGCTGATTTAGCTGTTTGCTAACACTTGAGAGGAGCTTCCCAGGTGGCACTAGTGGTAAAGAACTCACTTGACAATGCAGGAGACATAAGAGAAGCAGGTTTGATCCTTGGGTTGGGAAGATGGCCTGTAGGAGGAAATGGCAACCCACTCCAGTATTATTGCATGGATAATCCATGTACAGGGGACCCTGGCAGACTACAGTCCATAGGGTCTCAAAGAGTCGGACCTGACTTCAGGACTTAGCATGTTCAGCATCGATTTCCTAAGAAAGAGAACCTGATGTTAGGATTCAAATGCAAGTAGTTGGGGATTTGCTAGGTAGCACTAGTAATAAGGAATCTGCCTGCAATGAAGGAGACCTGGGTTCAGTCTCTGGGTCAGGAAGATTCCCTGAAAGAGAGAATGACAATCCACTTCATTGTTATTGCCTGGAGAATCCCATGGACAGAGGATTCTTTTGGGGTACAGTCCATAGGGTTGCAAAGAATCAGACACGACTGCAATGAGGGAGACTTGGGTTCGAACGCTGGGTTGTGAAGATCCCCTGGAGGAGGGCATGGCTATCCACTCCAGTATTGCTTGGAGAATCACATAGACAGAGAAGCCTGGTAGGTTATAGTCCATGGGGTCATAAAGAGCTGGACACGACTGAAGTGACTTAGCACACACATAGCATGCAAGATTTGAAAACCACTAATCCAGAGTGTAGAACTTTGTCTCTATATATGAAGGATGTCTCTATATTCAGCTAATAAATGACTGAGGTGTCAAGGAGTGTTAGCCTATTAACATTTAAAGTAATAGATACACTTTTGCTCACTGCATTTTTCAGAGTTATGTGGTTGGCCAACAATACAAGGGAGCTGTGAGTCTTTCTGGTGTTACTTTAGTTTCTCAAGTCTGTTATCAAAGAAAAAAATTACCTCTGGATAGTTAGAAGAATGCTGTCTTGTGAAATGTGGCAAAAGAGGACTTGTTAACATCTGTGGAAGTCAGATGGCTTTATTAGAAATATTACAGACTGAGTTCAGTTGCTCAGTCGTTTCCGACTCTTTGTGACCCCATGGATTGAAGCAGGCTTCCCTGTCAATCACCAACTCCTGAAGCTTGCTCAAACTCATGTCCACAGAGTTGGTGATGTCATCCGACCAGCTCATCCTCTGTCAACCCATTCTCCTCCTGCCTTCCATATTTCCCAGCATCAGGGAATGAGTCAGTTCTTCTCATCAGGTGGCCAAAGTATTGGAGCTTCAGTTTCAGCATCAGTCCTTCTAATGAATATTCAGCACTGACCTCCTTTAGGATTGACTGGTTTGATCTCCTTGCTGCCCAAGAAAACTCTCAAGAGTCTTCTCCAACACCACAGCTCAAAAGCATCAATTCTTTGACACTCAGCTTTATTTATGGTCCAAATTTCATATCTATACATGACTACTGGAAAAATGATAGCTTTGACTATTATAGACCTTTGTCGGTAAAGAAATGTCTTTGCTTTTTTACTTTTTAATTATTTTTTTAAATTTTTTAAATTTAAATTTATTTATTTTAATTGGAGGCTAATTACTTTACAATATTATATTGGTTTTGCCATACATCAACATGAATCCACCACAGGTGTACACGTGTTCCCCATCCTGAACCCCCTTCCCACCTCCCTCCCCAGACCATCCCTCTGGGTCATCCCAGTGCACCAGCCCCAAGCATCCTATATCCTGCATCAAACCTGGACTGGCAATTCATTTCTTATATGATATGATACATGTTTCAATGTCAAGCAATAAATGCTGGAGAGGGTATGGAGAAAAGGGGAACCCTCTTACACTGTTGGTGGGAATGAAAACTAGTATAGCCACTATGGAGAACAGTGTGGAGATTCCTTAAAAACTGTCTTTGCTATTTAATATGCTCTCTTGGTTTGTCATAGATTTATAAACATTGTGAAGAGAGCTCAAAATAATAGTTCAGAAAACCCAAAGACCTTTTATAATAGATGGGGAAACTCAGCTAACGTTCAGTTTTAATTGTTCGGATTTCCAGAGGAGCAGAGAATTCAGGTGGTCCTTACAGAGGGTCTGCTAGACCAAGGCTGTGGTTTTAGCATCAATTGGTCAAACTGGGCTTAGCAAGAGTGATGAGAAGGAAGGGTAAAGAGCCAAGGGTCCTGCTAGAGTCAGAAAATATTTTATTCCTATAGCATCTTTAGCACTTTCATAAAATCTAATGTGAAAGAGTTATAAAAATAAGCTGACACTTCAATCACTTACGAGTTAATATTCTGATATTTCATATGGTAATAATTAATTTGTAGGAATTTAATGTTGGATACACAAGCTGGAATCAAGATTGCTGGGAGAAATATCAATAACTTCAGATATGTAGATGACACCACCCTTATGGCAGAAAGTGAAGAGGAACTAAAAAGTCTCTTGATGAAAGTGAAAGAGGAGAGTGAAAAAATTGGCTTAAAGCTCAACATTCAGAAAATGAAGATCATGGCATCCGGTTCCATCACTTCATGGGAAATAGATGGGGAAACAGTGGAAACAGTGTCAGACTTTTTTTTTTGGGCTCCAAAATCACTGCAGATGGTGACTGCAACCCTGAAATTAAAAGACGCTTACTCCTTGGAAGAAAAGTTATGAGCAACCTAGATAGTATATTCAAAAGCAGAGACATTACTTTGCCAACTAAGGTCCGTATAGTCAAGGCTCTGGTTTTTCCTGTGGTCATGTATGGATGTGAGGGTTGGACTGTGAAGAAGGCTGAACACCGAAGAATTGATGGTTTTGAACTGTGGTGTTGGAGAAGACTCTTGAGAGTCCCTTGGACTGCAAGGAGATCCAACCAGTCCATTCTAAAGGAGATCAGCCCTGGGATTTATTTGGAAGGAATGATGCTAAAGCTGAAACTCCAGCCCTTTGGCCACCTCATGCGAAGAGTTGGCTCATTGGAAAAGACTCTGATGCTGGGAAGGATTGGGGGCAGGAGGAGAAGGGGATGACAGAGGATGAGATGGCTGGATGGCATCACTGACTCGATGGACGTGAGTCTGAGTGAACTCCGGGAGATGGTGATGGACAGGGAGGCCTGAAGTGCTACGATTCATGGGGTGTCAGAGAGTCGGACACGACTGAGTGACTGAACTAACTAACTAACCACCACCATCATGCTTATGTGCATGCTCAGTTGCTCAGTCATGTCCAACTCTTTGTGATCCCATGGACTTTAGCCCCTGAGGCTTCTGTGTAGATGCGATTTTCCAGGTAAGAATATGGAGTTGGCTGCCTTTCTTTCTCCAAGGGATACTCTGCATATCCTGCATATCCTGTGTCTTCTGCTTTGGTAGGCAGATTCCTTACCACTGAGTCACTTGGGAAGCCCCCATGTCTTATATAAATAATTTCATTTAAGCTTCAAAGAATTAGTGATATAATTTTTTTTTTACTTTTTACAAATATGAAATGGTTGGCTGAAGGAAATATTTTGGAACTGATGTCTTAGGTAAAGCATTTTTCCTTAGCAGCATCTAAGACAAATTGAAATGAATGCACTTTTATATAGGCTTAGAAATACTTTATTTCCAAAGGCAGGCTTTAAATTAAATTTTATTGATTTAATTGTTTTATAAGTCTCCACTTCTAGTAAATCAGTTTTAAATAAAAAAGCAGTAAAATCAGGCTAACTTACTACAATCCATTAAAAACACCATTGATGACTATGTGAGGGAAAAAAATCCTTGACTATCCTTGAATTGCAAGTTTTTCAAAAATCACCATGGGTCCAAGCCTTTCTAGTCATACAGAATGTATAATATTGATGATAACATATTTCTTTACTTTTATTTTTATAAACACACACATATACATATATAGAACTGATTAAAATATTTTTTCCTCAGGAGATTTTCTTAAAATGTGATGCTAAATTGAATTACAGATGACCAGGGACTAGAATGTAATGCTATAAATTGTTATACTTAGTCAACCTGATAAGAACAAGTGTCTTGCACACAATTAGTTGACTCAAGGGCTTCCAGGTAATGCTAATTGTAAAGAACCTGCCTGCCAGTATAGAAGATGTAAGAGACTGGGTTTGATTTCTGGATCAGGAAGATCCCATAGAAGAGGGTGTGGCAATCTACTCTAGTATTCTTGCCTGGAAAATCTCATGGACAGAGGAGTCTGGCAGGGTACAGTCCACAGAGTAACAAAGAGTTGGACACGACTGAAGCAACTTAGCCGTTGACTCAAGGGATGTGATTAGGTATGTGCAAGGTTTATAACAATAATAAAAATAACATATTTGATAAAATATAATAACATTGCTTCTCTGCCAGGTCAGTATAGATAAAAGTATTTTACAGCTTGTTGCTAATTCAAGAAAGCCTGTGCAATGTAAGCGTAACTTGGAGAATGGCTCTCTTTGTCATCTTTATTTTGGGGCAGCTAGAAAGCAAAACTCATCCAAGTGATTTAGTGGTAAGACTCTGTTCTCCCAGGCCATCATTAGACCATATACTAAAGTAGCAGAATACAAACCACTCCCGGAGGGTGGAAGTGAAACTCTTTGTATTCATTGTTCTTTAAGTCCACAGGAGAAAGTATGATCTACCCAAGGGTGACATCAGAGTATTACTGGTCTACCATGAGAGCGAAAGCTTATATACTTCTAAAAATTCATTACCATGTTCTTACATGCATCATCCTGTGTTGGGGAACACTGTCAGGTTTTCTGTATATTTAAAATCCTCAGTGCTGCTTACAACCCTTCTGATAATTAATAATACTACAGAAAAAAGACTGAAACGTCTTTTCTCTTTTCCATTGTCCACATATTTATTCATATATATGTTAAATGATTTGACTATTTCTTTCCACTTTCTTAGTCAGCACAACTTATCTCCTGTCCATTACATCAAATACTACTACACATTTCGGCAATGTTGTACATTTGCAGGGAGTGTTTTAACAAACAGTCTCCTGCTTCTAAACTTCGTGTTCTTTACTCACATATGCCTGGGGAGATCGAGTTCACATACTAAAGCTCTGTTTTCAGAATTTAAATGCCTAATGTACTTATGCATCATCAGATCCTCTGCTTCTTGTTCTCTTCTTCCTCCTCTGATTAGTATAATAATAATCACTAATATCTGATGAGCATAGGAAATGGGCTAATTTATATGTACAATGGAACTAAATGAGAGATGTCCAATTTTTTCTTGTGGAGTTATGAAATTTCTAAAGCCTCTCCTGGTATCAACTAGAAAAGATGATCATTGCTCCAGCATTAGAATGAGCCTTAAACTGTTATCATCACAACATCTAATCAAAGGAAACAAACAAAAAGCTAAAAAGAACTACAAAAAAAAAAAAACACTTTAACGTAGAATTAATATAAAAATATAAATAAATGGTTCAAAATTTTCAGTAGATTTCCAAGCACATGATTTGTTTTGATAGGCATAGCCACTATGTGGTATATGTAGGCCATTATTAAATGACAGAGTTTATTTTATGAACCAAAAAAAAAAAAAAAGAGTTAAGAACTGAACCAATGTTTTCTGTATTCTGTTTCAGGGACTATTATGCTTCATGAAGCAGTTTTCTGGGAAATGATGCTATAAAATATGCTTTCTAAATTTAATTACTAAGCACTAACATGAACTCACAATGCTGCTTAACTAGACTTTGTCCCCAGAGGATTTTAAAAAATCCTAAACCCCTTCTATTTTACTGATAACATTGGAATAGTAATAGAAAGGATATATATATTTCCAATACTTTTCTTCATTCAATTCCTAAATTGATATTCTTTATAACATTGAGGAAGCAACTTAGCTTTCCTAGATGTTAGTTTTCCCATCTGTGTAATGGAATAATAGTTCATATTTAATAATATTTTAATGTTTAATATTTCATCATGCTGGAGGGGCATTGCATCATAGGTTGATCGGGGCAAAATAAATTATGAATCAGAAGATGCTTGCTTCATATGATATGCTTAAGGTGGGAAAGACAAAAAAATTGATAAAACTGAAGTTGTTCTTCTTATGTACAAAAATATTAGAGACACCCAGAGAGACTCTTACATTTATGCTTGTCTTCTATGAATTTTGTCTCAGCATTTCATAATGAGAGTTAAGAATAACACTACTGAATAATGATAATTAAAATTAACATACAATTACATTATACTTCAAAGCAATGTACAAAATCAATTGAGAAAAAAAGGATAAGTTCAGAATCATGTTGTCTAACCATTTTGTTTAATGCTTTAAGTCACAGATTTTCCTTTTTGCAAAAGGTAGTATGTTGTTTAAGAATGTAAATCCCTAGAGACTTGCTGAGAAAGAGGGAGAAAGCTGCTTTTAAATAATTTTATTTAACTTCTAAAAATATATATGATAAGGATGCATCCTTCTTTAACAATTTTTAATTTTTAAAAACTCAAATATTTTCAATAAATACAAAGAAACTTATATTTGTTTTCTTTTTACTATTCTTGAAATATTGTTGTTTCAAGCTGAAACAATGTATTACATTTCCTGGGATGCCTGTTACAATTTATTCAATATAAGAGGCATATGAAACATCTTCTATTTAGTTTGGTCTTAGGGTATAAGGAAAAGCATCAGAAAAGTAGATGAACACAAATAGGAAAAAAATTATCTTGATAGTCATATGAATATCAATCAATATTAATAAGAATTAAAATGCCATAGTGAAGTATTAGCTTCAAAGTATCAAAATATAAATAAAACATGGTGTCAATAGCTCTTGTTATTGATTATTTTAAGTGTATAATATTAGTCATAATTTATGAAACTAAATCATGTAATCAACTCACTACACATTACACACTAACATATATCTGTATATATAAGTATGAATATAAATATTAAAAAATATATATATATAACCTAAACTATTAAGATCCAGATTTAAGAAAAAGACAAATCATATCAGGATTGAGGAACAATTCAGAATAGAAAGTATAGTCTAATAGATTGTAAGTTTTCCTAAGATAAGCTCTGTGATTGACATAAAATACTCAGAACCCAAATGTCCATTCTGAAATAGGGGATAATTAATTACTTCTTTTTCTCTGTCACTTAAACCCACGCAGGTATGGTCATAACACAAAAAGAAAATGTGAGATTAAATACAGCTTAAATAAAATAGTGGCTTAGGAAAATTGTATAGGGTGTTGTTCAGTGGCTACTTTTGCGACCCCATGGTTTATAGACCACCAGGCTCCTATGTTCTCCACTATCTCTAGGAGTTTGCTCAAATTCATATCCATTGAATTGGTGATGCTATCTAATCAACTCATCTTCGGCCATTCCCTTTTCTTTTTGCCTTCAATTTTTCTCAACATCAGGGTCTATTTCACTAAGTCATCTCTTCACATCAGATGGCAAAAATATTGGAGCTTCAGCATCAGTCCTTCCAATAAATATTCAGGGTTAATTTCCTTTAGAATTCACTTGTTTGATTTCCTTACAGTCCAAGGGACTCAAGAGTCTGCTGCAGCACTTCAGTTCAAAAGCATCAACTCTTTGGTGCTCAACCTTTATGATCCAACTCTCGCATCCATACATGACTATTGAAAACATCATAGCTTTGACTATATAGGCTTCTCTTGATGAAGTGATGTCTCTGCCTTTTAATATGCTGTCTAGGTTTGTCATAGCTTTCCTTCAAAAAAGCAGATATCTTTTAATTTCAAGGCTGAAGTCACCATCACAGTGATTTTGGAGTCCTCCAAAATGAAATTTGCCACTTCTTCCATTTTTTCCTCTTCTGTACTACTTGGGAAGCCCCCTGTATAGCATGAATGCACTATAAATTTTATACATAAGAAAATGCAGCCCTAAAGAATTTATTTTGGCCACCTCATGTGAAGAGTTGACTCACTGGAAAAGACTCTGATGCTGGGAGGGATTGGGGGCAGAAGAAGGGGACAACAGATGATGAGATGGCTGGATGGCATCACCGACTCGATGGACATGAGTTTGAGTGATCTCCGGGAGTTGGTGATGGACAGGGAGGCCTGGCATGCTGCAATTCATGGTGTCGCAAACAGTCAGACACGACTGAGTGACTGAACTCAACTGAACTGAAAGGATTTATACATTAACAGAAGATTGCATAGCAAGTGTCAGAATCAAAACTAGAAACCTGTTCTTGAGACCAGTGATTTCCCACTGTGTTCATCTACTTTCCCTACAAGCTAATTAATGGAAATATAAATAGAGACTCTTTCATCCCAATGACAACAGGTCTCAGAGCAGTGGTTAGATGTCTTGATGCTGGATTGACCACATAAAAGTTATGTGGAGTGGGGAGTGGATCTTATGCATATGAATTTTGGAGTCCCATCTACAGTGGTTCTATTTCAGAAAATCTAACACAAGGCAGAAATATTCACTTCAGCAACTTTCCCTGCTACTAGATTTCAGGCAAGATGAGAGCCATTATTCTGGAAGACTGCTCAGTAGAGGCATTCAAAACCAAGTATAAGGCTTTTTTTTTTTTTTTTTTTTTAACATAATATTTGGTCTATGTTTAAACGGAGAGAAATTCTGAAGTAGGGATTCGAGAGAAAACTTTTGAGTAAGGTTATTCTGAGGCTGAAAGTCCAATACTTTGGCCACCTCATGGGAAGAGTTGACTCATTGGAAAAGACCCTGATGCTGGGAGGGATTGGGGGCAGGAGGAGAAGGGGACAGCAGAGGATGAGATGGCTGGATGGCATCACCAACTTGATGCACATTTGTTTGGGTGAACTCTGGGAGTTGGTGATGAACAGGGAGGCCCGGCATGCTGTGATTCATGAGGTCACAAACAGTCAGACACGGCTGAGTGACTGAAATGAATTGATTCATTCTTGAAAATTCAGAGAACATCATTGGGATGATATTCTGTAAAATATATGGGGAGAAAAACACAATAGCAGGGACAGTGGCTGCTCTCGGCAACAGGACCAAGGAGGCTGGTTTACTGATCTGTCAACCCTCTGTCCATTATTAAGGTTTCTCTCCAGGGCTACTCTATTCTAGAAGGGCCATTCCCTTCCCTAGGGGATCTTCGCAACCCAGGGATTGAACCTGGGTCTCCTGCATTGCAGGCAGATTATTTTAACATCCAAGACACCAGGGAAGCCCCTTCCAGGGCCATATATACAAACATACAACAAACATACACTCTTTCTCTCTCTCTCTCAGTTCAGTTCAGGGATCAAACCCAGGTCTCCCACATTGCAGACAGATTCTTTACCAGCTGAGTCACAAGGGAAGCCCAAGAATACTGGAGTGGGTAGCCTATCCCTTCTCTAGGGGATCTTCCCCACCGAGGAATAGAACCGGGGTCTCCTGCACTGCAGGTGGATTCTTTACCAGCTGAGCTATGATCATATATAAAAGCCCTTTGTGTGTGTGTACGTGTGTGCATGTATTTAATATTGCCTTTCACACAAAAATGGATTACATAAAAACATTAGTTAAAGTAACCTTTCACTTTATGGATTTATCCATCTTTCCTGTCTTTCTTTCCTATATAGATATGCTTCTTTTTCCTGGGGTCTTAATCCACTATTCATGTGCATTAACTCATAAAACACTATTAAAATGTCCTTATATATAAATACATTTTATACAGTATGTGTATTTATTAATTTAATAAATAGTTTATTAAACTTATGCCTTCATTAGTTATAATGTGTCATTTCCAAAGTTTGTCTGGAAAACTTTAAATGATGAAGTAATCTGTTTTTCATTGAAAATAAATTAAAGAAACCCTCGATTAAACAAGTTTTTAAATATGTACATCTTTAAGATAAAGGTCCTTATTGTCTTAAAACAAAAAAGCACCATGGAAGGAAGAAGTAAAATTTTCCCAAACTTATACGATCACAGAATCTAATACTAAATTCTTTCTTGATGAGAAACAGACTGGCTAATAAATGAACATAGAGTATTAAAGCAACTTATTAGTTTATTTCAATTGATCAATAAAAATAATGGTTAGATACTCAGTCACAGATACTTATTTAATGACATATAAACCTATGCTGATATGCTATAGATTGGAGGGAAAAAATGGAGAATTAGAATAAAGAAAAGTTCTTTATTGTTTACTGATATTGTTTTATGCTAGGAGATAAAGTCAGTAGCAATAATGAAGTCCCATTTACGTTATAATGCAAACAATTCAACATGAAACCGGTATTTTTGATCCATGATAATTTAATCTGATCTTTAATGTTATATTCCTTTAGAGCAATTTAAACCAGGAAGGGATAGAGGATATTTCAGATCTTGCTGATGTCATTAAAGAGTAGGTAGTTTCAAGGAACAGATATTCTTTGACTAAAAGCTGGATTAAAAAAAAAATGCCCTAGGAACATGAAAGATCAGTCCATTTGGTTATACCTGAGTTTATTTTCTCACAATGTGCTTTAAAATATGTTTGCCATTCTTTAGCATAGCTTATATTTGTTACATGGGTGGAAGGGAGAGAAAAAAATTAACTATGCATTTGGTATTTCAAGAATGTACTGTGCTCAGTAGCTCAGTCATGTCTAACTCAGCATGTCATGTCTAACTCTAGGGACTATAGGCCACAAGCTTCTCTGTCCGTGGGACTTTCTAGGCAAGAATACTGGAGTGGGTTGCCTTTCCTTCTGCTGGGGATCTTTCCAACAGAAGGATAGAACCCTCATCTCCTGCATCTTTTGCATTGGCAAGCAGATTTGCTACCATTGAGCTACCTGGGAGGCCCCCACTTGAAAAATGCATTCTATAAAATATGTGTGTAAATTAAAGAAAATAAGTACCCTGAGATGATTTACAAAAAAGCAAAAGCACTGTGAATGTACTGGGCAATGCTCAACATTGTAGAAGACATATGAAAAATTCAACCTCTATTTTGACAGATGTTTTAAAACACTGTGTGAACCATTTTTTAAATTTATTTTGAAGTGAATTGATCCTAGGGGAACTAAGAGCAGGACCTTGAATGAAAGCCAACATATACTCCATAAATATCCACAGGCAAGGTTGAGTTTGGACATTTTTTTTTTTTTAAGTTACAGAAATCTCTACTTTTAAAAATATTTTCCTGTTTTTTTTTTTTTTTTTCTTCATCTTTTCCTCCCTTTACATCCAGGATTAATTTTGCTTTATGAATGTCTAAATGCATATATTACATATAGTTTTATATGACACAGCCTTTTATTTATTATTCTCTTTCTCTCCAGGGAAACACATATGCATTATTTTTTGTTTCTATTCTTTTCTTAAGGTTATTCTAGAAATCAACTTCTTCTGTGATCCAAAATGTCAATTAGAATCAATCTTGTTTCCTACTGACAGCTCTCTATTTTTATCTTCAGGAGTTTTCCTTAGAGAACATCCGTTTTTAAGATGGTCCTCAATCTCACTGCTCTATCTGAGCCTTGGTTTGTTTATCTTAGCAAAATATATAAGAGTTCTACGTTCTTTTTAATTGAGTTATTCTAAAGAGGCTCTATTTTGTAAGGCCTATTTTAAAGCACCTTTAAAATATTTAAAACATGGTTCTAGAATGCTTGTCATTGCTTTTTATAGTATTCTTTGAGTCAACAATTTTGTAATTGTCCCTGCTCCCCGAGAAAGATTTGATGATAGTTTAAAGTTACACCTTTTAATTTTTGTGATTTTTTTTTGTTCCTATTTTCTGTCTCCTTAAGAAGACATATTTTTCTATGACTTGTTTGCCAGAATAGGATTGTGGGCATGAAAACTGACTTCAAAATCAAAGGAATTTCACATACACAAAAACAGACAATAAGAAGCTCAAAAGAGCAACTTATTGGGAGAAAGATTAAGCCTTAATATGTGAAAAACAATTGAAATATTTATATTCTAACATGGGATTGAGGTCTTTCATTGATATCTAAACAGATAAAAGATAATTATCTGGCAGAAGCATTATAGGATGAACTCTAGCGCCTAAAAGAAAAAAATTTCCAATTAATATTTGAGGACTTTTTAATGCTTACCCTTATTCTATAGGGGTTTCCCTGGTGGCTCAGACTGTAAAGAATCTGCCTTCAATGCAGGAGACACAGATTTGTTCCCTGGGTTAGAAAGAACCCCTGGAGAAGGGAATGGCTATCCACACCAGTATTCATACCTGGAGAACTCCATGGACATTCATTTCAATATTCTTTAGTGGAAAATTAATAGCTAAATGTATGTTTCTGGAAAATCAGTATCCTAAAAATAAAAAAAATAAAAACTTACCACAAAAATAAGTAAAAATCACATTAAATTAAAAATATCTTGATCATTTTCTGATATTAAAAATAAGAGCAACAACCAAGACTGAAAAACAGACATGGAAACTAGACTTACAAACTAACATAAAAAGTAGAACTGCTGGAGGAATTTGCTAATTTCAGTAGACTAGAAGATAGCATTTTTGAAAACTACTCTAGGAGCACAAAGTAATTTTGGTTGGGCATGAACAAAGTTAGTATTGGGGGGAAAATGTCTACCACAGGAGCCAATGAGCCAGAAGGACAATCTTATTAAAAACAGGCTTCAAAGATATATGAAGAAAGACATCACATGAATTCACTGACATGTGGAATCTGAATAAACAACACAAATATGCAAAACAAAGCAAAACTCAGACTCAGATACAAAGAATAGATCAATAGTTGCTAGAAGGGAGAGAGGATGGTGAGGAGCAAAAAAGGTGAAGAAAATCAAGAGATACAAACTTCCAGTTATAGAACTAATTATGGGGATATCATGCAGAGCATGGGGAATATAGTCAGTGGTATTGTATTAACTTTGTATGATGACAAATGGTAACTGGATTTACTGTGGTGATCATTTTGCAGTATGTGCAGATGTTTCACTATATTGTAAACCAATATTGTAAACCAATATTATATATCAATTATACTTCAATTAAAAAATAAGTTTTTCTGATTACAATTCCTAAGACAAGGAAACAAGCTAAATATCCACTGACAGATGAACAGATAAAGAAGGTGTGGTATATATAACCACAGTGAAATACTACTCAGCCATTTACTAGTATAAAATAATGCTATTTGCAGCAACATGGATGAATATAGAGATTATGATACTGAGTGAAGTAAGTCAGAAAGAGAAAGACAAATACTATATGATATCACCTATATGTGTAATCTAACACATGACACAAATGAACTTATTTACAGGACAAAAAATAGACTCTGACATAGAAACCAGACTTGTGGTTAAAGGGTGAAGAGGGTGAGGGAAAGGATAAAGCAGGAGGTTGGGATTAAAATATACACACTACCATATATAAAAAAGATAGACAACAAGGTCCTACAGTATAACATAGGGAAATATATTCAATATCCTATAACAGACCATAATCAAAGATAATATGGAAAATTTATATATGTATACACATATACAAAAGTGAATCACTAAGAACAAGAAACATGATAATCTTAATAAAGATAAGAAGATTCATTTTAAAAGTGCCAAATTTTACTTCTACATGTAAATATCACTCCAGAGAAGGCAATGGCACCCCACTCCAGTACTCTTGACTGGAAAATCCCTTGGACGGAGGAGCCTGGTAGGCTGCAGTCCATGGGGTCACGAAGAGTCGGACACGACTGAGCGACTTCACTTTCACTTTTCACTTTCTTGCGTTGGAGAAGGAAATAGCAACCCACTCCAGTGTTCTTGCCTGGAGAATCCCAGGGATGGGGGAGCCTGGTGGCCTGCCATCTCTGGGGTCGCACAGAGTTTGACACGACTGAAGTGACTTAGCAGCAGCAGCAGCAGCAGCAGCAGCATCACTCCAAATAGATATTCAATGTATGAATTCAATGTATATATTAAATAATATCAAACTGAGTAAAAAGATAAGCACATAGGTTAATGTGAAAATAATGCACTCATATGTGATGAACATAAAAAGATGAAATCAATATTTAATGTATAATATGAATCAAAATGAAGTTGACATACATGAATGACAGAATATATATATATTTTTACTTTTTAATATAGTCAATCCTACTAATATTTTATTTCTTTTTTTATTCAACTTTTTGTTTTATATCAGCTTATAGTTGATTAACAATGTTGTGATAACTTCAGATGTGCAAAAAATGATTCAGTTATACATGAGTCTGTTCTTTTTCAAATTATTCTCCCACTTAGGTTGTTATATAAAACTGAGCAGAGTTCCCTGTGGTATACAGTGGCTCCTTGCTGGTCATCTATTTTAAATATAGCAATATATACTGGCCCATCCCAAACTCTAAACTATCCCTCCTCTTCATTCTTTCCCCTGGTATCAGTAAGTTCATTCTCTAAGTCTGTGAGTCTGCTTCTGTTTTGTAAATCAGTTAATTTGTATCATTTCTTTTTAAATTGTTCATATAAGTGATACCATATAATATTTCTATTTCTTTCTGATTCACTTCACTCAGTATGACAATCTCTAGGTCCATCTGTATGGCTGTAAATAGCATTACAGCAGGGTAATATTGTAGTCTTTGTATTGAGGTTAAATGACTCAATATATTGTTGAAGAATATTATTAGAAATATCTCTTTTTAAGCAAAACTTTGAAGGAAACTGACATACAAGTAGAATAAACTAACTATGATCATCTGGAAAATAGTGATTTGAAGGAAAAGTTACATAATGCCTGGGTATCTGTAGGTGGCAGGAGACGTCTATAAGGCCACCCCTTTCACCCCCCGCCCCCTCCCGCCTCCTCCCCCTTCTTCTTTCAACCTGGCTTCCTTTCCTCCCTTGAAATCTTTGATATTAGTACTTGGATTCTTGTATTTAAGGGCTTCCCTGGTGGTGCAGAGGTTAAAGCGTCTGCCTGCAATGTGGGAGACTTGGGTTCGATCCTGGGTCCGGAAGATCCTCGGAGAAGGAAATGGCAACCCACTCCAGTATTCTTGCCTGGAGAATCCCATGGATGGAGGAACTTGGTGGGCTACAGTCCACGGGTCGCAAAGAGTCGGACATGACTGAGCGAGTTCACTTTCACTTTATTATGCTAAAATAGAAATGCCTTTAGTCATAGACTTAGGAACTTAACGTAGGATCCTAGGCAGGCTTTTATTAGCTTTATGTGCTTGTGCTTAGTCTCTCAGTCATCTCCAACTCTCTGTGACCCCATGGACTGTAGCCCATCAGGCTCCTCTGTCCATGAGAATTGTCCAGGCAAGAATGCTGGAGTAGGTTGCCGTGCTCTCCTCCAGGGTATCTTCCCAACCCAGAGATTGAACCAGGTTCTCCTGCCTTGCAAGCAGATTCATTACCAACTGAGCTACCAGTGAAGCCCCATTAGCTTTATACATTTGTATTATTAATTTATTTTATTTATACTCATAATAATACTGTTACTATTATTCTTATATACAACTAACATTTATCAAAAACCTACTTAATGACAAATACTATTGTCAGTACTGTATTCACAGTACTAGAAAAAATGACATGATACTTTCTTTTTTATAGTAACATTTAGAGGAGATTATAACACCCTACACTCTAGTCTCTCTCCACACACAATTACAATAAAACATGCAAGTATTTGTTATTTGAAAAAAGTGTTCAAGACTTACCAGTGAAGCATGATTCATAAAAAAAGTGTTTATGAAAGTTCTTTTTGAGAAAGTTTATTTTAAGTAGAAATCTGAAAAGCCAGAGATTAACTATTAGAAAATTTTTTCAGTGCCAAAGCAGATCAAGCTGAGGAATGACATAGAAAAATGCAGTCACTACTTAAAAGTTTGGCATTTTTAAATAATTGAAAGAAAGACCATATAGGGCAAATACATAGAGGTAAATATGGAAAGTGTCTGAGGTGAGGCTTCACAGAGAGGTAAACCCCCAGTAAACAGAGCCTCCTGGTCTAGTGAAGCAGTGTTGGTTTCATTTTCAGTAAAATGAAAGCATTGACTAGACTAAGTATGAGAGTGACAAGTTTGACTTTCAGATTTAATTTGCCTCTGCTATGCATGGAAACAAAAAGAGAGACTTAGAATAGGGTAGAGACAATGGTAATTTGAAAGCTGGAAATTTTGAAATGTATTTTGGAGTTATAAATGAAGACTTGTTGATAAAATGTCCATGAGAATGAAAAAAAGAAAAAAAAAATCAAGAGGCTAGAAAATGTTTCTAATGGTTCAGTGGAGAGTATTGTCATTTACTGAGAAGGGAAAGAGTGGAGAAAAACAAATTATATTTTCATTGGTTTTGTTGTCAATGTATGGCAAAAAACATCATAATATTGTAATTATTCTCCAATTAAAATAAATTAATTAAAATAATGACAACAACAACAAAGTATTTAAATGTGAAATATTTTTGTGAAATGAGGTTTAAAATAATAAACTGAAAATGAGTCTCACTTGCAAGTGTGTTATGAAGGGGGGAACTGAAATAAAACAGAAATCAGAACTTACAATACATTTCCTGACTCACAAGATAGATAAACTCTTCCAGACCCTCCATGGTGTGCATCAAAGTATTTAAATTCAAATACTTTTAATATTAATTTTTTGATAAGTCATCTGACTCTTTTGCAACCCCATGGACTATAGCCCACCAGGCTCCTCTGTCCATGGATTTCCCAGGCAAGAATACTGAAATGGGTTTATATTTCTTTATAGTATATAGATAGCTTTATTTTAAAAGAGAAATTTGGGGCGTGGCCCAAAGATGGCAGAGGAATAAGAGGGAGACCACTTTCTCCCCCACAAATTCATCAAAAGATTATTTGAATGCTGAGCAACTTCCACAAAACAACTTCTGAATGCTGGCGGAGGACACCAGGCACCCAGAAAGGCAGCTCATTCTCTTTGCAAAGAGGTAGGACAAAATAAAAAGAACAGAAAGAGGGACAAAATAAAAAGAACAGAAAGAGAGACAAAAGAGTTGGGGATGGAGATTCATCCTGGGGAGGGAGTCATGAAGGAGAAGTTTCCAAACATCAGGAAACCCTCATCAGCAGGTCGGTGGGGAGTTTTGGAATCTCAAAGGGCAACATAACTGGGAAGGAAAACAAAAAACAAAAACAAAATACGTGCCTAACCACAACTCCTAGCAGAGAAGTAGCCCAGATGCTCACATTTGCATCCACCAGAGAGCTGGACAAGGAGGTGCGGGTTGCATTCTTAGGGTAAGGACCAGGCCTGAATACCCTGAGGACAAACTGAAGGAGCTAGCAACACAAACTGTGGGATAACCAGAGAGAGAAAAAAAAAAAAAAGAGAGAGAGAGAGAGAGAGAGAGAACATTCCTGTGAAAGGCTCTAACCTAAGACACAGCTTGGCCTGCTCACTGAACAGAGGATTAAGCGAACACCAAAGGAGAGCTAGCTGGCTGTGTACAGGCCCCTCCACATGCCAGAGGCAGAGAAGCAGATGGGCGATAGCCAGATCTGGAAGGTGACAGACAATCTCAGCCCCAGAGACCGGCATCCTCCACCAAACTGTGAGCAGGCTCCCAGTTGCTAACCAAATCTTCCTGGGATCCTGGACAGTTCACATCTGCCAATAGGGTCTCAGCCAGAGATCAGCTCCCCAGAGGAGACATACAGCACACCTGAGACAGTGCTCTCACAGTGCACCCGGGGAGGTGATTAAGACACATGGCCCACCTGGTAGAGTGTGCTTGCCAAGCACTTGGTCACATGAGCTGCTTGGACCTGGGAAAGGCAAAAACCAAGTCTGTGCTCTTGCAGAGTGCCGGGGTCCAGCCCCAGTGGATCCAGGGAATTCGAAGTGAGGATGGCGTTGGCGTGAGAAAAACTTATTTATTTATTGATATACGATTAGATTAAGAAACAATAGTGTAGTAGGAAAAATAAGTGGAGGAAGAGGGCTGAATAACTTGGATTATGCAGAAGACCAATAAAATTCCAGACAAGGAATTTGCACCATCTACTTTGGGCCACCAGCGCTCACTTGAATATCTAAGGTTGCCTTGCCTTAGGCTCCCTTTCGTGTGGGTCTTAAGAGCCAGGGCAAGTAAGTAGACTTGGTGAGCCTCCACACCCCAGATGGGAATTCAGCCTGAAATTAAAGTAAAGAGGAGAGGGAGGGAAGGAGAGAGAGAGAGAGACACGGGGGAAACCAGTCCAGCGACGGGCTCCAGCCTCTGTTGTTCAGAAGGCCTTTTATACTTTTGATAAAACATGGAAATCAATGGGTAACACAAGATTATGCAGCGTTTGCAGTCCAGACTCTTATCAAAACCAGGCTTTTCTCTCTGCATACCTAATTGTATACACAAGTCTTAGGTGATTTACATCATCTTCCAGCCAAAAGGGCCAATTAACATTTTACAGCCTTTTTTCTGATAAGGGTTTGTTAACTAGAAGGGTTTGTTATTTGTGTTGATCTTCCCAAATTCTGGTGCCATTCTCAGAAAGCACTAAATAAAGTTCCATTCTTACATAGCAAAGATACAGCAGTTTATAACAAGTGAAAGGAGTACAGTGATTTATGACAAAAGAAAAGTAATTAACTCAAAAGTCTAGTGTTGCTAACATCAAAACTACTATATATCTTTTTCCATATCCCATTTACATTGATTAACATCCTCCCAGGTGCCTAAAAGATAAAAAATATGGAGGCCTGGCAGCAGTCATTGAGTCAACAGTGAAAACCCTCTACCAATATAATTTTTAGCTCTTTAGAAAAGGCTCTGTATCTTTAAGATGCTTTTAAGCTTTGTGCCTCTCCCGGTTGGGGGTTTGTAAGCAATTCACAAGCTGTAAGAGGTCTGGGGAACCTGTTAGGCAAGCTAGAGAGCAATCAGAGGGGGTTAACTGAAACATCCCTTTCAAATGCAGAAGACTAAAGCCCTGAGTTGACTTTTTTCCAGAGAATATCAGAAGAGTGGAAAAGCAGGAAGATTCTTATTTTTTTGGGGGGGGGGGGGGGGCGGTGGATGCTCAGGAAATGCCAGGGGGAACTCCTGAAGTCTGATCACGACCTTGTGTATTTCAGCTTCCTTCCTCATGATCTTGTCACAGGCAGAATTCCTCACGCTGGCTCCTGGCAGCAGAGTACCCAAGATCCCGAATCTGAGCAGTTCAGACCTGGGAAGTACATGAAATGCAGGGCCCACTTTGGACAGTACCCCTGCAGAGCAACCTGGAACCTGAGCAGTGTAGACCGGGAAAGCCCACACCGCTGTGAGCTGGGGCAAACCCAGTGTGGTCCATATACTGAAAGGACTCTTTACATATGCCAGAGATATTTGTTTGCAGTGTTCCTCCCTGGGCTTCCACCATGGCTCAGTTGGTGAATAATCTGCCTGCAGTACAGGAGACCCGAGTTTGAGTCCTGGGTTGGGAATATCCCCTGGAGAAGGAAATGGCAAGCCACCCCAGTATTCTTGCCTGGAGAATACCATGGACAGAGGAGCCTGGCAGGCTACAGTCCAAGGGGTCACAAGAGTCTAACATGACAGTGATTAAACCACCCCATCCCTCCCCACAACACAACTGAACAAGTGAGGCTAAATAAGTGACTACCTTTGCCCCCTTGTGTCAGGGCAGAAATTAGACACTGATGAGACTTGCAAACAGAGGAAGCCAAAATAAACAAAGAGGGAACCGCTCTGGAAGTGACAGGTGGAACAGATTAAAACCCTGTAGTTAACAATGACTAAGCATTGGAAGAGGGCTATAGAACTTAAGAAGAAGTACAAGCTGGAAAAAGGAACTGTCTAAAACAGAACTGCCCCCATACTGCCCACAACAGCTCTAGAGAAATTCTTAGATATATTTTTATTATTATCATTTTTAATTTTTTATTTTTAAGTTCTTTATTACTTCTTTAACTTTCACTTTTATAACCTCCTATTACCTTGCCAAAAAAGCCTATTTTTACAGCAAATTCCATATATATATATATATAAAATAATTTTTGTGATTGATTTTGTTTTGTATTTTTAATATTGCATTTTTGAGAGTCTAACCTCTACTCTAGATTTTTAATCTTTGCTTTTTGGTATTTGTTATCAGTTTTGTAAAATCAGTTTTTAAAAATCAAATCTTCAGTATCTATTTTCACTTAGGGGGGTGATTACTGGCTTGATTGCTCTCTCCCCTTTTGACTCTCCCTTTTTTTCCCCAGGTCACCTCTATCTCCTCCCTCCTGCTTCTCTTTTCAACTTAACTCTGTGAATCTCTCTGGGTGTTCCAGGCTGTGGCAAACACTTAGGGAACTGAATACTGGCTAGATTTCTCTCTCCCCTTTTGACTCCCCCTCCTCTCCTCTTGGTCACCTCTATCTCCTTCCTCCTTCTTCTCTTCTCCATGTAACTCTGTGAACCTCTCTATGGAGAATCTTTTCACCATTAACCTAGATGTTTTATCATCAGTGTTGTATGGATGGAGAAGTCTTGAGGCTACTGTAATAATAAGACTGAAAGCCAGAGGCAGGAGGCTTAAATCCAAAACTTGAGAACACCAGAAAACTCTTGATTTCAGGGAACATTGATCAACAAGAGCTCATCCAAAAGCCTCCACTGAAACCCAAGCTCCGCCCAAGAGCCAACAAGTTCCAGAGCAAAATACACCATGCTAATTCTCCAGCAATGCAGGAATACAGCACTGAGCATTAAAATATAGGCTACCCAAAGTTATGCCAAACCCATAGACACCCAAAAACTCACTACTGGACACTTCATTGTACTCCAGAGAGAAGAGATCCAGCTCTACCCACCAGAACACTGATGCAAGCTTCCCTAACTGGGAACCCTTGACAAGTCACTAGTCCAATCCCATCCACAGAGAGCAACCTCTACAATAAAGAGAAACCACGAACTTCCAGCCTACAAAAAGGCCACCCCAAACACAGAAATCTAAACAAAATGAAAAGGCAGAGAAATATTCAGCAGGTAAAGGAACATGATAAATACCCACCATGCCAAACAAAAGAGGAGGAGATTGGGAGTCTATCTGAAAAATAATTCAGAATAATGGTAGTAAAGATGATCCAAAATCTTGAAAACAAAATGGAGTTACAGATAAATAGACTAAAGATAAGGATTGAGAAGATGCAAGAAATATTTAACAAGGGCCTAGAGGAAATAAAGAAGAGTCAATCAATAAGGAATAACACAATAACTGAGATCAAAAGCACTCTGGAGGGACCAACAGTAGAATAAATGGGGCAGAAGATACGATAAGTAAGGTGGAAAATAGAGAATTGTGGAGATAAATGAAACAGAAAGGAAAAAAGAAAAAAATTAAAATAAGTGACAACAATCTCAAAGATCTCTGGGACATTGTTAAATGCCCCAACATTCGAATCATAGGTGTCCCATAAAAAGAAGACAAAAAGAAAAGGCATGAGAAAATACTTGAGGAGATAATAGTTGAAAACTTACCTAAAATGGGGAAGGAAATAGACACCCAAGTCCAAGAAACCCTGAGTCCCAAACAGGATAAACCCAAGGTGAAACACCCCAAGACACATGTTAATCAAATTTACAAAGATCAAACACAGAGCAAATATTAAAGGCAGCAAAGAAAAAGCAACACATAACACACAAGGGGATCCACATAAGGATACCAGCTGATCTTTCAATAGAAACTCTTCAGGCCGGAAGGGAATGGCAGGACATACTTAAAGTGATGAAAGAGAAAAACCTACAACCCAGATTACTATACCCAGCAAGGATCTCATTCAAATATGAAGGAGAAATCAAAAGCTTTACAGACAACCAAAAGCTAAGAGAATTCGGCACCACAAAACCAGCTCTTCAACAAATGCTAAAGGATCTTCTTTAGACAAGAAACACAGAAAAGTTTTATAAAATTAAACTCAAAACAACAAAATGGCAATGGGATCATACTCATCAATAATTACCTTAAATGTAAATGGGTTGAATGCCCGAACCAAAAGACAAAGACTGGCTGAATGGATATAAAAACAAGACCCCTATACATGCTGTCTACAAGAGATCCACCACAAATCAAGGGACACATACAGACTGAAAGTGAAGGGCTCGAAAAAGATATTTCATGCAAATGGAGACCAAAAGAAAGCAGGAGTATTGATACTCATATCAGATAAAATAGTTTTTGAAATAAACACCATGAAAAGAGACAAAGAAGGATACTACATAATGATCAAAGGATCAATCCAAGAAGAAGATATAACAGTTATAAATATATATGCACCCAACATAGGAGCACCTCAATATATAAGCAAATGATAACAAGTATGAAAGATGAAATTCATAGTAACACAATAATAGTGGGTGTCATATAGAATACCCACTGATAAATCCATGCACCTATGGACACCTTATCTTTGACAAAGGAGGCAAGAATATACAATGGAGAAAAGACAATCTCTTTAACAAGTGGTGCTGGGAAAACTGGTCAACCACCTAGAACACTTTCTAACACCATACACAAAAATAAACTCAAAATGGATTAAAGATCTAAATGTTAGACCAGAAACTATAAAATTCCTAGAGCAAAACATAGGCAAAACACTCTCTAACATAAATCACAGTAGGATCTTCTATGATCCATCTCCCAGAGTAATGGAAATAAAAACAAAAATAAAAAAAAAAAATGGCACCTAATTAAACTTTAAAGGTTTTGCACAATGAAGAAAACTATAAGCAAGGTGAAAAGACAACCTTTAGAATGGGAGAATATAATAGCAAGTGAAGCAACTAACAAAGAAAAAAATCTCAAAAATATACAGGCAGCTCACACAGCTCAATACCAGAAAAATAAATGACCCAATCAAAAAATGGGCCAACAACTAAACAGACATTTATCCGAAGAAGACATACAGATGGCTAACAAACACATGAAAAGATGCTCAACATCACTTGTTATCAGAGAAATGCAAATCAAAACCACAATGAGGTACCATGTCATGCTGGTCAGAATGGTTGCTATCAACAATTCTATAAATTAAATGCTGGAGAGGGTGTGGAGAAAAGGGAACCTTACACTGTTGGTGGGAATACAAACCGGTACAGCCACTATGGAGAACAGTGTGGAGATTCCTTAAAATACTGGAAATAGAACTACCATATGACCCAGCAATCCCACTACTGGGCGTACACACTGAGGAAACCAGAATTGAATGAGACACATGTACCCTAATGTTCATCAGGACTATTTACAATAGCTAGTGCATGGAAGCAACTTAGATGTCCATCAGCAGATGAATGGATAAGAAAGCTGTGGTAGATATACACAATGGAATATTACTCAATCATTAAAAATAATGCATTTGAATTAGTTCTAATGAGGTGTATGAAACTGGAGCCTATTATACAGAGTGAAGTAGGCCAGAAAGAAAAACACCAATACAGTATATTAATGCATATATATGGAATTTAGAAAGATGGTAATGATGAGCCTACATGTGAGATAGCAAAAGAGACACAGATGTAAAGAACAGACTTTTGGACTGTGTGGGAGAAGGCAAGGGTGGGATGATTTGAGAGAACAGCATTGAAATATATATATTACCATATGCAATATAGATCGCCAGTCCAAGTTCACGGCATGAAACAGGGCACTCAAAGCCAGTGCACTGGGACAGCCCTGAAGGATGAGATGGGGAGGGCAGTGGGAGGGCGGTTCAGGATGGGAGACACATGTACACCCATGGCTGATTCATGTAAATGTATGGCAAAAATCACTACAATATTGTAAAGTAATTAAAATTAATAAATTAATTTTAAAAATACAAGAGAATTTGGATTACCAATAAAACTGGAACATGAGACAAAATCATGGAAAATTGCTGTGTGAAAGGATATGATATCTCAGGGAGAGATTGTAGCAAGTCAAGAGGACTTCAAATCCTAAAGATTCTGCATATGTAGAGCAAGAAGCATGAAAAAAGTGTTAAATAATTTGGAAAAGATGTCCAGAGGTAAAGAATAGAAATTCACTAGATTTAGTCTTTAAAGATTTTATTATAAGTAAGTGTTCAAAGTCAAGAAATGTTGCTTATGGGATAAAGCAATTATAAATTGAATGTGCTATATGAATTACTATCAGTTCAGTTCAGTTCAGTCGCTCAGTCGTGTCTGACTCTTTGCAACATGAAATCCCAGCACGCCAGGCCTCCCTGTCCATCACCAATTCCCAGAGTTGGTGTTCACTCAAACTCACGTCTATCGAGTCGGTGATGCCATCCAGCCATCTCATCCTCTGTCGTCCCCTTCTCCTTCAGCATCATTCCTTCCAAAGAACACCCAGGGCTGATCTCCTTTAGAATGGACTGGTTGGATCTCCTTGCAGTCCAAGGGACTCTCAAGAGTCTTCTCCAACACCACAGTTCAAAAGCATCAATTCTTCGGCGCTCAGCTTTCTTCACAGTCCAACTCTCACATCCATACATGACCACTGGAAAAACCATAGCCTTGACTAGACGAACCTTTGTTGGCAAAGTAATGTATCTGCTTTTCAATATGCTATCTAGGTTGGTTATAACTTTCCTTCCAAGGAGTATGCGTCTTTTAATTTCATGGCTGCAGTCACCATCTGCAGTGATTTTGAATTACTATAGTGATTATTAATAATTTTTCTGAGAAAAAATTTAAAGTCACAGAAACAGCAGATTGAGATAGGGGAAAACATAATTTGTCAATAATTAAGTTGAGCTACTTGTTTTTAGGAGGTAAGCCAAGTAAAACCAAACCAAAAAAAAAAAAAAAAATCAATAACAGAAAATGTTAATGGCAGTGCATAAGCAAGAGTGTCAATAGAAAGTGACAAAAGAGATAATGAGGTGAACAGTTCCCAGAAAGCTTAAAGGAAATGAAATTCAGAGGAAACAATTAACAATTACCATGGCAGGAAAGAAGTGGCGACATAAAGAGGCAATGGGGGAAATATACACACAAATGTAGGCAGACATGCATATCAGTTCTGGTAGAAGGAGGATGAGGGAGTTAATGGCTTCAGAATTTTTAAGACATTACATGGCAAATCAATATTCTGAAGGCAAACTAAAGGTGTAGGTTTGGAAATTTGAGGAAACTGGAGATTTTAACACTATTCAGAAAATGGGATCATGCATTGGCTGGAGATATACGATAATATAATAGTATTCAGGCAAAATTAGCCACTGACAGTTATAAAAATCTCGATTTGAGGTTTCTTCATTTTAACATATTTTTAAGATAGTGATTGAAAGGGTAGACTAAGACACCTTTGGAGATGAAAGCAGAATGTGAAGAAAGGAAAATGGGGCATATAGGGTGTCAATTAATTCCTCTTTTAAAATCAAAAGAAACATCAAAAACAAGAAATGAAAACATTTTACTATAGACACATTACATATATTTGTATTAATCAGGATAGGATAGGTGATAAACACAAGCAAAGAAAAACCTCCAAAAGTTTAGTAGCTTAAGGAATTGAGGTTAGTTCTACTTCTATCATAACCTGATTGACATTTCATGAGTAGCCAACCAAGCAGTGTTTAAGGAAACAGTGGTGTTTTCCAACTGGTGGCTCACCTTCGCCAAGTGCCTACTCAGTATCCTCTGCTGGATCCTGCATCCAGCTACATTTTAAGAAAGAAAGAATGAGCCAAGAGTCTCACAGAAGAATCCAACATGAAAAATAGCATACATCACTTAGGATATTCCATCAGCCAAGTTCCATTGTACAAACCCAGCTCTAGTCCTCCTGGACACTGAGAAAGAGGAAATAGAAAGATGGGCATCCAGTCAGTCCCCATTAGTAAGTTATACGGTCTTTCTTTATCTTGATATTAACATTCATCAGGCCAGTAAATATATTTATTGTTTTTTTTTTCTTTTTCTTTTTTGTGTACTGTAACCATTATTACCACTGTAAAGTCAGCCAACACTAAATTTGGGAAAAGAAAATTGGTACAACATCACATGAGAATAATCATTAACCTTACATACTCTCATTTTTTAATTTTAATTTAAAAGTATGAAAAAACATATTGCATCTACCAATATATATAATTGTATATACCAATATACATCTACCTATTTACATAATTAAATCATGATGTTTGCTTCAGATTGCCATATATATTCTTTATTTTTTAAATTTATTCCTGGATATTTTATATAGTTCAGTTGCTAATGTGATTACTATTAGTAAAGAAATGGGCTTAACAGCTGACTCAGTGATAAAGAATCCCCTTGTTATGCAGGAGAAGGATTGGATCCCTGGATCAGGAAGATCCCCTGGAGAAGGGAAATCACAACCTGCTTCAGTATTCTTTACTCAAAAATCCTCTATCCCATAGACAGAGGAGCCTTGCAGGCTACAGTCCCTGGGGTTGCAAAAGAGTTGGACATGACTTAGCGACTAAACAACTAAAAAGAATAGGGAATGTCTTCTGACTCTTTTATATCTAGTTACATCAAAGTTTCTTATTAACTCAAGTATATTTTCGAGTCAGGTCATTTCATCTTTTGGGTGACAGAAATGAGTAGGAACAACGGACTTTTCAACTATAATAAATAGTGATGTGTAGTAACAAAGATTCAAACTGCTAAAGTAGATAAAAGGAAAAATAAAGAATTAAGCCAACATATTCCAATTTCATACATCTGAAATTAAAGAGGAATTTTTATGGAATGTGGCCTCAAAGAATTGAGTCTATTAAGAAAATACAGATCCCTTAATAAAAAATGAAGTGAATGTTTTAAAATTAATAAACTTAAATAACAGTTTATGCATAAAAATGAAAATTCTCCAAACATAGTTTGACTTAGAAGATACATGATTAGGTAAAGATGATTTTGATTTTTATAACTTTTTTAAATGATAAGAACGATCAAATTAAAGGAACACATTATTTCCTTATAAAATTCACAAATAAATTTTACACTGTACCTGAAAATGTCATTTAATGTAGAAAAAATTTATGTTGTAGAAGACAATAGGAGCTGACATTAGCCATTTATCCCGTGTTAGACTCCTTTGGCATACAACCTATGTCATTTTCGCTTTGAAGACTTGAACTTAATGTGTACTGAAGAACAACAAAAAAATCATACGCATCTGTAGCTCTGTGCTTCTATAAGGATAGTGTTAGGTCCTGCCTATTTGCTTCAGACATGCTGACTTTGTGCTCTAGGATGAAAAATGCTAAATAATGCATGGGCTAGAGTCAGCATGTACCACTTCATTCCTAGCCTTCAAAGAATTGCTCTGAGTTATGTTGCATATTAAAGTATCAAGGAAGGTCAGTTTCAGAAGCGGCCAAATAAATGTATACACAAATCCTAAATTGGTGTTTGTAATGGGTCCTTAGGAGCAGAAAATGGATAACAGCACCACAGATGCCTATGTACATGTTTGAATGTTTGATTTAAAAAACACTTGGCTACTTTTTAAAGAATCTAGTTGTACAGTGATTTTGGCCAATTGCATTTAGAATTCATTCAGTGTACACAATACTTTAGACTAAATGAATGCTCAAATATATTCTTCTTTAATTATTATTATGTTAAATCTTATGTTGATATTTAATATTAAATGACATATTTATTATTATTTACCTTGTAAACTTGACTATAGCCTCTGGATTGATTTTTTGAGAGTGGTGACACTGAATCAAACTAGGCATTAATTTTTGTTATATGGGCTGTGTTAGAGTGTCATTTTGCACAAAAGGAGAGCAAAAATGTGACAAGATTTTCCTTTGAGATTTTTCCTTTGCTTTGTTTTAAAGCCTTCTATAATAATATAATGTATTTAATGTTATTTAAAAAAGTTAAAACTGACATTTTTTCACATATTATAAAATGTTATTATTTCTGCTGCTACTGCTGCTAAGTTGCTTCAGTAGTGTCTGACTCTGTGCGACCCCATAGACAGCAGCCCACCAGGCTCCTCTGTCTCTGGGATTCTCCTGGCAAGAATACTGGAGTGGGTTGCCATTTCCTTCTCCAATGCATGCATGCATGCTAATTTGCTTCAGTTGGGTCTGACTATCCAACCCTATGGACAGCAGTCCACCAGGCTCCTCAGTCCACAGGATTCTCTAGGCAAGAATACTGGAGTGGGTTGCCATTTCCTTCTATGTTATGATATCTAGTAAATTTTAAAAATATAATTCATTTCATAATCTGTGAATAGGAGGAAACTACATCTAATATTTCTATGAAAGTATAGACTAGTAGCTACATAATAGTAACTTTAAGACATGCAATTTTTCTTCCACACACAAAGGATTAGAATTATCTTTGATGAAACAAATGCATTTATTTTCATGAAACATTGATTCTATTGTTCATATTCCACAATGTTCTCTCATGTGGATAGCAACAAAAATATTATATGAAGAGCAAAAAAATAATAATAACAGTCCTGTGATTTTGAGCTATTATTTATAGTGGTTTCCTCAAAAATGCAAATGTTGAGTAGGATATATATATATTCTTTATACCTAGTTTAATTACATTTGAAAGTTTATTAATTGACCATATAACAATAATTTAAATATGTTATTGATATAAAGAATACATGGAGTTGTCACATCATTGATCATTAAGAATTGTCTTCATATTAAAATGGGTTAACTGGGCTCTTTGATATTTGAGAAAATATCAATATTTCCAGCTTATTTCACTGTACTACTTTTAAGTTATATTGAGTTAACAGAAGCAAATCATTTAGACATCTCCAGAGGAAACAAAAATATCTGAACTATTTCAGTCCCACTATTTAAAACATACCTACAATGCATAAGTTTATTGGCTTAGTTACTTGTCTATGCATTATATTATTTAAGTTTTTTAAAACTACAGTACATTCTTATCCCAATTTTTCCAGGTGCAATGCTGGGACTCGAGCTCAAATAAGCACATAATTTATTCAGTGCTAAAAAGCAAGCAATAAGGCCCGGTGAGGATTCAAAGCTCTATATGTCCAAGTCCAGTCCATCGTTTCTTCCATCATAGTCCCTTGAGTGGCTTTTGCCAGTTCTGCACCTTCATACGTCAAGTTCTGGGTACTTTACTTTCAGTAGCTTCATTCTTCATACTTCATTAGAGGGCTGCTCTTGGATGAAGCACAAGCTGAAATTAAGATTGCCAGGAGAAATATCAATAACTCCAGATACACAAATGACACCACCCTTATCACAGAAAGTGAAGTGGAACTAAAGAGCCTCTTGATGAAAGTGAAATAAGAGAGTGAAAAAGCTGGCTTAAAACACAACATTCAAAAAACTAAGATCATGGCATCCAGTCCCATGGCAAATAGATGGGGAAACAGTGGAGACAATGACAAACTTCATATTCTTGGGCTCCAAAACCACTGCAGATGGTGACTGCTACCATGAAATTAAAAGACACTTGCTCCTTGGGAAAATAAAAAACAACAACAAAACCTATGACCAACATAGACACCATATTAAAGAGCAGCGACATTACTTTGCCAACAAAGGTCCACTTAACCAAAGCTATGGTTTTTCCAGTGGTCATGTATGGATGTGAGAGTTGGACTATAAAGAAAGCGGAGAGCCGAAGAACGGATGCTTTTGATCTGTGGTGTTGGAGAAGACTCTTGAGAGTCCCTTGGACTACAAGGAGATCCAACCAGTCCATCCTAAAGGAAATCAGTCCTGAATATTCATTGGAAGGACTGATGCTGAAGCTGAAACTCCAATACTTTGGCCACCTGATGCAAAGAGCTGATTCATTGGAAAAGATGCTGATACTGGGCAAAATTGAAGTTAGGAGGAGAAGGGGACAACAGAGGATGAGATGGTTAGACAGCATTCCTGACTGGATGGACGTGAGTTTGAGCAAGCTCTGGGAGTTGGTGATGGACAGGGATGTCTGGCGTGCTGCAGTCCATGGGGTCACAAAGAGTCAGATACGACTGAGCGGCTGAAATGAAATGAACCTGGGCTACTGGAGCTGCTTCACCAAGAATTCATAGAGCTGAAGGTGCCTGGGCAGAGGTGAAGGGTGGTGCTTTGTTAGATAGCCCAGAGGGACTAACTATAAAGTGTAATTCCTATTCAAGTTCTGCCCAGGTCCAGGCTAAGGCTGAAACTTCACCTGAAATGGCTCTTTTGCCTTGTGTCTTTCTTCCTCTAATCTATTCTGTCTTCCATGCTCTCTTACTGATTTCTTCTGGTGGAAGTTGCTTAAAAACAAACAAATAAAACCAACACTTACATGTACTTTTATCTCAGGGTCCAATTTTAGAGAAAAAGAATCACCTGGAGAGATAATTAAATACGAGCACTGGGACCCTACTGCCAGGGATTCAGATTCAGCAAGTCTGGAAGAAGGCTGAGAACTTTCTTTTAACCAACTTTAGATGATATTGATCCTAGTGGTCCATAACCCACACCAAGAGAGCTTTACATAGATAATCTAACCCAAGATAATGTAATGGAGAAGTAATTTTTCCATCTTTATTGTGAAACCTAATTTTATGGAGGGCTTATTTGAAGGTAATATCAGACCCCTCTCTCAGAGTTCATCTGTGCCATTGCGTTATATTCTCCAAGAAGGTAAGGCTTTTAGCTTTAAAGAAATTCAATTTCAATCATTGAGATGAAGATACATTTTTCAGCCTGACAGTAGAAAAAGAAAAATAGTTTCAAAAATTTTAAAGGGCTTCCCTGGCTCAGATGGTAAAGCGTCTGCCTGAAATGTGGGAGACCCGGGTTCGATTCCTGGGTCAGGAAGGCCCCCTGGAAAAGGAAATGGCAATCCACTCCAGCACTCTTGCCTGGAAAATCCCATGGGTGGAGGATCATGATAGGCTATAGTCCATGGGTTCGCAAAGAGTGGAACATGACTGAGCGACTTCACTTTCCTAATAAATTTTCTTCAGGATCATTGTCTTTTATTCCAATTTTTATTTTTCAGTTATTTCAAACACAGATCCATTACTTCTGATTAGAAGGATTGCTATATTACTATATTATTGTGGTGTTGAACTGACAGTGTGGATTTTATGAAAAGGGGTAAGAGGAAAAGGGGACTTCTGAACTGGAATATTTTATGGCTCAGATGAATGTTAGCAATTGACAATAAATGTGCAGCCATCTACAATATGACATCATTGTTTATTGCAATATATATCTTTTGATTTTCATTCATTTTGTTGCTTATTTGCCAACTCCATGGACTGCAGCATGCTAGGGCCCTCTGACTTTCACTTTCTCCAGGAGTTTGCTCAAATGCATGCCCACTGAGTCAGCAATGCTATCTAATCATCTCATCCTCTGCCACTCCCTCCTCCTCCTGCCTTCAATCTTTCCCAGTATGAGGGATTTTTTCTAAAGAGTCAGCTCTTCACATCAGGTGGCCAAAGTATTGGATCTGGGTTCTTCCAATGAATATTCAGGGTTGATTTCCTTTAGGACTGACTGATTTGATCTCCTTATAGTCCAAGGGATTCTCAAGAGTCTTTTCCAACACCAAAATTCAAAAGTATCAGTTCTTCGCTGCTCAGCTATCTTTATGCTCCAACTTTTAAGTACGAAAATGATAGTGCATATTTTTCTTGTGTTGCGTATTATACAATGCTCTTTTTCCTTATTACTAAAATAAAAGTTCTTTAGAAAGCCATAGGGAAAAACTAAACACACAGAAAAACACACACAAAAGTGAAAACAGAAATCAGTGACTTTACTGTAAGGAAACAGACTTCATTTTACACATTCATAGTTACAATGCACAGTTGAATTTATTGAAATAAAAATGTTCACTAAAGTACCTAACAATAATAATAATTCATCATTTTAATAAGTTAACACTATAATGTAAACAGATTTGCATAAAAAATTGTCAAATCCTCATGATTATTTCACCTTAAAGGCATTTTGGGCTTCCCTGAGGCTCAGCTGGTAAAGAATCCACCTGCAAAGCTGGAGGCCTGGGTTCAATCCCTGGGTTGGGAAGATTCCGTGGAGAAAGGAAAAGCTACCCACTCCAGTATTCTGGCCTAGAGAATTCCATGGACCAGTCCATGGGTTAGCAAAGATTCAGACATGACTGAGCAACTTTCACTTTCAAAGGCATTTCAACACACACAAAAATATTTATTTGCAGTCTACTTTGGATGCCTTTTTCTGTATAAAAGCACTAGTATGAAAAATGTTATGACAGCATAATAGACTTTTTAATAGGAATAGTGAATGTGAAACTTCCAGGAAGAAACCTATTAACAAAGATAGCCTAGTATAGTCAGTAATATGAGTTTAATTTGAATAAATACAGACATTTATGATGTAAGCATTATAAGTTTAGTGTCAGGTATATTAATTTACTTAAAGCTGTCAAAGTCAAGGTTCATTCAAATGCTATCATTAGGATAAGTAGAGTCAGTTAATTTATCAATAAATTATTTTATCCATCTACCATATCATCTCTACATATAACATATTGGTATACAATTCATTACAGTTTTGGATATATGCAAATAAGTTAATAAGAAATAAAATAGATTGCAAAAGTCAGTAAAATGTTACCCAGGGAATTTTAATTTTTGTTAAAGTCGTGCCATAGCACTTCTTTTCTGCTTCATTTAGACATTCATATGTGACATTGACATTTTATATCATAAGAAGCAATATTTCATTTTTAGGACAGGTCAAGGGATAGTAATGATAGATTTATGGCCATGCCAAGATCATTATATGGATAAAAATACAGCAGAATCTCCAAGACATCCTTACTCAGCTCTTTGCACAGCCTGAACCTTACATCTTTGGAGGTGACTTTGATCTTAATTCTTGTCCAGAGCATCTCACATCACAGCTACATTTGTCTTGTTCTTATATAATGTTTCAAGATACAGAAATTTTGCAAAAGTTTATTTGAAAAAATTGCCTTGAATTTCAACAGACAAACGAACCATTTGCTTCCCTGTTCCATTTAAAGTGCTCTAAGTGCCATGTGCACTAAGGGAGAAATAAGCAGGCAGAATAGCTACGCTTGGAAGTATTATGGTTTTAAGCTATGGATGAAGCACATCTTCTCCTGAAGTAGTTTAGTATTAATGTCATAGTTATAAGCTAGCTTTGGTAAGTTTATTATAATTTTATATAAAATTTCTACATAATATTAAATAACATTCATACATGTGTTGTATGAGTGGGTACATTTCCTGTAAAATAATATATAAATATGTTTATCTGTTAGCATAAATTATAATGATCAATAAATGTTAGATGTTCACACAAATCCACAAAGGTAAGCAAGACACTTACTCCTTGGAAGAAAAGTTATGACCAACCTAGATAGTATATTCAAAAGCAGAGACATTACTTTGCCGACTAAGGTCCATCTAGTCAAGGCTCTGGTTTTTCCTGTGGTCATGTATGGATGTGAGAGCTGGACTGTGAAGAAGGCTGAGCACTGAAGAATTGATACCTTTGAACTGTGGTGTTGGAGAAGACTCTTGAGAGTCCCTTGGGCTGCAAGGAGATCCAACCAGTCCATTCTGAAGGAGATCAACCCTGGGATTTCTTTGGAAGGAATGATGCTAAAGCTGAAGCTCCAGTACTTTGGCCACCTCATGTGAAGAACTGACTCATTGGAAAAGATTCTGATGCTGGGAGGGATTGGGGGCAGGAGGAGAAGGGGACGACCTTGGATGAGATGGCTGGATGGCATCACGGACTCGATGGACATGAGTCTGAATGAACTCCGGGAGATGGTGATGGACAGGGAAGCCTGGCGTGCTGCGATTCATGGGGTCGCAAAGAGTCGGACACGACTGAGTGACTGAACTGAACTGAACTAAAGCATTTCTGCTTACTTATAGGCTGCTTTTTATTTTTATTGCATCACTAAAAAGAACCCAAATTTATGAAATGAGTATATTATTATTGAAACGTTTATTCATTTTATGTATATAAATGTGTCCACACAATGCCACACTGATACACATATGCGTCACATGAAAACAGAGTGAATGTGAAGCTTGTACTTAAGGAGTTTACAAGTTAGTATGATAGAGCATGTCAATAAGTACATAATTAAATTGAACAGCGATAATTGCCCTGCTTTTAATAAATAAATATGTATAATCTTATTCTCTAAGTACCTCAACTTTTGATTTTCCTTATTTCACCCTAATATCTCACATAAAATTAACATTTCATACCAGTAGCAGTAAAACTATTTGCATAATTGATACATACTAGTTGGGATTCTTTCATTGTATGCAAGTCAGAAAAATAATATGGAGCTAATTTTTTAAAAAAGAAGAGATTATTTGTCATCAGATAAGAAGGGGTCTTAGTACAAAAGAGGTGGGGAAGTTTTTATTATGCAAATGCACTGAAGATTGAGCTGAGATGCTGATACCAGTGCCATCAGGACTCATACACCATTTTTCTCTGTTTCTCTCCCTGAATTTGAGTTCTGACTCTCTCTTCTCTATTTGGTTCCCTTTTTCTGATTCTTGTAGTTTTTTTTTTTTTAATGAATATTGGAAAATATACCTATTTAAACATTTCGAAAGAACATTATAAGTCTGTGTCCACATGATTTAGGTGGAATTAGGTGCTTATTTCAAGAATGAACATATGTACCTGGGATGACTGGCAATTGATATATTATATATATATATACATATATATATTATACAATTCTTCCACTTATGAAATTCTGGATTGTTGTCTTCTTTTAATCCTGTTTTTAATTTAGGTTATTTTGAGCTTCATTTATTACTATCACTATTATTATTTTAGTAATAATAATATCTTATGTAGTGGTGGTGAAAGTATTGTACAAAATTCCAATTATATGGAAGAGTTTGTGAGTTATACATTCCCCTCCCATGACTACTACTATTCTCCAAGTTCACTGGGCTGGGAGCAACACCATTAAGTATTTTGAGTATCTTTCAAATGTATTATAGGCTATTATGAACTCAATAAATCTGCTCAATTTTGAATCCTTTATCCCCACCGTGATGGTATCTGGAGACAGGACCTCTGAGAGCTACATAGGCTTAGATGATATGATGGAGATGGGAAGTTCATTAAGGAATTATTGTTCTTATAAGAAAAGGAAGTAAGGGCTTCCCTATTGGTAAAGCATCTGCCTGCCTTGTAAGAAACCTGGGTTCGATCCCTTGGTTGGGAAGATCCCCTTGAGAAGGGAAAGGCTAACCACTCCAGTATTCTGGCCTGGAGCAATTCCAGGAACTGTATAGTTCATGGGGTCGCAAAGAGTCGGACATGACTGAGTGACTTTCACTTTCACTTACTTCCCTGGTGGCTCAGAGGTTAAAGTGTTTGCCTGTCGATTCCTGGGTCAGGAAGATCCCCTGGAGAAAGAAATGGCAACCCACTCCAGTACTCTTGCCTGGAGAATCCCATGGAGGGAAAAGCCTGGTAGGCTACAGTCCATGGGGTCGAAAAAAGTCGGACAGGACTGAGCGACTTCACTTTCACTTTCATAAGAAAAGGAAGAAATCTGAGCTGTCTCTTTTTTATTTTTACATAAAGAGCAGTGCACAGTTTATATGTTGTCCTATTCCTTAAAAATATTTCTTATTACTTGATAAAGTGAAAGCGAAGTCGCTCAGTCATGTCCGACTCTTCGCAACCCCATGGACTGTAACCTATCAGGCTCCTCCATCCATGGGATTTTCCAGGCAAGAATGCTGGAGTGGATGCCATTTCCTTCTCCAGGGGATCTTCCCGACCCAGGAATCGAACCTGGGTCTCCTGCATTGCAGGCAGACGCTTTACCATCTGAGCCACCAGAGAAGCCTCTCCTTTAATCTTTTTAAAAGGTCTTTGTGTCTCATTGCACAGGTAAATAATAATTAAGAAAATCATTCATCAATTTACCCTTCAATCTTAACCAATGGTGTTACTACTACCAACGTTAAAATTAATACTATGTACTTAAATGTATTTTTTCACATATCTGAGTGTATCTTTTGAATAACAGAGATACATTGAAGTGTTATAATCAAAAGCAATCAGTTTAAATAGATGGATATCATCTGATATCTTTTGATAGAACTCTCATGAGGAAACACATTTCCTCAAAGCCTCACCAGGAAAGTGTGTTATATTTTCTGACCTTTACAAATAAGTGAAAAACATTTTTTACATTTTACTTTGATATTAGAAATCTTTTTATATGTTTGAAGAGACATTTTAGTTCCTTTTTCAATCAATTGAGCTTACTGCCTTTTTCTTCTATCAAATGTCACTTTTAGTTATTTGTACTATTTCTATTTTAAAGAAAATTCAATTAGTTTTAAACTAAATTTTAATTCATTTTTTCCCTTGACAAGTAGTGTACACATTTCCCCCTATTTTGGTACTATTTTTTTTCTTTAATTTGTTAGTGGTGAGTTTGAATTTTCCTTTGCAGAATATTGTATATTTACATAGCAGGTATATTTATTCTTATTTTTAAGACTTTTAGGAATATTTAATAAACATAATCCTTCCTAACTCTGAAACTATTTTTAAAGACAATCACGTATGTATTCTATTCTTCCTAATGTTACTATTCAATAGCATTCATTTAGATACTTATCCAAATGCAACTTATTTGAAGGCAAGAGATAAAAAGTGTTTTATTGTTTTATCTTTATTATTTTTGATTGGTTAGTTTTGCTACAAATCATTTACTATACAAATCACTTCACCTCTACTGATGTGAAGTCATATATTTTCATGTGAAATCTGTTTATATTTTCAGAAGTTTTATGTTCTTGTAGCAACTTTTATCACATATTACAAATGTAAATATATAATTTATAGTATACTATCATATCTTTTATATCTAGTGTCCATCACTGACTTCTTCTTCTCATTATGATCATTAATATTTCTTCTCATCATTCATCGTTTACCTGTGTTTTCACAAGATCTTTAAAATCAGCTTGTTATTTTCCCCAGCCACAGGTGCATATATATTAGAAACAAATTAAACTCATACTTTAATATAGAATGATTTTTGATGTGTAAAATTTTATTTCTTGCTCACAGCAATATGTTATGTGCTTTGTACTTTTGCTGCAAAATCAGTTTGGTTTCTTCTTCAACATTTTAATGATAACTGATGTATCTTCAGTTACCTTGTCAGTATATATTTATTTTAAACTTACATGTTAAATATTTGGCAGCTCTTCTTTCTGATCTGAGTTGTACAAACATTTGCAAACATAAAATAAACTGTAAGAGTAATAAATGTATTGTCTCCATACACAATGAGGTGCAATTGTATTATTTTTTCATCCAAGCAAATCTCACTGATGTGCAGCTTTACTTCGCTTTGATCTCTATACATTTTTTTGAGGGAATTAATTAGAGTTTCTTGGTTATTAATAGTGGGCTAGTGTTTGGAATGATTTAAACACAAGCTGGAATCAAGATTGCTGGGAGAAATATCAATAACCTCAGATATGCAGATGATACCACCCTCATGGCAGAAAGTGAAGAGGAACTAAAAAGCCTCTTGATGAAAGTGAAAGTGGAGAGTAAAAAGTTGGCCTAAAGCTCAACATTCAGAAAACGAAGATCATGGCATCTGGTTCCATCACTTCGTGGGAAATAGATGGGGAAACAGTGGAAACAGTGTCAGACTTTATTTTGAGGGGCTCCAAAATCACTGCAGATGGTGATTATAGCCATGAAATTAAAAGACGCTTACTCCTTGGGAGAAAAGTTATGACCAACCTAGATAGCATATTCAAAAGCAGAGACATTTCTTTGCCGACTAAGGTCCATCTAGTCAAGGCTATGGTTTTTCCAGTGGTCATGTGTGGATGTGAGAGTTGGACTGTGAAGAAGGCTGAGTGCCAAAGAATTGATGCTTTTGAACTGTGGTGTTGGAGAAGACTCTTGAGAGTCCCTCGGACTACAAAGAGAACCAACCAGTCGATTCTGAAGGAGATCAGCCCTAGGATTTCTTTGGAAGGAATGATGCTAAAGCTGAAACTCCAGTCCTTTGGCCACCTCATGCGAAGAGTTGACTCATTGGAAAAGACTCTGATGCTGGGAGGGATTGGGGGGCAGAAGTAGAAGGGGATGGCAGAGGATGAGATGGCTGGATGGCATCACGGACTCGATGGACGTGAGTCTGAGTGAACTCTGTTAGTTGGTGTTGGATAGGGAGGCCTGGCGTGCTGCGATTCATGGGGTCGCAGAGTCGGACACGACTGAGCGACTGAACTGAACTGAAAGCCTTTGTTTAGTGTCTTTGCAAAGGATTTTCAGACACATTATTAGATTTCTTTATTTTCTGGCACTTATTTATCTTAGGCTTCCCTAGTGGCTCAGATCATAAAGAATCTGCCTGCAATTCAAGAGACTAGGGTTCAATTCTTGGGTCAGGAAGATCCCCTTGAAAAAGAAATGGTAACCCACTCCAGTATTTATCCTTAAAACATATCTATCTCTGTGTGTGTGTGTGTGTGTGTGTGTGTGTGTGTGTGTGTGTGTGTGTGAAGTCGCTCAGTCGTGTCTGACTCTTTGCGACCCCATGGACTGTAGCCTACCAGGCTCCTCCCTCCATGGGATTCTTCAGGCAAGAGTACTGGAGTGGATTGCCATTTCCTTCTCCAGGGGATCTTCCCGACCCAGGGATCAAACCCGGGTCTCCCACATTCCAGGCAGATTCTTTAACCTCTGAGCCACCAGGGAAACATATCTATAGTTCTTAAAAAAAAAAAACAACTATGGATTCTACCTACTTCTATATGTTATACCCATTTTTCCATCAGATTTTTTTTTTTGGTACTTTATTTTTTTTTAATTTATTAATTAATTAACTTTACTTTACAATATTGTATTGGTCAAACACAGTAAAATAGGGAAAGACAAGTAAAATATTACCTTACCAATCAGTAATGGAAAATATATTTATATTTTTCATCCATCAGTATATTTAAGTTGAAGCAACACTTATTAGAAATATTGGTTTCTGTCAAAATATTGTTTCTATGATACTTACCATATATATATATATATTCAGCAAAATGTATTTCTCTAATGGATTTATGTATTTAAAATGCCCTATGTAGAATGTGTATTTTCCTTGTTTAAGCTTTGACATTTTAATTTAATTTTCCATTAAATAAATTATGTTAATATGCAGCCAATCTAGCTTAAGTTTATTATATGCATGGATTCAGTAAGCTAACTAGTAATGCTATGAGTTTCCAAAATGACAATGATGGCAGCCTTTGCAAAATTACACAATAAGAAGAGTCAATGGATTGGTGGTTATGAATGACATAATTAGAGAAATTTTAATGAAAAGGAATAACATCAAATCTAGTTCTTTAAGGTATTTCTGATTTATACTTTTAAATGTCATAAAACTTTAGGATCTGGAAACTGATAACTAGTAAAAATAACAACATAAATTGGCAGTCTACTTTATGGAATTTGTATTTCCAGGGAAATTGGGGGAAATTTTAAGATTTATTCAAAGCCAGAGAATATCCCTATAAAAAATTTTCACAAATTCTAACAAATTTGGGTAAACACATACACATAGCCGACATGGGAGAACAAAAATGCAGTCAGAGTCTTCGGCTTGTAATGAAGATGAGCTACAGTTCCCAGAAAATTTATCATCCTTCTACTACCATATCTCATAAAGTTGAAGAAGGAAACAGTGGGTATCATGTCAAGGTGTCAGGGAAATGTATTACTTTACCAGTGACACAGGACTTCCCTAGTGGCTCAAATGGTAAAGCATCTGTCTACAATGCAGGAGACCCAGGTTGGACCCTGGGTCAGGAAGATGTCCTGGAGAAGGAAATGGGAATCCATTCCAGTACTCAGTTCAGTTCAGTTCAGTTCAGTCGCTCAGTTGTGTCTGACTCTTTGTGACCTCATGAATCACAGCACGCCAGGCCTTCCTGTCCATCACCAGCTCACAGAGTTCACTCTGACTCACGTCCATTGAGTCAGTGATGCCATACAGCCATCTCATCCTCTGTCGTCCCCTTCTCCTCCTGCCTCCAATCCCTGCCAGCATCAGAGTCTTCTCCAATGAGTCAACTCTTAACATGAGGTGGCCAAAGGACTGGAGTTTCAGCTTTAGCATCATTCCCTCCAAAGAAATCCCAGGGTTGATCTCCTTCAGAATGGACTGGTTGGATCTCCTTGCAGTCCAAGGGACTCTCAAGAGTCTTCTCCAACACCACAGTTCAAAAGCATCAATTCTTTGGCGCTCAGCCTTCTTCACAGTCCAACTCTCACATCCATACATGACCACTGGAAAAACCATAGCCTTGACTAGATGGACCTTAGTCGGCAAAGTAATGTCTCTGCTTTTAGATATGCTATCTAGGTTGGTCATAACTTTTCTCCCAAGGAGTAAGCGTCTTTTAATTTCATTGCTGTAATCACCATTTGCAATGATTTTGAAACCTCCCAAAAATAAAGTCTGACACTGTTTCTACTGTTTCCCCATCTATTTCCCATTAAGTGATGGGACCAGATGCCATGATCTTCGTTTTCTGAATGTTGAACTTTAAGCCAGCTTTTTCACTCTCCACTTTCACTTTCATCAAGAGGCTTTTTAGTTCTTCTTCACTTTCTACCATTAGGGTGGTGTCATCTGCATATCTGAGGTTATTGATATTTTTCCTGGCAATCTTGATTCCAGCTTGTGATTCTTCCAGCTCAGCATTCCTCATGATGTACTCTGCATATAAGTTAAATAAGCAGGGTGACTATATACAGCCTTGACGTACTACTTTTCCTTTTTGGAACCAGTATGCTATTCCATGTCCAGTTCTAACTGTTGCTTCCTGACCTCCATACAGATTTCTCAAATGGCAGGTCAGGCGGTCTGGTATTCCCATCTCTTTCAGAATTTTCCACAGTTTATTGTGATCCACACAGTCAAAGGCTTTGGCATAGTCAATAAAGCAGAAATAGATGTTTTTCTGGAACTCTCTTGCTTTTTTGATGATCCAGCGGATGTTGGCAATTTGCTCTCTGGTTCCCCTGCCTTTACTAAAACCAGCTTGAACATCAGGAAGTTCACAGTTCACGTATTGCTGAAGCCTGGCTTGGAGAATTTTGAGCATTACTTTACTAGCATGTGAGATGAGTGCAATTGTGTGGTAATTTGAGCATTATTTTGCATTGCCTTTCTTTGGGATTGGAATGAAAGCTGACCTTTTCCAGTTCTGTGGCCACTGCTGAGTTTTCCAAATTTGCTGGCATATTGAGTGCAGTATTTTCACAGCATCAGCTTTCAGGATTTGAAATAGCTCAACTGGAATTCCATCACCTTCACTAGCTTTGTTCGTAGTGATGCTTTCTAAGGCCCACTTGACTTCACATTCCTGGATGTCTAGCTCTAGATGAGTGATCACACCATTGTGATTATCTGGGTTGTGAAGATCTTTTTTGTACATTTCTTCTGTGTATTGTTGCCACCTCTACTTAATATGTTCTGCTTCTGTTAGGTCCATATCATTTCTGTCCTTTATTGAACCCATCTTTGCATGAAATATTCCCTTGGTATCTCTAATTTTCTTGAAGAGATCTCTAGTCTTTCCCTTTCTGTTGTTTTCCTCTATTTCTTTGCATTGATTGTTGAAGAAGGCTTTCTTATCTCTTCCTGCTTTTCTTTGGAACTCTGCATTCAGATGCTTATATCTTTCCTTTTCTCATTTGTTTTTCATCTCTCTTCTTTTCACAGCTATTTGTAAGGCTTCCCCCGACAGCCATTTTGCTTTTTTGCATTTCTTTTCCATGGGGATAATTCTTGATCCCTGTCTCCTGTACAATGTATTGCCTGGAAAATCCCATAGACAGAGGAGCCTGGTAGGCTACAGTCCATGGGGTCACAAAGAGTCAGACATCACTGACAGACTTCACTTTCAGTTTCACCCACTCCAGTATTCTTACTTGGAGAATTCCGTGGATTGAGGAGCTTGGCAGGCTACAGTCCATAGGAATGGCAATCCACTCCAGTACTATTGCCTGGAAAATCCCATGGACAGAGGAGCCTGGTAGGCTACAGTTCATGGGGTCACAAAGAGTCAGACATGGCTGAGAGACTTCACTTTCACTTTCATAAGACTATACTTTGGGATTCCCTTGTAGCTCAGATGGTAAAGTGTCTGCCTGCAATGCGGAAGACCCAGATTCAATCCCTGGGTCGGGAAGATCCCCTGGACTAGGAAATGGCAACCCACTCCAGTACTCTTGCCTGGAAAATCCTATGGACAGAGGAGCCTGGTGGGCTACCATCCATTGGGTCACATAGAGTCGGACATTACTGAGCAACTTCACTTTCACTTTTACCGGTGAAATAAACAGGTTTCTGGTGAGTCGAAGAGTCACCAACACAATATCAAAGCATCTGGCAGGCCTCTACAAGCAGAGTGGAGTGAGTGAGATTACATATAAGGATGGGGGAATAATTACACAGAGTTTGCAAAATGTAAAACTATCTATCTATCTATACAGATACAAAAGACAGGCAATAACTTATTCTAGAAGACAATGGAGCAGAACTAGAGGAGGAAGTTTCTCACAGCATCAAAATATGGAGCAAATTAATAATAAAGAGTATTAGATGAGACAATAAATGAGAGATAATAAATGGAATGGAGGAAATGTTATGTAGAGATCTCAGGAAACAAGTTCAGTGGCTAAGGAAATTCCAGAGATTATGAAAAGTTAGAAACCTTAAGGAACAGAACAGATACAGTAAAACATTGAATTTCAGACATAGAGCTAAAGCTTGATATAAATAAAATTAATTCTGATAAAAATATGAAAAATATAAATATATATGTATATACACAAATTTTTATACATATAAATAGATACCTAATTGTAGATAAAAGCCAATTGATAAGAAAGGATACGTAGGGTCCCTAGTTAGGAAAAGAAAAACTAAATTATACAAAAAGAAGAAAACACTGCTTTCAAGAATGCTTGGTTAGAAACTCCCTTTTTCCCTTACATGCACTTATAAAATATGGAAATTCAAATGTAATTGAAAAATCAGACCTTCAGTTAGCCAAAAATATCTAAAATATGTCACATACAAGTGAGAAAAAAGCATTTACTAATCAGAATTTCCTCAACAAAATATATACAGGAGAAAACAGGCAACAATCAAAATGTTTTAAAGAAAAAATAATCTTGCACATATAAATTAAAGAATGCTGATCACCAAAGAATTGATACTTTTGAACTGTGGTGTTGGAGAAGACTCAAGAGAGTCTCTTGGATTGCATGGAGATCAAACCACTTAATCCTAAAGGAAATCAGTCCTGAATATTCATTGGAAGGACTCATGCTGAAGCTGAAGCACCAATACTTTGCCCACCTAATGTTAAGAGTCAATTCATTGGAAAAGACACTAATGCTGGGAAGGGTCGAAGGCAGAAGGAGAGGCGGGCAACAGAGGATTAGATGGTAGGATGGCATCACCAACTCAATGGACAAGCTCCAGGAGTTGGTGAAGGACAGCAAAGCCTGGTGTGCTGCAGCCCATGGGTCTCAAAGAGTCGGACACGACTGAGTGACTGAACAACAACAAATGTTACATGTATTCAGCTGAGAGTATATAGATTTGAAGATGGACTAGCACTATGAAATAACAAGATATAAGACTTGCAGTTAATACAGAATATTCTGCTGAGAGTGTTTTGCTTGTGTTCTCCTCTAGGAGTTTTATAGTTTCTGGTCTTACATTTAGATCTTTAATCCATTTTGAGCTTATTTTTGTGTATGGTGTTAGAAAGTGTTCTAGTTTCATTCTTTTACAAGTGGTTGACCAGTTTTCCTAGCACCCCTTGTTAAAGAGATTGTCTTTAATCCATTGTATATTCTTGCCTCCTTGGTCAAAGATAAGGTGCCCATAGGTGTGTGGATTTATCTCTGGACTTTCTATTTTGTTCCATTGATCTATATTTCTGTCTTTGTGCCAGTACCATACTGTCTTGATGACTGTGGCTTTGTAGTAGAGCCTGAAGTCAGGCAGGTTGACTCCTCCAGTTCCATTCATCTTTCTCAAGATTGCTTTGGCTATTCGAGGATTTTGTATTTCCATACAAATCATGAAATTATTTATTCTAGCTCTGTGAAAAATACTGCTGGTAGTTTGATAGGGATTGCATTGAATTTGTAGATTGCTTTGGTTAGTATACTCATTTTCACTATATTGATTCTTCCAATCCATGAACATGGTATATTTCTCCATCTATTAGTGTCCTCTTTGATTTCTTTCCTCAGTGTTTTATAGTTTTCTATATATAGGTCTTTAGTTTCTTTAGGTAGATATATTCCTAAGTATTTTATTCTTTTCGTTGCAATGGTGAATGGAATTGTTTCCTTAATTTCTTTTTCTACTTTCTCATTATTAGTGTATAGGAATGCAAGGGATTTCTGTGTGTTGATTTTATATCCCACAACTTTACTATATTCATTGATCAGTTCTAGTAATTTTCTGGAGGAGTCTTTAGGGTTTTCTATGTAGAGGATCATGTCATCTGCAAACAGTGAGAGTTTTACTTCTTCTTTTCCAATTTGGATTCCTTTTTTCTTTTTCTGCTCTGATTGCTGTGGCCAAAACTTTTGACATAAATCACAGCAGGATCCTCTATGATCCACCTCCCAGAATACTGGAAATGAAAGCAAAAATAAACAAATGGGATCTAATTAAAATTAAAAGCTTCTGCACAACAAAGGAAACTATAAGCAAGGTGAAAAGATAGCCTTCTGAATGGGAGAAAATAATAGCAAATGAAGCAACTGACAAACAACTAATCTCAAAAATATACAAGCAACACCTGCAGCTCAATTCCAGAAAAATAAATGACCCAATCAAAAAAGGGGCCAAAGAACTAAATAGACAGTTCTCCAAAGAAGACATATGGATGGCTAACAAACACATGAAAAGATGCTCAACATCGCACATTATCAGAGAAATGCAAATCAAGACCACAATGAGGTACAATTTCACACCAGTCAGAATGGCTGCGATGCAAAAGTTCACAAGCAATAAATGCTGGAGACGGTGTAGTGAAAAGGGAACCCTTGTGCACTGATGGTGGGAATGCAAACTAGTACAGCCACTATGGAGAACAGTGTGGAGATTCCTTAAAAAACTACAAATAGAACTGCCTTATGACCCAGCAATCCTACTGCTGGGCATACACACTAAGGAAACCAGAACTGAAAGAGGCACGTGTACCCCAATATTCATCGCAGCACTGTTTATAATAGCCAGGACATGGAAGCAACCTAGATGTCCATCAGCATACGAATGGATAAGAAAGCTGTGGTACATATACACAATGGAGTATCACTCAGCCATTAAAAAGAATACATTTGCATCAGTTCTAATGAGGTGGATGAAACTGGAGCCGATTATACAGAGTGAAGTAAGCTAGAAAGAAAAACACCAATACAATATACTAACACATATATATAGAATTTCAAAAGATGGTAATGATTACCCTGTATGTGAGATGGCAAAAGAGACACAGATGTAAAGAACAGACTTTTGGACTCTGTGGGAGAGGGAGAGGGTGGGATGATTTGGGAGAATGGCATTGAAACATGTATACTATCATGTAAGAAACGAATTTCTAGTCTAGGTTCGATACAGGATACAGGATGCTTGAGGCTGGTGTACTGGGATGACCCAGAGAGATGATATGGGGAGGGTGGTGGGAGGGGGGTTCTGGGTTGGGAACTCATGTACACCTGTAGTGGATCCATGTCAATGTATGGCAAAACTAATACAGTATTGTAAAGTAAAAAAATAAAATTTAAATAAAAAATTAAAAAAATTAAAAAATAAAACCAGCTTGAACATCTGGGAAAAAAAATAAAAGAATATTCTGCTGATACCCAAAGTTCTTCCTTTTAATTACTAGTGGCAAAAAGAAATGCCACATCCCAAAATAACATATTGAATCAATTGTGACAACTATGTTATCCTATATTGATTATGCAGCTGCATATAAAAAAATAGCAATCCTTAGAACCTTGCTCTGCTGCTGGGCATACTGATGTCAGACTTTCAGTTTAGAAAGGGAATTACAGCATTTGATGAGTCAGACCATGAAGAATATTATCCTGCTGAGGTTAAGTCAAGAAAAAATGTTGTGTTAAAGAGGGCTTGTCCTCTGACTTGAAACTTTTCTTTCCTTGACTGACACTATGTTAGAACTTTTTCTCCACATTTCTAGAATTTTCATTTTTCTCTTTAGCTGCTAAAATCACATATTCTTTGTGACATTCAGGGTATATTTTTCTTCTGGTTCAAGCTTTGTAGGAAAGAAATAGATCTTAAGTGTGATTTTCTGTAATTTTAAAATCTTTTTCATCCTGGTAGATTATTATATAGATATTTTTGCATTTGCATTCTATTGCTTAAATGAGAAGATCGATTTCTTGTAAGAAATAGACAAGGATAGTCAAGGAAAGAAAAAGAAAAAACACAGTAAAAGCAATGCTTCCAAAGAGCGTTACTAAGTTATCTTATTGATTGTGAAATATATAAAGGGAATTTGAAAAAATATTCTAGATCACTGATAAAACCAGTATTAGACCATCAAATTTTTAGCCCTATAATTAATCAGAGTTATACTTGGTTCCTTTTCATACTGTTCATGGAGTTAAGGCAAAATGATAGGATACTGAAAGAGGAACTCTCTGGGTCGGTAGGTGCCCAATATGCTACTGGAAATTAGTGGAGAAATAACTCCAGAAAGAATGAAGGGATGGAGAGCAAAAACAATACCCAGTTGTGGATGGGACTGGTGATAGAAGTAAGGTCCGATGCTGTAAAGGGCAATATTGCATAGGAATCTAGAATGTTAGGTCCATGAATCAAGGCAAATTGGAAGTGGTCAAACAGGAAATGTCAAGAGTGAACGTCAACATTCTAGGAATCAGCGAACTAAAATGGACGGGAATGGGTGAATTTAACTCAGATGACCATTATATTTACTACTATGGGCAGGAATCCCTTAGAAGAAATGGAGTAGCCATCATGGGCAACAAAAGAGTCTGAAATGCAGTACTTGGATGCAATCTCAAAAACTACAGAATGATCTCTGTTTCCAAGGCAAAATATTAAATATTAAGGTAATCCAAGCCTACGCCATAACCAGTAACATTGAAGAAGCTTAAGTTGAATGGTTCTATAAAGACCTACAAGACATTTTAGAACTAACACCAAAAAAGATGTCCTTTTCATTATAGGGGATTGAAATGCAAAAGTAGGAAGTCAAGAAAGATCTGGAGTAACAGGCAAATTTGGCCTTGGAGTACGGAATGAAGCAGGGCAAAGGCTAATACAGTTTTGCTAAAAGAACGCACTGGTCATGGCAAACACCCTGTTCCAACAACACAAGAGCAGACTCTACACATGGACATCACCAGATGGTCAAAAGCGAAATCAGATTGATTATATTCTTTGGAGCCAAAGATGGAGAAGCTCTATACAGTCAGCAAAAACAAGACCAGGAGCTGACTGTGGCTCAGATAATGAACTCCCTATTGCCAAACTCAGACTCAAATAGAAGAAAGTAGGGAAAACCACTAGACCATTCAGGTTGACATAAAGCTATTCCCTTATGATTATACAGTGGAAGTGGGAAATAGATTTAAGGGACTAGATCTGATAGATAGAATGCCTGATGAACTATTGATGGAGCTTTGTGACATTGTACCGGAGACAGGGATCAAGACCATCCCCATTATAAAGAAATGCAAAAGAAGCAAAATGGCTGTCTGAAGAGGCCTTACAAATAGCTGTGAAAAGAAGAGAAGCGAAAAGCAATGAACAAAAGGAAAGATATAAGCATCTGAATGCAGAGTTCCAAAGAATAGCAGGGAGAGATAAGAAAGCCTTCCTCAGCGATTAATGCAAAGAAATAGAGGGAAACAACAGAATGGGAAAGACTAGAGGTCTTTTCAAGAAAATTAGAGACACCAAGGGAACATTTCCTGCAAAGATGGGCTCGATAAGGGACAGAAAAGGTATGGACCTAACAGAAGCAGAAGATATTAAGAAGAGGTGGAAAGGATACACAGAAGAACTGTACAAAAAATAGCTTCATGATCCAGATAATCACAATGGTGTGATCACTCACATCCTGGAATGTGAAGTCGAGTGGGCCTTAGAAAGCATCACTATGAACAAAGCTAGTGGAGGTGATGAAATTCCAGTTGAGCTATTTCAAATCCTGAAAGTTGATGCTGTGAAACTGCTGCACTCAATATGCCAGCAAATTTGGAAAACTCAGCAGTGGCCACAGGACTGGAAAACGTCAGTTTTCATTCCAATCCCAAAGAAAGATGGCAAATGGCAAAGAATGCTCAAACTACTGCACAATTGCACTCAGAGATCAGCCCTGGGATTTCTTTGGAAGGCATGATGCTAAAGCTGAAACTCCAATACTTTGGCCACCTCATGCGAAGAGTTGACTCATTGGAAAAGACTCTGATGCTGGGAGGGATTGGGGGCAGGAGGAGAAAGGGATGAGAGGATGAGATGGCTGGATTGCATCACTGACTCGATGGATGTGAGTCTGAGTGAACTCCGGAACTTGGTGATGGACAGGGAGGCCTGGCATGCTGCGATTCATGGGGTCGCAAACAGTTGGACACGACTGAGCGACTGAAATGAACTGAACATGCTAGTAAAGTGATGCTCAAAATTCTGCAAGCCAGGCTTCAGCAATACGTGAACTGTAAACTTCGAGATGTTCAAGCTGGTTTTTAAAAAGGCAGAGGAACCAGAGATCAAATTGCCAACATCTGCCTGATCATCGAAAAAGCAAGGGAGTTCCAGAAAAACATCTATTTCTGCTTTATTGACTATGCCAAAGCCTTTGACTGGATAGATCACAATCAACTATGGAAAATTCTGAAAGAGACTGGAATACCAGACCACCTGACCTGCCTCTTGAGAAAGCTAAATGCAGGTCAGGAAGCAATAGTTAGAACTGGACATGGAACAACAGACTGGTTCCAAATAGGAGAAGGAGTACATCAAGGCTGTATATTGTCATCCTGCTTATGTAACTTCTATGCAGAGTACATCATGATAAACACTTGGCTGGAAGAAGCACAAGCTGGAATTAAGATTTTTTGGAAAAATATTAAAATATTTTTAATAAAAATATTAAAAATATTAATAACCTCCCAGATGACACCACCCTTATGGCAGAAAGTGAAGAGGAACTAAAAAGCCTCTTGATGAAAGTGAAAGAGGAGAGTGAAAAAGTTGGCTTAAAGTTCAACATTCAGAAAACTAACATCATGGCATCTGGTCCCACCACTTCATGGGAAATAGATGAGAAAACAGTGGAAACAATGTCAAACTTTATTTTTCGGGGCTCTAAAATCACTGCAGATGGTGACTGCAGCCATGAAATTAAAAGATGCTTATTCTTTGGAAGGAAAGTTATGACCAACCTAAATAGCATATTAAAAAGCAGAGACACTGCTTTGCCAGTAAAGGTCCGTCTAGTCAAGGTTATGGTTTTTCGAGTGTTCATGTATGGATGTGAGAGTTGGACTGTGAAGAAAGCTCAGCACTGAAGAATTGATGCTTTTGAACTGTGGTGTTGAAGACTCTTGAGAGTCCCTTGGACTTCAAGGAGATCCAACCAGTCCATCCTACAGGAGATCAGTCCTGGGTGTTCATTGGAAGAACTGATGCTGAGGCTGAAACTCCAATACTTTAGCTACCTCATGGGAAGAGTTGACTTATTGGAAAAGACCCTGATGCTGGGAGGGATTAGGGGCAAGAGGAGAAGGGGACTACAAATGTTGAAATGGCTGGATCGCATCCCCGACTCTATGGACATGAGCTTTAGTGAACTTTGGGAGTTGGTGTTGGACAGGGAGGCCTGGCGTGCTGCAGTTCATGGGGTTGCAGAGTCAGACACGAGTGAGCGGCTGAACTGAACTGAACTGAACTGATACTTAGTTCCATTTCTATAAACCTCTCAAAATAATCTTAAAAACAATAAGCTGACACATAATGCTTAAGTACTTGATAAGGATGAGCAGATACAAATATGTAGATTATTGTTCAGTTGCCCAGTCCTGTTGTCAAAATTGTTGCAACCACATGGACTGCAGGAAGCAAGGCTTCCCAGTCCTTCACAGTTTCTCTGAGTTTGCTAAACCTTATGTTCATTGAGTAAATGAAGCCATACAAACATCTTATTCTCACTCATCCCCTTCTCCTCCTGCCCTCAGTCTTTCTCAGCATCAGTGTCTTCTCCAGTGAGTCAGCTCTTCCATCAGATGGTCAAAGTATAGGAGCTTCAACTTCAGCATCATTCCTTCTAATCAATATTCAGTGTTGATTTCCTTTAGGAGTGACTGATTTAATCTCCTTGCTTCCAAAGAGACTCTCAACAGTCTTCTCCAGCACCACATTTTGAAATCATCAATTCTTCTGTGCTCAGCCTTCTTTATGATCCAACTCTCACATTCATACATGACTACTGAAAAAACCATCAGTTCAGTTCAGTCACTCAGTCATGTCTGACTCTTTGTGACCCCATGAATCGCAAGCACGCCAGGCCTCCCTGTCCATTACCAACTCCAGGAGTTTACCCAAACTCATGTCCATTGAGTCGGTGATGCCATCCCACCATCTCATCCTCCATCGTCCGCTTCTCCTCCTGCCTGCAATCTTTCCCAGCATCAGGGTCTTTTCCAGTGAGTCAGCTCTTTGAATCAGGTGACCAAGTATTGGAGCTTCAACATCACTCCTTCCAATGAACACCCAGGACTGATCTCCTTCAGGATGGACTGGTTGGATCTCACTGCAGTCCAAGGGACTCTCAAGAGTCTTCTCCAACACCACAGTCAAAAGTATCAATTCTTCAGTACTCAGCTTTCTTTATGGCCAATTCTCACATCCATACATGACTACTGAAAAACCTATATGGACATTCATCAGCAGAGTGAGGTCTCTGTTTTTTAATACACTGCCTAGGTTTGTCATAGCTTTTCTTCCAAGAAGCAGATGTCTTTTAATTTCATGGCTGCAGTCCCCTCTACAGTGATTTGGAGCCCAAGAAAATAAAGTCTGTCTTTGTTTCCCCATCTATTTGCCATGAAGTGATGGCACCAGATTCCACGATATTAGTTTTTTTTTTGAATGCTGAGTTTAATCCAGCTTTTTCACTCTCCTCTTCCACTTTCATCAAGAGGCTCTTTAGTTCCTCTTCACTTTCTGTCATTAGGGTGGTGTTAACTGCATATCTGAGGTTATTGATATTTCTCCTGGTCATCTTGATTTCAGCTTGTGATTCATCCAGACTGGTATTTCACATGATGTACTGTGCACAAAATCAAATAACCTTCCAGATTTCTTCCAAATTGAAGTTGCACATCAGGACCAACTTTCTAAGGAGCTGTCAAGAAGAACCAAGAGGCTGACAACTAAAGAGAAGAAATAGCCAGAGATGGCAGAAATTATTTTGTTTTTAACATACATTAAGCTATACAAATAAAGCCAGCCATGAATTTTCTCTGCTTAACAATCTGTCTCATGCCCAGCTGTTCAACCATTCCAGTGATGACTTTGTGGTTATAAGAGATAACGTGAGCAAGGACAGCACATGGCCTATATTTCTATCTTCTTCATGCTGTGACTCATGAATTTTCAAAAGCCATTTGGAATATTTACTTTGTTTTATAGTTCCCATAATTAATGTTGGTCATTAATAACTGGCCCTTGAATTGCCTCTATATCTGTTCTTAGTTGCTCAGTCATGTCCGACTCTTTGTGACCCTATGGACTGTAGCCTTCCAAGCTCCTCTGTCCATGGACTTCTCTAGGCAAGAATATTGGAGTGGGTTGTCATTTCCTTCTCGAGAGGATCTTCCCAACCCAGGGACTAAATCCAGGTCTCCTGTATTGCAGGCAGATTTTTTACCATTTTAACCACCAGGGTGATGCAAAGTGATGGTAATAACATATGCAAGTGAACATAAAAAAGAATGTACATATAACTGACTGAGATATACAAATGCATGGAAAGTCTTCTTCTGTAGGCCTTGTCTGAACTTTTAACTGTATCTATTGACTTGGCCAAAAAGTTCATTTGGGTTTTCCCATAACTTCTTACAGGGAAAAACTGAATGAACTTTTGGGCCAACCCAACATTATTAGTGCTTCTCTTTTTCTGCCAATATACTAATTTTTGACACATTGCTGTGATTGATGTTGAATTAATTTATTAGTTCTCCTTACGATAATCTTAAATTCATGAATGGTCTAATGGTTTTCATGATGCCACCTCTTTATGCATGGTTACCCAGGAAGTCAATATGAAATTGATTTTAAGAAGTCTCCTTGCATGTTAGGCAAATACTCTAAGTCTGAAGCTTACAATATATGCTAACTTCATTCACACATTTCTAATTTTTGTTTGTTTGTTATAAATGCCACTGTATGTATGAATCTAAAGTGTTGTTGACATCTGGAGGAAGAGTCAGCTGTGAGGCAATGCTTCAATACATAGATTTGGATATATATACAGAAAAAAATTAACTTGTTAAGGGAGTTGATTTAAAGGTCAACTTGTAAAACTGCAATGACAACAACAACAACAAAAAACTGTATTTGTTCAGACAATAATATGAAATCAATAATGAATTCCATCACTACTCCTAGTTCTCAATCTAATGTCATTCTGTAAATCAGTGAACTAGGATATATTCAATATGTGTTGTGAACGAATACACTAATCTGATACCAAATAAGTAAAGATTGAGTAAACACACTTGAGTAACTTAAAATAAACAGTCCAAGCTGATTCAGCCATGTTCAATTTGTCATGTTTAAGCCTGCAATTGTAACTTAAAAAATAAAAAATAAATTGGTGTGTAGAAAAAAATGTTATGATGATGATATAATTTGGAAAAAAGTGAGCTCTAATTGAATTTCTTGAGCACTTCCATATTTAGTTCAGTTCAGTTCAGTCGCTTAGTCGTGTCTGACTCTTTGTGACCCCATGAATCGCAGCACGCCAGGCCTCCCTGTCCATCACCAACTCCCGGAGTTCACTCAGACTCATGTCCATCCAGTCAGTGATGCCATCCAGCCATCTCATCCTCTGGCGTCCCCTTCTCCTGCCCCCAATCTCTCCCAGCATCAGAGTCTTTTCCATTGAGCCAACTCTTTGCATGAGGTGGCCAAAGGACTGGAGTTTCAGCTTTAGCATCATTCCTTCCAAAGAAATCCCAGGGCTGATCTCCTTCAGATGGAATGGTTGGTTCTCTTTGCAGTCCAAGGGACTCTCAAGAGTCTTCTCCAACACCACAGTTCAAAAGCATCAATTCTTTGGCACTCAGCCTTCTTCACAGTCCAACTCTCACATCCATACCTAACTACTGGAAAAACCATAGCCTTGACTAGATGGACCTTAGTTGGCAAAGAAATGTCTCTGCTTTTGAATATACTATCTAGGTTGGTCATAGCTTTTCTTCCAAGGAGTAAGTGTCTTTTAATTTCATGGCTGCAGTCACCATCTGCAGTGATTTTGGAGCCCCCCAAAATAAAGTCTGACACTGTTTCCACTGTTTCCCCATCTATTTCCCATGAAGTGATGGGACCGGATGCCATGATTGTTTTCTGAATGTTGAGCTTTAAGCCAACTTTTTCATTCTCCACTTTCACTTTCATCAAGAGGCTTTTTAGTTCCTCTTCACTTTCTGCCATAAGGGTGGTGTCATCTGCACTATTATGCTAATTTTTAAATATTTTATGTTATTACAACTAGCAGCCTATGAAGCAGCTTGTTATAGAAATATTTCCCACTGCAGACTGGTAATATTTATATCTGTATCCATAATTTATTATTAAAAATGAAATAAAATATGTCATATTTGACAGAAGATGACTAGGCTCTTAGATGAAAAGTCTGTCTCATATCATTGATTAGAGCAAATTCTAGCTAGTTTTTACTTTTGTTCTGTTGAAACCTGGTACTCCTGGAAAAGCTTTATTATTGGGCTTTCATGACAGCTGAGAGTAGGATGTGTGACAAGACAGTTGGAACAAGAGTAGAATATCTTCCCCTTTAAAATCCTCAGATGGAAATGGGATGCCATCAGAACATTATTAAAGGTAATTTGAGTTTTTGTATCCAAGAACACAGAATGTCTTTCTAATCACTAGTCTTCCTCCAAGCTGTTTATGAACTTCTCCAGGGGATCTTCCCAACCCAGAACCCAGATCTGAACCCAGATCTCCCACATTGCAGGCAGATTCTTTACCAGCTGAGCCACCAGGGAAGTCCAAGAAAACTGGAGGGGGTAGCCTATCCTTTCTCCAGGGGATCTTCCAGACCCAGAAATTGAACTGGGGTCTCCTGCTTTGCAAGCAGATTCTTCACCAACTGACCTATCAGGGAAGACCTTAAAGTTATACATTTTCATAATATACAAGACTGAAAATTTTTGTTAGATGTATTCCTAGGTATTGTGTTCTTTCTATCTGTTGGTGGTTTATAAAAATGCAAAGGACTTTTCCATATCTATCTTAGCTGCCTCTGATGAACACAATTTTTGTTAATTTTAAAATATGAATTTTTTAACTTCAAGATCTCCCACTGAATTTGAGCAAACTCCTGGATATGGTGGAGAAGAGAGGAGTCTGGTGTGCTACAGGCTGCTGCTGCTGCTGCTGCTGCTGCTAAGTCACTTCAGTCGTGTCCGACTCTGTGTGACCGCATAGATGGCAGCCCACCAGGCTCCCCCGTCCCTGGGATTCTCCAAACAAGAACACTGGAGTGGGTTGCCATTTCCTTCTCCAATGCATGAAAGTGAAAAGTGAAAGGGAAGTCGCTCAGTCTTCTCTGACTCTTAACGGCCCCATGGACTGCAGCCCACCAGGCTCCTCCATCCATGGGATTTGCCAGGCAAGAGTACTGGAGTGGGGTGCCATTGCCTTCTCCACAGTGCTACAGGCTATGGGACCGCAAAGAGTCAGACATGACTTAACAGTCATACAACAACAATCAATCTAATAACTTTCAAATAAGGAACATTTAATTTCTTTCTTTCCAATAGTTATTACTTTATTTATGTTCTAATTTTCATGCTCACTGGCATATGTTTCCATATATGCCAGATAATAGCCAACTCCCTGGACACATTACCAGATTTAAAGAATATGAATTTAACATTTCACTTTCACAGTTTATTTTTGACTAGATTCTGATAACATAATTTATCATTAAGGATTTCTTTTTAATTATATTCCAAACTCGTTAAGAGTTACTAGCTTGAAGTATTCTGAATATAATTTTTTTTTGATTTTATGAAAAGCATAATATTTTATCTCATATTGAAATGCATTGAAGGATTTCCTATCAATGAAGAAAATTGTGTTTCTGAAATACCTAAATTGAGGATTTGTTAACTTCATTATCTGCCCAAGATTAGCCCACACACGGTTATGAGATAGGATTGAATAATTCTGACTGAGATCAGAAGGCCATGTCTTTAATCACACATCATATAACCTCTCTTTCACTCACCAAATATACTAGTATATTTGTAGCAGGAGATATTTGTCTGACATATAAATTATTGAAATTAATGCAACTTTAACTCAAAGGTAATAATTATACCAAAAGTTTGTCATAAACGCATGTTAGAATATTGTACTCATTAATAAAAACATGTTTATACATTTATGTCCATGTCTACATCTAACTCTACACCTACCTACACTTACATCTTTATGTATGTATGCAAATATGTGCATCATTATGTATGTGTGTATCTATCTATCTCTGTATCAACAAGGATATGACTCAGCACACAAGGATGTTACATGAGAAGCAAATATGTGGATAACAACACTAATGGAAAATGAATCAGTTCAGATCAGTTCAGTTGGTCAGTCGTGTCTGACTCTTTGCGACCTCATGAATCACAGCACGCCAAGCCTCCCTGTCCATCATCAACTCACGTAGTTCACTCTGACTCATCTCCCTTGAGTCAGTGATGCCATCCAGCCATCTCATCCTCTGTCATCCCCTTCTCCTCCTGCCTCCAATCCCTCCCAGCATTAGAGTCTTTTCCAATGAGTCAACTCTTCTCATGAGGTGGCCAAAGGACTGGAGTTTCAGCTTTAGCATCATTCCTTTCAAAGAAATCCTAGGGCTGATCTCCTTCAGAATGGACTGGTTGGATCTCCTTGCAGTCCAAGGGACTCTCAAGAGTCTTCTCCAACACCTCAGTTCAAAAGCATAAATACTTCCGCACTCTGCCTTCTTCACAGTCCAACTCTACATCCATACATGACCACAGGAAAAACCATAGCCTTGACTAGACGGACCTTAGTCGGCAAAGAAATGTCTCTGCTTTTAAATATACTGTCTAGGTTGCTCATAACGTTTCTTCCAAGGAGTAAGCGTCTTTTAATTTCATGGCTGTAATCACCATCTGCAATGATTTTGGAGCCCAAAAAAATAAAGGTCTGATACTATTTCCACTGTTTCCCAACCTATTTCCCATGAAGTGATGGGACCAGATGCCATGATCTTTGTTTTCTGAATGTTGAGCTTTAAGCCAACTTTTTCACTCTCCTCTCTCACTTTCATTAAGAGGCTTTTTAGTTCCTCTTCACTTTCTGCCATAAGGGTGGTGTCATCTGCATATCTGAGGTGATTGATATTTCTCCCGGCAATCTTGATTCCAGCTTGTGTTTCTTCCAACCCAGCGTTTCTCATGATGGACTCAGCATGTAAGTTAAATAAGCAGGGTGACAATATACAGCCTTGACATACTCCTTTTCCTATTTGGAACCAGTCTGTTGTTCCATGTCCAGTTCTAACTGTGGCTTCCTGACCTGCATACAGATTTCTCAAGAGGCAGGTCAGGTGGTCTGGTATTCCCATCTCTTTCAGAATTTTCCACAGTTTATTGTGATCCACACAGTCAAAGGCTTTGGCATAGTCAATAAAGCAGAAATAGATGTTTTTCTGGAACTCTCTTGCTTTTTCCATGATCCAGCAGATGTTGACAATTTCACCTCTGGTTCCTCTGCCTTTTCAAAAACCAGTTTGAACATCAGGAAGTTCACAGTTCACGTATTGCTGAAGCCTGGCTTGGAGAATTTTGAGTATTACTTTACTAGCATGTGAGATGAGTGCAATTGTGTGGTAGTTTGAGCATCCTTTGGCATTGCTTTTCTTTGGAATTGGAAAGAAAACTGACATTTTACAGTCCTGTGGCCACTGCTGAGTTTTCCAAATTTGCTGGCATATTGAGTGCAGCACTTTCACAGCATCATCTTTCAGGATTTGAAATAGCTCAACTGGAATTCCATCACCTCCACTAGCTGTTTTCATAGTGAAGCTTTCTAAGGCCCACTTGACTTCACATTCCTGGATGTTTGGCTCTAGATGAGTGATCACATCATCATGATTATCTGGGTCGTGAAGATCTTTTTTGCACAGTTCTTCCATGTATTCTTGCCATCTCTTCTTAATATCTTCTGCTTCTGTTAGGTCCATATCATTTCTGTCCTTTATTGAACCCATCTTTGCATGAAGTATTCCCTTGGTATCTCTAATGTTCTGGAAGAGATCTCTATTCTTTCCCATTCTTTTCTTTTCCTCTATTTCTTTGCATTGATCGCTGAAGAAGGCATTCTTATCTCTTTCTGCTATTCTCCAGAATTCTGCATTCAGATGCTCATATCTTTTTCTCCTTTGCTTTTTGCCTCTCTTCGTTTCACAGCTATTTGTAAGGCCTCCCCAGACAGCCATTTTGCTTTTTTGCATTTCTTTTCCATGGGGATGGTCTTGATCCCTGTCTCCTGTACAATGTCACGAACCTCATTCCATAGTTCATCAGACACTCTATCTATCAGATCTAGGCCCTTAAATCTAGTTCTCACTTTCACTGTATAATCATAATGGACTTGATTTAGGTCATACCTGAATGGTCTAGCGGTTTTCCCTACTTTCTTCAATTTAAGTCTGAATTTGGCAATAAGGAGTCATGATCTGAGCCACAGTCATCTCCTGGTCTTGTTTTTGTTGACTGTATAGAGCTTCTCCATCTTTGGCAGCAAAGAATATAATCAATCTGATTTTAGTTTTGACCATCTGGTGATGTCCACGTGTAGAGTCTTCTCTTGTGTTGTTGGAAAAGGGTGTTTGCTATGACCAGTGCATTTTCTTGGCAAAACTCTATTAGTCTTTGCCCTGTTTCATTCTGCATTCCAAGGCCAACTTTGCCTGTTACTCCAGGTGTTTCTTGACTTCCTACTTTTGCATTCAGTCCCCTATAATGAAAAGGACATCTTTTTTGGGTGTTAGTTCCAAAAGGTCTTGTAGGTCTTCATAAAACCGTTCAACTTCAGCTTCTTCAGCATTACTGGTTGGGGCATAGACTTGGATAACTGATATTGAATGGTGTGCCTTGGAGATGAACAGAGATCATTCTGTTGCTTTTGAGATTGCATCCAAGTACTGCATTTCAGACTCTTTTGTTGACGATGATGGCTACTCTGTTTCTTCTGAGGGATTCCTGCCCGCAGTAGTAGATATAAGGGGCATCTGAGTTAAACTCACCCTTTCCCATCCATTTTAGTTCGCTAATTCCTAGAATGTCGACGTTCACCCTTGTTGTCTCTTGTTTGACCACTTCCAATTTGCCTTGATTCATGGACCTGACATTCCAGGTCCCTATGCAATATTGCTCTTTACAGCATCGGACCTTGCTTCTATCACCAGTCACATCCACAACTGGGTATTGTTTTTGCTTTCTCTCCATCCCTTCATTCTTTCTGGAGTTATTTCTCCACTGATCTCCAGTAGCATATTGGGCACCTACTGAGCTGGGTCTAGATCTGATAGATACAGTGCCTGATGAACTATGAAATGAGGTTTGTGACATTGTACAGGAGACAGGGATCAAGACCATCCCCATGGAAAAGAAATGCAAAAAAGCAAAATGGCTGTCTGGGGAGGCCTTACAAATAGCTGTGAAAAGAAGAGAGGCAAAAAGCAAAGGAGAAAAGGAAAGATATAAGCATCTGAATGCAGAGTTCCAAAGAATAGCAAGAAGAGACAAGAATGCCTTCTTCAGTGATCAATGCAAAGAATTAGAGGAAAAGAAAAGAATGGGAAAAACTAGAAATCTCTTCAAGAAAATTAGAGATACCAAGGGAACATTTCATGCAAAGATGGGCTCAATAAAGGACAGAAATGGTATGGACCTAACAGAAGCAGAAGATATTAATAAGAGGTGGCAAGGATACATGGAAGAACTGTGCAAAAAAGATCTTCACGACCCAGATAATCATGATGATGTAATCACTAATCTAGAGCCAGACATCTTGGAATGTGAAGTCAAGTGGGCCTTAGAAAGCTTCACTATGAAAACAGCTAGTGGAGGTGATGGAATTCCAGTTGAGCTATTTCAAATCCTGAAAGATGATGCTGTGAAAGTGCTGCACTCAATATGCCAGCAAATTTGGAAAACTCAGCAGTGGCCACAGGACTGGAAAAGATTAGTTTTCATTCCAATTCCAAAGAAAGGCAATGCCAAAGGATGCTCAAACTACCACACAATTGCACTCATCTCACATGCTAGTAAAGTAATACTCAAAATTCTCCAAGCCAGGCTTCAACAACCTGGCGGTTTGTGAACCACAAACTCTCTGATGTTCACGTTGGTTTTAGAAAAGGCAGAGGAACCAGAGATCAAATTGCCAACATCCTCTGGATCATGGAAAAAGCGAGAGAGTTCCAGAAAAACATCTATTTCTGCTTTATTGACTATGCCAAAGCCTTTGACTGTGTGGATCACAATAACTGTGGAAAATTCTGAAAGAGATGGGAATACCAGACCACCTGACCTGCCTCTTGAGAAATCTGTACGCAGGTCAGGAAGCCACAGTTAGAACTGGACATGGAACAACAGACTGGTTCCAAATAGGACAAGGAGTACGTCAAGGCTGTATATTGTCACCCTGCTTATTTAACTTCTATGCAGAGTACATCATGAGAAACACTGGGTTGGAAGAAACACAAGCTGGAATCAAGATTGCCGGGAGAAATATCAATCACCTCATATATGCAGATGACACCACCCTTATGGCAGAAAGTGAAGAGGAACTAAAAAGCCTCTTGATGAAAGTGAGAGAGGAGAGTGAAAAAGTTGGCTTAAAGCTCAACATTCAGAAAACAAAGATCATGGCATCTGGTCCCATCACTTCATGGGAAATAGATGGGGAAACACTGGAAACAGTGCCAGACTTTATTTTTGGGGCTCCACGGTCATTGCAGATGGTGACTGCAGCCATGAAATTAAAAGACACTTACTCCTTGGAAGAAAAGTTATGAGCAACCTAGATAGTATATTCAAAAGCAGAGACATTTCTTTGCCAACTAAGGTCCGTCTAGTCAAGGCTATGGTTTTTCCTGTGGTCATGTATGGATGTGAGAGTCGAATTGTGAAGAAGGCTGACCTCCGAAGAATTGATGCTTTTGAACTGAGGTGTTGGAGAAGACTCTTGAGAGTCCCTTGGACTGCAAGGAGATCCAACCAGTCCATCTGAAGGAGATCAACTCTGGGATTTCCTTGGAAGGAATGATGCTAAAGCTGAAGCTCCAGTCCTTTGGCCACCTCATGTGAAGAGTTGACTCATTGGAAAAGACTCTGATGCTGGGAGGGATTGGGGGCAGTAGGAGTTGGGACGACCGAGGATGAGATGGCTGGATGGCATCACGGACTCGATGGACGTGAGTCTGAGTGAACTCCGTGAGTTGGTGATGGACTGGGAGGCCTGGAATGCTGCAATTCATGGGGTCGCAAAGAGTCGGACACGACTGAGCGACTGAATTGTACTAAACTGAACTGAAATGAACTGACCTGGGGAGTTCCTCTTTCAGTATCCTATCATTTTGCCTTTTCATACTGTTCATGGGGTTCTCAAGGCAAGAATACTGAAGCGGTTTGCCATTCCCTTCTCCAGTGGACCACAGTCTGTCAGACCTGTCCACCATGACCTGCCCATCTTGGGTTGCCCCACGGGCATGGCTTGGTTTCACTGAGTTAGACAAGGCTGTAGTCTTAGTGTGATTAGATTGACTAGTTTTCTGTGAGTACGGTTTCAGTATGTCTGCCCTCTGATGCCCTCTTGCAACACCTACTATCTTACTTGGGTTTCTCTTACCTTGGGTGTGGGGTATCTCTTCACAGCTACTCCAGCAAAGCACAGCCGCTGCTCCTTACCTTGGACAAGGGGTATCTCCTTACTGCTGCCCTTCCTGACCTTCCATGTGGGATAGCTCCTCTAGGGCCTTCTGCACCCATGCAGCTGCTGCTCCTAGGGTGGGTCCTCCCGGCTGCCGCCCCTGGCCTCGGACCTTGGTGTCTCCTCCCGGCCGCCTCTGACCTCGGATGCGGGGTAGCTCCTTTTGGCCATTCTTGCGCCGTTGCAGCCTGGCACTCTAGGCCGCTGCCCCTGACCTCGGACGTGGGGTAACTCCTCTTGGCCACGCTTAGTGCACCGGGTTGCAGCTGCCCGTGGAAACTGAATCATTCATGTATAAATACTATGTGTTTCATATATGAATATATATGTGAATGCACTTTGAAAAACAGAATCCTAATTTTTGTCCCTGGAGAACAGAGTAATGGTGTGAAACAGGTAAAGTGGACAAAAGGGCTATAATTTTATGTGTGCTTTACTTTATATGCATATGTGTATATAAATATATCAAAGGAGAAGATTAATGTCAGAATGGGTAAATGATGAGTGTACAGATATATTCACTGAAGGGTTAAAACTGTGTATTTTAAATATAGATATAAAATAAGTAGGATATTAAGAACATAAGCTTTTGAGACAATTGCAGTCTCATCTGTCTGTCATTCTTTAATAACTTCTTAAATATAATTTTATCCTCAATGTGAGGAGAGGAAATGTTAATAGTTTAGACATCTTAAAAATTAATGACACCAATTATTTAATTGTCTCAAGTGAACTATGTGTAAATTATCAGAATTTTTCCTTGTTTCAGTTTAGTTCCTTTTATATTTTCTGGCTTCTTAGACAACACTTTCAACACTGAAAAAATTTAGTTAATGTAATCATTGTTTCTTCCCTTTCTCAACATATTCTCTTTCCTCAAAGATCTTATACAGGTTTATTTTTGGTTTAATTTAATTTAAAGTTTTGAGGTTTCTTTTTAATGTGATGAAAAGAAAAAGAAATGTAAAGATGCTTTCTCACACATGCAGTCATGCTTATTTTGAACATTTGTATCGGATTCTTTTGGCAAAATCTAAAACAACCTCCTAGAAGCCAGCTGGGTTTGTTCAGTCCATCTTTCCGTGGTACAACAGAGGAGAGCTGTGAAAAATCTATGGAAAAAAGAATATAAGGAGGGGATATTGCAGGTGACTTTCAGAATAAATGGCTGAGTCACTGAAACTGAAATAAATGATGAATTCTTTGCCTCACATCATTTCCATTTTAATCTACCCGAATACAAATAAAACACTGAAATTGAATATGTTCTGGAGAATGTACATTTGGATATTTTACTTCTAGTCAGTTGAATTTAATTCTATTTATGGTTTAGAAATTCCAACTGAAATATGAGGAGTGGTGATAATAGCCAAGTGGCCGCTAACTTGCTGATGAGGTACATTCTCACATTCTTCTGCTTCATTTGCAAACTCTGTAAAATGAGTTCTGTTCTCTGACAGGTCACTTGTCATTCTTTCCCATTTTATTAGAATGCAGAGCAGTCCAAATTTGCACCAGGAATAAGGGAGCTAGCTTGTTTTATGTTACCTCTTTAGATTTGGTATTTTATATGACAAGAGTCTAATCTACAATACATTTTAATATGTCATTATTTTAATGAAAAAGGGCTACCTCAAGAGCATTAATGTAGTGGCAGCTGGTAGTCTTGGGGCACTGGGCATAAGTGGGGAGATGAGAGACGTGAAATGAAATCATTATGTCACTACAGGTTGGTACTATGGTGTACACCATTCATCTTCAGATTTAACTTAAATCAGCAAGACTGGAGCTTCATGAAATCACACTTTAGAGAGAAGTGGGCTCTTGTAATAATATCATATAATTCTTTTGTTTAGTAAATGAAAATATTAAGATTTCTATTAAAAGTTATTAACCTTTTCAAAGTAACTCACACAGCTACCCCATAGAAATATAATGAGCAATATATATATTTTTTATTTTATAATATCTACATTGGGCTTCCCAGGTGGTGCTAGTAGTAAAGAATCCGCTTGACAATGCAGATGACATTTGATCCTTGGGTTTGCAAGATACCCTGGAGTAGAAAGTGGTTACCCACTGAAGAACTCCATGAACAGAGGAGCCTGGCAGGCTACAGTCCCTGGAGCTGCAAGGAGTCAGATGCAACTGAGTGACTGAGCAAATGTCTCATCCTAAAGCATGTGTTCTTCCCAGGTACTAGGTCAAATATCTATAATTGCATAGCAATATACTAACAGTACATTAAATTTAATTGTCTAATGCATTAGTTTCCTTAGGCCTTGAGAAGAGACTCCTCTTTGGGTAGACTTTTTATGTTATTCTCAATACAAATTTGAAAATTAAATTTTCCAGTTAAAACATAGGACACCCAGTTAAACTCAAATTTTAGTTGACTAATGATGCATTTAAGTATGCCCTGTATATTTGTGAGATAGTTCATGCAAAAAAAAAATTAGCCATTTATCTAAAATTCATATTTAAATTAATGTTTTTATGTTCCATATTTGGCAACCTTAACTCCAGAATACAGAATGTAACAAGCAAAGTAGAAAATCTCCTAATTCAAAGAGCAGTTTGCAGGTTTTTATTAAGTTGTATTTCTTTACGTATCATACCTGCTAATCCTTTGTTGCCTTTTTTTTATCATGATTATATCCTGTATATTACCACTTTTTTTCCATTTGCATTAAGTTATAGTTAGATGAACACATTTTCAAATTTGAATATAGTCAAATTTAATTAACTGTTTCCTTTATCCTTAATAATGCTTGTGTCTCATCCTTCCCTTTGTCAAAATAACTTAGTCATTTCTTTTATACTTAATGTTTGTGTCTCATCCTTCCTTTTATCAAAATAAAAGATTTCAACATACTATTTATAAAAATTTAGAAATTTTAGTTTTTAAGATTAAAGTTATAATCTAGATGACATCGATTTCTCTATAGAATATGAAGTGAAACCTTATTTCTTATTTTATGTAAAATAATCTCTTTTTTTTTCCTAGTCACCTGTATCCTGGAGTGACATGCTGTTTCTCTCATAGAACATGGATCCATATAAGCACAGAGTGTATATGTCTGTGGAAAAAGTAGCCACTAAAAAAGGTACAGGAAAAGCTCAGCTTCCCACAACTTGGTGTAAATGCCTCTGAATGTCTGTTGATGGTGAGTGTGGGGGCTGAGAGCACTAGATTCCTCATCTTATCTCACAGTTTACCCGGTATCTGATGATGCAGATTGAGCAGCTCGTAAAAAATTCAGTCCTACTAGTCCATAGTCTTCATCTTTCTTATAAAACTAGGTTAAGAATATTATGGTACTTGTGGTCTCCCTTAAAAAATAAGAAATTGGACTATGCTAAAAATGAATCTATAAATGTGAGGAGAAATTAGAGATCTCATAAAATGACCTAGAAGTAGCAAATGAGAGATGAAGCTGCCATAGTGTGTATGAGGCATGAAGGGAAAAATAATTGCTTACTTCTAAAACAAGCCCAGAAATAATGCGCAGATATCTTGTTTTAAGTTTGTCTTTGGATTTCAGATAAATTTTATGCCTCCAAAGAAGTTGTGCACATTTAGATTCTTCATGTTCAAGATTAAACAAAAATAAATCAAAAAGCATAAGAAAAGATGATGAACAGTCACTGGGCCATGAACTTAGCCTTTTATTTATTTCAACTGCCTCAGGATTGCTTTTAATTAGAGGTTAACATTTCGGCAAAATAAGAAAGAATGAAATATCAATCTTCATGAAAAGTCACTAAGAACATCAACGACATGCACAACAAAAAGGAAAAAAAAAAGATGAATTTCTCACAAAGTTTGAACTTTTGTGCCTCAAAAAATACCATTAATGAAGTGAAGTCTACAAAATGGTAGAAAATTCAGGCAAATCATATATCTGATAAAAGAGGTATCTAAAATATATAAAAACACAATTCACTAATAAAAAGTTAATATAGGGATTTTCCTGGTGGTCTAATGATTAAGAATACCCCTTCCAAGGCAGGGGACCCAGGTTTGATCCCTGGTTGGGGAACAAAGATCCCATATGCGGAGGGACAGCTAAACCCATGCTCCACAACTACAAAGGCCATGGGCTCTGGGTTCCCACACCACAACTAGAGAGAAGCCCACACAGTGCAATGAAGATCTCTCTTGCTGCAACTGAGGTTTGACACAAATAAATGAATACAGTTAATATAATTTAATAATAGAAAAAGGATTCAAATAGATATTTTTCCAAGAAAGATAAACAAATAGCTAAAAAGCACCTGAAAAGATGCTCACATCATTAGTCATTAGACAAATACAAACAGAAGCAGAATGAGTTATCACTTTGTATTCACTAGGGCTTCCCTGTTGCCTCAGATGGTAAAGAATCTGTTAGTAGTGAGGGAGATGCGGGTTCAGTCCCTGGGCTGGAAAGATCCCCTGGAGAAGAGAATAGCTATCCACTCCAGTATTCTTGCCTGGAGAATTTCAAGCATGGAAGAATCTGGTGGCTACAGTCCATGGGGTCACAAGTGGTCATACACGACTGAGAAACTAACACTTTCACTTCTGAGGAGAGCTACCAAAAAAAAAAAAAAAAACACTGACAGTAAAAAGTGTTGGTAAGGATGTGGAGGAATTGGAACATTTATATAGCTCCACTGGGATGTAATATAATAGAGTTAGAGACTTTGAATAGTCTGGCAGTTTCTCAAAGGCTTAAACATAGTTACCATACAACTCTAAAGAAATGAAAATATATGCACATAACATAAACCTGTACATGGATGTTCATGGCAGTGTCTTGCAAAGTAGCTAAAAAGTGAAACATAACTGCCCAACAACCAATTAATGGATAAATAAATTATGGTATATCCATATATTAGAATATTATTCGGCAATAAAGAGGAATAGGACATGATTCATGCTACTCTGTGCTACAATATGAACTTTGAAGACAGTATACTAAGCTAAAGAAACTAGTCACAAATTATATATATATACATATATATATAATTTCATTTATATGAAAGGTTCACAATAGACAAATCTGTAGAGACAAATAAGATTAGTGGTTGGCTGAAGGGGTGGGAAGGAACTAGGGAGTGACTAAAATAGGCATAGGGGCCTTTGGCAGAAGGTAGTGATGAAAATGTTTTAAAATTAATTCAGATGATATTGCCCAATTCTAAGAATATATTAAAAAACACTGAATTTACACTAAATGGATGAATTTTATAGTATGTGAATTCCACCTCGATTAATGGGCTACAAAAACACAGTAGGGTCACTATAAGCCTATCAACAGTGCCCAGGGACTCAAGTGAGCCCAGAGTCAGAGGCTCCAGGCTTATCTCCAATAACTGAGATTCTCAGATACACCCCATTTAGTTGCAACTGATAAGTGCAGACTGCAATAATGAAAACTTGCCCCATTATTTCAGGAAATGCTTCTGGTGCAGAGAGCACATATCCAATTTCCCTTGTATGACAAGCTAGAGCACTGGGGCCCTACGTTGACTGGTGTGAGAATGGGCCACGATGGGTTTTTGGTTGCTGTTGAAAGGGGTAGACTAAGACATTTGCACAGGCAGTTGTCCCTGGAGAGGGAAATGGAAACTGATTCCAGTATTCTTGCCCGGAAAATTCCATGGACAAAGGAGCCTGGTAGGCTATTGTACATGGGGTCGCAAAGAGTCAGACATGACTGAGTGGATGAGCATGCATGCACAGGTAGTTGTAGAAGTCCCAGTAGGGGATTATAGACAGAAAAACCTGTGGAATCAGGAAAGGTATTGAAATATCACAGAAGGAAGCAGGCTTGCTTAACTATAAGGTCATAAGTAAAAGCACTAGATATACCCCAGGTCATTAACTTAAAGGGGGAAAAAAAATGAGGTTCCTGCATTTTGATAGTGTAGTTCAGCAAGAAAATGATCCTTAGGACCACAGACAGGATTTTAGGGAAAATGTGACATTCCAAAGTGGGTGACCCTTGTTGTATGGAAATCTAAGATGATTCAATATATTTTAGCATGTGTTACCAGCCTTCTAAAGGAGATCAGCCCTGGGTGTTCTTTGGAAGGAATGATGCTAAAGCTGAAACTCCAGTCCTTTGGCCACCTCATGTGAAGAGATGACTCATTGGAAAAGACTCTGATGCTGGGAGAGATTGGGGGCAGGAGGAGAAGGGGACGACAGAGGATGAGATGGCTGGATGACTCGATGGATGTGAGTCTGAGTGAACTCTGGGAGTTGGTGATGGACAGGGAGGCCTGGCATGCTGCAATTCATGGGGTCACAAAGAGTCTGACACAACTGAGCGACTGGACTAAACTGAACTGAACTGAACCAGCCTTCTCCAGATTTGAATAAGTGCTGTTGCAGTCTCAGTTTGATCTCATAGGGTCACACACTCTCCTGCCTGATACAAAGAAGGAGTTAGTGACGTAAGCCTGACATCTACATAAAGAATGGGGAAAATTATAAAAATGTATCCTACTTAATCCCTGGGACACAGCTCCCTCACCTGCCCACTTGCCTCCCTCACAAGCATCCTGTATTAATTGATTTAATGCTTGCCTACTGCTTTGCCTCTCACTGAATTCCTTCTGCAGCAAGCCACAAAGAACCTGAGCCTCAGTAAGTCCAGACACCAGGTGAGTGATCCTAATGAAAAGACCATGAGTTCAAGTTCAAATCTAAATTTTGATTGGGTTAAAGACCTAATAAGAGATGAAAAACTTCAGTTTGATAAGGAAGATGTGGGTCATCATTATCCAAGGTTAAAAACAAAAAAATGCAATTAAAACAGCTCAAATAAAGACTCTAAGTGTGTCATCGAGAAACAGTCACCAGGAAAGCTGTAGCTGGAGTTCAGTGCAAAGGGGATGGCAAGTGTCAACTGGAAAAAATGTATGAACTGAAAGTTGAGAATTATATTTTTTCCAGTGGACAAAACTGAGTGCTTATGCCTGGGACACAGCACTCAGATAGTTCTGAGAGAATGCTCCAAAGAGGCAAGGGAAGAACCAGGATATATGGCAGTTTTTGCAACAAAGACCAGATAGTCAGACATCAAAAGATTTCTTTTAATTAAAGAAAGCCAGACATCTCAAGTTAATGAAAAAGGAGGGAAAGGGACATGGTACAGCCTTTAAAAGAATGACACAACAAAAACTGATTAGAACCAAATAGGTCCAAGATGGTGGATAAGTTGACTTCCACTCAACTTTGAGCCTCCGTATACTTTCACTGTAACACTTCAGCACACTAAATGACACACCTGGACCGTTTACTTCAGACTAGGACTTGAACCCATGTGTGGGGACTCAAACCCAGCTAAAACCCATGGTACCTAGTTTCAGGACCTAATGAAGCTCAGGTTCTTGATGTCTCATCACAGAAAAAAAATCAGTGAGAGACACCAGATATCACCAAAAGTGATACGTAAGAAATGGATTTATTCAGATTCAAAAAGAAGCACACTCCACAAAGTGTGGGCCATCACAGAGGGCACATGTGGCCACAAAATGTGATGTGGTTAGTTTTTTATGGGCTGGGTGATTTCATTTGACAATGAGCGGAAGGGTTATTTCAACTATTTTTGGGAAGGGGTGGAGATTTCCAGGAATTGGGCCACAGCACTCCTTGGTCTTTTGACAATGACTTGGAACTGTCATTGCTACTCTGGATGTGTCATTTAGCTTGCTGATTGAGGCTCAAAGTCTAATCAAAGTCAACTTGTCTGACATCTTGAACCAATTTGTTTCTAATCAGTTTATGTTATGTCCTTGGGCTATGTCATTGTTTTAAAAGTTGTGCCCTACCATTTTCCCTCCTATTACACTCCCACAGACAACATTACAGTTCCAAGATGACCATAAAGGTCAAAAAATGGGTAATGGCCCAATTTCTAGAAATTCTCATTCCTTTCCCAAGATTTCTGGAATACTCATCTCACATTAGCCTATGAAATTACCAATCCCTATAAAAACTGATGCAGGAAGCATGGGCTCAATCCCTGGGTCAGGAAGATACCCTGGAGGAGAAAATGGCAACTCACTTCAGTTTTCTTGCTTGGATAATCCCATGGACAGAGGAGCTCAGTGGGCTACAGTCTGTGGGGTTGCAAAGAGTCAGACATGATTCAGCATGAGCACACAAATAGATTAAAAACGAGCACACACATACACACACACACAAACTGAGAACCCCAAACCCTGGCACTGCTCTCAACTTGTGACTAGCCCCACACTCTGTCTGTAGAGTGTATTTCTCTCTAAATAAGTACACTACCTACGTATCTTTTTGTCTCTCACTGAATTCTTTCTGTGATGAGCCACCAAGAACCTGAGTTTCATTAAATCCTGAGACAGATGAGATCTCAGTTAAGTGACTTTGTGTTTGAGTCCCAATCTGAGTTACATGGTTTCATGAAAGAATTTAGCACTTTTAGCCATACATAGGTATGGTCACCTGCTACTAAGAGCTGACTCATTGGAAAAGACTGATGCTGGGAAAGATTGAAGGCAGGAGAAGTGGGTGACCAAGGATGAGATAGTTGGATGGATCACCAATTCAATGGACGTGAATTTTAGCAAGCTCTGGGAGCCAGTGAAGAACAGGGAAGTCTGGCGTGCTGTAGTCCAGGGTCGCAGGGAGTCGAACATTACTGAGCGACTGAACAACAAATGTATTGCAAGATGTAAGTGTCTGGGTTCACAGAAATTATTCCTTTGGTGTGCACCTCAGTATCTGGGACCAGTCATCCTGAGTTTTCTTATCCTGAGTCTCCTCAGGGTACACTGCCTGGGAGAATGGGAGTTGGGCATCCTGTTTCCACCCTGGGTTCCCTCAGGGCTCACCCTGCCCAGAGTGGGAGTGAGCTATAGTAGCTGATGGCTGTAACAGTCTTTGCTTTCTGATACAGTGAGTGGCATTCTTATTCCACAGGAGGACAATCTCTACCAGATATAGGGAATTTTAAACACAAGAATAGTGGGTGGAATTCATGCAGAGGAAACTGCTTTAACTGGGAAAAAATTGTTTAAAGAAGATATTCAAAAATCCAAACTCCACAAAATACAACAAATAATCAGAAAATCCATAGAAATTTGTATGATAGTTGGTCCCAGATCGAGACAAAGCGTTAAGAAGATCTGCAAAGAAGACCAAAGCTACTCTGGAAACCAGTGGACCTTACCAGCAGTAATGAAGGAGCCCTGGAATTCTGGCACGTGCTGTCCCAGCCATAGCTGAGACAAACCTGAAGGATCCTTACATGCAGGCCTAAAGCAGTTGATAACCAAGAGCAGCCTGGGTTATTAGTCTGGGTGGAGAAACAGCAATAGTTCCATTTTCAGGCAGAAGCATTTCCCAACCAGAGTCAGCAAAAATTTCCAGTTAACTTTGCTCTGAGATGTTTTTCCTCTGTTTGATATTCTGCTATAATAAAGAACACTTTACTGTAGCAAAATAGACAGTTAGAATCCTAACTACACTCCTCAAACAACAATATTTCATTTGCTGAAGGTTTACTACTTGAAATGGGCTTATTCTGCAAGTGTAGCAGCAATTTTCATGAAATCTGTAAGAACTCACACTGGTGTTGTTTGTTTATTGATTTATTCATTAAAAAATGAGATTTAGGACAAATTGTTTTTATTTCTGATACATTCCACACAATGTAAAGGAAGAAAACAAAACTAAAACTACTTTCTTTCTTAGTTGAAATGTTTATTGATGGGTTAAATTATTGGTCGGATGGTTGTGTAAACTGAAATATTGTATTATTAATTTGCTTTTCTTTTTAGTTTACAGGATGAGTGGAGGGAAAGAAACAAAGACTGGAATTTTAAATGAATAAAAATGTATATTTGCATCTTTGGTATCTCAAATTTATGAACATTTGTGAATCAGATCTTGAGTAGTAAAATCTCTGCTTCTCTTTTTTAATAGCAGCAAGGCAAATTTTCTCTTGTTATGTAAATTCCACTTTACATGTAACTTTGATAAGGAATAAGGGAAGGAAATAAAAGGAAACGATAAGTAAATATTGAAACCTACCTTTCCTACAGCTTTATGTGTGTGTGTGTGTGTATGTGCATGCTCAGTTGTTCAGTCATGTCTGACTCTTTGTGACCCCATGTACTGTAGCCCTCCAGGTTCCTCTGTCCATGGAATTTTCCAGGCAATAATACTGGAGCAGTTTACCATCTCCTATTCCAGGGATCTTCCCAATCCAGGGATCAAATCTGAGCCTTTTGAGTCTCTTGCATTAGCAGGGAGACTCTTTACCATTGAGCCATCTGAGAAGTCTTGCCTACAGACTTAGAAACACTCATAAAGATACCTAATGTCACTTTCTGCATTTCTTTCTCTCAGATTCTCCTTCTTACTTTACCTTAAACATGAGAAACCATATTGTTATGAAATTCAACTTGAAGAGCTTTCTCACATACTATTACCATTCCATGACCTTACAAATGTTACAAAGATGCAGAAAAGCTTCTGCATCACTACAGAAGACTTTCTGATTATTGTCTAAACATAATTACAAGCAATTTAGAGCCTGGTTAATCACATCATTGATGAATAACTTGGCTATTTCATTTGTACTCATAGAATAGATGAGCAGTGCATTCATAAAGCTCCAATGAAAGTGATCATTTAACATTTTAAGGAGGCTACTCAAACTAAACAGCTTCAATAAACAATATTTATTGACAGTGAATGTGAGATAGCCTTCCATTTTGTTTGTCAGAATGTGTAGTCAATATCCACAATATAGTTTTAACAGAGGGTTTTTCAATTTTCTTTATGAATCAACAATTTATCTTTTTGAATTTCCATATCAGTATCATTCCATTCATATCCCGGAATACAAATGTCAAGAGCAAAATATTGTAAAATTCTAAAATAATTTCCCTGAGGGAATGAATTGCTTCTCTATTCAGAAAGCAAGACAAAATAAATGAATAAAACCCCACAATTCTTTAGTGAGGCACCTTTGAGCATGATGTAATTGGGAAAGATACAAACCAAGAAAAGTCATTATTTTGTTAAATGGTGATAGAAAATAGAGAGTTGCCTGTGATACCACTTGTTAGAAGGCAGGAGGAAGCATCTAGAAAGAGAATGATCAAAAGAAGATTGGCCAAAAACAGTACAGCAGTTGGGGATTTTACAACTGCAATAGGCAGGAAGCATGACTGTGAAAAATAGCCAATGAATTTCTAGAATGGTGCATTATATCACACTCTGCTAATTCAAAATGTTCACTAAATGAACTTTAAGTGCAAGATCATGTGATACAAGAATGTGCAAGCAGGGTGCGTGATGGCAATTCAGTGTCCTTGGACCCTGCTCTTGGACAGATCTTTAAAATAAATTCTTGAATCCTGTCCCTTCCTGATGTCTTTGTATTCAAAGTATGGTTCAAGAATGAATCCAGCAGGATAGAGAAGAAATGATGACAAAGCATTCTTGATCACATGATTTATTCCAAAAGATTCTTATTATGAATATAATATAAAATGGGCTACCTAAGTTGCTCTAATGGTAAAGAATCTGCCTGCCAATGCAGGAGACATAAGAGATATGCATTCTAGCCTTGAGTTGGGGAGATCCCCTGGAGGAGGGCATGGCAACTCACTCTAGTCTTCTTGCCTGGAGAATTCCATGGACAGAGGAACTTGGTGATCTATAGTCTATAGCATCACAAAGAGTCAGACATGAATGAAGTGATTTAGCATGCATGCATATTATATAAAATGTTATTATATTTTTTCATAGATTATCCAACATTAATATTCTAGTAATTGGTGACACATTAAACCTATAATAAAATGAGGCTCTTAGCAGTACTCCCTGAACCCAAGATGAATTTCAGTCAATTTAAAATAAATTTCTCTCTACTAAAACAGTACATATTTTCTTTAATCCTTGACCCTCTGTTTTGATAACATACACATTTATAATTTATTTTCATTATGGAGGATAGCTGTGTCATGGGTAAACTATGCTTCATGACTATATGACAAGTCTCACAAAAGAGAGCTAAAGGGAGCCAGAGGCTTAGGTAGACAAGAGTCTGGTTTGCCATGATTTTTTGTGAAGTTAGTTAAGGTCTTAGGAGCCAAAGTTTGCACTTGATTAAAGAATCTATTTCCATTTCACAATGGAATTATCTGGATCCCACTACAACTTGGAAAAAAATGATTTTATTGCAAGATATACATTCTGAGTCAGAGGCAAATGCACCTTTTGTTGAGACAGTCTTATCAATGGTCAGTAAATTTCTAGAAATGGTGGATAATTGTATATTTGTAGAATTTAGTACCTTCCAAAAGTCTTTGTCCAAATTAAAGAGACTGGAAATTACTAGCAGAATCTTATTAACAAATGTTTCACACTTGATATTAAGACACCTGTTACTTCATAACACCCGAAGGACAAAACAGGATTGCTTTCTGGCTGCTTAAACTGTGTTTGAACCTTCTTATTGCAGACAATTTCATTGAAACTTGCCAAATGCTAATAATTTTGTGTAGACACTATAATATTATTATCAGGTATAGAATATGCTTCTTTCAAAATTCCGAAAGCTCAATTGTCTATTGGGTCACCTTATCTGAATTAATTGGTGAAAAAGCCAGCTCCTTTTCCCTTAACATGATTGATTATGCTAAAATCAAAAAAGTCATTAATGTAACAGAGCAAGGATTTTATCCTTTTAACCTTTGATGAGCTAATCAGACAGGAAAAAAAAAATATAAATGGAACATTGCTAAAGACAACAGGAAAGAGATACAATTCGAAGATTTAGTTGTCCACTCTTCATGTTTCCTTCCTATGAAGTTCATTTAGTCAGAGACTTCTGAACTTTATTTCCACAGAAAATTGACTCACTTATTTGACTAGAAAATTGTAGAAGAATGAACTATGTACTTCAGGTGCAATGAGTTCAACAAATAAAGAGACTATTGGAACACATTAGGCAGGTGATAATTCTTTTCATCTCTTCTCATAATTATGTAAAATTGAATAATAATAATTATAATTAATATAATTATTTTCTTAATATAGTTACAATAGTGATCTTTTTAAAATGAGAGAAATCAGATAGGTATAATCAGCTAAAATTTCATTCAGAACTGTGAATATAATAGGAAAAATTGGGAACAAGTTATTCATTCAAGAAATATTTCCAAAGCTCTACTGTGTACTGTGTACTAGTTTTGTTCCCTGGGAATACAACTCTATTACTGTAATGAAGGATAACTTCTAGTAGTAGTAGACAGTAAAGAAAAGAAACAATAAAAAATAAATAGTATCTCTAAGATAGTGAGGAGGTAAATTACAGGGTTAAGACATTAAAGCAAAGACCAAGTATATAGGGAAGATTAGCCATACTATGGGAGTTAGGAGGGAAGTCACACATAGAAGGAATATTAAGGAAAAGATATCTTTCTTATGTAAGGAATAGGCTGGAAGCCCATATAGCCACAGCATGATGAATAGAAGGAAGGTGATAGAAGTCGTGTTAGGTCCCTGAGGTTTTTGAGTCAACACTAAAATGAATGTATGGGTCCAAATCACCATTTATTAAGTCACTTAACATTCTTCATATTTTATAATGTGTTGGTGAGCACTGATTAAACCAGAATAACTCATTCTAAATTAAATTGGTTTTGAGGCGATTGGTTGTTTATGTTTAACTATCTAGAGAGTAGTTTATTCTACAATCTTCTTCTGGCTATTTTATTTTAAACCTCTTCAAGTCAGATGCTGAAATACTGTGTCAAGCAGACTCTTTATTATGTTAACCTGTGAAATGATCACTAGGAACTGAGTGGTATGTTTTGAAGACTGACACAGATCTCTTAGCCTGTCTCTTAGTCAACTGAATAATTATTGCCATCCATTCTCTTTGAAAAACACTTATATGGGATTACAGTTATCTTTTGAGATCCTGGTTTTAATTGCATCAATATTGACAATAACCAAGGAATTAAAATAAACTAAATGTCTGTCAGTGGATAAATGGATTAGAAAAAGTGTGGTATATACATGCAGTGTAATATTATTTTACCTAAAGAAGAAGGAAATCCTGTCATATGCAACAACATAGACAAACCTGGAAGTCATCATGCACAAGTGAAATAAACCAGTCACAGAAAGACAATGTTTCATTATCCCATTTACGTGGAGTACCTAAAGTAGTTTATTGACTATGCCAAAGCCTTTGACTGTGTGGATCACAATAAACTGTTGAAGATTCTGAGAGAGATGGGAATACCAGACCACCTGACCTGCCTCTTGAGAAATCTGTATGCAGGTCAGGAAGCAACAGTTAGAACTGGACATGGAACAACAGACTGGTTCCAAATAGGAAAAAGAGTATGTCAAGGCTGTATATTGTCACCCTGCTTATTTAACTTCTATGCAGAGTACATCATGAGAAATGCTGGACTGGAAGAAACACAAGCTGGAATCAAGATTGCCGGGAGAAATATTAATCACCTTAGATATGCAGATGACACCACCCTTATGGCAGAAAGTGAAGAGGAGCTAAAAAGCCTCTTGATGAAAGTGAAAGAGGAGATTGAAAAAGTTGGCTTAAATCTCAACATTCAGAAAATGAAGATCATGGCATCCAGTCCCATCACTTCATGGAAGGTAGATGGGGAAACAGTGTCACACTTTATTTTGGGGGGCTCCAAAATCACTGCAGATGGTGACTGCAGCCATGAAATTAAAAGATGCTTACTCCTTGGAAGGAAAGTTATGACCAACCTAGACAGCATATTCAAAAGCAGAGATATTACTTTGCCGACTAAGGTCCATCTAGTCAAGGCTATGGTTTTTCCTGTGGTCATGTATGGATGTGAGAGTTAGACTGTGAAGAAGGCTGAGCGCCGAAGAATTGATGCTTTTGAAGTGTGGTGTTGGGGAAGAGTCTTGAGAGTCCCTTGGTGTGCGAAGAGGTCCAACCAGTCCATTCTGAAGGAGATCAACCCTGGGATTTCTTTGGAAGGAATGATGCTAAAGCTGAAACTCCAGTACTTTGGCCACCTCATGTGAAGAGTTGACTCATTGGAAAAGACTTTGATGCTGGGAGGGATTGAGGGCAGGAGGAAAAAGGGACGACAGAGGATGAGATGGCTGGATGGCATCACTGACTGGATGGACGTGAATCTGAGAGAACTCTGGGAGTTGGTATTGGACAGGGAGGGGGTCGCAAAGAGTCAGACATGACTGACTGACTGAACTGAACTGACTGAAAGTAGTCAAATTCATGGAACCAGAGTGCATAATAATGGTTGCAAGGAGCTGGGGATGAGGGTTGTGTGTGCTGCATGCATGCTAAGTTGCTTCAGTTTTGTCAGATTCTTTGTGATCCCATAAACTGTATCCAACTACACTCCTCTGTCCATGGGATTCTCTAGGCATGAATACTGGAGTGGATTGCCTTCCCCTCCTCCACAGAATCTTCCCAACCCAGGGATTGAAACCACAACTCTTGTGTCACAGGTGGGTTCTTTACCACTAGTGATAAATGTTAATAGAGAACTAGTATTCAATGGGTATAAAGTTACATTTATGTAAAATGGATAAGTTCTAGAGATATGTTGTACAACATTGTGCCTCTAGTTATTAAAACTGTATTGTTTATTGAAAATGTGGTTAAAATATAGACCTTATTAAAAGAAAAATAGAAAGAAAGAAATAAATGTAGACAGAATTGAGGGAAGAAAGAAAGAAGGAAGGGAAGAAAGTAATTGTAAATACCCATGGAACATGGGCACTTGTGGCTTGTAGACTGTTTTCTACAGCTATCTGAATATTTTTCTTTCACCAGTTGAGTAGTTTGACTAAAAGAGGTCAGTTGTGTTGTTTTCACAACTATTCATGTCAATTGTTTGTTTTATTGTAATCATTTGTTTTACAGTCTAGTCCAGAGAAAATGCTTTGACATCATATCAAATTGCTACTGAATAAATGTACTCAAATGTGTTAAAAAAAAAAAAGTTTGAAGTGTTGACCTAAGACAAACAGCCAGCCATTTATTTCTCAAGGAAAAAAAAGGGGGGTCAGGGATCAGCAGAAAATTGAAATTTTGATTCAGGTTTGCATCCATGAAAAGCCATATGCAAGTTACTGAATGAAAAGAAAGAGGAACACTTTTACAGAGGTGAAAAGAAAATTAGGAGGACTATAGTAAACAAAACGTCCATGATTTTTCATCATCTAAATCCTTGCCAGGAAAATAGAGGAGTCTTTCTTCTTCCTGTTGGTCTCTGATAACATTGCAAGTGAATGAGAGCTCACTTTTCAAGTTTCCCAAGCACATTTAATTAAGGTTTCTATCTTTTTTTATTTTTCTACATTTTCCCCTTTTGATCAAAATACTTCTCTGAAAATACTGATGATCAAGTCAAGTTTTCGTGTAAAGTATATTAACATCCATGAGATTGAATTCAGCTCAGTTCAATTCACTTGCTCATTCTCCTCCTGCCCTCAAGCTTTCCTAGCATCAGGATCTTTTCAAGTGAGTCAGCTCTTCGCATCAGGTAGCCATACTGGAGTTTCAGTTTCAACATCAGTCCTTCCAATGAACACTCAGGACCAATCTCCTTTAGGATGGATTAAGTTATATAAAATCTACTTACCAGATTTTGAATGATCCATTAGGCAGTTTGAAAAGTCTAGGAACAGTACAAACAGGCTTCCCTGGTTTGTACTTTGGATAAATGAGAAAATAAGGTAAATATTTTTTCTGGCTGTATTAGTTTCCCCACCAATATAGATGAAGGAAGGGTATTGTTTTGTCAGTAGACCAATGATTTCAAGCATGCACTATGATGAAGAGTGGAAACTTTAGACTCTCTAGTAGAACTGGGTTATTATTTGGTCCTAATCACAGCCTTTTCTTTTCATTAAATCAACATTTGTTTAATTTTCCATCTTTTTTTTTTTTTTTAATTTCCTAAAGCCAAATATTGAGCTTATCTAGCCAGCTTTTCTAATCATTTGGGGAAATATCCTTTTGGACTAAGACAGATATTTGACACTTATGGTTCCTTTAAGGGAAGCATTACTTGTGAAATGTCAGCAAGGTGATTTCTCCTTGCTTCCAGAGAAGTTTGGAATGCTCCAGAATCTTAATAATAGCTAAAGAATAAAGTAGAAATATTGTATCCAATAAGTCATAAACATAGGGGTATATTTTATTTTATTTCTTCTGGAAATCATATTGCTTCCAAAATAATGAACTATCTGAAGGTATGTCTGTGTACTCAGTTACTCAGTCGTGTTTGATGCTTTGTGACCCCATGGACTGTAGTCCACCAGGTTCCTCTGTCCATGGGATTTCCCAGGCAAGAATACTGGAGTGAGTTGCCATTTTCTTCTCCGGGGGATCTTTCAGACACAAGGAACGAACCTGGGTCTTGTATTGCAGGCAGCTTATTTAACACTGCACCACTATTGGCAGTTTTGTCCATTGAAAAAGTACAAGCCCATGTAAGAACATATAATTCTGCCTGTCAGACTGAAGTAACCATAAATAAAGGGGATGTCTTAGCAACATCAAATGCAGTTAAAATGGCTTCAAGTCAATTAAAATTGCTCAGTCATCTCTGATTCTTTGTGACCCTGTGGGCTATACAGTCCATGGAATTCTCCAGACCAGAATACTGGAGTGTGTAGCCCTTCCCTTCTCCAGGGGATCTTCCCAACCCAGGGATTAAACCCAGGTCTCCCACATTGCAGGTGGATTCTTTACCAGATGAGCCACAAAGGAAGCACTAAAATAGCTTACCTCACACAATATTTGCTATTGGTATCTTTTCAATAGAAGCCATCAGAAGTTAGCATTACCCAAAGGGGTTTCCTCTAGATTATGAGAAGTCAGGAAGTGATTTGGCAGCATTAAACACTTGTAAGGGATCTCGTGAATGACTAATAACAGTTAAATGAGAAATATGTGATGAGAATTTAAGAGTGCTTCTATGGCATAAAGTATAGAATTGCTAAAAAGTGATCCCACACTGATTTTCTCAGTCAGTTCAGTCTCTCAGTAGTGTCCAACTCTTTGCGACCCCATGGACTGCAGCACACCAGGCTTCTGTGTCCATTACAACTCCTGGAGCTTGCTCAAACTTACGTCCATCGAGTTGGTGATACGATACAACCATCTCATTCTCTGACATCCCCTTCTTCTCCTGCCTTGAAATTTTCCCAGCATCAGGGTCTTTTCCAATGAGTCAGTTCTTTGCATAAAGTGGCCAGAGTATTGGAGCTGGTCTTAACCAAAAAGTCAATGATAAGAATGATTCTAAGACAGGATGGGGTCCTTATGTCACAGGGTCCAGTTGCTGGTTATAATACCCTATGGGTCAATGGTGGTCTGTGTGTGATACCCTAAGAGCATTGTCTTCCTTTTTATATGTCTGTGTCTGCATGCTCAGTTGGTCTGACTCTTTGTGACCCGATGAACTGTAGCCCGTCAGTCTCCTCTGTCCTTGGGATTTTCCAGACAAGAATACTGGAATGGGTTACCATTTATATACAGAAAGGTAAAAAGGAATCTGATCACTGGAATGCCCAAGGCCAGGTGGGTTCTTCAAACATTATTTGAAGGCCTGAAAATATATGTTGTCTGGTTTTTTGCATAGAACTGTGAAAAGTGAAAGTGAAGTCACTCAGTCATGTCTGACTCTTTGCGACTCCAAGGAATAGAGTCCATGGAATTTTCCAGGCCAGAATACTGGAGTGGGTAGCCTTTCACTTCTGCAGGGCATATTCCCAACCCAGGGATCGAACCTAGATTTCCCGCATTGCAGGCAGATTCTTTACCAGTCATAATGGAAGCCCATGAATACTGGAGTGGGTAGCCTATCCCTTCTCCAGCAGATCTTCCCAACCCAGGAATCAAACTGGGGTCTCCTACATTGCATAGAACTGTATTGGGTTGTTATTAAGTAGAGCATTCTTGCCTGGAGAATTCCATGGACAGAGGAATCTGGCCAGCTCCAGTCCATGAGGTCACAAAGAGTCAGACATGACTGAGTGACTATCACTCATTCACCCAGTAAAACATGCAGAGATTTGTTCATAAGAGAGAAAAGTGGAAATCAATTTTAGCAATAACCAGCTAGCCCAAGAAAACCTTGCAGTTGGTGCTTACATTTGGGTTTGTAGAACTTAGGACATCATGTCTTTATCTGGATCTAGGTATAATCCTTGTGCTATTATCAGACTCACTAAATATTGAACCTAAATTTAGGCAAATTGCAATTTTTCTTTGGCAAATGTATGTTCTTATAAGGTTAAAGTTTTTGAAAGTGTATATTAGCTTTATCTGAAGAGACTTGATAAAGAGAGCAAAAAAGAAAATCATCCAATACTATAACAGAGTAAAAACTTAGCCAGATATTTTTCAGTCATTGACTTGAAGGATGCTTTCTAGAATTAAGCTTCTACTAAATCATCCTGTACCTATGACTTTAAGAAAATTGAGAGGATTCTTGGGCATCACAGGTTACTGCTGCATTTGGGTTCTGGGTTATGGGAAACTTACCTGGCCTTTATATAAACTTAAAGCTGAAACTCAACAGGCCAGGACTGACAAACTTAGCTGGTCTCCAGAGACTCAAAGGATTTTTAAGACTCTTCAAACTGCTGTCTTAAAAAGTTCCTGCTTTAAGCTTGTCCACAGGGTCAGAGTTTAATCTGTTTGTTACTGAATGAAAAGGTATGGCCATGGGAGCGATGACACAACTCCAAGGGCCTTACCAACAACCTGTAGCTTCTATTGCTTTGCTAGTGCCTAAAGCTCTAAGTTTACTAATGGGTGGAATTGTACTGTACTGACTTCTCATGATGTAAGTGGGATCTTAAACTCTTAAGTTAATATTTGAATGACAGACAATCGGCTTCTTAGATAACAATAACTATTCTGGGAAGGACCAATAACTAAACTTAGAGTCTGTGGAAACTTAAACCCTGCCACTTTCCTTTCTGAGAAGGAAAATGAGCCTTAGAATTAACTAGGTGACTCAGCTTTCCAATTTTCAATCTCATCAGTTGAAGGCTTCTCATGGTGGGCTTCTCTGCTTCAAAAAAAGGACATTCTTAAACTTTGCAAATACTTTCAGCAGCAACAATCATATATGATGCCTCTTCTTTATCTGATGGCATCTAACAATCCTAAAATGGACTGGTATAACTATGGACATAATGTAATTTTTAATTTTAATTTAATTTAATTTAATTATTTATTTATTTTTACTTTACAATACTGTATTGGTTTTGCCATACATCAACATGAATCTGCCACGGGTGTACACGTGTTCCTAATCCTGAACCCCCCTCTCACCTCCCTCCCCATGCCATCCCTCTAGGTCATCCCAGTGCACCAGCCCCAAGCATCCTGTATCCTGCATCGAACCTAGACTGGTGATTCATTTCTTATATGAGATTATACATGTTTCAATGGTACACATACACAATGGAGTATTACTCAGCCATTAAAAAGAATACATTTGAATCAGTTCTAATGAGGTGGATGAAACTGGAGCTGATTACAAGAGGAGAAGGGGATGACAGAGGATGAGATGGTTGGATGGCCTCACCGACTCAATGGGCATGGGTTTGGGTAGACTCTGGGAGTTGGTGATGAACAGGGAGGCCTGACGTCCTGTGGTTCATGGGGTTGCAAAGAGTCAGACACAACTGAGCAACTGAACTGAACTGAACTGAGAAAAGGCCTTCAAACCATAAAGCATGTAATGTTGCTGTTGTTTAGTCATTAAGGGTATCTTCCCAATCCAGGGATAGAGCCCACGTCTCTTGTGTCTCCTGCATTGGAGAGCATGTGTGCTTAGCCAATTCAGTGGTGTCTGACTCTTTGCAGCCCTGTAGACTGTAGACTACTAGGCTCCTCTGTCCCTGGGATTCTCTAGGCAAGAATAATGGAGTGGGTTGTTGTTTCCTCCTTCAAAGGATCTTCCCAACCCAGGTATCATACCCATGTCTCTTGCGTCTCCTGCATTGGCAGGCAGATTCTTTACCAATGAGCCATCTGGAAGTTCCAAAAGCCCATAATCCCTGGAGAAGGAAATGGCAATCCACTCCAGTACTGTTGCCTGGAAAATCCCATGAGTAAGCCAGAAAGAAAAACAGCAGTATAGTATACTAACACATATATATGGAATTTAGAAAGATGGTAATGATAACTTTTAATTTTGATTATGTTTTGACTTGGTTTAATGAATATCTGCAACTGTATAATGGGGTTTGTTTCTAACCATCTTAAAGCTTTTAGATTACAAATGATTGTTCAAGCTCCTATAAGTGCTACAAACTCCTCCTTCAGCTATTACTTGGGGCCCCTGGATCAGATACCCTCAATATGAGGGTTCGGCGAATATGTTGCCTTAAGAGTTTAGGGACAACACACTTTCCCACAAGGAAGTAGCTACAGAATGAGAGTGATGCCCCTTTTCCCTCAGCAGACATATTCTCCTAAAAGAAAAAGGGGGAAATGAGAGAGTTAATTCTTAGGTAGATTGGTAAGGAATCTGGGGCTCTGAAGGAGAAAGGGATCTGGGGCTCTGAAGGAGGAGAAAAGGACAAACTTTTTTTTTTTTCCCTACATTCCTTAGTCTCAGTCACCTAAGATGTTATTTTTTTTTAGGTCCAGAGCTGATGATTATACCACAAAACAACTCAGCTTAAACTCAGTACTACAGTTTATATAACAACAATGTATCTTGCTCAAGGATATGTTTTCTTCTTTTCAAGAAGAACCTTCTGACTACTCTTGTTATCTTAAGACCTATATTGTGGGGTAGGTCTGGTAAAACCTTTCTATTGTTAGTTCTAATCTTGTTAATTTAAGGTACTTTGGGGCCGTGGGTGTGGTAGAAGTATATAAGGTCTTGCTAAGACTGGCAAAAGGGGGTACTCTCTGTTGCCCTTCTGATGTCTATTTCAGAAGTTTGCTCTGTCTTTTTTCACTTTAATAAAACTCTGCTACACAAAAGCTCTTGAGTGATCAAACCTAGTCCCTGATCCCAAAGCCAAATCTTTGGAGATCACAAATCTGACATTGTTCACCATAAGCTATCAAAACCCTAAGATATCATCTAGATCATCCTTCAAAGTGTAAGAAATAAGGATTCTCAGTAAAATCTGAAATATTATTGTTCAGCGGTGAATTTTTTTTCTTCCCAAGTAAAGGCAAAGACAGTGGCTAGTGTTATCAACTAGATTACAAAATAATCCACTGCAAAATTCAATGGCAATAAAAAAATTACTTCTGGTGGGAATGGATGTTTGTAACATACAAAAGACAGAAAAAAAACAGGGTGTCAAGGAATAATAATGTTATTTATTGCTCCAAGATCCTGGATAAAATAGGAATATTACAGGGAATAGTATAAGGGATAATGAAACTTTGAGCCTTAAAATCTCTTATGGGCTTTGAAGTTAAGTCACTCAGTCATGTCCCACTCTTTGCGACCCCATAGACTGTATTGTACCAGGCTCCTCTGTCCATGGGATTTTCCAGGCAACAGTACTGGAGTGGATTGCCATTTCCTTCTCCAGGGATTATGGGCTTTTGGAACTTCCAGATGGCTCATTGGTAAAGAATCTGCCTGCCAATGCAGGAGACGCAAGAGACATGGGTATGATACCTGGGTTGGGAAGATCCTTTGAAGGAGGAAACAACAACCCACTCCATTATTCTTGCCTAGAGAATCCCAGGGACAGAGGAGCCTAGTAGTCTACAGTCTACAGGGCTGCAAAGAGTCAGACACCACTGAATTGGCTAAGCACACATGCTCTCCAATGCAGGAGACACAAGAGACGTGGGCTCTATCCCTGGATTGGGAAGATACCCTTAATGACTAAACAACAGCAACATTACATGCTTTATGGTTTGAAGGCCTTTTCTCAGTTCAGTTCAGTTCAGTTGCTCAGTTGTGTCTGACTCTTTGCAACCCCATGAACCACAGGACGTCAGGCCTCCCTGTTCATCACCAACTCCCAGAGTCTACCCAAACCCATGCCCATTGAGTCGGTGAGGCCATCCAACCATCTCATCCTCTGTCATCCCCTTCTCCTCTTGCCCTCAAGCTTTCCCAGCATTAGGGTCTTTTCAAATGAGTCAGCTCTTCGCATCAGGTGGGCAAAATATTGGAGTTTCAGCTTCAACATCAGTCCTTTGAATGAACACCCAGGACTGGTCTCCTTTAGGATGGACTGGTTGGATCTCTTTGCAGTCCAAGGGACTCTCAAGAGTCTTCCCAACATCACAGTTCAAAAGCATCAATTCTTTGGTGCCCAGCTTTCTTTATAGTCCAACTCTCACATCCATACATTACTACTGGAAAAACCATAACCTTGACTAGATGGACCTTTGTTGACAAAGTAATGTCTCTGCTTTTTAATATGCTGTCTGGGTTGGTCATAACTTTCCTTCTAAGGAGTAAGTGTATTTTAATTTCATGACGGCAGTCACCATCTGCAGTGATTTTGGAGCCCAGAAAAATAAAGCCTGACACTGTTTCCACTGTTTCCCCATCTATTTGCCATGAAGTGATGGGACTGGATGCCATGATCTTAGTTTTCTGAATGTTGAGCTTTAAGTCAACTTTTTCACTCTCCACTTTCACCTTCATGAGGCTTTTTAGTTCTTTTTCACTTTCTGCCATGGGTGGTGTCATCTGAATATCTGAGGTTATTGATATTTCTCCTGGCAATCTTGATTCCAGCTTGTGCTTCCTCCAGGATATATATTAATTCTAGAAAGAAGTTTTAAGTTATGTTTTACTCAATTAGACATGTGCTGGTCTTCCCCAGTGGTGCTAGTCGTAAAGAACCTGCTTGCCTATGCAGCAGACATAAGAGATGGGGGTTCGATACCTGAGTTGGGAAGATCCCCTCGAGGATGTCATGGCAACCCACTCCAATATTTTTGCCTGGAGAAGATTCTCCAGAGGAGCTGATGGGCTACAGTGCATAGGGTCACAATGAGTCAGACACAACTGAGGCAACTTAGCACACACATGCAGGCAAGAGCTGTGCTCTGAATTTAGCCAATGCCATTTAAAGATTTTGCCCATAATAAGGATATTAATTTTTCAATAGAGGCAAATATTCAGTGTTTTCAGAATCAAGTCTAGTAACATCATAGATAGAACAGATAGCTAAAAGTTGACAAGATTCATTTAAATCATCTGGTTGTCTGCTTTGATAACTGCTGTCAAATTCTAGAATTATTTCTCTCTTTTGATATAAAGAAATTCCAGCACATACTTTTCTAAGAAGTCTTGACCTAGTAAGTAGATAGTGGCAGAGAAACTATGTAGAAAATACGTGGATCTCTCAAAGGGCATAAACAAAAAGGAGATAGGTTCAGAGACAAGGTTCTCTTAATGGCCATTATTGATCCCCACTATTTGAACTGTTTTAGTACACTGGAACAGTTTAATACTCTTCCCCATGCAAGAAGCTGCTATATAGTAGTGAAGATGAACACCAAAATTGTGGCTCCAGTGTCAGGGAGAGATTCATCCTCAATCTAGTGAAATGTTTGCTCAAGCCGGTTGAGAAGGAGAATTGGAAGATCTCCTGTAGTTCTTCAGAGCTCTGTCATTGTGAGTTAGGAAGATTTGGAAAGGGTGATTAAAGGTTTAAATGCACCTGAAACACTTAATTTTTAACAATCACTTTTCTAACAATCTGGCTGTTTGCAATAATATCAGAAACTAAGAGTGCTTTGGTTTTGTTTAGGAGCCTTTGATTGCTGAAGCTGAATAAGAATTCTTATGGTCTTCCTTTTAGGGAACTCATCTTGAGTGAGACAAAGCTGGTTTGTCAGAATAACTCACTTTGGAGTAGACATTTTCCCCATTCTATTCTGGTCCTTTTTATTAGAAGGAAAAGGACCTCAGCCTTTCAATAAACAACTCAGCTGGAATCAACATCTGAAGAAAGACTGAAATGTTCTTTAAAAACAATCTGAATTCAACTGTTTCAGTCATGAAGGGGTTCATCATATTTTTGAGTTCAAGCCTGATTATCTCCAGTCAAGTAGTTTTGGAAAAGCCCCAGAAATTGTTCAGCAAAGTCACCTAATGATTGCCCTAGCCTGATCATATAATAACTTAGTGGACTTGTCCCTCAGTTGTAATTCTAGAAACCCTTCATGATTTCCCAATTAGCTGTTTTCATTCAATACTGAACCTAATCTTCACCAGCAAGCGTATGAACTAGCTGGTATGTCAGAGAAATCAGGCTAGTAAGTTTGAATGACCATATTACTTTCCTCAGCATATTTGTGAGGATCATGTTACTTTGGAAAAATCTCTGACTATGGTTCACAATTCAGCTTCATTTTTCACTTTGGACAACATTGAGAAGCTTCAAAATTCCAATTATAACAAGCATTCTATTTATTTCTGGACACGTAGGGTTACTGTAGTCCAGTTAAATCTTTTTTTTTTTTTTAATTTAGTTGAGAATTTCAAAAATAATCCATAATGGCCACTGACATTTTAAATTGCCTTAGGTCAGATAGTCCATTGTTGGGAATGCGCATGAGGCAGAATTACAGTTTTTAAACAGAAAATTGATCAGAGATGTTGTGTGTGGAGGGAAGTGACTTCAAAAATTTAAGTAACTAGGGATCCCACTTCTCAGAGGATTTTCTTCAGAATAAAAGAATAATTTTCAAGCAACTTGCATCTCAAATTTAAAGAGTTCAAACATCTCAGTTTGCTACTATAATAGCCTGTAAGTCTAATACCAGCCAGTTCCAAGGAAATGGCTTGGTCTGAAAGGATATAGCTGAAGGCTTTTCAGCCAGTTTTGATAGTATAGCACCTATTCCAAAGGAATGGACCAGCTGCTGAAAAATATCACCTTTCAATGAAATGAGCCGTGTTCCCAAAGAAGTGGTCCAAAGGTTTCCAGCCATTTTCAGCTAATATAGTCTGACCTCAAAATCAGACCAAGTGCCAAATGAGTACTCACACACAGGACAAGGTTGAAAAGACAAAATCTTTAAGTAGATCCTGAATAAAGCCTGGGGAACTCAAATGCAAAGAGAGAGTAAACTGGAATCCAGGAAAAAGACATATCTTCAAACTCATGGGTCAGTGTGAAAAGCAATGGGTTCAATGGGCTCAACTGTGCTTATTGTACCTGTTTCTTCACAAGCTCTGGAGCCTTTGAGCATCTTCTGTGGTCATTGTATGGGCAAACAAAATGTTGATTTAAAACAGATAGACTACAAATTATTTCTCCAGCAAAAGGACAAAACATGGTTTATTTGGGATCAGCAAAGAATTTCAGTTTGGGTTTGGCCATGTACAAGTCTTCACAAGGCAAGGGAAGGAGAATGTTTCTACAGAGGAGAAAAGGAAGTTGGGAAGACTACAGTAAACTGTGAGTCTAGGATTTTTCTTTGGCTGAGTCCTTGCAAGGAAAGAAGAGGAGTCTTGATGCTTCCTGCTGGGCTCTGCTAGTATTTCAGAAAATGAGAACTCCCCCTGCTGGTCTCTCAACTCCATTTAATTGAGGTTTTTGTTTAATTTTCCACTTTCCTTTTAAAATTAAATTAGTATCTACCAGTCCTAAAGGAGAGAGTTCTACCCTGTATCATCACTTCTTGAAATTTTCTCTGATTATTTTTTTGTTGTTGCTCAGTCTCTAAGTTGTGTCTGACTCTTTGTGACCCCATGGACTGCAGCATGCCAGGCTTCCCTGTCCTTTACTATCTCCCAGAGTTTCCTCAAACTCCCATTCACTGAGTTGGTGATGCCATCCAACGATCTTATCATCTGTCACCCCTTGTCCTCCTGCCGTCAAACTTTCCCAGTCTCAGGGTCTTTTGCAGCGAGCAGTCTTTTGGCACTGATGCCCAAAGTATTGAAGTTTCAGCTTCAGCATGAGTCCTTCCAAGGTATATTCAGGACTGATTTTCTTTAGAATTGACTCATTTGATATCGTTACTGTCCAAGGAACTAATAAGAGTCTTCTCCAGCAGCACAATTCAAAAGCATCAATTTTTAGGCACTCAGCCTTATTTACGGTCCAACTCTCATATCCGTACATGGCCACTGGGAAAACCGTAGCTTTAATGAGATGGACTTTTGTCAGCAAAGTAATGTCTCTGCTTTTTAATATGCTGTCTAGGTTTGTCATAGTTTTTCTTCCAAGGAGCAAGCATCTTTTAATTTCATGACTGCAGTCACCATCCATGGTGATTTTGGAGCCCCCCAAAATAAAATCTGTCACTATTTCCACTTTTTCCCCATTTGCCATGAAGTGATGGGACCAGAAGTCATAATCTAAGTTTTTTGAATATTGAGTTTCAAGCCAGCTTTTTCACTCCCCTCTTTCACTCTCAAGAGGCTCTTTAGTTCGGATTATTTACTATGAATGATTTTTTATTCTTGGTCTTCAGACTCTGTTAATTACTAATGTCCTATTCAATTTGTACAATTTCTGAGGGTATGAAGATTTTAGTAATATCAACTAATGTCTTAGGAATGACAACCCTTCCAACTGGATAGCTAGACCCTACTAAGAGAAGTGATGCTGCAGATACCTGGAATGAGGCTGGAAAAACCATGTATAATATCACTACTTGCCTAAGGTCTGGTGTTTACAAACCAAACTATGTTTGAAAAATACCTAACACATTATTTGAATAAGTATGATGTTTTATTTCTGACTTTAGTTACATATATGTCATCTTTTAAAAATGAGGGGGAAAAAAAGCTGGGGGACAAAGACAAATTGAGCCAAGGGGAGTCAGGTCCAATTAAATTATGTACCCTGACATGTAACTTTGTGTGTCAGCTCAGTGCTTGAGGCGACCAAATTCACTCAGATGTTCCCTCCTGCTCAGGCAAAAGGCATTTCCAAAAAGCAATTGCAGTGAAGTAATAGTTTAAAAATATTTCAGTAGTTGAAGATCCTTTTTGGTTAGAAAAAAAAAAGTTATTTTTGTTCGTTTCCTGAAAGAATTTCTAGATTAAAATATGTACCTCAGGCATACATATTATAATCTTCATAGTTTTAAATAAAACTTTCTGAAATCTAATTGTAGTGTACAACTTTGTCATATCATCTTCCCTAAGAAATTAATGTAGGATCCTCTACATGTCATCTTATTTAAGTGTTATCATTTGAATATTAACTTTTAAAGGTCTTATTCTTGGTTTCAGAACAAGTGTGTAAAATAAACATATCTTTTTTAACATGCAACATTTGAAAAATTTCACATTGTTTCTAAAAGTAAATCAAAGTATGTAAGTAGTAACATCCTAAGTCATCAAGAAAATAGAAAGAAGATTCAAATAAATTATCAATATACTGAATTTATAATATTGAAATAAATATTAAGGACAATTGTTCTATTTAATAAAAACAAGGTTTTCATTTAGAAGCATGATAAACGTGTTGAGAATAAAGGACAATCAAAAAGTAAATTTAAGAAAGGAAACATAGGTTTTAAATATGTGTGTTAATTCTTTTGTTTTATTACTTTTTAAAATTTTTATTTTTACTTTATTTTACTTTACAATACTGTATTGGTTTTGCCATACATTGACATTAATCCACCACGGGTGTACATGCGATCCCAAACATGAACCCCCCCTCCCACTCCCTCCCCAAAACATCCCCCTGGGTCATCCCTGTGCACCAGCCCCAAGCATGCTGTATCCTGCATCGGACATAGACTGGTGATTTGATTCTTACATGATAGTATACATGTTTCAATGCCATTCTCCCAAATCATCCCACCCTCTCCCTCTCCCTCTGAGTCCAAAAGTCCGCTATACACATCTGTGTCTTTTTTGCTGCTGCTGGGCATACACACCGAGGAAACCAGAAGTGAAAGAGACACATGTACCCCAATGTTCATTGCAGCACTGTTTATAATAGCCAGGACACGGAAACAACCTAGATGTCCATCAGCAGATGAATGGATAAGAAAGCTGTGGTACATATACACAATGGAGTATTACTCAGCCGTTAAAAAGAATACATTCTGAATCAGTTCTGATGAGATGGATGAAACTGGAGCCGATTATACAGAGTGAAGTAAGCCAGAAAGAAAAACACCAATACAGTATACTAACACATATATATGGAATTTAGAAAGATGGCAATGATGACCCTGTATGCAAGACTGCATCAATTCTTATATATGTTATTAGGAAAATAGAAAATGTTTGGAGAAGGCAATGGCACCCCACTCCAGTACTCTTGCCTGGAAAATCCCATGGATGGAGGAACCTGGTAGGCTGCAGTCCATGGGGTCGCTAAGAGTCAGACACGACTGAGCGACTTCACTTTCACTTTTCACTTTCATGCATTGAAGAAGGAAATGGCAACCCACTCCAGTGTTCTTGCCTGGAGAATCCCAGGGATTGGGGAGCCTGGTGGGCTTCCGTCTATGGGGTCACACAGAGTCGGACACGACTGAAGTGAATTAGCAGTAGCAGAAAATGTTTAAGTAGAATTCTATGACCCTGGGTTTATTCAAGTCTCAGAATTTTGATGCACTGTTAATTCTTTGTTAGCAAATGAAGCAAGAAAAACAGCAACAATAAAATTATGGATTAAAAAATAAAAGACGCACTTTGTTATACTCCCAAACCTTGGGATGAATGAAACACTTATAAAACCATGTAACTCAGATTGGGACCTAAAGCAAATACTCAGTAAAAATGTATTTTTACTAAGATCACATCTTATTTCAAAACTTAATGAAGCTCAGTTTCTTGATATTTCATAGCAGAAAGAATTCAGTGAGAGAGAAAGTGATAGGTAAATAGTGGATTTATTTAGGGAGAAACACACTTCACAAACAGTGTGTGCCATCTCAGAAGATAGGAGTGGTACCAGGATATTGGGTTGTCAGTTTTTATTGGGGTGGATAATTCCCTATGTTAATAAGTGGGAGGAGTATTCCAGCTAATTTAGGGAAGGATGAGGGTTTCTAGGAACTTGGTCACCACCTACTTTTGGCTCTTTGGTGAGTGGCCTCAGAGTTATCATGGAGCTGGTAAGACTGTCACTTAGCTTGCTGATGTATTACAATGAGCATATACTGAGGCTCAAGGTCTAGTGGAGGTTGACTTGTCCACCACCTTGGACCTATTTTGTTCTAATCAATTTATGTCATTTTCTCAGGTTATGTCATCCTTTTAAAGTTTGTACCTTGTCCCTCTCCTTCCTGTTTTACTTAGAATTTACATTTATTTTCATGTGATTGAAATCTAGTGGTGTTTTTTGGGGGCTCCTGACCAAGAGGTGCTTTTGCCCCCTGTTTCTTCTAGGCAAGACCCCAGCCTCCATGATCTTCCCTGAGTTCCAAAGGGCAGATTCCAACTATTGCTAATGAATGGAGGAAGAGTCAAGGAAACACGTGAGGCAAGTTTAGAAGGACCAGGGAAAGTCATCAAGAGTGGGAGACACCCTGAGGGGAGGTTAAAGGACTGCAAGCCTGAGTTTGTCAGAGACCTCACCCTTAAACCACTATTATAAAATCTGCCTCTGTTTATTTTTGCTTTTATTTCCAATATTCTGGGAGGTGGGTCATAGAGGATCCTGCTGTGATGTATGTTGGAGTGTGTTTTGCCTATGTTCTCCTCTAGGAGTTTTATAGTTTCTGGTCTTGAGAAAATAATACCAAATGAAGCAACTGACAAACAACTAATCTCAAAAATATACAAGCAACACCTGCAGGTCAATTCCAGAAAAATAAATGACCCAATTAAAAAAAGGGGCCAAAGAACTAAATGGACATTTCTCCAAAGAAGACATACAGGTGGCTAACAAACACATGAAAAGATGCTCAATGTCATTCATTATCAGAGAAATACAAATCAAAACACAATGAGGTACCATTTCACACCAGTCAGAATGGCTGTGATCCAAAAGTCTATAAGCAATAAATGCTGGAGAGGGTATGGAGAAAAGGGAACCCTCTTACACTGTTGGTGGGAATGCAAACTAGTACAGACACTATGGAGAACAGTGTGGAGATTCATTAAAAACCTGGAAATAGAACTGCCTTATGACCCAGCAATCCCACTGCTGGGCATACACTGAGGAAACAAGAATTGAAAGAGACACGTGTACCCCAATGTTCATCACAGCACTGTTTATAATAGCCAGGACATGGAAGCAACCTAGATGTCCATCAGCAGATAAATGGATAAGAAAGCTGTGGTACATATACACAATGGAGTACTACTCAGCCATTAAAAAGAATACATTTGAATCAGTTCTAATGAGGTGGATGAACCTGGAGCCTATTATACAGAGCGAAGTAAGCCAGAAAGAAAAACACCAATACAGTATACTAACACATATATATGGAATTTGGAAAGATGGTAATGATAACCCGGTATGTGAGACAGCAAAAGAGACACAGATGTATAGAACAGTCTTTTGGACTCTGTGGGAGAGGGAGAGGGTGGGATGATTTGGGAGAATGACATTGAAACATGTATAATATTATATATGAAACTAATCTCCAGTCCAGGTTCAATGAATGATACTGGATACTTGGGGCTCTTGCACTGGGACAACCCAGAGGGATGGTATGAGGAGGGAGGAGAGAGGGGGTTCATGATGGGGAACGCATGTATACCTGTGGTGGATTCATGTTGAGGTATGGCAAAACCAATACAATACTGTAAAGTAATAAACCTCCAATTAAAATAAATAAATTTATATTAAAATAAATAAATAAATCACCAAAAATTAAAATAATAAAAATCCGCATCAAGTTCTCTGGGGTTGACACATAGCTTTTGTTTGCAGGAGCTCACCTTGTCTCCCTTTAACTGGAAAAGCAATAAAATTTTTCTACTTCACCCAAAACTCTCTCTTAGATTCGATCTGGCACCAGTGCAGAAAAACCGAGCTTTTGATATCATAACTATTAATTGCTCAACTTCCCTGTGGAGAGTGTAAAGCTCTATATTTAAACCACCTTTTAAATTTAGTTTGTTTAAAAAATCTGTATTTTTTTAACACATAAGATAAACATCCTTAGAAGAAGCATGGAGAATAAGGAAAGTACCAATAACTTTAATAACAGCAAAGAACTTGAACAAAGCACCAGAGATCAGCATCACAGAAGCCATAATAGTCAAAACTTTGGCTGTGATTGTGAAGATGGCTAGAAAATAAATCTTAGAGTTTAAGAAAGCACCTTCAGCTAAGCTGGTTTTCTTGATTTCCTCCTGGAAATACCTGTTGTACAAAATAAAGTTAGATAATTGTACAGCAGGCTTGAGTCACTTAAGTTTCATTCAAAGTGAAATAAAATGTTTTGTATAGCATTTAACTCAATATAGATGAATTAAACAAAGTTTCTTTCCCCCAATAAAGACAGAGTTGTAAAATATACATACTCATACACATATATGTAGATATGTTTATATATAATACATGTATACAGATATATATTTATGTATAGATGTATGTTAGTGTTATTTACAAACTTGCAGTTTCTGTATTATGTATTTGTCAGTGTCTTTTTATTACTTTTTTTTAATTTTTATTTTTGCTTTATTTTACTTTATAATACTGTATTGGTTTTGCCATACATTGACATGAATCCTCCACAGGTGTACATGCGTTCCCAAACATGAACCCCCCTCCCACCTCCCTCCCCATAACATCTCTCTGGGTCATCCCCGTGCACCAGCCCCAAGCATCCTGTATCCTGCATCAGACATAGACTGCCGATTCATTTCTTACATGATAGTATACATGTTTCAATGCCATTCTCCCAAATCATCCCGCACTCTCCCTGTCCCTCAGAGTCCAAAAGTCCGCTCTACACATCTGTGTCTCTTTTGCTGTCTTGCATACAGGGTCATCATTGCCATCTTTCTAAATTCCATATATATGTGTTAGTATACTGGATTGGTGTTTTTCTTTCTGGCTTACTTCACTCTGTATAATCGGCTTCAGTTTCATCCATCTCATTAGAACTTTTTAAAGTGATACAAATAGGTCCTTGCATTTTGATATTAGTATATATTGAGTAGGTGTGAGGAAGAGACGTTATTGTATGTAATTAACAAACATCCATGTATCTAGGTAAAATATTAGGGTATAATTTTATCCATACTTCCATTTCTATACAGTTCTGTGTTTTGTTTTTCTTGACCCTATGTGCAACTGTCCCTTCTCTTAAAAGTTGTTATCTAGTAATCTTGTTTACTTTATTTGAGAAAGATAGTCTCAAGTCAAACTCAAAATTAAAAAACCTAAGGTCATGGCATCTGATCTCATTACTTCATGCAAAATAGAAAGAGAAATAAGGGAAGCAGTGACAGATTATATATTTTTGGGCTCCAAAATTACTGCAGATGGTGACTGCAGCCCCAAAATTTAAAAATACTTGCCCCTTGGAAGAAAACTATGACAAACCTAGACAACATATTAAAAAGCAGAGACATAATTTTGCTGACAAAGTTCTGTATAGTCAAAGCTATGATTTTTCCAGTAGTTATATACAGATGTGAGAGTTGGACCATAAAGAATGTTGAGTGCCTAAGAGTTGACGCTTTTGAATTGTGCTGCTGGAGAAGATATGAAAGTCCCTTGGACAGTATGGAGATCAAACTAATTAATCATCAAAGAAATCAACACCGAATTTTCATTGGAAGTACTGATGCTGAATTTGAAGCTCCAATACTTTGGCCAACTGATGGGAAGAACTGTCCCATTGGAAAAGATCCTGAAGGCAGGGAAAGACTGAAGGCAGGAGGAGAAGGGGGAGACAGAGGATAAGATAGTTAGATACCATTACTGACTCAATGGACAAGAATTTGAGCAAACTCTGGGAGATACTGAAGGACAAAGAAAGCCTACTGTGCTGCAGTCCACAGGGTTGCAAAGAATCAGACATGACTTAGCAACTGAACAAAAACAACAACAATTCTCAAGTCATTCTTCATATTCCACAGCAAATTTGGAGGGAGGTGGTGATAAAAAAAAAAAAAAAACAAACCAAACAAACAAACAGAAGATGTATCTATCCAGTATTTTTAAGCTGGAAATATTTAATGATCCTCCCTGGCTCTTTCACATTTCTTCATGCCTTCCAAGAAGACACTCTTTGTCTTACACTCTTTTCAAAGTTACCTGTGTAGTGAATAACATTGGTTGGTAGAGATAATATCTCCTTGGGGGTGGGGGAGGAACAGGCACGCTAGTAAAATAAAGATAATGTCTTCTTCCAGAGCAAAAGCAGGCAAGCTTACTCCCAAAACAAAACATTTTGCCTCCTTAAACTCAGTATTGCTCTTCTGTAATTCAGCACACTACATGAGTAGGTGTCTTCTGGACTTTACATAGTTTTTGGTAATTGAACCTTAGGGAAACAGCATAGAAATGGTGATAACTCTGACTACTGTCATTGCTGTGAATAGTAAGATGTCTGTCTCAGAAATTTTGTATTTTATAGTAGTATCCACAAAAACAGCATCTATGAGACTTGACCTTGCAAGTGGGGTACATTTTCAGACAACTCATTATTCTCAATACCACCCGGTGCTGGGAGACTATTGCCTTAACAGGGCTTATAAAATCTCTCCTGATTTAGTTGTTGATCCTTTACCCAGTCTGAGCCTTTTTTCTGGTACCCTCCCCCAACCAGATTCACCATAATTATGCTTTATACATCTATATTCCTGCTATTCTGACCTACTTTCATTTCACCTCTTCTTACATACTATCCCTTTTTCCTTATATGTTCTGCTTTATATTGTACTTATAAATGAATGAGAATTGCCTTTGATAGATTCATCTTGTAGGCACTTACAAATGCTGATTACATTTCCAACATATTGACCATTTTGCATGCTCATTGGTCAATAAGCATTTTTAAATACATTTCTCCATATATTGAAAAATTTCATATTATGAGTGAATAATTTTGGAAGACTGGGATCTGAAATTCATTTTTCCCCAGCCTCCCATGTAACTATGCCAGTCAGATATATCTAATTCAGAAGTTAGTGAACCTATAAAATAGGCATATAGGGATTTCTTCCTGATGGGGTAGCAGCAGGAATGTTCAGCATTTAGATTTAGCAGCAGCAGCAATATTAATGGCAAAGTTGAGTCCACTACCAGTAATGGAGTTTTAATGCCCATGTTCCTTGACAACATATATATGTCACCAGCAGAACAGTCTATGGTACAATAATTAGTTAATTCTTTAACTTTTTTTTTTTTTTTGAGACAATGTAGATATTCACTAAGTTCAGTTCAGTTCAGTTCAGTTGCTCAGTCGTGCCCGACTCTTTATGACCCCATGAATCGTAGCATGCCAGGCCTCCCTGTCCATCACCAACTCCTGGAGTTCACAAAGACTCGTGTCCATTGAGTCAGTGATGCCATCCAGCCATCTCATCCTCTGTCATCCCCTTCTCCTCCTGCCCCCAATCTCTCCCAGCATCAGAGTCTTTTCCAATGAGTCAACTCTTCGCATGAGGTGGCCAAAGGACTGGAGTTTCAGCTTTAGCATCATTTCTTCCAAAGAAATCCCAGGGCTGATCTGCTTCAGAATGGACTGGTTGGTTCTCTTTGCAGTCCAAGGGACTCTCAAGAGTCTTCTCCAACACCACAGTTCAAATGCATCAATTCTTCAGCGCTCAGCCTTCTTCACAGTCCAACTCTCACATCCATACCTGACCACAGGAAAAACCATAGCCTTGACTAGACGGACCTCAGTCGGCAAAGTAATGTCTCTGCTTTTGAATATGCTATCTAGGTTGGTCATAACTTTTCTTCCCAGGAGTAAGCGTCTTTTAATTTCATGGCTGTAATCACCATCTGCAGTGATTTTGGAGCCCCCAAAAATAAAGTCTGACACTGTTTCCACTGTTTCCCCATCTATTTCCCTTTAAGTGATGGGACCGGATGCCATGGTCTTCATTTTCTGAATGGTGAGCTTTAAGCCAACATTTTCACTCTCCTCTTTCACTTTCATCAAGAGACTTTTTAGTTCCTCTTCACTTTCTGCCATAAGGGTGGTGTCATCTGCATATCTGAGGTGATTGATATTTCTCCCAGCAATCTTGATTCCAGCTTGTGTTTCTTCCAACCCAGCGTTTCTCATGATGTACTCTGCATATAAGTTAAATAAGCAGGGTGACAGTATACAGCCTTCACACACTCCTTTTCCTATTTGGAACCAGTCTGTTGTTCCATGTCCAGTTCTAACTGTTGGTTCCTGACCTGCATACAGATTTTTCAAGAGGCAGGTTTGGTGGTCTGGTAGTCCCATCTCAGAATTTTCCAGTTTATTGTGATCCACACAGTCAAAGGGTTGGCATAGTCATTAAAGCAGAAATAGATGTTTTTTCTGGAACTCTCTTGCTTTTTTGATGATCCAGTGGATGTTAGCAATTTGATCTCTGGTTCCTCTGTCTTTTCTAAAACCAGCTTGAACATCAGGAAGTTCATGGTTCACGTATTGCTGAAGCCTGGCTTGGAGAATTTTGAGCATTACTTTACTAGCATGTGAGACGAGTGCAATTATGCAGTGGTTTGACCATTCTTTGACATTGCCTTTCTTTGGGATTGGGATGAAAGCTAACCTTTTCCAGTCCTGTGGCCCCTACTGAGTTTTCCAAATTTGCTGGCATATTGAGTGCAGCACTTTCACAGCATCATCTTTCAGGATTTGAAATAGCTCAACTGGAATGCCATCACCTTCACTAGCTTTGTTCGTAGTGATGCTTTCTAAGGCCCACTTGACTTCACATTCTAGGATGTCTGGCTCTAGATGAGTGATCACAGCATCATGATTATCCAGGTCATGAAGATCTTTTTTGTACAGTTCTTTTTTGTATTCTTGCCACCTCTTCTTAATATCTTCTGCTTCTGTTAGCTCCATACCATTTCTGTCCTTTATCGAGCCCATCTTTGCATGAAATGTTCCTTTGGTGTCTCTAATTTTCTTGAAGAGATCTCTAGTCTTTCCCATTCTGTTCTTTTCCTCTATTTCTTTGCATTGATTGCTGAAGAAGGCTTTCTTATTTCTTCTTTCTATTCTCTGGAACTCTGCATTCAGATGCTTATATCTTACATTTTCTCCTTTGCTTTTCACTTCTCTTCTTTTCACAGCTGTTTGTAAGCCCTCTCCAGACAGCCATTTTGCTTTTTTGCATTTCTTTTCCATGGGGATGTCTTGATCCTTGTCTCCTGTACAATGTCACGAACCTCATTCCATGATTTATCAGGCACTCTATCTATCAGATCTAGGCCGTTAAATCTGTTTTTCACTTCCACTGTATAATCATAAGGGATTTGATTTAGCTCATACCTGAATGGTCTAGCGGTTTTCCCTACTTTCTTCTTCTTGAGTTTGAATTTGGTAATAAGGAGTTCATGATCTGAGCCACAGTCAGCTCCTGGTCTTGTTTTTGTTGACTGTATAGAGCTTCTCCATCTTTGGCTGCAAAGAATATAATCGATCTGATTTTGATGTTGACCATCTGGTGATGTCCATGTGTAGAGTCTTCTCTTGTGTTGTTGGAAGAGGGTGTTTGCTATGACCAGTGCATTTTCTTGGCAAAACTCTATTAGTCTTTGCCCTGCTTCATTCCGCATTCCAAGGCCAAATTTGCCTGTTATTCCAGGTGTTTCTTGACTTCCTACTTTTGCATTCCAGTCCCCTATAATGAAAAGGACATTAGTGCAAACATTTAAAAATAATTTTGGTCTAATTTAATAAAATGATATATCTTTTTTCAGTAAAGAACAGTGACTAATAAATAAATTAGTGTCAAGAATAATGCAGGTAAAAGACTTTCCAGCATAAATGAAATGGAGAATTGTTTTTTGGACCTGTTTGTGTGATGCAAAGAAAACTGTGCTTTTATTACAGAAAAGGACATGATGAATCTATCTCAAGGAGTTAGCAGGTAAATTATCGCATATGGTGTTCTGGTGATATGCAAAATGAAGGTAAGACTTTGGGAACCACACATCAACTGACAAGGAGTAGAATCAAGGATATGAAGAATTCAAAATGAAAGTTGAATTAGCTATTTCTAACTGTACACAGAAGTTAAATGAATAGAAATAAAACATGAATTCTTAATTATCTGCTAAAAAAAGAAAAAGAAAAAAATTCGAAGAGATTGTCTCTTTCCTTAAAGAATCTTATCTTTCAGATATAGTGTTCAAATAGCCAAAAATCACACTAAGGGATTGCCTTTGAGGGCTGCCAAATTAGTTTAGCTGAATTTCCAGCCTCACTGAATTTACTCTGTGAAAGGGAAATCACTTATCAGTAAAGATGAAACTTGGACATTGGACAGGGGTCATAAGAAAGAATCCAGAAACCCCACTGATCATATTTTGCCAGCCAAAGCAGTTCTGTGCATTCATCCTTTTAGCCATTTGATAAAGCCATTTATACATTGCTTTAGAATGCTGAACTCATCACACCAGAGGCAGCTAACTCACAAGGAGAATCCAAATATCTTGATTTTACCTCCCTCTAATGTCTCATTTTTCCTGAACCTATAATAAGAATAAGACCAGAACTTGTCCTTGGAGACTAATTGCAAAGTCAAGACCATAAAAAGATAGCTTATTCACAAAAAGAGTACATAAAAGATTTCTTTATATATATTTATATGTATGCTTGTGTGTATGTTTGTGAAAATCCTACCAGGAAATGTATACATAAATATGAATTTATATGTATACATTCTGTGAATTCCCAATAAGCTTAATCAGAAAGAAAAATCTAATTTTAGATTAGACTAAATATTTACTTCAATGCTGGAGCAGACAGCCTACATTAATGAATAAAAAGTGCACACTTCTCTGAAATGTTGCCCATGGGCAAATACAAGCCATGATGTCTAAAGACTTTTGGGAGTTATAATCCTTCACCCCTCAGGCTTTAGCCAATGACATACAGTGGATTGAGTAGGAAGTTCTGGTCGCTTGCCATATTGGTGAATATTTTAGCATTCTAATATTCTTGGGTGCCTTTAGGGTGTCTCTTCCAAGATAAAGTACCAGAAATTGAACTCCTTACCACTAAAAAGAAAATACAAACATATCCACTTCTGCAGTTCCGAGGCAGTATATTCTCAATTAAAAATACTCTCATATCATTTTATTAAGTGATATGATTGTCTGTAGATTTTCAGTGGAATCCAATGAAAGTTCAAGCAAAATGTCACTTTAGCCTTATGATTTATCAGATACCATAGTGGTAGAGGTATCTCTGGTAGAGACTTTTTATAAAGTATCTCTGGCAATCCACAAAAAGTGTTTTAATGCAGAGCTATTTGTGCTCAGTTGTAACTGACTCTTTGCAATCCCATAGTTCACCAGATTCCTCTGTCCACGGGGTGTTCCAAGCAAGAATACTGGAGTAGAGGGATGCCATTTCCTCCTCCAATGGGTCTTCTGGACCCAGAGACCTACCCACGTCTCCTACATTGCCAGGTGGTTTCTTTACCATTCTTTACCACTGAGACACCTAGGAAGCCCAGTGCAGAGTTACAGGATTCTATTGACACTTACAACAGAAAACCAAACAATATTCAAAGGTACTTCCATCATGTTGATGAACCTTGGTAGAAACTGAGCCTCTGGCCATGGGTTGCAAATAATTGTGTAAGTCATTTCTCATCCCATTGCCTTATCCTTTCAGAATTGTAACATCATTGAGTAGTTGAGTCAGCATAGTAGAATCCAGAATAAGATGAAAATCACATACTTGGCACTAGACATATAAATGAAAGTCACTCAGTCATGTCTGAATCTTTGTGACCCCATGAACTATACAGTCCATGGAATTCTCCAGGTCAGGATACTGGAGTGAGTAGCCTTGCCCTTCTCCAGGGGATCTTCCTAGCCTAGGGATTGAACCCAGATCTCCTGCATTGCAGATGGAATCTTTACCAGGTGAACCACAAAGGAAGCCATTAGACATATGTAACCGATCTAAACAGATAATCCAAATATTCATGTCAATGAACATGGTTCATGTTCATGAACTCATGACAAACACTATTGCCATACCTCATGTACTGATGTGAGAGTTGGATCATAAAGAAGGCTAACTGTAGAAGAATTGATGCTTTTGAATTGTGGTCCTGGAGAAGACTGTTGAGAGTTCTTTGGACTGCATACAAGTTGATCTTAAAGGAAATCAACACTGAATATTCACTGGAAGGATGGATGCTGAAGCTACAGCTCCAATACTTATATAAAGAGTTGACTCATTGGAAAAGACCCTGATACTGGGAAAGACTGAAGGTGGAAAGAGAAGAGGGCAGCAGAGGATGAAATTGTCAGATGGCATCACTGACTTGATGGATATGAATTTGAGCAAACTCTGGGAGATAGTGGAGGACGGCAGAACGTGTCCTGCTGCAATGAGTGGGCTCACAAAGAGTCAGACAAAACTTTGTGACTGAGCAGCAATAAAATGGACTCATGGACTATTACTTATAAAAGCTGAGAATAGAATAAACATGTTTTATTGTAGACTTAATTTTAAAATGAATTTATTTACCCTGATAAGGATCTGCTGCTATGCTACTGACATGCTTAAATATATTCTTAAAAACCATTGGGGATATTCTATTTTCTAGTGGTTGGAGATTTTGGCACTACACCTCGTCATTCACTTGTTGTGTACAGAGAAGTGTCTTGAGTTTAGGAGGGATTTACAAATTGCTCCACTGGTTGGTCAAGAACCTGTGTTGACCCTCAAAATAGTCAGAACCCCTAAAGTTGAGAGAAAGAAGAAGAAGAAAAAAAACCCTGATGCTGGGAAAGATGGAAAGCGGTAACAGAAGGAGAAGTGGGTGACAAAGGATGAAATGGTTGGATAGCACCACCAACTCAGTGGACATGAGTTTGAGCAAACTTTGGGAGATAAGATAATGAAGGACAGAGAAGCCTGGTGTGCTACAGTCCAGGGGTCACAAAGAGTCAAACATGACTTACCAACTGAATAACAACAACAAAAGTTAAGATTTATGTTATATTCAATGGGAATTTTTAGGACTTCAAACCCAGGAGACAGTATCTCAAGTAACCTTGAGAGAACTGCTACAAGGAGGGGATGGGAGGAGCCAGATTATATAGAAGTTTTGCAACAAAAGGCAGTTAGTCTGAACTCAAAAGATTATTGAATTAAATAAAACCAGATAGCCAAGTTAAGGAATTCAGTGTTTTTCTATGTAGGAGAAGATTCAAAACGCTGGGCTTACTGAGATCATTCTTCTCATATGCATCTCAGCTATCCTGGGCCAGGATCCTGAGGTCCCTTGGGGCTCATTGCAAGGAGTGGCTGTAATCTGATGGTTGCTAGATCACAAGTATTTTTCTCCTTCCAGGGTGCCCTTGGGACTCATCAGCTCACATTGGAGGGCTGGGATCATTGATGACTATGACATCCTTGTTTTCTGATATAGTGAATAATACTCCATTTCTCACCTGGAAGAAACCAGACTTACAACTGTGGGCCAGATGTTTGGGAAACAATGATATAGACAGATCTATGGAACAATGTGGGCTTCCAAGGTAGCTCAGTGGTAAAGAATCTGCCAATGTAGGAGAATGCAGGAGATGAGGATTCTGTCCCTGGAGTCTGGAAGATCCCCTGGAGAAGGGAATGGCACACGGGGAAGAATGTACAAATTGTAGGTGTCTTTTGTGTTGCACAGTTACGCATGCCAGAAAGCACCCACTGTGAAAAAAAAAAAAAATTACACTGGAGCGGGGAGTGGTGGACAGAATGATTGGACTAGATTCCCAAGTCTCTTTTCTCAGTCACCTCTCAGACTCTCAGATTGGGCAATGGAGTACACAGAGGGGAGAGATCAAATTTATGTTAATACTCATTAGAGTGTTGCTCTCCAAAGCTGTTCCAGCTATGAATTCTCCTGAATGTCTGATCAGCCAGCAAAAATAAACCAGAACTCCTAATCATCTCTACATCACAGAGGTGTGCAAGACATGGTCAGCAAGTTGATTACATCAGAATTGTTCTAAATTGAATTTGAAGCTACATTTTTATAGTATATGGAAATATAGATTCTACCTTTCTCATCTTACTTATCTCATTCCATTATCAATTTTCGCTAAGAATATTACTTTAATACATCAAATATTTATAAGTCCCCATCTCAGAAACTGCTTCCAGAGCATCTGACTTAACACAAATGCACTTAGCAAAGACTGTGATTGCAATCTACTAGTTCAATACATAGACAGATGTTCTAATTGTTTGCTTGGGTGGTTAGCTGAAATCTCTACTTAACTGTGGCCTCCTGCATGTGAAGTTGAAAGATAGAAACTACTTGCTGAGAGGAGAAGAAAGAATCTAAGTGCTTAGGGATATAGCCTTGTTACCTCAGTCTTTAATATATCTCTCAAACAGGTCCAGAAGGTCCCATTTGAACCTTAAAGTTGATAAATTTATTGGCAAGAGGAGTGACAGCATCTTTGCAATGTGCCACTGTGGCTGTTCTCTGTAAGAAAAAGATATTGCCATTGAAACAAGGTTTCTTATTTCAGCAAAGATAAGGGATTATTGAGCTGTTGAGGCCAGCTGACAGTACTGAGCCATCAGAGGCACGGTGAGCGTGGTGTCCACATTCAGACTGACCACTGCTGAGACCTCTGGTGGTAGATAATGGACCATTAGGTGCCTAGTTTGCAAATATGATGTCAGCCCACACAGTAATACTTGATCTGCTTAATAAGGAAAACAACTCTGGTGCAAATATGAGTGGCCTTAAAAAAAGGCAATGATCTTCCATTTTCCAAACTCAACTCAGTTCTCAGATCCAGGGTCGTTTGACAAAGGGAGAACTGGGAATATTTGAGAAAATATCTTCTAATAATATTAAAACCATGAACTGGTGATCTTATTAACACATGGTATGCTGTCAGGATATTCCTGAGGGAAACAATTAATTGGAGAAAGAAAATATCTAGATTCTATGGAGATTGCAAAACAATGAAATAAAAGCTCCCCCTACCCCCAAAATTGGGGGCACAAAACACCGTAAGTAGTTGAAAAAATAAGCAACAACATGGCATAGTAAGAACTTTCCTTTCTATCAAATGGTATGTTGAGAGTATTTTCCTTGAATTCACTTCTGCAAGAGTTCAAATCCCCCTTTCACTCAGTGAAGTGTCACCTTGCTTGCAGATGAGCACGCTATCCACGGTCTTAGAAATGTGGGTGCAGCTAGTCCTCATAGAATGTGTAGATCCTCCAAATTCTCACACCATCCTTATTCCTTTCAAAGTCCCCGTAGCCTGTACAGAGGGAGGAGGGGAAATTTTCACTCATGAGTCTGGTCAGGGCTACCTGTCCCCATGAACTGAAGTCCTTATTCGGCTCAATACTGCCACCATCTGGACACAAACAGGAAGAAACCACAGCAGGCAGTGAGCTAAACCCGGAGCAGTTTGGTTGGTGGTAACCATGAGCCCATCACTTCATGGCAAATAGATGGGGAAACAGTGGAAACAGTGACAGACTTTATTTCCAGGAGCTCCAAAATCACTGTAGATGGTGACTGCAGCCATGAAATTAAAAGACGCTTGCTCCTTGGAAGAAAAGTTATGACCAACCTAGATAGCATATTGATGCTGACACCAAAGAATTGATGCTTTTGAACTGTGGTGTTGGAGAAGACTCTTGAGAGTCCCTTGGACTGCAAGGAGATCCAACCAGTCCATCCTAAAGGAAATTAGTCCTGAATATTCATTAGAAGGACTGATGTTGAAGCTGAAACTCTAATACTTTGGCCACCTGATGCAAAGAGCTGACTCACTGGAAAAAGACCTTGATGTTGGGAAAGATTGAAGGCAGGAGGAGAAAGGGATGACAGAGGATGAGATGGTTGGATGGCATCACCCACCCAATGGACATGAGTTTGAGTAAACTCTGGGAGTTGGTGATGGACAGGGAGGCCTGGCATGCTGCAGTCCATGGGGTCAAAAAGAGTTGGACACAACTGAGTGACTGAACTGAAGTGAACCAGAAGCCCTGGCCATTAATCCTTCTGCACTGACGGTTAGTCTGTTCTAATGTGAAGAGCCCTATAGCTCGGACAATGGCAAGCTGAGGGGTAAATATTTATGAATAAGCCCTATGGAGTTGGGATATATGGAAAGACATTTGGGTTTTCCTGTAAGGTCCTGAGCCAGTCTCCATTGCCTCATATCCTAGCTCACAAAGCACTGATGAAGTGAAGTGAAATTTGTTCAGTCATGTCCAACTCTTTGTGACCCCATGGACTATACAGTCCATGAAATTATCCAGGCCAGAATACTGGAGTGGGTAGGCTTTTCCTTCTCCAGAGGATTTTACCAAACCAGGGATCGAACCCAGGCCTCCCACATTGCATGTGAATTCTTTACCAGCTGAGCCACAAGGGAAGCCCCAAGACACTTATACCTTCAGATAAACAGGAATATTCTATAACTTCGTTATGATCTTTAGCATGGATAAGGAGGTGACAACCCACTCCAGGACTCTTGCTGGGGAGACTCCCTTGGACAGAGGAGCCTGTTGGGCTACAGTCCATAGGGTCACAGAGTTGGACATGACTGAATGACTGACACACACACATGATCCTTAGCAACTGACCCATCAGGAAATACAGGAGGTTGGGTGCAAAGGAAGAGCAGCCGCTATAATCCTCAGGATATATTGCCAAGAATGTAGGATTGTTCTTGAAGTACAGTGATTGTGTTAATGCAGTATCATGTCCTGTGTGTTCTAAACAATGTCCAAAGTGAATACATTGGACAAGGTGAATACCAAAAGGAATCTGAGGCCATCTACCAGGGTTTCCAATCAGTGAAGGATTAATACATTAATTATATTGGCCCTAACTTTCCAAAGAGAGTTGTAAGTGTGCCTTGGTGTGTGTGAGCACCCCATCTGGCTTAACCCAGGCTTTCCCTTGTCACTAAATAAACCATGTTGCCACCAGTATGGAATTAGAGAAGCTGAGTATCATGTAGGAATACTCTCATCCAATAGACAGTAATGGGGGAGAGAGCCCTTTGCAAATGGCACGAAATGCCAGGCTAGGCAAAAGAACATGACACGGAAGGGAGTCTTCATGTTTTCAATAATCTCCAAGCAGCAGGAGTGGTAGAAAGGAAGAATGGCATACTAAAACAGAAGATTAAATCACTAACCGGTAAATCAAAGTACTATTCCAAGCTTTAATACATTTGAATGATCAACCAGTAGGGTTTCTTGCCCCATATGCCAGACTGGGGAGCCCTGCCAAAATACTCAGCACAGGAAAGGTATGGAATTGGGAAGACAGCCATTGCTTCAACTCTCAGCGTGGATCATCATGTTATGCTGCTAGCTGAGAACATAAAGCCCCAGCATGCCTGGCAAAGGCATTATCTGCTGCAATTTGCAATGTTTTCTCTTGTAGATGCCCACGTTGTTACTATGATATCTGCTTCCAATGACAGCCAGATAGCCACCAAACAAGCCACCTCCACACTAAAGAAACCACTTACTGACCACTCTGGGCTTTGTGTGCCTAAGGATGGCATGCAAGATTGTAAGAACTGATCATGAGGGGTGAAATGTTGGAGGCGATTATATCCATCAATGTATTCACACTATAATATTTGCCTTTACTTGTATAATACAGACGTAATTGTTGGAGGAGGTCATTGAGTTTGACCCTCAAGCCAGGCCCCGGCAGTCGGAGGCTCTTCACCCCCTCCCTTGTCCTTGGAATGTACACTCTACACACTGTTCCCACAGTGGGAGCCGTTTTCAAGGAGCCGGTTTTGAGAGAGCAACGTGTGGTGGAGACTATCTGGATGGTATAGTCAACTGAGTCCCATTAAGCCCTCTGTATAAATTTAAGATTCTGGCTGACAAATATTTGGATCTACCTATGCAGCGGCCCAAGACAAGCCTCGTAAGTCCCCTGAGTTCTTATGGTCTCTGCCTACCAATCTGAAATGGTCATTCTCTTTTTCTGGACTCACTTTGCCTTCCACATACAGGAGACAGTTTCAGCGTTCACCAGGAAAGCTCTGGAACCCACAATAATGTACATCTAGGATATATGGAAGCTGTGTGTGTGTGCGCTCCTTAACATTTCTATGGTGGTTTGGCATCCTTGATATATAGACTCTTGATCTAACTGTTTTATTAGCTTTTCCATATTGGAATATTCTACTTTAACAGTTATTAATAGAAAGACACAGTGGAGGACCCTATTATTTTTAAAGTGAGGCCATGTTCTCGTAGCTGTTCTATTGATATTTTGAGAAACTGCTCTTGTCTTGCAACTGAGCATAGAATGATTGACAAAGAACATTAGGTAACCATTTGAACTGAGTTTCCCGTCATGAATCTGGTGTTACTCATCCATCAGGCTCTAAAATAGTGCATCATTAGCAGCATTTCATTACTGAGTTGAAGTGATATATGGAGAGGGGCAAAGACAGTAACCTGAAAGCAAAATTAAGGTACATGAACTTGTAGGTCATGTATTGACTCCTATCAGGGTGTCCCCACTGCCAAAGCCCATACATTTAGCTGCTTTGGTATTTTAAAATAATTATTTAACTGAGTTAAACATGTTTTTATATATGGTTAATGGTACAAGATGTTTCTGCATAATTTGGTGACAAGCAAAAGTGAATTTTGGACATTATACCAGTAGTAGTTTCACTTGAGCTGTGGACAATTGGGGAGGATAATGGATAAAACTTATCCTCTTTGTTTGGAAAAAAAAAAGATAATCTGAAATGAAGATTTATGGAATGTCATCAGGGAAGGTTAATGGTTTGTCAATATTTAGGAATTTTTATTAAAAGCTATTACAGGATTAGTTAAAAAGCCATTTTTAGAAAAAATGGCATAGGAAGTCAAATTTAAAATAAGTGTGACTGAATATGAATGTCTGTCTAAACCTTTCTGCTGTACACAAGGCTTTGAAAAATCAGATCAGTAGGATAATCTAACCTGTGAAAATCAATGAATCTTTCCCCCATCCTAATGCCCTTAAAATGAATGTGCAAACAGGATGACCTTGTTGTTATGTACTCATCAATATATATATTTTTTCCAGCAATAATGATCTGCCTACCTGTCCTTTTGAGTGTCCAATACTGTCAACAGCCAAGGCCAAGCTAGCCACTATCATAGGACCAGTAGCTAACGGAAGTCAGTTGACCCATCGGATCCCTGTCCTTCATGGATGATGAAACAGGTACTTACACTGTAATTTGAATTTGTCTTCTCTGCTCCTATGCATTTGTCTATAATGTCATTCATTACAAAAATGTCATATTATTACACACTTTATCCATAACTTTCATTATTTTTAAAATATTTTTTGTGGTGGATAATTGTGGAAACAGGTAATTTTGGGGGGATATGCTGATCTTAACATGTATTATATAACCTACATGAAGCTGGATTTATGAAATGCGAATAAATTTCAAAAATCCTTGTAAGTTTGAGGTCAAGTCCTGCATGAATAACACGTTCTGAACCAAGAAGTAATATATGTCTTTATTTCTCTGACAATCAGAACATATGGATGGTTCCCCAAGTATTATATTTAATACAGGAATTTTAACATCATATTTACTCTATTATAATCTTTACTGAATTGAAAAGCAGAGTTTTTCTCAGAAGAAATAATGCCACCAAAAGAATGGCCAAGCATTTTATTGAAGAAGTTCAGAGTGATATTTCAGCATCTTATGTCACTGGAGAAAAAATCAGCAATTATCCATCTATATACCTATCTATCTATCTATCTCTCTATCTACCTATTTATTTATCTATCTTAGTCTGTTCAGACTGATGTAAAAAAAAAATACTGCAGGCTCAGTGGTTTACAAAAAAAAAAAAAAAAAAAAAACAAAACAGAAATGTATTTCCCACAGCTCTGGAGGCTGAGAAGTCCAAGAACAAGATACCATATCTTTACATTCTGGTGAGGATCCTCTTCCTGGGTCATAGCTGGTACCTTCTAGTTGTATCTGCAAATTGTGGAAGGGACTAGAAAGACCTCTGGGATCTGTTTTACAACAGACCAGTCTCATTCATGAGTGCTCCACCTTCATTACCTAATTATCTCCCAAACACTTCATCTCCTAATACCATTACATCAGGTATTAGGATTTCAACATATGAATTTTGGAGGATACAAATATTCATACCATACCATGCATGCACAGACATCAAGACGATGACAATACGTGTGAGTTATCACAATGCTTGGAAACCTAGAATCCTGAGACTACTCCATGCACTGTCAAATCTACTGAGAAACAAAAGTTAAGGGAGTTGTACTGCAATACCATGAGGGGTTTCCCATGTGGTTCAGTGATAAAATATCTGCCTGCCAATGCAGGAGACTCAGCTTTGAACCCTGGGTTAGGAAGATCCCCTGGAGAAGGGAATAACTACCCACTCCAGTATTCTTGCCTGGGAAATCCCAGGGACAGAGGACCCTGGTGGGCTACAGTTCATGGGGTAGCAAAGAATTGGACACAGCTTAGCAACTAAACACTCATATGATGCAACACCATGGAAGCTGGTACAGCTATTCAGCAGTAGAAATGGCACTGCATTCTACCATAATTTTTTTTTTTTTAACTTCCTACTATATATTGGTTAGGTAATTATCCATTAGAAAACACATTCAGATATTGTGATGAAGCAAATACAAATAAAAATGTGATTTATTACTTACATAGATCGGAAAACTTGTGTGTATGCTAAGAAGCTTCAGTCATATCTGACTCTTTGCAACTCTATGGATTATAGCCCTCTAGGCTCCTCTGGCCATGGGATTCTCCTGGCAAGAATACTGGAATGGGTTGACATGCCTTCTTCCAGTGGATTTTCCCGACCCATGAATTGAACCCAAGTCTCATGTTTCCTGCATAGGCAGGAGGGCTCTTCCCACTAGAGTCACCTATGAATCTAATTCACTTAATGAATATTTTCCAGAGCCTAACTTATGCCAGTCTATCTATTATGTGGCAAGATTAGAATTTGGAAAAAAAAAGAGGTTAGATTTAGTCTCTACCTTTGTGAAATCTATACTGGATAACTGTCAATGTATTTGGTTGATCAACAATTATATACACTTTTCCTCTGTTTCTCTCTAAGAAAACAAAGGTTTTAGAAATTATCACTGGTATTTATGCTCACCAATCTATAAAATGCTAATATAAAAGTCAGTTCTTTGTTGCTTAAGGGAAAGTAGGAAGTGTGTTTTCGGTAAAAAGGGTATGAGGAATGAAACTGCATTTTAAGAAGGGTAAAGGAAGTAAGCCCGACTTACAAGTGGCTTTTTAGGATGGAAGACCACAGTAATGGATACAGAAAGTGATAAGATTGGTGAAAAGTGAAGCCGGAGGAAAGAGTTTTGTATATGGTTATGCCCAAGTTTGGGGCTTCCCTGGTGGCTCAGATGGTAAAGCTTCTGTCTGCAATGTGGGAGACCTGGGTCCCTGGGTCGGGAAGATCCCCTGGAGAAGAAAATGGCAACCTACTCCTGTACTCTTGCCTGCAAAATTCCATGGACAGAGGAGCCTTGTAGGCTACAGTCCATGGGGTCACAAAGAGTTGGACACGACTGAACTGGGCAAAGTTTAATTTATGAAGTCCTATGACGTTCAAGAGTTGACTCATTGGAAAAGACTCTGATGATAGGAGGGATTGGGGGCAGGAGGAGAAGGGGATGACAGAGGATGAGATGGCTGGATGGAATCACTGACTCGATGGATGTGAGTCTGAGTGAACTCCAGGAGTTGGTGATGGACAGGGAGGCCTGGCGTGCTGGAATTCATGGTGTTGCAAACAGTTGGACACGACTGAGTGACTGAACTGACTGAACTGATGATGTTCAAAAATAGAAACCAAGATGTTACTTTTCTAATATTTAGCTGAGGCTCAGATACATGAAACATTTCAATTAGTACTTCTTCACAGAACTTCTATTCAGAACCAAGGGTCACATAGAAACAAGTCTTACACCAATCTTATTCTGAAGACCATAGCAGAAGTGTTATCATATTCAGTGTCCACTCCGAAGGAGGCCAGTGCTCAGAACAAACAGTTGAAAAGTCTTCTGTGTAATAGGACTGTGATGCAAATTAGGCAACATTCTTGGCTGTGTAGCTGCTAAACTTGATTCTCTTGGATTTCCTTGGAAATATGTAAGTGACTTTAATGGTCATTTAATAATTATCTTCCAAAAAAGTGCCCAGTTTTGAGTTTATTACTTTTATTTCAAAAGTAACAGTAGCATCACTCTCTTTGCTGTTGTTCAGTCGCTATGTTATATCTGACTGTGACTTCATGGACTGCAGCATGCCAGGCTTCCCTGTCCTTCATTATCTCCCAGAGTTTGCTCAAATTCACATCTATTGAGTCAGTAAGGTTATCTAAACATCTCATCCTCTGCTGCCCACTTCTCCTTTTGCCTTCTTCAATCTTTCCAAGCATTAGGGTCATTTTCAGTGAGTCAGCTCTTTGCATCAGGTGACCAAAGTATTGGCGTCAGCTTCAGCATCATTCCTTCCAATGAATATTCAGTACTGATTTCTTTTAAAAATGACTGATTTGATATCCTTCCAATCCAAGGGAACTTCAAGAGTCTTCTCTAGCATCACAATTCAAAAGCATCAGTTCTTCAGTGTTCAGCCTTCTTTGTGGCCAAACTCTCAATTGTACATGACTACTGGAAAAACCATAGCTTTGACTATAGGGATCTTTGTTGACAAAGTGTTGCTTTTGCTTTCGAATATGCTGCCTAGGTTTGTCATAGCTTTTCTTCCAAGAAGCAAGTGTCTTTTAATTTCATGACTTCAGTCACTTGTTAGCAGTGATTTTGGAACCCAAGAAAATAAAGTCTGTCCCCGCTTTAAATTTTTCCCCTTCTATTTGCCTTGATGTGGTGAGACTGAATGCCATGATTGTAGTTTTCTGAATGTTGAGTTTTAAACCAGCTTTTTCACTCTCCTTTTTTACCCTTAACAAGAGGTTCCTAATTTCCTTTTTGCTGTTTGCCATTAGTGTGATACCATCTGCAAATCTGCCATTGTTGATAATTCTCTTGGCATCAGCCTTGTTTTGGCGAAGGGGATTGTGTAACTCAATGAAGCTATGAGCCATGCCATGTAGGGCCACCCAAGACGGATGAGTCATAGTAGAGAGTTCTGACAAAATGTGGTCCAGTGGAGGAGGGAATGGCAAACTGCTCCAGTGTTCTTGCAGTGAGAACCTTGCAGAGTGCATCATGCGAAATGCAAGGCTGGGTGTATCACTCTCTTACACTCCATTGAATACATCGCATGACTCCTGAGATCCCCTTATAGTATTGTATTGTAACTTCCTACCTCTATCTCCTCAACCAAAATATAGATTTCACCAAGGAAAGGACTGAATACAACCTCTTTTTTCAAAAATTTAATCTTGCCAGATAATACAGTGACGGGCACAAATTAGGCTCTGGCAAGTATTTGTTAGTGAATTGGATAAATTACAAAGTTGCAAACATGTAAATAATAAATGTCACATTTTTATTTGTATCTGCTTTTTCATAATATTTTCTAATGAAACTTGTCCAGTATATAACAGGAAATCAAATAAAAACATTTCTGACAAATGCAAAGTAAAAATTCCTATAAATGTTGCATTCAGCATAATTTCTCTAAAAAGAAGAAGATTTATGGGGGAAATATGGCTTAGAAAAAGACCAGTAAAGAAAAGATGCAAATTTGTAACCAGGGCGCAAAATAAAACAAAACAGCCAGCCCTAATAAAATTTAACCTGTTAATTTCCTAATGAGTACATAAACAATGTAATACAGGATTTTACCTTTAAAACACAGGTAAAACTAGTTGAGATTTCCAAACTCTGAGGATCAAAAGGACAAGATTTACATAAATTGTGTAGGTTCCATAAAAACCATTTCTAAGGCAAAGCTCAAGGCCAATGTGAGCACAATATAAGAAATACAAGGAAAATGAATGTATAAATGACTGTATTTTGTGGCTGTTTGTTTAATTTAGTTGTTTAATATACCCTGCACCCACCTGATATTACTTAATAGTGACAAAAGTTAGTGAATTGGGAAAAATAAGTTATTAAGCAATGAAACTTTTTCATCATACTGATGTCTTCTTTATATTAACCAGTCACATTCAATTCTCTTAATACAGTTTTCAACTACCCCTCAAAATTATCAATGAATAAATTATATGATATATGAAATTAATATTGTGAAAGTCTTAAATTTTACCTATCAAAGGACATTTTAAGACTTTCACAATATTAATTTCATATATCACATAATTGCCAGGCCCCTCTATCCATGGAATTTTCCAGGCAGAAGTATTGAGTGGGTTGCCATTTCCTTCTCCAAAATGGTAAGATATACTTGGAAAGTCACTTCAGAATTTTATTTAGATTCTGAGTTACAATATTCTTATATACCCTTTAATATGAGGCTGTGCTATTTAAGGATCTGATTATTTTGAGTCAATAAAGAGATATACCCAAACCTAGCTATCAGTTGGCTAAAATCAAGTCATAACAGGGTGCCAATGCATACAAAATAATTAACACCTCCCACACCCACTACTTCACTTCACACCCATACATCTTGAAATACCATTCAGTTCAATTTATATAGATTTTGAATTTGTACATTCTGCAGTAATATCTCCTGTAACTTAAACATCAACCTGTAGATGATTTTATAGCTACTTTTATTTCCCTGTTATATGTTCTGAAACATAAAATGCTATATTTCCTGAAACATAAAATGTAATATTTTTTCTGAAAATATAAAGTGCTATATTTTTGAAACATTAAAATGTATGTCTTCTGCTTTCCATTCACGAACTCATATATACAGTTTTAAATCCATACTCCAATCACATTATTTCAGTAATACTATCAAGTCATCAGCAGAAAAGCAAAATTAGCTGTTGCTTTTTTTTTTTTTACCTAATGTTGAAACAAAGCAGTAAAGAACAAACTGTACATAAGGATTGTAGAAAAGCAGAGAATAACTTCCAATATAATGTAAGATCAGTGAAGGCCAGTGTATCAAAACCCACGGGCTTTGCAATAGGAAAAGCTTTAGTTTCAATACCCCTCTACCCTTCATTTATCACAAGATCAGAGTGGTACACTTAATTCCTAAAAATGTCATAGTACACATCTGTTGAAGCTAATAATAATTATTTAATTTTTATATTTATTTTATATTGAATGTTCCCAATATTATCACATACATGCACACATATTTAAATAATATTCTTGTCCACTTCTTATTCACTCTCTTATTATTATGTAATCCATTGGCTTGTGGCTTCCCTTGTAGCTTAGTCAGTAAAGAATCTGCCTGCAATGCAGGAGACCCAGGTTCAATTCCTGGGTCAGGAAGATCCCCTGGAGAAGAAAATGGCAACTCACTCCAGTATTCCTGCCTGGAGAATCCAAGGAGAGAGGAGCCTGGCAGGCTACAGTCCATGGGGTCATAAGAGTCGGACATGACTCAGTGACTTAACTACCACCATTGGCTTGTACCACATGCCAATATGCTCTGTGCTTCCTAAATTGCTTCAGTCATGTCTGACTCTTTGCAACCTTATGGACCATAGTCCCCAGGCTCTTTGTCCATGGGATTCTCCAGGCAAGAATACTCAAGTGGGTTGCCCTCCTCCAGGGGATCTTCCCCACCCAGGGATCAAAGTCACATCTTTTAAGTCTCCTGCTTTGGCAGGTGGGTTCTTTACTACTGGTACCTCCTGGGAAGCCCACATGCCAAACACTTCCTATAAATTAAATAATATTCCTTTGCTATTTATCCAGCAAGTATATAATTTATTTTTATAAATACCAATATTTGTGTTAATTTTTAATCTAACTGGGTAATTTGCATCATATAAAGCACTTTAAATTCCAGATAGGCAGACATGCAATACAAGCATTGTTTCACTTTAACAGACAATGTGTTTTACAAATTTAAGGTTTGTGGAAACCTTGTGTTGACAGATGATGGCTGGAAATTTTTCCAAGTAAAGTTTTTTTTTTTTTTTTCACTAAGATGTGTGCAATATTTTAGACATAGTACTATTGCACACTTACTTGACTACAATGTGGTATAAATATAAATATAAAACTTTTATTTGCACTGGGAAACCATTAACTTTGCATGACTTGTTTTGTTGCAATATTTGCTTTATTGGTGGTGGTCCTGGTTTAGTCACTAAGTCCTGTCCAACTCTTGTGACCCCATGGACTGTAGCCTGCCAGGCTCCTCTACCCATAGGATTCTCCAGGCAAGAATACTGGAGTGGGTTGCTATTTCCTTCTCCAGGGTAACTTCCCAACCCAGGAATCAAACCCAGGTCTCCTGCACTGCAAGCAGAAGCTTTACTGACTGAGCTATGAGGGAAGCTTTATTGGGGTGGTCTGGAAATAAACCTGAAATATTTCTGAAGGATGCCTGTAAAAAGCAAACTTAATTAACATGGCTGCATATTATGTATTGAAAGTTATTATGAGAGTAAATCATAAGAGTTCTCATCACAAGAAAAAAAAAAAAGATTCATGGGGCTATGTAAGTAATCTTAAAACAAACTTTCATGTGCTTCTTTCTATTAAAAAATGTGGCTTTTGACCCCAGTTAAATGTTAGAATCTCTTGATAAATATTAAAAATATCATAGTCTGGCCACATAACAGAAATTCTAATTTAAGTGGAATGGAACCTCATAATTCTATATTTTAAAGCTTAACACTTAATTCAGATAGAAAACAAATTTGAGAATCAATAAGGTCACTAGCAAGGTATTAATATGGTTTTTGGGTTTCCCTGGGGGCTCAGCAGTAAAGAATAACCTATCAATCCAGGAGACACAGGTTTGATCCTTGGGTCGGAAAGATCCCCTGGAGAAGGAAATGGCAATACACTCTAGGATTCTTGCCTGGGAAATCCCATGGACAGAGGAACCTGGCAGGCTACAGTCCATAGGTTCACAAAATAGACATGACTTAATAACTGAACAGCAATGTTGTCTTTAATTACTGAAATATTGTTGACATTCAGGCATATTTGTTGAATTCTATCAGGCAAATTTCTAACTGATTCTTAAGAACCTGTATAAACATCCTGTTATAGTCTCCTTCCTGAGTAATGGCAGAACTTGTGAATATAATGGGATTTTCACTCTCTCGAATAACTTATCTCAGACTCCAATTTAGGAGGCTGGATGTAGAGATTTGAAACAAATGAGATTCTCCTTCTAGCTTAAAAAAAAAAAAAAAGCTGTCATATTTTGAGAAGAGCTTGTGACTAAGACCTGGAGGTAGCTTCTAGGAACTGAGGGAAAACCCTGCCAATAGACCACAAATCTTCAGCAGCAATGAGACTTCTGTCCTAAAGCTGCCAGGGACTGAATTCAGCCAACAATTTTAATGAGCTTGATAGAAAACTCGGATGCTCAGAAGGGACCACAGTCCTGACCAACAAATTAACTTCTGCCTGGAGAGACCCTGAGCAGAAGATCCTGTTAATCCCTGCCTGGACTTCTGAGATGATACATTTATGCTGTTTGAGTTGCAAAATGTGTGGTAATTTGTTAAGAACAGTGATAGTACATGAGTCAACAAATACCTATTTTTAGTATGTAATGCAAGTGATTCCATATTATCAATTTTATTTAGACTGAGATCATTACTGAAAATCCTTTATTTTGTTCAACTCCTAATCTTTCAGTAGATACTAGTCAAGAAATGATGAGAAAGACAATTTGATAAGAGAAGTTATTATGAATAATATTAATGGGTAATTGTGTATCCGATTATAATGAAGAGATTGCAAAAGATGTAGGTCTTTTGTAATCTGATGTAGGTACAAAGGATTTCAAATTTTAAAAGGAAGGGATAAAAGTGCTTACTAAGAATAACAGTTCTCTTCTAAGCAATCTTTACTCACACTAGGATATTGTAATAAGTAAGATGGTTATAAGGAAAAGTGAAAAGTAAGCATTACTTGGCAATGGTCATCACAGTAGGTCTGACATATGCTAACATTCTGTATCGAAATAACCATAAACATTTGAGGACAGAGTTTTGAATTCCTATCTCATTTTCAATAAGCTTTGTGAATTTGAATATGTGTCAATTTGAATATTTCATTAAACATCAGATCACTAGTATTCCATTACGCATATGCTCTTGACCTTGCACTATTATGGATTAATATTTGTAAAGACTGAGATTATCCACGTCAGAGCTCTTTTCTAAACAAAGCATGTCAGAAGCACTCACAATTTGCCTGATTTCTTTATGATATTGATGCCCAGAAATATTCTATGATTTTTGTTATTTTTCTCCCAAGAAAGTAAAAATCAATATCCTTGGTGTCTTAAACATCAGAGAGGTATTGCTTAACATTATACTTTTACTCATCATTCTTCTCCTGTTTTCTGCTCCCACAGTTTATTCATATATTGCAAAATCTCAAAACAGTGTGAGCTAAGGCATTTTTAAAGCATAGCATGAGTTAGAGATGACTTTATATTCTGCTTATTGTAGTTATCACATGCATTTTCTGTGCCCCCCCTTTTTATGAGACTAAAATAAACAGTATTATAATAAATCAGTTTATTAGTGTGCTCATACTAAAACTACATTCTGCTTACTAACGAATCTTTAATACATGTCTTTAAACCCAACCTTTATCCTCTAAACATATCTCTACTTAAATATTTAGTTATTTATAAAGTAGGATAATATGTATTAATATATAATACTCAATAATGTTCTTTGAAGGGCTAATAGGGTAGCAGAGATGTGCCTGCAAACGGGTCTCTCTGCTCGGGCTGAACATCCTTGCAAACGAGGCGTTCTGCCAAAGAGTCTGGACACAGCCTTGAGTTTAATGGTCCCTTGCAAATGAGGGAGCATTCCCTTCTTGTGATAAGAAGGAGAAGAGGGCTTTGGACAGACTCTGCAGCAGACAGGGATTTTACTCCCCTTTGCTGTACGATAACATGTATGCACCTGCGCTGTACTGAAAAGGCTTATTCATGCAGTCTGGAATTCTGCCTAGGGGGCTTTCATAATAATAAACCGCAATTAGTTTTGCGCAGTTCTGTTCCTCCAGCTGGAGTGTGTATTGTCTGTCTCTTGTGTGTCTCATGTTTTGTCTTTGTGTCGTTTCACTAGCAACAGTTCTTAATATAATCCATACTATTTTTTAAATTTTAAATTTATTTATTTTAATTGGAGGCTAATTACTTTACAGTATTGTATTGGCTCTGCCACACATCAACATGAATCCACCGCGGGTTCACACATGTTCCCCCCTCTCCCTCCCTCCCCTTACCATCCCTCAGGGTCATCCCAGTGCACCAGGCCCAAACACCCTGTATCAAACCTGGACTGGTGATTGGTTTCTTATATGATATTATATATGTTTCCATGACACTCCCCCAAATCGTCCCACCCTCTCCCTCTCTCACAGAGTCCAAAAGACTTTTCTATATATCTGTGTCTTTTTTGCTGTCTCGCATACAGGGTTATCATTACCATCTTTCTAAATTTCATATATATGCATTGGTATACTATATTGGTGTTTTTCTTTCTGGCTTGCTTCACTCTGTATAATCGGCTCTAGTTTCATCCACCTCATTAGAACTGATTCAAATGTATTATTTTTAATGGCCGAGTAATACTCCATTGTGTATATGTACCACAGGTTTTTTATCCATTCATCTGCTAATAGACATCTAGGTTGCTTCCATGTCTTGGCTATTATAAACAGTGCTGCAATGAACACTGGGTACATGTGTCTCTTTCAATTCTGGTTTCTTCGGTGTGTATGCCCAGCAGTGGGATTGCTGGGTCATAAGGCAGTTCTATTTTCAGTTTTTTAAGGAATCTCCACACTGTTCTCCATAGTGTCTGTACTAGTTTCCATTCCCACCAACAGTGTAAGAGGGTTCCCTTTTCTCCATACCCTCTCTAGCATACTCTTTAAAACTATAAAACTAGTTGCTCTCTACACTGCCTTTTATTTTTGTCAATAACCAGATGCCCACGCTTTTCCCCCTACTCGATTCATTAAGGCTAGTGTCTTGACTTCTCTCATTGGTTTTCTTAGACTGACACCACTGATTCAAAAATATTTCTTTTTAAAATCACATTGTTGTAGTCTCTTCATGAAACTGTTTTATAATGCACTTACAATCACTTAATATTTTTGGATACTTATTCTACATTGAAAATACTCTTCAAAATTGAAATAAACTTTCCATTGTTTTTCAGTACCTAGTGTTCCTACTGAACAATCTGCTGTCTTTTTTATTCTTATTCTTTTATAAAATTCTGTCTTTCCTGATGGTGGTAGCTGTGATCTTGGCACTCTTGATAACAAATTAATGTAATACTATAATGGTATTAATGAATTTTTAAATCTCAGCATAAAAATTCTCAGTTTCCAAGTTTTCCTCATTATTCTCAGATTATTTATGAATGTTTTCATTATATTAAATATGACAATTTAAATTTTACTTGTTTCAGGTCTTCTAAGAACTGATCATTTTTATCTGAATCACTCAATTCAAAGTTGATTCATCTTGTTTACTTACTTGGAAAATGGCACTAACCAGACTTATGCTAGCTATGATTACAGGTTTGGTGCTTCTTGACCAGCTTTCTTTTCTTTGGGTCGATGCAAGAACAGGCAAGAAGAAAATTCTATGTTAGAAGCAAATAGAAAATTTAATTGCTGTTGTATACATCTTGTCTTTTCTGTATTTCAGTGATACTAGGTTAGGCCCCTGTTTTTACTTGCTCCATAAGCACATGAATCTAGACTTTCATCAAATCTCTAGCTTCAAGCATCACCTCTTTCTCTGCCTTCTATCACAATTTTGATTTTTTTAAATTGATGTTTCTTAACTGACTGTCGAAGAATTGATGCTTTTGAAAAGTGGTGTTGGAGAAGACTATTGGGAGGCTTTTGGACTACAAGATCAAACCATTGAATCCTAAAAGAACTATGCCCTGAATATTCATTGGAAGGACAGATGCTGAGCCTGAAGTTCCAATACTATGGCCACCTGACACTAAGAACTGACTCCATAGAAAAGATCCTGATGCAGGGAAAGACTGAAGATGGGAGGAGAAAGGGACAACAGAAGAAGAGATGGTTGAATGGTATCACTGACTCAAGAAACATGAGTTTGAGCAAGCTCTGGGAGTTGGTGATGGACAGGGAAGCCTGACACGCTGCTGTCCATGGGGTCATAAAAAATCAGACATGACTGAGTAACTGAACTGAACTGAACTGCCACTTTGTTATTGCCATTTATTCTTAATTCATGTCAGTCATTTCATTAAGCTATATTGCCTTTCTGTAAAGTCATACTAATGGTACATTGATTTTTATATGACTCAATTTGAAAAAATTTGCCAATGCTATATTTTTATTTTTAAAATTAAAAGCAACATAGTACCTTAAGTCATGCATTAAATAGTAATGAAGATAAAATGAGATTAATATAATAATTTTTGAAATGTTATTTCATTTTATGCCTTCACATTAAATAGATTACACAAAATATCTAGAATTTAAATTATTTAAAATCATGAACCATGTCTCCATTTATTATTTATCTCTTCCTGGTGAAAGCATTGAATAGGGTATCAACAAATATCTACCAAATGAGCACTTTATAGATTTTTTTTTTCAATGAGAAATATTTCCCTTTATTTGGGGAATACAAGTGTTTCAGATTTAAAATTCTGTCTCTCTCTTAGTCACAGGTACACAAAGAAATTAAATATTACAACAAATATAGTCAGGTCTTCTGTCTCTAAATGTATAAATTTATTTTACTTTTAACTGGGACAATTAGAGAAGAAATTTTACCTAAAGGAAAAGGAGAAGCATAGGAATTAGAAAAAAATTAATCCAATAATTTATACGGCTAGCACAGAAAAACTTCAACCTGTTCCATAAGCGCTCCATCTATAAGAAATAAAATGGATAATTTTATTTTATTAAAAAATATATATGTAATGTGTGTGTGTGTGTGTGTGTGTGTGTGTGCAAGTGTGTGTTTTTGTTCAGTTGTGTCCAATTCTGTGACCCTGTGGACTGTAGCCCATCAGGCTTCTCTGTCAATGGAATTTTCCAGGCAAGAAAGTGGGTTGCCATTTTCTACTGCAGGGTATCTTTTTGATTTGGGGATCGAACTGGAGTCTCTTGCATCTCCTACATTGGCAGTTGGATTCTTTACCACTCTGCTACCTGAGAAGCCCAACATGACTAACTGCATATGTAACAATGCCTACTATGAGTCAGTCATTGATCTAAGCTTGCTGCAAATGTTAATTCATTTAGACTTCATAAAACACTATGAAAAAACTAAGGCACAGAGGGTTTAAGTATCTTGTTAACGGTTATACAGCTAGTAAGTTTTGGAGCCAGTACTGAACTTAGGTAATTAGATTCAAATATGTTTAACCATTAGTCTGCACTGCCCTAAATGAGTATTTAAACACAGAATATTAAAGCAAAAGAACCCAGCAATGCAGACACCACATGATTGCTTATATGATATATCATGGACAGCAGTATATTTTAACAAAACAAACATCTGATTTGTTACCTGGTGAATTGGCATGCTGTTTCTAAGTCAACTCACTATGAGGAAGTTAGTGATGTGAAATATGAATGTACTTTACTGTGCACTGTTTCAAACTGATGTCACCTTGGTCTTTAGCAGACTAATCAAATCAAAAGCATTAAAGCAGCACTAACATCTGCTGTGAAATTATGCAAGTATATATACATATACATATGCAAACATGTACACAATCATATAGATATACACCTCTATATATAAATAGTGAAATAAAAATATTTGATATATAAATTTAGAGGAAAACAGATAATAAATGGATTAATATTTAATTTGACCTTATGCACACATTTGCCCCTTTCTATATTTATGTTCCCAATAATTGGCAAATTTCTTCAGAGCAAGAATCTTTTATTGAATCACACAGACACACTTGCATAGGAGCATTTATAATTCAGTCTAGAGATGTGCAGGGGTTTCCCAGATGGTGCTAATAGTAATGAACCCTCCTATAAATGCAGGAGATATAAAAGATGTATGTTTTATCCCTGGGTAAAGAAGATCTCCTGGAGGAATCCATGGCAACCTATTTCAGTATTTTTGCCTGGAGAATCCCATAGACATAGTAGCCTGGCAGGCTATAGTCCATAGCATCACAGAGAGTGGGACACGACTGAAATGACATGGCATGTATACAGAGATATGTAAATAATGAAAGAAGACAAAAGGCTTTGTAAATTGCATATATTCATTCACTTGAAATACATGTGTTTTCATTCCCTTAAATTATGGAAGATTAGTTCATTGCCATTATGTTCTTTAGTTTCAGAAATATAGCTAGATTTGTTTAAATTTAACAACTATGAAATTAATTATATAACATATGTGATTAATTAAGGAATTCTTGATTTTCAATTGAGTTCAGTAGCTGAGTCACGTCTGACTCTTTCTGAATTTATGGACTGCAACATGCCAGACTTCCCTGTCCATCACCAATTCCCGGAACTTGCTCAAACTCATGTCCATTGAGTTGGTAATGCTATCCACCACATCATTCTCTGTTGTCCTCTTCTCCTCATGCCTTCAATCTTTCCCAGCATCAGGGTCTTTTCTAAAGAGTGAGTTCTTTGCATCACCTGGCCAAAGTATTGGGGCTTCAGATTCAGGATCAGTCCTTCCAATGACTATTCAGGACTCATTTCCTTTAGGATGGACTGGTTGGATCTCCTTGCAGTCCAAGGGACTCTCAAGAGTCTTCTCCAACACCACAGTTCAAAAGCATCAATTCTTCAGTACTCAGTTTTCTTCATGGTCCAACTCTCACATCTCTGCATGACTACTGGAAAAACCATACCTTCGACTAGACTGGAAAAACCATAGCTTTGTTGGCAAAGTAATTTTTAGATCTTAGCCTAACATTTTCCATGCATCTTGGAATTCATCAGTGCACAGCACGCACATGGATGACCTTAAATTTCTTCAGACATACTCTGACACCATATGCAAAATTTTAAAATACGTACGTTTTGTATGTGAACTAGTTTGTTTGAGAGGGAAAAAAAAGAGGCTCATTATATTTCATCATTTTAAATTGTCATGTAATTTTTTATTAACAAAATAAGAGCTAGATCTATATATTAATTTTCATAAAAAAATTTTGGATGATCTGCTTATTTTCCAATCTTAGTTTTAAATAAATTTAAAGCATTAATATCTACTTCTGATTTATTGGCTTCACCAAAATCTTTGACTGTTTGGATCAGAAAAAACTGTGGAAAATTCTTAGAGATGGAAAAACCAGACCACCTTACCAGCCTTCCAAGAAATCTGTATGCAGGTTAAGAAGCAGAAGTTAGAACTAGACATGGAACGACAGATTGGTTCCAAATTGGGAAAGGAGTATGTCAAAGCTGTTTTTGTCACCCTGCTTGTTTAAACTATATGCAGAGTACATCATGAGAAATGCCTATCTGAATGAAGCACAATCTGGAATCAAGATGGCTGGGAGAAATATCAGTAACCTCAGATATGCAGATGATATCACCCTAATGGCAGAAAGTAAAGAGGAACTGAAGAGCCACTTGATGAAAGTGAAAGAGAAGAGTGAAAAAGTTGGCTTAAAGCTCAACATTCAGAAAACAAACATCATGGCATGCAGTTCCATCACCTTGTGGCAAATAGATGGGGAAACAATGGAAAACAGTGACAAACTTTATTTCCTTGGGCTCCAAAATCACTGCAGATGGTGACTGCAGCCATGAAATTAAAAGAAGCTTGCTCCTTGGAAAGAAAGCTATGACAAACCTAGATAGCATATTAAAAGCAGAGACATTATTTTGCTGACAAATGTCTGTCTAGTCAAGCCTATGATTTTTCAATTGTGATGTAGGGATGTGAGAGTTGGACTATAAAGAAAGCTGAACACAGAAGAATCGATGCTTTGAATTGTGGTGTTGAAGACTCTTGAGAGTCCCTTGGACTGCAAGAAGATCAAACCAGTCAATCCTAAAGGAAATCAATCCTGAATATCCATTGGAAGGACTGATGCTTAAGCTGAAGCTCCAATACTTTGGCCCTGTAATTCAAAGAACTAACTCATTCGAAAAGAACTAACTCATTTGAAAAGAACCTGATGTTGGGAAAGATTAGAGGCAGGAAGAAAAGGGGATAATAGAGGATGGGGTGGTTGGATGGAATCACCGACTCAATGAATATGATTTTGATCAAGCTCCTGGAGTTGGTGATGGACAATGGCATGCTGCAGTCCATGGGGTTATAAAGAGTTGGACATGACTGAGCTATTGAACTGACTCAATAGTTAGAGAATTCTTTTGTAGTTTATCATTAAAATGATTGTTATTTATAATCAGGCCATTAAATAATGATATTTATAATACTTCAATTATTGTTTGAAAGTGTTAACAATGAGAATTTACCAAACATATTGGCTGACATACAAGAAATGCTTAATAAAATTAGCGGTAATGTTGCCTTATATTTATTATAGCTAAATAAATAATAATGATATATTTACTTAATTCTTAACTCTAAAGCAGAATATAAATTGCAGATTTGATATTACTTGCTTTCCTCCTGGTTTGTTAAAGTACACTAATATTTACTTTGCAATACAATTGTGTCAGGACCTTCCAAGTGAGGACAAAATTAGTTTGAGCTCATTCCAAAATAGTACAAAACACAATATAAAGTGAGTATAAGGATTATGTAGGGAAGAAGTGGAGAGATAAAACAAAGAAAATTTTACACCATTCTTGAAGAAGTTTGCAAGTGGCAGGATAAGAAATCTGAGTTTAATTAGGTTCATGGTGAGAGACAATTGAGAAAAATTTTGCTGAGAAATAATAGGATTAGAACTATGTATTACAAAGATAAAACTAAGAGCTAGGCAAGGGATGAATTTGGAGCAAGGGGAGATTAGAGGAATTAACCAGTTAGGAACCTTACAGTAGAACAGGGGAGATTTAGAATGGTGGCAGAGAAAATCGCACTTTGTAACTGTACACCGGTTGTAATTTGATTTCTTTCTCATCGTATCATTCCACTTACAAAGCAGTATCATTAAGCAGGAAAAGGGCAGATTACAAAACAAAACAAATACATTTTCTGTTATATTTCCACAGTCCTGAAAATAAGTGAAGGCAAAAGATAATGGCAAAAAGTAATGACAAATTTTTGATCATGAAAGATAATGGTGTCAATGTTCACTAAAAAATAAGCAAGATTATGTAAACAAGAATGATTAACAGAGCAAGGAGTTTATTATTTGGAGTTGGAGGGCTTGGGAACCTTTTGCTTATTTTTTTTTTTATATGTTAAGAAAAAAAATATGAGTACATTATATTTTTCACTTTTCATTCTCTTCCCCAAATATTTTAGCCATAGTTTGCTAAGTCAAATAATACAGGGTTACATACAAAGGTGTCATATGCAAAATGATCAACTACTAATAAGAAAAAGCAACTATCAGAAGTCCAAAAAGAGTCAAAATGCAAATATAATTAACATACTGTTTGATTCCATTTTTATGATACACTGAAAGGCAAACTATAAGAACAGCTACAAGGTAAGAGGTTAAGGGTTTCTGTGGGAAGAGAAAATGTAACCAAAAAGGACACAGGGAATTTGGAATGATGGAGATATTCTACATTTTGGTCATGGTGACGGTTATCCACTTTATACATTTGTCAAAACTACATCTAAAAGTTAATTTCAGTGTATGTGGATTATTAGGTTCACTTTACAAACCTAATTTTGGGTTAAACATGTAGTTTACTATATATTTCCACTCTCGGGAGGAAAATAAAATTAAATCAGGTGAAAGCATGTATGTGTATGGTTATTTTTACAAAAAGTAAATTGTCTGTGCATTCAGCTTTCTTTTTTAGTTAAAGTGTCATTAGCATTGGTGGTCATCTATGTTAAAAGGGAAGAAAAATCACAGTCACTTGGAGTTCAAAGTCTGATAATTGTCAGATCAAGAATTTCTCAGGTCAAGCAAGTTTTCCAGAGAATTTTTACCGACAAGCTGTCTCTGTAAGAGGCTGATAAGTGGAAAGATTAGTTCAGTCCTTAATTCATTAATCTAAAATGTTAATTAGCATATATCTGTTGGACCTCATTCCAGATTCTGGGTACAAAGAAGAAAACATGATAAACCTCTTGCTCTCCTACAGATTATATTCTGGTGGAGAAGATATGTGGAAACTAATAAAGTAAAACAGAACACAAAATCAGCTTCTGAAAAAAATTATATCAGAGCATCAATTCAACTACTAATACTGGACTAGGAACTAGTTTTCACCCTCAAAATAAATTATCAGTATATCAATAGAATCTCTGGGAAGTTTTCAGATTTTACTGGTGATTCAGTTCAGTCAGTTCAGTTGCTCAGCCATGTCCGATTCTTTGTGACCCCATGGACTGCAGCACGCCAGGCCTCCCTGTCCATCACCAACTCCCAGAGTTTACCCAAACTCACGTCCATTGAGTTGGTGATGCCATCCAACCATCTCATCCCCTGTCATCCCCTTGTCCTCCTACCCTCAATCTTAAGCCAGCATCGGGTTCTTTTCAAATGAGTCAGCTCTTTGCATCAGGTGTCCAAAGTATTGGAGTCTCAGGTTTAGCATCAGTTCTTCCAATGAACATTCAGGAGTCTCAGGTTTAGCATCAGTTCTTCCAATGAACATTCAGGACTTATTTCTTTTAGGATAGACTGGTTGGATCTCCTTTCAGTCCAAGGGATTATCAAGAGTCTTCTCCAACACCAAAGTTCAAAAGCATCAATTCTTCTGTGCTTAGCTTTCTTTCTAGTCCAACTCTCACATCCATACATGACTACTGGAAAAATCATAGCCTTGACTAGATGGACCTTTGTTGACAAAGTAATGTCTCTGCTTTTTAATATACTGTCTATGTTGGTCATAACTTTTCTTCCAAGGAGCAAGCTTCTTTTATTTTCATGGCTGCACTCACCATCTGCAGTGATTTTGGAGCCTCCCCAAAATAACATCTGGTACTGTTTCCACTGTTTATCCATCTATTTGCCATGAAGTGATGGGGCCGGATGCCATGATGTTTGTTTTCTGAATGTTGAGCTTTAAGCCAACTTTTTCACTCTCCTCTTTCACTTTCATCAAGAGACTTTTTAGTTCCTCTTCACTTTCTGCCATACGGGTGGGGTGCTGTCATCTCCATATCTGAGGTTATTGATATTTTTCCCAGCAATCTTGATTCTAGCTTGTGGTTCATCCAGCCCAGCGTTTCTCGTTATGTATTCTGCATATAAGTTAAATGAACAAGGTGACAATATACAGCCTTGACGTACTCCTTGTCCTATTTGGAACCAGTCTGTTGTTCCATGTCCAGTTCTAACTGCTGCTTCCTGACCTGCATACAGATTTCTCAAGTGGCAGGTCAGGTGGTCTGGTATTTCATCTCTTTCAGAATTTTCCACATTTTATTGTGATCCATACAGTCAAAGGCTTTGGCATAGTCAATAAAGCAGAAATAGATGTTTTTCTGGAACTCTCTTGCTTTTTCAGTGATCCAGCGGATGTTGGCAATTTGGTCTCTGGTTCCTTTGCCTTTCTAAAACTAGCTTGAACATCTGGAAGTTCATCGTTCACATATTGTTGAAACCTGGCTTGGAGAATTTTTAGCATTACTTTGCTAGTGTATGAGATGAGTGCAATTGTGCAGTAGTTTGAGCATTTTTTGGCATTGCCTTTCTTTGGGATTGGAAAGAAAACTGACCTTTTCCAGTTTTATTGGTGATTATCAACAAACTATTATCAACATTGCTTCCCAGGTATTGCAGTAGTAAAGAATCTTCCTGCCAATGCAAGAGACACGAGTTCAGTTTTTGGGTCAGAAAGATCTCCTGGAGGAGGAAATGGCAACCCACTCCAGTAATCTTGCCTGAAAAATGCCGTGGACAGAGGAGGGAATGGCAGGTTTCCATGAGGTCACAAAGAGTCAGACATGACTGAGTACGCATGCAGTCATTATCAGTATGAGGTGACTGTATGCTTAGTGATATCTGACTCTTTGTAGCCTGCCTGGCACCTCTGTCTATGAGATTTTCCAGGAAAGAATTCTGGAGTGGGTTGCCATTTCCTTCTCCTGGGGATCTTTCTGACTCAGAGATCAAACAGGCATCTCCTATATCTCCTGTAATGGCATGTGGATTGTTTATATCAGAGCCACCTGGGAAGCCCTGTGTTATCAATATATTACCCTAAAGGATGATGGAAAATTGTCTTTAAGGTAAATTTGAAGAGAGAGTGATGGAAGTCTGTTTATCTTATTTCTGGATAAGAAGCTCGTGTTTTACATATCCACTATCGTCTCCAATACCCGAGGTAAAATTAATAATATTGTATGTCTGGTGCTGTTCTCGGCAATTTCACATACATTAGAATACCATGTGAAGAACATGTCCCTCTCCTCATTGGATAAAGCTGGCAGTTGAAGAAACAAAGCAGAGATTGGTAAAGTAACTTGCCAAAGGTCTCTTAGCTCATAGTAGCTGCGCAGACCCCTGATTTCAGGTAGCCTGGTCCCAGAGCCTATGTATGCCTGCTCTGTATCTTATCTCCATATACCTTAGCAGGAAGGCTATATTCTTTCAGACACAACTCACAGTAAGGCCATCTGAGACATGGTTGTAGGAAAAATGTTACTGAGTCCAAGCTCCTACTGCTTACTACATGGCAAGCCAATAAATCTAGACAGGAGGCATCGGAGCAAGGAATAGTGTATTTATTTGGAAGGCCAGCAGACTGAAAAGATGGTGTACTAGTGTCCCAAAGAACCATCTTGACAGGATTTGAAAGCTGGGCTTTGTTTTTACTCAATTTAATTTTAATTAAATTTTTTTTTAATAGAACAAAAAGGAGAAGATGAGGAGGTAAAGTAAAAAAGGCAATAAGTTGATGCAAATATTTCCTTGTTCCAGCTCGACTCCAGAGGTCATGTGTTAATTTCTTCTTTTCTGCATTTATTCACAGGTGGGCCTGGTCAGGATGTTTCCCATGAGCTTAAACAAAGATATTTTAGCTTAACACTCAGGCATGGGAGGCAGAGTTCCCAGAAATGGACCATTATGTGTACTTTAAGCTATAGGCTACATCCCTTTAGTGATTAACTTGTGGCAAAAAGAATAAAATACAAAGGTTAAAGTAAAATAAATAAATCCGATATGAAATCAGACTTATTCCCCCTGCACAAAATTTGAAAGCTCTAGAGTTTATGGTATACTCTTATCACCAGAAAAATTTCATGGAATTGTATTGGAATGTCTCTTCCATACCACAAAAAGACAGACTCTTTTTTTAATATTAAAAACCAACATTTAACACATGTATCTAAAGTATGAGAAGTAGAATTTTGTGTCTGCTTTATTCACTACTCTCTTTACACCACCCTAAGACAATGCCCAGCACATATAATTGTGTTTCTCTCTGGGTTTCACTGCCAGGCTGTTTCTCAGATGGCTGTTGGTGTGTCAGTTTTACTAAAGTAACCAAATTAGCCTCAAGATGAAGTTCCTCATGCCAAGCCCCATGTCAGCTATCCAAACTTAACTAAATTACTATGTTCTAATCTCCTGGAAAAGGAAGCCCTAGATTAACCAATCAGAGCTTAGCTGCTCAGTACAAGTTACCTGACCTGGCTCCAAGACTTCCCTTTGCTCCATGTAAGGAAAGTAACCTTTTATTTATTTATTTTTTAATCAACTAGCAAATACTCAGCATATTTTTCTTGTTTCTGTTCAGTTTGGTTTATAAAAATCTCTCATCTTGTATAGCTTATTGGAGTTCCTTTTAATCTACTAGATTGGATGTTGCTCAATTGAAAATTTACTGAATATACACCTACTAGATCAGTAATTTATCCATTGGAAATTTCATTTTAACACTTACAACTTTGTATCTTCTCATTATTGTGTGTGTACTTATTCTTGGTCAGATCTCCCACTGATTAAAATGAGGTTGAAAGGTTGGGGAAATATCAGAGCATTTTACAAATTTAATGAGGTCACTACTATTATATTCTAGTAAACCCCACTGTGTTATTTCCACTTCAACATTTTTCTATTTTACAAACATTTGGGATTTAATTAGTGAGAAATCATAGTCTAATTGCTAGGTCCTTTACTCATATGCTTGGAATTAATCGCGAGAGCAGGAGACACATATTTTTGTTCTCTCCCTGAATTGTGACAGGACTGTACTTTCTGATCCTCTTTGAAGTTAGGCATTCTTTTGGTGACCTGTACAGGTAGTAAAACAAGATTGGAAATAACATGTGTCATTTTAAAGTGGAGATTTTAAAGCCAGAAAATAAGTCACTATATTCTCAACACCTTGCCTCAAAAGTTATATCAGTGGTATTGAACCTGAATTTCCAACTAGCTGGGTCTCTGAGGTCCCAGAGTTAATCTCAATGAGCAAAACCATTTTGATTCTCTGCAGTGGACTTATAACATGAAAATGTGATTATCTTCATTTTGCTACATCCCTGAGATTTGGAAGTTGTTACTATAGCCTGTTATGATGTAAGGAAGAATATCCTACCCCATACTTAATAAAGTAAGAGATACTACTTATTAACAAATCTCCTTCATTCAGTTCCCCCATCTGCCACTCCTGGGTGAAGGTGGTCGAAAGGTGTAAACTTCTAGTCATAAGATACACAGGTACTGGGGTCGCAATGTACAGTGTGATGACTAACTATAGTTAGCATATTATGCGTGCTCAGTCTCTCAATCAAGTCCTACTCTTTGTAAACTCATGGACTGAGGTCCGCCAAGTTTCTCTGGCCATTGAGTTTTTCAGGCATGAATAATGCAGTGGGTTGCCATTTCATACTCCAAGGAATCTTCCTGACTCAGGGATCAAACTTGCGACTCCTGAGTTTCCTGCATTGGCAGGCAGATTCTTTGCCACCACGCCACCTTGGAAACCCCATAGTTAACATTGCTGTATGATATATTTGAAAGATGTTGAAAGAATGGATCCTAAGAGTTCTCATTACAATGTATTTTTTTTCCTTTTGTTTTGATATATCACAAAGGATATTAACTAAACGTATCATGGCTATCATACGTATAAATCAAGTCATTATGCTATATACTTTAACATTAACACTGTGCTTTGTGTCAACTATATATAAACATAAATCTCAATAAAACTTGAAAAATACACTAGGAAAAATTTTTTTTAAAAAAGCACCAGACCCTGTGCCAAGCTATTTCTACACTTCACTTCCCTAATGATAAATTATTTACTTCAGGACATGTATTTGCAATGTTCTCTTATAACAATCATGTGCATCGTCTGGATAACCACACCAATTGTACAGCAGTGAAAACTGAAGCTCATGAGAGTTCTCTACACACCCAAGGGTCCACAGCTAAGGGTCTTTCTTACTTCAAAACATGTGATCTTTCGTGATGCCATATTGCCCACCTGGCTCCTGTCACACTTTTAAAGCATTCTTCTGCGTTTGGCCTTCAACTTGCTACAAGTATTTAGTATTTCCTCTTAGAGTAAATATTTTAAATGAAAATAAATTGCCTGCCTTGCACCTCTGGGAAGTGACAAAATGTTATATTGAGAAGAATATCAGATGTGGAGACCATGAAGGCAGTTCACTCAGGCAAGAGCCATAAGGAAGCAGTGGAGAACTACTGCTGGAGGTGTAACATCAGAACTTACTGCTGGAAGTACAACAAAGGATGATAGTGACTATTTTTCCATCCCTTAAAAAGTGCACAGCAAAATGATTGGATCTCGTAACAAATTCAACAATTAAATATTTGTTCTCTAAACTGGTAATAAAATATTAATGCTGGCATAACTTCAATAAATCAAAATTCAACAAATAATTATGCTTCATTATTATAAATTCACTTTTACACTTGATTTTCAACACATTAAAGTAAAATGCATTAAAAATGAGGACTATGGGACTTCCCTGGAGGTCCAGTGGTTAAGATCCTGCCCTTCCAATGCAGGAGGTGTAGGTTCAAACACTGGTCAGGGAACTAAAATCCCACATGCCACAGGGTCAAAAAAAAATACATAGAATTGTGAAATCATTGCAAAATGCAAATTCTAGTTATTAGTTTTTATTATATTTACTTATATATATGTACAGATATGAAAGTGAAAATGAAAGTCACTTAGTCATGCCCAGCTCTTTACAACCGCATGGACTTATACAGTTCATGGAATTCTCCAGATCAGCATACTGGAGTGGGTAACATTTCCCCACTTCAGGAGATCTTCCCAACCCAGGGATTGAACCCAGGTCTCCTGCATTGCAGGCAGATTCTTTACCAGCTGAGTCACAAGGGAAGCCCAAGAATACTGGAGTGGGTAGCCTATCCCTTCTCCAGCAGATCTTCCCAACCCAGGAATTGAACTGGGGTCTCTTGCTTTGCAGGCAGATTCTTTACCAACTGAGTTATCAGGGAAACCCATATATATATATGGGTGATATATATATATATATATATATATATATATATATATATATATATGTAGTTAGCTTAATCATAGTCCCCAAAATATGTCAACATTCTAATCTTCAGAATTGGCAAATAGTATCTGATATAGAACAACACTAATGTGATTTTATATGGAAAAGATGTACCTAAACTAAAGTTTTTGAGAGGAGGAATTTTCCCTATATTATCAGTAGCTAACTAAAGTGTTACTCGCTCAGTCATATCCAACTCTTTGTGACTTCATGGACTATAGCCCACCAGGCTCCTATGTCCATGGGATTTCTCAGGCAATAATATTGGAGTGGGTTGCCAGGTCGCAAAGGCAAACTCTGTGAGGCTAACACTCACAGAGGAGGAAGCTTTGTGAAGTTGGAGGCAGCTATTTGGATAATGTGTCTTGAAGCCCAGGAAAGTCAGCGGCCTACAGAACCAGGAAGATAAAAAGAAGGGATTTCCCCAGAGGGCCTCAGGAAGGTATGCAGCCTCTCAATGCTTTGGTTTGGGATCTGCCCTTCAGAACTTGAGAGAAAAAAATTATTTTGTTTTTCAGGCTACCTAATCTTTAGTAGCAGCAACTGGGATGCTGTTATAACACATACTTAAAATGTTTTTAGAACTGATAATGGGTGGAGGCTAGAAGAATTCAGAGGTGAATGATAGACATGAGAAACTAAGACACATATATTTCGACATTTTTAACCAAAAGATTTATACATGTTTTCATCAACATGCACTATACTTACTGCTGCCCCATAATAAACCTTACTGAGAATACTATAATCTACAAAAAAAGAAATAGAAAAAAGAACTTGAAAAAAAAAATTGGGGACCAAAACAGCAAAACAGAATACCTGTATGGGAGAGAAATAAATGAATCAAATCATTTATTCATGCCAGTAACTCTACTAATGGCTAAATGGAGGACAATCACTTTCATAATGCTATGTAATATGCAATCTCATCTTGCCAATATAATTCTTACAGAGTTAAATTTATTTTAAAGAGTTTTAGTACTACTAAGTTCCCTTCAGGATTCCCTGGTAGCTCAACTGGTAAAGAACCTGCCTGCAATGCAGGAGGATTTGATTCCTGGGTGGGGAAGATCCCCTGGTGAAGGGATAGGCTACCACTCCAGTATTTTTGGGTTTCCCTGGTAGCTCAGATGGTAAAGAATCCACCTGCAAAGCAGGAGACCTGGATTCAATCCCTGGGTTGGGAAATCTCCTGGAGGATGGCATGGCAACCCACTCCAGTATTGTTTCATGGAGAATCCCCATGGACAGAGGAGCCTGGCAAGCTACAGCCCATTGGGTTGCAAAGAGTAGGAACCTAATGAGCTATTCAGCATGCAAGTTCCCTTCAAGGATGTTTGCACCAATGAAAGTGTTTATAGCAATGAAAGTGACCATGAGTGGTCATTATTATATAAATTTTTGCCAGTTTGTAGACTTCATCATCTTGTTTTGTTTGGATGGTCCATTGTGTTTCAATCTTGTGTGCTTGTTAAGTCTTGTCCAATTCCTAGTGGCCCTCTGGACTTTAGCCTGCTAGGTTCCTCTGTCTATGAAATTCTCTGGGCAAGAAAAAGTGGAGTGGGTTGCAATTTCCTGACTCCAGAGGCTCTTCCTGACCTAGAGATGGAACCTGTGTCTCTTATGCCTCATGCATCTGCAGGTGAGTTCTTTACCACTAACGCCACCTGGGAAGCCCTTCTTCATTTTAAAGTGAATCAATTCGAATAGTGATGGAACTAAAGTGATTTTAAAAGATCAAGTTTACCTTCAAAGATGGAAAAGGAATCATATCTCAAGAAATGTGATCAACCTTCTGCAAGCTGGAAAATGCGAGGGTATTCCCCAAAGCATTGATGGCATGCTGATTTTAGCCTGGTGAGAACTGTTTAGAATTTCTGATCTCTTGGACTTTAAGATTATAATTTTGTGTTGCTTTAAGATGATGGTAACTTTGCAATATTTGCTGTATCAGCAACAGAAAACAAAAATAAACTAAAAATGGATTAAAGATCTAAATGTAAGACCAGAAACTATAAAACTCCTAGAGGAGAACATAGGCGAAACACTCTCCAATATAAATCACAGCAGGATCCTCTATGACCCACCTCCAAGAATATTGGAAATAAAAGCAAAAATAAACAAATGTGACCTAATTAAAATTAAAAGCTTCTGCACAACAAAGGAAACTATAAGCAAGGTGAAAATACACCCTTCAGAATGGGAGAAAATAATAGCAAATGAAGCAACTGACAAAGAATTAATCTAAAAAATATACAAGCAACTCCTGCAGCTCAATTCCAGAAAAATAATACAGACAGCTAACAAACACATGAAAAGATGCTCAACATCACTCATTATCAGAGAAGCGCAAATCAAGACCACAATGAGGTACCATTTCATGCCAGTCAGAATGGCTGCTCTCCAAGTCTACAAGCAATAAATGCTGGAGAGAGTGTGGAGAAAAGGGAACCCTCTTACACCGTTAGTGGGAATGCTAACTAGTACAGCCACTAGGGAGAACAGTGTGGAGATTCCTTAAAAAACTGGAAATAGAACTGCCCTACTACCCAGCAATCCCACTACTGGACATACACACCAAGGAAGCCAGAATTGAAAGAGAAACATGTACCCCAATGTTCATTGCAGCATGGTTTATAATAGCCAGGACATGGAAGCAACCTAGATGTCCATCAGCAGACAAATGGATAAGAAAGCACTGGTATATATATACAATGGAATATTACTCAGCCATTAAAAAGAATACATTTGAATCAGTTCTAATGAGGTGGATGAAACTGGAACCTATTATACAGAGTAAAATAAGCCAGAAAAAAAAAACACCAATACAGTGTAATAATACATATATATGGAATTTAGAAAGATGGTAAGGATAACCCTGTGTGTGAGACAGCAAAAGAGACACAGATGTATAGAACAGTCTTTTGGACTCTGTGGGAGAGGGCGAGGGTGGGATGATTTGGGAGAATGGCATTGAAACATGTATATTATCATATGTGAAACAAATCGCCAGTCCAGGTTCGATGCATGATACAGGATGCTCGGGGCTGTTGCACTGGGATGACCCAGAGGGATGGTATGGGGAGGGAGGTGGGAGTGGGGTTCAGGATGGGGAACACATGTACATCCGTGGTGGATTTATGTCAATGTATGGCAAAACCAATACAATATTGTAAAGTAATTAGTCTCCAATTAAAATAAATAAATTTATATTAAAAATATATTTGTCAGTGTTGTTTGTGAATCAAAAGCTCATTTAGATGTATGGATAAATAGTATTCCATAGCACAGGTTTAATGCTGTATGTTCTCTTGATGACGGTTATATTGGTTGCCTCTGGGTGGTTTTCAAATAAGCATAGGCTTTTGGCTTATGTGGTGAATACCTAGGAGTGTGATTGCTGGGTTATATAGAAAGTTTAAACTCTCTCAAGAAAATGGCAAACTGTCTTCCAGCTGTCCCATGTTACATTTCCACCCACAGAAATGAGAGTTTGTGTTGTTCCAGAAATTGTTATTAGAATATTTTTAATCCAGTCACAACATTTTTGGCTGTAACTTTATTAAAGGAACTATGAATGTTCCTATCTATCTAATTTTAATATTTTATTCTGCAAATTGATCATTATTTTATCTCCAATATTTTCAAGATACTTTCCAATTCATAGATATATTTGTAAATATTGGGGGAAATCTTTTCTATATTATTTTTTATGAACTAAAAGGGTTATGAAATAGTGTAGAATGACACATGTTTACATAGCTAGACACTAATTAAGCTACAGGATAAAATTTTAGTTTCCTTGTATAACACAGAATTACTTTCTACAAACAAACCAAAATATTATTGTGACCTTAGGCTCTGGTTTACCTGCTTCTATGAAACCAAACCTTTACAGTTAATCTCATAGATCAAAAACTGAAGACACTTGGAAAGAAATGATTACTTCTGAGAATAGAATAAATAACATAAAGTTAGACATGATGGTTTGCTGGCATTTAATAGACTAAAAACTGACATGTTCACTTTCAATTTCTCATACATATAAATATAGCTGAGACAACCCCTTAACTTTGGTGTCATTTTCTTACCTCTCAATCTTTGTTTGCCATTTGATGGACAAGCAATCACCACTTCTATCCTTTTTCTTTTTCTTGAAATATGTTTATGATCTTTAAAATGTATTTACTTCAGATGATCTTGCATATGGATCACCCTGAGGAAAATGGAATCAAAGAGAGAGCTTTTATCTTTTTAGTTTTACTGTTAGAAAAAATATTTTCTGTTAGCTGTTATAGCATGGTAGGAATTAAAATAAGAAACAACCTAGGCAAGTCTTTAAGAGAACATAGAGGTAAATTTATTCCTTTTTATTTAAGCATAGTAAAATGAGTCTGTTATAAATATACTCATATGCCTCAGGGGAAATAAAATACCTGATCAATGGAACTTGCCATCATTATCTTGCTGTTTATTGTGGGAAACATTAACGATTAATCATATAACAGAGTAAGCAATGTCTTACACTGCATTTACACACAGGTTCACACGTTTCACACACAGGTTCACACATTTCCAACCTGTGGTCAGTGAATGATATTTTCCTTTCCTCATCTTCTTGGAGAGCGTCCGTAGCTTCCTTACTGAACACAATCATAGCATAAGCCTTAGTGAGTATCTGTTATCAAAGTGGAGACTTCACAATTTCACATAAGTCCAGCACATTTCTTTCATAAGAGTGAAAAACAATGTGGTATTAATTTTCTAGAGTTGACATAACAAAATACATACACTAGGTCCCTTAAGCAACAGAAATTTATTTCTCACCATTCTGCAGGTTGGAAGTCCAGGGTTAAGGTATTGGCAGGGGTGGCTTCTCTTGGTTATTCTTCTCTTCTCTCTGTGTCCTCAGGGACTCTTTTCTCTACATGCACTGAATCCTGCTCTCTCTTAATTTTCTTAAAGAAATATCAGCGATATTGGTTATGAACCCACCCATATGAACTCATTCATCTTTATTTAACTCTTAAAATGCTCTCTCCAAATGCAATCACATTCTGAAGTTCTGGGGATTAGAATTTTCATATATGAATGTTGAGGGGATACAATTCAGTCCATAACAAATAGATGTGCAGGTTTTCAGTTATTTTTAAATGCAGGAATAAAATGTGAGGAAAGGAAGAATTTCTTAGATGCCAGGAACTAAAGGAGATCAATAACATTACAAAGCATGAAGAATATTAAAGTCAGTTTTCACCATAAGAAATTTTGGGTTTCATGGTCTTGTTAGAAATATGGAACATGAAACAAACTTCAGAGTCCATACACATTTTTGAGTCTAATAGAAATTACCTCCCACAGAAATATGATTACATTTTTACCTTCTCAGTATAACAGTAAGTTAAAATATAATTGTATTCTCTTATGGGAGACATGAAATTTTTGATTAACTTCTTTGGAGCTATGAAATAAATAACTGAAAGTAAGAGAGAGGTTGACAAACTATTTTTTTTAACAATCAGTTTCTTAGATGGGATTTCTTGCCAATTACTTTTTAAACTTATTTTGACTCATAAATTTAGTTTAGTATGCAGATTGAACAGTTTGACAAGTTTGACAACTTCTTTCATTGTTATACACCAAAAACCTAACACCCACAGTACTGGTATAGATAATTCCAGCACCCAAAGGCTTTTTCCTGATCAATGCCACCTTCCCAAAATATAACCAGCATTCTGACCTCTATCACTATTGATTGATTTTGTCTGGTTTTGTACTTTAAATCAGGAATGGGACTGCTGCTGCTAAGTCACTTCAGTCGTGTCCGACTCTGTGCAACCCCATAGACGGGCAGCGCACCAGGCTCCCCCGTCCCTGGGATTCTGGAGTGGGTCAGGAATGGGACTAGAGAGGTGGAAATGAAGCTTTGGAGTTTCAAATAACTCAGCAACGGAGATAAAAAGATATTTTAATACAATATGTTTTAAAAAGAAAATTTACTGAAAAATATCCATAGTGAACAAAATGACAAAATATGAAAGCCTCAGATTTTATATTGTCAATCAAGCCATTGGATTTTAGCCAGATTGGTGCATATACATGAATATCTCAAAGTGGAAATTGCATTTCCCTGATGCATAATGATGTTGAGTGGTTCTTATTTATTTAATTTTGATTTGAAAACATTCTTTTGTGAAGGATCTGTGTATTTTCTTATTAATCTGTGAGAACTTTTTATGTACTCTGGATATGAATCCTCTCTCAGGTATATTCATTTAACATATATTTTTCTGGTTTCTTTCTTTTTCATTCATTTTATGATGTCTTTAGATCAACATAATTCTTACTTATAATAAATTTGAATGTATTGATTCTTTCTTACTCATAACTATTTTAATACTTAAGCTGTATGGTAGGAAGAATAATGCCTTCCTCACACACAAAAAAAATCACACCTTAATCCTTGCAACATATATCATTTACTTGCAGAGACTTTGCAGATGTGATTATTTTAAAGGTTAATTTAAAGGTCTTGAAACATGAAGATTATCTTGGGGTGTCTGGATGGGTCAAATGAAATCACAAAGTTACGACATAATGTAAGAGTCAGAAAAAGGAGATGTGACCACAGAAGTGAGAGCTGTGATGATGTTATGTTGCTGGCCTTAAAAACGCAGAAAGGAGCCAGGAGTCAACGTTGTAGGAAGCCTGTAGAAACTGAAAAATGCTGAGTTTCAGTTCTCCCTGTTGCCTTCATAAGGAAAACAGCTGTGCTGACATGCTGGTTAGGAGACTTTTGACCCTTAGAATAGCAAGATAACAAATCTGTGTTTTTTTAAGCTACTGTACATTTAGTAATTTGTTAAACAGAAATAGAAAACATTTTGGTGCCTGGAAGTAATAAATAATAAATATCTAAATATTTGGAATTTGGGTTAGGATTGTATAATGTGTAGAGCATGAGGAATTTTGAGCAGCATGATAGAAAAAGCCTAGTTTGACTTGAACAGATTCTTAGCAAAAATATGAATATTAACAACCTTGCTAGTGAGAACTCAAGAAGTAATTAGCAAAAAATCTGTACTGCAATACTTACATCAGCAAAGACAAGCTTTTGGTAGAAATGGGAATATTGAGGAAATTTTGGTGACAACTTGGAAGGAAATGAGGCATATGCTATTGGAAATTGGATGAAAAGAATTATTTATTATACGGTAGGAGAAATCTTCCTTAGCTGAATTACTTCCTGTAGTTAAAGGATAAAAGGCGGAACTTATAAATGATGAACTTGGATATCCAGCTGAGGAGATTTACAAGTAAACTGTAAAGGGTGTGTAGTAATTGCTTGTTGCTGCTTATAGTAAAATGTTGCATACATAGAATAGGAAGGAAGAAATGTCAAGTAAAAAGCAGCCATGACTTCACAATAATGAAAATTCTCAATTTATCCAAACTGCAGTGATTAGTAAAATTGCTCAGTCCTGTCTGACTATTTGCGACCTCATGGACTATATAGTCCAAGGAATTTTCCAGGCCAGAATACTGGAGTGGGTAGCCATTCCCTTTTCCAGTTATCCTCCCAATCCAGGGATCAAACCCAGGTCACCTGCATTGCAAGTGGATTCTTTAGCACCTGAGCCACCAGGAAAGCCACTATAAACGATGATAAAATTAGGGCAATTGCAGTCAGAAACCTGGGGGTATGACCGAATCTCTTAGACAGGTCAAAAGATTATTTGCTTACAGAAATGCTCTATGAACAAATTAAACATGTGATTCATGGATTCCCTCAGCCACATCAACATAGAAACCAAGAATGAAGATAGGATCATTCTGTAAAGATCTGTGAAGGAGCCTTTGTCTAATGCAATGAATTCCCCTGAAATACACAGAGAACCTACAGGGTCATTGCAAATGTTACACCAATAGAAACACGGCCAGCATGAACTATAAGGTAAAGAAGGTAAACAAATGAAGGCTATAAGACTCACAAAATTCTACAGGAAGGAAACAGGTGAATAAAATTTATTTGATATAAATACATGCTATCTTCATGAAAAAGGAAGGAGATTCTAAGAGTGAAACCTTTAGTCACAGCATGGACCCATGAAACCTAGAAGATTATTATTAAACCTTGAAGCTTAACTCTGTTAGCCTAGACTGATTTCAAATTGTTTTGACAAGTGACTCTTTATTTTTCATTGTTTTCACTTTAGAAAGGGCATTGTCTATTCCTTGTTTACTATTCCTGGCCCAACATTGTATTTTGGGAGCATATGACTTTTTTTCCTAGTTTTGTAGCCCACGGATGGAGTGGAGTTTTTTCCCAGGGACAATCTTACCAGAGTCTCATTCACATCTGATTTAGATGATACTTAACCCTTTTACAGGAGGAGGCAATGGCACCCGACTCCAGTACTCTTGCCTCAAAAATCCCATGGATGGAGAAGCCTGGTAGGCTGCAGTTCGTGGGGTGGCTAAGAATCGGACACGACTGAACGACTTCACTTTCACTTTTCACTTTCATGTATTGGCGAAAGAAATGGCAACCCACTCCAGTGTTCTTGCCTGGAGAATCCCAGGGGCAGTGGAGCCTGGTGAGCTGCTGTCTATGGGGTCGCACAGAGTCGGACACGACTGAAGTGACTTAGCAGTAGCAGTAGCAGTAAGCCTCTTACGTCCAAGGTAAGAGAAACCCAAGTAAAATGGTAGTGCTGCTAGAGGGCATCAGAGGGCAGACACACTGAAACCATAATCACAGAAAACTAGCCAATATGATCACAAGAACCACAGCCTTGTCTAACTCAATGAAACTAAGCCATGCTGTGTGGGGCCACCCAAGATGGGAGGGTCATGGTTGAGAGGTCTGACAGAATGTGGTCCACTGGAGAAGGGAATGGCAAACCACTTCAGTTTTCTTGCCTTGAGAACCCCATGAACAGTATGAAAAGGCAAAATGATAGGAAACTGAAAAGGGAACTCCTCAGGTCAGTAGGTGCCCAATATGCTACTAGAGAAATAACTCCAGAAAGAATGAAGGGATGGAGCCAAAGCAAAAACAATACCCAGCTGTGGATGTGATTGGTGATAGAAGCTAGGTCCAATGCTGTAAACAGCAATATTGCATAGGGACCTGGAATGTCAGGTCCATGAATCAAGGCAAATTGGGAGCGGTCAAACAGGAGATGGCAAGAGTGAACGTTGACATTCTAGGAGCCAATGAACTAAAATGGACTGAAATGGGTGATTTTAACTCAGATGATCATTATATCTACTACTGTGGGCAGGAATCCCTTAGAAGAAATGGAATAGCCATCATGGTCAACAAAAGAGTCCAAAATGCAGTACTTGGATGCAATTTCAAAAATGACAGAATGATCTCTGTTTGTTTCCAAGGCAAACCATTCAATATCATGGTAATCCAAGCCTATGTCCCAGCCAGTAACGCTGACAAAGCTGAAGTTGAACGGTTCTACTAAGACCTATAAGATCTTTTAGAACTAACACCCCCAAAAGATGCCCTTTTCATAATAGGGGACAAGAATGCAAAAATAGGAAGTCCAGAAACACCTGCAGTAACAGGTAAATTTGGCCTTGGAGTATGGAATGAAGCAGGGCAAAGGCTAATAGAGTTTTGCCAAGAGAACTCACTGGTCATAGCAAACACCCTTTTTCAACAACACAAGAGAAGACTCTACACATGGACATCACCAGATGATCAACCCCGAAATCAGGTTGATTATATTTTTTGCAGCCAAAGATGGAGAAGCTCTATACAGTCAGCAAAAATAAGACCGGTAGCTGACTGTGGCTCACATCATGAACTTTTTATTGCCAAATTCAGACTGAAATTGAAGAAAGTAGGGAAAAACACTAGACCATTCAGGTATTACCTAAATCAAATCCCATATGACTATACAGTGGAAGTGAGAAATATATTTAAGGGACTAGATCTGATAGACAGAGTGCCTGATGAACTATGGATGGAGGTTCGTGACATTGTACAGGAGACAGGGATCAAGACCATCCTCATGGGAAAGAAATGCAAAAAAGCAAAACGGTTGTCTGAGCAGGCCTTACAAATAGCTGTGAAAAAAAGAGAAGTGAAAAGTAAAGGAGAAAAGGACAGATATAAGCATCTGAATGCAAAGTTACAAGGAATAGCAAGGAGAGATAAGAAAGCCTTCCTCAGTGTTCAATGAAAAGAAATAGAGGAAAACAACAGAATGTGAAAGATTAGATATTTCTTCAAGAAAATTAGAGATACCAAGGGAACATATCATGCAAACATGGGCTTGATAAAAGATAGAAATGGTATGGAACTAATAGAAGCAGAAGATATAAAGAAGAGGTGGCAAGAATACACAGAAGAACTGTATCAAAAAGATCTTCATGACCCAGATAATCACGATGGTGTGATCACTCACCTAGAGCCAGACATCCTGGAATGTGAAGTCAAGTGGTCCTTAGAAAGCATCACTAAGAACAAAGCTAGTGGAGGTGATAGCATTCCAGTTGAGCTATTTCAAATCCTGAAAGATGATGCAGTGAAAGTGCTTCCCTCAATATGCCAGCAAATTTGGAAAACTCAGCAGTGGCCACAAGACTTGAAATAGTCAGTGTTCATTCCAATTCCAAAGAAAGGCAAAGCCAAAGAATGGTCAAACTACCACAGAATTGCATTCATCTCACTCTTGCCTGGAAAATCCCATGGCCAGAGGAGCATGGTAGGCTGCAGTCTATGGGGTTGTGAAGAGTCACACATGGCTGAGCAACATCACTTTCACTTTCATGCACTGGAGAAGGAAATGGCAACCCACTCCAGTGTTCTTGCCTGGAAAATCCCAGGGACGGGGGAGCCTGGTGGGCTGCCGTCTATGGGGTCGCACAGAGTCGGACACGACTGAAGTGACTTAGCAGCACATGCTAGTAAAGTAATGCTCAAAATTCTGCAAACCAAGCTTCAGCAATACATGAACCGTGAACTTCCAGATGTTCAAGCTGTTTCTAGAAAAAGCAGAGGAACCAGAGATCAAATTGCCAACATCTGCTGGATCATCAAAAAAGCAAGAGAGTTCCAGAAAATCATCTACTTCTGCTTTATTGACTATTCCAAAGCCTTTGACTGTGTGGACCACCATAAACTGAAAAATTCTGAAAGAGACGGGAATACCAGACCACCTGACCTGCCTCTTGAGAAATCTGTATGCAGGTCAGGAATCAACAGTTAGTACTGGAACTGGAACATAGAACAACAGACTGGTTCCAAATAGGAAAAGAAGTACTTCAAGGCTGTATATTGTCACCCTGTTTATTTAACTTATATGCAGAGTACATCATGAGAAACACTGGGCTGGAAGAAGCACAAGCTGGAATCAAGATTTCGGGGAGAAATATCAATAACCTCAGATATGCAGATGACAACACTGCCCTTATGGCAGAAAGTGAAGAGGAACTAAAAAGCCTCTTGACGAAAGTGAAAGAGGAGAGTGAAAAAGTTGGCTTAAAGCTCAACATTCAGAAAACGAAGATCATGGCATCTGGTCCCATCACTTCATGGGAAATAGATGGGGAAACAGTGGAAACAGTGTCAGACTTTATTTTGGGGGGCTCCAAAATCACTGAAGATGCTGACTGCAGTCATGAAATTAAAGACAATTACTCCTTGGAAGAAAAGTTATGGCCAACCTAGATAGCATGTTCAAAAGCAGAGACATTACTTTGCCACCAAAGTCCATCTAGTCAAGACTATGGTTTTTCCTGTGGTCATGTATGGATGTGAGAGTTGGACTGTGAAGAAATCTGAGTGCCGAAGAATTGATGCCTTTGAACTGTGGTGTTGGAGAAGACTTTTTTTAAAATTGAATTGATTTTATTATTATTATTATTATTATTATAATTATTAATTTTTTGCTTTACAAGATTGTTGGTTCTGCCATACATCAATGCAAGACAGCAAAAGAGACACATATGTATGAAGAAGACTCTTGAGAGTCCTTTGGACTGCAAGGAGATCCAACCAGTCCATCCTAAATGAAATCAGTCCTGGATGTTCATTGGAAGGACTGATGCTGAAGCTGAAACTCCAATGCTTTGGCCACCTCATGTGAAGAGTTCACTCATTGGAGAAAACCCTGATGCTGGGAGGGTTTGGGGGCAGGAGCAGCAGGGGACCACAGAGGATGAGATGGCTAGATGGCATCACCAACTCAATGGACATGACTTCGAGTGAACTCCGGGAGTTGGTGATGGACAGGGAGGCCTGGTGTGCTGTGATTCATGGGGTCACAAAGAGTCAGCCACCACTGAGCACCTGAACTGAACTGAACTAAGCCTTTTAAGCTGATGAATATTAAGTGAAATCTTGGATTATGAGTGTATGCTCCAATGAGTTTAAACATCTGGTGATATTGTTATGGAATGAATGCCCTTTATATGTGGATCAATGTAGATATTTAGGGGCCATAAATCATCAACAAAAATGTCCACATTCTAATTTGTCAAACCTGTGAATGTTACTTTATGATACAAAGAAAAAAAAAGAAGGAAAGAAAGACAGAAACATGCAGATGTGATTACATTGTGTCTTCAGATGGAGAAATCATTGTAGATAATGTGATGGGCACAGTAAAATAATCAGTGGCCTTATAACAGGGATTCAAGTGGTCAGAAAAACATATACAAGTTGAAGAATTCTATTCTAGTGACTTTGGAGATGGAGGGAGTGCCCATCAGACAAGTAATACAAGTAGACACAAGAATCAAGAATATACAAAGAAACATATTCATCTCTAGAATAATGCAAAAGAAATATCTTGATTTTAGGACTTCTATCTTCCAGAATTGTGAGACAATATATTTGTGTTGTTTTCAGCCTCTAAGTTTATGATAATTTTTACAATGGCAATTAGAAATGAATACTACAGGTTAAAGAGATTTATGAATTTACCTCAAAACTCTAAATATACTTCCCTTCAATTCTAGCTAGAAGATTTACTGTTCTACCTTTAACATGTAAGTATATCATCCACCTCAAATGACATGGATAATCAAATAAGCCAAAACTACCTTATTAACACCCTCAATTACAATGATGCATGTGTAGTTTGTTAAAAAAAAAAAAAAAGTTGATATACATTGTTGACCTGTTTCTAGACTCTCTGTGTTATTTCATTGGTCTATATTTCTTTCCTCACACTTTATTCATGTTCAATATCTTGTCTCTGATAAGAATCACTTTCTAGTTTTATGTTACGAATTATGTTTGTCTCAGTGGTGTTTCCATACATTGCATATGTAGACAAAGTGAAGAAACATAGACAGAGATTTCCAAAAATAAAGCCTAATTAAGAATATTTAAAAGTACTCTTTAGGCATGAAATTCTACAAGGCAGAGGATAAACAATGAAGATGATAGTATGTGGTTAATTCTAAGCAAACATTGACCATAAAAACAACACAATATTAAAGAATAGAATACAGCTAAAATGCATCACAACAACAGCATATATATTACAGGAAAAAAAAAATTAAGCTTAAGTATTCTAAATTGGGTGATGTAATCTGGGTATACCAGAGATTATGATCCCTCTTCATTTCATATGCTAAATAAGCCTATTAATATTTATAGGCTAAAGTATTGCTAACAAACTGCATAATTTTTTAACAAGTAGAGGTAAAAATGTAATGTACATTCCAATCCAAATGAAGAGAAAGAAGAGAATAAGATAGGAAGAAATTTGAAATAAGCCAAAAGAAATCACATTTATAGGATATGAAAAACTAAACTAAAACTGATGACCTAAATCCAAGGTTGACTGGCTGACACCAGGTGAGTACTGACCTTGGCTCCACTAGATAACTTGTTCTTAACTTTTTATTATTTTCAGATTGTGTGATCTCTCACCACCATACTGCTCATTCTTAAACCCCAAACTCTATTAGTTTAGCTTCTGATGTGAAAAATACATTTGTGACACTCATTAGGTTATCTTGGTCTTCTATTTTGGACAAGCAGATTTTTTTTTTTTTTTTTTTTTTTTTTGCCTAATAATATAATATTTGCAATATTTTTACTTGGATCCATATTTAGTGGCTCATATGTATCTTCAAATGTTAAGGGGTAAAAGAAACTTTGGAAGCAGAAAATAATCTTGTGAGTACAAAGCATCATGGAAATATGGATAAGTACATCGAAAAAGTATTCTGTGCTAAAAAAATACTAAATTAAACGAAAACTAAAATCACGTTGGAATTATGTATTGCTATAAAATAGGCACACCATGTTATCAAAATTTTCAAGTGTAAAAGACCCTCAATGTCACTTAGCCAAATTATAGTTTCAGTCAGTCAGTTCAGTCACTCAGTCGTGTCCGACTCTTTGTGAACCCATGGACTGCAGCATGCCAGGCCTCCTTGTCCATTGTCAACTTCCACAGTTTACTCAAACTCAACTCCATTGAGATGGTGATGCCATCCAACAATCTCATCCTTTTTGTTGTCCTTTTCTCCTTCTGCCTTCAATCTTTCCCAGCATTAGGATCTTTTCAAATGAGTCAGTTCTTCGCATCAGGTGGCCAGAGTATTGAAGCCTCAGCTTCAGCATCAGTCCTTCCAATGAATATTCAGGACTGATTTCCTTTAGGATGGACTGGTTGGATCTCCTTGCAGTCCAAATGATTCTCAAGAGTCTTCTTCAACACCACAATCGAACGCATCAATTATTTGGTGCTCAGCATTCTTTATAGCCCAACTCTCATATCCATATATGACTACTGGAAAAATCATAGCTTTGACTAGACAGACCTTTGTTGGCAAAATAGTCTCTGCTTTTTTATATGCTGTCTAGGTTGGTCATAACTTTTCTTTCAAGGAGCAATCGTCTTTCAATTTCATGGCTGCAGTCACCATCTGCAGTGATTTTGGACCCAAAAGAAATAAAATCTGTCATTATTTCTACTGTTTCCCCACCTATTTCCCTTCAATGTCACTTAGTCAAATTATAGTTTAGTCAAGGGATTTATGGCTGGATTTTGGGGAGTAACATTCATGCTTTTGAAATTTCAATAAAATAAATTATAAGAAATTTTAAGATGAATTCTATTGCTTAATTCAAAGTACACAACACATTATACTTTGCAAAACTTATGGCCCCATGAGGATGGACTTTGCTGAAATATAGTTGACACTATTAGGTCAACCATTGGAATACCATGTAAATTTTATTTTAAAAGACTTTAGAGGACTGGAAAAGTGTCTGAATCTCTAACAGAGTTGCTCATATTAAATTTTTTTTACAGGTATTTACTTGTCTGCTCAACAAAGACTTCTGATGATGGACATGGATTATAGGTTTTAAATCAGAGCTTTGACTGTAGTGCTCAAGATGTTACTCAGAGTATTTTTCATAAACAGTGCTTTTTTTCCCCCTTAACTGATTATTACATAGAACATTGAATAACATTTAAGATGTATGATTCATTTTCTCTCATGGTTATTTTTTCGGACTAAATTATTAACCTCAAATTTATGGAATAATTTCTTTTTCTTTTTAATCCTATTTATTTATTTTTAGTTTTACTTTATTTTACTTTACAATACTGTGTTGGTTTTGCCATATATCAACATGATTCTGCCATGGGTGTACACGTGTTCCCAGTCCTGAACTCCCCTCCCACCTCCCTCCTAATTTTTAATATTGATCCATGTTTTACTTTTATAAAGCAGTGTGAAAATTTGGAGACTGGAAAGCAAATTCTTGTAGGTATGCCAGTATGACCGTTGAATGGTTGAGAAATATTATATTAGTACCCACTTAGTCTGTAAATATTTAGCATTATTTTAACCAACATTTTGATAGGGAAGCACGGTATAAATTTTCTAAGAACAAAGAAAACGAAGTTGATGTAAAACTCGACTGATTGTAAGGGGCTGTGAGTTTCAATTTATGTCCCTCTTGATACCCACATTTTGTTTTACCATCAAGGGAAATGTTCTGAACTTGCATGTGTGAAACATCCACAGTGTTAATGCCTATAAAATTAATTTCAGACTCAGTCATCTGAATGTCCCATTTGGATTTTTCTAGAGAAAACAACATATGCTGTAGCACTGTTTCCCTTGATTAGTCTGGCTTCTATCATGCATTACTTTCTTTTCTTAACACACTAGTGGCTTCTTCTGAAATATTCAGTTGAGTTATTCAAAGCCCCAGTAGAACAAAGTGTGTAAATTTCAAATTTGTTTCCACAGAACTGCTTATAATGGAGAAAATCTAGTTTCCCCTAAGGTTTTGATCATCAAATTTTTTTTTTTCTAATGGAATTTACAAGGACATGTTTTTAACAATGATAGTGATATTTCTATGTTACTCTGGGAATGAGTTACATTTGGTTATGTTCTTCACTGGCATTAACCCTTAAAATATCACTATCAAATTGCCATCTAAAATTGACAACATTTATATTTCAAATGTGATATAGGCCCAGACAAATGTTACATGACATAAACTATTTGCCTTCATGTAATTTTTCATAGGTAAGAATAAAAAAAGAAAGGACAATATAAAAACAAAGCACCCATTAGTCTTCATTATCAAATAGACTAGAGAAACAATAGTTGACCATGTGGGATAAGCTGATTGATTATGAAAGAATTATTTTTCAAGGTTATTTGTTATGATAATTTCAGTTTGTTCTCAGAATATATGGTTATTGGTAAGCACACATGAACATAGAACACCATTTAAAAAGTGTTTTAAAACTACGCAAATGGTATGGTTGAGTCCCTTTGCTGTTCATCTGAAACTGTCTCAGCATCATTAATTGGCCATCTTGCTGTTGCTCAGTCACTCAATCGTTTCTGACTCTTTGCAACCCCATGGACTGCAGCACACAGGCCTCCCTGTCCCTCACCATCTCCTGGAGTTTGCCCAAGTTCATGTTCATTGCATCAGTGATACTGTCCAGCCATCTCATCCTCTTCTCCTTCTGCCCTTGATCTTTCCCAGCATCAGGGACTTCTCCAATGAGTTGTCTGTTCACATCAAATAACCAAAATACTGGAGCTTCAGCTTCAGCATCAGTCCTTTCCGTGAACATTCAGGGTTGATATCCCTTAAGATTGACTGGTATGGTCTCCTTGCTATCCAAGGGACTTACAGGAGTCATCAATTCTTTGGCATTTTGCCTTCTTTACAGTCCAGTTCTCACAGCCATATTTGACTACTGGGAGGACCATAGCTTTGTACACAGACCTTTGTCAGCAGAGTAATATCTCTGCTTTTCAATACACTATCTAAGTTTGTCATTGCTTTCCTGCCAATCAGTAATTGTCTTCCAATTTCATGGCCACAGTCACCATTCACTGTGATTTTTGAGCCCAAGAAGAGGAAATCTGTCACTGTTTCCACCATTTTCCCTTCTGTTTGCCATGCAATGGGGCCAGATGCCATGATCTTAGTTGTTGTTGTTGTTGTTGTTTTTAATTTAGTCTTAAGTCTGCTCTTTCACTTTCCTCCTTCACCCTCATCAAGAGACTCTTTAGTTTCTCTTCACTTTCTGCCATTAGAATGGTGCCTCCTCCATATCTGAGGTAGTTGATGTTTCTCACGCCTACCTTGATTCCAACTTGTAGCTCATTCAGTGGGGCATTTCTCATGATGTGCTCAGCATATAGATTAAACAAACACAGTGACAGCAGATAACCCCGTCAGGCTCATTTCTCAATCTTGAACCAATCAGTTGTTCCATAGAGGGTTCTAACTGTCGCTTCTTGACCCGCATACAGATTTCTCAGGAGGCAGGTATGACGGTCTAGTAGTCTGATCTAAGAGCTTTCCACAGTTTGTCATGATCCACACAAAGGCTTCAACGTAGTTGATAAAACAGAGATACATATTTTTGTTTTTGTTTTCTGAAATTCCCTTGCTTTCTCTATAATCCAGCAAATGCTGGCAATTTGATCTCTAGTTCCTCTTCCTTTTCTAAACCCAGATTAGACATCTGGATGCTCTTTGTTTGCATAATGCTGAAGGCTAGCATGCAAGATTTTAAGCATGACCTTACTAGCATGGGTGATGTGTGCAATTGTCTGATGGTTACCACGTTCTTTGGTCCTACCTTTTTTTGGGAATCAGGATAAGGATTGACCATTTCCAGTACTATGGCCCGTGCTGGGTCTTCCAGATTTGCTAACGTAATGAATACAAAACCTTGATGGCACCCTCCTTTAGGGATTTGAATAGTTCTGCTGTAATTTCCAGAGAAGGCAATAGCAACCCACTCCAGTACTCTTGCCTAGAAAATCCCATGGACGGAGGAGCCTGGTAAGCTGCAGTCCATGGGGTCGCTAAGAGTCAGACACGACTGAGTGATTTCACTTTTACTCTTCACTTTCATGCATTAAAAAAGACAATGGCAACCCGCTCCAGTGTTCTTGCCTGGAAAATCCCAGGGACGGGGGAGCCTGGTGGGCTGCCGTCTATGGGGTCGCACAGAGTCAGACATGACTGAAGTGACTTAGCAGCAGTAGCAGCAGCTGCAATTTCATTGCATCCATTAGCTTTATTAGTAGCAGTGCTTCTTAAGACACACTTGACTTCTCACTCCAGAATGTCTGGCTCCAGGTGACTAACTATACCATCGTAGTAATCTGGTTCATTAAGATATTTTTTATACAGTTCTTCAGTGTATTCTTTCCATCTCTTCTTGATCTCTTCAGCATCTGCTAGGTCTTTACCATTTTTATCCTGCATTGTGCCAGTTTTGGGCATAATGCTCCTTTACTATTTCCTATTTTCCTGAAGAGATATCTAGTATTCTACCCCCTACTCCCGTTTTTCTTTTTTTTTTTTTGGTTTCTTCTATTATTAAGCACTGTTACTTAGAGAAGGCCTTCATGTCTCTCCTAGCTATTCTTTGAAACTCTACATTTAATTGGATGTACCTTTCCTTCTCTCCCCTGCTTTTCAATTCTCTTCATTCTTCTGCTATTTGTAAAGCTTCCACAGATAACCACTTTGCCTTTTTGCTTTTCTTTTTCCTTGAGAGAGTTTTGTTTGTCACTTCCTGTACAATGTTAGGACCTCTGTCCATAATTTTTCAGGCACACTGTTAACTAGATCTAGTCCCTTGAATCTATTTGTTATCTCTACTGTGAATTCATACAGAATTTGATTTAAGTCATACCTGGTTGGTCTAGTGTTTTCCCTAGTTTTCTTTCATTTAAACCTGAGTTTTGCTATGAGAAGCTGATGATCTGACCCACAGTTGACTCCAGGTCTTGTTTATGCTGACTGTATACAGCTTCTCCATCTTCAGCTACAAAGAATGAAATCAATCTGATTTTGGTATTGACCATTTGGTGATTAACACATATAAAGTTGTCTCTCATGTTACTGAAAAAGCGTATTTGCATTCTCTTGGCAGAATTCAGTTAGCCTTTGCCCTGTTTCATTTTGTACTCAAAGACCAAACTTGCCTGTTACTCCAGGTACATCTTGATGTACCTTTGCATGCCAATCCCCAGTGATTAATAGAACATATTTTATTTTTTTAGGTGATTGTTCTAGGAGGTCTTCTAGATCACCTTAAACTGTCACAACATCATTAATCAGCTGTGTGTGCTTAGTTGAGCAGTCATGTCAAACTCTGCAGCTCCATGGACTGTAGCCTGCCAGGCTCGTCTGTCCATGGGGATTCTCAGGCAAAAATACTAGAGTGTGTTGCCTTGTCCTCCTCCAGGGAATCTTCCCAGGCCTCCCACATTGCAAGTGGCTTCTTTACCCTCTGAGTCACGAGAAATGCCTTAATCAGCTATACTCCAGAACAAAATAAAAAGTTAAAAACAAACAAACAAACAAAATTACACAATGGGAGATTATACAATTTTTAACAAATCTTAGGTACACTAACTCTGAATCTATTTTAGCTGTTCATGTCTAATGTAATGCAAAATGAATAAGGGAAGAAATGATACAATATAAGGCATGTTAAAAAAAAAACTGTTTTCATTGTCATCAACCCTTTACCAACTTGGAATGTCCAATTTGACACTAGTTATGGGAGAAGGCAATGCCAACCCATTCCAGTACTCTTGCCTGGAAAATCCCATGGATGGAGGAGCCTGGTAGGCTGCAGTGCATGGGGTTGCTAAGAGTCGGATACGACTGAGCATCTTCGCTTTCACTTTTCACTTTCATGCATTGGAGAAGGAAATGGCAACCCACTCCAGTGTTCTTGCCTGGAGAATCCCAGGGACTGGGGAGCCTGGTGGGCTGCCGTGTATGGGGTCGCACAGAGTCAGACACAACTGAAGCAACTTAGCAGCAGCAGCATGGTGGTTTAGTCACTAACTCCAGTCTGACTTTTTTTGACCCCATGAACTTTAGCCTGCCTGGTTCCCCTGTACATGTGAATTCTCAGGCAAAAATACAGGAGTGGGTTGCCATTTCCTTCTCCAGAGGACCTGCCTGATGCAGGGATTGAATGCTTGTCTCTCGCATTGCAGATGGATTCTTTTTCCACTGAGCCAACAGTAATGTCATTTGGTACTGGCATATATTCATATTCAACCTATCTACCAGGAGAAAACTCGGGTATTATCTCTAAAAATAAAATTCTCCTGTACTATTTCAGTTCATTCAGTCATTCATTCATGTTTGACTCTTTGCGACCCCATAGGCTGAAGCACACCAGGCTTCCCTGTCTATCACCAACTCCCAGAGCTTGCTCAAACTCGTGTCCATCAAGTCTGTGATGGCATCAAACCATCCCATCCTCTGTCATCCACTTCTCCTCCTGCCTTCAATCTTTCAGCATCAGGGTCTTTTTCAATAAATCATTCTTTGTATCAGGTGGCCAAAATATTGGAGTTTCAGGTTCAGCATCAGTCCTTCCAATGAATATTCAGGGTTGATTTCCTTTAGGATTGGCTGATTTGATCTCCTTGCAGTCCAAGAGACTCTCAAGAGTCTTCTCCAAGACAACAGTTCAAAAGCATCTGTTCTTTGATGCTCAGTTTTCTTTATGGACCAACTCTCACATCCATACATGATGACTGGAAAAGGCATAGCTTTGAGTAGATGGGCCTTTGCTGGCAAAGTAATGTCTCTGATTTTTAGTATGCTATCTAGGTCAGTCATAGCTTTTCTTCCAAAGAGCAAACATCTTTTTTTAATTTCATGTCCACAGTCACCATCTGCAGTGGTTTTGTAGCTCAAGAAAATAAAGTCAGCCACTGTTTCCCTTACCTCCCCATTTTTTTTTGCCATGAACTAATGGGACAAGATGCCATGATCTTAGTTTTTTGAATGTTGATTTTTAAGCCAACCTTTTCACTCTCTTCTTTCACTTTTATCAAGAGGCTTTTTAGTTCCTCTTCACTTTCTGCCATAAGGGTGGTGTCATTTGCATATCTGAGGTTATTGATACTTCTCCTAGCAGTCTTGATTCCAGCTTGTGATTCATCCAAGCTGGCATTTTGCATAATGTACTCTTCATATAAGTTAAATAATCAGGGTGACTATATACAACCTTGATGTACTCCTTTCCCAGTTTTGAACCAGTACTGTACCATTTAGTTGTTCTAAACTCCCAGAGTAGAACTATTCTATACTTAGAGTTTATTTACTTTTAAAATATGTGTTTATATATTTGACTTCACTGCTTTTAATTTTTTTCATGTGGGATCTTCAATCTTCCTTGTGGCATAAGGGATCTTTAGTCACAGCCTGTGGGATCTAGTTCCCTGACCAGGGATTGAACTCTGGGCTCTTTCATTCGGAGTGTGGAGTCTTAGCCATTGGACAATCAGGGAAGTCCCTATACTTAGAGTTTTTATTTATCTCTATTTTTATCTCTCTCATTAGATTTAAAATATTTTGTGAATGCTCAGTAAAATCACACTTGAAAATGCAGAAAAATGTCTACTTAATTTACCCATTTCTAAAGCAACTAGGACACACATATCATATGTATAGTATCTCCTGGGTGACAGAATATGTTAAGGAACATATAAAGATCTGTGCTAGAGAGTCATGACTACATCTTTAAAAATTAAAGGCAAATTTGAGGGTCAACATGACTCAGTTATTGTAAGAGATGAAAGTAAAAAAAGTGACCTTACCAAAATCACTCTAATTCTGCAGGTTTAGATGGGTTCAGTTTTTCCTTAGTAATAGGGTTCATTATCTTTATAATTATCATAAATTCCTGTACATAAGGCAGGTCTCAGGAGTGGGGACCCCTCCTTATATTTTGGACTTTATATCACAGTATGAGACATTTGCATGCATTAAATTGCATACATTATGTGCATTCACATGCATTTAAAGGATATGATTATCCCATCCCCTCCTTAACTGAAACTTTCCTTTACCTGGTTCTCTAAAACACTGGGTTTACTAGGTGGTGCTAATGGTAAAGAAGCCGGCTGTCAATGCAGGAGACATAAGAGACTTGGGTTTGATCCCTGGGTTGGGAAGATCCCCTGGAGAATTAAATGGCAACACACTCCAGTATTCTTGCCTGCAGAATCCTGTGGAGAGAAGAGCCTGGTGGGCTACAGTTCATAGGGTCACATAGAGTTGGACACAACTACACAACTGAAGCAACTTAGCCAAAAATAATATGATAAAGGAAAATTTAAATATTTCTCCCAAAAATGGTAATTGAAGTACATGCATTAAAGAAAACAAAGAATAAGAAGCTTAAATTTAAGTGTGCATCAAAGTTAAAGAGTAGACATAATTTATATACTAAAGCCTGTTCTGCTATATGAAATAAATATGGGGAATGTTGTTAAGTACATTGTAGAAATAAAGCTTTGGCATTTGTACCCTTTAGAGGAGCTCCCACTACTCAGGGAAAATGTGTTATTTAACTGGAACAAACCAAATCTGATATAATTTCTAATAGGAAATAAGGTGTGTGTACTTTTTAAGTCATGTCCAACTCTTTGTGACCCTATGGACTATAGCCTTCTGAGACAGGAAAGCTCAAGTTTTCACATGCAAGCAGATGAGCAAATGGCACTTCACCCACACTGTTCATTGGTAAGTGAAGACTCTGCATTGAAAATAAAAAATGTTGAGTACAAAATAAAAGTTATTAAAAAATATTTAAGTATGTGAAAAAATAATCAATATACATGAAAGGAAAAGTGAAGAAATAGAATCTGAGATGTGAAGAAGATTGGAAAAGACCCTGTTGCTGGGAAAGATGGAGGGCTAGTGGAGAAGCGGGGAACAAAGGATGAGATGCTTGGATGACATCACTGAATCAATATACATGCGTCTGAGCAAACTCTGAGAGATAGTGATGGACAGGGAAGCCTAGTGTTGCTACAGTTCATGGGTTCACAAAATGTCGGAAATGACTTAGCAGCTGAACAACAACAAATATTCTGAGAATTTGTTTTTCCCTAAAAACAACTAGGGAGCTTTTCTTCTGTTATTTTCCTTATGATTAAAAAAAAAAATAGAGTATTTTAGACATGACTTCTACACCATCAAAGGGTGCTGAAAGATAATATGGATTACTATATATATATATATATATATACTTGCAAAGTGTTGTTTATGTAGAAAGACCAAAACACTGCTCTGGTAGATTTCAGATTAATATAGCCACATAGCTCAGTGGTAGAAGAAGTAAACTCTGAAGTTCAGTGGCCTGGGTTCAAATCCTGGCTATATCATTTGTCAGCTGCTTGAAGACTGTTGAAAACAGACACTTGAAAAAAAATATATAAAATAACTCCGATTGTTATAAAAATATCAAAATGATTAACATAAAATGCGAAAAGTAGAATAAAGAAAATCTGATATAGGAAATTAATGGATGATATTAAACATAAAAGATGGTGCAACGTACTAAACATATTGTATCTATCTCAGGGGTGACCTGTTGTCAAAAATGATAGACAAAGAGGTGAATCAATTCACCCAAGTAAAGATCATACGTATTTACCTTTATCAATAACACACAGAAAAACTATGCAGAGTACAAGTTTCATATCTCCAGAGTGACAGTATTATGCCTCTTTTTGATTGTTTTAATGGGTAGCCAATATTTTTGGTGTTTTGTTTTGTTTAGTAAAAGTCTAGAACATATGTCTAACCATACAGTATTTTTTCCTTATTTTATATTTTCCTTTTTATCATGCATTTGTCTTGATGATTGTTGTCAATGACATACAGCAGTTTCTGTGTTCTGTTTTATTTATTTCTTGTCCTTTAGAATCCTTCCTACTGAATAATTTGTTTCATTCACATGGGCACATTTAATCATTTTCCATCAGTTTAATTTATTTTACTTCAAATACCATCATAGCTACAGCCTTCTTAATAGCACTTTCATTCCTGTCACAGTATTGGCACATTTTAGAAATGATGGAGTAAATATTTTCTGTACAATCTCTCAAAACTAAGCAAAACACAGCAAGCTCCAAGGAATAACAAATAATGAGATGGCTCAGACAAAAATGACAATGAAACATCACTAATATTTGTCAGTACTGGATGAAACTGACAACATTTTATCCCCAAATTTAGCTTGATTTGAATCAAAAGAGTCAGTCAAGTCAATGTTTATCTTCACGGGGAATATATGCCTTGATATTTACATTTCTGTCTACACTCTGATCTTTTTCTCCTTCTCTCCTTCCATTCATAAATCTACATGGTTTTCTAATTGGAATGTTTTCTTTCACCAAATTTAGATATACATTTGGCTTATTTTCTTAGGCTCTAAAATTTCTGTGGATGATGACTGCAGCCATAATATTAAAAGCATCCCAAGCTATTTTTTTTTTTTAATTCTAGAAATGAAATGAATGCCCTAGATGTTTAAGAGATTTGATCAAAAGCATGCCTGGTGGCTAAAACCACAACTCATCTCCAGTACTTGATTTGGCAAACTGCCACCAATGCTTGACTTGTACATAATGTCCATATATTATTTGGGGGTTGGGTATAGGGGGTTTCCTCGGGGCTCAGATGGTAAAGAAACTTCCTCCAATGCAGGAGACCTAGATCTGATTCCTGGGTCAGGAAGATCCCCTGCAGAGGGGCATGGCAACCCACTCCAGTATTCTAGCCTGGAGAATCCCATGTACAGAGGAGTCTGGCAGGATACAGTCCATGGAGTCACAAACAGTGGGACATGACTGAATGCTTGACCCTTTTACTTTCATATAAGATGGAGTCTACTTCATGACAGACAACTCAAATTCATAGCTACTTGTTTCCCTACATTTATTTCAGTTTCATCGTCTACCTAAGTTAGCACTCTGTGAGTTATGTCTCAGAGAAGAATAGTTACTTGCAAAGAAAGCATAGCTTTAGAATAAAATAATAGAGGACTATTTTTACAAATCTTGTTTCAGAGTTCATCACAGGATCCACACAGTATGCTATTCTGCCTCAGATGTACCTTGCAACATTGAATCTACTAACTCGGAGAATGGAGTTTGAAAGCTGAATACACTTCTACTTTAAATAAAGCAACTTCTTTTGGAATCCGATCAAGTCTAGACACTTTTCCATTCATTCAGTCAATTTTGGGAAGCGGCCTATCCAATTGTGTACGTCGTTGCTAATATTTGGGGGATCACAGGGAAAGCAAGGGAATTTCAGAAGAACATCTACCCCTGCATCACTGACTATGCTAAAGCCGTTGCCTGTATGGATGATAGCAGCTGTGGAAAACTCTTAAAGACATGGGAATACCAGATCATCTTACCTGTCTCCTGAGAAACCTGTATGCAGGTTAAAAAGCAAAAATTATAACTTTATATGGAACAACTGACTGGCTCATAATTGAAAAAGGCTGCTTATTGATATTCTGTTTATTTAACTTATACACAGAGCACATCACACGAAATGCTGGACTGGATGAGTTACAAGCTGGAACCAAGATTGCTGAGAGAAATACCAACAACCTCAGATATGCAGATAATACTGCTTAATGGTAGAAAGCAAGAGGAACTAAAGAGCCTCTTGATGAAGGTGAAAGAGGAGAGTGAAGAAGCTGGATTAAATCTCAATTAAAAAAAAATTAAGATTATGGCCTCTGATCTCATCATTTCATGGCAAATAGAAAGAGAAAAAGAAACAGTGAAACATTTCCTCTTCTTGGGCTCTATAATCACTGCAGATGGTGACTGCAGTCATGAAATTAGAAGACAATTGCTTCTTGGCAAGAAAGCTATGACAAACCTAGACAGTATATTAAAAAAAAAAAGAAGTCACTTTGCTGACAAAAGTCTGCACAGTCAAGGCTATGGCTTTTCCAGTGGTCATGTTACAGCTGGACCATAAAGAAGGCAGAACACTGAAGAACTGATACGTTTGAACTGTGGTGATAGAGAAGGCTCTTCATAGTCCCTTGGAGAGCAAGGAAATCAAACCAGTTCCTCTTAAAGGAAATCAACCCTGAATATTCATTGGAAGGACTGATGCTGAAGCTGAAGCTCCAATACCGGGCCACCTGACACAAATAGCTGGCTCATTGAAAAAGACCCTGATGCTGGGAAAGATTGAAGGCAGAAGAAGAAGGGGCAACAGAGGATGAGACAGTTGGATGACATCAGTAATTCAATGGACATGAAGTCCAGGAGACTGTGAGGGACAGAGAAGCCTGGTGTGCTGCCGTTCATGGGGTCACAGAGTCAGACACAACTTAGAGACTAAACAACCAAACAGCAAAATGTCTTATTTAACAGAAAAAATTATGCTGGTTAGACAATACTGAATTCACACTAAGATAACTCTATCCTTCTTGCTTTTTGATCTCTATCATCCCCAGAAATGTCACTGTATAACTCAAACACAATGCCCTCTGCTGAACTTCCAAACCATTAGAATGTACTGTCACTTTTATCAAAACATTTCTGAAGATTTTCACAAAAAGAGTATTGTCTACTGAGTTTTCAAAGTGTGGTACTGAGAAGACCCTTGAGAGTGCCTTGAAAAGCAAACTGATCAAACCAGTCAATCCTAAAGGAAAACAACCCTGAATATTCATTAGGACTGATGCTGTACCTGAAGCTCCGGTACTTTGGCCACCTGATGCAAAGAGCCAACTTATTGGGAAAAACTTTGATGCTGGGAAAGGCTGAAGGCAGTAGGAGAATGGGGCAACAGAGGATGAGATGGTTGGATGGCATCACTGACTCAATGGGCATGAGTTTGAGCAAACAGTGAAGGACACAGAAGCCTGGCATGATGCAGTCCATGGGGTTTCAAAGAGTTGGGCACAATTGAGTGACTGAACAACAACTACTACTACTAGGCTTTATTAGGAAACACTGTCCAGCAATTAGTGCCAGGATGCCCATAAATAATATATTCCAACATTTTTACTAAAGAATCCAATAAGACTGCCAATTGTTGTTCTCAGTTGTATCCAACTCTTTGCCACCCCATGGGCCAGCCAAGCTCCTCTGCCTGTGAGATTTCCCAGGCCAGAATACTGGAGTAGGTTGTTATTTCCTACTCCAGGAGATCTTCAAGACCCAGGGATTGAACCTGCGTCTCTTGCATCTCATGCATTGCCAGGATGATTCTTTATTATTGAGGCACCTGTAGATTGTTGAGACAGACAGAGCAAAAGAAAGAGAACTCCCCCTTTCAATGGCATAGTGGTGCTTTCATTAAGGGACAGTTTTGGAACAGCCTCCTTAAAGAGACAGTAGAGAGACTTTGATTGTCACAAATAGTACAGTGAAAGCTGAGCATTCAGAGCAGCCTTTATTTCCACACCCCCAAGATTATTATAAGAATCTCTTATTTGCTTTCATTTTCACATAACTTTCCTATAAGACTCTGCCTTCAAATGTTCTTTTTCTTAACCTTTTGATTAAAATTGATGTTTTGTTTTTGGGTATTTCAAGCCTGTGGCTGCAACTAACACATTCTTTTTGAACTGTCCAAGAAAGGCCCTGGGCTTTGGTATGTATTCAGCCAGGAATACAAGGCTCCTACGTTGTCATTCTCCTTAAACTATCCAGTGCCTTTCAAAAATGGCATTTCATGTTTCAGTGCCAGGCTTCACCATCATCTATTCTACAGGCGCTAAGACAATTTCTTTCAAAGTTTGACTCCAATGGTAACTTGATTTTAGGTGAACAAAGAAAATGATTTAATTATCCGCCTAATTTCTTAAATCAGACTTCTGATTAAGGTCGTAACAAACCCCAGATTCCCATCCTTTCCAAAGTGTCCGGTGCCTGCACTTTTCCCAGTGACTTTATTTTTGAACTGATAAATGCTCTTTGTTACTAATAGCAAAAAAAAAAAAAAAAAGAAAAAGAAAGAAAGAAAAAAAGAAAGAAAGAAAGAAAGAAAGAAAAAGGAAAAAAAAAGAAAACCCAGATATTGAATTCTTATTTGGTAGAAAAAATCATTTTAAGAGTACCACTTGGAGAAAAATCTTAGTGAAGTTCGAAACAGAAGTGAGATCAAAGATAAGAAACTGTGTAGGCATTGTATTGAAAACTGTCTATATGGGGTCAGATTGTCAGAAAGACCAGTAACAGAATAGTTTTGTTTTTAAAAGGAAAGGAAATAAATGATGCTATTGCAAATAGTAGAGTAAGAACATTTGAATATCCAACACTCCATAAAAGCAATAACAATACTGAAAATTATCAGTATCAAAAGATTTTCCACAAATCTATAAATCAAACTCAGATTTACAATTGTCTGAGGAGACTTTGTATATTTGTTTGTTTAGTCACTAAATTGTGTCCAACTGTTTTGCGACTCCATGGACTGTAGACTGCTAAGCTCTTCTGTCCGTGGGATTTTCCAGGCAAGAATACTGGTTTGGGTTGCCAATTCCTACTCCAGGAGGTCTTTGTTTATATGGAAGTTCACCTCCAATCTTCTGTGGGCACTGTAAAACTCCGCCTTAGCTTTCTCTTCCTGTTTGAGCAAAGCCTCATGATCAGCCAGAAATGGTAGATTATAAATATTTAAGATAATCTTGGACATGTATAGAGCTCTACATATGTGTGTGTGATATTTTAGATTTCTTGGACTGTCAGAGCTTTTTAGAGCTCCCTGTACACAGATATAGTGTTGAGTGTTTCATCAGCAGCTCAGTAGTCATTCAGTTCAGTTCAGTTCAGTTCAGTCACTCAGTCATGTCTGACTCTTTGTGTCCCCATGGACTGCATCACATCAGATTTCCCTGTCCATCACCGACTCCCAGAGCATACTCAAAATCATGTCTATCGCATTGGTGATGCCATCCAATCATCTCATTCTCCGTCTTCCCCTTCTCCTCCTGCCTTCAATCTATCCCAGCATCAGGGTCTTTTCCAATGAGTCAGTAATTTGCATCAGATGGCCAAAGTATTGGTGTTTCAGCTTCAGCATCATTCCTTCCAATGAATATTCAGGATTGATTTCTTTAAGGATTGACAAGTTGGATCTCCTTACAGTCCAAGGGACTTTCAAGAGTCTTCTCTGACACCACAGTTCAAAAGCATCAGTTGTTCAGTGCTCAGCTTTCTTTATACTCCAACTCTTACATCCATACATGACTACTGGGAAAACCATAGCTTTGACTAGACTAACCTTTCATTGTAAAGTAATGTGTCTGATTTTTAATATGCTGTCTAGGTTGGTAATAGCTTTCCTTCCAAGGTGCAAGTGTCTTTTAATTTCATGGCTGAAGTCACCATCTGCAGTGATTTTGGAGCCCCAAAATAAAGTTTGTCACTGTTTCCATTGTTTCCCCATCTATTTGTCATGAAGTGATGGGACCAGATGCCATGATCTTAGTCTTCTGAATGTTAAGTTTTAACCTAACTTTTTCACTCTCCTCTTTCATTTTCATCAAGAGGCTCTTTAGTTCTTCTTCTCTTTCTGCTGTAAGGGTTGTATCATCTGTGAATCTGAGGTCATTGATATATCTCTCATCAGTCTTGATTCCAGCTTGTGCTTCATCCAGCCTGGCATTTCACATGATGTATTTTGCATATAAGTTAAATAAGCAGGGTGACTATTTACAGCCTTGATGTACTCCTTTCCTGATTTGGAACCAGTGTATTGTTCCATGTCCAGTTCTAACTGTTGCTTCTTGACCTTCATTCAGATTTCTCAGGAAGCAGTTCAGGTGTTCTAGTATCCCCATCTCTTGAAGAATTTTCCATAGTTTGTTGTGATTCACACAAATAAAGGCTTTGGTGTAGTCAATAAAGTAAAAGTAGTTTTTTTTTTGTTGTTGTTGTTTTTTTTTTCCTGGAACTTTCTTGTTTTTTTCTATGATCCAATGCTGGGCGAATAGATATTTACAATTATAGCTTTCTCTTGGATTGATCACTATGTAGTGTCCTTCCTTATCTTTTGTAATCGTCTTTATTTTAAGGTGTAATTTGTCTGATATGAGAATTGCTATTCAAGCATTCTTTTGCTTCCCATTTGCATGGATTATATTTTTCCATCCTTCAGTCTATATGTGTCTTTATGTCTGAAGTGGGTCTCTTGTAGACAGCGTATATATGGGTCTTATTTTTGTATCCATTCAACCAGTCTGTGTGTTTTGGCTGCAGCATTTAATCAATTTACATTTAAAGTAATTATTGATATATATGTTCCTATTGTCATTTCTTAATTTTGAGGGGTTGATTTTGTAGGTTTTTTTTTTCTTCTATTTCTTGACCATATAAGTACCTTTAACATTTGATGTAAAGCTGGCTTGGTGGTACTTAACTTTTGCTTGTATGAAAATCTTTTTATTTCTCCATCAATGTTCAATGAGGTCCTTGCTGAATACATTTGTCTTTGTTGTAGATTCCCTTCTGGCCTGCAGAGTTTCTGCTGAAAGATCAGCTGTTAAGTGTATGGGCTTTCCCTTGTATGTTACTTGTTGCTTCTCCCTTGCTGCTTTTAATAGTCTTTCTTTGTGTTTATAGTCTTTGTTAGTTTGATTAGTATGTGTCTTGGCGTGTTTATCCTTGGATTTATCCTGTATGGAACTCTTTGTGCCTCTTGGACTTGATTAACTATTTTCTTTTCCATGTTGGGGAAATTTTCAACTATAATCTCTTAAAAAAAATCCTCATATGCTTTCTTTTTCTCTTCTTCTTCTGGGACTCCTATAATTCTAATGTTGGTGTGATTGGTATTGTCCTAGAGGTCTCTGAGATTATCCTCAATTCTTTTCATTTTACTTTAGTCTGCTCTTCAGAAGTTATTTCCACCATCTTATCTTCCAGCTCACTGATTCTTCTGCTTCATATATTCTGCTATTGATTCCTTCTAGAGTATTTTGGATTTCAGTAATTGTGTTATTTGTCTCTATATGTTTATTCTTTAATTCTTCTAGGTCGTTTTTAAAAATTGATTCTTGCATTTTCTCCATTTTGTTTTCAAGGTTTTTGATCATTTTTACTATCAATATTCTGAATTCTTTTTCAGGTAGTTTGCCTATTTCCTCTTCATTTTATTTGGACTTCTGTGTTCTAGCTTGTTCCTTCATTTGTGCAGTATTTCTCTACCTCTTCGCTGTGTGTGTTTGTGTGTGTGTTTTACTTATTGTGTTAGAGGTCTCCTTTTCCCAGGCTTCAAGAAAAGCTGAATCCTTTCCTTGAAGAAGGTTGAATTCTTTCTTCCTTTTGGTTTCTGCTCTTCTAAGGTTAGTCCAGTGGTTTGTGTAAACTTCTTATTGGGTGAGATTTGTGCTGAGTTTTGTTTGTTTGTCTGTTTCTCCTCTGGTGGGCAAAGCTGAGTGAGGTGGTAACATTGTCTGCTGATGATTGTTTGTTGTTGTTGTTGTTGTTGTTGTTTTGATGAGGTGTCCTGCACAGGGTGCTACTGGTGGTTGGGTGATGGTAGGTCTTGTATTCAAGTGGTTTCCTTTGGGTGAGTTCTAACTATCTGATATTCTCTAGGGTTAGTTCTCTCGTAGTCTAGGGCCTTGGAGTCAGTGATCACACTCCAAAGGCTCAGGGCTTGATCTCTGGGCAGGGAAAAAGATTCCACAAGTGGTTTGTTATGACATTAAGTGAGATTAAAACAAATATCCAAAAAGGAGAAACCAAAGATGAACTCCAGACAAATGACAGTTACAAAATCACTCAAATGATATTTAAGGTAATGGAATATACACACATACATATACACCCATGAGCAAAGTAAAAATGGTCCGACAAAAATAAAGTACAGTAGACTGACCCAGTGAACAAAGGGAATCGAAAATCATATTTACCAGTCATGAACAAAACTAACTAAAGCACAAACTGAAAAATAAAACTAAAGCAAGGTGCCGAGTGGGAAATAAAGCAATGATAATAAAACTAACAAATACGTTGAGAGGAAAGGAAAGAAAGAAAAGAAAGAAAGAACAGACATGCAAAGTTAAATAGAGGTCGATGAAGAAGATCTATATACATTAAAGATTAACTGCAAGGGGGAAAAACAGTAAGAAAAGCAAACAAAGCATTAAATGTAGAAAAAAAATAATAGGTTTTAAAAGATTAAAAATAAAAATTGTAAAAAGAGAAAAAAAAAGAAAAGAAAACTATTCAGAACTTCAAAACCCAACGTAGAGGTAGAGGTTTAAAACAACAATAAATATGCATGTACACCCATAAGCAAAATCAAAACAGTCCAACAAAAATAAAGTACAAAAGATTGACCCAGCAAACAAAGGAAAACAAAAATTGTATCTACCAGGACGAAACTAATGAAAGCAGAAACTGGAAACAAAACTAAAGCAAAGTGCCAAGAGGAGAATAAAGCAATGAAAATAAAACTAACAAATGTTTTGAGAGGAAAGGAGAGAAAGAAAAGAAAGAATAGATATGCAAAGTTAAATATCGGTAGATAAAGAAGATTTATATACATTAAACATTACCTGCAAGGGGAAAAGAATAGTAGGAAAAACAAAGGAATAAATTAGAAAAAATAATAATAGGTTAAAAAATTAAAAATTAAAATCAAAAAAAGAGAGAATAAAAGAAAAAGGATAATTCCACAGACCTGTAAAAGCTCAATGTAGAGGCAGAGGTTTATAACAATAAAAAATGTTATTGAGTAAAAAAAAAAGAAGCTCAAAAGCTTAATTGGATTTCATAGTGCCGATAAAACTGACAACTACAACAGAGTGGGAATAAAAGGTAAAAAAATCGAAAAGAATCTACAAAACAAGCCAAAACATAAGAATAATAGAGGGATGGTACAAGGAGGGAGGAGGGAGGGGGTTTCACTATGGGGAACACGTGTATACCTGTGGCAGATTCATGTTGATGTATGGAAAAACCAATACAATATTGTAAAGTAGTTAACCACCAATTAAAATAAACAAATTTATATTAAAAAAGAATAATAAATGTTTTTCCTGAGTCACTGCTGTCATAGTCTTTTCCCTCGCTGGGAGTCACAGTCCACCTCATCTCTCTAGGATGCCCTCCAACACTGTGCTGTTCTCTAGACCTGCTGTGGTGGCAGCTCAGACTCTAATCTGACCCTACTCCTGTGTGTTCTTGTCTCCCATGTCCACAGCTATCAGAACTAGTTGTTTTCTTTTGTGGGAGCTCTCAGTGACCTTTTTATATATTCCATAGATACAGAGTCTGCCTAGTTGATCATGTGGATTTAATCTGTGGCTTGTACAGCTTGTGGGAAGGTTTTGGGTCTTCTTCGTTAGCCACACTGCCCTTGGGTTTCAATTATGGTTTTATTTCCACCTCTACATGTGGGTCGTCCACTGGGGTTTACTCCTGAGGCTGCGCTGGAGGACTTGGGTTTGCCCCTGTGAGGGCCAAATGTGGAGGTGGTGCAGCTGCTTGGATCACAGAAGTTCTGACAGCACCAGGTACTCAGGGGAGCTGGTGGCTAGGGCAGCAGGAAATACAGTGCTCTAGAAGGCCAATAGGCTCCAGTGTTCTTGCCTGGAGAACCCACCCTTCCCTGACAGAGAAGCCTGGCAGGTCACAGTCTACAGGGTCACAAAGAGTCAGACACGACTGAAGTGACCCTGTCTGCATAGATACAAGACTTTTTTGCTTGTGGCAGCTCTGCCCCAGTGAGAGTTGAGCCTGATGATGGCGCAGCTTGTTGGTTTGTGGGGACTCTTGTGGTGCCAAGTGTGCAGGGACATGGACTGCCTCTGCCTCAGGAGTTATGACCCTATCAGAGTCCTTTTTTGAGCCTCTTGTAGCTGACTCTTCCCTTGTAGCTCAGTCGGTAAAGAATCTGCTTGCAGTGCAGGAGACCTGGGTTCAGTTCCTGGGTCTGGAATATCTTCTGGAGAAGAAAATAACAACCTGCTCCAGTATCCTTGCCTGGAGAATCCCATGGACAGAGAAGCCTGCTAGGCCATATTCCATGGGATTGCAAGAGTAGACATGACTTAGTGACTAACTAAACCACCACCTTATAGCTAGCAATCAGAAGGCCTCTTTGGCTAATCTTTCTCCATAGCTCTATAGCTCTGCCCGTTCAGACACTTAGAGGGCTCCCTTGCCTGGGGTCTGTCTCTGTTGTTCTGCACGTCAGGCACATAGAGGGGCCCTCCTGGCTGGGTCCTAATCTGTAGATCAGTGCATCAGGCACTTAAAGGGGCACCCTGGGTGAGGTCCTACTCTGTAGTTCAGTGCATCAGGCGTTTGATAGGCCAGCCTCTCTATTGTTCAGCTGCCAATGCTGGTGTGTGGGGAGAGAGAGTCTATGGTAATGGTTCCACCCCCTACAGGTGACTCAGCAATATTATCTTGCTTCCATGGCTGCCTTCACCGGCATTTCCCACCACGATCTCCTCCCTCACATCCCTTCAATCCATCTCTCTGCAGTCAGCAGCAGCCCTCGCCCTGGGATTGTTCCATAATCCCTAAAGTCCAGCTCCCAGCTGCTGTGCCTTCCAGGGGTCCAGTATTCCTGTTTAGGGTATGTATGGCTGTGGCAAGGGCTGTCTGATTCTCATTCCATTTAGGCTGCCACAGATCAGCCATTTCACTCTCAGTCTTAAATGTTTCTCCTCTGACTCAGACAATTGCCCCAATGTGGGGATCAGACCCCTACTTCAGTTTCCCCCACCCACTGAGGACACATCCAGTCCTACTAACACTCCAGTTTTCCACGCTAGTTCCTTCATTCTACCAAATTTTGCCTGGTTCTATATATGCTTTTCCACTGGTCAGGTACACCTGTCTGCTCTCAGATGGTGTTCTCTATGCACTTCTGTGTCTGAAGGTGTATTCCTGGTGGATCCATGGAGAGAGATGTACTCCATGTTCACCTACTCCTTTGCCATCTTGTTCTCCCCTTTCTCACCTTTGAAGCCCCAAACCATTACCCTGCACAAACTTTCTTATTTATATTTGAAAATGGTGTTTAAAGGGAAAGTTTCAGTCATTTTGGTGACTTGCTCAATGTCCCTGAGTCTCTCACACGTACACATGTTATTAAACTTTCACTTGGTTTTCTGCTGTTAATCTGTCATGTATCAATTTAGTTCTTAGGCCAGTCAGGAGAACTTAAAAATCTAGAGGAACATTTCTTCTTCCCTGACACCCTGATACTTAATTATTACCCAGTGAACAAAATGCAAACAGGTATCTACATATATTTAGCAATGAGATATGCAACTTTTTAAATACACAAGCACTTCAAATATAGAATACACCCATCATTCATTAACAAAGGATCAACATCTATGTAGATGTCATGCTTTGCCCCAAGATAATCTTCAAATCATTGTGATTTGTAATCGATTTGGTTTACAAATTTTCAGCACTTCAGTTTCGGCATTGTAGAATTAAGTTGCAACAATCTCATGACCAAAGTGTACATAAAAACTATGGTGACACATGCAATTTCATGGTTAGCACACATCTGGTGTTCCAAAGACATTCTCTTATTTCTCCCTTTGTGTCTATTCAGTTCAGTTAAGTTCAGTTCAGAGGCTAAGTCGTGTCTGACTCTTTGCGATCCGATGAATCACAGCACGCCAGGTCTCCCTGCCCATCACCATTTCTCGGAGTTGACACAAACTTATGTCCATCAACTCCGTGATGCCATCCAGCCATCTGATCCTCTGTCATCGTCATCCCCTTCTCCTCCTGCCCCCAATCCTTCCCAGCATCAGGGTCTTTTCCAATGAATCAACACTTCGCATGAGGTGGCAAAAGTATTGGAGTTTCAGTTTTAGCATTAGTCCTTCCAATGAACACCCAAAACTGATCTCTTTTGGGATGGACTGGTTGGAATTACTTGCAGTCCAAGGGACTCTCAAGAGTCTTCTCCAACACCACAGTTCAAAAGCATCAATTCTTTGGCACTCAGCTTTCTTCACAGTCCAACTCTCACATCCATACATGACTGCTGGAAAAACCATAGCCTTGACTAGATGGACCTTTGTTAACAAAGTAATGTCTCTGCTTTTCAATATGCTATCTAGATTGGTCATAACTTTCCTTCCAAAGAGTAAACACCTTTTAATTTCATGGCTGCAATTACCATCTGCAGTGATTTTGGAGCCCCCCAAAATAAAGTCTGACACTGTTTCCACTGTTTCCCCATCTATTTCCCCTGTTTCTCCATCTATTTCCCATGAGGTGATGGGACCAGATGCTATGATCTTCGTTTCCTGAATGTTGAACTTTAAGCCAACTTTTTCACTCTCCACTTTCACTTTGATCAAGAGGCTCTTTAGTTCCTCTTCACTTTCTGCCATAAGGGTGGTGTCATCTGCATATCTGAGGTTAATGATATTTCTTCTGGCAATCTTGATTCCAGCTTGTGCTTCTTCCAGCCCAGCGTTTCTCATGATGTACTCTACATATAAGTTAAATAAGCAGGGTGACAATATACATCCTTGACGTACTCCTTTTCCTATTTGGAACCAGTCTGTTGTTCCATGTCCAGTTCTAACTGTGGCTTCCTAACCTGCATATAGGTTTCTCAAGAGTCAGGTCAGATGGTCTGGTATTCCCATCTCTTTCAGAATTTTCCACAGTTTATTGTGATCCACACAGTCAAAGGCTTTGGCATAGTCAATAAAGCAGAAATAGATTTTTTTTCTGGAACTCTCTTGTTTTCTCCATGATCCAGCAGATGTTGGCAGTTTGATATCTGATTCCTCTGCCTATTCTAAAACCATTTTGAACATCTGGAAGTTCACGGTTCACGTATTGCTGAAGCCTGGCTTGCAGAATTTTGAGCATTACTTTACTAGCATGTGAGATGAATGCAATCGTGCAGTAGTTTGAGCATTCTTTGGCATTGCCTTTCTTTGGGATTTAAATGAAAACTGACCTTTTCCAGTTCTGTGGCCACTGCTGAGTTTTCCAAACTTGCTGGTATATTGAGTGCAGAACTTTCACAGCATCATCTTTCAGGATTTGAAATAGCTCAACGGGAATGCCATCACCTCCACTAGCTTTGTTCGTAGTGATGCTTTCTAAGGCCCACTTGACTTCACATTCCAGGATATCTGACTCTAGGTGAGTGAGCACACCATCGGGATTATCTGGGTCATGAAGATCTCTTTTGTAAAGTTCTTCTGTGTATTCTTGCCACCTCTTCTTAATATCTTCTGCTTCCGTTAGGTCCATGCCATTTCTGTCCTTTATCGAGCCCATCTTTGCATGAAATATTCCCTTGGTATCTCTAATTTTCTTGAAGAGATCTCTAGTCTTTCCCATTCTGTTGTTTTCCTCTATTTCTTTGCATTGATTGCTGAGGAAGGCTTTCTTATCTCTCCCTGCTATTCTTTGGAATTCTGTATTCAGATGCTTATATCTTTCCTTTTCTCCTAGGCTTTTTGCTTCTCTTCTTTTCACAGCTATTGGTATGGCCTTCTCAGACAGCCATTTTGCTTTTTTGCATTTCTTTTCCATGGGGATGGTCTTGATCCCTGTCTCCTGTACAATGTCACGAATCTCCGTCCATAGTTCATCAGCAATTATTTTAAATTAATGACAATTTTTTTTTCCTAAATCAGACAATTGAATCTTACTTTCAAAATTAAAATGTTGTTACAATTCTGGAAAAACATTCTTAACATTGTGTTATAAAGAATTTCAAATATTTAAAAAAATTATAAATATTAATGTAATGGATATCCATTTACTCACCAGCTGACTTCAACAACTATCAGATGATGGCAATATTACTTCATCTATAATATACCCAATACTCCATTTCACTTCTGCATTAATTTAAGGAATTCCAAATATCAACCTATATTTTTTGTAAATATATTTGTACTTATCTTGCAGAGATAAAGATTCCTTCCCTCCATTACAAACACATATTATCACACATAAATAATTGACAGTATTTATAAAAATGACTAAATATCAGTGTTTCAGTTTCAGTTCAGTTGCTCAATTGTGTCTGTCTCTTTGTGACCTCATGGACCCCAGAACCCCAGGCTTCATTGTCCATACCAACTCCCAGAGCTTACTGAAACTCACGTCCAAGGAGTCTGTGATAACATCCAACCATCTCATCCTCTGTAGTCCCCTTCTCCTGTCTTCAATCTTTGCCACCACCAGGGTCTTTTCCATTGAGTCAGTTCTTAGCATCAGGTGGCCAAAGTATTGGAGTCTCAGCTTCAGCATCAGTCCTTCCAAAGAATATTCAGGACTGATTTCCTTTAAGATGGACTGGTTGGATCTTCCTTCAGTCCAAGGGACTCTCAAGAGTCTTCTCCAAGACATATCAGTGATAAAATTTCCCAAATTGTCATAAAAACATTTTTTACAGTTACCTGTTTGAATCAGAATAAAAACAAGATCCAAGCCCTATAGTCACTTTACTGATCTCCTTACTCTCTTTTAACTGTAAATTCCATTTCACAATTTTCCTTGAAATATATTCATTAACAAAATTGAATTGATTGTCCTCCAGAGTTTCCCACAGTTTGCATTTTGCTAATCTCATTTCCACTGTGCCATTCAATGTTTTTGCAGAAAAACATTGCATTCTGCAATTTCTGCAAATCTGATGTGATATTATCACATTCTGGCTTAGTAGGACTAAGTCCTGGCTTAGCAGGACTGCTCCTTAGATAATATTCTGCTTCTTTCTTCCTCTTTTTCCTTCTTCTTCCCTCCCCTCTTCCCTTTCTCAGTTCTATCCTTTCTTTTTCTCTTCTCTTTTCTTTCACCAATTATTTCCCTTATTTTCTCTTTGTTGTTGAAAGATGCCTAAATCTGTATAATTCGGTGATTTTCACTGGTAATATTCTAATTATTTATCTTATCTTCATTATTATCTGAAATAACTTTGTAGAAAGCAAATATCCTCATTAACTACTTGGTCACCCTAAAATATTATTCATGTAGGAAAATAGGACATGTGTTTAATTTATGGCCTATATGTAATATTTTTATTTTAAAAATTGATTCTTTAGCTTCCTGCAAAATTAAGCAATGAGGTTTGTTTTGTATTGTTTTTCTTTTTTCTTTTTCTTTTGGTCTTTATGTCAGCAATGGACTTAAATATATTTGATATGTCTTAATCAAATGCATTTATTATTCATCGTGATGTGCATTTTTCCATCTTTTGCCTATGGATAAATGGCTGGATGGCATCACGGAGTCTATCGACGTGAGTTTGAGTGAACTCTGGGAGTTGGTGATGGAAAGAGAGGCCTGGCGTGTTGCAGTTCCTGGGGTCTCAAAGAGTTGGACATGACTGAGTGACTGAATTGCACTGAACTGAACTTTCTTTTATGATACCTAAGTTCTTTTGACATGACCCAGCAGTCTTTTAATGCTTTCTCGATTTCTTAAATGACATAATATTTTTGGCTCTTCAATAATTGTCTTCTGAGTCCTGGACAGTCAATCGTCTCTGGGAAGTCTAGACACTACAATCTGGATACTAATGAGCATTTCCCAAGGACAGAAATAAGAATTATGGTTGTAAAACATGAAAAGTATAATAAGCTCATACTTGTAATTCTAATTCTAATTTATGGTACAAGTTTTTACTTAATATATTTAATTTTACACCAGTATCACCTTTCTCTCATGAAATTAAAAAGAAAGCTTAGATTTCACTATATTTACTCATTTTATTTATTTCACAATATTTATATTACAGTTTAAACATCACAGTGCAGACAAAACCTGCAACAAGGTAGTCACTAAAAAACAGTTTATTAGCATTTTGCAGTTTGTTTCATAGGCTATACATCATTAGGCATATATTGTCAAATTGCTGTATTTCTAAGTCACCACAATGTTCATTTTTGTATTTTATTCCATCTGGATTAACAACAGCAGCTTATTCTTAGAATAGATTATTAATTATTTCATAAAGTTCACAATTTGAGATGTTTTTTTGAAAATTAATTTTATTTTAAATATGTATAAAATACTTAGATTAATCCAAAGACAAATCAGGAAAACAAAGAGTTTTTATTATTCTTTTTCTGAGTATCTTAAGTTTAACCTCTTTGCTTCCACTCTATACCATATTACACCCTATATACTATTACTTTACCTTTTTTATTTTTTTAATGTGCCCCACCATTTGGTCTGTTGGATCTTAGTTCCCTGAACATAGATCCAACCTGGGCCCTTTGCAGTGACAATGAAGAGTCTTAACCACTGTACCACCAGCAAAGTCCCTTAATTTACATTTTAGATTTGCATTTTTTATATATAGAGTATCATCATACACATATTGAATTTTACACTTTTAAACTTAATTTATCATGAATATATAAGAAGTACAGATAATCTTCATTTTATTTTATAGGTGTATTTTGCCTATTGTGTGGATATCCCAGAGCAATTGAATCATTCTCCTCTTAGTGGATATTCAAGTTGCTTAAAGTATATTACTATTACCAATATTATATTAAAGAACCTTGCACATGCATCCTTTTTTTTCACTTTTGCCAATGTGTATTTAGGTTCAGTTCAGTTTAGTTCAGTCGCTCAGTCGTATCTGACTCTTTGCAACCCCATGAATTGCAGCACACCAGGCCTCCCTGTCCATCACCAACTCCCGGAGTTCACACAGACTTACATCCATCCAGTCAGTGGTGCCATCCAGCCATCTCATCCTCTGTCACCCCCTTCTTCACCTGCCCCCAGTCCCTCCCAGCATCAGAGTCTTTTCCAATGAGTCAACTCATCGCATGAGGTGGCCAAAGTACTGGAGTTTCAGCTTTAGCATCATTCCTTCCAAAGAAATCCCAGGGCTGATGTCCTTCAGAATGGACTGGTTGGATCTCCTTGCAGTCCAAGGGACTCTCAAGAGTCTTCTCCAACACCACAGTTCAAACGCATCAATTCTTTGGTGCTCAGCTTTCTTCACAATCCAACTCTCACATCCATACATGACCACTGGAAAAACCATAGCCTTGACTAGACGGACCTTTGTTGGCAAAGTAATGTCTCTGCTTTTGAATATGCTATCTAGTTTGGTCATAACTTTCCTTCCAAGGAGTAAGTGTCTTAATTTCATGGCTGCAGTCACCATCTGCAGTGATTTTGGAGCCCAAAAAAATAAAGTCTGACACTGTTTCCACTGTTTCCCCGTCTATTTCCCATGAAGTGATGGGACCAGATGCCATGATCTTCATTTTCTGAATGTTGAGCTTTAAGCCAACTTTTTCACTCTCCAATTTCACTTTCATCAAGAGGCTCTTTAGTTCCTCTTCACTTTCTGCCAAAGGGTGGTGTCATCTGCATATCTGAGGTTATTGATATTTCTCCTGGCAATCTTGATTCCAGCTTGTGCTTCTTCCAGCCCAGCGTTTCTCGTGATGTACTCTGCATCTAAGTTAAATAAGCAGGGTGACAATACACAGCCTTGACGTACTCCTTTTCCTATTTGGAACCAGTCTCTTGTTCCATGTCCAGTTCTAACTGTTGCTTCCTAACCTGCATATAGATTTCTCAAGAGGCAGGTCAGGTAGTCTGGTATTCCCTCTAGGTTTCTAAAAATGGCGTTGTTGGGTCAAGTGATCATTACATATTTAATTTTCTATTTTCACAATTTTATATTCCACACAAAGTTAACACCTACATGTTTGATTTTTATGTCTGCATCATAAATTGGTGTCCTCTTCTAATATAATATCAAACCATGTTTCCCCATATATATGCCGGTTACTGACTTTATGTACTGATTTTCTAAACATCTATTTACTAAATTTATTCCTAATATGTCATTAGTTTGGTTGATTATCATGGATTTTTTCACATACATAGTCATATCAACTGTTAGTTTATATTTGTTTACCTCTTATTTTACAGTGTTTATGTTTGTTTAATTGTTTCCTACCTGTGCTTTCTAGTGTAACAGACTGCAAAATTGAATAGTAAAAGAAGTATGGGACATTTTTTCTTGCTCTAGAATTTAATGGGAAGATCACTATCAGTTCAGTTCAGTTCAGTCGCTCAGTTGTGTCCGACTCTTTGCGACTCCAAGGGCTGCAGCACACCAGGATTCCCTGTCCATCACCAACTCCCAAAACTTGCTCAAACTAATGTCCATGGAGTCAGTGATGCCATTCAACCATCTCATCCTCTGTTGTCCCCTTTTCCTCCTGCCTTCAATCTTTCCCAGCATCAAGGTCTTTTGCAATGAGTCAGTTTTTCATATCAGGTGGCTAAAGATCACTATAGTTCATTGTCAAATAGATTCTCATACTTTGAGAAATATATATGTCCAATTTTTGGAGCAATTTTAAACACGAATAATTCTGACTTTTGTCACATGCCTTATTTATAAAGATGACATTTATATTAATGGTTGAGTCACAACTACAGTTTTAAAATAAGTAAAGTTGGCTATAATATATATGATACATTTATTATTTTAAAATGCCTTTAGATATTGTTTGCTAAATCTCACTTATTTTTAATTGATAATCATAAATGATATTAGAGCTTATTTTCTAATTAATTTTTTGAAAATTAAGTTTGCTTTAAAGATGTGTAAAATGCTTAGATCAATCCAAAGATAAATCAGCAAAACAAAGTGCTTTTTTCTAAGTGTCTGAAATTTAACCTCTATGCATCCACTCTATACCTTATTACCCTCTAGATACTATTACTTTAATTAATTAATTTATTTATTTTGGTCACACCATTTGGTTCATGGGATATTAGTTCCCTGACCATGGATTGAAGCTGGAGCCTTGGCAATGAGAGTGGAGCAGCATTTGTTGGATTTTGACCTAAATGTTCTTCTATTTGCTTCAGAGAAATACTGTTAAACTTTTCTTCTATAATCTATGAGTTGTTCCTTTATGCATAATTGTATCTTGGTTTCTTGGTCACTTTTCAAATCTTCCTGCTCTGAAATCACTTCACTTTTGAATTTTTCTGAAGTTGATGCTATATTTTCAGCTGCCTTCCATTTTCCTAGGTGTGTTAACTCATTTTTGCTCTCCTCTCCACACCCATGATTGTTCCAAGACAGATTTATTGTTGCCATTTGAAAGAGGATTTTTCCATTAATCCTCAAACTTTTACCTTCCCTTTCTGGGAAATCAATTGTTTTCTGATCTTGGTCTCTTGAACAACTGCCCACCTTGGTCTGATGGTACAATATATATACAGTTCAGTTCAGTTCAGTCGCTCAGTCGTGTCCGACTCATTGCAACCCCATGAATCACAGCATGCCAGGCCTCCCTGTCCATCACCAACTCCTGGAGTTCACTCACACTCACATCCATCGAGTCAGTGATGGCATCAAGCCATCTCATCCTTGGTCGTCCCCATCTCCTTCTGCCTCCAATCCATCCCAGAATCAGAGGCTTTTCCAATGAGTCAACTCTTCGCATGAGGTGACCAAAGTACTGGAGTTTCAATTTAGCATCATTAATTCCAAAGAAATCCCAGGGCTGATCTCCTTCAGAATGGATTGGTTGGCTATCATTGCAGTCCAAGGGACTCTCAAGAGTCTTCCCCAACACCACAGTTCAAAAGCATCAATTCTTCAGCGCTCAGCCTTCTTCACAGTCCAACTCTAACATCCATACATGACCACAGGAAAAACCATAGCCTTGACTAGACGGACCTTAGTCAGCAAAGTAATGTCTCTGCTGTTGAATATACTCTCTAGGTTGGTCATGACTTTTCTTCCAAAGAGTAAGCATCTTTTAATTTCATGGCTGCAATCACCATCTGCAGTGATTTTGGGGCCCCAAAAAATAAAGTCATACACTGTTTCCACTGTTTCCCCATCTATTTGCCATGAAGTGATGGGACCAGATGCCATGATCTTCGTTTTCTGAATGTTGAGCTTTAAGTCAACTTTTTCACTCTCCTCTTTCCCTTTCATCAAGAGGCTTTTTCTTCACTTTCTGCCATAAGGGTGGTGTCATCTGCATATCTGAGACTATTGCTATTTCTCCTGGCAATCTTGATTCCAGCTTGTGTTTCTTCCAGTCCAGCGTTTCTCATGATGTACTCTGCATATAAGTTAAATACGTAGGATGACAATATACAGCCTTGATGTATTCTTTTTCCTATTTGGAACCAGTCTGTTGTTGCATGTCCAGTTCTAACTGCTGCTTCCTGACCTGCATACATGTTTCTCAAGTGGCAGGGCAGATGGTCTGGTATTCCCGTCTCTTTCAGAATTTTCCACAGTTTCTAATGATCCACACAGTCAAAGGTTTTGGCATAGTCAATAAAGCAGAAATAGATGTTTTTCTGGAACCCTCTTACTTCTTCCATGATCCAGCAGATGTTGGCAATTTGATCTCTTGTTCCTCTGCTTTTTCTAAAATCAGTTTGAACATCTGGAAGTTCATGGTTCACATATTGCTGAAGCCTGGCTTGGAGAATTTTGAGCATTACTTTACTAGCATGTGAGATGAGTGCAATGGTGTGGTAGTTTGAGCATTCTTTGGCATTGCCTTTCTTCGGGATTGGAATGAAAACTGATCTTTTCCAGTCCTGTGGCCACTGCTGAGTTTTCCAAATTTGCTGGCGTATTGAGTGCAGCACTTTCACAGCATCATCTTTCAGGATTTGAAACAGCTCAACTGGAATTCCATCACCTCCACTAGCTTTCTTCGTAGCGATGTTTTCCAAGGCCCACTTGACTTCACATTCCAGGATGTCTGGCTCTAGATTAGCGATCACACCATCATGATTATCTGGGTCATGAAGATCTTTTTTGTACAGTTCTTCCATGTATTCTTGCCACCTCTTCTTAATATCTTCTGCTTCTGTTAGGTCCATGCCATTTCTGTCCTTTATCGAGCCCATCTTTGCATGAAATGTTCCCTTGGTATCTCTAATTTTCTTGAAGAGATCTCAAGTCTTTCCCATTCTGTTGTTTTCCTCGATTTCTTTGCATTGATCACTGAAGAAGTCTTTCTTATCTCTTCTTGCTATTCTTTGGAACTCTGCATTCAGATGCTTATATCTCTCCTTTTCTCTTTTGCTTTTCACTTCTCTTCTTTTCACAGCTATTTGAAAGGCCTCTCCAGACAGCCATTTTGCTTTTTTGCATTTCTTTTCCATGGGGATGATCTTGAACCCTCTCTCCTGTACAATGTCACGAACCTCAGTCCATAGTTTATCAGACAGTCTATCAGATCTCGGCCCTTAAATCTATTTCTCACTTCTACTGTATAGCCATAAAAGACTTGATTTAGGTCATACCTGAATGGTCTAGAGGTTTTCCCTACTTTCATCAATTTAAGTCTGAATTGGTAATAAGGAGTTCATGATCTGAGCCACAGTCAGCTCCTGGTCTTGTTTTTGTTGACTGTATAGAGCTTCTCCATTTTTGGCTGCAAATAATATAATCAATCTGATTTCAGCGTTGACCATCTGGTGATGTCCATGTGTAGAGTCTTCTCTTGTGTTGTTGGAGGAGGGTGTTTGCTATGACCAGTGCATTTTCTTGGCAAAACTCTATTAATGTTTGCCCTGCTTCATTCCGTAATCCAAGGCCAAATTTGCCTGTTACTGCAGGTGTTTCTTGACTTCCTACTTTTGCATTCCCATCCCCTATAATGAAAAGGATATCTTTTTTGGATGTTAGTTCTAAAAGGCCTTGTTCATTTCAGTTCAGTCGCTCAGTCGTGTCTGACTCTTTGTGACCCCATGAATTGCAGCACGGCAGGCCTCCCTGTCCATCACCATCTCCTGGAGTTCACACAGACTCATGTCCATCGAGTCAGTGATGTCATCCAGTCATCTCATCCTCGGTCATCCCCTTCTCTTCCTGCCCTCAATCCCTCCCAGCGTCAGAGTCTTTTCCAATGAGTTAACTCTTCGCATGAGGTGGCCAAAGTACTGGAGTATCAGCTTTAGCATCAGTCCTTCCAAGGAAATCCCAGGGTTGATCTCCTTCAGAATGGACTTGTTGGATCTCCTTGCAGTCCAAGGAACTCTCAAGAGTCTTCTCCAACACCACAGTTCAAAAGCATCAATTCTTTGGTGCCAGCCTTATTCGCAGTCCAAATCTCACATCCATACATAACCACAGGAAAAACCATAGCCTTGGCTAGACGGAACTTAGTCTGAAAGTAATGCCTCTGCTTTTGAATATATTATCTAGATTGGTCATAACTTTTCTTCCAAAGATTAAGCATCTTTTAATTTCATGGCTGCAATCACCATCTGCATTGATTTTGGAGCCCCCTCAAATAAAGTCTGACACTGTTTCCACTGTTTCGCCATCTATTTCCCATGAAGTGATGGGACCAGATGCCATGATCTTCGTTTTCTGGATATTGAGCTTTAAGCCAACTTTTTTCCTCTCCTCTTTCACTTTCATCAAGAGGCTTTTTAGCTCCTCTTCACTTTCTGTCATAAGCGTGGTGTCATCTGCATATCTGAGGTTATTGATATTTCTCCCAGCAATCTTGATTCCAGCTTGTGTTTCTTCTAGTCCAGCGTTTCTCATGATGTACTCTGCATATAAGTAAAATAAGCCAGGTGACGATATACAGCCTTAACATACTCCTTTTCCTATTTGGAACCAGTCTGTTGTTCCATGTCCAGTTCTAACTGTTGGTTCCTGACCTGCATACAGATTTCTCAAGAGGCAGGTTTGGTGGTCTGGTATTCCCATCTCTTTCAGAATTTTCCACAGTTTATTAAAATGTCTTGTGTGTGTATATGTGTATATATATATATGACTGCAAATGAATGTCCACATGAAAATTCTCTTGCCAGTTTTACCACTCAGGCTGTCTTTTGCAAGGACCTGGAATCCCTGCCTTTTGAAATATGATCAAGGAAAATATCTTATCATCATCCAGTTCCGGGAGCAGAGGGAGGCAAGAAGATCCAAGTCTGCATGTGGAACCTGGGCAATGTGAGTAGGGCCCACATACACCCAGCTCCAGGGCCAACTGATATGGCTGGAACCCCAGGCTTCAGGTGATGCGGTAAAATCAGTAATCTTGATAGAGAAACCCTTAGGCCAAGGAAATATGTGGAGAAGGCCAGGACAGAAGTCCAGGGGAGACTTCAAGGGGGCAATGTGTGTGCAGACACATACTGAGTGGGAGAGGGAGTGTGGTGGAGAATGAGAAGGAAACTCGGCTGAATTTAGTTTAGGGCTCAGGGTCCATATCCTGTGAGAGGAGGTATCAGAGAGACTCTCAAGTCAGAGTCATCAGAGCTGTTGGAGTGACAGTCCCTAGGGCCGAAATGACCCTCTGGAGGTGACCAGGGGGCTTGGAGGTGGGTCACTGCTGCTATATCATGAGCAGGAAACCTAGGCTGGTCAGCAACTCCCACTCCTGTTACAGCAGCAGTGATAGCTAATCTCTGTATAATATTACATATGGATCAAGTAGGGGCCTTAACATTCAGCTTAAACTTTAGACAAACTTCTTCTCTCCCCCAGGCCCATGACACCCTACCCCCTACGGAATCCTGATGAACTTTGTCCACCGTGGTTCTTGCCCTCTCTGTTTTCAGAGCGCTTACATCAGAAAACGTAAAAATGTAAATTGTTTGCTGCTCCTTTGAAGCATAAAATCTTTGTAAAGTTCTCTTGTCAATTTTACCACTCAGGCTGTCTTTCTCAAGGACCTGGGAGCCATGCCTTTTGAAAATATCTTATCATCATCCAATTTCTATGGGAGGATAGGAGCTTAATTTCAGTGGGCACCTTTCTCCAGGTTGTAAAACTACCTGTCATGAAAGACAGAGAAGTTTACTTTTCCCTTGGGTAAGATCAATTAGCACACATAAATGTCTTAAGATTTCCCAACTACAACTTTTAAAAATCCTCAGGCTCCGTGATTCCATGAAGTTGAGTTCAGACTGTTTGGATCTCTTTCCACTATTTCAACAGCTTTAAATAAAGGGTTCCCTTGCCTATTTAACTAAGTCCAGTGTACTTGTTTGCTTTGGGAGTTTCCAGCTTTCTTCTGTTTTGTGGGCAGATTTTTGCTATCATAGCTCATTGTCCATAGGAACCTTATTTTGCTTCTGGGCTTCTTTTTTTTACAAAACTTATATGAAAAAATTCAATTGCAACCTCTTTCTGTGTTTGGGTGATATGAATTATTTTGCACTTTCAACAGGAATTGGAGAACAGAATTGCTTTCCTAGCTTCAGGGACTCAGAGTTTCCTTTTCAATTGTTTTAAGAGATAGTAAAAAACAAATACATCTTAGAACTTCTTGTTCTTCTCCACCTTTGATTTGCTCTCCTACATTTTATCTGTTCCATCTCTCTTCTTTCTCTGGTTGTCTTTTTCCTGTCAAACTTAGATTGTATTCCTAACAATATCACTTCAAGAAACAAGTTTGAATTCAAAGGAAGCTTTTGTTTGCTGATTTTAGGAATTCATATTCTCTAGTCAGTTTTTGCTCTTTCCAAACCTCTGGTCCTACTTTTGAATACCCATAAATTGGAACTTGCAAAATCTGTCAATCTGAGTCGTGTGCTCAGATTATACCACACACTTCTTAATGTCAACCTGTTAGATACTTTTATGTTCTACGGTTCTCAATACCATCAGAGTCTTATTACTGTCTGATTCCTCTAGCAAAGTGTTTGGTTACACACAAGCCTTTAACTGAAGGAGATTTGTGCATACCACACATATTTTATGATTTCTGGGTGTTATTAAGTGAGTTGTGTTCCCTGGAAAATGGGGCTTCCCTGGTGGCTCAGAAGGTAAAGAATCTGCCTGCAGTGTGGGGACCTGAGTTTGACTATGGGTCAGGAAGATCCACTGGAGAAAGAATTGGCAACCTACTCCCAGGATTCTTGCCTGGAGAATCCCATGGACAGAGGAGCCTGGCGGGCTGTTGTCCATAGGGCTGGCAAGAGTCAGAAATGACTGAGCAACTAATACTTAACTTCCCCTAAAAATGTTGAAGTACTTGTGAATGTGACCTTATTTGAAAAAAAAAAAAAATGATGAGGTCATTAGGGTGAACCCTAATCCATTATGACCATATGACCTATGCATATATGCTCAGTCATGTCTGATTGGGTCCTTACAAAAAGGGTAAATTTTGTACCTACACACAGACATTAGGAGAAGTCCATGTGAAGAGATTATATAATTTTTATTTGGTTACCCAAGGAAGAAATACAACAATTAAAGAGAGAAATATTTTTTATGTGTAATTACAATAATAATATCTCCTGTGTCGATAGGCTGATTGTAAGCCATCACAAAAGACCATTGAAGCCATACAATTGAAGTTTTTTTGTGGGTTTTTTTTTGTCTGCGTTCATGTACATATGTGTGTGTGTGTGTTTATTTGGGCATGCACACTATTTTTCAATGTTGTTGTAAGAAAAATATGTCCAATATTTATGCAGAATAATTAATTTAAAAATAATTGAAACCACATTAACATTTGCCCAATGTCCGATGAGAAAAAGACTTAGCTTTCTCTAAAATTGTATTTTTCACACTTGAAAATGAAAACATTTATAGTCTTTATGTAAATAAAACATGCAAACTACTTGGTGATGTTTGATATTATAAGAAAGACATTGCTGAAGAATTATTTTTAATTTATATATATGTAATACTGATAGTAAATAAATCAACGAATTATAATCTTTTGTTTTGTTTGTTTGTTCTCTGAAATAATTATCCTGGTAAAATTTGCTGTGAGATTTGTAAATTTATTAACTAGGATTTTTTTACTGTATTGATAAGACAAGATTCACTGACTCGATGGACGTGAGTCTGAGTGAACTCTGGGAGTTGGTGATGGACAGGGAGGCCTGGCATTTCTGCAATTCATGGGGTCGCAAAGAGTCGGACACGACTGAGTGACTGAACTGAACTAAACTGAAGACAAGATTTTACAAACAGATTAAAAAGTGCCAGTGCAAGTATTTAGGGATTTAATTTCCACTTAAGGTTTGTTCATAATCACAGGCTTTCCAGAACATGATACATGGCAAGTCAGATTGCAACTAAGAGAAGACAAGTTTAGAAGCACAACCAATTCTTCTAAATATACAGGTCTAATTGTTTTCAAATACTAGAACTTTATAGTCTGAGGATATGAAATTATGAATGAAATTATAAGCATAATTTCATAATTTCATCAGTTTAGTCAGTTCAGTCACTCAGTGGTGTCCGACTCTTTGCGACCCCATGAATCGCAGCACGCCAGGCCTCCCTGCCCATCACCAACTCGCGGAGTTCAATCATACTCACGTCCATCGAGGCAGTGATGCCATCCAGCCAACTGATCCTCTGTCGTCCCCTTCTCCTCCTGCCCCTAATCCCTTCTAGCATCAGAATCTTTTCTAATTTTATATGAATTCATAATTTCATGTAAGGAATGATATTATGGCATGTAACGGATAACCAAGGTTAGTCATTTCATACATAAATTTACCATCTGGATAAACAATCACATTAAGTATCTTTTAATGATAATTCAAGTTTTCTGTTTGTTTTCTTTGTTGTAATGCACACTGTGGCAGCACTATATACATTGATTACTTATGTGCCCACCAGGTTACAACTTTATTATTTCTTTTTAATTTATTTTTTTTGGAAGGATAATTGCTTTACAGAATTTTGTTGTTTTCTGTCAAGTCTCAACATGAATCAGCCATAGGTAGACGTATATCGCCTCCCTTTTGAATCTCCCTCCAGTCTCTCCCCATCCCACTCCTCTAGGTTGATAAGAGCCCCTTTTTGAGTTTCCTGAGCCATACAGCAAATTTTCATTGGCTATCTATTTTACATATGGTAATGTATGGCAGAAAGTGAAGAGGAACTAAAAAGCCTCTTGATGAAAGTGAAAGAGGAGAGTGAAAAAGTTGGCCTAAAGCTCAACATTCAGAAAACGAAGATCATGGCATCTGGTCCCATCACTTCATGGGAAATAGATGAGAAAACTGTGGAAACAGTGTCAGACTTTATTTTTTGGGCTCCAAAATCACTGCAGATGGTGATTACAGCCATGAAATTAAAAGACGCTTACTCCTTGGAAGAAAAGTTATGACCAATCTAGATAGTATATTCAAAAGCAGAGACATTACTTTGCAAACTAAGTTCCATCTAGTCAAGGCTATGGTTTTTCCAGTGGTCATGTATGGATGTGAGAGTTGGACTGTGAAGAAGGCTGAGCACTGAAGAATTGATGCTTTTGAACTGTGGTGTTGGAGAAGACTCTTGAGAGTCCCTTGGACTGCAAGGAGATCCAACCAGTCCATTCTGAAGGACATCAGCCCTGGGATTTCTTTGGAAGGAATGACGCTAAAGCTGAAACTCCAGTACTTTGGCCACCTCATGCGAAGAGTTGACTCATTGGAAAAGACTCTGATGCTGGGAGGGATTGGGGGCAGGAGGAGAAGGGGATGACAGAGGATGAGATGGCTGGATGGCATCACTGACTCAATGGACGTGAGTCTGAGTGAACTGTGGGAGTTGGTGATGGACAGGGAGGCTTCATGTGCTGCGATTCATGGGGTCGCAAAGAGTCGGACATGACTGAACGACCGAACTGAACTTAATGTAAGTCTCCATGTTACTCTCCTGCATACATCCCACCCTCTCCTCCCCTCTCCCCATGTCCATAAGTCTATTCTCTATGTCTGTTTTTCAATTGCTGCCCTGTAAATAAATTCTTCAGTACCATTTTTCTAGATTCCATATATATGTGTTAGACTGAATATAGTTTCTAAGCTTTTCCATCTCATTAGAATGGACTCAAATGTGATCCTTTTAATAGCTGAGTGATATCCCATTGTGTATATGTACCACAACTCCTTGATCCATTCATCTGTCAATGGGTATCTAGGTTTCTTCCATGTCTTGGCTATGGTAAATAGCGCTAGTGAACAATGGGATACATGTGTCTTTTTCAGTTTTGATTTCCTCAGGGTATAAGCCTAGGAGGGGGATTGCTGTGTCATATGGTGGTTTTATTTCTATTTTTTTTAAGGAATCTCCAATACCATCTTCCATAGGGGCTGTATCAATTTACATTCCCACCAAGAGTGCAAGTGCATTCCCTTTTCTCCACACCCTCTCCAGCATTTATTGTTTGTAGATTTTTTGATGATAGCCGTTCTGACTGGTGTGAGGTGATATCGCATTGTGGTTCTGATTTGCATTTCTCTAACAATGGGCAATGTTGAACAACTTTTCATGTGTTTATTAGCCATCTGTATGTCGTCTTTGGAGAAATGTCTATTTAAGTCTTTTCCCAACTTTTTGATTGGCTTGTTTCTTTTTCATTGCATTGGATGAGCTGCTTGTTAATTTTGGAAATTAATCCTTTGCCAGTTGTTTCACTTTTTATTCAGCTCAGTTCAGTCACTCAGTCGTGTCTGACTCTTTGCGACCCCATGAACGAGAGCATGCCAGGCCTCCCTATCCATCACCAACTCCCGGAGTTTATCCAAATTCTTGTCCATTGAGTCGGTGATGCCATCTAACCATCTCATCCTCTGCTGCCCCCTTCTCCTGCCTTCAGTCTTTCCCAACATCAGGGTCTTTTCAAATGAGTCAGCTCTTCACATCAAGTGGCCAAAATATTGGAGTCTCAGCTTCAACATCAGTCCTTCCAATGAACACTCAGGACTGATTTCCTTTAGGATGAACTGGTTGGATCTCCTTGCAGTCCAAGAGACTCCCAAGAGTCTTCTCCAACACCACAATTCAAAAGCATCAAATCTTCAGTGCTCAGCTTTCTTTATAGTCCAACTCTCACATCCATATATGACTACTGGAAAAACCATAGCCTTGACTAGACGGACCTTTGTTGGCAAAGTAATGTCTCTGCTTTTGAATATGCTGTCTAGGTTGGTCATAACTTTCCTTCCAAGGAGTAACTGTCTTTTAATTTCATGGCTGTAATCACCATCTGCTGTGATTTTGGAGTCCAAAAAAATAAAGTCAGCCACTGTTTCCACTGTTTCCCCATCTATTTTCCATGAAGTGATGGGACCAGATGCCATGATCTTCATTTTCTGAATGTTGAGCTTTAAGCCAACTTTTTCATTCTCCTCTTTTACTTTCATCAAGAGCCTCTTTAGTTTTCTTCACTTTCTGCCATAAGCGTGGTGTCATCTGCATATCTGATGTTATTGATATTTCTCACTTGCTCATATTTTCTCCCATTCTGAGGGTTGTCTTTTCACCTTGCTTATAGTTTCCTTTGTTGTGCAAAGGTTTTAAGTTTGATCAGGTCCCACTTGTTTACTTTTGTTTTTTTATTTCCATTACTTTAGGAGATTGGTCATAGAGGATCTTGCTTTGATTTATGTCATCGAGTGTTCTGCCTGTGTTTTCCTATAAGAGTTTTATAGTTTCTAGCCTTATATTTAGGTCTTTAATTCATTTTGAGTTTATCTTTGTGTATGGTGTTAGGAAGTGTTCTAATTTCATTATTTTACATGTACCTGTCCAGTTTTCCCAGCGCCATTTATTGAATAGGCTGTCTTTACCCCACTGTAAATTTGTTCCTCCTTTGTCAAAAATAAGGCACCCCTAAGTGCATGGGTTTATTTCTGGACAGTTTATATCTTAATGTAGAGTTATCTTGGATTTATTAGTGCCATTTCACAGACTGTATTATCCCTGCTACTGCTGCTGCTGCTGCTGCTAAGTCACTTTAGTTGTGTCTGACTCTGTGTGACCCCATAGATGGCAGCCCACCAGGCTCCCCCGTCCCTGGGATTCTCCAGGCAAGAACACTGGACTGGGTTGCCATTTCCTTCTCCAATGCATGAAAGTGAAAAGTGAAAGTGAAGTCTCTCAGTCTATCCAACTCTTAGTGACCCCATGGACCACAGCCTACCAGGCTCCTCTGTCCATAGGATTTTCCAGGCAAGAGTACTGGAGTGGGGTGCCATTGCTTTCTCCAGTATTATTCCTAGTTGTGTCTAAAGTAAGATGCACACTCCTTCACTGGTGGTAATGGTAAAAATAAATAGATGAATGTTAATATTCCCCTTCACATATATACATATAGTCTATAAATAATTTAAATATTTATCTGCTGTAAAGTTTCTAACCTCTTTCCACTTAAATGATGTGCTGGTATAAGCAGAGACTTTCTTTCTTGAAAGGAAAAAAAAAAAGTTTATTGAAATAAGCTTATTTACAAAACAGAAACAGACTTAGAGGTATGGAAAACAAATGTATGGTTTCCAAAGTTAAAAGGGTCATCATCAAAATTGTACTTGTGTTTAGTTTTGTCCAGCTCTTCATGACCCCATGAACTGTAGCCTTTCAGGCTTTTCTGTCCACAGGATTTTTCTGTCAAGAATACTGGAGTGGGCTGCCGTTCCTTCTCCAGGGGATCTTTCCAACCCAGGGATTGGACTCATGTCTCCTGTGTCTCCTGCATTGCAGGCATATTCCCCTGAGGCATCAGAGAAACCCAAAAGGGAAAGAGTAGGTAGGGATAAATTAGGAGTGTGGGATTAACACATGCACACCATTATATGTAAAATATATAAACAGCAAGGCTTTACTGTATAGCATAAGGAATCATGGGCTTCCCTGGTGGCTCAGTGGTAAAGAACTCGCTTGCCAATGCAGGAGTCATAAGGTACATGGGTTCGATCCTGGTAATTTCCAGTATTCTTGGCTGGAAAATTCCATGGGCAGAAAACCCTGGCAGGCTACCATCCATGGGGTCCCAAAAGAGTGGGACGCAAGTTAGCAACTAAACAACAACAGTAAAAACAGGGAATCATATTTGAAATCTTAAAATCACCTCTAATGGAAAAGAATCTGAATCATCATAGAGTTCTAATACACCGTTGAAATCAGCTTATACCCTGTATGATCTCAAAATTTTGTCTGTGGACTGCAGGTGGCCCTTAGTGCTTTGTGTTCTGATAGGAACAAGGTTTTCAATTTTTAGAGTCTGATGACACTGAATAATTCTTATTTTATATATGTTTCAGTCATTTGAAGTCTAACATAATAATTTTCATAGAAATCCAATATATCACACCCTGAAATGTTGCCCATGTCCTAAAATAGGTACACTATTTAATTGCTCTTAGACTAGTAAAATTTGCATTAATGTTTATATTTATTTGAGTTTATAAAATTATTATTATTGTGTTGTAATATAATTCCAACTCACAAAGACTCACTAGGACTCACAGTGTTTCACTATGGCATAAAACCAGTGATAAGAAGAATGATATAAAGGGAAAATGGTTAACTGAAGTTCAGTGTCTACTAAAATAATGGAGTTTCTGGATCTAACAAGTTGCCAGTTCACCTTAAATATTAAAATCATGTGAGCATAGACTTGATTATGGACACATAGGTAAAAATCCTGTGGAGCTGGATATCCATTTGCTGCAGATCCCAGCATCTTTTCTTGGCAGCCATGTAAGTAGTGAAAGGAAACCATTAAAATTTCATATAATTTTCAAACCAGCATTTCTTGCTGCTAAGAAAGCAATTGTAGTTTTATACAGAATAAGCACAAAATAACACTTGCAGGCTTAAAATTAATAAATTATATATTTAAATGCAAAGAATAAAACATAAATACTGAAGCATCAAGGAAAGTTGCATCGTGGTTTAGGGAGAAAACTATGTTGCACTTGCTCTAAAGCTTGTAAAAAATAGCTGTGAATGTTATGACAAATATCAGACACTGAGAAAAAGCAGTGTGAGCTGTTGGCAAAACTCTTTTATCAAACAGCATGTTGGGCATCACCCAACTACTATCACATTTGTCTGACTGCAGACTTTTTGCCTTACACTTGGATGAAACCAATTATGTGCAGAGTATGAATCAGTTCTTGGCACTTCAGTAATTCATATACAAAAAAGACATGGTCACCAGGTTTTGATCCATTTATTACTGAAGTGCTGTAGGACGCAAAGTTTATTTAGGTAATTATGTTATGACTGCATGTCACTGTGGCAAAGAAATCACTTTCCAATGCAAGAGAAACAGGAAATGTGTATTTGATCCCCAGGTTGGCAACATCCTCTGGAGTAGGAAATGGCAACCCACCCAGCATTCTTGCCTAGAAAACATCCAGGGACAGAGGAGTCTGGCAGGCCACAGTCCATGGGGTTGCAAAGAGTCAGATATGACTGAGCACCACAACACACACACACACACACACACGTAGGAAGAATTGTTTATGAGGATCAATATCAATGGGATAAGTTTTGTGTACAGTGAACTGGCCTGCAATGCAGAAGACATAAAGAGATACGTGTTTGATCCTTGGGTAGGAAAGATTCCCTGGAGGAAGGCACTGGCAACCCACTCCAGTATTCTTGCGTGCAGAATTTTCTGGACAGAGGAGCCTGGTGGGCTATAGTCCACATGGTGGCAAAGAGCTAGACATGACTGAAGCACCATAGCATGCACAGATGTACAGAGAACATAAAATTATATATATAACTACAGACTATTTTAGTCACAGAGTAATGACATTGGTTAGCAATGACCAGAAAATGACTTGTCTCCTGATTATATTTTTAAATAAATTAAGCATTTTAGAAGTCTTTTTTTCAGTTTACTTAAAAGTGGTAACATGATTGCCTGGCAAACTTTAATGGATAATGGACACAGGAAGAATCCAGAATATTATTCTATATGAGAGCAATGTAGTTTACTCATCTCTATATAAAACCCAGGTCTCCTGCATTGCAGGCAGATTCCTTACTATTTGAGCCACCAGAGAAGCCCTCATCTCTGTATAGAGATAGCATTAAAAATTAATAGTTTATGCTTAGAAATGAAATGTTGTATGCATAGTGTCTAGAATATTACAATATGAAAGTTCCTGGTAATAAAAAAGTCACACATATTTATATCTATCTGCATATACACATATATATGAGTTGTATATATATGGGAATATTTTCATGCATACTTTATTTATTTATGTATTTATTTATTGAACTATTTTAGAGGGAGTGTACAAAGTCAGAGGTTGGGGGATGGTCAGACCTTTAAAAATAAGCCAAACCATGCACCCCACTCTCTTCATAAGAAAGGCTTCTCTATTCTCTTCCCTCATTTTGACCTTAAAATTTTTAATGTGCAGTTTTAGAAACCAGAATTTGAAAGGTACTTCCAGTACTTTGAAGGATTAGGAAAATAGTATAAAAACTTTACTATTGAGGTTGAAAACTGTAAACATGATCTTTGTGAGATATAAAGTTTAGTAAAATGGAATCTTTGAGTTTAGAAGGATTTTCAAAAGGTTTGAACCATGTATTTTAAAATAATAAAGTTTATCATTGATATATATTAATGTGGGCACCAAAATAGAAATGGATGCATGTGCTATACACAAAATGTTACAGATTATTTAATGTTCTTGGGTTTTATTTCACTGTGCATTGATAATATGAAATACTACTATTGTCTGAAAAATAAAGAAAATTATTTTAGGTGTAGTTTAATATAAATGAATTGCTTTTAACTGCATCAAGTATTTTAACCTCCACACTAATATATATGCATGTATGTATGTCAGCACATCCGTTAATATTAATAATTCAATATAAAGTTTTTTCAACCTGAAATCTTGATAGTAGAGACTTAATATGTTTATTTGTAATTTATCCTATTATGAGAGGTTACCATTTAATAGACAAGTGCAATTCCTCTTTCTAAAGCATAGAAATAAAGATCTATTTTAAAATCCCTTCTAGTAATTTGAAATGGTATACCCTCAAGATATAAAATATATACATGATACCATGGCAAAACCAAAATTAGTATCAAAATATAATTAATTTAGACATAAAATTATTTACCTTTAGATATCATCTTGTAAATAACTTTAGAAGAAATAAATAGCTTCAAAATATCTTTTTAATGTATGAAAAGTTTAGTTTGGTTAGCATTTTTAAATTATTGTCAAAATGAATATACTTTCTGGTTTGAATTAAAGAATTTCATGTACTTAGGCAATTCCCTTTGAAAAGATCAATAAATAATTTTCAAGCGGACCATACACTAACTTGTAGACCATTAAAAAGGTATTGAAATATAGCTAATGAATAATGATATTGAAAAGATACCTGTAGTCATAAAATAACAATAGATCAAATAAATTCAAGTCCTTATGTCAGTAATTGTCCAAGAAAAATCTATTTTTGATAGTCTGGGCCAATATTTATCTGTCTTTTCCTAATGAAATATTTGTTCCTTAGTCAACAAACAACTCACTAAAATAATTGAAGCTTGTAGGGCTTCAATTATAAATGAAATGATTTGATCATAATACTGCAGTTTCAGTGAAGGGACACATATTTCAGATGTTAAACTCATCCTCGGTTTTTAACAGAATTTCAATGGAAGATGGAGGTTTTTGAGATAAGGTAGTTCTTGAATTCTAGGCTATCTTTGCTAAATCTATGGCTATACCAAGTTGATCTCACAAAAAAAACCTGTTGAAAAACACATCTAATTAAAAAATGGGCATAAGAACTGGATAGACATTTTTCTAAATGTCTATTTAGAAGACATACAAACTGCCAATAGGTACACACAGAAAAGGTGCTCTGTATCATTAACCATTGACCATTAACCAAGAAATAACTTGGTGAAGATGTGGAGAAAAGGGAACCCTCGTGCTCTGTTAACGGGAAAGTAAATTGGGACAGACATTATGGAGAACAGTATACTGAGTTTGCTTAAAGTATTAAATGTAGAACTACCATCTGATCCATAAATTCTATTCATTTATTTATTTTTGCCTAAATCTATAGGAGACTGGCATGCTTCAGTCCACGAGTTCGCAAAGAGTCGGACTCGTTTAGCCACTGAACAAAGAACAAATGCAGTTTAAGGTTTTTTTCCCTAGCTCCCTTCTCTGGGCAGAAACAAGCTTCCTTTGCTGCCTCTTCTGTGGTGAGACTTCTGTTTTGTTTTGTTTTTCTCAGTTCCAGTGAGTCTGAAAGGCTTTATCTCACTCTCATCCCGAGACTCAGAGAAATCCACCGCTGTGTGCAAATATCCCAAGTTCCACCAGTAGATTCTTCTGATTATTTTATTTTCACAGAAAGAAAATGGAAGAGAGTGCTAGAAATGCACATTTTAAGCCAAGTGTTTCTGTTTTTTTTTTTTTTTTTAAACTATGGAAGACTATTCTAAGATATATTATGTGGAAGCTCTCATATAGTCAGGGAGTTCTATTGCAGAGTGACAACTAGAAATCACTTAAGGTGTCCATATAATTTCAAAATAAGAATATTATGGATGTATTAAATATATTTTTCATTGACTCAGAGAAAATAGTAAAAGAATGACATGTAATGACATATCCTTAGATGATGTCCATCTCAGAAGTAAGATAAATATTTCTGCAAAATATATAAAATAAAGATTTAGTCTTTTGTAACTATCTCAGAGTATTTAATTAATTTGGCAGTTGAACTGTTTCTATCAGCTTATGATTTCTACATTTCTATTTGGTCTTGTCATCATCCATTGGATAATGGAAAAAGCAAGAGAATTCTAGAAAAAACATCCACTTCTGCTTCATGGACTATGCTAAAGCCTTTGATTGTGAGGATCACAGTTCAGTTCAGTTCAGTCACTCAGTCGTATCCAACTCTTTGCGACCCCATGAATCGCAGCACGCCAGGCCTCCTTCTCCATCACCATCTCCCGGAGTTCACTCAGACTCACGTCCATCGAGTCCGTGATGCCATCCAGCCATCTCATCCTCGGTCGTCCCCTTCTCCTCCTGCCCCCAATCCCTCCCAGCATCAGAGTCTTTTCCAATGAGTCAACTCTTCGCATGAGGTGGCCAAAGTACTGGAGCTTCAGTTTTAGCATCATTCCTTCCAAAGAGGATTGATCTCCTTCAGAATGGATTGGTTGGATCTCCTTGCAGTCCAAGGGACCCTCAAGAGTCTTCTCCAATACCACAGTTCAAAAGCATCAATTCTTCGGCGCTCAGCCTTCTTCACAGTCCAACTCTCACATTCATACATGACCACAGGAAAAACCATAGCCTTGACTAGACAGACCTTAGTCGGCAAAGTAATGTCTCTGCTCTTGAATATACTATCTAGGTTGGTCATAACTTTTCTTCCAAGGAGTAAGCGTCTTTTAATTTCATGGCTGCAATCACCATCTGCAATGATTTTGGAGCCCCCAAAGATAAAGTCTGACACTGTTTCTACAAGCTATGGAGAATTCTTATAGAGATGGGAATACCAGACCACCCTACCAGTCTCCTGAGACACCTGTTTGCAGGTCAAGAAGCAGCAGTTAGAACTGGACATGGAATAATGAACTGGTTCAAAATTGAGAAATATGTACGTCAGGATTGTATAACATTACCTTGCTTATTTAACCTTTATACAGAGTACATCATGTGAAATGCTGGGCTAGATTAATTAAAAGCTGGACTCAAGATTGCCAGGAGAGTATCAATATGCTCAGATATGCAGATAATACCACTGTAATAGCAGAAAAGCAAGAGGAACTAAAGAACCCCTTGATGAAGGTGAAAGAGGAGATTGAAAAAGCTAGCTTAAAACTCATGGTACAGGGAGGGAGGAGGGAGGGGAGTTCAGGATGGGGAACATGTGTATACTTGTGGCAGATTCATGTTGATGTATGGCAAAACCAATACAATATTGTAAAGTAATTAACCTCCAATTAAAATAAATAAATTTATATTTAAAAAAATAAAAATAAAAGACACTTGTCTGCAATTTAAAAAAAAATCTTTATTAATATTAAAAAAAAAAAAACCCTCAACATTCAAAAAAGTAAGATCATGGCATCTGGCCCCATCACTTCATGGCAAAAAGATGAGGAAACAATGGAAACAGTGACAGGCTTTATTTTCTTGGGCTCCACAATCACTGTGGATGATGACTGCATCCATGAAATTAAAAGATGCTTTCTTCTTAGAAGAAAAGCTATGGCAACCCTAGACAGTGTATAAAAAAGCAGAGACATTACTTTGCTGGCAAAGGTCCATCTAGTCAAGGCTATGTTTTTTCCTATAAGCATATATGGACATGAAAGCTGGACCATAAAGAAGCCTGAGCACCAAATAATTGATGCTTTCAAAATGTGGTGTTGGAGAAGACTCTTAAGAGTCCCTTGGACTGCAAGGAGATCAAACTAGTCAATCCTAAGGGAAATCAACCCTGAATATTCATTGGAATGACTGATGCCGAAGCTGAAGCTCCAGTAGTTTGGCCACCTGATGCGAAGGGCCGACTCATTAGAAAAGACCCTGATGCTGGGAAAGATTGAAGGCAGGAGAAGTGGATGACAGAGGATGGGATGGTTGGATGCCATCACTGATTCATTGGCATGAGTTTGAGTAAACTCCAGAAGATTGTAAAGTACCGGGAGGCCCAGTGTGAGGCAGTTTATGGGGTTGCAAAGAGTTCCACATGACTGAATAACTGATCAACAACAATCACTTACCACGAAGGCTGGTTTCTTATTTCATCACTTATTGAACTCTACCCTGGTTCTCTTCTTAGACAAGGACTCCTGTTCAACCAGATATTTTTATTAAATTAATATAAAACCTCATATTTTCAAACATAATTAAATCATTGCATTCACAGGGTGATGATATTTTATATTAATTTTGCTTTGATATTAAAGCAACTCTTTTTTTTTCTTCTTTTTACAGTATCTTTAACTGTCCTTTGAAGTTAAATTTCCATATTGGTTAGATATTAAAATCTGTGTATATAATTATACATGTAAATTCTAATACATACTGTCAGCACCTCTCTAGTCTGGGTACCCTTTGCTACTGTGTCTTCTTACAGCAAATGCTTGTTTCTCTACCTGAAGATTTTCTCTGGACTGCTTGAAGGTCAGACAAAGAATGCTGGACAGCTAATGCCCTTGCAAGCAGCTCTCTACTTATGATAGAATTGAATTGGTAGATAAGCATCCTGGATTTTGCATCTCTTTTTAGAGTGACTGAGTCATGTTCTGAGCCACCTCTTAAGCCCCCAGCTCTGTGGAGCCCAAAATGAACCCATTAGTCATCCACTCATCAATATACCTTTCATTGGCTTATTTTCCTCACCTCCCTGACTCCCATTCTACTTTATTAATTCTTTCTGGAATGCTGTCTTCAATAAATCACTCACCTTCAAAGCCTTGTCTTAGAATCACCTCTGATGAAGTCCAAACTTAATCTTATGTACACACAAACACACACATAAATACCAGAGGGATGGTATGGGGAGGGAGGAGGGAGGGGGGTTCAGGATGGGGAACACGTGTATACCTGTGGCGGATTCATGTTGATGTATGGCAAAACCAATACAATATTGTAAAGTAATTAACCTCCAATTAAAATAAATAAATTTATATTTTAAAAAAAGGAAAAAAAAAGACACATACATGTGTAATGGCTTATGGTCTACAGTCTAACTGACATGCAGAGCTAAAAGAAATAAGGATCTTTCTGGTATGTTTGACTGATAAATCTTTAATTTGAACAATTAAATAAATTCAATAATCCCTGAGATTCAGTGATTAAATTCAATGCATTGAATCAAAAGATTCAAATTATCAAATTTTATTTTGTTATTCTATTAGAGATCAGACACTTCAGTTAAGTACTTACATGTGTCCTGTGTTTTAAAAGAGAAGGCATCTGTATATTAGAGACCAACGAGGTTGAGTACTGAAAGATAATATAGTAAAATTGCTATTCTGTGGAAGACCTACCCTGATGAACAGCTATTGTCCTGTGAAGAAGGAGTTTCAGAAACAAATGGTTTCTCACAAAAAGTGGACAGTTCTTGATTATTTGCTAAGCTTTCCATTTGAAAAGGTTATATTTCATTTTGACATGATGGTAATAAATCACTGTAGACAGTGGAAAGTATTATATGCTCATAAAATAAAAGTACAATGGGTGGAGTACTGATACCATGTCTTGTGAATACATATTAAAAGAAGTCTGAAACAATCTTTTAGGTAGAGTGTTTATTAAATAATCAGTGATTCATACAAATTAAGTGCTTGGTAATTATTTGAACTTTGTTCACATAATTTATTCATAACTCTTACTTTTTTTCTTATGTGCTAAGTGAGAAAGATAAACCAGAGAAAGAATTGTATCTAATCCAAGATCTAATACTATGTAACAACTTTTATTCCTTCTGGGTATCCTTCATTGAGCCTTTAGACTTTTGATAGAGAAAAACATTTGTCTCTGATGTCCTTATTGTATTAACTAGCATCTTAAATTCTTGGTATTGGGCTCAAGCAAATTGTTAACTCAAACTATTTGACATCACCTTCTGCTGGTTATGCATCAAATACCAACTAAAGCAGAAAGCACACACATCCCTGATCTAATTCTCTATTGGGAATTAAAATTTGTACTCTGAATAGTTTTCTGAACTTATTTTCTAAACTCTTTTGCTTTTACAGTTAAATTACCTTTTAGTTTATACAGAATGACTTTATGGAATTGCCATGATATTTTAAATCAGAAAAGAAAGTATTTAGCTGGATTTTGGCAGCATCTGGATTTATTTCCAAATTATAGTCAATCCCTTTAGGATAGGTCTTTGGTTTGCAGTAGTAACTGGATCATACTATACCTTAATGAACGCTTTTCTTCAACTAAATATTTAGAAAATTGAAATGAAAAATTACCTCTGTTAATCACTGCCACTTGATAAATGCAATTTATCTATTCAACTCTGCGACAAATATACACTAAATAAAAAAGTGAACGGAGAGATGGTGCGTTAATAGTGATAATGTGTGAATTTTTCATGGTCTGAGCCACCAGGGAAGCCCACTTATATTTTGACTCGTGAAAATGAGTACACTTGTCTCTGTGTAATAATAGAAAAAAATGTGTCCCTTCCCACTAACTTCTTTCACCAGCCTCCCTGGTTGCTGAGAGGTAAAGAATCCACCTGCAATGCAGGAGACTGGGGTTCGACTGCTGGAGAAGGAAATGGCAGCTGACTCCAGTATTCTTGCCTGGGAAATCCTGGTGGGCTACAGTCTATAGGGTGGCAAAGAACTGGACATGGCTGAACACACTTGCTTTCATTATGAATATGCTGTGTGTGCATGCTTAGTCCAGTTCCAACAGTTTAAGGGGTAGACATGAAGAATTTGCCAGTAACCACCCACCGACTACAGGATTTGTATGTAGTCTGGCCTTTTCACAACCTCTCTAAAGGAAAAGTGATAGGTAGCGATAAGAATCAATCAAAATTTCATTATCCATTTGCAGAAGATTAAATGAGCAGGGTCCTGTGTGTTATTTAGAATTGACATTCAACAGCAAACTGGCCCAATTTTCATAGAGTGATTTCTCACAGAACAATGGAAGCATGTCATGTTCAATTTATTACAATGGTTTGAAATCATATATTGGAGAAAGCTATCCATGGATCCTGGTGGGACTTTCTTGAAAACAATAATGAGTAAGCCTCATGATATATTAGTTCTATTTTTTTTTCAAAGAGACTGGGGAAAACTCAGTAAATGTGTTATGAATGACAAGATTTCTAGCCAATGAAAAAGGTTTTAACAGTTGGCTTTCTGAAACAATTTTCATCATTTTTATTCATTAATTTTGAAGTGGAATACAGTGTTATATACAGTTAACATAACATCAATATAGCATTATAATATCAATAACTTCTGTTATACTGAGAAGACAAATCACAGAAAGGAAGACAATATCTGCAATAGATTATGTAATAAAGTAGCATTATCCAAAACATACAAAGAACTCTTAAAGCTCAGCAATAAGAAAATGAACAACCCAGTTAATAAATGGGTCAAAGATCTTAACAGACATCTCACCAGAAAAGATATACAGATGAAAAATAAGCATGTGAAAAGATGTTCTACATCATATGTTGTTAGAGAACTGCCAATTAAAACAGTGAGATACCACTATGCACTTATTAGAATAGCCAAACTCTGGAACATTGAAAACATTAGAATGCTGATGAGGCTGAGGGACAACAAGAACACTTTCACATTGCTGGTGGGAATGCAAAATGGTACAGCCACGTTAGAGGACATTTTGGAGGTTTCTTTAAAAAACTAAACATATTTTAACCATATTATTCAGCATTCTGTTCTTCAGCACTTATCCATAATAGCTGAAAGCATATATCCACAGGAAAATCTGCACACTGATGTTTATAGTGGATTTATTCATAATTGTCAAAACTTGGAAGCAATCAAGATGCCCTTCAGTATGCAACTTTGAATAAGACAATGGAATATTATTGAGTATAAAAAAGAAATGAGCTATCAGAAGAACTTTAAATGTATATCACTAAGTAAAAGAAGCCAATTTTAAGAGTATTATACTTTGTGATTCCAACCATATGACTTTCTGGAAAAGGAAAAACTATGCAAACAGTAGGACTTCCCTCATAGCTCAGTCAGAAAGGAGTCTGCCTGAAATGCAAGAGACCTGGGTTCAATTCCTGGTTTTGGAAGATCCCCTTGAGCAGGAAATGTCAACCCACTATAGTATCCTTGCCTGGAGAATCCCATTGACAGAGGAGCCTGGCAGGCTACAGTGTATGGGCTCGCAAGAGTTGGGCACAACTGAGCAACTAAGCACACACACACATGCAAACAGTAAAAGATCAATGGATTCCAGGGGCAGGCTAAGTGGTGAACAGGCATAGTAGAGAATTTTTAGGGTAGTGAAACCATTCAGTTCAGTCGCTCAATTGTGTCCGACTCTGCCACTCCATGAACTGCAGCATGCCAGGCCTCCCTGTCCATCTCCAACTCTTGGAGTTCACTCAAACTCATGTCCATGAAGTCAGAGATCAGAGTCTTTAGAACATAACAGTAATTAAATTGCATGCAGAATAATTGTCCTATTTAGAATATAGGTGTTACTAAGCTGGCCAAAGTAATTTGAGCATTAATAAAATAGGAAGAGAAATAATCTGATAATTGTGTGTATGTGTGTGTGTGTGTTCAATTACTCAGTCGAGTCCGATTCTTTGCTACCCCATGGACTGTAGCCCACCAGGCTCCTCTGTCAATGGGATTCTCCAGAGAAGAATACTGGAGTGGGTTGCCATTTCCAACTCCACTAATAATTGAAGATGTGTATTTTCTGAACCAAATTATCATGATTTAACTAAAAAAGCAGGACAAAACTTTTATGTTTTTTTCAAAGTTTCTGTCTGAAAGCTTTCTCTGTATTTTGAAACAACTTCCTGATAATAAAACTTAGTGTTTATAGTTAAATAGGATTTCTTATATCTTTACTTTTACTATGTGAGCATGCTCTTAAAAATATACTTGAAAAACTGGAACAAAATATGTGCCCTAGGATGAGTTTCTGATTCTTGGAAAATGTTGAATAGTCAAATAAAATATTACTACCTATTTTATTTGAGAAATTAGTGATAGACATGCTAACTACCAGTTTAAAAATGTGAATGAGTGTAGCAACCTAAACCCTTTGTACTATGGACTATTTTATTAATTATATAATCAATAATAGATTTCTGTACATACACAAATGTGAAGACATATATTCACATTATACTTTTGCAAAAAGGAAAACAAAACAAAATCATGGTGTTTGCCTACAATCCATACTTAGAAATGGAGGCATTTCCCCACTGTGCCACCAGGGAAATTTAAAGAGCCAGTTTATTAGAAAAGACCCTGATCTGGAAAGATTGCAGGCAGGAGAAGGGGACAACAGAGGATGAGATAGTTGGAAGGATAGCATCACTGACTCAATGGACATAAGTCTGAGCAAGCTCTGGGAGATGATGAAGGACAGGGAAGCCTAGTGTACTGCAGTCCATGGGGTCGCATAGAGTTGGACATGACTGAGCAACTGAACAACAAATTTCTTATTAAGACATAAGAGATTCTTCATCATGTGTATACTCATAATATTGTTTTCCACAAATGTGGTGTTGTTCATGCCATTACCATAATAAAAAAGCTTCCATTTTATTCTAAGAAATATGATACATAAAAAACTATTATCAAAGTTATTAGGTTTTCCATAGTTTGATTCCTTTTCTAAAAACTTCATTTCTCATTGTTTTATTTCTTGAATATATATCTCCAAAACCATAAAAAATTTGATTCTGCTGCAAAATCCAAAATGGCTCATTGACTTGTCTCCCAGTTGATACTAGTTGATACTGAGGAGAAACAAATGTCTACATAAGTCACTCTATACACCTTGGGCTTCTCACAGCATGGCTCACAACATGGAAGGAAATGGAAACTCCTATGTCTTTAAAGTGTTCACACAGCAGATATTTTTTAAACATTTGTAGGCCCCAGACAAATTCAAAAAGCTAGAGATAGACAATCCATCTCTTGACACATTGAAAACCTTGTGATAAGGATCTTTAGAAAATAGTCTTCTACAGTCTACCTTCTGAGTACAATTCTCAATATTTTCTTATACAATATACTCCTATCCCATTTCCTAAGACTCTTAAACTCTCATCCTGTATGCTATGGTCGAATGTGTGTGTTCTCCTAAAATTCGTATTTTGAAAACTAATGCCCAATTTGATGGCTTTCAGTAGTGGAACCTTTGGGAGATAATTAGGCCAAGAAGGTGGACTCTTCATAAATAGGATTAGTGCTTTTATAAAGGGAACTCTACAGAGATCCTTAGCCCTTTCTGCCATCTGAAGACACACCAAAGAGATGGTCATCTATAAATCAAGAAATGAGTCCTTATTGGAAACCAAATTTACTGGTGCCTTGATCTTGGACTTCCAAGATGCCAGAACTTGAAAGAAATAAATGTTTATTGCTTATATACCACTCAATCTGTGAATTTGATATAGCACTACAATCAGATTAAGATGCTATTAGGGCATCAACCAGATGTCCAGAATCTTGAAATTTAAATCAGACCCTGTTCAGAGTGAAGTTTCATTCAAGTATGGTTATTTTTTTTATCTAAAAAACAGTTCACAAAAGGGAAAGTAAAAAAGCTCACCCCTTCCAACATACCTGATAGTACAAAGAGAGAATGACTTCAAGGAATACTTCCTTTAATGGGGGTCAGTTCAGTTCAGTTCAGTCGCTTAGTCGTGTCTGACTCTTTGCGACCCCATGAATCGCAGCACGCCAGGCCTCCCTCTCCATCACCAACTCCCGGAGTTCACTCAGACTCATATCCATCGAGTCCGTGATGCCATCCAGCCGTCTCATCCTCTGTCATCCCCTTCTCCTCCTGCCCCCAATCCCTCCCAGCATCAGAGTCTTTTCCAATGAGTCAACTCTTCGCATGAGGTGGCCAAAGTACTGGAGCTTCAGCTTTAGCATCATTCCTTCCAAAGAAATCCCAGGGTTGATCTCCTTCAGAATGGACTGGTTGGATCTCCTTGCAGTCCAACGGACTCTCAAGAGTCTTCTCCAACCCCACAGTTCAAAAGCATCAATTCTTTGGCGCTCAACCTTCTTCACAGTCCAACTCTCACATCCATACATGACCACAGGAAAAACCATAGCCTTGACTAGACAGACCTTAGTCGGCAAAGTAATGTCTCTGCTTTTGAATATACTATCTAGGTTGGTCACAACTTTTCTTCCAAGGAGTAAGCATCTTTTAATTTCGTGGCTGCAGTCACCATCTGCAGTGATTTTGGAGCCCAAAAAAATAAAGTCTGACACTGTTTCTACTGTTTTCCCATCTATTTTCCATGAAGTGATGGGACCGGATGCCATGATCTTCGTTTTCTGAATGTTGAGCTTTAAGTCAACTTTTTCGCTCTCCTCTTTCACTGTCATCAAGAGGCTTTTTAGCTTCTCTTTACTTTCTGCCCTAAGGGTGGTGTCATCTGCATATCTGAGGTTATTGATATTTCTCCCGGCAATCTTGATTCCAGCTTGTGTTTCTTCCAGTCCAGTATTTCTCATGATGTACTCTGCATCTAAGCTAAATAAGCAGGGTGACAATATACAGCCTTGACATACTCCTTTTCCTATTTGGAACCAGTCTGTTGTTCCATGTCCAGTTCTAACTGTTGCTTCTTGACCTGCATATATGTTTTCTCAAGAGGCAGGTCTAGTGGTCTGGTATTCCCATCTCTTTCAGAATTTTCCACCGTTTATTGTGATCCACACAGTCAAAGGCTTTGACATAGTCAATAAAGCAGAAATAGATGTTTTTCTGGAACTCTCTTGCTTTTTCCATGATCCAGCGGATGTTGGCAATTTGATCTCTGGTTCCTCTGCCTTTTCTAAAACCAGCTTGAACATCAGGGAGTTCATGGTTCACATATTGCTGAAGCCTGGCTTGGAGAATTTTGAACATTACTAGTATGTGAGATGAGTGCAATTTTGCGGTAGTTTGAGCATTCTTTTGCATTGCCTTTTTTTGTGATTAGAATGAAAACTGACCTTTTCCAGTCCTGTGGCCACTGCTGAGTTTTCCAAATTTGCTGGGGATGAAAAAGTCTAGATTGTCACTGTTTCATAGAAATCCTGAAATCTAGCTCAGTTTAAATTTCTAGATTCTTGAAGAGAGATTAGTCTTGCTTTGTGGGAGTTTTCTTCATGAGCACTTATACTGCACTCTTAATGACTCTTTCTTTCAATTAAAAACAAACAAACAAAAAACTCTATACTTTTAGCTAGGTATCTTTCTCAGCTTTCTTCTTACTTGCAAGAGGTTGTGAATCTTAAGTTTACTTTTGACATTAACCACCCTTACACTTTCCAGTGCATACTGCTGCCACTTGCATACATAATGCTAGTGCAAGAGAATTGATAGTTGGCTCTGTGAAACAAAAAGTCAAGCCCCCTAAATCTTTATAACATGAGTCCTTCAGACATTGGACTATGAAGCATGGTGCCATAGAACAGCCTCTTTAAGATTTTTAGAAACCAATTAGAAGACCTGGAGAGTATATTAGGCATGTCTTTAAAATCATTCAGAAGTCACTTTATGTATCAAAGACCATATAAGACATGTGTATGCCCTTACTATTCTTTTTTTTTTTTTTTATGGCAGGCATGAGGTTTATTAGTAATATTATTTTAAGAACACCATTAAACAAAATAGACATCAGATATGATTATCCAGATCCGTAGCAACAGCAATCAGTCTTTACCAGGTACACAAGGAAAGTGTTAGATGTGAGAGTTGGACCATAAAGAGAGCTAAGCGTCCAGGAATTGATGCTTTCAAACTGTGGTGCTGAAGAAGACTCTTTAGAGCCCCTTGTACTGAATGGAGATCAAATCAGTTAATCCTAAAGGAAACCAACCCTGAATATTCATTGAAAGAACTGATGCTGAAGCTGAACCTTGAAAATTTTGGCCACCTGTTGTGAAGAGCCAACACACAGAAAAGACCCTGATGCTGGGAAAGAGTTAAGGCAAAAGGAGAAGGCAGTGGCAGAAGATGTGATGTTTAGATAGCATCACAGACACAATGGAGATGAATTTGAGCAAACTCTAGGAGACAGTGAAGGGCAGAGGAACCTAGTGTGCTGTAGTCCAAGGGGATTGCAAAGAGTTGGACACAATTTAGGGACTGAAAAACAACAACAGCAACAATTCCCATGGAGTCTTCCTTTTAAAAAAAATTTTTTTTTAAATTTAATTTTTAGTTTTTACTGACATATAATTGGTTTATAATGTCATGTTATTTTCAGGTTTAAGGAAACACTACTGTTATCTTTTCTTTTTTTATGCTTTTACTAGTTTCAAAAGAAAATCTATCTAGTAAAAATTTACAAGGAATCATGTTATATCCTTTTGGGACCTTAGTTAAAATACTCACAGCTAGGTACTTCATTTCAAAATTACTCTGAGGAAAATTTTTCTTGTAAATCCTGAATCTGAGTCTTCATCTCATTTCATTTTTTACCTTAAGAACATCTAGGCTAATGGAAAAGTTCTCCAAGTCTCTCTGTATATACTATAAAATTGTCTAAAATATTGAAAGGTTTTGCTTTCAGTTTATCTCTATCTGCATCTTTTTAGACACTGCTACAAGAAATCAGTTCACCCGAACAACTTCTTGAAATTAATTTTTAGGCTCATAAAGTTAAGCATTTTTTTATCTTATCATAGGCATTTGTTTTGATAAGATTTCTGCCACCACAGACACACATTATCATCCTTCCAGCCTCGCATCTCCGTGTCCTTTTATCTTTCATCAATTTCCCTGAGGTCATTCTTGCTTCTGCAAACTGTCTGGTACCAATGTCATTGCCAAATATTTTATATTCTTTTTATGGCCATCAGACATCTTCCCTGGTGGTTCATTCATATCGCTGGTTCTTAGCTGAGAATTCCTTAGAGACTGTTTAACAGATAACCTGTATATAACCTTTCATACATATTATAAACTCTTATTGCATGACTCCTGAGTTTTAAGGAGCAGGATGCAGAAACTCTGATTAGTTAAGAATTATCCCTGGATTTGATACTTCTATTAGATTATATTTGTTAAAGTATTCTCAAAGACTGAATAGATTCAAGAGAGTAAAATGATAGATTCCAACATTTAGTGCAGGAATAGTAAGATTATAATGACCAAGAGCATCATGAATGGGAGCAGAAGTACAGACAATCTTTGAAAATACAATCTTAAGACTTCCCAGAGGCCCCGTGGTTAAGACTTCAGCTTCCATATCAGAAGGAGCAGGTTCAATCCTTGACCCAGGAATTAAGATCCCACATGCTACATGGCATGTCCAAAATAAATAAACAGAAAATACAATCTTTCATACATCTTGGTTAGAATGATTCTTACACCTGCACTATATGCCTATTACCAAAGTCCATTCCAAACTTTAAGCATTTTGAATAAATATTTACTAATGGCATATATTGCTTCAGAAAAGGTATGAATTATTTTGAATTTAGTAGTGAAACAATCAAAAAAGCTGCCAATCTCATGTAGCTAACAATAGAATAGCATAGATATTCAACTGTGATGCATGCTATGAAGTCTAATATAGCTTAATTCTCATTTTTCAGGGTATCTTTTTATTTGCTTTCTCTTGTGGTTTATTACTGAATGTTTCTAGAATCTATTATTTATCTTTGTTATTACAGAGTTTTCACAGTGGTTTTTGGCAAAGAGTCTTTATAATTCACTGTGTCAGGCAATAACTGTGTCCTCTTTATTTGAAAACTTTGTAATTCTAGAAAACAGGATAGAATTTCAGTGATGAGTTTCTTCTCTTCAATTTTTATGTTTTTCTCTTTCTATAATACATCTTATGCAGTTGTTAAAATGTCAATTTTGATCGATAATCTAGAGGTCTTATTTTTTCCCAAACATTTAATCTTTGTCATTTGATCCTATGTTCTAGAAAATCTATTCACTACAGCTGCAAAATTCCATTTTTTTCATATTGTTCTTTGACAGTTTTATTTTTAATCTGAGGTTGTTTTCTTCCTTATACCTATTGCTATTACTTAGTGATACATGTAAATACAAGTAAATCTTCATTGCATTAGATTCTAGTTTTACTAATTTATTTCTTTTTTAAAAAATTCTGCTTTTCTTATCCCATTATTTTTAAATTTTAGAACTTTCCCAGTTACCTGTTAGTGCTTTATAAACTGTTAGTTTTTATGATTGAGAAATTCTTGACCTATTCAGGTCTATGGCCATGAACTTTGGCACAGCCTCTGGATAAGGGAAGCTTCCCTCTGAATCATTTAAGAGAACATAAAAGTTTAAAGAAAAATCAATGAGCTGTTTCCATGGCAATAAATCTTCAAGTGCTTTGTACAAAAATGTATAAAGTGACGATGGACCAATTCTGAGTTTAGTTCTCAAATGCCATGCATGTTTTTGCTATTTGTCTTGTAGCCCTGTCCAGACATGAGAAAGGCTCAAGGTTGCCTACTAGTGAATGAGAAATCCCATGATCAGAGTTGAGCTATGCTGAGGCATCCTGTACTGGCTAACTGCCTGCCAGCTGCCTGCCAGGCCCTGGAAGGTGACTATAGATGGTTGAGTTAGACCTGCTAAAATCAAAAGAAACTTACACTGAGCTGACTCCACTCAAAATGCCAAAACACAGAATTTCAAGCATATATGTGTCTCTTGGTTTAAGACACAATCTTGGAGAGCTTTGTCTCACAAGTTTTAACTGATACAGTCTCCTGTTCACCAACTATACTTTTGTAAATAGTCTTTGTGCAATTAAATCCTCATAGTTGTTGTTTACTTTAAGTTGTGTCCGACTCTTTGTGACCCTATGGACTATACCACATCACCTTCCTCTGCCCATGGGATTTCCAGGAAAGAACACAGGAGTGGGTTGCCATTTCCTTCTGCAAAATCCTCATTAGACAATGTTCTAATGTAGAATCAATTCCTTCCTGCTCTCTGATTGGTATATCAGTGATTGGTAAAATTCTTAGGATATATCCCAGAAAATGAAAAGGAATCATTCAGTTCAGTTCAGTGGCTCAGTCGTGTCCAACTCTGCAACCCAATGAATTGCAGCGCACCAGGCCTCCCTGTCCATCACCAATTCCTGGAGTTCACTCAGACTCACGTCCATCGAGTCAGTGATGCCATCCAGCCATCTCATCCTCTGTTGTCCCCTTCTCCTCCTTCCCCCAATCCCTCCCAGCATCAGGATCTTTTCCAATGAGTCAACTCTTCACATGAGGTGGCCAAAGTATTGGAGTTTCAGCGTCAGCATCAGTCCTTCCAATGAACACCCAGGACTGATCTCTTTTAGGATGGACTGGTTGGATCTCCTTGCAGTCCAAGGGACTTGCAAGAGTCTTCTCCAGCACCACAGTTCAAAACCATTAATTCTTTGGTGCTCAGCTTTCTTCACAGTCCAACTCTCACATCTGTACGTGACCACTGGAGAAACCATAAAGGAATCATTATACACACACACACACACACACACACACACACACACACACACACACAATGTTAAAAATGCAAATATCAGTAGTGGAAGAATGCTTCCATATGAGTTATTTTTAATTAAATTCACCCAATATTATTTTGCTTTTCAGTCACTCAGTCATGTCCAACTCTTTGCTATCCCAAAGAATGAAGCACACCAGGCTTTCCTTCCTTTGCCATCTCTGGGAGCTTGCTCAAACTCATGCCCATTGAGTCTGTGATGCTATCCAATCATCTCATCCTCTGTCATCCCCTTCTTCTCCTGTCTTCAATCTTTCCCAGCATCAGAGCCTTTTCCAAAGAGTCAGCTCTTTGCATCAGGTGGCCGAAGTATCAGAACTTCAGCTTCAGCATCAGTCCTTCCAATGAATATTCAGGGTTGGTTTCTTTTAGGATTAACTGGTTTGATCTCCTTGCTGTCCAAGGGAGTCTCAAGAGTCTTCTCCAGCACCACAGTTCAAAGGTATCAATTCTTCAGCACTCAGTCTTTTTTACTGTCTAGCTCACATCCATACATGACTATAGGAAAAAACATAGCTTTGACTATACAGACCCTTGTAGCCTGTAATGTCTCACTTTCATCAAAGGGCTCTTCAATTCCTCTTCACTTTCTGGCATAAAGGTAGTAGCATCTGAATATCTGAGGTTATTGATATTTCTCCCAGCAATCTTGATTCCAGCTTGTGCTTCATCCAGCCCAGCATTTCTCATGATGTACTCTGTATAGAAGTTAAATAAGCAGGTGACAATACACAGCCTTGACGTACTCCTTTCCTAATTTGGAACCAGTCATTGTTCCATGTCTGGTTTTCACTGTTAATTCTTGACCTGCATACAGGTTTCTCAGAAAGCAGGTAAAGTAGTCTGGGATTCCCATCTCTAAGAATTTTCTACAGTTTGTTGTGTTCTACACAGTCAAAGGTTTTAGTGTCATCAATGAAGCACAAGTAGATGTTTTTCTTGAATTCTATAGCTTTATCTATAATCCAACAAATGTTTGCAATTTGATCCCTGGTTCCTCTGCTTTTTTAAACCCAGCTTGTACATCTGGAAGTTCTTCGTTCACATACTGTTGAAGTTCATCTTGAAGGATTTTGAGCATTTCTTTGCTAGAATGTGAAATGAGTGCAACTTTGTGTGATAGTTTGAACATTCTTTGGCATTGCCTTTTTTTTTTTTTTCCAATTCCATTGGGATGGGAATGAAAACTGACCTTTTCCAGTCCTGTGGCCACTGCTGAGGTTTCCAAATTTGCTGACATATTAAGTGCAACACTTCAACAGCATCATCTTTTAGGATTGTAAGTAGCTCATCTGGAATTCCATCACCTCCACTAGCTTTGTTCTTTGTTCGTAGTGATGTTTCCTGAGACCCACTTGATTTCACACTCCAGGTTGTCTGGCTCTAGGTGAGTGATCACACCATTGTAGTTATCCAGGTCATTAAGATCATTTTTATATAGTTCTTCTGTGTATTCTTGACAGCTTTTCTTATTTATAATTTATTAATTTATATTGCTATTTATTCATAATACATACTATTTACAATTTAATAACTGAAAAAAAAGTACTTTGAAAGAATAGTATGTCCATTTTGTTTAATTTCAAGTGTTCTGCTCAGGGCATGATGCTTGTCTTCAAAAAGTCAATTGAAATCCTTCACAAGATACTTTTGGCTATCTGTTAGCAGGAATTGCACTGAAAGAAATTGCAGGATACTTATTCAAGGCCTGACTCATCAGGATTTATGTATGCAAAAACTTTATTGACCTCAGAGTCAATGGAACTTCAGGCAGAAATTTTGCCTGAGCAAACACTGCTGAATCAGGACACAAATGAATTAATTTAGTGCCTATCTGCAATATAGATTGGCAATCTTCCAAAATGAATATGCAATTTGAAAGGAGTTTGGTTTCTAAATGTAAAGCTGAACTGCTTGTTATTTCTCCTAGCAATATAAGGAGAAATGTAAATCTACTGTTAAGGGGTAAAAACATTTTCTATTATAGAATATATTTATCCAGTGATTAAGCTCAGTGCTTTAATTTTGGCTTAAAACTTGGGTTTGGTGTTGTCATACAAAGGATTGGTTGGATCCAAATGATGTACACATGGGGATAAACCTACGGTTCTCTGAAGAAATAAAGCCATGAAAAAAGGACCAGAATTTATCATAAGAGTAACCAAAATGCAAACCTGAGAGTAAATGAAGTGTTTGAAAATAAACATTATCCAAGAAATGGGTGCAATAATTTAAATTTGAACACAGGATTGTGTACATCACTGGGGTATAACAACTGGTGAAAGCTGACATTCATGGAAATCAAAAAGAATGGTATGACTCCTAAGGACTTTATTTACATTGTTTCATTTACTATTAACACTGACCTCATGAATTAAGAAAGTGAAAGTGAAATCGCGCAGTGGTGTCCAACTCTTTGCGACCCCATGGACTGTAGCCCACCAGGCTCCTCCGTCCATGGGATTCTCCAGGCAAGAATACTGGAGTGGGCTGCCATTTTCTTCTCCAGGGGATCTTCCAGACCCAGGGATCGAACCTAGGCATTGTAGGCAGACGCTTTTACCCTCTGAGCCACCAGGGAAGTATGACCTCATATGTTCAGTTCAGTCGCTCAGTTGTGTCCGACTCTTTGCGACCCTATGAATCACAGCATGCCAGACCTCCTTGTCCATCACCAACTCCCAGAGTTCACTCAGATTCACTTTCATCGAGTCAGTGATGCCATCAGGCCATCTCATCCTCGGTCGTCCCCTTCATCTCCTACCCCCAATCCCTCCCAGCATCAAAGTCTTTTACAGTGAGTCAACTCTTCGCATGAGGTGGCCAAAGTACTGGAGTTTCAGCTTTAGCGTCATTCCTTCCAAAGAAATCCCAGGGCTGATCTCCTTCAGAATGGACTGGTTGGATCTCCTTGCAGTCCAAGGGACTCTCAAGAGTCTTCTCCAACACCACAGTTCAAAAGTATCAATTCTTCAGTGCTCAGCTTTCTTCACAGTCCAACTCTCACATCCGTACATGACTACTGGAAAAACCATAGCCTTGACTACACGGACCTTAGTCGGAAAAGTAATGTCTTCGCTTTTGAAAAAGCTATCTAGGTTGGTCATAACTTTTCTTCCAAGGAGTAAGCATCTTTTAATTTCATGGCTGCAGTCACCATCTGCAGTGATTTTGGAGCCCCAAAAAATAAAGTCTGACACTGTTTCCACTGTTTCCCCATCTATTTCCCACGAAGTGATGGGACCAGATGACATGATCTTCATTTTCTGAATGGTGAGCTTTAAGCCAACTTTTTCACTCTCCACTTTCACTTACATCAAGAGGCTTTTTAGTTCCTCTTCACTTTCTGCCATAAGGGTGGTGTCATCTACATATCTGAGATTATTGATATTTCTCCTGGCAATCTTGATTCCAGCTTGTGTTTCTTCCAGTCCAGCGTTTCTCATGATGTACTCTGCATCTAAGTTAAATAAGCAGGGTGACAATATACAGCCTTGACATACTCCTTTTCCTATTTGGAACCAGTCTGTTGTTCCATGTCCAGTTCTAACTGTTACTTCCTGATCTGCATACAGATTTCTCAAGAGGCAGGTCAAGTGGTCTGGTATTCCCATCTCTCTCAGAACTTACCACAGTTTATTCTGATCCACACAGTCAAAGGCTTTGACATAGTCAATAAAGCAGAAATAGATGTTTTTCTGGAACTCTCTTGCTTTTTCCATGATCCAGCAGATGTTGGCAATTTGATCTCTGGTTCCTCTGCTTTTTCTAAAACCAGCTTGAACATCTGGAAGTTCAACGTTCACATATTGCTGAAGCCTGGCTTGGAGAATTTTGAGCATTACTTTACTAGCATGTGAGATGAGTGCAATTGTGTGGCAATTTGTGCACTCTTTGGCATTGCCTTTCTTTGGGACTGGAATGAAAACTGACCTTTTCCATTCCTGTGGCCACTGCTGAGTTTTCCAAATTTGCTGGCGTATTGTGTGCAGCACTTTCACAACATCATCTTTCAAGATTTGAAATAGCTCAACTGGAATGCCAATACCTCCACTAGCTTTGTTCTTAGTGATGCTTTCTAAGGACTACTTGACTTCACATTCCAGGATGTCTGGCTCTAGATGCGTGATCACACCATTGTGAATATCTGGGTCGTGAAGATCTTTTTTGTACAGTTTCTCTGTCTATCCTTCCACCTCTTCTTAATATCTTCTGCTTCTATAGGTCCATACCATTTCTGTCCTTTATCGAGCCCATCTTTGCATGAAATGTTCCCTTGGTATCTCTAATTTTCTTGAAGAGATCTCTAGTCTTTCCCATTCTGTTGTTTTCCTCTATTTCTTTGCATTGATCACTGAAGAAGGCTTTCTTATCTCTCCTTGCTATTCTTTGGAATTCTGCATTCAGATGCTTATATCTTTCCTTTTCTCCTTTGCTTTTCACTTCTCTTCCTTTCACAGCTATTTGTAAGGCCTCCTCAGACAGCCATTTTGCTTTTTTTGCATTTCTTTTCCATGGGGATTGGCACTAATACCCCAACTGATAAATGAGGGAACTAAAGTAAGACATGCGCTTCCCTGGTGGCTCAAATGATAAAGAATTTGCCTGCAATGGGGTTCGATCGTACCCAGATTCGATCAATAAGTTGGGAGGATTTGCTGAAGAAGGGAATGGAACCCACTCCAGTATTCTTGCCTGGAATATTCCATAGACAGAAGCAGCTTTGTGGGCTACAGTCCATGGGGTCACAAACAGTCAGAGATGACAGCAACTAACATACACACAAAGTGAGAGAAATTAACAAATTGCCCAAATTTTCTGTTAGGTAGTCAGTGTCAGAGACTGAATTTAAATCCAGAGCAGAGTTCATATCTTCATGAGTATGCATTTCCTCTTAAACAAAAGTCCATATTTGGTATTTAATGAATGAAAGACAGACCAAGAACTAGACTAACTTTATATCAGTATTCTGAGTATTTAAAAATATTTTCCAAATCCCGTTGCACTAAGGAAAATAAAGGCCAGTGAGGATTAAAGTGCATAAAGCAGCAGTTCTGAACCTATTGCCTCCTGCCAGAGAAGACAGGAAAAAAGACCTTGGAGCAATATTTTAATGATTTGAACCTGACCTGCATGCAAACACTCTGCTGCTGCTGCTGCTGCTAAGTTGCTTCAGTGATGTCCGACTCTGTGCGACCCAATAGACAGCAGCCCACCGTGCTCCCACGTCCCTGGGATTCTCCAGGCAAATACACTGGAGTGGGTTGCCATTGCCTTCTCCAGTGCATGAAAGTGAAAAGTGAAAGTGAAGTTGCTCAGTCGTATCCGACTCCTAGTGACCCCATGGACTGCAGCCTACCAGGCTCCTCCGCCCATGGGATTTTCCAGGCAAGAGTACTGGAGTCTGTTTCATTGCCTTCTCCCTGCAAACTCGCTAATGGTATTTAATAGTGGAAAGTACTCTGTCTACAAAAGTACTTTATCTTTACATAGCTGATATCTTCATATTATAAATAAACAACATAGCATTTATGTGTTCATAGGATATGGCTGGCTAGAAGGAAGAATACTCAGATAACTTATATGATTTAAGGAATATAAAATGCAGATGTTTTAACATTAAAAAGTCTCTTTGTGACCAATGCATTACTGTTATTCTAAAGCCAAAATTCATCCTGAAGCAAAGGAAAAAACAAAACAAAAAGACAAATTTGGCAGGTCTCATAGGCTTCCCACTTCTCCTGGAAAATGATATTTTGTCTGTGTTTTTAATGTTGCACCATCATTTATATCAGTAAATTTGGGGGTTGGGTAACATCTGTGATTCATGCAGTCTATCTTTGCAGTTCAACCTGTTTTACTAGTAGTTGGCAGCAACAAAATTGTTTTTTTGAACTATGAATCACAGTGTCTTAAACAGGATTCAGTAGAGGAAAAAAAGAGGTAATGGGATGAAATAGCAATAGTTTGATGTGTCTAGAGCTCTCTCTATATCTTTGGTATGAAGAGGTGAAAATTTTGAAGAAATTTAAAAAAGAATACATTAATGTCATTGGAGGAAACATTTATATCTTGGAGAAGGTGATAAGTGGATAAACATGGCTATCAAATGAAAGGATGGTGCACAAACATACTTTTTTGACAGCTATTGTTAGAAGTTCTATTAAAACCAAAAGAGTAGAGGAAAACAATAAACATTGCTCCTATAATTGTTAATCCTTCTAATGCCATCATATAGGGAAACAAAGATGAGGACTTCCCTGGTGGCTCAGTGGTAAAGAACTTGCCTACCAATGCAGGAGACATGAGTTCAATCCCTGAGTTGGGAAGATCACCTGGAGAAGGAAATGGCAACTCACTCTAATATTCTTGCCTGGGAAATCCCATGAACAGAGGAGATTAGTGGGCTACAGTCCATGGGGTCTCAAAAGAGGCTGACATGACTTAGTGACTAAAGAGCAAATGTAACAAAGATTCTGTAGGTTTACAGATATAAGAATATAGCAGAAGACAAAGTACTTAATAAGATATATTTGAAACTCCTCACATGTTTTGATACCACCAGATACAAAATTGGACAGAAAGGAAGGTATATTTAGTTGCAAAAAATTATATAATTCAATGCCTATATTAATACATATAAAATGTGTCAAATAACTATAATAAGAGAAAAAGAAAAAAATTGGACTTATATCAAAATATTAAGATAGGAATGTGTTTATGAGCAACATATTTTCCATCAGATTTGATTGTTTCCAAGGCATTAATGATTTATTGCATAAAATATTGAAAAACAAATTGTAAAAAGATCTTTGAGAAATATGAGATAGAGAAATAGTCACTTTGTTCAGGAGTTGGATTAGAAAGGGAATGAGTCAGCAGTAGTCCTGAAATGACCCTCTCACTGTTGGGAACACTCAGAGAGACAAGGACTTTAAATTCTTCCTGTAAATATATCACTGATTTAGGTCAAAGTCATTCAAAACCTTGTGAACTTGATAATGGCACTTTTAAGAGGAGAGATGAATGCCTCTCTACAAAAATTTCATCAGGATATACCTCCACTCTCTAGATTGTATATCATAAATCTAGAACAGGTAGCTTATGAGGCATAGCAACCTGGAGTATGGGAACAAGTACGGAGGGAACACAATCATATATTCAAAAGCAGAATTGGTCCCCGTGATAGACCACGGTGGTTTCTTTGTTGTTATTCAGTCACTAAGTGGTGGTCGACTTTGGGACCCCTATGGACTGTAGTACACTACGTTCCCCTACCTTGCACTATCTCCCAGAGTTTGCACAAACTCATGTCCATTGAGTCAGTGATGCTATCTAATCATCTTATTCTCTGCCACCCCTTCTTTTTTGCTTTCAATCCTTCCCAACATCAGTATCTTTTCCAATGAATCTGTTCTTTGAATCAAGTGTCCAAAATATTGAAGCTTCAGCTAAGCATCAGTCCTTCCAATGAATGTTTAAGGTTAATTTCCTTTAAGATTGACTGGTTTGATATCCTTGCAGTCCAACAGACTCTTAAGAGTCTTCTTCAACAGCACAATTCTTTCTATATATGGTGCTTTATCAGCTCAGTTTAGTTCAGTTACTCAGTCATGTCTGACTCTTTGAGACCCCATGGACTGCAGCATGCCAGGCCTCCCTGCCCATCACCAATGTCTAGACCTTGCTGAAACTCGTGTCCATCGAGTGTGTGATGCCATCCAACTATCTCATCCTTTGTCACCTTCATCTCCTCCTCCCTTAAATCTTTCCCAGCATCAGGGTCTTTTCCAATGAGTCAGTTCTTCACATCAGGTGGCCAAAGTATTGGAGTTTCAGCTTCAGCATCAGTCCTTCCAGTGAATATTCAGGACTGATTTCCTTTAGTATTGACTCTCCTTGCAGTCCAAGGGACTCTCAAGAGTCTTCTCCAACACCGCAGCTCAAAAGCATCAATTACTTGGCATTCATTCACCTTTCTTTATAGTCCAACTCCCGCATACATGACTACTAAAAAAACCATAGGTTTGACTAGATGGACCTTTGTCAGCAAAGTAACATCTCTGCTTTTAGTATACTGTCTAGGTTGGTCATAATTTTTCTTCCAAGGAGCAAGCATCTTTTAATTTCATAGGTGCCATCACTATCTGCAGTGATTTTGGAGCCCAAGAAAATAAAGTCTGTCACTGTTTCCATTATTTCCCCATCTATTTGCCACAAAGTGATGGGACCAGATGCCATGATCTTAGTTTTCTGAATGTTGAATTTTAAGCCAGCTTTTTCACTCTCCTCTTTCACTTTTATCTAGAGGATCTTTAGTTCTTTGATTCCTGCCATAAGGGTGATGTCATCTGCATATCTGAGGTTATTGATATTTCTTCTGGCAATCTTGATTCCAGCTTGTGCTTCATCCAGCCAGGCATTTCACATGATGTTCTCTGAATATAATTTAAATAAGCAAGGTTTCAATATATAGTGTTGACATACTCCTTTCCCAATCTTGAACCAGTCCGTCGTTCCATGTATAGTTCTCTTTGTTCTTGACCTTTCTCAGAAGGCAGGTAAGATGGTCTGGTATTCTCATTTCTTGAAGAATTTTCCAAAGTTTGTTGTGATCCATACAATCAAAGGCTTTGGCATAGTACATAAGACAGAATTAGATGTTTTTCTGGAAATTTCTTGCTTTTTCAATGATCCAACAGATGTTGGCAATTTGATCTGTTTCCTTTGCCTTTTCTAAATTTAGCTTGAACATCTGGAATTTCACAGTTCATGTACTGTTGAAGCCTGGCTTGGAGAATTTTGAGCATTGCTTTGTTAGTGTATGAGATGAATGCCATTGCACAGTAGTCTGAGCATTCGTTGGCATTGCCTTTCTTTGGCATTGGAATGAAAACTGGTATTTCCCATAATTATTTGTATATATGGTGCTTTATAGATGGCCCCAAATCTCACCTATCATTCCAAAATAAAAATATGTCTGAATATGTGAGAAAATTGATACTCTGTTAGCCATGTCTTATTGTTTCATGCCCACCTATACAAATATAATATTTTCAAAGTTTAACATTTATTTGCACATTTTACAAATCTTTAGCATTTTTGCCCTACAGCTTTTATTTATTCACTTAAATATAACATTATAATGTAAAATGTTAATTTTTCTGATAATTTCCTCCAATTCCTTTAAATTTTTAATTGCTTTATATTGGAACAGCCAACTCTTAACTATTTCTTCTGCTTTGTATTTCCATATTCAAAGCAATATGATTATATGCTCATTTTAAGTTTTAATTTTCATGTATATCTTTTGGCATAAATATGGAGAAAAAAGATTTGGCTCCTTCTCCAGGTCCTCACCGTATCACATAAATCTCATGCTAAGAGAAAGGGCCCAAGGACCAAGGGATATTGACCAAGATGATTTGTATATTTTGTCATCATAAATATTCATTCACAGATGAGTCGTGTAGTATGATCTTATTTAATTAAATTTTCTTATGTATTTTGCATTATTTGACACCAAAAAATTTTATTGTTTTATTCTTAGTGTCTATTATTATTTCAGTGTTTTTGGTTATTTTAAATACCCAGTACCAAGATGTATCTGAAAAATAAACAATGGTAAATAAGTAAGTTATAATTTTATTTATACGTAGACAAAAGTTTCACCAAGAAAAGGAAATTAAAGACCACAAGAAACAAAATGTACTGTTTGCAACGCAGGAATAATTGAGAATGTGTGTATATATGTGTGTGTGCATGCTCAGTCCTACCTGACCCCATGGACTATAGCCTACAAGTTTCCTCTGTCCATGGAATTTTCCAGACAAGAATACTAGGGCCATTTCCTCTTCCAGGGGATTTTCTGAATTAGGGGATCAAACCCTGCTCTTTCATCCTCTGCATTGGCAGCTGGATTCTTTACCACTGAGCCACCTGGAAAGCCCAAAATGGAGGATTCTATGAGTAGACAAGCAGTGGGATTAGGGAGCTTTCTTTATGACTGTCTTTAACTATTTACATATTGTTAGTTTTATTTCAAATTTGAAAAATAAAAGGAGAGGGAAAAATGTGTGTGTGTGAGAGAGAGGGAGAGAACAAAAATAGGTTGAAAATTTTACTGACCCTGAAGTCTGCTAAGTTGTCTTGGTCTGAGTGAAATGGATGCTTATCAAGTAGAAAAGACAGTTGCCATAAATCAAATCCTGTCATGATTAAGCTCTGGATGTCAGATTGTGTTTATCAGACATGATTACAGGCCAAAACCTGTGTTGTAGGTTAATACAGAAATTCAGTGAAATATCTTACATCCTACAGGAACTTAGGAACAAAACTCAGCTAAAGCTAGGACATTCAGGATTTCATTTGAAAGAGATATGTAGGCATTTTGTTTACTCTAAGTGCCTTTTGATGTTTGAAGTATTTTCCTGCTTTCTCTAAGCAACATTTTTTATTGTTATTTTCTATTTACCTGTTCTGATCTTGGGGCACTATATTCTATGTTGCTCATTGCAGACAAAGTGCAGGTTTCAGCAAATATTTTGTGCAGCATAAAATAATACATATATAACCTGTAATCAAAGAAAATTAACCACACTGATCACTTGGAGCACAGCCTTATCTAACTCAATGAAACTAAGAGCCATGTAGGGCCACCCAAAATGGATGGGTCATGGTGGAGCATTCTGACAAAACATGGTCCAATGGAGAAGGGAATGGCAAACCACTTCAGCATTCTTGCCTCGAGAACTCCATGAACAGTATGAAACAGCAAAAATATATGACATTAATAGATGAACTCCTCAGGTTGGTGTAGGTGCCCAGTATGCTACTGGAGAAGAGTGGAGAAATACCTCAGAAAGAATGAAGAGGCAGAGTCAAAGTGAAAAAAATGCCCAGTAGTGGATGTGACTGGTGATGGAAGTAAAGTCCGGTGCTATAAAAAACAATATTGCATAGGAACCTGGAATGTTAGGTCCATGAATCAAGGTAAATTGGAAGCGGTCACACAGGAGATAGCAAGAGCGAACATTGACATTTTAGGAATCAATGGACTAAAATGGACTAGAATAGGTGAACTTCATTCAGATGACTATTATATCTACTACTGTGGGCAAGAATCCTTGAGAAAAAATGGACTAGCTCTCATAGTCAAGAAAAGAGTCTGAAATGCAGTAGTTGGGTGCAATCTCAAAAATGTCAGAATGATCTCTGTTCATTTCCAAGGCAAACAATTGAATATCACAGTAACCCAAGTCTATGTCCCAACCACTAATGTCAAAGAAGCTGAAGCTGAACAGTTCTATGATGACCTATAAGAATTTCTAGAACTAAGACCCAAAAAAGAAGTCCTTTTCATCATAGGGGACTGAAATGCAAAAGAAGGAAGTCAATAAATATTTGAAGTAACAGGGAAGTTTGGCCTTGGAGTACAAAAAGAAGCAGGGCAAAGGCTAACAGAGTTCTGCCAAGAGGATGTCCTGGTCATAGCAAACACCCTCTTCCAACAAGACAAGAGAAGACTCTACACATGGGCATCACCCAATGGTCAACCCCTAAATCAGATTGATTATATTCTTCACAGCCGAAGATGGAGAAGCTGTATAAAGTCAGCAAAAACAAGATGGAAGCTGACTGTGGCTCAGATCATGAACTCTTTATTGCCAAATTCAGACTTAAATTGAAGAAAGTAGGGAAAACCACTAGACCATTAAGATATGACCTAAATCAAATCCCTTGTGATCATACAGTGGAAGTAACAAACCTATTCAAGGGATGATATCTGATAGAGTACCTGAAGAACTATGGTCGGAGGTTCATGACATTGTACAGAAGGCAGTGATCAAGACTATCCCCAAGAAAAAGGAAGGCAAATAAGGCAAAATGGCTGTTTGAGGAGGTCTTGCAAATAGCTGAGAAAACAAGAGATGCTAAAAGCAAAGGAGAAAAAGAAAGATACATGTATCTGAATGCAAAGTTCCAAAACATAGCAAGGTGAGATAAGAAAGATATACTCAGTAATTAATACAAAGAACTAGCAGAAAACAACAGAATGGGAAAGACTAGAAATATTTTCAAGAAAATTAGAGATACCAAGGAAATATTTCATGCAAAGATGGGCACAATAAAGAACAGAAATGGTATGGACCTAACAGAAGCAGAAGGTATTAAGAAGAGGTGACAAGAAAACACTGAAGAACTATACAAAAAAAAGATCTTTATGACCCAGATAACCACGATGGTGTGACCACTCAATGAGAGGCAGAAATCCTAGCATATGTAGTCAAGTGGGCATTAGGAAGCATCTCTATGAACAGAACTAGTGGAGGTGATGGAATTCAGCTAAGCTATTTCAAGTCCAAAAGGATGATGCTGTGAAAGTGCTGCACTCAATATGCCAGTAAATTTGGAAAGCTCAGTAGTGACAACAGGACTGGAAAATGTCGGTTTTTATTCCAATCCCAAAGAAAGGCAATGCTAAAGAATGTTCAGTCTGCCTCACAATTGCACTCATCTCACATGCAAGCAAATTAATGCTCAAAGTTCCCCAAGCCAGGCTTCAACAGTACGTGAAAAAATTTCCAGATGTTCAAGCTGAATTTCGAAATGGCAGAGGAAAGAGAGATCAAATTGTCAACATCCGTTGGACCATCGAGAAGGAAGAGAGTTCCAGAAAAACATCCATTTCTTTGATTATGCTATAGCCTTTGATTGTGTGGATCACAACAAACTGTGGAAAATTCTTCAAGAGGTAGGAATACTAGACCACATTACCTGCCTCCTGGGAAATCGGTATGTGGGTGATGAAGCAACAGTTAGAACTGGACATGGAACAATGGACTGGTTACAAATTGGGAAAGGGGTATGTCAAGGCTGTATATTGTCACCCTGTTTATTTAACATATACACCATCTTTATGGCAGAATGCATATAGGAACTGAAGAGACTCTTGATGAAAGTGAAGAAGAGAGTGAAAAAGTTCGCTTAAAATTCAACATTCAAAAAACTAAGATTGTGGCATCTGGTCCCATCACCTCATGGCAAATAGATCAGGAAACAGTGTAAATAGTGACAGACTTTAATCTGGGGGGGGGGGCTCTAAAATCACTGCAGATGGTGACTGCAGCCATGAAATTAAGAGAAGCTTGTTTCTTGGTAGAAAAGCTATGACCAACCTAGACAGCCTATTAAAAAGTAGAGATATTCCTTTGCCGGCAAAGGCCAATCTAGTCAAAGCTGACTCTTTTGACTACTGGTTTTTCCAGTAATAATGTAGGGATGTGAGAGATGAACTATGAGGATAGCTGAGCGCCAAATAATTGATGCTTTTGAACTGTGGTGTTGGAGAAGTTTCTTGAGAGTACTTGGACTGCAAGGAGATTGAACTAAGCAATCCTAAATGAAACCAATCCTGAATCTTTATTGGAAGGACTGATGCTTAAGCTAAAGCTCCAATATTTTGGCCACCTAGTGGGAAGAATTGGTTCATTGGAAAAGACCCTGATGCTGGGAAAGATTGAAGGCAGGAGGAGAATGGGGTGACAGAGGATAAGACGGTTGGATGGCATCACTGACGCGACAGACATGAGTCTGAGCAAGCTCTGGGAGTTGATGGACTGGGAGGCCTGGTGTGCTGCCGTACATGAGGTTGCAGAGTCAGACACGACTGAGCGACTGAACTGAACTGAAACTCTATATGTATGTTGTTGTTGTTCTTTCATTGCTAAGTCATTTCCAACTCTTTTGTGATCTCATTGACTATAGCTCGCCAGGCTTCTCTGTCCATGGGATTTCCTAGACAAGGATCCTGGAGTATGTTGCCATTGCTTTCTCCAGGGTATCTTCTCAACCCAGGTATCAAACCCTCATCTCTTGCATGGCAAACGGGTTCCTTACCACTGAGCCTCTAGGAAAGCACCCATATATACATTACATTATACCTATAATATACACATACTCATGCTATATCAAACAATTGTAATTGGCATTATATCCATAACACATAATTTTATATATAAATTATATATACAATTTATGTACATACACACAATATTATTGAAATATCATCAAAAAGAACCATAAAGCACAATAAATCCACCATAGAATATGTAAGACATCTGCATGAAAAAATATTAAAACTGCCAAAAAACTACAAAATACCAAGGACATCTTACAGAGCACCCAAACTAGTTGGGAGATAAGTGCTCATGCACTGAAAAATTCAGTACTGTTAAGGTTTCAGACCTCTTTATATTTATCTAATAATTTGGCACATTCCCAATTAAAATGTTGAAAGTTCTTCAGTCTTCATCCCCCAAGCAACTGTTTTTTTTTTTTTTTTTTCCTGAAACTTGATTGAAAAGCAAAGGACCTAAAATATCCAAAATAATCAAAGAAATATGTAAGGAACACATTTGGAGGAGTTAGTTTACCTGATCTGAAGATTTACAAGGAAGACATATTAATTTAGAGACTGGTACTGATTGAAAATGGAAATTGGTAAATGGAAGAGAATTAAAGGTCCAAAAATAGACTTGCTTGAAAGGTCTCTTTTTAACAAATGATTTGGAAGAGCTGTATAGTCATAAAGAAAAAAAAATATTAAGATCTTGATATCTACCAAGCTTAATAAAAATATCAATTCAAGATGGATTATAGGCTTAAAAGGATAAACTAGAACCATAAAGCCTCCACAGGGAAAACTATCTTCACAACTTGGGGTAAAATAAGATTTTTTTTAACATAGGAAAATTTAATCATTAAAAATGATGATTGAACTTTGCAAAAATAAAATCTGCCAGCTTATGAAAAGACAGCACTTAGGAAAGAAAAGACCGATTACAGGTGTGGAAAGACTCATCTGTAATTCATATTGCTCAGAAATGAATCATGTATATAAACTATTTTCAAATCTCCTACAAATCCATAATAAATATGCAAAGATCTAATTAAACACATATGATGAAAAACCCTTTACAAAAGAAGATAGAGAAATGATCAGTAAGTATCTGAAATTTTACCAACATTGTTACCTTGTCAATGAAATAAAGACTAAAACCCCTACAATGTCTAGAAATGAAGCAATTCATAATACTGCTGACAAAAATAAGGCACAGTTGAAATTCTCATGCATTAATGACTGGAGTGGAAAACTGTATATTAACTTTGAAAAATATTTTATTATTTTTTTTATTTTTTTTACTTTATTTTACTTTACAAATCTTTATAAAAAGTATATAACAATATTTACAACAGCTTTAATCAAAATAGCTATACATTAGAAACCAACCAAATATCTATCACTAGGAGAACAGATATTCGAATTTTAGTATTTCATATATCAGAATATTGCTGATCAATTAAAAAAAGCACTTCATGTACACATAATGGCATAAGTGATTCTCGAAAACATTATGCTGAGCTATAGGAGGAAGACAAAAATAGTACATAATCTGTGATTCCATTTATATGAAGTCAAAAAAATAAACAAAATTGATCTATGATGTTAATATCACTGGTCAAAGTGAAGAATGAATAGACAGCAACAAACAAATTTCTTGGACGACGGAAATATTTTATATCTTGCTTTGCATGGTTTGCACAGCTGTTATATCAAATTGGAAACTAACATATAAATTTTGTTTCAATAGCAATATATTTTTGCATTAAAAATAGCAGAAAAAATTACTCCCTCATCATAAAATATCTCATGTTTGTTAGTTTTATTTCTATTTTAAAAATCTGTATGATCTGATCATCATACATAGTTTTGAAAATAAGCAACATTCTTTCTATGAATATAAAAAAGCATTTCTCAGCAAAGAGAGGATGCTGCTTAATAATGATTTTATAGATAGATTCACAAAGTCATTGGGTAGCCCAAAAGTTCATTCAGATTTTTCCTCAGGATGGTATGAAAATAAGAATGACCTTTTTGGCCAACCTAACATTTTTGTCTTTTGAAATGAGAAATATATTTATTTTTTAATTAATATATTTCAACATAACCCTATATTAGTGAATTTTCTTGTCCCACATAAATTTTAAATACCATATAGGATATCACTTTATTGATATATCATAAATTACATTAATTAAACTCTCTTTTGAGATGTGCAGTCTGCTCACAGTTCCCTCCTGTCTCTTTATAGAGTAAATCCCATTTTCTGGTGCTGCTTGTGGTGTTGGTAATCTCCAATTGATTATGTTCCTGCTTTCACTCCCATCACACTGATGTATATGAGCTCACTAATATCATCAGTGATCTCTCCTGTTCATTCTTATCTTACTTAATCCTGTCTGAGACATTTGACAAACTTTAACCTTCTCTTTTTTTTCAAAGTTGTCTGTATTGCTGACTTTGATGACCCCATTCTAACTTAGCTTTTTTTCTGTGGACTTTCTTTCTCCATTTATTTAATGCAATCTTCTCTGCCATCCATGTTTTATAGGTTGATCCTCAAATCATCTCTCAGACCTTTACCATTTTTATATCCACACATTTTCTGAGTTATAGTATCTGAATGGCATTATCTAAGTCCATGTCTTCAAATGCAAGCTATCACAGTGGGGACTATGAATCTCTTTCCAGCTTTTTACAATTTTTATTTAAGCACTGCTCATAAACACTTTAAACATGAAACTTTTCCTGGAAGTCCCTATAATTTGTTACTTTTATATTCCCTATGTGATACTGATCTGTGATAATGATCAAATCATAATTGCTGTATTTAATTTATTTTCATTAGGTAACATCTTAATAGTATCTCTTAAATGTGTTTTCTCCTCTCCACTTGTATTACCAGCAGACTTATCAAGCCATTATCAGCAATGCATAAGAGACCTACATGTATAACTACAGGTTCACTACATGTATACCTACATGTGTCTGGGATCCATGATGATACTTGATGCACACCTTGTCTCAGTGAAGTCTCCAGGAAAATAAACACTATCCAAACATGAAAAAAACCCAGAGGCTGTTTATTCAACAACTTTCTATAGTGACAGAGTCAGCCATCATCATTTCTGTTTTGCAGAGATTCAAAGCCAGCCAAGAGAGTGGGAGGCTTTATATTGATAGACATAGTCTATGTGAAGGTTTTTGGTGGGAGCAGCTGGAGACCAGCTAATTCGAAGTGTGGCATTTTAAGTGATATGTTGGATGCAACAATTGACTTTTTCTGGTTCAATCCAGTTTATAAGTGAGGACAGAAAACCTGGAAGTTGGCAGCATTGTGGACTGTGGCAAAGAGTGTGGTTCAGCCCCCTTGGCTTGTTATTGAAGAGGCTGTAGGTTAGAGTTGTATCCATGACAGTTATGTTGTTGTTCAGTCACTCAGTCTTGTCTGACTCTTTGTGACCCCATAGACTGCAGCACACCAGGCTTCCATGTTCATCAGCAACTCCTGGAGCTTGCTCAAATTCAAGTCCATTATCGGTGATGCCATCCAACCATCTCATCCTCTCTCATCACCTTCTCCTGCTGTATTCAATCTTTCCCAGCATCAGGGTCTTTTCAAATGAGTCAGTTCTTCACATCAGGTGGCCAAAGTATTGGAGTTTCAGCTTCATCATCCATCCTTCCAATGAATATTCAGGACTGATTTCCTTTAGGATGGACTGGTTGGATCTCCTTGCAGTCCAAGGGACTCTCAAGAGTCTTCTCCAACATCACAGTTCAAAAGCATCAATTCTTTGGTGCTCAGCTTTCTTTATAGTCCAACTCTCACATCCATACATGACCACAGGAAAAACCATAGCCTTGACTAGACGGACCTTTGTTGACAAAGTAATGTCTCTGTTTTTTAATATGCTGTCCAGGTTGATCATAGCTTTCCTTGCAAGGAGCAAGCATCTTTTAATTTTATGGCTGCAGTCCCCATCTGAAGTGATTTTGGAGCCCCCCAAATAAAGTCTCTCACTGTTTCCACTTTTTCCCCATCTATTTGCCATGAAGTGATGGTACCGGATGCAATGGTCTTAGTTTTTTGAATGTTGAGTTTTAAGGAAGCTTTTTCACTCTCCTCTTTCACTTTCATCAACAGGCTCTTTATTTCTTACTGGCTTTCTGACATAAGGGTGGTGTCATCTGCATATCTGAGATTATTGATATTTCTCCCAGCAATCTTGATTTCAGCTTGTGCTTCATCCAGCCTGGCATTTCACTTAATGTACTCTGCATATAAGTTAAATAAGCTGGGTGAGAGTAGAGCAGAGAGACATTAAATGAGGCCTTATCTTAACATAAAATCTCTGCAGACTAGTTTTCTCATGATTTCACTTTTAGAAACATCCACTTCTTTATTGATAAAATGACATTATATTCACTAAACTTTATTCAATAACTCTGGATATTGACATCTAGGATTAGGGTAATAATAAAAAGGTATAATTAAAGAATGTATACATATGTTGCACAATTTATGGATATATTAAATACACTAATATCTAGTATTCAAAAAGTCATATATGAAGCAACATCTATACATCAGTAATTCACAAAAATACTACTTATCACTCAGTCAACAATACTCAATTGATTTGAAGTTACTTTTTGGAATAACCTAAACCACATTGGCTTTACTGAAATAAATATAAATCTTTGAATCATACCCAGGAACTAAAATAAAACCAGTTCCAAATGTAAAAAAAAAAAAAAAATTAACACATAAATTCTTTGAAATCAGTAAGAAAAGATCTATAGTGTAATAAAAACTGTGTTGAGTGGCATACAGATAGCAGTGTAGAGAAAAAGGAAAATATAAGAAGTTCTCAGTAATATTAAAAAAACACACACTAAAATATAACTCTAGTGAGAAAAGTTCTACTTATTATTTTGGCATGATATAGGCATGTTAATGTTTAATTCATTATTATTGTGATAGAAGTTGAATAAACTTTTTAAAAAAATTGACCAAGTTTTTCAAGAACTATAAAAATGGTGTTATTGAAATTTGAAGATATTTACTCTTTTAAAAAGCAATTCAGTTCAGTTCAGTCACTCAGTCATTTCCAACTCTTTGTGGACATGAACCCCATGAACCCCATGAACAGCAGCATGCCAGACCTCCCTGTCCATCACCCCAAACCCATGTCTGTTGAGTCAGTGATGTCATCCAACCATCTCATCTTCTTTCGTCCCCTTTTCCTCCTGCCTCAATCTTTCCCAGCATCAGGGTCTTTTCAAATGAGTCAGTTCTTCACATCAAGTGGCCAAAGTATTGGAGTTTCAGATTCATCATCCATCCTTCCAATGGATATTCAAGACTGATTTCCTTTAGGATGGACTGGTTGGATCTCCTTGCAGTCCAACGGACTCTCAAGAGTCTTCTCCAATACCACAGTTCAAAAGCATCAATTCTTCGGCGTTCAGCTTTCTTTATTGTCCAAATCTCACATCCATACATGACCACAGGGAAAACCATAGCCTTGACTAGATGGACCTTTGTTGACAAAGTAATGTCTCTGCTTTTTAATATGCTGTCGAGGTTGGTCATAACTTTTCTTTCAAGGAGTAAGCATCTTTTAATTTCATGGCTGCAATCACCATCTGTAGTGATTTTGGAGCCCAGAAAAATAAAATCAGCCACTGTTTCCACTGTTTCCCCATCTATTTGCCATGAAATGATGGAACTGGATGCCATGATCTTCGTTTTCTAAAAAGTAGTAGTCTTAATCACTTAAGTGTTTTTAGGAATCTCATTTATTTAGCACTACACCTGCTGTATGTTTTTGAAGAGTTAATTTTTGAAGAGGATATTAAAGACCAGATTTTGTGTATGATATTAAAAATGAAAAAAAAATGATTAGCATTATAAGGAAATTAAACATAAGTGTAAGATGAATAGATAAGTAAAATTTAAAGATTTTACCCATCTCAGATCAGAAGGCCTCAATATTGATAGTTTTTGTTTTGAACATTTAAATGGCTTAAATAATTTTAAGACTGTGTTCAATGAATCTCTTTTCCTAAAGGAAGCAAAATATAAAAACCTACATTATAAAATTATTTTGCAACACATCACATGCAAATCTCTCTATGAAAAATTTAATACAGTTGAGTAAAATAAAGTATCCAAGAAATATTGGACCATTCATGGAAATTTACTATTATTTTTTGGTTTACTTAACTCTGCATTTCTACGTCACATATGGTGATGTTTCTGTGCTTCACTTAATGACTTGGTGAAATACAAAATTTCTTACTCTGAACCATCTACTATAGTTAGAATTGCCTTATTTTCCCCAGATTTTGAAAAGCTAAAGACTGTATCATCATAATTATATAAAGCAAATCCTTTTAATCAAATTAAAGTCAAAATTGTGACCATTTATTAATCAAAGGCCTTTTTCTAATTTGGATATATACATTTTTAGAATTACCCAAAACCTATGTTACTATCCTCGATTTCAGCATAAACATTTTATGAATGTTCTAGCTGCTGAAAATCACCTTATTAAAAACAAGCATTGTATGAAGATTTGTGAGTTTCTAGACAACATAATAGGTTATAAAAATTAATGTGATATTTCAAAATGCCTTAAATCCATCGTAGTGAATAATAAGTTTTAAAGCAAGTAGTTTTTTAACTTAGCTCAGTAGCATTCAAAGCTCAAAAACGTATTATTACTTTTGAGTCTTTTGAAATATGTAAGTATTCAGTATGTTATATAATATTTTTCAATGCATGTCTCTTTTAAAACCAGAAAAATGCAATTCATCACATAGCCAGAAACATATTAGCGGAAAATGTGAAATGTAAAAACAGCCTATATTCTATGTGTGCCAAAATAAGCAAATGGAAGATAGTTTCAAAATGTAACCCAGCTAGTACCTCAACTACAAGTCTCTTAGTTAATATCACCCTTTTATGCACTAAGGTTACAGCTTTAGTGCCATGATAATTTAGTAAAACTTGATTGTGTAAAAAGTGAAAGTCCCTCAGTACTATCCAACTCTTTGTGACCCCATGGACTATACAGACCATGGGATTCTCCAGGCCATGATACTGGAGAGGGTAGCTATTCCCTTTTCCAGGAGATCTTCATAAACCAGGCATCAATCCCAGGTCTCCCATATTGTGGAAGGATTCTTTACCAGCTGAGCCACAAGGGAAGCCCAAGAATACTAGTGTGAGTATCCTATCCCTTTTCCAGCAGATGTTCCCAACCCAGGAATCCAACTGGGGTCTCCTTCATTGCAGGCGGGTCCTTTACCAACCGAGCTATTAGGGATGTCCTGATTATGTAAAGCCACCTGATAAACACTTTAGCATATGTCTTTTTACATGAAATGAAATAAAATGAGACTTCCAACATTGTATATAAATAAAATCATTACAAATATACAAGTATAAGGCATAGAGCCTCATTTAAAAATATACAACCGAAGTCTTACTCAAAATATGCAATTCATGGAAAAACTTGTTTAGTTGATTCTTCATCCATATTGTGCTTTTTAGGGCAAATATCTGCCTTCAAGCAGCTATGATTCATGCTAGTCTGAAGATGGTTCATTTTCTATTCCTCTGTGATATTAGTACCTGGCTTATTAACAGATGTCATATTGGCTATTATTTCATGAAGAATTCATTTGAGTAGAAAAGATATCACCTTTTCAATCCATTAATTTCCTAAGAATACTAGAGTATGCTTATGAACTTTTTTTCAAGTAGTATAGAGCTATATTTCTAACAGTTATACATATTTGCTGTGACATGTAATTTATTTTATTTTAACTTAATATCTCTAATGTTTAATTAATGCCCTTGGCAATTCTCTTGTTTTCCAATGTAATGACTTTAAATGGAATATTTTAAATCTAAATAACAAGGCTGTTTGTTTGTTTTAAAATTATTTCCTCTTAAGGAAACACAGACTTTCACAAAACATCTCTTGCATCCACTCATTGTGATGTTTTTCCTTAAAAAAAGGGAAAAAAATCATTTAACCATTATTTTTAATATGTACAAATTGAAGGAATAAGAGCATCCATGTCAAGGAAAACAATTATCTTCAATATATAATGCAATAAAAATGACTTGCAACTAATGTTAAATTGGTTTAAATAAATTAGAACATTGCATATATACATTATAATAAAGTAGTTGGTTTAATTCACTAGGATTTTTGTTCTTATGCTCTTGTTATATAAATTAATCACTTTAGTCCATGTAACATATTCTTTAAATAGCAGAGCTTCTTTTTTCCCCCTTTAGATTTCTCAGCAGACTTTACTCTTACTGTGGAAATGTCAGTGTAGCCCCAGGTACCACTGAGTGCCCATTTTTGCCTAGCCACTGAAGAAATAAGTGTATGCGGTATGCTGGCTGATTTTAATTTTCTACACCATTTGCCTGAAGGAGGCACTCTACCAGGTCCTGTACTTAATTTCAATCTTTGTGTGTTTACTGTTCCACAAAACAGCATCAAGCCCAGAGTGGAAGAGCTGGTTTACTAAGTTTGAATGGTTTGTTAAACATTTTTTTTAAGTAATAATAATAATAATTATTGTATCTTTAACATAGTGTAAATAAATTTGAAATTAGCTAGTCTAGCCCCAATAGCCATCTACTTGAGAAAGGACATCAATATCATTGCCTAATGGTGAAAAATTAACTTCAGAAAATACATGGAATTTTTTTAAGTGTCTGTATTTTTCCTAGTGGGTAGAAGCAGTTAATTTTTCTAATCTTCCATAAGTAAATATTTAGATGCCAACTCAACCTATTTTAGGAAATAAGAGCGTTTAATCACTACAGAGACTCTGTTATTTAAAATACTTGTAAATTAAACAAATACATATATTTATAATTTTATTTTAATTTCCTGGCTTCTTAGATTCTTGTCTGATGTTAAAATATAATTTTGCTTTCAACTTTAAACTTCATCTATGCTATTGCAGTCTCTATGTCAGCAGTCTCTATGTCTAACAGTATTTTACTGTTCACAATAAGAATGTTGAAAAAAAGTATAACTTGTCTTTCTTTTTTTCCATAAAAATGAACTTGTCCTTAGAAAGATTTAAGATACAGTTTCCATTCTGAATATCCAGTGAATTGTCAAAAATGGCTTAAGAATTGGCCATTTATTCAATCTGTAGAATAGTCTTTCAGTTTTATGCCTCAAGGCTGCTAGAATATATAGTTGTAAAAGTAAATTTTCTCAAACTAAAATGTAGGAACTTCAAAACCAGTATGTCTTTAAAAGATAGATGTATTTTGGTTTGATTTGGAGGAAAGCAACTATTTTCTAAATATGTTTAGACTCCATTTCCATGTTGAAAATCTTCCAGGTACTTTTGAAAAAGAGTTTCTCACTGCTTATGATATTATAGACTAATTCAAAACCCTTTTTACCATGAAAAAATAACATACTGTAAGGTAATAGGAAAAAATGCTTGAATCTCAATGAATTACTTCATTTTTAGTTCACTAGAACACTTTTCTAAAAGACATATATTTTCTTTCCATTTATAAACATGGTATTTACTTGCTTTTCATTTATTTTGTCTCTTTCTGAGTAGTCATCAAATGGCTAAGAGAAGTGCCTAATTAACTCTCATTAAAGAAGAAATCAGTATCTCCATGAAGCCAAAGAGGTGAATTCAGAAATTACTGATTTTAAGTCTAATTGATTAGTATGTCAGTCATTCTTTGATTGATCTTCCCAATGAAAATAACATTCTGAACAAATAAAAATGTCATTAATGTTTCTAACTCTTACAAGTAAACACTTTTTCCTTATAATGTTTTCTATTTTTATTGCCTCTTATACACATTCATTCTAGTTTCAATAACATTTATTGAGATAAGATTCATACCATTAAATCATTTTTCTCTTACAACTTTGAAGATATTTTTTGTTTGTTTTTTTGACAGTTTTTCTATGATGTATCTAGATCTCTACTGTTTAAAAAAATAAATTTATTGAGATATCATTGGAATACAAAAAGCTATATGTATTTAGTTTATATGACTTGATGTGTTTAGAGATAAGCATATATCTGAGAAACCATCCCTACAAACTCTATTATAAATGTGTCCACTACCTCCAAAAGTTTCCTCTGGTTTTCTTTAATATTATTATATTTTAATGAGTTATTATGTATTATAATACATTTTTTATGGTGAGAATGCTTAAGATCTACCCTTTAGAAAATTCATTAAGTATACAATGCAATGTTGTTAACTATTGGTGCTATGCTATACAGCAGGTTGGACTTACCTAGTGGCTCAGACGGTAAAGCGTCTGCCTGCAATGTGGGAGACCGAGGTCAGATTCCTGGGTCGAGAAGATCCCTTGGAGAAGGAAATGGCAATCCACTCCAGCACTCTTGCCTGGAAAATCCCATGGACGGGGGAGCCTGATAGCCTACAGTCCATGGGGTCGCAAACAGTTGGACACGACTGAGCGACTTCACTTCAAGGTCTATGTCTCTTTGAATGTATCCTCCTTTCAGTTTGTTAAGCTTCCTAGATATAGATGAAAGCTTTTCACTAAAACTAAAAAAAGTTCCAGCCACCTCTCTCTACTCCCTTTCTCCATAACTCTATGAATCTTATTTTTCATGCATTGATGAGCTTCATGGTGCTCCACAAGTCACTGAGAGTTTTGTAATTTTTCCATATTTTCACTTCTCTCTGTTTCTCCGGCTAGATAATCTCAGTTGATTTATCTTTTTTGAGGATTTTTTTCTGCTTTGGTTCTAAAATCTGCTATTGAGCCATTTGTAAAATAGTAATTTCAAATTTTACTTCTAAACACAGAATTTCTACTTAGTTATTTTAAAATATTTTCTATTCATTTATTTATATTTTTATTCAGTGAAACAATGTTCCAACAGTTCCATTTTTAAGATATAATTTCCTCTACTTTTTGAATACATTTATGATGGGGTTTTAAATTCTTTCTCTCATAATAATAGCTTATGGTGAATGGTGCCACAGGATTCATGGTCTCTGAAGGAGAGGATTTAACTCCTGGGCCAAAGACAGGTCTCAGTCATTCAAAGCTTTATGCAGATTTTTATTTAAAGTGAAAGTGACAGAAAAAGCTTCTGACATGACATCAGAGGGCTTCCCTGGTGGCTCAGCTGGTAAAGTAATCTGCCAGCAATGTGGGAGACCTGAGTTCAAGTCTGGGTTGGGATGATCCCCTGGAGAAGGGAACGGCTACCCACTCCAGTATTCTGGCCTGGAGAACTCCATAGACTGTAGAGTCTATGGGATTGCAAGAGTTGGACACAACTGAGCAACTTTCACACTTCACATAAACATCAGAAGCGTGTAGGAGAGTACCCACCTCACGAGTTTAAGCAGGCCTTATATACTTCTCAATGGACATGATTTTGAGTAAATTCTGGGAGCTGGTGATAGACAGGGAGGCCTGGCGTGCTGCAGTCCATGGGGTCGCGAAGAGTCAGACACCACTGAGCGACTGAACTGAAACGAACTGAAATGAACTATATACTTCTTAACTGGCTGCAGAGAATAGATAAAAAGAATACCTCAGGGTTATAAGTGTTCCACCAGACCCTTTCCCAAAGCATTCATTCTGAGATAACTTTGGCACAAGATTAGCCAGAAAGAATGGGTTCCAGGCAACTTCTCTGGGTAAGATACACTTGCTGTGTAATTAAGGGTCGAAGTCTTGAGAAACAGGTTCCCAGGCAACATTTGTTTCACTTATATCTATTAACATAGAACCTAAAGAAAACATTTCCTTTGTGCTGTGTGATCATTAGCTCCTAAAGAAAGGCCAGTTCTTGGGCAAGATACATTGTTTCACAAAACGCCTGAAGGGGAATGTCATCACATTCTTAAAAGGGCCTTAAATTCCTGATGTTCAAGCTGATTATAGAAAAGGCAGAGGAACCAGAGATCAAATTGCCAACATCCGCTGGATCATGGAAAAAGCAAGAGAGTTCCAGAAAAACATCTATTTCTGCTTTATTGACTATGTCAAAGCCTTTGACTGTGTGGATCACAATAAACTGTGGAAAATTCTGAGAGAGATGGGAATACCATACCACCTGACCTGCCTCTTAAGAAATCTGTATGCAGGTCAGGAAGCCACAGTTAGAACTGGACACGGAACAACAGACTGGTTCCAAATAGGAAAAGGACTACTTCAAGGCTGTATATTGTCACCTTGCTTATGTAACTTATATGCAGAGTACATCATGAGAAACGCTGGGCTGGCAGTAGCACGAGCTGGAATCAAGATTACCAGGAGAAAAATCAATAACTTCAGATACGAGGATGACACCACCCTTATGGCAGAAAGTGAAGAGGAGCTAAAAAGCCTCTTAATGAAAGTGAAAGAGGAGAGCGAAAAGTTGGCTTAAAGCTCAACATTTAGAAAACGAAGATCCTGGCATCTGGTCCCATCACTTCATGGGAAATAGATAGGGAAATAGTGGAAACAGTGTCAGACTTTATTTTTTTGGGCTCCAAAAATCACTGCAGATGGTGACTGCAGCCATGAAATTAAAAGACGCTTACTCCTTGGAAGAAAAGTTATGACCAACCTAGATAGCATATTCAAAAGCAGAGACATTACTTTGCTGACTAACATCCATCTAGTCAAGGCTATGGTTTTTCCAGTAGTCATGTATGGATGTGAGAGTTGGACTGTGAAGAAGACTGAGCGCCGAAGAATTGATGCTTTTGAACTGTGGTGTTGGAGAAGACTCTTGAGGGTCCCTTGGCCTGCAAGAAGATCCAACCAGTCCATTCTGAAGGAGATCAGCCCTGGTATTTCTTTGGAAGGAATGATGCTAAAATTGAAACTCCAGTACTTTGGCCACCTCATGCGAAGAGTTGAGTCACTGGAAAAGACTCTGATGCTGGGAGGGATTGGGGGTAGGAGGAGAAGGGGACGACCGAGGATGAGATGGCTGGATGGCATCACTGACTCGATGGACATGAATCTGAGTGAACTCTGGGAGTTGGTGATGGACAGGGAGGGCTGGAGTGCTGCAATTCATGGGGTCACAAAGAGTCAGACACGACTGAGTGACTGAACTGAACTGAACTGAAGCTTTAACTCCACTGATCACCAGTAGCATATTGGGCACCTATCAACCTGGGGAGTTCATCTTTGAGTGTCCTATCTTTTTACCTTTTCATTCTGTTCATATGGTTCTCAAGGCAAGAATACTGAAGTGGTTTGCCTTTCCCTTCTCCAGTGGGCCACATTCTGTCAGACCTCTCCACCACGATCCGTCCATCTTGGATGGTATTCTCATCCAGTTGTGGATGGGACTAGTGGTAGAGCAAGGTTCGATGTTCTTTACACAGCAATATTGCATAGAGACCTGGAATGTTAGGTCCATGAATCAAGGCAAATTGGAAGTGGTCAAACAGTTGGCAAGAGTGAACATCAACATTCTAGGAATCAGCGAACTAAGATGGACTGGAATGGGTGAATTTAACTCAGATGACCAGTATATCTACTACTGTGGGCAGGAATCCCTCAGAAGAAATGGAGTAGCCATCATAGTCAACAAAAGAGTCCAAAGTGCAGTACTTGGATGCAATCTCAAAAAAAGACAGAATAATCTCTGTTCATTTCCAAGGTAAATCATTCAATATCACTGTTTTGCACAGACCAGTAACATCAAAGAAGCTGAAATTGAACAGTTCTATGAAGACCTACAAGACATTCTAGAACTAACAGCAAAAAAGGATGTCCTTTTCATTATAGGGGACTGGAATGAAAAGTAGGAAGTCAAGAAACACCTGGAGTAACAGGTAAATTTGGCCTTGAATTACAGAATGACACAGGACAAAGGCTAAGAGAGTTCTGCCAAGAGAACACACTGGTCATAGCAAACACCCTCTTCCAACAACACAAGAGAAGACTCTACACATGGACATCATCAGATAGTCAACAACACATTTGGACAAGCTGTATACAGTCAGCAAAAACAAGACTGGGAGCTATGGATCAGATCATGAGCCCCTTATTGTCAAATTCAGACTGAAATTGAAGAAAGTAGGGGAAACCACTAGACCATTCAGGTCTGACCTAAATTAAATCCCTTATGACTGTACAGTGGAAGTGAGAAATAGACTTAAGGAACTAGATCTGATAGACTGTCTGATAAACTATGGACAGAGGTTCATGACATTGTACAGGAGACAGGTAGCAAGACCATCCCCAAGAAAAAGAAATGCAAAAAAGCAAAATGACTGTCTGAGGAGGCCGTACAAATAGCTGTGAAAAGAAGGGAAGAGAAAAGCAAAGGAGAATAGAAATATATACCCATTTGAATGCAGAGTTCCAAAGAATACCAAGGAGAGATAAGAAAGCCTTCCTCAGTGATCAGTGTAAATAAATCGATGAAAACAATAGAATGGGAAAGACTAGAGATCTCTTCAAGAAAATTAGAGATACCATGCGAAAATTTCATGCAAAAATGGGCTCGATAAAGGACAGAAATGGTATGGACCTAACAGAAGCAGAAGATATTAAGAAGAGGTGGTAAGAATACACAGAATAACAAAAAGTTACAAAAAGTACAAAAAAGATCTTAATGATCCAGATAATCACGATGGTGTGATCACTCACCTACAGCCAGACATCCTGGAATGTGAAATCAAGTGCTTAGAAAGCATCACTAAGAACAAAGCTAGTGGAAGTGATGGAATTCCAGTGGAGCTATTTGCAATCCTAAAAGGTGATGCTGTGAAAGTGCTGCACACAATATGCCAGCAAATTTGGAAAACTCATCAGTGGCCACAGGACTGGAAAAGGTCAGTTTTCATTCCAATCCCAAAGAAAGGCAATGCCAAAGAGTGCACAAACTGCCACACAATTGCACTCATCTCACACACTGGTAAAGTAATGCTTAAAATTCTCCAAGTCTGGCTTCAGCAATATGTGAACGTTGAACATCCAGATGTTCAAGCTGGTTTTAGAAAAGGCAGAGGAACCAGAGATCAAATTGCCAACATCTGCTGGATTATGGAAACAGCAAGAGAGTTCCAGAAAAACATCTATTTCTGCTTTATTGACTATGCCAAAGCGTTGGACTGTGTTGATCACATTAAGCTGTGGAAAATCATTCAAGAGATGTCATCATTGAGACATCATCTTGAGAAACCTACATGCAGGTCAGAAAGCAACAGTTAGGACTGGACATGGAACAACAGACTGGTTCCAAATAGGAAAAGGAGTACGTCAAGGCTGGATCTTGTCACCCTGCTTATTTAACTTGTATGCAGAGTACATCCTGAGAAACGCTGGGCTGGAGGAAACATAAGCTGGAATCAAGAGCTGGGAGAAATCTCAATAACCTCAGATATGCAAATGACACCACCCTTATGGCAGAAAGTGAAGAGGAACTAAAGAGCCTCTTGATGAAAGTGAAAGAGGAGAGTGAAAAAGTTGGCTTAAAGCTTAACATTCAGAAAAGTAAGATTATGGCATCCAGTCCTATCACTTCAGTTCACATAGATGGAGAAACAGTGGCTGACTTTATTTTTCTGTGCTCCAAAATCACTGCAAATGGTGGTTGCAGCCATGAAATTAAAAGACGCTTACTCCTTAGAAGGAAAGTTATAACCAACCTAGACAGCATATTAAAAAGCAGAGACATTACTTTGTCAACAAAGGTCCAGCTATTCAAGGCTGTGGTTTTTCCAGTGGTCATATATGGATGTGAGAGCTGGACTATAAAGAAAGCTGAGCGCTGAAAAATTGATGCTTTTGAACTGTGGTATTGGAGAAGACTCTTGAGAGTCCTTTGGACTGCAAGGAGATACAACCAGTCCATCCTAAAGGAGATCAGTCCTGGGTGTTCATTGGAAGGACTGATGTTGAAGCTGAAACTCCAGTACTTTGGCCACCTGATGCTAAGAGCTGACTCAGTGGAAAAAAACCCTGATGCTGGAAAAGATTGAGGGCAGGAGGAGAAGAGGATGACAGAGAATGAGATGGTTGGATGACTTCACCTACTCAATGGACATGGATTGGGGTGTGCTCCGGGATTTGATGATGGACAGGGGAGCATGGCGTGCTGCAGTTCTTGAGGTCACAAAGAGTCAGACACTACTGAGTAACTGAACCGAACTGAACCTTGAACTCTCTCAATAATTCCAATGTTAGGACTTCCTTAAGGATGGTTCTTATTGACTCTTATTTCTGTTTTTAAAAGACACTTTTTAAAAGTTTTTGTGTTTCCTATAATGTTTTCTTGAAAACTGGGCATGTTAAATACTATAATAAGGTAACTCTGGGACTCAGTCCATCCTCCCAGGGATTATTGTTGTTGCTCTTTGTTTCTGGTTATTTGCTCATTGACTTTCTTGGACTAATTCTTTTTAAAAAATCTGTATTATTTTCTATGTGCAGTTACTGAGATCTTTGATTTAGCTTAGTAGAGAGCTAATGATTGGACAGATTCTCTTCAATGTCAGGAAACAGTAAATACTTCAGTCTTTGTTGAGGAAGTGTGTGTGTTGCAAAACACAGCACTCCAACAGGCATTTTTCAACTTATCCTTCGCTTCTTGTGCAGAGGCTCAAATTCATGTGCATTGAGTCAGTGATGCTATCTAACCATCTCATCCTCTGCCACCCCTTTCTCCTTTTGCCTTCAATCTTACCAAACATCAAGGTCTTTTCCAATGAGTTAGCTCTTTGCATCAGGTGCCCGAAGTTTTGGAGTTTCAGCTTTAGCATCAGTCCTTCCAATGAATGTTAAGGATTAATTTTCTTTAGGATTGAGTGGTTTGATCTTCTTGCAGTTCAAGGGACTCTCAAGAGTCTTATCCAGGAATATATTGAAACTTTTTAAACCCTCTATTTTCTTCTGATTTTTCAGTTTTGCCTTTTTTATTTTCTGATCAGTATCTTATTGTTCCCATCTGGTAATGCCACCAGAAGTGGTAATGTTGAAAAATAGGTGTCGATTTTTGCTTGTTTGTTTTGACAAATGCTCTGTGAAATGCAGAATTTATATAGATTTTTCTCTAAGGTGTACAACCTGATACTATAATCTACATATATACTATGAAATTATTACTACAATAAGTTAATTTACACATCTTTCACTTCACATAATTATCATATTTTAGTTGTTGTGAAAACATTTTAAGATATACTCTCCTATTTGATATATGGTAATGTATATATAAGGGCTTCCCAGATGGTTCGGTGGTAAAGAATCTGCCTGCTAGGCAGGAGATGAAAGAGACTTGGATTCCATTCCAGTGGAGCAGATCCCATGGAGTAGGAAATGGCTGTCTGTTCTAGTATTCTTGCCTGGAAAATTCCACGGAGCCTTGTGGGCTACAGTCTATAGGGCTGCAAAGAGGCAGACACAACTGAGCACACGCAGCACAATGCATATATGTCAACCTCAATCTCTATAGCACAGGGAAGTCAGGTCAATACTCTGTAATGACATGCATGGGAAAAGAATCTAAAAAAGAGTGGATATATGGAAATGTATAACTGATTCAATTTTCCATACACCTGAAACTACCACAACATATAAATCAACTATACCCCAATAAAAATTTAAGAAGATGTAACCACTTAGCAAACTTAAAGTATATGTTATAGTATTAATCATTATGCTGTACATTAGATCCCCAGAATTTATTCATCTTATAACAGGAATTTGTGCTATTTGATCAATATATTCCCATTTTTTTCTAACCACCATTCCCTGGCTACCACCATTCAATGCTCTGCTCCTATGAGTTGCCTTTTTCAGATTTCACAAATAAGTGAAATCACAGTATCTGTCTTTGTTTGTGTCACTAATTTCATTTACCGTTATGTCCTCTAGGTTTATGTGGTTTGTAGGATCTTAGATCTTAATTCCCTGATCAAGGATTGAACCCGAGCTCTCACCAGTGAAACCTTAGCTTTCTACCCACTGGATCACCAGGGAATCCTGGTGATTTTAAACTACATTAGTTTATTTTACACTACATTTGATAAAACCAATCTGACAAAGTATGAGTAAAAAAAGGATTTGATAATACGGTTAACTGTAGTGAGCTATTAAAATTACATGTGTGCTAAGTTCTTCATCATAACCAACTCTTTGCAATCCTATGGACTGTAGCCCACCAGGCTCCTTTGTTCATGAGATTCTCCACGCAAGAATACTGGAGGGGGTTACCAAGCCCTCCTCCAGGGGATCTTCCTGACTATTATTATATATAAATAATAAATATAAAATTTGAAATATATAATTAGGCATATAGGAGAAATTTAAATTTATATTATTTTATTCCTTTGAAAAGATGTTTCCAGAATCGACCCAAACCCATGTCCATTGAATTGGTGATACCATCCAACCATCTCATCCTCTGTCATCCCCTTCTCCTCCTGCCCTCAATCTTTCCCAGCATCAGGGTCTTTTCCACTGAGTCAGCTCTTAGCATCAGGTGGCCAAAGTACTGGAGTTTCAGCTTCAACATCAGTCCTTCCAATGAACACCCAGGACTGATCTCCTTTAGGATGGACTGGTTGTATCTCCTTGCAGTCCAAGGGACTTTCAAGAGTCTTCTCCAATACCACAGTTCAAAAGCATCAATTCTTTAGTGTTCAGTTTTCTTTATAGTCCAACTCTCACATCCATATATGACCACTAGAAAAACCATAGCCTTGACTAGATGGACCTTTGTTGACAAAGTAATGTCTCTGCTTTTTAATATGCTGTGTAGGTTGGTCATAACTTTCCTTAAAAGGAGTAACGTCTTTTAATTTCATGGCTGCAACCACCATTTGCAGTGATTTTGGAGCACAGAAAAATAAAGTCAGCCGCTGTTTCCCCACCTATTTGAATTGAAGTGATGGGACCAGATCTCATGATCTTAGTTTTCTGAACGTTGAACTTTATGCCAACTTTTTCACTCTCCTCTTTCACTTTCATCAAGAGGCTCTTTAGTTCTTCCTCAACGTCTGCCATAAGGGTGTTGTCATCTGCATATCTGAGGTCATTGATATTTTTCCCAGCAATCTTGATTCCAGCTTGTGCTTCCTTCAGCCCAGCATTTCTCATGATGTACTGTGACTATACGTTAAATAAGCAGGATGACAATATACAGCCTTGACGTACTCCTTTTCCTATTTGGAACCAATCTGTTATCCCATGTCCAGTTCTATGTTAGGGAGCTCAATAAATCATGCTAGTTTTACTTTCTTCAGAACACCTAATACCGTGGAACTTGCTATGATATGTTACTTTAGTAAGATGGCTACCATCTGTTCAGATGCTCAAGGTTAACATAGATTATGTGAAGTTTCAATGTCTTTTTTCTCTTTTTTTTTTTAAACTATTATAACATCAACAAATCAAAGTTTAGTTGCTCTTCCTTGTAAAAGTGATACAAGTAAGTGCCATTGCATTTTAGATATATCTTTCCATTTTCTCTTCTATTTCCCTATACTACTTTACAAAGGACTTTATAAAATATGAAATCAATTTCTAAATAATTTTATCAAAATAATAAAAAAGATTCTGTTAAAACATACAATTTTCTCCACAAAGTCTGCTTTCTGCTGTAATTTGGCTAGCAAAAGTATGCTTTATCTATGACAAAAAGTCCAGAATCTGTATTTAAATGAATAAAAAATAATAAATGAGTGAGCAAATAAATGAGTGAATGAATCAAAATAGTTTCAATGTCATATAATCCTGTCCCTCAAGATTTATCAGAGTGAGTCTGAGTGATAAACTCCTCTTCTTTCCTTACATGAAATATACTTCTGTGTATTGTATCAGTGGTAATGTGATTGAGACATTTAAATATGTACCCAAGAGAGTAATGCTTTAGTTACTGAATATGCTAAACTTTTGAATGACATGGAACAGGAAACGGCAACCTACTCCAGCATTTTTGTCTGGAAAATCCATAGACAAAGGAGTCTGTTGAGCTACAGTCCATGGGTTTGCAAAAGAGTTGGATATTTAGTGACTAAGCACACACCTGCAACCATCTTAAGGATGTTTGCTAGAAAGAAATATATAGTACAAACATCCTAAGAAAACATGAAACAAGCTACTTTTCTGAAATCAGATGTAGGAGATCCTAAAGGGAAGAAACCCCTTCTTAGGTATTTTAAGGATTTTTTTAAAATTTGTTGACAATTATGATGTCACAGTGATAGTAGGAAATTCATTGTTCATCCAAATAGTTTTCTCACAGTTCAGATGCTTTTTGGATGTAGATATGAATGTGGCAGGTAAGATTTTCACAAAACTTTCACACTTTAAGGAAGGGGAAAAAAGCATACAGGCATAATTCCTACAGAATCAGATAAAAACATTGCTAAATTTTTACTCTGAGTTCTTAGGGAGCTGAGCTGAATGAAGTCTGAATCTGTTATAGAAACTTTGCAAATAAACAGTTTTCAATCTCTTAATTTCCCTCTAGACATATTCAAATACCGCAGAATTAACTGTCTCTTCTGTGCTCAGACAGAGTGTGTGTTGTAAAACTTAAAGGATCACACATGCATAAATGAGAAGAGATACCAGTTGGAATAGGAAAGGAATTCCTCAGGTTTACCTGAGTTTCAAATAAGCCATTTCATTGCTCTACATTTAAGAAGGAAAATATATATTTACTTTTGCAGCTATTTCTATGACAAGCCAATTCTTAGATGATATAGCAGGAAAGACAGATAAGGAAAGAGAAAATTGAGGGAAAAAGGAAGAGATGTAAATAAAAGGACAAAAGGTGTGTAACAAAAGAAAGAAATAAATATGGATTGTAGTGAGATCCTGAAGTTAATAATAATATTCTTCATGTTATAAACCACTTATCTTGTAAATCACTTTGGGAACTTCCACAAAATACAGATATATAAACTAGCCATAGGTTCATCTCATGGGTAACAAAGTAGCATTCATTCTGTACAATGGCTAGCATTGCCTCCAAACTGCCCATCTTTAGAGCTATATATAAAGCGCCCATGCTTGCATAAGAATGTTCTGTCAGTAGCAAGGAGCAATGCAGCAGAAGTCAAAACTAAAATAAATGGTTTACTTCACATTTGAAAAAAATAACATGTATCTATTTATGAAACATGAGATTCTTGTGATAAGAGCTCACATGAGTAGAGATAAATAACATACTAAAAATAATGTTTAACTTTTATATGGAATATACATTATTAAAAAAGGTTAGATACAGTACCAAAAATATTAACTACATTTATTTAGTTCTGCAAAATTAAACAAAAATCAGTTTGCAATAATTATGATTAACCCTCTTGAAAAACCAAGCTAAAATTATGTAAAACATAAACAACCATAACAGAATTTCATTTTTCATTGAAAGTAAAATACGAGAAAAGTCAATTTCTTCTTATTTAAATAATATGTACATATCATATGGTTGTATAGTCTTATAACATCATAATATATGTGTCCAAGTATAGCTGTAAATTCAAAATAATTACTATATTTTACATTAGTTAGAGCTTAATACAAATATAATCTAAATATATATTTATCTTAAAACAGCTATTTGTTAAGGATGATATAAGAAAGTACAGTTAGAATAAATGTGCTAAAACACATGAGAGGTTAAAATTACATCTATTATGTATAGTTCTTTCTTTAATTAAGAAAAAAAGTATGTTTTTTTCTGAAAGTGAAAGTCACTCAGTCATTTCTGATCTTTGCGATTCCATGGACTATACAGTCCATGAAATTCTCCAGGCCACAATACTGGAGTGGGTAGGCTTTCCCTTCTAAAGGGGATCTTCCCAACCCAGGGATCAAACCGAGGTCTCCCACATTGCAGGCAGATCCTTTTCCAGCTGAGCCACGGTTGTTGTTGTTTTTTTTTTTTTTTTTTCTGTTGCCAAATAAGTGCTCATTTCAATTCAGTGAAATAAAAGTATCCAATTATAACTTGAGTATCTTTCAGAGAATATACACAGTTTTACTATTTTCTTTCCTCCACTATCTTGCTCAACAAAGAACTATTTCACAAGTTATTTTGATTTAAGAAGAACTCTTTGTAGTTTTAAAGTGCCAGAAGAAAAGATTTGTTGTGCAGTAGCTCAGTCGTGTCAGATTCTTTGAGACCCCATGAACAGCAGCACACCAGGCTGTGCTGTCCTTCACCATCTCCCAGAGCTTGTTCAAACTCATGTCCATTGAGTCAGTGATGCCATACAACCATCTTGTTCTCTGTTGTCCCCTTCTCCTCCTGCCTTCAATCTTTCCCAGCATCAGAATACTTTCCAATGAGTCAGTATTCGCATCAGGTGGCCTAAGTATTGCAGCTTCAGATTCAACATCAGTCCTTCTAATGAATATTCAGTACTGATTTCATTTAAGATTGTCTGGTTTGATCTCCTTGCAGTCCAAAGGATTCTCAAGAGTCTTTTCCAACACCACTGTTCAAAAGCATCAGTTCTTTGGTATGCAGCCTTCTTTACGGTCCAACTCTCACATCCATACATGACTACTGGAAAAACCATAGCTTTGACTAGATGGACCATTGTTGGCAAAGTAATGTCTTTGTGTTTTAATATGCTGTCTAGGTTGGTCATTGGTCATAGCTTTTCTTTCAAGGCGCAAGAGTCTTTTAATTTCAAGGCTGCAGTCACAATTTGCAGTGATTATGGAGCTCGAGAAAATAACGTCTGTCACTGTTTCCATTGTTTCCCATCTATTTGACATGAAGTGATGGGACTGGATGCCATCTTTGTTTTTTGAATGTTGAGTTTTAAGCCAGCATTTTCACTCTCCTCTTTCACATTCATCAAGAGGCACTAGAGTTCCTCTAAGATTTCTGTCATAAGGGTGGTATCATCTGCATATCTAAGGTTATTGATTTTTCTCCCAGCAATCTTGATTCCTGCTTGTGTTTCATCCAGCCTGGCATTTCTAATGATGTACTCTGCATAGAGTAAATTAGCAGAGTTAACAATATATTGCCTTGATGTACTCCTTTCCCAATTTGAAACCAGTCTGCTGCTCCATGTCCATGTTCTTGACCTGCATACAAGTTTCTCAGGAGGCAGATAAAGTGGTCTAGTAGTCCCATCCCTTGAAGAATTTTCCACAGCTTGTTGTGATCCACAAAATCAAAGGTTTTAGTCAATGAAACATAATTAGATATTTCTCTGGAATTGTCTTGCTTTGCCTATGATTCATCAAATGTTGGCAGTTTCATCTCTGATTCCTCTGCCCTTTCTAAATCCACCTTGAACATCTGGAATTTCTCAGTTCATGTACTGTTGAAGCCTAGTTTGGAGAATTTTGAGGATTACTTTACTAGCATGTGAAATGAGTGCAATTATGTGGTAGTCTGAACATTCTTTGGCATTGCCTTTCTTTGGAATTGGAATGAAAACTGACCTTTTCCAGTCCTGTGGCCACTAATTAGTTTTATATATTTGGTGGCATACTGAGTGCAACACTTTCACAGCATCATGTTTTAGGATTTGAAATATTTTATCTGAAATTCCATCACCTGCACTAGCTTTGTTCCCAAGTCCCACTTGACTTCACACTCCAGGATGCCAGGCTCTAGGTGAGTGATCACACCATCATGGTTATCTGGGTCATTAAGATCTTTTTTGTATAGATCTTCTGTGTCTTTTTGCCACCTATTCTTAATATCTTCTGCTTCTGTTAGATCCATACTGTTTCTATCCTTCACTGTGCCCATCTTTGCATGAAATGTTCCCTTGGTATGTCTAATTTTCTTGAAGAAATCTCTAGTCTTTCCCATACTATTGTTTCCCACTATTTCTTCGCATTGTTTACTTAGGAAGACTTTGTTATCTCTCCTTGCTATTCTTTGGAATTCTGCTTTTATATGGGTATATCTTTCCTTTTTTCCTTTGCCTTTATCTTCCCTTCTTTTCTCAGCTATTTGTAAGACCTCCTCAGACAACCATTTTCCCTTTTTGCCTTTCTTTTTCTTGGGGATGGTTTTGATGCCATGAACCTCTATCCATAGTTCTTCAAGCATTCTATCTATTAGACCTAATCCTGAGGGAAAGGAGTAGTACCCCCTACTGTGACTGAGACAAATCTGCCTTTGAGTGTTTGAATGTCTCCTGCAGAGACTCAGGTTAGCAGTGACCTGCTGTGGGACAGGGGCTCTGGCTACAGCAGACCAGGGAGGCACAGTGTGTGGCATGTGTCCTCTTGGAGGAGGTTACCATTAGTCTCCCTATAGAGCTGCAGAGCAGATGACCCACAAACTGGAGAACAACTATACCAAAGACATTTTCACACTGTTTCAAAAGTTCTAGGGTCCACAAGTGAATTCTCAACCTGGAGATTCAACAAAAGGATTGAGAACCCCTAGGGAAACAGACTCTTGGATGGAACAACAAATCCTTGTGTTCACCAGGACTCAGGAGAAAGGAGCAGTTATCCCATAAGAGACTAGGCCAGACTTGACTGTGAGTATACAGGACTCTCTGGCAGAGTTTTGGGTTGACAGTGGCCTGCTGCGGAGTCAGAGAAACTGACTACAACAGTCCTGGGAGCAACAGTTGCTGGCAAAAGTCCTTTTGAAGAAAGTTGCCTTTGCTGCCATTACCCCTTCCATAATTTGGCCTTAGACCAAACAACAGGGAGGGAATGCAGCCCCATCCATCAGCATAAAATTAGATTAAAGATTTCCTGAGCATGGCTCTGCTCAACAGAGCAAGAGCCAGTTATACCGACAACCAGTCCTTCCCATCAGGAAACTTTTACAATCTTTTTATCATAATCCATTAGAGGGCAGACAGAATGAAAACCACAGTGACAGAAAACTAACCAAACTAATCACATGGATCACAACCTTGTCTAACTCAGTGAAACTATGAGTCATGCCGTCTAGGGCCACTCAAGACAGACGGGTCATGGTGGAGAGTTCTGACAAAACATGGTCCACTGGAGAAAGGAATGGCAAATCACTTCATCAGTCTTGCCTTGAGAACTCCATGAACAGCATAAAAAAGTAAAAGGTATAACACTAATAGATGAACTCCCCAGGTTGGTAGGTGTCCAATATGCTCCTGGAGAAGACTGGAGAAATAGCTCCAGAAAGAAGGATGAGGTTGAGCCAAAGCAGAAACACTGCTTAGTTGTGGATGTGTCTCGTGATGAAAATAAAGTCCAATGCTGTAAAGAACAATATTGCATAGGAATCTGGAATGTTAGGTCCATGAATCAAGGCAAATTGGAAAGGATCAAACAGGAGATGGCAAGAGTGAACATCAACATGTTAGGAATCAAAGAACTAAAATGGACCAGAATGGGTAAATTTCATTCAGGTGACTGTTTTATCTACTACTGTGGACAAGAATCCCTTAGATGAAATGCAGTAGCCATCATAGTCAACAAGAGTCTGAAATGCAGTACTTGGTTGCAGTTTCAAAAATGACAGAATGATCTCTTCCTTTCCAAGGCAAAGCATTCAGTATCACAATAATCCAAGTCTATGCACCAACAGTTAATGTTGAAGAAGTTGAAGTTGAACGGTTCTATGAAGACCTATAAGATCTTCTAGAACTAACATCAAAAAATATATTCTTTTCATCATAGGGGACTGGAATAAAAAAATAGGAAGTCAAGAGATAACTGAAGCAACAGGCAAATTTGACCTTGGAGTATAGAATGAAGCAGGACAAAGGCTAACAGAGTTTTGCCAAAAGAATGCCCTTGTCATAGCAAACACCCTCTTCCAACAGCACAAGAAAGACTCTATACATGGGCATCACCAGATCGCCAATACTGAAATCAGATTGATTATATTCTTTGCAGCCAAAGATGGAAAAGCTCTAAACAGTCAACAGAAACAAAAGAAGGAGCTGAAAGTGGTTCACATCATGAACTCCTTAATGTCAAATTCAGACTGAAATTGAAGAAAGTAGGGAAAACCACTAGACCATTCAGGTACAACCTAATTCAAATCCCTTATGATTATACAGAAGAAAAAAAATAGCAATTATTTGAACTCTCTTTATTAAGGAAGGTATTCAACAAAAAAATCTAGGATATATGATATTAATTACAGACTGGACTGAGAAATTTATAGAAACCATAATTTTCAAAACAACATAATTCCAAGATCAACTCTGTATAATTATGGTTACCAGCGAAGCCCAATATAATAATGGAATACAATACAATTAATGTCAGTGAACTGTTTTAGCAGCATGTTGTTCAGAACCCAGGCAAGACTACACACAGACCCTGTTGGAACATAAAATAATAGAACTTTTCTTTCATTTCAAAAACTTCTGACAGTTTTAGCAACTTGCCAGGTTTAGAAATGAAAATGTGATGAATTCTTTCTCTATGCATATTCTTCTTCAGACGTTCACTAGTAAGACATAAGGATAACACAATCAGATAGTTTCCTTCTTAGTATGAAAAGGCAAAAAGCTATGACACTGAAAGATGAACTTCCACGTTCAGTAGGTGCTCAACATGTTACTGGAGAAGACTGAAGAGTTAGCACCAGGAAGAATGAAGAGATGGAGCCAAAGCGAAAACAATGCCCAGATGTAGATGTGACTGGCTACAGAAGCAAGGTTAGATGCTGTAAAGAGCAATATTGCATAGGAACCTGGAATGTACTGGAATGTTAGGTCCATGAATCAAGGTATATTAGAAGTGGTCAAACAGGAGATGGCAAGAGTGAACATCGACATTTTAGGAATCAGTGAAATAAAATGGACTGGAATGGGTGAATTTAAATCAGATGATAATTATATCTACTACTGTGGGCAGGAATCCCTGAGAATAAATGGAATAGTCATCATAGTCAACAAAAGAGTTTGAAATGCAGTACTTGGATGCAATCTCCAAAAGAAAGAATGATCTCTGTTCGTCTCCAAGGCAAACCATTCAATATCACGGTAATCCAAGTCTATGCCCCAAGCAGTAATGCTGAAGAAGCTGAAGTTGAACAGTTCTGTGAAGACCTACAAGATCTTCTAGAACTAGCACCCCAAAGAGATTTCCTTTTCATTACAGGGGACTGGAATGCAAAGTAGGAAGTTAAGACATACCTGGAATAAAAATATTTATATAAATAAATATTTATATTTATTATTTCTGTGTTGTTGTAATTTTCTTTTTCAATTTGTTTCCAGAGCTCTCTGGTCCCCATTTTCACCTTACTGTTGTAGTACTATCAAATTTTTACCCTTTTGTTACACAAATGAATGTTTGCATTAAGTACTTAAAAGCTACTTATGAAACCTTTTATTTTCTTTTCATTTGGTGATTTCACCTTGACTAAGACAATAACTTGTCTTTTGAAATTTGTGTTCTTTAATTTATGCTTCTTTTAATGTCTATGTTATTGTGAAACTTCTTTTCATCTTGCTAACCTGATATTTTTCAATAGAATTTAACATAATCTTCTTTCTCCCTACTCCTTCACCTAAAGCCTGTTCCTCCCCCTAAACTCCCAAAGTAATGATTGCTGAGTGAGAGGGGACAACTCAGTTTTCTGTAGATATTTTTAATAGAACTGGTGCCTAATGTAGCATTATAATATTTCAAGTCCTTTAAAATAATATTTTGAAACATTGTCACCTGAATTACATGGGGTTCTTGCTAAATAATAAAAGTGTGCCCATGATTCAACATTTGCTAAACACTCTTAAGTGTTATCAGTGTCCCTGGTCTGATGATTAAACTTTGCATAGGAAAACTCTAAAACGATTCAACACACAAAACAAAGGTAAAATCTAATTCCTTGCATGGCATATACTAATAATTAAATAAATTGATAATATATGTAGCATATATTCTATTAATAACAATTCAGGAAATTAAATTAATTACTTCCATAATTCACTTAAAATTACTGGAGCTCATGCTTTTATTATAAAATTTAAACCCTCTCTGGAACATTCAGACAGTGCAAATCTCATCTATGATCATTTTCACTCCCTGTTAACTAGAGAATGAAAAGATAAAAATGTTCTCTGAGGCAGCTTCTCAACAATTTGGTGTCATTTATGAGGATTTTCCTTGGAGTATAGAATGAAGCAGAGAAAGGATAATAGAGTTTTGCCAATAAAATGCACTGGTAAGAGCAAACACTCTCTTCCAACAACACAAGAGAAAACTCTACATTTGGACATCACCAGATGGCCAACACCAATATCAGATTGATTATATTCTTTGCTGCCAAAGATGGAGAAGTTCTATACAGTCAGTAAAAACAAGACCAGGAGCTGACTGTGGCTCAGATCATGAACTTCTTATTGACAAATTCAGACTGAAATTGAAGAAAGCAGGGAAAACCACTAGACCATTCAGGTATGACCTAAAGCAAATCCCTTATGAATATACAGTGCAAATGAGAAATAGATTTAAGGGGCTAGGTCTGGTAAACAGAGTGCCTGATGAACTATGGATGGAGGTTCATGACATTTTACAGGAGACAGGGATCAAGATCATCCCTAAGAAAAAGAAATGCAAAAAAGCAAAGCAGCTGTCTGAGGAGGCCTTACAATTAGCTGTGAAAAGAAGAGAAGTGAAAGGCAAAGGAGAAAAGAAAAGATATATACATTTGAATGTAGAGTTCCAAAGAATAGCATGGAGAGATAAGAAAGACTTCTCAGTGATCGGTGCAAAGAAATAGAGGGAAACAACAGAATGGGAAAGACTAGAGATCTCTTCAAGAAAATTAGAGATACCAAGGGAACATTTCATGCAAAGATGGGCTCAATAAAGGACAGAAATGGTATGGATCTAACAGAAGAAGATAATAAGAAGAGGTGGCAAGAAAACACAGAAAAACTGTACAGAAAAATATCTTCACGACCCAGATAATCACAATGGTGTGATCACTTATGTAAAGCCAGACATGCTGGAATGCGAAGTCAAGTGGGCCTTAGGAAGCATCACTAAGTACAAAGCTAGTGGAGGTGATGGAATTCCAGTTGAGCTATTTCAAATCCTAAAAGATGATGCTGTGAAAGTACTGCATCAATATGCCAGCAAATTTGGAAATCTCAGCAGTGGCCACAATATTGAAAAAGGTCAGTTTTCACTCCAATCCCAAAGAGAGGCACTGCCAAAGAATACTCAAACTACCACACAATACTCAAACAACCACAAACTACCTTCACATGCTAGTAAAGTAATGCTCAAAATTCTCCAAGCCAGGCTTCAACAATACGTGAACCATGAACATCCAGATGTTTAAGCTGGTTTTAGAGAAGGCAAAGGAACCAGATATCAAAATGCCTACATCTGCTGGATCATCAAAAAAGCAAGATAGTTCCAGAAAACTATCTATTTCTGCTTTATTGACTATGGCAAAACCTTGGACTGTGTGGATCACAATAACAGGCCAGACCACCTGACCTGTCTTTTGAGAAATCTGTATGCAGGTCAGGAAGCAACAGTTAGAACTGGACAGGGAACAACAGACTGGTTCCAAACAGGAAAAGGAGTACATCAAGGGTGTATATTGTCAACCTGCTTATTTAACTTATATGCAGAGTATATCATGGGAAACTCTGGGCTGGAGGAAGCACAAGCTGTAATCAAGACTCCTGGGAGAAATATCAATCACCTCAGATATGCAGATGACACCACCCTTATGGCAGAAAGTGAAGAAGCACTAAAGAGCCTCTTGATGAAAGTGAAAGACGAGAGTGAAAAGTTGGCTTAAAGCACAACACTCAGAAAACGAAGAACATGGCATTTGGTCCCATCACTTCATGGGAAATAGATTGGGAAACAGTGGAAACAGTGTCAGACTTTATTTTTGTGACCTCCAAAATCAGTGCAGATGGTGACAGAAACCATAAAATTTAAAGATACTTGCTCCATGGAAGGAAGGTTATAACCAACTTAAACAGCATATAAAAAGCAGAGGCATTACTTTGCCAACAAATGTCCATCTAGTTAATGTATGGATGTGAGAACTGGACTATAAAGAAAGCTGAGCACTGAAGAACTGACGCTTTTGAACTACGGTGTTGGAAAAAACCGTTGAGTCCCTTGGACTGCAAGGAGATCCAACCAGTTCATCCTAAAGGAGATCAATCCTGAATGTTTGTTGGAAGAACTGATGTTGAAGCTGAAACTCCAATGCTTTGGCCACCTGATGCAAAAAGCTGATTCATTTGAAAAGACCCTGATGCTGGGAAAGATTGAGGGCAGCAGGAGAAGGGAACGACAGAGAATGAGACGGTTGAGTGGTATCACCGACTCAATGGATATGAGTTTGCGTTAACTCCAGAAGTTGGTGATGGACCAGGAAGCCTGGCATTCTGCAGCTCATGGGGTCACAAAGAGTCAGACATGACTGAGCAGCTGCACTGAACTTAAATACCATTTGTGATCCTGATTTCCGTCTTGTGAAATTTAAGATGAAATTATGCCATTCTTGACTGATGTTTATTAAATTCTATATAATTTATTTAGTAACTTAGTTAATTTTAAAAATACTAGAAGACCAAATTTTAGTCAAGAAACTCCGTTCTAAATTTCCCATTAAATATAAAATTCATTTTATATGTGTTTTGAATGCATTCATTTGGTTTATGAACACACAGATAGGTAACCATATAAGGCATTTAATTTTCATGATCTTTCTAGAATACTATATATATAAATAAATGCACTTTAAACTCTTTAGTGTCTAACTATTTTTTCATTTTATGGAAAGCTATAAAAACAGCTATTCTTAAAGCTATGGAACTATAGTTACTACTATTCCCTTGATAAGCATTGAAGTCATCCAGTTTTCAATAAATGTAAAATTAATCATTTCACATTATACTTTTTAAAATATTCAATTATTTCAAAAATATGTTTCTAGAAATAAAAGTCTTGGTCAATTATAAACACATTGTAAGTCATATAACCACTACTTGATTGCCTTCCAATAATGTTTCAGCATATATTTTTACCATGAATAAATGAATGTCCATTTGTCATACCTCCATTGGCATTATGCATCATTTATCTTTTGTTGAAGCAATGGATGAATAAATGATATATTTAGATTGCTTTTTATTAATTTTAATAAGATTTGAAATGTTTTTATATATTCATTTTCCATTTGCATTTTCATTTTAGGAATTATGTACTCATCAATATTTTATTTGTATATTTTCTTTTATCTGTTGATTTTTAGGAGGTAATTTACATTTTAATATTAAACATGTATTATTTTTTATGCATTGGATATGTTTTATTAGATACATTTAATGATATACCAAAATTCAATGTAACAAAATAAAAAACTCAATCTTAAGTATCAACTAAAATATAATTTTTGAAAGCATGTCACTTCTTTCTCACATTATTGTCTATGTAAGATCACACAATGAACATTTTTTTAAGGGGGAGATTGTTTTCATTTTCATGTTTTTAATGTCCTGACATGAAAGTAAAGACAGACCACAGGTAATGACCACAATGAGCATTTTACCTGACTGCCTCTCTCAATATATGCTATTGTGTGTTGAACACCATCAGATGTTATACAGGGTGACAGGGACATTTCATAGTAGAATCCACATAGATGAGTATACAGTTCTAGCTTTTTCCCTCATAAAGTATATAGATTTGGATAGCTTACAAGGTGCAGTGCAGCATTGCATATATGAAATGTCTCTCTTTTGTCTTCCAAAGTTTACTAGTCTGCTTGAGCTGCCATCATAAAATAGTAAAATTAAGTGGCTTAAACAACATACTTTAATTTTCTCAGAGTTCTGAAAGCTAGAAGTACAAAAAGTATACTCATTCTATTTATGATGAAAGCTCTCTTCCTAACTTGTAGATAGCCTCCTTCCTGCTATGAGCCCATACAGCCTTTCCTCTGTATTATATCTGGAGAGAGAGCGAGCTCACTGGTATCTCTTCTTAAAAGCACACTGATCCTACTCTTTCAGTGCCCCACCTTTGGGTCTTCAATGAAACTTAATTACTTCAAGGCCACCTGATGTAAAGAACTGACTCATTGGAAAAGACCTTCATGCTGGGAAAGATTGAAGGCAGGAGGAGAAGGGGAAGGCAGAGGTTAAGATGGTTATACACCATCACCAACTCAACGGACACGAATTTGAGCAAACTCCAAGAGATAGTGGCGGACAGAGGAGATCAGATACGACTTAGTGACTGAACAACAGCAACAACATTGAGGCCCCATGTTCAGATACAACCACTCTTATAATGTGGGTTTCAACATATGGATTTGGAGGAATACAAATATTCAGTCTATGATACAGAGCTCCAGCAAATGTTCAGATGCAATCATATTTGTTTTAGTTCTATGGAAAAGGGCATGGATATTTTCACAAGGATTGCATTAAATCTGTAGATTGATACGGGTAGTATGGACATTTGCAGAAATGTGATGGACCTAGAGAGCATTATTCTTAGTGAAATGTCAGAGAAAGATAAATACTACGTGATGTTACCTGCATGTGGAATCTTAAAAAGTAATACAAATGAAGGTATATAGCAAAACAGAAACAGATTCAAAGATAGAGAAGATAAACTGATGGTTACTAGTGGAGAGAGACAATGGGGAAGCAGGACCTTAAGGGTATGAAGACATACAGCCTATTTTGTATAAAATAGATAAGCAACAAAGATAAATTGTATAACACAGGGAATTATAGCTGTTACCTTATAATAACTTTTAATGTAGTATATACCGTAAAACTACTGAATCACTATGCTTTACATCTGAAACTAATATAAATATAATTTAAACTGTAAATCAAATATACTTTGGTAAAAATACAATAACATTTTAAGTATAAATTAGTGTTAGATGAAAGCTACAAGCAATGATCACTGTTGCATGATCCAAGTCACTTCCATGAAAAGGATAAAAACAGATGGAAAATTGTAGACAGTTTTTAATATTTCAGCTTCTCAGAAAAAAAAGCTTTAAAATATGGAAAACTTTGTAACAAAAGTTACAAAGACAATTAGTTTGATTTGCATGTGTGTTCATTTACTGTATTGATTTTTGCACTGAATTGAAGGAACTTCACCCCTAAATGAAAATATTATTCCTAAAAATAATTTTTAAGTAGATGTGTTGAGATTTGCAGAGTGTGCCTGAAGGTTAAGCGTACTTTGCTTTATGCAACTGAGCGTTGAACAATGGTAATAGAGTCAGAACAGGAAACAAAACTAGTTTCCTTTTTTTTTTTCATGAGTAAAAGGCATTCATAAGACTATTCTTCATGCTAAATTTTAAAATATCAACAAGATCAATCACACATAACCCGAAACAAAATTTTGAGAACAGACTACACAAGAGGAAATGTTTCATTTATAACCATTATTTATCCATTCTACAATCCCTACTCCTTGTGAAGAAGGTGAAATGACAAAAGCTCTATGTTTTACTGAGGATAGAAGGGGGATGTATACAGAAATATCAAGGGATATATTTCAAAGCAAATTGGCACATGCAATTAAATTTGGTTTCCAATGTAAATAAATGGAACAGAGTCATTCCTCCATGTGAAAGTACTCATTCTATATTAATAATAAATTATGAAAAAAGATTATTCCTGAGAAAGCATCAATTTATATTACTATTCAGTTGTGCTTTCCATTAGAAAAAAAATACATATTTAGTGACATGAACTTGGAAGTTAATCAGTTTTTACAGAGAAATCTAGAAGCCTCTGTAGATATTCCATATAAAATAATGGATTAAAATCCCCTAAAAATGACTTGCTAGTAAGCAATTTTTCTGGTCAGCTACTCGTGGTCTTTCAGTTTTAAACTTATCCTTTATACTTTATACTCTTCTCTGAAATATTAGGACTGCAACTTTACAGACAATATTTCTCAGTCCACACACCCATGCCAGTCACAATAGGAGGCTGAGAAGGAAACAAAGGGATTGGTGAATAAGAAAAAACTGCTTCCTGATTTTGTTTTTCATTTATTTTCCCTGTCATATTGGAATATAATTTCTTTATAATGTTATGTTAGTTTCTGTTGCAGAGTGAAGTGAATCATCTATACATACACATATATTTCCTCCCTCTTAGACTCCCCTCCCATTCCCACTTTCCACCCTCTTAGGTCACCACACAGCACAGAGCTGAGCTCTCTGTGCTATGCAGCAGCTTCCCACAAGCTATTTATTTTACACAAGGTAGTGTATAGATGTCAGCGCTGTGCTCTCAATTTCTTTCAACCTCTCCTTTGCCCACTGTGTCCACATGTTAGTTCTCTACATCTGGGTTTCTATTCCTGCATTCCCTGCTCCTTTAAGTCAACATCGTTCCAGAAGAGAGAATTGGCTGTGATCTCCAGCTTCCTTTGCAAATCCCAGCATCAGCCTCATCATTTTTCACTGTGGACATGAAGGTCAGCCAGGAGGATCTCCTTTTCAGAGATTTGAGGACCCACACCATGCATGGGCCCCACCTAGGACCCCTGGTTTCTATTAACCACCTCTTCTTCATCTCTCTTTTCATTGCTTATTATCTCTGGCTTAGCCAGTTTCCCATTTGCTGTCTAAATTCTTCAGTTCCTATAAGGCCATTTTGCTCTATAAAATTCCCTTTGTTTAACATTCCTAGCGTCGATTTATCTTTTCCTGAATAAATCGTGATACAGTAACTTCAAAATAAAAGCTGAATTGATTCAGCATCACAATTTCCAAGCCATACATAGACTAAGTTAGCTACTTTAGCTAAATTTTGCAGTATTCCTGAGTCAGGAAGCAACAGTTAGAACTGGACATGGAACAACAGACTGGTTACAAATAGGAAAAGGAGTAGGTCAAGGCTGTTTATTGTCACCCTGCTTATTTAACTTATATGCAGAGTATATCGTGAGAAATGCTGGGCTGGAAGAAGCACAAGCTGGAAGTAAGATTGCTGGGAGAAATCTTAAGATGTGCAGATGACACCACCCTTATGTCAGAAAGTGAAGAAGAACTAAAAGGTCTCTTGATGAAAGTGAAATATGACAGTGAAAAAGCTGGCTTAAAGCTCAACATTCAGAAAACTAAGATCATGGCATCCAGTCCCATTACTTCATGGCAAATAGATGGGGAAACAGTGGAAACAGTAGCAGACTTTATTTTTTGGGCTTCAAAATCACTGCAGATGGTGATTGCAGCCATGAAATTAAAAGATGTTTACTCCTTGGAAGGAAAGTTTTGACCAACCTAGACAGCATATTAAAAAGCAGAGACATCATTTTGTCAACAAAGGTCTGTTTAGTCAAGAATAAGGTTTTTCCAGTGGTCATTTATGGATGTGAGAGTTGGACTATAAATAAAGCTGAGCACTGAAGAATTGATGTTTTTGAACTGTGGTGTTGGAGAAGACTCTTGAGAGTCCCTTGGACTGCAAGGAGATCCAAGGAGATCCAAGGGGATCCAACCAGTCCATCCTAAGGGAGATCCATCCTGGGTGTTTATTGGTAAGACTGATGTTGAAGCTGAAACTCCAATACTTTGGCCACCTGATGTGAAGAGCTGACTCATTTGAAAAGACCCTGACGCTGGGAAAGATTGAGGGCAGGAGGAGAAGGGGACAACAAGAAGATAAGATGGTTGGATGGGCTCACTAAATCAATGCACATGGGTTTGGATGAACTCCGGGAGTGGGTGATGGACAGGGAGGCCTGGCCTACTGCAGTTCATGGGGTCGCAAAGAGTCATACATGACTTAGTGACTGAACTGAACTGAGTATCCATTGATCTCAAGTAATTGATCCTCTCTTGCCTATCATCCTGTAGTAAAGGTGAGATTAAGTGTCATATTATATGTGGAAATAAAGTCGGCTCTTCTCTACAATGATAATTATCAGTTACTTTTATTTTAACCTTACAATTACCATATGTACTAAGTACATAACTTTGTTTTTTACTTAGAAATAATACAGAAAGCTACAAGAGCAATGTAGTATAAAACCTTAATCTAACATTCAGAATTGACAATTTTTAATACAGAAAGGGATCCATTGTGACCTGTTGGAAAACAATTTTCTGTGGTGGTTCTACTACCTTGTATTATCTTCTCAAGAGTGCTTTACTAATGCTCATATGTCTATTTCACTATTGATTATGTTTATATTCAGAGTGGCCTAGGCTGTATATTGTCACCCTGCTTATTTAACTTATTTGCAGAGTACATCATGAGAAACGCTGGACTGGAAGAAACACAAGCTGGAATCAAGATTGCTGGGAGAAATACCAATAACTTCAGATATGCAGATGACACCACCCTTTGGCAGAAAGTGAAGAGGAACTAAAAAGCCTCTAGATAAAAGTGAAAGAGGAGGATGAAAAAGTTGGCTTAAAGCTCAACATTCAGAAAATGAAGATCATGACATCCAGTTCCATCACTCCATGGGAAATAGATGGGAAAACAGTGGAAACAATGTCAGACTTTATTTTTTGGGGGCTCCAAAATCACTGCAGATGGTGACTGCAGTCATGAAATTAAAAGACGCTTACTCCTTGGAAGAAAAGTTATGACCAACCTAGATAGCATATTCAAAAGCAGAGACATTACTTTGCTGACTAAGGTCCATCTAGTCAAGGCTATGGTTTTTCCTGTGGTCGTGTATGGATGTGAGAGTTGGACTGTGGAGAAGGCTGAGTGCCGAAGAATTGATGCTTTTGAACTGTGGTGTTGGAGAAGACTCTTGAGAGTCCCTTGGACTGCAAGGAGATCCAACCAGTCCACTCTGAAGGAGATCAACCCTGGGATTTCTTTGGAAGGAATGATGTTAAAGCTGAAACTCCAGTACTTTGGCCACCTCACACGAAGTGTTGACTCATTGGAAAAGACTTTGAAGCTGGGAGGGATTGGGGGCACGAGGAGAAGGGGACAACAGAGGATAAGATGGCTGGATGGCATCACTGACTCGATGGACATGGGTCTGAATGAACTCTGGGAGTTGGTGATGGACAGGGAGGCCTGGCGTGCTGTGATTCATGGGGTCGCAAAGAGTTGGACACAACTGAGCGACTGAACTGAACTGAACTGAAGAAAAAGGAAGGTAAGAGTTTCAGGAAACCAAAAGATTTGTTTTCTTTATTTCACAGTATTGACTACATATTTCAACATAATTTGCTTATTTGTATACCTTCATTTTCATTTTTATCATCTGAGAAATTTAGTCTTTGCTAGTTGATATAAAATAATTCTGCATACTGCTATTACATTTGCAGTGCCTTTTAAAAATATGTTTTTCTCCCCTCACTTATTTGTTCCAAAGATATTCCTTTATGTTTGTGCATTCCTCAGTCTCTCCTTGTCCAGTTTCTAGGTTTTCATCCTATGCTGTGGATATCTGATGTCGGCTTTCATGAAAAGAGTTATAGTGACAGTTATCTGCAAAAAATTGACATTTCCTGCTTAAAATAATATATCTTCAGAAATTTAAAATCATATTACTTTTAAGAAAAAGCAGAAGTCACCCAATTATATGAAATAAAATTAGGAAGTCAATACCCTAATCTCAGCAAATTGGGTCAAGAACTCAGTGAGTTTCTAAAATCAAAATGCCAAAACAAGAGAAAATGTAAATGTGTAGAAAAGAAAGATGAAAGTCTATTGATTTAAAAGTCAGAGATCAGAAACTTTTTAAAAAATATATATAAACATAGGCATGTATAAATTAATCATCAAGTTTATGTTTCATAGAATACACATGAATAAAATAGTAAAAACCTGAGTTTATGAGAAATATTTTCAGATGCATTTATAGGAAGTTCCATGGTCAAGGGGTAGCAAGGAATAGCAAAAGATTTCATCAAAGGATTAAGAACTTTAAAGCATTTTATCAATATATTCATAAAAATATCAGGAAATCTCTATTTTAAAATGGTAAATGAAAGTAGAAAATGTTTCCATTATAAATTTCTTTAAAATATTACTAGTAAAATATTTTCAAGAATGAATTCTATATAGATTTTTGAGATATAAGTAAAAGGTTTTTGTACCCAGTAGAATGGATACCAGTAAAATCTTTGGTGATGCCAAAGGTAGCAAAATCTTGGAAAGAGGCCAGTTGTACTGACTCCACTATTTGCCAAGAGAGTTTTCCAAAAGATTTTGTGTGTATATATATTTATCTTGATATTGCTAACCTCATATGAATTTGTCCATTTTCAGTAAAGTTTTAGGGTGCTGTATAGTTAGTTTGAATGAAACAAACACTAAATGAAAAATGTTCTTCTTTGACCTTCACATACTAAATTTCCTCGAATAATGTGTTGTGCTGTAAGCCATTCTTATTAATGTTTGCAGATGCTGGTAGTGCTCCTGATATTGACCTTAAGAAACGATTGAAAAATAAAGCAAAATAAATCTTCCTCCTGGAAATCCTAAGCCCTCTCCTATTTTCAAGTGACCTTATGTGATGCCTAATTCTCTCACCTTGCCTATGACCAAAAGTCATGGCTTACCACTCTGCACAAAGCAGATCATTTATTTTCTTAGCAGGAGATCCCCCATGCCATTAATGATTCATATAGGTCATGTTTACAAGTGGCAAATGTTTCTAAGTTTGCTGTATCCTAAAGCAGCAACTTCAATTTTATATTAAAAAGTTTTAGAATTTCCCATTTAAGACTATCAAGAGTGACAGTCTAAGTTCTACTGTTCTATTGTCTTCTTATTTACTGGATGACAAAGAAATGAAAAGAGGGGGGCATAAAGAAAAGAAGAACTAGTATCCTAGAAACAGTGACCTGGGTCAAGCATTCATGAAGGTATCACAGAAAACCAAGGAAGATTTTTTTTTTTAATGCATCCACCAACTCACACATTTAACTCTTGTTGGGCTGGTTCAGTTCATTTGTTTTTTTGTTTTTTTGTTTTTTTTGTATTGGTGAGAATACTGAGGTTCTACATTGAGTAAATTTCAATTGTACAATACAAAGTAATCAACTATAGTCACCGTGTAATACATGAGATTCAGACCTTATTGACCTTATAACTGAAAGTCTGTATTCATTCTACTCTCTCAATTTCCATTCTTCCCCCCAGCAATCCCTTGGCAATCACTTTTCTACTCCATTTTCAAGGAGTTAAAAACAAATTTTTAGGTCCCACACACATAGCATGTGATACCATGTAGAATTTGTCTTTTCCTCTGATTTATTTCACTGACTAATGCCCTGCAGGTTCATTCATGTGGTCATAAAGGACAGGATTTCTTTCTTCTTAAGGCTGAACGATATTTAATTGTATATATACACCACATTTTCTTGAACCATTCATCCACTGGTGGACACTCAGTGTGTTTCCATACCTTGGTTATTTTGAATTCATGCTTCAGATAACTTAGAAATGCAGATATCTCTGTCATAATGGCTTTATTTCTTTTGGATATAGACAAGAAGTGGGATGATTGGTCAAATGGTAGTTCTAATTTAATTTCTTGACAAACCTCCATACTAGTCTCCATGTGGCTATACCGGTTCATGTTCCCACCAACACTGTACCCACTCTTCAGCATTTTTAACCTTTTGTCTTTTTTATGATAAGAGTTCTAACAAGTATGAGATGATGTCTCATTTTGATTTTGATTTGCATCTCTCTGATACTGGAGAAGAGAATGGTAAACCACTTCAGTATTTTGCCTTGAGAACCCCATGAACAGCATGACAAGGCAAAAAGATAGGACACTGACAGATGAACTCTCCAAGTCAGTAGGTGCCTAATATGCTACTGGTGATCAGTAGAGAAATAACTCCAGAAAGAATGAAGGGATGTAACCAAATCAAAAACAACACCCAGTTGTGGGTGGGACTGGAGACAGAAGCAAGGTCCAATGCTATAAACAGCAATATTGCATAGGAACCTGGAATGTTAGGTCCGTGAATCAAGGCAAATTGGAAGTGGTCAAACAAGAGATGGCAAGAGTGAACATTGGCATTCTAGGAATCAGTGAACTAAGATGGACTGAAATGGGTGCATTTACATCAGATGACAATTATATCTACTACTATGGGCAGGAATCCCTGAGAAGAAATGGAGTAGCCATCATAGTCAACAAAAGAGTTTGAAATGCAGTACTTTGATGCAATCTCAAAAAGACAGAATGATCTCTGTTCGTTTCCAAGGCAAACCATTCAGTATCACGGTAATCCAAGTCTACGCCCCAAGCAATAATGCTGAATAAGCTGAAGTTGAACAGATCTGTGAAGACCTACAATACCTTCTAGAACTAATATCCAAAAAAGATGTCCTTTTCATTATAAGGGACTGTAATGCAAAAGTAGGAAGTCAAGAAACACCTGGAGAAACAGGCAAATTTGGCTTTGGAGTACAGAATGAAGCAGAGCAAAGGCTAATAGAGTTCTGCCAAGACAATGCACTGGTCATAGCAAACACCCTCTCCCAACAACACAAGAGAAGATTCTACACATGGACTTCACCAGATGGTCAACACCAAAATCAGATTGATTATATTCTTTGCAGCCAAAGACAGAGAAGCTCCATACAGTCAGCAAAATCAAGACAGGGAGCTGACTGTGGCTCAGATAATGATCTCCTTATTGCCAAATTCATACTGAAATTGAAGAAAGTGGAGAAAACCTCTAGACCATTCAGGTATGACCTAAATCAAATCCCTTACGACTATACAGTGGAAGTGAGTAATAGATTTAAGAGACTAGATCTGATAGACAGAGTGCCTGATGAACTATGGACAGAGGTTCGTGACATTGTACAGGAGACAGGAATCAAGACCATCCCTAAGAAAAAGAAATGCAAAAAAGCAATATGACTGTCTGAGGAGGCCTTACAAATAGCTGTGAAAAGAGAAGCAAAAAGCAAAGGAGAAAAGGAAAGATATACCCATTTGAATGCAGGGTTCCAAAGAATAGCAAGGAGAGATAAGAAAGCCTTCCTCAGTGAAAAATGAAGAAATAGAGGAAAACAACAGAATGGGAAAGTGCCGCGGCCAGCACAAGCAAGAGTTGCACCTGCACAGGGAGAGAACGGAGCATCCCCGCTAAGAAAAATAAGAGATAGAGACAAAAGATGGGGTTGAGAGGATCAGACCACAAATGGCTGATGCCTTTTTTTATTAGGCTACAATATTTATAGGATAAAATACGTGACTTAAGACATGCACAGGATTATTTTTTAACCTCAGGATACAATCACCAGACCCTTACCATTGTGTACAGAGCACTATAAGATTATCTATCTTACATGTTGCAGAAACAAGACATCTTGGGGCCTTAAGGGCTATAAAAATTCTTGAGGGTGGCGGGACAGGGAGCTTAGGAACGTGCCTAAGGCTCTGCATATCTGCCGAGCAGCTCCCAAGACTTAACCCTTTACGGGCAGTCCCCCGCAGGAAAGACTAGAGATCTCTTCAAGAAAATTAGAGATACCAAGGGAATATTTCATTCAAAGATGGGTTCAATAAAGGACAGAAATGGTATGGACCTAACAGAAGCAGAAGATATTAAGAAGAGGTGGCAAGAATACACAGAACAACTGTAGAAAAAAAGATTTTCATGGCTCAGAAAATCACGATGGTATGATCACTCACTTAGAGCCAGACATCCAGGAATGTGAAGTCAAGTGGGCCTTAGGAAGCATCATTATGAACAAAGTTAATGGAAGTGATGGAATTCCAGTTGAGCTATTTCAAGTTTTGGAAGATGATGCTGTGAAAGTGCTGCCCGCAATATGCCAGCAAATTTGGAAAACTCAGCAGTGGCCACAGGAATGGAAAAGTTCAGTTTTCATTCCAATCCCAAAGAAAGGCAATGCCAAAGAATGCTCAAACTACAATTGCACCCATCTTACATGCTAGTAAAGTAATGCTCAAAATTTTCCAAACCAGGCTTCAGCAATACGTGAAACGTGATCTTCCAGCTGGTTTTAGAAAAGGCAGAGGAACAAGAGATCAAATTGCCAACTTCCCCTGGATCATCAAAAATGGAAGAGTTTCAGAAAAAAAAACAAACAAACATCTATTTCTGATTTATTGACTATGCCAAAGACTTTGAGTGTGTGGATCACAATGCTGCTGCTGCTGCTAAGTCGCTTGAGTCGTGATCAACTATATGTGACCCCAGAGATGGCAGCCTACTAGGCTCTTCTGTCCCTGGGATTCTCCAGACAAGAACACTGGAGTGGGTTGCCATTTCCTCCTCCAATGCATGAGAGTGAAAGTGAAATTGCTTAGTCGTGTCTGACTTCATCATCCCATGGACTGCAGACCACCAGGCTCCTCCATCCATGGGATTTCCAAGCAAGAGTACTGGAGTGGGGTGCCATTGCCTTCTCTGGTGGATCACAATAAATTGTGAAAAATTCTGAAAGAGATGGGAATACCAGACTACCTGACCTGACTATTGAGATACCCATATGCAGGTCAGGAAGCAACAGTTAGAACTGGGCATGGAACAACAAACTGGTTCCAAAGAGGAAACGGAGTATATCAAGGCTATATATTGTCACTCTGCTTATTTAACTTATATGCAGAATACATCATGAGAAACACTGGACTGGAAGAAACACAAGCTGGAATCAAGATTGCCGGGAGAAATCTCAATAACCTCAGATATGCAGATGACACCACCCTTATGGCAGAAAGTGAAGAGGAACTAAAAAGCCTCTTGATGAAAGTGAAAGAGGAGAGTGAAAAAGTTGGCTTAAAGCTCAACATTCAGAAAACGAAGATCATGGCATCTGGTCCCATCACTTCATGGGAAATAGATGGGAAAAGATTGGAAACAGTCTCAGACTTTATTTGAGGGGGGTCCAAAATCACTGCAGATGGTGACTGCAGCCATGAATTTAAAAGATGTTTACTCCTTGGAAGGAAAGTTATGACCAATCTAGAAAGCATATTGAAAAATAGAGACATTACTTTGCCGACTACGGTCTGTCTAGTCAAGGCTATGGTTTTTCCAGTAGTCATGTATGGATGTGAGAGTTGGACTGTGAAGAAATCTGAGCACTTAAGAATTGATGCTTTTAAACTGTGTTGTTGGAGAAGACTCTTGAGAGTCCCTTGGTCTGCAAGGAGATCCAACCAGTCCATTCTAAAGGAGATCAGTCCTGGGTGTTCTTTGGAAGGACTGATGCTAAAGCTGAAACTCTAATATTTTGGCCACCTCATGCAAAGAGTTGACTCATTGGAAAAGACTCTGATGTTGGGAGGAATTGGGGGCAGGAGGAGAAGGAGACAACAGAGAAAGAGATGGCTGGATGGCATCACCGACTCAATGAGTGAGTTTGAGTGAACTTCGGAAGTTGGTGATGGACAGGGAGGCTATTTCATGGGGTCGCAAAGAGTCGGACACAATTGAGTGACTGAACTGGACTGAAATTAACTGAATAATAAATATTATATGTCTTGTCAAATAGCCACAGTATTTATACCTGGGAATTAATATGAAAAAGTTAATTTTGAAAGATACATTTTTAAGTTCTGATCAAAGGTAGTATTGTATATTTTAAGAAAATATCTAATATAATTCAATTATATCAGTAAGCATATGCATATCTTTTGTTGTTATTGTTTAATCACTAAGTCATGTCCAACTCTTTTGCGACTGCATGGAGTGTAGTCCATCAGGCTCCTCTGTCCATAGGATTTCCCAGGCAAGAATACTGGAACGGTTTGACATTTGCTTTTCCAGGTTAACTTCCTGGCCCAGGGATCTAGCCCAAATCTCCTGTATGCAGGCAGATTCTTTACCGCTATATCACCTGGGAAGTGCAACCTGTATCCTCAATGGTCTGAAATTCATGTAGGATTTGCTTGAGCACTTGTAGATACTAAATTTTAAAAATTATGTATTTTAAAATAATATTCTATTTTCCTGGTTTTAAACATTAACCTGTTGATTGAGAAATCTGAGACAAAAAAGGAGAAATATATGAAGAAAAATAAAGGAAACCCTAATACAGAGATAACTAGCAGATTTTTTAATTTCAGTATTATCTCACTCATTATGCTTTATCTGAGAGAATCTTTATCATTTAGTCATATGTTATCCTTGTATATAAGACTTTTGAAATTGTTTCATGTTCTTAAAATATTTCAATAAATAAATTTAACCATTTTATCAAGACTATGCATTTATACTATTATTAATATTTTCATGTTTTCTTTAACTATGTACTTGACCATTTTAAAATTGTTTGAGATATATTAGCTAATTATTAATATAACAATAAAACATTCCAAGGAAAATACCAGATATATTTTTACTTGTTGAACTGATTTTTTTATTGCTGTCATACAAATATTTTATACATTGAGTTTAAGAAGTTATAATTCATGTTCCTATATACAATATGTAATTCAAATGAGGAGACAACTTCAACCACAGAGTAACCAGACTAGAACATATCAGCTAATCATTATTTTATAAACAATATTGCTTCTGTCATAATCCATTTACTCAAATTGTTCCTTTTGAGGGTGTCATGGATACTTTGTTGTTGACCAGATTGTCACAGATATAAGACCTTTAGTCTCAGATTATTAATAAAGAAGCCATTTTTTGCTTTCAGAAATCTATTTGTACAGATCTCAAAATCAAAAGGCTAAATGAGATATCCTTTAAATAGCACTGAAACATTTTCCAAGTACACATATTCTGACCAGTAAACATGAGCGAAAAAAAATCTGACATGTTAACTATTGCTGCCAGCAAATCAGTAGGGATTTGGATCACAGAGGCAGAAATTTTCAAGGATGTGAGCTGATACTTGAGTGCTAGATAAGCCTAATTTTTTACTGTAATTGAGCAGCTGCCAAAAGTTTGATAATTCACATATTTGAGAATGACTAGCTCAGCTCTCTGCTGCTGCTAAGTCACTTCAGTCGTGTCCAACTCTGTGTGACCCCATAGATGGCAGCCCTCCAGGCTCCCCCTGTCCCTGAGATTCTCCAGGCAAGAACACTGGAGTGGGTTGCCATTTCCTTCTCCAATGCATGAAAGTGAAAAGTGAAATGGAAGTCGCTCAGTTGTGTCCGACTCTTCGCGACCCCATGGACCGTAGCCTACCAGGTTCCTCCATCCATGGGATTTTCCAGGCAAGAGTACTGGAGTGGGGTGCCATCAACTTCTCCAAGCTCAGCTCTCTAGTCCCTGAGTATCCTCAAGTATTAAATCTCTGTATTAGATCATCTGAAAGAAAAGCACCTGCACAAATAATCTCATTTTCCAAAAGAAATGTCTTCACTAGATTTCACTTCTCTCTAGCCATTACTGAGTTTAAAATAAAAATTTATTTATTTTAATTGGAGGTTAATTACTTTACAATATTGTATTGGTTTTGCCATACATCAACATAAATCCACCACAAGTATATACATATTCCCCATCCTGAACCCCCGTCCCTCTCCCCTCCCTGTACCATCCTTCTGGGTCGCCTCAACTGCCTTATGACCCAGCAATCCCACTGTTGGGCATACACACCGAGGAAACCAGAATTGAAAGAGACATGTGTACCCCAATGTTCATCGCATCACTGTCTATAATAGCCAGGGCATGGAAACAACCTAGATGTCCATCAGCAGATGAATGGATAAGAAAGCTGTGGTACATATACCCAATGGAGTATTACTCAGCCATTAAAAAGAATACATTTGAATCAGTTCTAATGAGGTGGATGAAACTGGAGCCTATTATACAAAGTGAAGTAAGCCAGAAAGAGAAACACCAATACAGTATACTAACGCATATATATGAACTTTAGAAAGATGGTAATGATAACCCTGTATGCAAGTCATTCATTTTTTAACAGTGTGTCTGTGTCAATTTAAGAACTAAATTTGAGGGTAATATTGATTATGTTACTCAGTAGCTGTTACATGAAACTCAAATCTCAATATTCTCTGATTTAAATTTCAGGGTGAAATTTTTGTTTTCAGATTGATTGTGTGCTTTATTTTGTCAGATCATGAATATATCTACATTGTCAGATCATAATATAACTATATTGTTTATAGCTATGAGGTTCCATGGGTTATAAAGTGTATCCAAAACATATTCTCAGGTATCCTCACTAAAACCTAATGAGGTAGAAAGGTCAGACATCATTGTCCCAAAACAAAATACAAGTAAATAAAAAACTCAGACACAGTTAATTTGACTTTCCTTAACTGAATTAGAACTAAATTTCAAATACTTCATTGTGCTTTATTTCTACTTTCAGGTATATTTTATATCTCTTTGTAACTTTGAGGAAAAGTAAAGAAATTTTACTATCCAAAAATAAAAATTAACTTATTTCCAGCAGTTATATTTCTTCTACATGCTATTTATATGTTTCATTATTACCATCAACTATTATATTTTAAATTAAATGATTAGCTATTCAATGAGTTTATAAACATATTGGACTCAGATATCCATTTTTCTGATAAAAGAGATAGAAATACTAAAAAAGTGTATCAAAAGTACAAATATATGTATAATTATTTTCCCAAAGCTTCTCTTGCTTACATACTAGCTGTAATCATTTATGAAATCCCTTTGGTTCCATCCCAATTCATAAATGGAAAACTACAGGTGAAGCATATCTGTATGAAGAAAAATCTCGTAACTGAGGTAGAAAAAATGGACAAAACATGTTTTCTGTGATGCATAACCAGGCTTTCCACACTCCCTTGAAGTTAAATATCACGTTAAATGTTTGTGGTTCATTCAATATATCAATATATTCCACCTGGAGGATTCATCTTAGGGTTCATGGAAGATGATAATTTACAAGGTCCTCAGTGATTGCAAAGTCCTAATTAGTTCCTCAGTGATTCTTATTGTCTCATATATTTGCAAATTAGGTTCTCAAGTGATGGTAAGCAAAAGGATGGCCCCCCAAACTTAGTCCTACTTGATCTGATCCTTACCATAATTTTGAAAACATTTATTAATGTAATTGGACTTCCCTTGTGGCTCAATTTGTAAAGAATCTGTCTGTAATGCAGGAGATCAGGGTTTGATCCCTGGGTTGAGAAGATCCCCTTGAGAAGGGAAAGGCTACCCACTTCAGTATTCTGGAGAATTCCAATGGCTGTATAGTTCATGGGGTCACAAAGAGTTAGGCATAACTGAGTAACTTTCACTTCACTTCATTGATATAATTATTCTTGGGGACAAAGGAAGATTATTTTTTCCTCCTCTAAATGCTTTTTTTCTCTTCTCATAATGGACTTTTATTTCTTTCTTGAAAAGTTTTACCTGAATTTACAGATTTAATTTTATCTTTAATTCTCAAACTTACCTTTTGCCTTACTTTACTATAGTAAAGTATTTCTCATCTAAAAAATACTTTGCGTCCCAAATGCAAAGTTAAAAACTGTGAAACATTGTAAGAATTAATGAAAGAGCTGAGGGGGATCCAGGGGAATGTAAAATTGTCTGTGGCTAGGCCTTACTCAAATAACCTTTGCTTTGCTGTACTAGCCTGGTTGGCTTCCCTGATGATTCAGTAAGTAAAGAATTTGTCTGCAGTGCAGGAGACACAGTAGACAAGGGTTCAATCCCTGCATCAGGAAGATCCCTTGAAGGAGGGCACAGCAACCCACTCCAGTATTTTTGCCTGGAGAATCCCATGGACAGAGGAGCCTGGGAGACTACAGTCTATAGGGTTGCAAAGAGTCAGATACGACTGAATTGACTTAGCACACGCACAACCTGCTACTCAGGTGCACAGTAACCATGAAAACAGTAGCCTCAAAATCAGAGTAGTTGTGTGAGCCAGAAGGACAGCAGCCATATGAGCAAGTAGACAGGTTTTGAGTTCCGCTAAACTCTCATCCCCAAGGATTGTCAATATTTGACCTGTGAGACAGTTGTTTGGAATAGCCTCATTCACAAGGTTTGTCTTCATTTGACTTCACTAAGAGCTCCTCAGTGGAAAAAGTGCTATTCCCAAGTCAGTAGTTGAAAAAAATGAGAAACAGTTATATAGCATCACAAAGTGAGAGAGTTGTTGATTTCCAAACATGTGGCTAGAGATAAAATTTAAAATAAAAATGTAGTGAGTGAGAGGTATGGGGGACATGAAAAACTCTGACATAATGGAAATGGGGCAGGCTAGACATATATATGGACTTCCCTGGTGGCTCAGATGGTAAAGCGTCTGCCTACAATGCAGGAGACCCAGGTTCAATCCGTGGATAGGGAAGATCTCTTGGAGAAGGAAATGGGAACCCACTCCAGTATTTTTGCCTCGAAAATCCCATGGACAGAGGAGCCTGGTAGGCTACAGTCTATGGGGTCGCATAGAGTCAGACATGACTGAGTAACTTCACTTTCTTTCTTTTCAGGCACATATATGGTCAGGAAAAACACTGTAAAATCCTATGTCTGGGTTTTAGACTCTTTCTGAACAGAAAGGCTACGAAACATTTACAAACTAGAGTAGTAGGACATGACCCAATAAATATAGAGAGCATATCTGAAAATGTTGGGTTCAAGGCATTTGAGGAAACTTCTGTTCAGTCAACCAAGTTAAGCATAAACCTCATTGGTCCCAAATGTCAAAAATATAAAGTTTTAAGAATTTGTTCAAGAAAGTCACTAAAAATTAAATGGCAAATCTTGTTGATGGATTTATTATCTAAAAATTTATAGTTTTCCTGATAATTTTACACAAAGGAAGGAGGAGGGAAAGGATCTCTACTGGAGTGAAATGTTTTACTTTACTTCTCTTGTATACTAAAGTTATGGTTTTTCAAATTTGAACTAAATTGTTTTATATTAAGATGTTAATTAAAACCCTAGGGTAATCTATAAGAAATTAAAAATATAAGAAACAAAAATAATAAACTTTCTATAAAAATAATTTGTTTAGCCCAAAAGAAATCACGATGGATGAATAGAAAAATAAGTGAGTAAATAAATAAATAGGCACATAGAAAACAAATAGCAAATGACTTCCTATGGAACCTTTAGATGATGATCCTTCCCTTCTCTTCCATTTTCTGGTACCAGCAGGTGATCCTCGGCTTAAATTAACATAACTCCTTATTTTGGCTCCATTTTAAAATAACCAACTTCCCTCTATGTCTGTGAGTCTGTGTCTTCACATAGAGTTCTCCCTGTGTCTTCATTTTCTCTTGTTATAATGAAAATTGTTTTATTGGACTAGGGCTCACCCTAGAAAATGACCTTTTAACTTGATTATGTCCACAAAGCTCTATCTCTATTTTTACCTGTGATATATGGATTTCAGTTTCAACCTATCTTTTTTGAGGGGCACAATCAAGCCCCCAGAAATTACCAAAATAATCTTGGAAAAATTAAAAATAAAAAATGCAGTTGTTGATCTCATACTTCTAGATTTCAGTTATTACTGCAAATTTACAGTAACAAAATATTGTGATACTGGAACATATATACACATATAAATAAACAGATTAAAAAATCTCAAAATGAAACTTTACATTCATGGCTAATTAATTTTTGTTGAAGATGCCAGGAGGAATATATTGAGAGAGTTATAGTTGGTTGATGAAGGGTGTTGCAACAACCTGACCTAGATCCTCCACACACCACCAGGATAGGAAGAAAGCAAAGGTTGCTACAACATTCTGCAATCTGCTTCCCCATCTCAGTGAACATCAGTTAGGTCATGTAAATTCAAGGAATTCATGTACACCTGTGCTGGATTCATGTCAATGTATGGCAAAACCAATACAGTATTGTAAAGTAAAAAAGAAAATAATAATAAAATAAAATTAAACACACAAACGAACAAACAAAAAGGATAAAATGAATAAAAATTAAAGACAGTGATCACAACATATTTAACCTCAAGTATGTGACTGTTTGTGGCCTATAGAACTATACTATTCACACATCTATGAAACCAGCCATTAACCTTGACATTGTGAAATTAGGGGTATGTTCAGTTCAGTTGCTCACTCATGTCCAATTCTCTGCAATCCCATGGACAGCAGCACGCCGTGCTTCCCTATCCATCACCATCTCCTGGAGTTTACTCAAACTCATGTCCATCACATCCCTGCTGCCATCCAACCATCTCATCCTCTGTCATGCTCTTCTCACGCCTTCAATCCTTCCCAGAATCAGGGTCTTTTCCAGTGAGTCAGTTCTTCACATCAGGTGGCCAAATTATTGGAGTTTCAGCTTCAGCATCACTCCTTCCAATGAATATTCAGGACTGATTTCCTTTAGGATGGACTGGTTGGATCGCCTCGCTATCCAAGGGACTCTCAAGAGTCTTCTCCAACACCACAGTTCAAAAGCATCAGTTCTTCAGTGCTCAGCTTTCTTTACAGTCCAACTCTCACATCCATACATGACTACTGGAAAAACCATATCTTTGACTAGGCAGACCTTTGTTATGTTAGAAGAAACTAACCATCCAGAGCAGTTTGTTCAGAAGACAAAGAGAATATTGAAAGAAACAACACACACGCCTGGAAATAGGTTTTAAAAATGTCACCATCTGTGACATTTTAGAATTGTGCAGTTTGGCATTACATTGGAACCCATGCTAAATTCAGTGAATGTACTTTTTGGGGGGTATATAAAAGTGCCTAGTTTGGGGCCCATCCAAGAACTAGAACAAATAAAATAGGATCCATAAATATCTAATGCAAAATTCTCCATGAGAAAACAGTAAAAGTCAAACACTTATAATAATTTAAACAAAATTGTCAGACACTTAAAAACCCCTGTGTGTGTGTGTGTGTGTGTGTGTGTGTGTGTGTGTGTGTGTGTGTGTTATGCTGCTTCAGTCCTGTCTATTTGTAACCTTATGGACTGTAGCCCACTAGGCAGCTCCTCTGTCCATGGGATTCTCCAGGCAGGAATACTGGAGTGAGTTGCTGATGCATGCCTCCAGGGAATCTTCCTGATCCAGGGATCAAACCACCATCTCTGAAGTCTCCTGCATTGGTACATGGATTCTTTACCACTAGTGCCACCTGGGAAGCCCCCAAATCCCGACAGTTTTTCACAAACATATAATGTTGACTATAAGTTTACTATTATTATCAGTCCAAATAACATTATAAAGTTATTTTCATTAACTTTGAAAGTATTGTGCAATTTATTTATATTAGTATGCGTGTATATATATATATATATATATATATATATATATATATATATACACATTTGTATATAACATGTTATTTACAAAATGTTAGAGGAAGCTTGGCTTCCCAGATGGTGCTAGTGGTAGAGAATTCACCTGACAATGCAGAAGGCAAAAGAGATGCAGGTTTGATCCCTAGATCAAGAAGATCCCCTGGAGGAGGGCATGGTGATCCACTCCAGTATTCTTGCCTGGAAAATCCCATGGACATAGAAGCCTCGTGAGCCACAGTCCATAGGGTCGCAAAGAGCCAAACACAACTGAAGTGCCTTGACATGTATGCAAATGAAGTTCATATGTGCTAAGTAAAATCTAGATAAAGGATAGAAAAACAGGTTTATAAACCTTATAACACACACACTTTTAATTGTACATGTTTCAAAATTCACATACACGTCTCATCTGATATATGTTCCTGTCAATACTTAGCAAAGTGAATAAAAATTTCAACTCCTACTATTTTCCATAGCTAAATCATTTGTTCTGCTCATGAAAGGGCATTTACTACTTTAAATCCTAGTATACTAATTAGATGCCAATAACTATTAATTTTAGAAAGGGAAATACAAACCTTTAAGACACTGGGTGCTTTCATAGAAGATTACCTTACAGAAAGAAATATCATCTGGAGAAAGTAGATAGTATTCAACTTTCACCTACATTTAAAAGTAACTTTTTATTTGGTGATAGGCATTGTTTTTGAGATGCTGAAGGCATTTTCATTCTGTGAATATTTGAGCTTCTTCATACAGATATTTCTGAAGAGAAGCACATTAATAGACTACAACACTTGCATCATATGTAATGTCTTCAAGTGGCAATGAAAGCAGAGATAAAGGGATTTGCTGAATTCAATGATGGGATTTTGTGGTGTAAGTTGTAAAATAGCATCTATGTTTTGAAAGATATTAAATATATATAGTATGCTACTACCATCTGTCCCAAGTAACCATCATCTGTCCCAAGTGACCTCCATCTGCCCAGTTGAATCATTAACATGCTCTATAACCTCCAAGTGTTAGTGTTTTCCCGATACATGGCTGATATTTTGGAAGGAATTCTAACCTCACAGTGTACGGCTTTGAAGTTGGATTTATCAAGAAACTAAAACCAAAACAATGAAACTTTATTTTTTAGACTTGATAATCAAAATCACATAATTTAGCTACATGGCAATTTCATTCCCAGAAGTTCCTTTAAAAGTTAGTAATAGAGTATAGAAATGGCTGAGAATAGTCATGGGCCATTGAAAGATTCAACATTGCTTACAAAATATTGAGAATATCCCTATTCCTCATTTTTTCCTGCTTTAAAATAATATAATTTTAAGGCAGTCTAATTATAAGACTCAGAAATATGTCATAAAGAGAAATTATGAGCACATGATATGAAAATGTATTGTAACTTAAATATACCCACTGTCAACATGATTGTGAATTCCTTTACATACTATTATGTCTGTTTATTCATTTATATTTTCACATAATTAGGAAATGAAAAAAATAAAATTTTAAGACGTTAGCAAAATGTTGTCAAGATAGCATATTAAAAACTATGGAAAATGAAATGAGATCAATGTATTGTATGATGAAATTTACCACTACTTGGGATAGGTTTTAGAAAAGTTCCATTACATGTGTTTTACTCTGTACTAAGAAGATGTAGGAAGGCAAGTATTTATGAGTAATTAAAAGACGGTTGCTCCTTGGAAGAAAAGCTATGACCAACCTAGACAGCATATTAAAAAGCTGAGACATCACTTTACTGACAAAGGTCCATCTATTCAAAGCTATAGTTTTTCCAATAGTCATGTATGGATATGAGAGTTGGACCATAAGGAAAGCTGAGTACTGAAGAGTTGATGCTTTGGACTATGTTGGAGAAGACTCTTGAGAGTCCTTTGGACAGCAAGGAGATCCAACCAGTCCTTCCTAAGGAAATCAGCCCTGAATATTCATTGGAAGGACTATTCATTGGATACTGAAGCTGAAACTCCAATACTTTGGCTACCTGATGTGAAGAACTGACTAATTTGAAAAGACCCTGTTGCTGGGAAATGTTGAAGGTGGGAGGAGAAGGGGATGACAGAGGAGATGGTTGAATGGCATCACCGACTCAATGAACATGAGTTTGAATAAGCTCCAAGAGTTGTTGATGGACAGGGAGTCCTGGTGTGCTGCAGTCCACGGGGTCACAAAGAGTCAGACCCAACTGAGCGACTGAACTACCTGACGCAGAATTATCCTTCCCAGATGGCTCAGTGGTAAAGAATCCACCTGTCAGTTCAGGAAACTTAAGAGACATGGATTCAATCCCTGAGTCAGGAAGATCCCCTGGAGAAGGGAATAGCAACTCACTTCAATCTTCTTGCCTGAATAATTCCATGGACAAAGGAGCCTGGTGGGCTACAGTCCACGTGGTTGCAAATAGACATAATTGAGTGAGCACACACACTCACAGACACACATGCAAAACCATTTATGATTGACTAAGTATACACATATTGGAGAAGGAAATGGCAACCCACTCCAGTGTTCTTGTCTGGAGAATCCCAGGAATGGGGGAGCCTAGTGGGCTGCCATCTCTGGGATCGCACAGAGTCAGACATGACTGAAGTGACTTCGCAGCAGCAGCAGCAGCAGCAGGTATACACATACTGTATTATGGTATGATTATATCTCATTTTGTGATTTTATTAAGAAATTATATAATTTATGCTTTTCAACTATAGCTGAAGTTGGAAAACATAAATTATGTATATAATTTACATGTATATTGTTACATATATGGCTATGACTATAGCTAGTATATAACTGTACCTAAGCATACCTTTATGCTTCTGGAATGCTATTTTATTATTGGAGGAAGTCACCAAGATGACCTGACCATAAGTTTGACCCTCCAGCTGGACTGTGGCAATTGGAGGCTTCTCATCTTCGCCCTTGCTTAGATTGTGCCTTCTGCCTGCGTTTTTCACTCTCAGAAGTGCTCTGAAGACAGATCTGAAACAGAAATTTGTTATTTCTGTCTGACTGGGCATCCATGATTGAACCAGTAATACCTCTATAAAAATACCAACATTCTCTCTGGTGAGTGTGGAAATATACTCATCCCTTGGCTGCACAAGATAAGCTTCATATGGAATTCCCCTTGCTTATTAAAACTGTCACCTACCAGTACGGAGTGGCCTGTAACTTTCTGTGGTCACTCCCTGCCCTCTGAGTATGGAGGTCTGCTTCGTGTTTCACCCAGGAAAGCTCTTGAAGAGGTTTGAAAATCAAGAATTATTAATCCATACCTTTATCAACACCTTTATTAATTCGTAATTATCAAACTGCAATTCAAATTTACTTTGGTTTTATTAAAGGTATACAAATTTTTGCACTTAAACTCAAGGTTGAATACCTCTCAATGGTCTCAGGTACACATCTTTGTGTGGCTTTCCATGGCACATGTACATGCCTTTTCGTGCTGGATGAAATATGAATGATGCTCAAGCTGGTATAAAGTTTGCCCAGAGAAATAGCAATAACCTCAGATGTGCAGATGACACTATCCTAATGCCAGAAAGTGAAGAGAAATTAAAGAACCTCTTGATGAAGGTGAAAGAGGAGAGTAAAAACTGGCTTAAAACTCAACATTCAAAAAGCAAAGATCATGGCATACAGTTCTATAAGTTCAGTTCTGTGCAGCTGCTCAGCCATGTCCAATTCTTCATGACCCCATGAACTGCAGAATGCCCGGCCTCCCTGTCCATCACCAATTCTTGGAGTTTACTCAAACTCATGTCCATTGAGCTGGTGATGCCATCCAACCATCTCATCCTCTGTCATCCCTTTCTCCTCCCGCCTTCAATCTTTCCCAGCATCAGGGTCTTTTCAAATTAGTCAGTTCTTGACATCAGATGGCCAAATTATTGGAGGTTTAGCTTCAGCATCAGTCCTTCCAAAGAATATTCAGGACTGATCTCCTTTAGGAGGAACTGGTTTTATGTCCTTGCAGTCCAAAGGACTCTCAAGAATCTTCTCCAACACCACAGTTCAAAAGCATCAGTTCTTTAGCACTCAGCTTCCTTTATAGTCCAATTCTCATATCCATACATGACCACTGGAAAAACCATAGCTTTGACTAGACGAGCCTTTGTTGGCAAGGTAATGTCTCTGCTTCTTAAAGTGCTGTCTAGGTTGGTCATAATATTCCTTCCAAGGAGTTAAGTGTCTTTTAATTTCATGGCTGCAGTCACCATCTGCAGTAATTTTGAAGCCCCCCAAAATAAAGTATGTCATTGTTTCCATTGTTTCCCCACCTATTTGCAATGAAGTGATGGGACCAGACACCATGATCTTAGTTTTCTGGAGGTTGAGTTTTAAGCCAACTTTTTCACTCTCTTCTTTTACTTTCATCAAGAGGCTCTTTAGTTCTTCTTCACTTTTTGCCATAAGGGTGGTGTCCTCTGTATATCTGAAGCTATTGGTATTTCTCCCAGCAATCTTGATTTGACCTTGTGTTTTATCCAGCCCAGCATTTCTCATGATGTACTCTGCATGTAAGTTAAATAAGCAGGGTGACTATAAGCAGCCTTGACACACACCTTTCCTGATTTGGAACCAATCTGTTGTTCCATGTCCGGTCCCAGCTGTTGCTTCTTGACCTGCATACAGATATCTCAGGAAGCAGGTAAAATGGTCTAGTATTCCCATCTCTTGAAGAATTTTCCACAATTTGCTGTGATCCACACAGTCAAATGGTTTGGCATAGTCATTAAAGCAAAAGTAGATGCTTTCTGGAACTCTCTTGCTTTTTTGATGATCCAACAGATGTTGACATTTTGATCTCTGTTTCCTCTGCCTTTTCTAAAACCAGGTTGAACATGTGGAAGTTCACGGTTCACTTACTGTTGAAGCCTGACTTGAAGAATTTTGATCATTACTTTGCTAACGTGTGAGATGAGTGCAATTGTGTGGTAGTTTGAGCATTCTTTGATATTGCCTTTCTTTGGGATTCAAATGAATATTCACCTTTTCCAGTCCTGTGGCCACTGCTGAGTTTTCCAAATTTGCTGGCATATTGAGTGCAGCCCTTTCACAGCATCATCTTTCAGGATTTAAAATAGCTTAACTGGAATTCCATCACCTCCTCTAGCTTTGTTCATAGTGATGCTTCCTAAGGCCCACTTGACTTCACATTCCATGATGTCTAGCTCTAGGTGAGTGATCACACCATCGTGATTATCTGGGTCATGAAGATCTTTTTTGCACAGTTCTGTCTGTTCTTGCCACCTCTTCTTAATGTCTTCTACTTCTGATGGGCCCATACCATTTCTGCTCTGTATTGTGCCCATCTTTGCATGAAATATTCCCCTGGTATCTCTAATTTTTCTTTAAGGGAGCTCTAGTCTTTCCCATTCTATTGTTTTCCTCTATTTCTTTACATTGATCACTGAGGAAGGCTTTCTTATCTCTCTTTGCTATTCTTTGGAACTCTGCATTCAGATGGGTATATCTTTCCTTTTCTCCCTTGCTTTTCATTTCTCTTCTTTTCACAGCTATTTGTAAGGCCTCCTCAGGCAACCATTTTGGTGGAACCGGAATGACAAACCAGATATATCACTTCATGGCAAAGAGATGAGGGAAACTAGAGACTATTTTCTTAGGCTCCAAAATCACTGTAGATGGTGAGTGCAGACATGAAATTAAGAGATGTTTGTTCCTTGGAAGAAAAACTATGACAATGCTAGACAAAGTATTAAAAAGGTCTGTATAGTCAAAGCTGTGGTTTCTTCAGTAGTTTTGTACTGATGTGAGAGTTGGAATGTAAAGAAGGCTGAGCACTGAAGAACAGATGCTTTTGAACTGCAGTGTTGACTAAGACTCTTTAGAGTCCCTAGGAGATCAAACCAGTCAGTCCTAAAGGAAACCAATCCTGAATATTCACTGGAAAGACTGATGATGAAGCTGAAGCTCCAGTACTTTGGCCACCTATGTGAAGAGCTGACTCATTGGAAAAGACCCTGATGACTGGAAAGATTGAAGACAGGAGAAGTGGATGACAGAGGATGAGATGGTTGGATGGCATCACTGATTCAATGAACATGAATGAGAAAACTCCAGAAGATAATGAAAGACAGGGAAGTCTGTGGAGTCGTAAAGGGTTTTACACAACTGAACAACTTAACGGCAACAATAAACATTGATACATGAACTTGGCTTCTTGTTTGATTGCTATTATTTTTATCTCATTCATAATCCTCTCTGGACTGTAGCTAGAAGTGTGTTATTGTCATACGATCTGGTCAAATAGACATTTAGATGAAAATCTGCGACAGTGTACTTTAGAAAAAATATGGGTTTGCCTCAAATTGTCAGAGTAAAGCCAAGCTCTATGATGAAAAGCCGGTATTCTGTGCTTACTTTTGAACTTTGATGTTAAAAATAGTTTAATGGAAATATATTTATATGGAGAACATGTGGTAACATGCATATTGCTGAATGTATCTCAAGTAGACAATTATGTTTTGACATTCTATGAAAACGGTATCTGAACTATACCTTCTAATGCATCTCGTTATCTAGTTGGGAATAAAGGTAGCATTTTATTTTCCAGTGGGTCATACAGTCTCCATGAACTACTCAACTCTTTCTTTGCAGCTCCTAAGCAGCCATAAACAATATGTAATTTACCTTGTATCTTGTCTTTGGAGGCAAACTCACCTCTAGAAACACATGGCAGGCACTGATCTGTTTTCAACCCTATAGGTTTATCTTCTCCTGAAGGCCATATAAATATGGAGCCTTGGCATCTGACTTATTTCACTTAAAATGTATTTAGGGTGCATCCATATTCTTGTCTGAATAAATATTTTGTTCCTTTGATTGTAAAGTAGTATTTTACTGATTAAGCTTATCACAGGTTATCCATTTGCATGTACAAATAAATCTTTAGTTTTTTTCTGATCATTATTAAATAACTATAACTATATATAAGATTTTGTATAAATAATGTGCTTAGCATGAATTACATAATGCTATTGATATTTTACCCTGGATGGATGTACCTCTTTATTTATGCAGTTTTTTATAGACAAAAATTATATTTTTAATAGATGCATGGTAAGCAGATCTAAATTTTAAAATCTAAATTTTAAAAAGCCATGATAAATCATGTACTTTTTATTAGGACAACAAACCCAATGTAAGATAATCGCTCTCTGCTCTTCAGTGAACACCAAATAAATGTGAAAAGCACATTACAGGATTGCATTCTTAGTTTAGGCATCAGAAGATATGCTTATTGGAAAACGATCATGTTTTGAGTAATCAGTTGTCCATTCTGCTTTCTCATGATCCATCTGTGTAAAATATATATATATAAAATTACCGTTTAGTTTTCATTACAATGGCAACTGTACTTCACCCTAGAAGAGTTGTCCTGTTGATACATTGTTCTCTTTGGCTCAAAACTAAAAATATTTAAAAGGGGACTTTCACCTGTCCAATTGACTGTATCATATCAATGGGAAAATGGGCACTTTTTTTTATAGTGTGAGGATGATGATCTATCTTTAGTGCCTTGTTTTCTACCCTGTGGAGATGAGCACATTTTGTGACTAAAGAATGATGAAGCCTCCTTAAGCAGTGACCAACGTTAACACCTGTTTCTTCTGTTTCCACAGCAATGCAGAGATAATAGAGTGGAATTGAATTGTTTTACTTAACTTCAGGGTATAATCTATGGGATAAAAGACTGGGTCATTTATCTTTAGATGGTGTTTTCTATCAATTTATAATATTATCTCTCATTTTATGGTGGGATTTTTATTTCATGGCTCAAAAAATGTTTTAGAAAAAAATTGTATGAAATGTTAGAGCCATTTACATGTGAATAGAGAATATAAAACATTTCCAAATAATTCTAGGACATAAAAACTCCCAACAAGAAAATAATGTTATAAAAGCTCTATGAAATGAATTTCTATGTCCTCATTGGAGCTGGTAAAACAATGTATACAAAAATGTATTTTTAGAGTGCCCAGGAAGTATTTGTTCATTTTTATCTCAGTGATGCCTTATTATTTTTCTAATTATTCACAAATCCATGTTTCATTCTAAAATGTTTTCATTCATTTATTTAAAAATGCCTATAGATCAGTTTAGTTCAGTTCAGTTCAGTCGCTCAGTTGTGTCCGACTCTTTGCAACCCCATGAATCGCAGCACGCCAGGCCTCCCTGTCCATCACCATCTCCCGGAGTTCACTCAGACTCACGTCCATGGAGTCCGTGATGCCATCCGGCCATCTCATTCATCCTCTGCTGTCCCCTTCTCCTCCTGCCCCCAATCTCTCCCAGCATCAGAGTCTTTTCCAATGAGTCAACTCTTTGCATGAGGTGTCCAAAGTACTGGAGCTTCAGCTTTAGCATCATTCCTTCCAAAGAAATCCCAGGGCTGATCTCCTTCAGAATGGACTGGTTGGATCTCCTTGCAGTCCAAGGGACTCAAGAGTCTTCAACACCACAGTTCAAACGCATCAATTCTTTGGCGCTCAGCCTTCTTTACAGTCCAACTCGCACATCCATACATGACTACTGGAAAAACCATAGCCCTGACTAGACAGACCTTAGTCGGTAAAGTAATGTCTCTGCTTTTGAATATACTATCTAGGTTGGTCATAACTTTCCTTCCAAGGAGTAAGCGTCTTTTAATTTCATGGCTGCAGTCACCATCTGCAGTGATTCTGGAGCCCCAAGAAATAAAGTCTGACACTCTCTCTACTGTTTCCCCATCTATTTCCCATGAAGTGATGGGACCAGATGCCATGATCTTTGTTTTCTGAATGTTGAGTTGTAAGCCAACTTTTTCACTCTCCTCTTTCACTTTCATCAAGAGGCTTTTTAGTTCCTCTTCACTTTCTGCCATAAAGGTGGTGTCGTCTGCATATCTGAGGTTATTGATATTTCTCCTGGCAGTCTTGATTCCAGCTTGTGTTTCTTCCAGCCCAGCGTTTCTCATGATGTACTCTGCATATAAGTTAAATAAGCAGGATGACAATATACAGACTTGACGTACTCCTTTTCCTATTTGGAACCAGGCTGTTTTTCCATGTCCCATTCTAACTGTTGCTTCCTGACCTGCATACAGATTTCTTAAGAGGCAGGTCAGGTGGTCTGGTATTCCCATCTCTTTCAGAGTTTTCCACAGTTTATTGTGATCCACACAGTCAAAGGCTTTGGCATAGTCAATAAGGTAGAAATAGATGTTTTTCTGGAACTCTCTTGCTTTTTCGATGATCCAGAGGATGTTGGCAATTTGATCTCTGGTTCCTCTGCCTTTTCTAAAACCAGCTTGAACATCTGGAAGTTCACGGTTCACGTATTGCTGAAGCCTGGCTGGAGAATTTTGAGCATTACTTTACTAGCATGTGAGATGAGTGCAATTGTGTGGTAGTTTGAGCAATTTTTTGCACTGCCTTTCTTTGGGATTGGAATGAAAACTGACCTTTTCCATTCCTGTGGCCACTGCTGAGTTTTCCAAATTTGCTGGCATATTGAGTGCAGCACTTTCACAGCATCATCTTTCAGGATTTGAAACAGCTCAACTGGAATTCCATCACCTCCACTAGCTTTGTTTGTTGTGATGCTTTCTAAGGCCCGCTTGTGGATATATTAATAGTGAAATATTTTTGCAGAAAAGTATAGTAATTTCAATGATCATCTACAAATTATTCAATTTAATTCAATTTAAAAGAAATGTCCCATAAAGTGAGAAGGGTTGTTCTATAGTCTATAAAACCTAGAACAACTTGGCATTTTATAAAATCCCAAACTGGTTTTTTTTTGTTTTTTTTTTGCTCTTTGTTTTTGTTTGTCTGTGCCATAATGACTGTGGGATCTTAGTTCCCTGACAGGCATTTATCCTGGGCCCTCACCAATGAAAGTACAGAGTCCTAACCACTGGAATGCCAGAGAATTCCCCTCAAATTGATTTTGTGTGTGTGTGTGTGTGTAAATAAATTTTATGATTTCTGTACTCCATTTTTTTCTAAATATATTTAGATTTTAAATCAAATGTGCTTTCTCAAAGGAAATATTCACTGCAGAGGATTTTAACAGTTAAATTAATGTATTTCTAAAAGAAAAAGGAACCTAAAGAGATAAAATTATATTCCCCAATAACTAAGCTAATGTATATGAGTCAGTGTTTGAACCCAAGTCTTCAATTGTCAATAATGAATGCTTTTAATTTTTATTAACATGCTGCTTTTAAATTTTTTCTCATAACTTGGAACTGTAAGCAGATCTTTTGTCCCATTTCTGTTTGTCTATTTGTGTTCCCCTGAAACTTTAATCATAAAACTGAGATCACTAGGGAACATTCAACCTAACTCTGATTTATCTTCACTGAATGAACAGTGTCCTGCCTAACCTGTTGATTCATTTCCCTTGATTAGAAGGAGTAAGAATGGAGAATCCAGTAGTTAAACAGTAACTGACCCTCTACCCCCAGTGTTCTCCGTAGTAAATTTGCAGATGGGCAATGTGGGCAAGAATCTGCCTGCAATGCAGGAGACCCCAGTTCCATTCCTGTGTTGTGAAGCTCACCTGGAGAAGGGATAGGCTACCCACTCCTATTCTTGGGCTTCCGTTGTTGAATAGAAAGTAAAGAGCCCACCAGCAATGCAGGAAGCCTGGGTTCCATCCCTGTGTTGGGAAGGTCCCCTCAAGGAGGGCATAGCAATGCACTCTGGTATTCTTGCCTGGAGAATCCCCATAGACAGAGGAGTCTGGCAGGCTATTGTCCATTGGCTTGCAAAGAAGCGGACTGAGCGACTAAGCACAGCACAACACAATGTGGGCAGGATGGCATAAGATCAGGAGAAGTCAGCAGCCTGAGCAAAATGGAATTGACAAAGAACCTCACGTTTTGCCTCAGTGATTAATTGAGATCACTTCCCTTTTTTCCCTTTAAACATTTTCATGGCTGAACATCTTCAGAGCTGGTCTCTGGACATGACTCCACCTTCTCCTGAGACTGCCAACTTTTCTGAATAAAGGGCCTTTCCTTCTTGCTGACACCTGCACCTCAAATATTGGCTTTAGAGGAGGGAATAGCCCAACCTCAATCCAGTAACGGAATTATTCCCTTTATTATTTTGAATCATGCTATTCATTTTTTTCATTTAATACTCAGTATTTATTTATATGTATTTAAGGTAGAGGTGGATTTACATACACTCAATTGAATCTAATATTAAAAATCAATTACCAAATTAGTTGTGAGTAATTTGTTTAAATTTGGAAATTTTAAAAGATTGAAATGATTTTAAAAAATCACAAGGGCTCTTTAACCCGAGTTTATATATCCATTTTCCCCCAAAGAATCTTACAATTTGCAAATAATTTGGAGGCAGATTTTATCTAGATGAAATCCATCTCATAGGAGTTAACATTAATGATGAATATATTTTTTAGCTAAAGTCATGTTTAGTGTTTTTTAATATCTGATTTACTAATGGCATTTTAAATGTTTTGCTTGGTGTACATCATTAGGTCTTTGAGCCTGTACAATTAAGCAAATGAAAATATTCTTAAAATATTTTGTAAGGAGTGATGCTTTGCCAGTTTTATTATTTTTGCTATGATTCTGACAACATTTTAGCTTTGATAATTAGACTAGAAACATTAACTCTAGGTATGTTTATACAGTCAGTCTCAAAGGTGATTTATTTGGTTACATGATGAAAACTATAAAAGAAATTGTTATGTATTAATCTTGGATAATAACTCTTGAGAAGCTATCAATAATATATAGGAGAGAGAGGGAGTGTGTTCAAAAACTCTGTAATTTACCACAGGTTTTTGGTTAAATTTGGTTAAATATAGAACTTATAAGGACTTTACAGAAGTTTTTGCAAGGAAAAGTGATAATAACTTACACTCATATTTCCCCTGTCTAAATTCTGAACCAATAAAGATAGGAGTAAGGCATGATTAAATAAATATGTGACCTTTCCTGTTTATGGAGTAGTTGACCTTGGTGCTTAGCCACAAGAACATCCTTACATTGCACCCCAGTACAACACAATCTTATGAAGTCACTCACATATGAGCGGGGACTTACAGTTAAATATACAGCATAAAAGAGGACAGGTCAGAACTGCAGCTGAGACATCCTAGAGAAAAGGAAAGGGTGAAAGGAGATAAGGTATAGTCATTCATTTCTATTTTCTAATATCACCAGTCATGTAGGGCTTCCCTGATAACTCAGTTGGTAAAGAATCTGCCTGTAATGCAGGAGAGCCAGTTTGATTCCTGGGTTCGAAAGATCCACTGGAGAAGGGATAGGATACCCACTCTGGTATTCCTGGGCTTCCCTTGTGGCTCAAGTGGTAAAGAAGCCACCTGCAATGCGAGAGACCTGGGTTCGACCCCTGGGTTGGGAAGATCACCTGGAAAAGGGGAAGGCTACTCACTCCAGTATTTGGCCTGGAGAATATCCTGGACTGTAGTCCATGGGGTTGCAAAGAGTCAGACAGCTGAGACACCCTAGAGAAAAAGGAAGGGTAAGAGGAATGAGCTATAGTCATTCATTTTCATTTTCTAATATCATCAGTCATGTAAGGCTGACCATACCACCCCTATCAAGGGAAGAGTGAATAATAAACAAGTGATACACTAATAGGTACTTAAGTGCCTCTCTATATGACTTCAATCTAAAGGAAATATTTCAAAGGAAATATTTAACCCCAAGAAAGCAGGATAAAAGATAAAAACAACCTAATGAAAAACAAACAAAAAGCACATGAGAGTATCAGAATTGTTCTCATTATTTTTTAAAGAACCCCTTCTTTTCAGCAGTAGGGGTTCTAGGTTAGAAAATAATATTGAGGAGAAAGAGTTGAAAAATGTAAATATTGAGTAAGGAGGTTGCTTCCTTGTGACACAGGTGTCAATCCATTATGATATAAAATATAAATAAATTTTAATAAAAAAATAATTAAAAAAATATATATCTTAGAGTATTTATATTTAGATTATAACATCAGTATTTTTAGAGTTTGGAGTTTCTCTTATGGGTTTCATTTTTTTTAAAGACTTAAAATTAATTTTAGGTTAATTTTAATTAAGAGATGAAATAGTAACATTTTTCCCTCATGGAACACAATAGTTTTTAATAAATAAAAAAATGTTACAGTATCTAGGAAAAATACATTCCCAAAGTTCATAACTTACAGTAAATGCTGAACATTGACCAACATGTTTAGATATAGGTAATAACATGAATATTGAGTTATATCAAAATTTAAATGTTTTGCCTTCAAAAATTAACATTATAAATGTCTTCCTTAAAAATTTGTTTTACTTTATACACTCTTCAGCTTCTCATTTTCCTCAGATTTCTGGAAGGCACTAAAATATATCACCTTATTAAAGGGGATCAGAAAAATATTTTGGCCAATAAAATTAAGCATGAAATTTTTCCGTAGAGTCAAAACTATGGTTTTCCCAATAGTGATGTATGGATGCGAGAGCTGGACCATAAAAAGACTGCACACCAAAGAAATGATGCTTTCAAAATTTCAGTGCTGGACTCTTGAGAGTCTCTTGGACTGCAAGGAAATCAAACCAGTAAATCCTAAAGAAAAATCAACTCTGATTATTCATTGAAAGAATCGTTTCTGAAGGTGAAGTTCCAATACTTTGGCCACCTGATGCAAACTCATTGGAAAAGACCCTGATGCTGGGAAAGCTTGAAGGCAAAAGGAGCGGTGGGTGGCAGAGGGTGAGATGGTTAGATAGCATCAGGGACTCAATAGACATGAATCTGAGCAAACTCCAGGAGACAGTGGAAAACAGAGGAGCCTGGCATTCTGCAGCCCATGGAATTGCAAAGAGCTGGACACAACTTAGTGACTGAAGAGCAACAAACAACATTAGAATTTGTTGAATTAATAGAGCTTTGTTGAACAATTTCTGATAACTAAATATTTTAAGCATAAATATTTTTTCATAATGTCTTCTGATAGAAATAAATTTTAATGACTGTGAAAGATTTGGGGCAAAACGTCCAAAGATTCTGATTATTAAACAGTACAGAAGAATGAGATGAGTTTGGTGTGTTAAATATCCTTTCACAACGATTTTAGATGACTGAAAAAGTAGCATTATCACAGTGAGGAAGTTTGACTGCTGAGTAATCTTTTGAAACATTAAAGTATAATTTCTACCACCAGAGACATAACTGTAGGAAATTTGTACTCAGTTTGTTTTAATTAGAGAAAACAACTTTCCTGTGGGTATCTAAACTTAAAATGAGTTTGACATCACAACACAGTTTATATTCTCCAAGGAAAAATTAAGGGAAACCAAAAAAATAATTTTTAGTTTCTAAATCAAAAAACCAAAACATTCCAATTTACTTTGGGTTCTCAGTGGTATATTTATGTCTTCAGGGTGTATCATGCCACTCCATTTCTGAATTCTAAGAGATAAAAGATTATAGTTCAAAAGTTCACATTTCTACCATCTTTGCAATTTTTCTTTAGATCTGTAGGTCTAAAACTCTTCTAAAATTGAAGTTCACTAAATAACAAGTTGTCATGTGTTGCCCACTGAAACAAACTGCTTAAGGGAATGTACTAGGATATAGAGCATAATTGTTCAAAGTAAATAATCATCAAACATGCCAGATTTTTGTTAAATTTAATTTAACTATCCTGGGAAAATCATTTTTGTTTTAAATTTTCTAAAATGCAAGCTAGCTTTTGGATACAGGAACATTTGTTTCTTCCCACATAAACTGATTCAAATATTATGTATATGTATAATGTATTTTGTCCATGTGCATTTTAAATGAACCAGACACAAATGATTATACAATCAAAGTTGAATTGTTCAAAAGATAAATTTATTTCTTATTTTTTTAATAAAATATTTACAAGAGATGATAAAAGTTGGATGGTAGCACATCTAAACCTAAAGAAATATGGAATAAATTGAATTATAATATGGCTTAAACACTGAGAAATTTACTAGTGATTATAATTTGGTATTTATCTTGTCTTGAAGTTTTTACTTGACACAATGTTTAGGCATTAAAATAAAAACCCAAAAGTTTTCCTCTTAAGTGCTGTCAAGGAGTCCTTCAATGTCACTTACATTGGATATTTATGTAACATTTCACCAATAGTAGCGAATACATGTTATATACTTAAATCCATGTAATTTTTTCAAAATAAATTAATACTATATTATAGCCATAAAAATCTCAATAAATTTATAAGTATAAAATTTATACAAAACTTTGGAAATAATAAAATTTGAAATAAATAACAAAACGACTCTTTAAAATCTCCAAATTATCAGAAACAAAATAGGATACTATTGGCGGGAGAAATATCAATAACCTCAGATATGCAGATGCCACCACCCTTATGAAAGAAAGTGAAGAGGAACTAAAAAGCCTTTTGATGAAAGTGAAAGAGGAGAGTGAAAAAGTTGGCTTAAAGCTCAACATTCAGAAAACTAAGATCATGGCATCTGGTCCCATCATTTCGTGGCAAATAGATGGGGAAACAGTGGAAACAGTGTCAGACTTTACACTTTTGGGCTCCAAAATCACTGCAGATGCTGATTACGGCCGTGAAATTAAAAGACACTTACTCCTTGGAAGGAAAGTTATGACCAACCTAGACAGCATATTGAAAAGCAGAGACATTACTTTGCCAACAAAGGTCCCTCTAGTCAAGGCTATGGTTTTTCCAGTGGTCATGTATGGATGTGAGAGTTGGACTGTGAAGAAAGCTGAGGGCCAAAGAATTGATGCTTTTGAACTGTGGTGTTGGAGAAGACTTTTGAGAGTCCCTTGGACTGCAAGGAGATACAGTTAGTCCATGCTAATGGAGATCAGTCCTGGGTGTTCATTGGAAGGACAGATGCTAAAGCTGAAACTCCAATACTTTGGCCACCTCATGCGAACAGTTGACTCATTGGAAAAACCCTGATGCTGGGAGGGATTGGAGGCAGGAGGAGCAGGGGACGACAGAGGATGAGATAGCTGGATGGCATCACCGACTCAATGGACAAGAGTTTGGGTGAACTCCGGGAGTTGGTGATGGACAGGGAGGCCTGGCGTGCTGCAATTCATGGGGTCACAAAGAGTCAGACACGATTGAGCGACTGAACTGAACTGAACTGAAACAACCAATGGCTCAAAATATATTTCAAAAGAGAAATTAGAAATAATTAAGATTTAAGTAAATTTGAAATCACAACAAAGATAAAATTTTCAGTTCAGTTCAGTTCAGTTCAGTCGCTCAGTCGTGTCTGACTCTTTGCGACACCACGAATTGCAGCATACCAGGTCTCCCTGTCCATCACCAACTCCCGGAGTTCACCCAAACTCTTGTCCATCAAGACAATAATACCATTCGGCCATCTCATCCTCTGTCGTCCCCTTTTTCTCCTGCCCTCAATCCCTCCCAGCATCAGGGTTTTTCCAATGAGTCAACTCTTCACATGAGGTGACCAAAGTCATGGAGTTTCAGCTTTAGCATCGGTCCTTCCAAAGAACACCCAGGACTGATCTCCATTAGCATGGACTAACCGGATCTCCATGAAGTCAAAGGGACTCTCAAGAGTCTTCTCCAACACCACAGTTCAAAAGCACCAATTCTTCAGCGCTCAGCTTTCTTCACAGTCCAACTCTCACATCCATACATGACCACAGGAAAAACCATAGCCTTGACTAGAGGGACCTTTGTTGGCAAAGTGATGTCTCTGCTTTTCAATATGCTGTCTAGGTTGGTCATAACTTTCCTTCTAAGGAGTAAGCGTCTTTTAATTTCATAACTGCAATCACCATCTGCAGTGATTTTGGAGCCCCCCAAAATAAAGTCTGACTCTGCTTCCACTGTTTCCCCATCTATTTGCCACGAAATGATGGGACCAGATGCCATGATCTTAGTTTTCTGAATGTTGAGCTTTAAGCCAACGTTTTCACTCTCCTCTTTCACTTTCATCAAGAGGCTTTTTAGTTCCTCTTCACGTTATGCCATAAGGGTGGTGGCATCTGCATATCTGATGCTATTGATATTTCTCCCAGCAATCTTGATTCCAGTTTGTTCTTCTTCCAGTACAATGTTTCTCTGTACTCTGCATAGAAGTTAAATAAGCAGGGTGACAATATACAGCCTTGACATACTCCATTTCCTATTTGGAACCAGTCTGTTGTTCCATGTCCAGTTCTAACTGTTGCTTCCTGATCTGTGTATAGATTTCTCAAGAGGCAGGTCAGGTGGTCTGGTATTCCCATCTCTTTCAGAATCTTCCGCAGTTTATTGTGATCCACATAGTCAAAGGCTTTGTCAAAGTCAATAAAGAAGAAATAGATGTTTCTGGAATTCTCTTGCTTTTTTAATGATCCAGCGGATATTGGCAATTTGATTTCTGGTTCCTCTGCCTTTTCTAAACCAGCTTGAACATCAGGAAGTTCATGGTTCACGTATTGTTGAAGCCTGGCTTGGAGAATTTTGAGCATTATTTTCCTAGTGTGTGAGGTGAGTGCAATTGTGCGCTACTTTGAGCATTCTTTGGCATTGCCTCTCTTTGGGATTGGAATCCGGCTGCAATGGACTGCACAGAGGCTTGCTGACTGCTACAGACTGCACAGTAGTGTGCGTGCAGAATAAAATTTTAGTAGAATGCTAAAACAGCACTTAGCTTGAAATTTATAGCATTAAATGCCTGTATAAGGAAAGAAGAAAGGCACTAAAATCAATAACCTCAGCCTTCACCTTAAGAAACAATAAAGCAAAGAACAAATTAGGCCTAAAATAAGTAGAAGAAAGGAAACAATAAAGATGATAGCAGTAATCAGTGAAGCAGAAAATAGGCTTTAGAGATAATCAATGAAACCAAAAGCTAGTTCTTTGAGAAGATCAAGAAAATAAGTAAATTTCTAATCAGATGGTTCATAAAAATTGAATAGAGTAATGTCATCAATTTCAGGAATTAGAGATACGGCATGGCCACAGATTATTTTGAAAATGTCAAAATAACAATATGCCAAATGTTAATAAGTATTTTAACAATTGTATTCCAGTAGAATTGCAACTTAGCTAAATGGAAAAATCTTTTGAAATACATAACTTACTAAATCTCATTTGAAATATGTAATGTCATATAATTATAAAACTATAATATCATTTGTTAAATAATTAAACCTATAATTATTAAATCAAATGAATTTGAAATTTGAAAACTACTCATGAAAACTTGAAGGTCCTTATGGTGAATTCTGCTAAATATTTAAGGAATAAATAATATCAATCTTAGACAAATTTTAAACCTTCTCCCAAATTTTAGAGGCAGAATTGCTTTCCAAATCACTGTATAAGGTTACAATTCTACTGACACCAAAACCAGAGAAAGATGCTCTAAGGATAAAAATATCCCTCATGAACATAAAAGTACAAACATTATAAAGAAACTTCTATCAAACAGAATTCAACAATATGGAAGTATAGGTTGTATTCTGTGAACATGATCAAGTAGTTTGCGTTCCAGAAATACAAGTTTAGAATAATTTTTGAAAATCATGATCATCTCCATAGATAAAGGAAATACATGTAACAAAAGCTATCACCAATCCTGATTTGAAAAAGGGAAAAATATCATAGCAAAGAAGGAGTGAGAGTTATGTCCTCAACTTGCTAAAGGGCATCTTGGAAAGTTCTATAGCCATCATACTTAACGTTGCAAGAATGAGTTATTTCCTTCTCAGATAAGAAAAAAGACAAGGCCATCTGCTCTCATCATTTCTATCCAAAATTGTATTCGAAATACAAAAGAAATTTTAAACTCATTTGCCTGGGAAATATTCTTTTTGTTTTGTTTTAAGTTTTATTTTTACTTTATTTTACTTTACAATACTGTATTGGTTTTGCCATACATTGACATGAATCCACCATGGGTGTACATGCGTTTCCAAACATGAACCCCCCTCCCACCTCCCTCCCCATAACATCCCCCTGGGTCATCCCCGTGCTATATATGACAAACCCACAGCAAACATTATCCTCAATGGTGAAAAATTGAAAGCATTTCACCTAAAGTCAGGAACAAGACAAGGGTGCCCACTGTCACCGCTACTATTCAACATAGTTCTGGGAGTTTTGGCCACAGCAATCAGAGCAGAAAAAGAAATAAAAGAAATCCAAATTGGAAAAGAAGGAGTGAAACTCTCACTGTTTGCAGAAGACATGATCCTCTACATAGAAATATTCTTATACTGCATCTACTTTTGTGCTGGTATTGATCATCTATACAGTCTGCTCCCATACAACTATGTTCCTGGAAATGATTTGAATTCACATTCCTTTCTAGCAAAAGACTTTTGATCTGAGGTAATCGCATGATTCTAGCCACTTATTACTAGTTCATAAATAGACACACAGCCTGATCCTAACAAATAGGATACCCGTGGACACCTGACTAGAAATTTCAAAAAAGAAAAAAAGATTTTTCTTTCTTTAGAAAATCCACACTAACAGAAACTCTTTTCTTGTTTTTGTTGTGTGTGGACCACCTGGATTGACCATAGCCACCCTCAAGACAAAGTCACAACAGATGCTGATGGAAGTAGAAGAAATTTACATTACAATTTTGAGTAGACAGAAGGAGCCTGGTGGGCTACTGTTCAAGGGGTCACAAAAGAGTCGAACATGACTTAGTGACTAATCAACAACAAAATCATGTAGTTATCAAGATTTCTACTTCTAGATTACCTGCTATATCTGATAACACATGTGCTTGTATTATAAAGCCAGTTTGAGTGGACGATATTGCTTCCTGGTACTTGAAAGTAATCTCATGTAGATTCTGGCACCAGGAAATGAAGAACAGTATGTAAAAGATACTGGAATGTGACATTCTGAGAGTGGAGGATTGGCCTAGAGGAAGTTAACATGCTATATTTTCCAGGTTAAAATGTGGTCACATTTGTTTCGCATTTAAGCAGAGTTGATCTGCAGACAACAGAGCAACAAGGAGGTCACTCGAGTTGTGAAGCTCATCTTCCCTATGGACCCAGCAGATGGTAAACAGTGAAGAAAGACTTTTCTCAGAAGGTGGAACTAGCATCTATGTGGGACAGCTTAGCCTACAGAGTGTTCCTTTTATCTCCTTTTCATTTGTGGTTTTTTATTGTATAACTATTCTTTTGTCATAATTGAATGGTAGACAATTAGACAAATATTTTTAACTTTGTCTCAGAATACAAACAAATTCTCAGCTGTCAGTCAAAAGGGAATAATTTTTGTTCATTTTTGTGAAAAGTTTGCTCTTTCCTAAAAAATAACCGTAGTAAACAATGATTTATCTTGTTTTTTGCCCTACAGACATTATGTTTAAATGATGCCTGGAAATTCAGGTTTCTGACAATTCTCAGAATTCTAGCAACATATGGATAAATTTAGCACTGAGATTAGGAGAGAAAAGGAAAAAAATAACCTGGGTCCATATATGTTTTATATCACAGAACTAACCACTCATGATTCCTGTTGCATCATTAAACTGCTTATCAGAAAATTTACACAATAATATTGATATTTTATATTATTTGCAATCAAACATATCCTAACTGACATAGTTAGAAATGTTTCACAAACACACAAGATAATGGTGATAGAATAAATCACCATAAATTTTTCTGAAGGCTATCTGTCAACATGTAATAAAAGTTTAAAAAAGCCTCACTTGTCAGTATAATTCTAACCTAGGAATCTTTTAAGGAAATCACTGAAACTAAAAACATGTATTTATGCCAAAATATTCACAACAGAATTATTAATAATAGTGCAAATGTATAAAAATGATAGTCATCTACAATAAGCTTTTGCTAAAGAGATACATTCATAAAATTCATGAGTCCAGCTTAAAGAATGTTTTTGAAGTTAATTTAATAAACTTTGGGGTATCCTAGGGTATAGAGTTTAGTAAGAAATAGAAGACAATAATTTGTTTATACAGAGTTATCTCAACTATGTTGAATATGTGAATGAAATGTGTATGATGCTAATATTGTTTTGCGGCAACAGAATTATAGATTTCTTTCAAATCTTTTTAAAATTCCATACTTTTTTATAATAATAAAATATCGTGTATGTTAGTTGCTTAGTTGTGTCCAACTCTTTGCAACTCCATGGACTGCAGCCTGTCAGGCTCCTTTGTCCATGGGATTCTCCAGGCAAGCTTCCTGGAGTGGGTTGTCATTCCCTTCTCTAGGGATAAAATATTATTTTACTATAAAATATAATACACAAGCTGTCTTTATAAGTTTGACTATGAGTCACTGGAAGGACTGATGTTGAAGATGAAACTCCAATATTTTGGCCACCTGATAGGGAGAACTGACTCATTGGAAAAGATCCTGATGCTGTTAAAGATTGAAGGCAGGAGGAGAAGGGGATGACAGAGGATAAGATGGTTGGATGGCATCACTGACTCAACGGACATGAGTCTGAGTAGGTTCCAGGAGTTGGTGATGGACAGGGAAGCCTGGCATGCTGCAGTCCACGGGGTTGCAAAGCGTTGGACACAACTGAGCGACTGAACTGAACTGAACTGATGAGTCATGGAAAACAAAAAAATTATAAGAACTAGTTTTCTCACCATAATATGTTGAAATACAATTAGGCACTATATCATAACTTAAAATTCATTAAATCAAAAATAATTAAAACATTGCTTATATTCATCTTTGCTCTAGTAACTTTTTCTTTTAAATAAAATATAATATATGCTTTTATGATTTTATGAAGCACTACTTATTCTGATGAATCACAACTAAAGTTTTAGTTATTGTGTCAATAATTTTGATGCAATAACCTCAAAATTTTGATTTGCTATTTATTTGGTACATTATCAAAAGTGTATGTAAGGTTATAAGTCAAAGTTAGAGTGTTTGTATATTTTTTAATATTAGTTTATTTTCCATAATAGAAAATACATAATTTGACTAGTATAATGTAGGCAGTTTAATGCCCAACATTATGTTTAACCAATTCAAAATCCCAAGTAGACTTTATTTTTTATGTTTTCATTTAATTTTAGCTTATAAATTATATAATCTAGTCTTCATTTCCTATATGAATAGGTCTCCTAGGGCACTCTTCTCACTAGCTATGGTTTGTATTAATTTTTGCAGTCAGCCAAGATTTTAGTTTCAAAAATTCTTTTGATAAACACTTTGCATAACTCCACTGAATTAAATCATATTAGGAAAACATGGACCGAGAAAGATTTGACTTGTCTGCCTAGCACTTAAAACCAGTCCAGTGGGAACACAAACCCCTGCATATGGCTCAAGTACAGTTGGGAACCAAGGTTGCATATAAATGAGAATGCATACGCAGCTTTGCCATCTGTCTGTGAAGTCCTTCCTGATTTGCTTGTCGAAAATGTTACAGGCTCAGTTAAAGCAGGCAGCACCACGGGAAAACTGAAGAAGACAGCTGCCTCCTCTCTGTAACAGAACAAGGCAACACTCACTAATAGGAGTTGGGACCTGTCTCACCTAATCACAGAAGTCTCAAATGGTTTCTTAGCAGTCTATCCATCTATCACTGACACAACCGAATCCTAAAAAATTTTTCTATGCATAAGTAATAGCTCATCCTTTTCCTCTATTCAAATGAGATTCCTTTCCTTTTATAGATCATAGGCACCTTCCACACACACATAGAAAAGAAAGAAATAGAGAGGATGTTTCAAGTGCATTTGGCATTAGATTATGCTAGTAAAATATTACAAAGTATACACAAGTATAGCTTTTATATGAAGCTACATAATATATAGCTTATTTCTATTATAAAAATTGAGGTCACTTCTAATTTAGTGTAAACAACTTAGACTATGTGTTATGATAATTTAAGTAAATTTAAGTTCTGATATGGTTGAAAAGGTGAAGCTATTGCTACAGCCATAGTTACAGGTTGTAAACATCCTTAGTCATACTAAAAGACTTCTGCCATGTTAATTATAAAAGCTTATGTCAATTTTTATGCAGACTATTGAGTATATCACCTTGCTCTAAGCTAATGAGGAAATGTATCTCTCACTGTTAAGCAAAACTTCTGTTTAATGGCAAACAACCATTCTTTCCACCATTCTTTTTGACAATATTTTCATTGATTAAATTGCTTATAAAAATATAGGTGCACTGTTTCTTTTAATATTAGCTGTCAACCCAAATAGAAGCCTTCCAAAAAGAAAATGGGCTGTCATCTAATCTAATATTTGTCTTCAGAGAAAATTATTTAATATGTGTCATTCCTTCGGTTAAATGGGAAAACTATCACTAATCTTGCAATGATGTTGTTACTATTAAATAAGTGATAGTAAAGTTTCTAGGGCTTTTCTGGTGGCTCAGTCAGTAAAGAATCTGCCTGCAGTGCAAGAGACCCAGGTTCAATCCCTGGGTTGGGAGGAACCCCTGGAGAAGGAAATGGTAACTCACTCCAGTATTCTTGCCTGGAAAATTCTATGGACAGAGGAGCCTGATGAACTACAGCCCATAGGTCACAAAAATCAGACATGACTGAGTGTCTAAACCACCAACCACCACTAGTAAATTTTCTGGGATATAGGAAATTGTGAGTAAATGGCATTGACTATTCACACATCCGTCAAAGAAACATTGAGTTTCTACTGTGGAATATTCGCAGTTACATTCTGAGCCACTAATATTATTGACAAATAAGCAAATCCACAGTTCAGCCATTTTTTCTGGTATTATCAAACAATTGCTTTGCTGAACAGAAGCCCATAATGTGCTACTATTAGAACAAATCATCATCAAGAATTGTTAAAACACCTCAGAAAACTAAAAATAATATTTCATATCATCTTAGTCCATATTCAAAAAGTTCAAATTATCCCCAAAAATGTCTTTATATCTTTCAAAATCCTGGCTCCATTAAAAATTAATGCACTACAAAAAAAAAGAAGAAAAAAGAATTGTTAAAAGAGCAATGGGTCTAGAATATAAATAGTGATCTATGTAATCAGTCATGTCCAACTCTTTGTGACCCCATGGACTGTAGCCTGCCAGGCTCCTCTGTTCATGGAATTCTCCAGGCAAGTTTACTGGAGTGGGTAGCCATTCCCTTCTCCAGGGAATTTTTCCAATCCAGGGACTGAAATCAGAACTCTTACATTTCAGGCAGATTATTTACTGTCTGAGCCACCAGGGAAATCCAATCCATGTTCACCCCTTGCAAAATGTTCTATTTTAAGCATAATAAATTGCTAAAATTAATAATTAAAAATATCATATTTATTTAAATATACCCATTCACCTGCATTTCTGTTTAAATGAGGTAACAATTGATACTTAACATGAAGAACATTTATTTTACATAAAAATGCTAATAGAGGGTTTCCTTCACAGTGTAATGGATCCTGTAAAATCTACCCAAAATTGACTCCCATGTCTGTTGCTTCTTAGCAGCAATATTTGTACCTTTACTATTTTATACAACTGTTTTAGCACCTTTTCTAAAAATAATAATAATTCTTCTAGTCTGTTAAATGACATAGCTGCCCAAGCTGACTATCTACCCAATGTCAGTTTCTGCATTTTCCTTCCCAGTAAGATGTTTGTTTTGTTCTGTTCTACACCACTGCCCCCACAGAACATAATCCCTTATCAGATTCCAGGGCTTTATCTTGACTGGACCAAGACCATCAAAACACTTTCATTTCTACTGCCATTTCTTGAATCTGAAAGACTGTATTCCTGATTGTGGTTAATGAAATACAATAGAAAGATGTCTGTGTTTGTTTGTTTTTTTTTTTTTTTCCTTATAACTGTGTCCTTGATTCTATCCTATGAAACAATTCCAAGAATAAAGAATCTATTTTCTTAGTCTGAATGAAAAACCTGGAAAGACATGAAGACATGAAGCTCTATGTTAAAGCTACGGTATAAAAGACAATGGAAGCAATAAGGGATCAAACCCGGAGACATGTGGAGTTGGCCTAATATCAGAGTATCTTATTAATGTACATTCTTTATCTTTTTAAACTTTACTTATTTATTTAAGTTAGTTTTGACTGTGCCAATGCTTTGTTGCTATGTGGGGACTTTCTCTTGTACTGAGCAGGGCTTCTCTCTGATTGTGGTGCATGGGCTTCTCATTACAGTGGTTTCTCTTATTGTGGAGCGTGGACTCTTGGGTGCATGGGCTCAGTAGTTGTGGTTCATAGGCTTAGTTGGGCTTCCCTGATAGCTCAGCTGGTAAAGAATCCACCTGCAATGCAGGAGACCCTTGTTCTATTCCTGGGTTAGGAAGATCCTCTGGAGAAGGGATATGCTACCCATTCCAATATTCTAGGGCTTCTCTGTGACTCAGTCAGTAAAATAATATGCCTACAATGCAGGATACCTGGGTTTGATCCCTGGGTTGTTAAGATCCCCTGGAGAAGGGCATGGCAACCCTCTCCAGTATTCTTTTCTGGAGAATCCCCATGGACAGAGGAGCTTAGGGTGCTGCAGTCCATGGTATCACAAAGAGTCGGACATGACTTAGCAACTAAGCACACTTATGGACTTAACTGCTCTGTGGCATGTGGGATTTTTCTGGGCCATGGATCAAACAGTGTCCCCTGAATTGCATGGCAGACTCTTAAACAGTGGACCACCAGGGATGCCCATACATTCTTAAAAGAAAATTCAAGTCCAGTTTTATTTTCTGCTAGATCAACTTAATTGCTAATTGTAAACCCAAAGCACAACAAACCATGGAAAATTCTTCAAGAGATGGGAATATCAGACCACCTGACCTGCCTCCTGAGAAATTTGTACACAGGTCAAGAAGCAATAGTTAGAACCAGACATGGAAAAACCGATTGGTTCCAAACTGGGAAAGGAGTATGTCAAGGCTGTATATTGTCAACCTGTTTATTTAACTTATATACAGGGTACATCATGTGAAATGCCAGGCTGGGTGAAGCATAAGGGGGCATCAAGATTACCAGGAGAAATATCAATTATCTCAAATATGCAGATGACACCACCCTATGGCAGAAAACAAAGAAGAACTACAGAGACTCTTGGTGAAAATGAAAGAGGAATGTGAAAAAGTTGGCTTAAAACTCACTGTTCAAAAAATTAAGATCATGGCATCCAGTTGCATCAGTTCAGTTCAGTCGCTCAGTCGTGTCTGACTCTTAGTGATCCCATCAACTGCAGCATGCCAGGCCTCCCTGTCCATCACCAACTCCCGGAGTTCACTCAAACTCACATCCATTGTTGCATCACTTCAGGGCAAATAGATGAAAAAACAATGGAAACAGTGAGAGATTTATTTTCTTGGGCTCCAATATCATTGCAGATTGTGACTACAGCCATGAAATTAAAAGATGCTTGCTCCTTGGAAAAAAAGCTATGACCAACCTAGACAGTATACTGAAAACGAGATATTACTTTGCCGACGATGTTCTGTCTAGTCAAATGTATGGTTTCTCCACTAGTCAGTCAATCTCAAAGAAAAGAAAGGCCAAAGAATGCTCAAAATACCACACATTTGCAGTCATCTCACATGCTGGTAAAGGAAAGCTCAAAATTCTCCAAGCCAGCCTTCAGCAATACATGAACCGTGAACTTCCAGATGTTGAAGCTGGTTTTAGAAAAGGCAGCTGAACCAGAGATCAAATTGCCAACATCCACTGGATCATTGAAGAAGCAGGAGAGTTCCAGAAAAAACATCTATTTCTGCTTTATTGAATATGCCAAAGCCTTTGACTGTGTGGATCACAATAAACTGTGGAAAATTCTGAAAGAGATGGGAATACCAGACCAGCTGACCCACCTCTTGAGAAACCTATATGCAGGTCAGGAAGAAACAGTTAGAACTGGACATGGAACAACAGACTGGTTCCAAATAGGAAAAGGAGTACGTCAAGGCTGCATATTGTCACACTGCTTATTTAACTTAAATGCAGAGTACATCATGAGAAACACTGGGCTGGAAGAAGCACAAGCTGGAATCAAGATTGCTGGGAGAAATCTCAATAACCTCAGGTATGCAGATGACACCACCCTTATGGCAGAAAGTGAAGAGGAACTAAAAAGCCTCTTGATGAAGTGAAAGAAGAGAGTTAAAAAGTTGGCGTAAAGCTTAACATTCAGAAAAATGAATCATGGTATCTAGTCCATTACTTCATGGGAAACAGATGGGGAAACAGTGGAAACAGTGTCAGGCCCCATGGAGTTTTTTGTGCAAAGCATTAATGCCTAAAAATAAGGTACATGGAGTTTATGTCTGGGTCATCTTAGAAGATTAAAGACATAAGGGTTTGACTACTGAAGTTTTTTGTTTTTTGTTTTTTTTTCTCTCTCTCTTTTTCTTTACATTCTATCTGCGTGTAACACACGCTAAAAGTTTTTTCTTGAGAACAAACAATTTTGAGATGGATTTTCCCCCCATATATCATAAAGTGTTTCTTATATTTCAAATTTAATTGTTATGCCTTGTAAAATTATATGAGGTTCATGAATATTTTATAATTAAATTTATTTACAGAAATATAAAAACATCCCATTTTTTCTTAAGAGACAGAATGCTTCATACCTAACTGTTCCTACCTTATCCCAAGCACACCCAGCCAAGAAAAGCAAATTATCAATTGTATAATGATAAGGCTGAGGTCAGAAGATATAGCTCAGTCTGATGTTCAAATGAAATTTCTACCTGAATCACAGAATAAGACCTAGTAAGTTGGGAACATATTCTGCTAATCAGTCTTCCCTACATGGAAGAAAGGTCTAGCTAGGTTAAGACAGAAGCCGTGATGGAAACAATAAAAAACTATTCTCTCTGTAAATAGATTTGCTCACAAAAGGAAGACGGCAGAGCTAAGCTACACACACCCGATTAGTCTTTCTAAATATCCCAAAGAGCTGAAGCACTTTAAGCCTTTACCTCCATCCTGGAATATTGGATAGTGGGCAACAGAGGGTTCTTAGAGAAAATGTTTCATATTAGAAAGAAGAAAGTCTTCTAGCTTTAACCTAGACAAATCTATTGATGTTACATATTTATACAACAGATACTTTATTACTTTAAAGAATAATTTTAAAAATTTACTTATTTTTAGACCACATTCAACTTATGTAAAACTAATTTGATTTATTCCTTGCTTACATTTATAAAGTTGCATTTCCTCCTTCAATACAAAAAGTATATTGGTGAATTGTAGCTGTGATTATTGACAGTCATTAGCTTACTTTCCAAATGCAAGTATAGTTAACATATACATGACTACAAGCGAAAAGAAACATGTCTGAACAATATTGAGAAAAATGTTCCATTTGACTGTAGGACAAAACAAAAGAATGGTATGTTGCTGTTCTTCAATCGCTCAGTCCTGTCCAGCGCTTTGTGACTCCATGGACTGCAGCATGCCAGGCTTCCTTGTCCTTCACCATCTCCTGGAGTTTGCTCAAGCTCAGATACATTGAGTCAGTGATGCCATCCAATTATCTCATCCTCTGTTGCCACCTTCTCCTCCTGCCCCCAATCTTTCCCAGGATCAAGGTCTGATATACCCTTGGAGAAATGAGATGAACCCATAAATTTATCATAAGTATAACTGAAACTCTAGTAAATGTTTCATATTTTCATACGTTTCTGAAAATATATTTTCAGAAAATCTTATGTAACAGACACAGGCAAAAAATAACTGAAGTGATATGTTAATGATAAAGAATATTTTGCCTCCCAGTTATCTAAATATATCATAGCAAGAGCCCTTACAAGTCTAAGAGCAGGTCCTAACTTGTTGCTTTATCCTAACTCCTTTACAAGCTCACTGTATACTCACTCCATCATTGGTTGGAAGGAGCCAGTGGAAAGCATGGCCATCGTGAGAACATGGCGACAGAATTCAGAGCCACATACCTGCTTTTGAATAAGCTCCTCCAGGAGTTGGTGATGGATAAGGAAACCTGGCATAGTGTAGCCCATGGGGTGGCAAAGGGTTGGACACAACTAAGTGACTGAACTGAACTGTCCTGCATTTGAAACTCTCTGAGGTGTATCATTTTGTCCCTAAGATAGATCAATAAAGAAAAGAGATACAACTGATATATAACTGAAAAGGTACTAAATGGGAAATTTAAAATGTTTTGTTTTTTAATGTAAAATTTAATATGTAAAATAATAAAAAGAGTTGTAGAAATGATAATGTAAAAGAAGGACAATGCAAACTTTGTAGATTGTGCTATTTTTGTCATATTTGCATTAAGTTTTCATCCTTTTCACTTTCATCTTCAAGGACTGGGTAATATATTTTGAGAACTTTATCTCTATTGCTGTTAAGTCACAGAGCAAGTTTCTTTTCTTCTGCACCATTCATTTTTTTCTATACACAGCATGTGACTTAACATCAAAGAATAAAATTAAAAAAATACGTGCGTGTACATAATTCATGTATGCGTGCACATGCACAGCGTGCACACACACACACACACACACACACACACACACACACACACACACTCTGAATCAAAGAGGTGCATTTTTTACCTAGAGACATACAGTTCAGCGCCTAGGAGACAGAATGTAAGTCAGTAACTTGAATAGCCAGCTTCCGACAAATCAGCCAACTCCCAAGAATGGCATCAATCTATAACAGATGAGTGATATTTTGGATTCGCTAGCTCATATTCAAGTGTCCTTGAGGCCTTCTGGTTGAAAGATCTATGACATAAAATTTCCCCCTAAGTAATGACTACATTACTTGAATGAATTTGTAGCAAACTCCAAAATCAAATTAATGCAATGAATTTAAAGAAATTGAGAAGATGTGACACCTTGACTTTTTAGAAAACTAATTTTTCCATATGACTTTTAAATGTATGTCTAATAGGTTTAATAATGTATCTTTCAATTTTTTATTGTTTAGTAGCTGTGATTTCCAGTGTACACAAGAATTTACCTAAAAAAACTGTCTTTTTTGTAAATAAGAGGATATTAACACTTTCAAATCTCTCATAAAAAATAGTCACTTTAAAAAATAATTTAGTATGATTTACTGAATAAAGTGATGATGATGGTGATGATGCTAATGCTGATGAGAAAAGCAACTACTTTTTATCAAAATTTCACCTGTAAAAAGTTTGCATTATCTTAATGTGATATCAATAACCTCAGATATGCAGATGACACCACCCGTATGGCAGAAAGTGAAGAGGGACTAAAAGCCTCTTGATGAAAGTAAAAGAGGAGAGTGAAAAAGCTAGTTTAAGGCTCAACATTCAGAAAACTAAGATCATGGCATTCGGTCCCATCACTTCATGGCAAATAGATGGGGAAACAGTGGAAATAGTGGCTGACTTTATTTTTCTGGGCTTCAAAATCACTGAGGATGGTGATTGCAGCCATGAAATTAAAAGACGCTTGCTCCTTGGAAGGAAATTTATGACCAACTTGGACAGCATATTAAAAAGCAGAGACATTACTTTACCAACAAAGGTCGATCTAGTCAAGGCTATGGTTTTCCAGTAGTCATGTATGGATGTGAGATTTGGATTATAAAGAAAGCTGAACACCAAAAAATTGATGCTTTTGAACTGTGATGTTGAAGAAGACTCTTGAGAGTCCCTTGTACTGCAAGGAGATCCAACCATTCCATCCTTTTGGATATCAGTCCTGGGTATTCATTGGAAGGACTGATGTTGAAGCTGAAGCTCCAATACTTTGGCCACCTGATGCGGAGAGCTGACTCATTTGAAAAGACCCTGATGCTGGGAAAGATTGAGGGCAGGAGGAGAAGGGGATGACAAAGGATGAGATGGTTGGATGGCATCACCGTCTCAATGGACATGGATTTGGGTGGACTCCAGCAGCTGGTGATGGACAGGGAGGCCTGGCGTGCTGCAGTTCATGGGGTCACAAAGGGTCAGACACGACTGTGCGACTGAACTGAACTGAACTGAATGTGATTTTCCTACATTAATTGCATTATTATCTCATAGCTTTGATTTTATCAATTAGAGAAGTGAATCTGATAAGAGAATTTAAGTAACAGAATCAAGATTGTAGTAGCTAATAACAGGCAGCAGTGACATATGAACCCAGGCAGTCCTGACTGAAAGACAATGATTCTTGCTGTTCTAACCCTGCTTCCTCAATTGAAATTAGTCAATTTATTAAGATAATAAATCAAATTATAAAAAATATAGAAAATGATATTATAAGACATCATTAAAATATTTTAGATAAATTAAATATTTAACCATGTTTTGAGTGTACTCACTTGTAATATTCTACCTGACATTAGAAATGGGATTAAAAATTCTACCAAATCAAACAAAAAAGGAACTTAAAAAGACTTTGATAATTTTGGAAGAGAAAAAATAACTTTTTGGGGAAAAATTGTATTTATTCAAGGAGTTCTTTTAAAATTTTTGTTCAGTTAATTTATATATATATATATATATATATACACACACACACACACACATATACTCATTTATTTCCAAGTCAAAAATAAATTTAATAGCTTTGACATCTTTTTTGATTAACTGTTTGCTGAGTTTGGGTCAGTATCTGTACTTGGCTTTATTATTTTTGTATAATACTCAACTCCCTGGTGGACTAATTTAAACAAATCCATGCAAAATATTAATTAGTTATACCAGTGAAAGAAAAGGTGGTAATTTTTTTTTCTGTGGCAAAATATCAAGTCTGCCTTTGACACTTCTATACTTTCTTCTAATGGAATCTCTCCATGTAGTTATTTTAACCCCTGATGGTAAATTAATCATTCTTAGACTGTCTCACACAGTTTTTCTTTATCTGATTAGCAGTAATTATTACTAAACACTGATCTGTTCACAGAAATTTATTCTCTGGAGAACTGGAAGTTGATGGTAGAAAGTTTTATAAAGAGTATTGCTGTATAGAATACTACATTTAAATAAATGTAGAATATTAAAGAGTTTATCCACCCATAAAACAAGCAAAAAATATGATGTTTGTATGTAGAAATATTTGTCCCAGACAATAGAAAATATGGAAATAATCATTATTTGAATTTTAATATAATGATGAGTTATAAATTTGTAATGAGGGACAAGAGTGGCATATTTTTAAACTGAAGTTTCCTGTATATTCCTTTATAGTTTATCATTAGGACTTGATTTGCTATAATCAAATTTGTATAGCAGTATTTGTTTTTAGATGTAGTTTTGAAATATATATTTCACGCCATATGAATCATTTTCATTTTTGGCTGTGCTGGGTCTTTGTTGCTCCAGCGGTCTTTTCTCTAGTTGTGTCGGCAACTCTGTAGTTGCAGTGCACAGTCTTCTCATCATCAAGGCTGCTTTTATTGCAGAGCAGAGGCTCTAGGGCACACGGGCTTCAGTAGCTGTGGCATGTGGGATCACCAGTTGTGGTTCCCAGGCTCTAGAGCACAGGCTCATTAGTTACGATGCACAGGCTTAGTGGCTTGTGGCATGTTGGAACTTTCTGGATAAGAGAAAGAACCCATGTCTCCTGCCTTGGCTGGCAAATTCTTCACTGAGTCACTAGGGAAGCCCCTCATTAGACGGTCCTTATTCTTAGATGAGTAGGACTTCTTCCAGCCTTCTTTAGCTCCCTCCATTATTTCTCCCACTCTCAATCATTTCCTTAATTTTTCCCCCTCTCTTCTTTCCACTTGTCTCTTATTTTCTTTTTTTGCTCTCTCTCTTTTATTCTTTCTTTTTAAAATTAGAGCAGCTTGATAAATGTTAAGAAATCTTAAAATTTTACAAAAAATGCAGTTTAATACATTGAATTTGATGAAAGAATCATTCATACATTGATTACATGTTGACATGAAAATATTATTCTGTCTACATAAGGAAAGTGACACAATATAAAATCTTATTTTTAGAAATTCCCATATGTGTACTGCATTTTAAAAGCACTCTCAAAAATGCCATCAACATTGTGAAATTATAATGAAGTTTATTAAATGATTTATTCTTCCAGTACAACTCTAAAATTTAAAAAATCAAAACTTTGTAAGTTTCATCACCCTCCAGAAAGAGTATCTTGCCTTCATTTTATTTTAAATTTAGGTTTTTATTAATATTATGCTTTGAAAACTTAGTATTGCTTTTCTGGAAAAAAATTATTTCCATAAATACAATTAACTGATTTTATAGGATTTTTTGCTGCAGACTATTAGATGTGCTAGGCAAAGTTGGAACTACAATGGCTCTTTTTTAATGAGGAAAAACCTTGATAACTACTCAGAAAGAAATGGCAGTACTAAAAACTGTTGCCAAATCTAGAAACACATTAATTAAAATTAACATTTGCATTAAAAGGAAAAGATGAAGATATAAGAAGTTTAAATCAGCTCTACCTTTTAATGTCCATTTTCCCATACCAGTCATATTTCTCAAATCATTTCAATAATGATCAATTTTTAATTCATCATTTTTCCCATAAGAATGCAGCACAAAAACATTTATTTACATAAACACTTGCTTTAAATGTTGCCTATAAAAATGCCATATTACTTAACTGAGAGGTCAAATTTTCTGTTTCAACTTATATTAATACTTTCCTGTGTATGAGCATGAGCATGTGCTATGGTCTGAACATTTGTTTTCCCCCCAAATTTAAGACAACATGAAAGAACAGTACCTGTTAAGAGAAATCAGTGTGAAAAACCTCCTCACTTCTGAGGCATTGGGTGAGAGACTAAGAAGAGTTATGTGCCATTTAGTAGGGAAAGGACTAAATGTAGCTCTGACTCTGTCTAAAATTAACTGAGGGCTTTCCTCCTGGCTCAGTGGTAAAGAATCTGCCTGCCAATGTAGGAGGTGCAAGTTTGATCTCTGGTCTGGGAAGATCGCACATGCTGTGAAGCAATTAAGCCTCTGTGCCACAAGTATTGACCCTGTGTTCTCGATCCCATGAGCCACAACTACTGAGCCTGCATATCGCAACTACTGCAGCCCACCATGCCCTAGAGCCTGTGCTCTGCAACAAGGGAAACCACCACAGGAGAAACCCACACACCCCAATTAGACAGTAGCCCTCACTTGCTACAACTAAAGAAAAGCCTGCCCGCAAAGCAGTGAAGACCCAGAACAGTCAAAAATTAAAGTTAATTAATTAATTAAAAAATTTTAAGGTATGACATAGGATATCATGTTCCAAGTAGTACAATTATGTTACTTATGATGTTGGATGGCATCACCAACTCAATGGCCATGAATTTGAGTAAACTCTGGGAATTGGTGATGGACAGGGAGGCCTGGTGTGCTGCAGTCTATGGGGTCACAAAGTGTTGGACACGACTAAGCAACTGAATTGAACTGATAAAAATTATCAGAACCCAATAATAAGAACTCAAGATAGCTAATATCCAATAAAAGCTCCCAGCAATTATAAAAGAAAAGAACATAGCTCATCATGAGAAGAATGTCAGTCAGTCAAATGGATTCAGAAATGGCATCAGTGATAAAATTAATTGTAACTTCAACTACATTCCATAAATTCAAGAAATGAAGAAATATTTAAAATGATAAGGAAAAATATCTGCTTCTGTTAGGTCCATACCATTTCTGTCCTTTATTGTGCTCATCTTTGCGTGAAATGTTCCCTTTGTATCTCTAATTTTCTTGAAGAGACGAACCTAGAGAGCATATTAAAAAGCAGAGACATCACTTTGCTGACAAAGGTTGGTGTAGCCAAAGCTATGGTTTTTCCGGTAGTCACATGCAGAGGTGAAAGTGGGACCATAAAGAAGACTGAGCACCAAATAACTGATGTTTTCAAATTTTGATGTTGGAGAAGACTCTTGAAATTCCCTTAGACAGCAAGGAGATCAAACCAGATAAAACTTAAGGAAATCAATCCTGAATATCATTGGAAGGCCTGATGTTGAAGCTGAAGCTCCGGTAGTTTGGCCACCTGATGCAAAGAACTGACTGATTGGAAAAGACCCTGATGCTACAAAAGATTGAGGCAAAAGGAGAAGGAGATAACAGAGGATAAAATGGTTCCATGGCATCATCAACTCAATTCACATGTGTCTGAACAAACTCCAGGAGATAGTGAAGGACAGGGAAGCCTGGCATGCTGCAGTCCATGGAGTCATAAACGGTCAGATACAACCTAGCACCTGAGCAACAAGAATGCTTTTGAGGATTCATAATATTAATGAAATAAAATTATAACAAAATTAGCACAAAGGCCCAGAAATAAATAATGTAATTATTCTCTATTTTCTAAAAGGTTGTATTAAGACCTCATTAGTACGATAATATGTGTTGTGGTTTTTTTTTTTTTTTTTTTTGTAAAAGCAAAAACCCTCTTTGGAGTTCTTTATATTAGTGAAAATAAGTACTAATGTAGGTCTTGACATTTAGAAAGTAGGGAGATACTCTATGTTACTTTGGTTTATGCCATTTTGCTTTATGCAAATTTTAATAGGAATGCTCTAATTTTTACAATGAGGGAAACTTGTGTACTGCTATGTTACTTTAATATCAGACAAGTATGTGTAAAGTGATATATTACTTGTGAGTAGAATATGTTCAGTTAAATAATTTTATTATAACTTTAAAGCAACTATTAAAATAACAGAATGATTTTATCTAATAATCCCACAAGACAAATATGTGTAATAATAAAAAATGCACCATCCAATGAGAATCAGAAAAAGAGGAAAAAGGAAACAAACACACAAAAATAGATCAAAAAATAGAAAACAAATTATAAGATTATATATTTAACTTAGATTTTTTTTTTTTTCATAGTGCGCATTAGCTGTAAATGGTGTGAGCAAATGAGTTAAAACAGAAAGATGACAAATTAGATAAAAAGCTTGGGACTGTGGTCCTGAAGTCTGCGGTGATTTGGGGATCCAATGAAAGTTTTATACATCTGACAGTGACCTCAAATCTCCGGGTTTTGGCTGTTCTTTTGTCTGGACCACATCTTGGGATTGCTTGTGTAGATGGCCATCCTGAAAAGGGAAATAACTACAGTATGAGTCCTGTACTACATCTGTCTTCCTCTAGGTGTAAATCAAGTGTACCTACTACAGGATGATGCTGGCCTCACAGAATGAGTTTGGGAGGATTCCTTCCTCTGCCTTTTTTTGGGGGTAGGGTGGTGTGGGGATAGTTTCAGAAAGATATATGTTCGCTCTTCTCTAAATGTTTGATAGAATTCACCTATGAAGACATTTGTTTATTGGGAGGTTTTTAATCACAGTTTCAATTTCAGTACTTGTGATTAGTCTGTTCTTATTTTCTGTTTCTTTCTGGATCAGTCTTATGAGAGTGTTCATTTCTAAGAATTTGGTCATTTCTTCCAGGTGTGTTTTGGCATGCAATTGCTCATAGTAGTCTCTTATGATCCTTTGTATTTCTGTGGAGTCAGGCAGTCACCTTGACTTTAGCCAGTGGACTACATCTTGGACTTCTGACCTCTAAAATTCTTAAGATAGTAAATTTGCATTTTTCTATTCCAGTGTATTTGTGGCAATTTGTTATGGCATCAATAGGAAACTAATACAGCTGTCATTCTAGTGTTTTCCCCAAACCCTCTGGAAATATCTGCACTAATCAACCTTTTGCAGGAAAATTCAATCATGTCTCAACTTTTTCAATTTTTATGAGAAAGACTTACCACAAATAGCAGTGCTAATATCTCTAATATCTCTGTCTTTGATTCTATGTAATTATCTTCCTCACTGCTTCTCTTTTTCTTTCTTATACACAAAAATAAAATTTACTTTTTTATCCCAAGATTAAGCTCATTTCAACTTCTATTATTCATTAAAGTGACCATTAAGTCTTTTTAATTAAACCATCATAGCATAGATATTACTTGCATTATTCATTTACATATAACATATGTTAATGGATTTTCCATTGTTTCTTCCTATGTGTTTGTCTCTTACATTTCAACATGTAGAGACATTAGAATTGTCTGTTATATAAGTGCAATTCTGTTTGCCATTTATGTTTTCAATTTATTTTACTGGATACATTTTGTTTTTGCAATTCCAGTTTGATCTGAGTTATTTTATTTTAAGATCTTTTAACAGCAACTTAAAAAGTATTATGCTATATCTTTTACACATAATGGAAAATTCGAATGAAAATAGGACATTTCATGCCCATAGACAAGAAGGGTGAAAGAGTGACCAGGAAAACTATAAACATAATTTAAGGTACCCAGTTGTAGTTTGGTCTTATAATTTTAAACTGTTATAACCTGAATTTATCAGAGGCACAAAGCAAAGGGCACTTCTTTTTCAGGTACTTAGAGACTGCAAAGAGTTCATATTAGGCCTTGGTTGGACATAGCAAAAAAACATGAAAATGTTAAAGCTTGATCTTCTAGCTATAGCTTAGAAGACTGAAGGATGGAACTTTGATAAATTTTGCAAAAACTTCAAAATTGTCAGTCTGATAGTTTTAGGTGAAAAGAGAAAACTATATCCAACAGTTTCTTATGAATAATCAAAACAGATACATAGATCAGTCACTCTATCTATCCACCTAAATCAAACTGAGTTTACCTTGAGAAAGTTCATTGCTATATATTAACTGCATTCATGAATAGATAAGTTTTAAAATATAATTATTATTATATTTTGGGAAAAGGACCTCTGACAATAGAGAAGCACAGTTATGCCAGAGGAAACAGCAGTTAAGTAAGATCCTTATCAGGCTAAATACCAACTTCAGGGCAGGTGAGTCTTTGTATATTCTTGGTTGTTTATTATCATTAAATAGGTATTGTTCAGGGATCCAATTTCTTGGTTCATTTATCATCATCATCTGAAGTAGATTATGGGTAATGATGGGTAAATATGCAGTGGTGATTTGGATTTGTGAGGATGTTTATTTGTCTGTTGAACATGAAATTTTGTTAATACAGTCATTTTTCAACCTCCCCCAAGTTGCAGTGATTTATATCCATGTAGATTTTTTTAAGTGGAAATTAATTTCATGCCATCAATTTACTTTTCCACTGAGTAATTCAGGATAGAAAATATTACATTAAAATGTAAGAAGAAAATGAACTCCCAGCAAAATAATTTAGCCATTTACTTGGACTTAATTTTTCCATTAAAGAAAACTTTTGAGTGTACCAAAATACTTAATTTTGCATTAATAATAAGATAAACATCCAAATATTGCATTTCTTTCCATCCCCATATGCATCTTTAATTAAGAAATGTGTATAATTTTACCTATTTTATAACTCATATCAGTTAATATTCTTTTAGAGATGACTTTTGATATCAAATACGTTTGTAGAACCCTAAACAGAACATTTATCAGAGTAGATCTTTTTTTTTTAAGTTTTAAAAGTTATTGATTCAAAATAATAGAATTCTGCCTTTATTGTGAAGTTTATTTTTGCTATACAGAGATACACAAATGAATTTTGAGATCCATTTCATTCATTGAATTAACAGCAGAAGTATATCAGAAAACAGAATATCAACTTGCTATTTGACCTTTCTCTATTCATAACATTGATTTTATCTAAAAACTTATTTTATTTAATTTAATGTATTTCCCATTTCATTATGCACTATTTTATCTAGATGCATGTGTGTTCAGTCACTCAATGGTGTCTGACCCTTTGTGATTCCTAGGACTGTAACCCACCAGGCTACTCTTTCCATGGAATTTAACAGGTGAGAATACTGGAGTGGGTTGCCATTTCCTATTCCAGGGGATCTTCCCAACCTAAGAATTGAATCTGCATCAGTCCCTTTTTATCTGACTTATCCAGCTATAGAAGAAACTTAATAAAACATATCTATTAAAACAAAAAGTATGTATCATACCCATGGAGAAGACAGAAGCATAATTATATATTCTCCTCTGTAAAGATGCTGTATATTATCATTTTTAGTTTACCAGTGAAATATTTGAGGGCCATGGAAAGTGAGAAAATTATCAAGGATTAATTAAACAGATGTCAAAACAAATGCAGTGCTTCTCAGATCATGCTAGAGCCTCTACATGTGTTTACTGCCAAAATTGCTTATCTCAAACACACATAATACCATTACTTTTTAATGTCTTACGCTTATATTAGAGGCTTAAAATGAATCTCTCTTAGAAAAACCACATATATACTGCCCACAGAAAGAGAGGTTTCAAAAAATAAAATGGTTTCAGAAAAAGAAACTGCTTTCCTCTTATAGATAACAGTCTCAAGACGTTAAAGAAATCTGGGAGGTAATCTTTCACAGTCTTAACATGAATTTGAGCAAGTCACAGCTCTATGCCCTTTCAGCCACTTGATGAGGATTTTTAGTGATGGGGAGACCCACTTTCACATGAGGTATCCTCAATACCATTAGGTTGCGCATCAGTGCTTATTTCTAATAGTCTCAAGTCCATTATCATTCTGGTTTCTATTCTCAGGTTGAATTCTAAATAGTTATAAGATATTGCTTAGAAAGTAGATATGTGCAGTACACATCTCTATTATCTTAGTTCTGGACACTAAGCATTTATTAATATAACAAGAAAGTTTATCACCTCTTTTTTCTAAAATCATATTATAATCTGCTAATAATTGTATATATTTTCTTGAACCATCAATCTGTCATCAACTATATCCTCTATTCCTATTATATTGTTGTTATTAAACTGCTCACTCGTGGCTGATTCTTTGTGACCCCGTGGTGCAGCACTCCAGGTTTCCCTGTCCTTAACTATCTCCCAGAGTTTGTTCAGACTTATGTCCTTTGAGCTGATGACTCCTATTATATAACTTCATACATTTTTCATATTACATTTTGCTACATTCAGCATGTATAGAATGTTACCCTTCATTACAAATCTATAAGTTTATAAAAAAGTAAATGGCATTCTATACTCTCATCCTTGTCAGAAGTACCTCTGACGTTGGAAGTAATTCTAAGATGTGGTGAATAAAAGAACTGACTATTGCCGTGTTGAAAGGAAGGAACTTGACAAAACATAAGATATAAAGTGAATCTCGGGAAGCCTAGTTTTGGAGTTGAGCAGATTAATCTGGGGAGATGAGATATCCTTGGAAACTTAGTGAAGATGGAAAAATAGAAAATATCTCGAAAAGAAGCTATCAAAAATAAATTAATAACAGTAAATCAGAAAACTGACTCTCCCCCCAACATAGGGTATGGTTTATGAAAACTGAGCTTTACTGTAGCAATCAATGAAAATAATCTTGAACCAAGAAATGAAGTAATTCTGTCTTACTTTTTCTCCCCAAGTGATTGCCTTATATTGTGGATCTGTGAAAATCATGAAATATACTTGAATATATATTAAAAAAAAGAAAATAGAAAAAGTAAAACCCCCCAAAAAGACAAAACTTCATAGCTATTAAAAGTTACTGAAATAAACTAGAACATGATAATTAAAACTTTTTAAGTTAACAAAATACTCTGAAACAGTCTCAACATAGAAGAAAGCTCTAATACAACAATTAAGCATGAATAAAGTAAAATTGAACAATCTACTGAGAATGTGGGTGGGGGAGACCATCAATTCAAAAAACTAAGAATGAAAAAGACAAACTACAACAAGTGTATGGATGATCATATTATTATATACAGAGCCTTGGGTGGGAATGAGGGACAGAGGCTATAGTTCCCAAATTCAAAGAAATCAGGTTTGGACTTATGACTTGGTCTGGAAAAATAATTGTGAACAAAGTCTATATCACCATCTTAAAGAAGAAGTATTAAGAGCTAAAATCTAAGCCTCTGTTCTCTATTTTACCGTATGCCATAATAATGAATAGTGTCAACTCAAGATGGTCCAGACATTTTCAGCTTTTAGTGGAAGTGAAATATACAGGTTCAAAGATGAATGGGTCTATATAGGCACAAATAAACTGCTCAATATGCTCTTTAATTGTTTTGCTATCTCTTTCTCCATGCATATCTATGAACCCTTGTGGTGTTTTCTCAACCAGTTAATGGAGAGAAAAGGACAAGCTTGTTTTACCAAACGATCTGACTGTACTCTGAGTGCAAAGTTGCTCCACTTAGATTAGGCTGTGAAAAATAATGATGGTGAAAACTTTTCCCATTGGGAAGGACTCCAGATGATAAAACTATACACACATGCACACATACACACTCACACACATACATAGACACAGTTTCCCCTTTCCAGAGATACATGCAAGTCAGATGATAAGATGAAGCTCCATAAACGCCACCACTCTCAAGGAACTGGTTGGTTCGGGGTGGAAGGTGAAAGTGAAAAGTGTTAGATGCTCAGTCGTGTCTGACTCTTTGCCACTGCATGGATTGTAGCCCACCAGGCTCCTCTGTCCATGGAATGCCCCAGACAAGAATACTGGAGTGGGTTGTCATTCCTTTCTCCAGGAGATCTTCTCAACCAAGGGATCAAACCCAGGTCTCCTGGACTGCAAGCAGATTCTTTACCATATGAGTCACAAGTCAATCCCCAAAAAATGAATGTACATTGCATTTTTGTCACTTATATTTCTCTTCACAACATATCCTTTTTTTTTTTTCTTTAGTGGTTTATCATTACCCTCACATTTTTATAACTATTTGTTCTCATTTTCCTATCAGTGCAAATGCTTATGCATGGTGGTGGTTGTGGTTCAGTTGCTAAGTTGTGTCTGACTCTTGCGACCCCATGGACTATAGCCCTCCAGGTTCCTCTGTCCATGGGATTCCCCAGGCAAGAATACTGGAGTGGGTTGCCATTTACTTCTCCAGTAATCATGCATATCTTCCTTGAATTCTTATTTGCTTTGAGGAAATTTGACTGAATATTTCTTCAGTTCAGTTCAGTTCAGTTGCTCAGTCGTGTCCGACTCTTTGCGACCCCATGAATCACAGCACGCCAGGCCTCCCTGTCCATCACCAACTCCTGGAGTTCACTCAGATTCACGTCCATTGAGTCAGTGATGCCATCCAGCCATCTCATCCTCTGTCGTCCTCTTCTCCTCCTGCCCCCAATCCCTCCCAGCATCAGAGCCCTTTCCAATGAGTCAACCCTTCGCATGAGGTGGCCAAAGTACTGGAGTTTCAGCTTTAGCATCATTCCTTCCAAAGAAATCCTAGGGCTGATCTCCTTCAGAATGGACTGGTTGGATCTCCTTGCAGTCCAAGGGATTATCAAGCATCTTTTCCAACACCACAGTTTAAAAGCATCAATTCTTCAGAGGTCAGCCTTCTTCACAGTCCAACTCTCACATCCATACATGACCACAGGAAAAACCATAGCCTCGACTAGACCGACCTTAGTCGGCAAAGTAATGTCTCTGATTGTGAATATACTATCTAGGTTGGTCATAACTTTCCTTCCAAGGAGTAAGCGTCTTTTAATTTCATGACTGCAGTCACCATCTGCAGTGATTTTGGAGCCCCCCCAAAATAAAGTCTGACACTGTTTCCACTGTTTCCCTATCTATTTCCCATGAAGTGATGGGACCGGATGCCATGATTTTCGTTTTCTGAATGTTGAGCTTTAAGTCAACTTTTTCACTCTCCTCTTTCACTTTCATCAAGAGGCTTTTTAGTTCCGCTTCACTTTCTGCCATAAGGGTGGTGTCATCTGCATATCTGAGGTTATTGATATTTCTCCCGGCAATCTTGTTTCCAGCTTGTGTTTCTTCCAGTCCAGCGTTTCTCATGATGTACTCTTCATATAAGTTAAATAAGCAAGGTGACAGTATTCAGCCTTGAAGTAGTCCTTTTGCTATTTGGAACCAGTCTGTTGTTCTGTGTCCCATTCTAACTGTTGCTTCCTGACCTGCATACAGATTTCTCAAAAGGCAGGTCAGGTGGTCTGGTATTCCCATCTCTTTCAGAATTTTCCACAGCCCTCCTTAATTTTATCTGGCTTCAGTTACCTGTTTCATTTTAAATTTAAATTTTATTTGGTGGATGCATCAGTCCGTTAGGGCTGCCATACAAATACCACAGACTGAGTGGCATAAGGAACAGAAGTGTATTTTCTCATGGTCTAGGAGGCTAGAAGTCCCAGACTAAGGTGCTGGCTGATTCAGTTTCGGAAAGGTCTCTCTTCCTGGTTTGCAGATGGCTACCTTCTCACTCTGTCCTCATATGATCTTTTCTCTGAACTCACTGAGAGAAGATGAAATGTCTGGAATCTTCTTATAAGGATGCTAATACTATCAGTTCAGAGATTCACCCTTATGAATTCATTTAATCTTTATTTTTTCCTTATAGACCCCCATCTCCAGATACATTTGGGAGGCCCTAACAGAAGACTCAGCAGTGGTTCAGGCAACAAGTCTCTATCCTAATATTCTGTAGTGCAAAATATTGTTTTAGCTGCTAAGTCTTGTTTAACTCCTTTGTGACCCCATGAACTGCACTGCACCAGGCTCTTCTGTCCATGGAATTTCCCGGGTAAGAATACTAGAGTGGGTTGCCATTTCCTTCTCCAGGGATCAAACTCTTGTCTCCTGTCTTGAACATAATTCTTTACCACTGAGCCACCTGGGTCGCCCTCTGAGATACAGTAGGATCTGATTATTTAGGACATTGGATAACATAAAATCAGAATCCTAGACTTTGCTTGCTTTCTTAGATCCTGTATTGAGGTCTATTCCAAAAAATCCATGAGTTTATTTTGCTCTTACAAGTTTCATCTTATATACTTATCTTCCTACAAAGGAGAACATGTATTTTGCTATTCAAAGTAAATTTTCCAGAAATATTTGTAAACATTTCCCACTGAGTAATTTTATTACAAGTGTAGAACATGTATCTCAGTTATAGGAAAGTTTATTTTTAAAATAATTGTTAATGTAGCAATAGAAGATACTGTGTCAAACATTTGATTAAAATATAACATTTGAAGAATCTTCTGTATGTTTTAAAATGCAACATATTTTATCATTGTGGTAACTGTTGAAATTAAACAATAAATTTTTTTATAAACATCTAAAATTTAAAATCAAAATAATAACAAAATAAAATTACTGCACTATACCATCTGCCTTCTGCTTAATGTGCCAAATCATAATTTGCAGACAGAAGTTGTTTTCCAAGCTACATAATTAAACTTTAAAACAAAAGGACTTCATTTATAAAATACTAATGCTGACTTGAATGTTATTGGCAATAACTGTAGATGTTGTGAGGAAGAATAGAACAGTGTAGAAGAGACTAGATCACAAATAGTCCTCGAAGCAACTGCTACAAAATTTTTTAAACCTAAAGTCACTGTACAGAAATAATTAGATTATATGTATCTTACTAGTAGTGGTATAAAGGACTAATGTTACCGAGTCTAAGCTCATGCTGCTCACTGTACAGCAGGCCAATAAATTGATGGCTGAATTGCTAGAGCAAGGAAGAGAAACTTTATTCAGGAAGCCAGCAGACCAAGAAAATTGCGGACTGAAGTCTTAAAGAACCACCTTTCCCAGGTTAAGAACTTGTTTCTTTACAGAGCAAAGAGGGAGGCCCTGAGGAGGTAAAGTAATAAAGGCCAGTTGTTTCAGTCATGTCCGACTCTTTGCTACCCCATGGACTAGGTAGCCCACCTAGCTGCTCTGTCCATGGGATTCTCCTGCAAGAGTACTGGAGTGGGTTGCTATTTTGCTATTTCCTCCTCCAGGGAATCTTCCTTACCCAGGGATCGAACTTAGCCAGGGATCGAACCCACATCTCTTGTGTCTCCTGTATTGTCAGGTAGGTTCTTTACCACTCGCACCACCTAAGAGGCATCACCTCTCAACCCCTGCCCCTCCTGCCCCCGCCAAAAAAAAAGAGCCCATAAATGTTTGCAAGTATTTTCTGGCTTCAGCCAGATTCTGGAAGGGGATATGTTCATTTCTTCTCCCATGCAAGCCATTCATATGTGGGCTGCAAGATGTTTCCTGTGAGCTGAGCGTGAGTATTTTAGCTTAACCTTCAGGCATTGGAGGCAGAGTTCCTGGAAATGGTCCATTTTGTATACATTAAGCCAGGGGTCCCCAAACCCAGGGTCAGACTGATACCTGACTATGGTGTGTTAGGAACTGGGCTGAACAGTAGGAGGTGTGTGACAGGCAAGTGATTGATCAAAGCATTTTCTATGTTTAACAGCTAGTCCCCATCTCTCACATTACTGCCTGAACTCTACCTCCTGTCAAATCAGCAATAGTAACAGATTCTCACAGAAGCACAGCCCCTACCTTGAACTGTGTATGTGAGGGAGCTAGGTTGCTGGCTCCTTATGAGGAAATAATGCCTGATGATCTGATTCTGCATTACGGTGAGTTGTATAATTATTTCAATATACTTGTTTAGTGGCTAAGTTGTCTGACTCTTTTGGAACTCCATGAACTATAGCTTGCCAGTCTCCTCCCCAAACTCCTCTGGGGTTTCCCAGGCAAGAATACTGGAGTGGTTTGCAATTTCTTTCTCCAGCGGATTTTTTTGACCTAGAGATTGGACCCAACTCTCCTCCTTTGGCAGGTAGATGCTTAACCACCAAGCCACCAGGGAAGCCATTATTTCATTAAACATCACAATGGAATAATAATAGAAATAAAATGCATGATAAATGTAATGCACTTGAAGCCATCTACCCCTCAGTCCATGGAAAAATGTCTCTCATGAAACTGGTCCCTGATGCCTAAAACTTGGGGACACGGCTTTAAACTACAGGCATCACCTGGTGAGCGATTAACTTGTAACAAGAGCAAAGGTTAAAGTAAAAGAAACAGATCCAATATGAAGTCAGATTTGTTCTTCTCTGTCACACTCATCTAATTTTAAATTTACGTATTTTCTAAAGAAGTGAACCCATGGAAATGCATAAAAATGCATTAAGTCCAACAAGGCAAGTAGAAGATGTTTCTGACAGACCTCTCTGTGTTGCTTCTTAATGTTTTAAGAACAGTTATCTTGTGCTTTGCCTTTAAATTTTGTCTTAGTAAGCTCCTCTCCTAGGTTACATTTATGTATTTATTTAATTTTTTCAGCCTAATTCTGGATTGCTTTCAGAGAAAATGTGATGTTCAGGGAGGAAGAAATCTTAATGCATGGAGGTCAATAACTATGTTGAAGTCAGCTAGAACATCCTGGCTCACAGCAATATAGCTCTATTTCACGGAACATTTATTATTACAACAACTAAATATGGAATTGCTTCAGCCTGGTGAAATTGATAGAATACCTCCTGTAAATATTAATAACTTCACAGTCTTCATCTCGCACATACATTTCCCTTGATACCCTTGAATTTGTTAAAATTATTTTTAGAATTGGTACCCCATGGTGGAAAGCATGCACTTAGTGTGGATTCTAAGTGAAATTATTACAAAAGCTTCTTCAAATCCCTAACTATTTTATAAGAGATGTCTCAAGACACCAGGAATCATTCTGGGTTTCCCTTCAAAGAATTTCCCTTGCTTGTCATCTGAAATTGAGTGTGCTTTCTCGCAAGTGCATTGTCATTGATGAGTATATGATAAATCATTTATTTATGTTTATTTCATAATTTTATTTCTCTCTGTTGGAGAACTCACACAACAAGGAGTACTTATTTCAACAAACCCATGGAAATACGTATACACCCAGAGCATATGTTGTTACTATAGTTATAAATAATGAAAGAGCCCTTGATGGATTATTTTCCAATACACCCTCATATCTATTCTGATGCTAGGAATTATATATAAATTTTTTCAATGAGTTTTTATTATATCTGAACTTACTGTATATTTGTAGATATATAGGGCTTCCCTGGTGGCTCAGTGTTAAAATAAATCCTTCTGCAATAAAGGAGATGCAGTTTTGATCCCTGAATCAGGATGATCCCCTGGATGGGGAAAAGGCAACCTGCTCCAATATACTTGCTTGGAAAAATCCCATGGATAGAAGAGGCTGGGGGGCTACAGTCCACAGAGTCTCAAGGAGCTGGACATGACTGAGCCACTGAGAACATGCTGCAGCTGTGCCTGTGCACCTGCAAGCACACACACACTCTGGCATACATACATATAAACATGATAGAGATGATAGATACAGACACAATGTAGATTATGGGAAACAAAGCTATTTATCTTATTTTACACTTCAAAGCTAAGAAATAAGACAGAAGGAACATATGTTTTTTACTGTTGTATGCATTAATACACATAACATGTTTATTCAAAAGTTATATGCCATTGTAAGCAGAAAAATGTTTCCAGTTGTCATTTTTAAAGTAAATTAACATTATTTTGACCCATTTATCCAAAACTTATGACTTGAGCTGGGATTGGAATGAAAACAGACTTTTTTCAGCCCTGTTGCCACTGCTGAGTTTTCCAAATTTGCTGGCATACTGAGCGCAGCACTTTCACAGCATCATCTTTGGGACTGGAAATAGCTCAACTGAAATTCCATCACCTCCACTAGGTTTGTCTGTAGTGATGCTTCCTAAGGCCCACTTGACGGTATCTGGCTCTAGGTTAACCAAGATAAGCCACTGTGGTTATCTGAGTCATGAAAACTTTTTGTATAGCTCTTCTGTGTATTCTTGCCACCTCTTCTTGATGTTGTCTGCTTCTGATAGGTCCATACCATTTCTGTTCTTTATTGTGCTCATCTTTGCATGAAATGTTCCCATGGTATCTCTAATTTTCTTGAAGAGATCTCTAGTCATTTGCATTCTATTGTTTTCCTCTATTTCTTTGCATTGATCACTGAGGAAGGCTTTCTTATCCCTCCTTGCTTTTCTTTGGAGGTCTGCATTCAAATGGGTATAGATTTTCTTTTCTCCTTTGCCTTTAGCTTTTCTTCTTTTCTCAGCTATTCATAAGTCCTCATCAGACAACCATCTTGCCTTTTTACATTCCTTTTTCTTGGGGATGATCTTGATCACTGTCTCCTGTACAATGTTATGAACCTCCATCCATAGTTCTTCAGGCATTCTATCACATCTAATCCCTTGAGTCTGTTTGTCAATATGCCAGTAAATCTGGAAAACTCAGCAGTGGACAAAGGACTGAAAAACATCAGCTTTCATTCCAGTCCCAAACAAAGGCAATGCCAAAGAATGTTCAAACAACCACACAATTGTACTCATCTCACATGCTAGCAAGGTAATGCTCAAAATTTTCCAAGCCAGGCTTCAACTGTATGCGAACCATGAACTTCCAGATGTTCAAGCTGGATTAAGAAAAGAAAGATGAACCAGAGATTAAATTGCCAATATCTGCTGGATCATTGAAAAAGCAAAAGAGTTCCAGAAAAACACCTACTTCTGCTTTATTGACTACACCAAAGCCTTTGAATGTGTGGATCACAATATTGTGGAAAATTCTGAAAGAGACGGAAATACCAGACCACCTGACCTGCCTCCTGAGAAATCTGTATGCTGGTCAAAGAGCAACAGTTAGAACTGAACATGGAACAACAGAGTGGTATCAAATTGGGAAAGGAGTGTGTCAAGGCTGTATATTGCAATCCTGCTTATTTAACTTATATGCATAGTACATTATGCGAAACGCTGGGCTAGATTAAGTACAAAATGGAATCAAGATTGCTGGGAGAAATATCAATAACCTCAGATATGCAGATGACACCACCCTTATGGCAGAAAGTGAAGAACTAAAGAGACTCTTGAGGAAAGTGAAAGAGGAGAATGAAAAAGCTGACTTAAAACTCAACATTAAGAAAACTAAGATCATGGCATCTGGTCCCATCCCATCATGGCAAATAGAGTGGGAAACAAAGGAAACAGATACTTTTTTTTTTTTTTTTTTTTTTTTGCGGGGTGGGGGGTGGGTCTCAAAAATCACTGCAGATGCTGACTGCAGCCATGAAATTAAAAGATGCTTGTTCCTTCAAAGAAAAGCTATGGCCAACCTAGACATCATATTAAAAAGCAGAGACATTACTTTGTCAACAAAATTCCCTCTAGTCAAAACTATGGTTTTTCCAGTAGTCATGTATGGATGTGAGAGTTGGACTATAAAGAAAGCTGAGAAGCAAAGAATTGATGCTTTTGAACTGTGGTGTTGGAGAAGACTCTTGAGAGTCGCTTGGACTACAAGATCAAATCAGTCCATCCTAAAGTAAATCAGTCCTGAATATACAACAGAAGGACTGATGCTGAAGCTGAAACATCAACACTTCAGCCACCTGATGCGAAGAACTTGCTCACTGGAAAAGACACTGATGCTGAGAAAGATTGAAGGCTGGAGGAGAAGTGGACGACGGAAGATAAGTCGGTTGGATGGCATCACTGACTCTACGAAGTAGGTTCCAGGAGTTGGTGATGGACAGGGAAGCCTGGTGTGCTGCAGTCCATGGGGTTGCAAAGAATCAGACATGACTGAGCTACTGAACTAAACTGAAGACATGAGTTTAAAATGACTGTATACTTTATTTATTATATCCAATATGATCATTTGGTAATTCATTATTAGATTTGCTATATGTCTTATATAATCATGAAAATTTATACATCTCTTAATATCTTTGAAAAGTAGTTGCTTTATGATTATTGCTTTCGTTGTAAGGTAGAGACTAATCTAGTGAAGTTTCATTATATATTTTTCAAGGAAATTTTTCTGATTTGCTGTATATCTGAAAATATTTCTATTCTCTCATATTTGACCATAACTTTGGCAAAATTGAAAATTCTGTCTTTAAAAATATTGTTATTTTACTTTGAATATCTTATGCATTGACTTCTAGTATTTAGTGCTATAATTATGTTTATTATCCATTTATTATTAATAGCTGTTTGAATCATTTATTTTACTTTCAGCAAGCTATTTGAGTCATCTTTTCATTGTTAGTGCAAAATCGATGTTTCTTTATTTTCAACATTGGTCATTTTATTTCTTAGCTTACTGCATTAGGCACCCAAGGTTTTAAGTACTAATTTCTATTGTATGCAAATGTATATATATATATATATATATATAATATGCCATGTATTTTGTATTATTAGTATTTAATACATATCTGTAAAAGAAAAATTTTAAGATTATATTAGTTCTATAACATATTAAATGTGTAAGAGACTTAATAATTTAAAAGTATAGTGCTGACGTAAAAAATAAGCAGAAAGCTCAGAAACTATATAATATAAATATTAGCAAGTTATGAAATATTAGTATATAATCACAGGGGTTTTTTTTAAGTACATTGACAACTTGATAGCTATTCAGATGAAGAATAATCTGAGTGTAGACAAATGTCAACAAAAATGTTAGAGTAGGAGGAAGGAGAAGATGATGGAGGAATAGGACGGGGAGACCACTTTCTCCCTCACAAATTCATCAAAAGAACATTTCAACACTGAGTAAACTTCACAAAACAACTTCTGAATGCTGGCAGAGGACATCAGGCACCCAGAAAAGCAGATCATTGTCTTCAAAAACAGTTTTAATCTTTGCTTTTTGGTATTTGTTATCAATTTTGTACCTTTAAAAACCCAATCTTCGGTACCCATTTTTACTTGAGAGCAAGATTACTGGCTTGACTGCTCTCTCCTCCTTTGAACTCTCCTTTTTCTCCACCAGGTTGCCTCTCTCTCCTCCTTTCCCCTTCTCTTCTCTACCCAACTTCATGAATCTCTGTGTGTTCCAGGTGGTGGAGAACCCTTAGGGAACTGTTTACTGGCTGGATCTGTCTCTCCTTTTCATTTCCCTCTTTTACCCTCCTGGCCACCTCTGTCTCCTCCCTCCCTCTCCTCTTCTCTGTATAACTCCATGAACATCTCTGAGCGGTCCAGACAGTGGAGCACACAAAAGGAAGTGATTACTGCCTAGCTTGCTCTGTGCTCTTCTGATCCCACCTCATCTCATCCCAGTCACCTCTAACTCCCCCCTCCCTCTTCTCTTCTCCATGTAACTCAGTGAGCCTCTCTGGCTGTCCCTCAATGTGGAGAAACTTTTCATCTTTAACCTAGATGTTTTATCATCAGTGCTGTATAGATGGAGAAGTCTTGAAGCTACTGTAAAAATAAAACTTAAAACCAGAAGCAGGAGACTTAAGTCCAAATCCTGAGAACATCAGAGAACTCCTGACTCCAGGGAACATTAATAGATAGGAGCTCCTCAAACGCCTCCATACCTACACTGAAACCAAGCACCACCCAAGGGCCAACAAGTTCCAGAGCAAGACATACCACACAAATTCTCCAGCAACACAGGAACACACCCCTGAGCTTCAATATACAGGCAGCTCAAGTTACTCCAAAACCATTGACATCTCATAATTCATTACTGGACACTTCATTGCACTTCATAGAGAAAAAATCCAGCTCCACCCACCAGAACTCTGACACAAGCTTCCCTAACCGAGAAACCTTGACAAGCCACTGATACAACCCCATCCACAGCGAGGAATCTCCATAATAAAGAGAACTCCACAAATTGCCAGAATACAGAAAGGCCACCCCAAATGCAGTAATATAACCAAGATGAAGAGACAGAGGAATACTCAGCAGGTAAAGGAACAGGAGAAATGCCCAACAAACCAAACAAAAGAGAAAGAGACAGGGAATCTACCTGAGAAAGAATTCCGAATATTGATAGTGAAAATGATCCAAAATCTTGAAATCAAAATGGAATCACAGATAAACAGTCTGGAGACAAGGATTGAGAAGATGCAAGAAAGGTTTAATAAGGACCTAGAAGAAATAAAAAAGAGTCAGTATATAATGAATAATGCAATAAATGAGATCAGAAACACTCTGGAAGCAACAAATAGTAGAATAACTGAGGCAGAAGATACGATTAGTGAAATAGAAGATAGAATGGTAGAAATAAATGAATCGGAGAGGAAAAAAGAAAAACGAATTAAAAGAAATGAGGACAATCTCAGAGACCTCCAGGACAATATGAAACACTCCAAAATTCGAATTATAGGAGTCCCAGAAGAAGAAGACAAAAAGAAAGACCATGAAAAAATACTTGAGGAGATAATAGTTGGAAACTTTTCTAAAATGGGGAAGGAAATGATCACCCAAGTCCAAGAAACACAGAGTCCCAAACAGGATAAACCCAAGGTGAAACACCTCGAGACACATATTAATCAAATTAACAACAATCAAACACTAAGAACAAATATTAAAAGCAACAAGGGAAAAACAACAAATAACACACAAGGGGATTTCCATAAGGGTAACAGCTGATCTCTCAATAGAAACTCTTCAGGCCAGGAGGGAATGGCAAGACATACTTAAAGTGGTGAAAGAAAATAACCTACAGCCCAGATTACTGTACCCAGCAAGGATCTCATTCAAATATGAAGGAGAAATCAAAAGCTTTACAGACAAGCAAAAGCTGACAGAATTCAGCACCACCAAACCAGCTCTCCAACAATTGCTAAAGGATATTCTCTAGACAGGAAACACAAAAAGGGTGTATAAACCAGAACCCAAAGCAATAAAGTAAATGGCAATGGGCTCATACTTATCAATAATTACCTTAAATGTAAATGGGTTGAATGCCCCAAACAAAAGACAAAGGCTGGCTGAATGGATACAAAAACAAGACCCCTCTATATGTTGTCTACAAGAGACCCACCTCAAAACAAGGGACACATACAGACTGAAAGTAAAGGGCTGGAAAAAGATATTCCATGCAAATACAGACCAAAAGAAAGCAGGAGTAGCTATATTCATATCAGATAAAATAGACTTTAAAACAAAGGCTGTGAAAAGAGACAAAGAAGGCCACTACATAATGATCGAAGGATCAATCCAAGAAGAAGATATAACAATTATAAATATATATGCACCCAACATAGGAGCACCACAATATGTAAGACAAATGCTAACAAGTATGAAAGGGGAAATTAACAATAACACAATAATAGTGGGAGACTTTAATACCCCTCTCACACCTATGGACAGATCAACTAAACAGAAAATTAACACAGAAACACAAACTTTAAATGATACAATAGACCTGTTGGACCCAATTGATATCTATAGGACATTTCACCCAAAAACAATGAATTTCACCTTTTTCTCAAGTGCTTACAGGACCTTCTCCAGGATAGATCACATCCTGGGCTATAAATCTAACCTTGATAAAATCAAAAAAATTGAGATCTTTCCAAGCATCTTTTCTGACCATAATGCATTAAGATTAGATCTCAGTTACAGGAGAAAAACTATTAAAACTTCCAACATATGGAGGCTGAACAACACGCTTCTGAATAATTAACAAATCACAGAAAAAATAAAAATATGTATAAAAAAGAATGAAAATGAAAACACAACAACCCAAAACCTGTGGGACACTATAAAAGCAGTGTTAAGGGGAAAGTTCATAGCAATACAGGTATACCTCAAGAAACAAGAAAAAAGGCAAATAAATAACCTAACTCTACACCTAAAGCAACTAGAAAAGGAAGAATTGGAGAACCCCAGGGTTAGTAGAAGGAAAGAAATCTTAAAAATTAGGGCAGAAATGAATGCAAAAGAAACAAAAGAGACCATAGCAAAAATTAACAAAGCCAAAAGCTGGTTCTTTGAGAGGATAAATAAAATTAACAAGCCATTAGCCAGACTCATCAAGAAGCAAAGAGAGAAAAATCAAATCAATAAAATTAGAAATGAAAATGGAGAGATCACAATAGACAACACAGAAATACAAAGGACCATAAGAGACTACTATCAACAATTATATGCCAATAAAATGGACAACGTGGAAGAAATGGACAAATTCTTAGAAAAGTACAACTTTCCAAAACTGAACCAGGAAGAAATAGAAAATCTTAACAGATCCATCACAAGCATGGGAATTGAAACTGTAATCAGAAATCTTCCAGCAAACAAAAGCCCAGGTCCAGACGGTTTCACAGCTGAATTCTACCAAAAATTTAGAGAAGAGCTAACACCTATCCTACTCAAACTCTTCCAGAAAATTGCAGAGGAAGGTAAACTTCCAAATTCATTCTATGAGGCCACCATCACCCTAATACCAAAACCTGAAAAAGATGCCACAAGAAAAGAAAACTACAGGCCGATATCACTGATGAACATAGATGCAAAAATCCTCAACAAAATTCTAGCAATCAGAATCCAGCAACACATTAAAAAGATCATACACCATCACCAAGTGGGCTTTATCCCAGGGATGCAAGGATTCTTTAATATTCACAAATCAATCAATGTAATTCACCACATTAACAAATTGAAAAATAAAAGCCATATGATTATCTCAATAGATGCAGAGAAAGCCTTTGACAAAATTCAACATCCATTTATGATAAAAACTCCAGAAAGCAGGAATAGAAGGAACAAACCTCAACATAATAAAAGCTATATATGACAAACCCACAGCAAACATTATCCTCAATGGTGAAAAATTGAAAGCATTTCCCCTAAAATCAGGAATAAGACAAGGGTGCCCACTTTCACCGCTACTGTTCAACACAGTTCTGGAAGTTTTAGCCACAGCAATCAGAGAAGAAAAAGAAATAAAAGGAATCCAAATTGGAAAAGAAGTAAAACTCTCACTCTTTGCAGATGACATGATCCTTTGCATAGAAAACCCTGAAGACTCCACTAGAAAATTACTAGAGCTAATCAATGAATATAGTAAAGTTGCAGGATATAAAATCAACACACAGAAATCCCTTGCATTCCTATACACTAATAATGAGAAAGCAGAAAAAGAAATTAAGGAAACAATTCCATTCACCATTGCAACAAAAAGAATAAAACACTTGAGAATATATCTACCTAAAGAAACTAAAGATCTATATATATAGAAAACTATAAAACACTGATGAAAGAAATCAAAGAGGACACTAATAGATGGAGAAATATACCATGTTCATGGATCAGAAGAATCAATATAGTGAAAATGATTATACTACCCAAAGCAATTTACAAATTCAATGCAATCCCTATCAAGCTACCAGCAGTATTTTTCACAGAGCTAGAACAAATAATTTCACAATTTGTATGGAAATACAAAAAACCTCGAATAGCCAAAGCAATCTTGAGAAGGAAGAATGGAAGAACTGGAGGAGTCAACCTGCCTGACTTCAGGCTCTACTACAAAGCCACAGTCATCAAGACAGTATGGTACTGGCACAAAGACAGAAATATAGATCAATGGAATAAAATAGAAAGCCCAGAGATAAATCCACACACCTATGGACAACTTATCTTTGACAAAGGAGGCAAGAATATACAATGGATTAAAGACAATCTCTTTAACAAGTGGTGCTGGGAAAACTGGTCAACCACTTCTAAAAGAATAAAACTAGAACACTTTCTAACACCATTCACAAAAATAAACTCAAAATGGATTAAAGATCTAAATGAAAGACCAGAAACTATAAAACTCCTAGAGGAGAACATAGGCAAAACACTCTCCGACATAAATCACTGCAGGATCCTCTATGATCCACCTCCCAGAATTCTGGAAATAAAAGCAAAAATAAACAAATGGGATCTAATTAAAATTAAAAGCTTGTGCACAACAAAGGAAATTATAAGCAAGGTGAAAAGACAGCCTTCTGAATGGGAGAAAATAATAGCAAATGAAGCAACTGACAAACAACAAATCTCAAAAATATACAAGCAACTTATGCAGCTCAATTCCAGAAAAATAAATGACCCAATCAAAAAATGGGCTAAATAACTAAATAGACATTTCTCCAAAGAAGACATACAGATGGCTAACAAACACATGAAAAGATGCTCAACATCACTCATTATCAGAGAAATGCAAATCAAGACCACAATGAGGTACCATTCCACACCAGTCAGAATGGCTGCGATCCAAAAGTCTGCAAGCAATAAATGCTGGAGAGGGTGTGGAGAAAAGGGAACCCTCTTACACTGTTGGTGGGAATGCAAACTAGTACAACCACTATGGAGAACAGTGTGGAGATTCCTTTAAAAAACTACAAATAGAACTGCCATATGACCCAGCAATCCCACTTCTGGGCATACACACTGAGGAAACCAGAATAGAAAGAGACACATGTACCCCAATATTCATCACAGCACTGTTTATAATAGCCAGGACATGGAAGCAACCTAGATGTCCATCAGCAGACGAATGGGTAAGAAAGCTGTGGTATATATACACTATGGAGTATTACTCAGCCATTAAGAAGAATACATTTGAATCAGTTCTAATGAGGTGGATGAAACTGGAGTCTATTATACAGAGTGAAGTAAGCCATAAAGAAAAACACCAATACAGTAAACTAACACATATATATGGAATTTAGAAAGATGGTAATGATAACCCTATAAGCGAGACAGCAAAAGAGACACAGATGTAAAGAACAGACTTTTGGACTCTGTGGGAAAGGGAGAGGGTGGGATGATTTGGGAGAATAGCATTGAAACACGTATACTATCATGTAAGAAATGAATTGCTAGTCTAGGTTCGATACAGGATACAGGATGCTTGTGGCTTGTACACTGGGATGACCCAGAGAGATGATATGGGGAGGGTGGTGGGAGGGGGGTTCAGGGTTGGGATCTCATGTACACCTGTGGTGAATTCATGTCAATGTATGGCAAAACCAATACAGTATTGTAAAGTAAAAAAAAAAAAAAAAAATTAAATTTAAATTTTAAAAAATCGATTAAAAAATTAAAAAAAATAAAGTTAGAGTAAGACCTACAAAAGATTATTTTCCATGAAACCAGTGAGAACACTGGCCAAAATTGTCAAAATCAACTTTGTTAGTATTCTGGAAATTAACCGAACAGTACAGCAATCTAGGGAGCATTTATTCTAGAAAAGGATGAATCTTGGTAAAAACAACGACAAAAAGTAAACGTAAATGTTATGTCCTTTTAATTTGTCCTGTTCTCCTGTTGTTCAGTCCCTAAGTAAGGTCGAACTCTTGAAACCTCATGGATTGCAGCATTCCAGTCTTCCCTGTCCTTTACTGTCTTCCAGAGTTTGCTCATATTCTTGTTCATTGAGTTAGTGATGCTATGTAACCATCTCATCCTTTGCTTCTGTCTTCTCCTTTTGCTTCAATCTTTCCAACATCAGGGTCTTTTCCAATGAGTCTGTTCTTCACATCAGTACTGGAGTTTCAGCTTCAGCATCAGTCCTTCCAATGAATATTCAGTGTTGATTTCTTTTAGGATTGACTGGTTTGATCTGCTTGCAGATTAGGGGACTCTCAAGAGTCTTCTTCAGCTCCACAGTTCAAAAACATTAATTCTTCAGCACTTGGCTTTCTTTATGGTTCAACTCTCACATCTGTACACAACTACTGGAAAAACCATAGCTTTGACTAGACAGACCTTTGTTTGCAAAGTAATGTCTTGGCTTTTTAATATGCTTTGTAGGTTGGTCATAACTTTTCTGGATCTTTGCCAGCAAAGTAATGTCTCTGATTTTAATATGCTGCCTAGGTTTGTCATAGCTTTCCTTCCAGTAAGCAAGTGTCTTCTAATTCCATGACTGTAGTCACCATCCACAGTGACTTTAAAGCTCAAGAAAAAAAAAAAAAGATGAGTCACTAGTTCCACTTTTTCCCCATCTATTTACATGAAGTGATGGGACCATAGGCCATGATCTTAGTTTATTGAATGTTTTATTTTAAGCCAGTTTTTAACTTTCCTCATTCATCCTCATCAAGCGGCTCTTTAATTCCTCTTCATTTTCTGCCTTTAGAGTGGTATCATCTATATATCTGAGGTTGTTGATATTTCTCCAGGCAATGTTATTCCAGCTTATGACTCTCTAGCCTGGCATTTTGCATGATGTATTCTCCATAGAAGTTAAATACACAGGGTGACAATATAAAACCTTGAGATACTCCTTTCCCAATTTTGAACCAGTTCATTGTTCTAAGTCAGGTTCTAACTATTGCCTCTTAATCTGCATACAAATTTCTCAATAGGTAGTTAAAGTGGCCTGGTATTCCCATCTCTTTAAGAATTTTCCACAGTGTCTTGTGACCCACACAGTCAAAGGGTTTTGTGTAGTTAATGAAGCAGAAGTAGGTGTTTTTCTGGAATTCCTTTGTTTTCAATATGATGCAACGAATGTTGACAATTTCATCTCTGGTACCTCTGTTGTTGTTGGTTTTGCCAAGAGAACGCACTGGTTGTAGCAAATACACTCTTCCAACAACACAAGAGAAGACTGTACACGTGAAAATAACCAGATGATCAATACCAAAATTAGATTTATTATATTCGTTGCAGGCAAAGATGGAGAAGCTCTATACAGTCAGCAAAAAGAAGACCAAGAGCTGACTGTGGCTCAGATCACGAATTCCTTATTGCCAAATTCAGATTTGAAAGTAGAGGAAAGTACTAGATCGTGCAGGTATGACCTAAATCAAATCCTTTACAATTAGTGACAAATAGATTCACGATATTAGATCTGATAGAGTGCCTGAAGAACTATGGATGGAGGTTTGTGACATTGTACAGGAGGCAGTGATTAAGAAAATCATCAAGAAAAACTATCAAGAAAGACCATCCCCAAGAAAAGGAAAGGCAAAAAGGCAAAATGGTTGTCTGAGGAAGACCTTACAAGTAGCTGAGAAAAGAAGAAAAACTGAAGGCAAAGAAGAAAAGGAAAGCTATACCCATTTGAATACAGACTTCCAAAGAATAACATGGTGAAATAAGAAAGCCTTCCTCAGTGATCAATGAAAAGAAATAGAGGAAACAAATAGAATGGGAAAGACTAGAGACCTAGTCAAGAAAATTTTCATGCAAAGATGAGCAAATTTCATGCAAAGATGGGCACAATAAAGGAGAGAAATGGTATGGACCTAACAGAAGAAGGAGATATTAAGAAGAGGTGGCAAGAATTCACAGAATAAATATACAAAAAAAGACCTTCATGACCCAGATAATCACGATGGTGTAGTCACTCACCCAGAGCCAGACAACCAAGAGTGTGAAGATAAGTGCACCTTAGGAAGCATCACTATGAATAAAGCTAGTGGAGGTGATGGAAATCCAGCTGAGCTATGTCAAATCCTAAAAGATGATGCTATTAAAGTGCTGCATTTAATATAGCATCAAATTTGGAAAACTCAACAGTGGCCACAGAATTGGAAAAGGTAAATTTTCATTCCAGTCTCAAAGAAGGCCAATGCCAAAGAATGCTCACACTACCATTCAATCATACTCATTTCACAAGCTAGAAATGTAATAGGGTTCCCCCGTAACTAAGTTGGTAAAGAATCTGCCTACAATGCAGGAGACCCGGGTTTGATCCCTGGGTCAGAAAGATCCTCTGGAGAAGGAAATGGCAGCCCACTCCAGTATTCCTGCCTGGAGAATTCTATGGACAGAGGAGCCTGGCAGGTTACAGTCCATGGGGTCGCAAGAAATGGACAAGACTTGGCAACTAAACCACCAAACCACCAGGAAGGTAATGTTCAAAATCCTTCAAGTTAGGCTTCAGCATTATGTGATCCAAGAATTTCCGTATGTATAAGCTGGCTTTGGAAAAGACAGAGGTCAGTTCAGTTCAGTCTTTCAGTTCTGTCTGACTCTCTGCAATCCAAAGGACTACAGCACGCCAGACTTCCCTGTCTGTCACCAACTCCCAGATCTTGCTCAAATACCATCAAACCATCACATCCTCTGTCATCCCCTTCTCCTCCAGCCTTCAATCTTTCCTAGCATCAGGGTGTTTTCAAATGAGTCCGTTCTTCACATCAGGTGACCACAGTTTGGGAGTTTCAGCCTCAGCATCAGTCTTTCCAATGAACATTCAGGATTGATTTTCTTTAGGATGGACTGGTATGATCTCCTTGCCATCCAAGGGACTCTCAGGAGTTTTCTCCAACACCACAGTCTGAAAACATCAGTTCTTAGGCATTCAGCTTTCTTTATGGTCCAACTCTCACATCTATACATGACTACTGGAAAAGCCATAGCTTTGACTAGATGGACCTTTGCTGGTAAAGTGGTGTCTTTGCTTTTTAATATGCTGTGTATTTTGTTCATAACTTTTCTTGCAAAGAGCAAGTGTTGCAGTCACCATCTGCAGTGATTTTGGAGCCTCCCAATATAAAGTCTCTCACTGTTTCCATTGTTTCCCTGTCCATTTGCCATGAAGTGATGGGACCAGATGCCATGATCTTAGTCTTTTGAATGTTGAGTTTAAACCAGTTTTTCATTCTCCTCTTTTACTTTCATCAAGAGGCTCTCTAGTTCCTCTTTGCTTTCTGCCATAAGCATTGTGTCATCTGCATATATGAGGTTATTGATATTTCTCCCAGCAATCTTGATTCCAGCTTGTGTTTTATCCAATCTGGCATCTGTCATGATATGTTCTGTATATAAGTTAAATAAGTAGGGTGACAATATACAGCCTTGAAGCACTCCTTTCCCAATTTTGAACGTGTCCTTTGTTCCGTGTCTGACTCTAACTGTTGTTTCTTGACCTGCATATAGATTTCTCAGGAGGCAGGTGAGGTGGTCTGGTATTCCCAATTTTTTAAGAATTTTCCTACAGTTTTCTGTGACTTACATAACTAAAGGCTATAGTATAGTCAATGAAGCAGAAGTAGATGTTTTTCTGGAATTCTTTGCTTTTTCTAAGAGCCAACAGATATTGGCAATTTTATCTTTGGTTCCTCTTCCTTTTCTAAATCCAACTTGAGCATCTGGAAGTTCTCGATTCATGTACTGTTGAACCTAGCTTATAAATATAAATTCATAGGATCCAGGGTATGATTTTTAATAGTGATCTGTACAATATTTTATTCTGAGAATTTTATAGAAATAAGGTTTCAGAAAAGGATAATGTGCATACAATTTTAGTTCCAAGTATCTGCTATATAATTATCAATCACAGATGTGCAGTCAGTCAGTCAGTTCAGCCGCTCAGTCATGTCCAACTCTTTGAGTTGGAATGGAATGCAGCATGCCAGGCCTCCCTGTCTATTACCAACTCCCAGACCCTACTGGACTCATGTCTGTTGAGTCAATCATGCCATCCAACCATCTCATCCTCTGTCTTCCCCTTCTCCGGCCTTTGATCTTTCCTAGCATCAGTGTCTTCTCCAGTGAGTCAGTTCTTCACATCAGGTGGCCAAAGTATTGGAGTTTCAGCTTTAGCATCAGTCCTTCCAAAGAATATTCAGGACTGATTTCTTTAGGGCGGACTGGTTGGATCTCCTTGCTGTCCAAGCACTGCTTCCGAATAGTCTTAGGGAAGATTCTGCCTCCATATGTTGATCATTTACCTTCATTTACAGAAACAAAGAAACAATGGGTGAAACTGAAGGAAATCTGAAGAAATAAATTCACCTTCAAACCTAATTATTGGAGTATTAAGATTTTTTTCACTACAGATTTTGACTCATCAAAATTTGTAAAATTAATTGGACATAACCAACTTTTTTGTAATTTTCAAAAACTAATTTTATTATGAAAATTTTCAGGCTTAAAAAATATAAGGAAAAACAATACAATATACTAAAATCATCCACATTTAATAATTAGTATTTTGGCACACATTTCACATATCTTGTTCTCCTTCTCTGGACTGATGCAGTAATTTAAAATGAAATCCCTCAAAATTTCTTTTATTCATAAATATTTCTTTAGGCTTTTCTAAAAATCAAGGATCATTTCTTGTCTAAATACAATTTAATTATTTCACCCAGAGTATTGTTTCACCAATAATCCTCTAGATATTTCCCTGACAGTTCAGTGGTTAAGACACCCCACTCTCAATGCAGAGGGACCAGGGATTTGGTCAGGGAGCCAAATCCCCCATACTGCAACTAAAGATCCCACATGCCACAACTAAGACCCAATAGAGCCAAGTAAATAAATAAAATTTTTTTAAATCCCCTAATATCAAAGGGATCATGATATTATATGATCATATGGTCATGATTATGATAGCATCATACTCAGTCTACATTCATATTTTTGATATTTGGAAAATTATCTTTTATAGATAGGTTATTTGAATTAGGAGTAAATAAAGGTCTTAAAATCACAATATTCCCATTGTGGTTATTATAACTATTAACTCTTCCTTGTTAGGTTTCCTTATTTGTTTGTTTCCTTGCTATTAATTTTTAGAAAAAAGTGTGTCCAATTTTATTAAATATCCCAACAGTCTATATTTATCTGGGTGATTCATACTCATATCATTGAATATTTTGCTCTAGAGACTGTATGTCATATAAACTAGAAATCAGAAATAAAGATTAATTAAACTCAGGTTCCAATCATGTTGTTAAGACTAATCAATAGGATTTGCAATACATCACACTGTTTTGCATGAAGGCAAGCCCATCTTTGTGACTATCATCAATTTTAGTTAGTTTGAAACTGATCAGTGGTGATATCATCTTCTAATTATAAATTTCCCAAATACTACTTTTCTATATATTTAATGTTTAGCTACCCTTATCTTACCTCAAAGTACAATCCAAATAGGATGAGTAGGGTAATTGGTTATTTTCAGTAGAAATATGAAGAACCTAAGGAAGAGTCAAAAGAAAATACTACCGAATAAAACCAGTGTAACTAAAATGAATGAAAGCTTTTGTGGGTTAATTAGCATACCGCACAAAAAACACATTATCCAATTACATGTTGTCTACAAAAAAACCATTTTAAATGTAAAGACACATATAGAATAAGAAAATGGAGAAAATAGATCATGCTAATACTAACTGAAAGAAAATGGGAGTAAATATTTCCATACAGAGCAGATTTCAAAGTAGAAAAAGTTTTAAGGAACAAGAAAGGACACCATTAATAACAATGTCAATTATGCAAGAATCCATAACAATTCTTAATGTGTTCATAACCCAAATAAGAGCATGTAATGATGTGAGGCAAAGACTGATAGAATTGCAAAGAGAAACAGATTAATTCATTATCAAATCTAGAGACTTTATCATCCTATTATTGAAATGGAACTATCAACCGGGTAGAAAATCAGTAAACACATAGTTGAACTCAACAATACCATCCATCAATTGGATATAATTGACATCTATAAATTACTCTATGCAACAACAACAAAATACATCCTCTTCTAAAACCCACAGGGAACATTCACTGGATAGACCACACTCTGGAACATAAAACAAAGTTTAACAAACTTAAAAGAGTAGAAATCATGCAACATCTGTTTTCAGAGCACAGTGGGATTAATCTAAGAAATTCATAACAAAAGAATAACTGAAAAGCTCCAACCCAAAGAATCACACTTCTAAATAGGGATCATCCAAACCTAGGGATCAAACCCAGGTCTCCCATATTACAGGCAGATTCTTTACTAACTGAGCCATCAGGGAAGCCCAGCTATTCAAATGATACCACTCAAATGGCAGAATGTGAAGAGGAACTAAAGAGCTTCTTGATGCGAGTGAAATAAGAGAGGGAAAAAGCTGGCTTAAAACTCAGCATTCAAAAAACTAAGATCATGACATCCAGTCCCATCACTTCATAGTAAATAAATGGAAAAGAAGTGAAAATAAGGACAGATTTTATATTCCTGGGCTCCAAAATCACTGTGGACGATAACTACAGCCATGAAATTAAAAGACACTTGCTCCTTGGAAGAAAAGCTCTAACAAACCCAGACAATGTATTAAAAAGTAGAGACATTACTTTGCCGACAAAGATTTGTATAGTCAAAGCTATGGTTTTTTCCAGTAGTCATGTACTGATATGAGAGTTGGACCACAAAGTAAGCTGAGTGTCGAAGAATTGATGCTTTCAAATTATGGTGCTGGAGAAGACTCTTGAGAGTCCCTTGGCTAGCAAAGAGATCATTCCAGGCAATCCTAAAAGAAATCAACCCTATATATTCATTAGAAAGACTGATGCTGAAACTGAAGCTTAAATACTTTCGCCATCTGATGAGAAGAGCTGACTCATTATAAAAGACCCTGAACTGGGAAAGATTTAGGGTAGGAGGAGAAGGGGTTCGACAGAGGATGAGATGGTTGGATGGCATCATCAACTCAATAAACATGAGTCTGAGCAAACTCTGAGAGATAGTGAAAGATAGGGAAGGAAGATAGGTTCACAGAGTTGGACACAATTTAGTGACTGAACAGCAAAAGAAAGTGGTGCTTAGAGGATTTTTTATTTTTTAATATAAATTTATTTATTTTAATTGGAGGTTAATCACTTTATAATATTGTATTGGTTTTGCCATACATCAACATGAATCCACCACAGGTATACACGTGTTCCCCGTCCTGAACCCCCCTCCCTCCTCGCTCCCCATACCATCCCTCTGGGTCATCTCAGTGCACCAGCCCGAAGCATCCAGTATCATGCATCAAACCTGGACTGGCGATTCGTTTCATAGCTTTGGATGAATATACTAGAAAAGAAAAAGGTTTAAAATTAATAATCTAAGTTGCTGCTATGCCAGGAGCCAGGTGAGGAACTCCGTCCATGGCAAAGGTCATGAGGAAGGGGACTCGGCATATGCAAAGGCAGGATCGAGCCTCAGGAGACCCCTTGTTCCCGAGCATCTACTCCCAAAACCACAGTCTGTCTACTTTACTGCTTTATACTCTCACCTACACCTCTGACTTTGTGGGGGCTATCCCCCACCACCTCTGTAAAGGAGTTAACTTAGGACTCCAGATAATAAATCTCCTGGGCGTGACAAGGATGTTTCAGGTCAAACCTCTCAGCTGGCAGACTAGCTTGTGCGACAGGATTATCCACAACTTGGCTGCTACATACATGATTGTTTACTACCTCTCAACCATAAACAGCACAGAGAGTTTGGAGTATCTTGAAAGTCGCAGGAATGGCCAGGAGGAGCAACCCTGCATCCGAGGCGGGTGGGGGGTGGGGGGGGGAGAGGCGGCCAGCAGGAGCAACCCCACTTTCAAGGAACGGTGGCTGCACAGGTGCAGGATGGCCTGGAGGAGCAATCCCACATTGAAGGTCAGGAAGGGCGGCGGTGAGGAGATACCCTTCATCCAAGGTAAGGAGCAGCAGTTGTGCTTTGCTAGAGCAGCCGTGAAGAGATACCCCATGCCCAAGGTAAGAGAAACCCAAGTAAGATGGTAGGTATTGCAAGAGGGCATCAGAGAACAGACACACTGAAACATACTCAGAGAAAACTAGTCAATCTAATCACACTAGGAACACAGCCTTGTCTAACTCAATGAAACTAAGCCATGCCCACAGGGCAACCCAAGACTGGCAGGTCATGGTGGAGAGGTCTGACAGAATGTGGTCCACTGGAGAAGGGTATGGCAAACCACTTCAGTATTCTTGCCTTGAGAACCCCATGAACAGTATGAAAAGGCAAAATGATAGGATACCAAAGGAGGAACACCCCAGGTCAGTAGGTGCCCAATATGCTACTGGAGATCAGTGGAGAAATAACTCCAGAAAGAATGAAGGGATGGAGCCAAAGCAAAAACAATACCCAGCTGTGGATGTGACTAGTGATAGAAGCAAGGTGCGATGCTGTAAAGAGAAATATTGCATAGGGACATGGAATGTCAGGTCCATGAATCAAGGCAAATTGGAAGTGGTCAAACAAGAGATGGCAAGATTGAACATCAACATTCTAGGAATCAATGAACTAAAATGGACTGGGATGGGTGAAATTAACTCAGATAACCATTATATCTACTACTGAGGGCAGGAATCCTTAGAAGAAATGGAGTAGCCATCATGGTCAACAAAAGAGTCCAAAATGGAGTACTTGGATGAAATCTCAAAAACGACAGAATGATCTCTGTTCATTTCAAAGGCAAACCATTCAATATCACAGTTATCCAAGTCTATGCCCCAACCAGTAACAATGAAGAAGCTGAAGTTGAACCATTCTAAGAAGACCTACAAGACCTTTTAGAACTAACACCCAAAAAAGATGTCCTTTTCATTATAGGGGACTGGAATGCAAAAGTAGGAAGTCAAGAAACACCTGGAGTAACAGGCAAATTTGGCTTTCGAATGTGAAATAAGCAGGGCAAAGACTAATAGAGTTTTGTCAAGAAAATGCACGGGTCATAGCAAACACCCTCTTCCAACAACACAAGAGAAGTCTCTACACATGGACATCACCAGATGGTCAACAGTGAAAACAGATTGATTATATTCTTTGCAGCCAAAGAAGGAGAAGCTCTATACACTCAACAAAAACAAGACTAGGAGCTGACTGTGGCTCAGATCATGAATTCCTTAATGTCAAATTCAGACTTAAATTGAAGACAGTAGGGAAAACCGCTAGAACATTTAGGTATGACCTAAATCAAATCTCTTATGATTATACAGTGGAAGTGAGAAATAGATTTAAAAGCCTAGATCTGATAGATAGAGTGCCTGATGAACCATGGAATGAGGTTCGTGACACTGTACAGGAAACAGGGATCAAGACCATCTCCATGGAAAAGAAATGCAAAAAAGCAAAATGGCTGTCTGAGGAGGCCTTACAAATAGCTGTAAAAAGAAGAGAAGTGAAAAGCAAAGGAGAAAAGGAAAGATATAAGCATCTGAATGCAGAGTTCTGAAAAATAGCAAGGAGAAATAAGAAAGCCTTCTTCAGTGATCAGTGCAAAGAAATAGAGGAAAACAACAGAATGGGAAAGACTAGAGATCTCTTCAAGAAGATTAGGAATACCAAGGGAACATTTCATGCAAAGACGGGCTCAATAAAGGACAGAAATGGTATGGACCTAATGGAAGCAGAAGATATTGAGAAGAGGTGACAAGAATACACAGAAGAACAGTACAAAAAAAAAGCTTCACGACCTGGATAATCACGATGGTGTGATCATACATCTAGAGCCAGACATCCTAGAATGTGAAGTCAAGTGGGCCTCAGAAAGCATCACTATGAATAAAGCTAGTGGAGGTGATGGCATTCCAGTTGAGCTATTTCAAATCCTGAAAGATGATGCTGTGAAATATCTGGACTCAATATGGCAGCAAATTTGGAAAACTCAGCAGCGGCCACAGGACTGGGAAAGGTCAGTTTTCATTCCAATCCCAAAGAAAGGAAATGCCAAAGAATGCTCAAACTACCGCACAATTGCACTCATCTCACATGCTAGTAAAGTCATGCTCAAAATTCTCCAAGCCAGGCTTCAGCAATATGTGAACTGTGAACTTCCTGATGTTCAAGCTGTCTTTAGAAAAGGCAGAGGAACCAGAGATCAAATTGCCAACATCTGCTGGATCATGGAAAAAGCAAGAGAATTCCAGAAAAACATCTATTTCTACTTTATTGATTATGCCAAAGCCTTTGACTGTGTGGATCAGAATAAACTGTGGAAAATTCTGAGAGAGATCGGAATACCAGACCGACTACCTGACCTGCTTCTTGAGAAATCTGTATAGAGGTCAGGAAGCAACAGTTAGAACTGGACATGGAACAACAGACTGGTTCCAAATAGGAAAAGGAGTATGTCAAGACTGTATGTTGTCACCCTGCTTATTTAACTTAGATGCAGAGTACATCATGAGAAACGCTGGACTGGAAGAAACACAAGTTGGAATAAAGGTTGCTGGGAGAAATCTCAATAACCTTAGATATGCAGATGCCACCACCCTTATGGCAGAAAGTGAAGAGGAACTAAAAAGCATATTGATGAAAGTGAAAGAGGAGAGTGAAAAAGTTGGCTTAAAGCTCTGCATTCAGAAAATGAAGATCATGGCATCCAGTCCCATCACTTCATGGGAAATAGATGGGGAAACAGTGGAAACAGTGTCAGACTTTATTTTGGAGGGCTCCAAAATCACTGCAGATGGTGACTGCAGCCACAAAATTAAAGACGCTTACTCCTTGGAAGGAAAGTTATGACCAACCTAGATAGCTTATTCAAAAGCAGAGATATTACTTTGCCGACTACAGTCCATCTAGTCAAGGCTATGGTTTTTCCTGTCTTCATGTATGGATGTGTAGTTGGACTGTGAAGAAGGCTGAGTGCCGAAGAATTGATGCTTTTGAACTGTGGTGTTGGAGAAGACTCTTGAGAGTCCCTTGGACTGCAAGGAGATCCAACCAGTCCATTCTGAAGGAGATCAGCCCTGGGATTTCCTTGGAAGGAATGATGCTAAAGATGAAACTCCAGTACTTTGGCCACCTCATGCGAAGAGTTGACTCATTGGAAAAAGGCTCTGATGCTAGGAGGGATTGGGGGCAGGAGGAGAAGAGGACGACAGAGGATGAGATGGCTGGATGGCATCACTGACTCGATGAAAGTGAGTCTGAGTGAACTCTGGGAGTTGGTGATGGACAGGGAGGCCTGGTGTGCTGCAATTCAAAGGGTCGCAAAGAGTTGGACATGACTAGCGGCTGAACTAAACTGAACTTTCTCAGTGATGAGTCAATGATTGCCGCCAGGCCTCCATATCATTAGGCACCTGGGAGTATGTTAATCAATGTAATTGAATGTAGAAAAGGAAATATAGTAGTTTTAATGTTCGCAATACTAGACTTTTGTGTTAATGAATTTTCTCTTTTGTTGTAGATCACTGTACTCCTCTTTCTTTGTTATAAATCATTGTGTCCTTGCTATGTAAAAATGTAACTTTATCACTATCTTAAGACTAAATATATCTTAAGGGAAACAAGTTTCTGATCGATTAACCTTTATCAATAGGAAGAAAGGTGGGGCCATAAAATTTTAATCGGTCTCCAGACCAGAAGTTATTGTGAACAAATGTAAGACCCTTGTAAGAACAAAGATATGCTGATAAGTGTCGGAGCAGCTGATCCTGCATGACTCTGTTTCTTACATTTATCTCTATGCATAACTAAAAGTATAAAAGTGGACCAGGAAAATAAAGAAACGGACCTGTTCCTGGAAAGACTGGTTTCCTCTGTGTGGTCTTTCCTCGTTCTCTTCTTTTCTGGCTGAATTCCCATCTGGAGCGTGGAGGCTCGCCATGTCTACTTACTTGCCCTGCCTTCTAAGACCCACGCGAGAGGGAGCCCAAGGCAGGGCATCCTCCGCTATTCAAGCAGGTGCCGGTGGCCTACGTAGATGGTACAAACTCCTTGTCTTGGAGTTTTATTGGTTTTCCATGTAAACCAAGTTATTCAGCCTCTTTTTCTCTACTTATTTTCCTACTACACTATTTCTTTCTAATCTCCCTCCATATCTTTAATTAAGCAATTAATTCCTCAGACGTCAACACCGTCTCCACTTCGAATTCCCTGGATCCACCAGGGCTGGACCCCAGCACTGCACTTTCAGAAAGCGGTGGGGTTGGGGGGGGGGGGGGGGAGAGTAAATTACAACCAAACTAAGCAGAAGAAAGGAAATAATAGAAATCAGAGTTGAAATAATGAATTTGAATTTGAGAACAGGAAGTCAAGAGAGAAAATCAACAAAATCAAAAGCTAGTTCTTTGAAAAAATCAATAAATTTGATAAACCCCTGAACAAGCTAACTAATAAAAAAGAGAAAGGGTACAAATTATTAATATCAGATGTGAAAAAGGGTATATCAGTGAACATTCCATGGAAAATAGTGAAGTTGCTCAGTCGTGTCCAACTCTGTGCAACCCCATGTACTGTAGCCTACCAGGCTCTTCTGTCCATGGGATTCTCCAAGCAAGGGTAGTAAGAGAGAAACAAAAGGATACTATGAACAACTTTAGGTTCACATATGATAATTTAGGTGAAATTGACCCTTTTTTTTTTTGAAAGATTCAGTTTGCCAAAGCTAAAAGAAGAAGAACTAGATACCCTGAATAGTTCTAAATCTACTAAAAATTGAAAAACTAGGGGTTCCCAGGTTGTACCACTGGTAAAGAAACCCCCTGCCAATGCAGGAGACATAACAGACATGGGTTTGATCCCTTGTTTGGAGAGATACCCTGGAGGAAGGCATGGCAACCCACTCCAGTATTCTTGCCTGGAGAATCCCAGACAATCCCGGGGCAGCCTAGCAGGCTGCAGTCCTTAGAGTTGCACAGAGTCAGACACGACTGAAGCAACTTAGTATGCACGTAGTAAATAACCTCCCAAAACAGAAAGTAGCAGGCTCATATGGCTTCACTGGTGCCTGGCCTACCAAACATTTAAGGAAAAATGAAGCCAACTTTCTATAATCTCTTTTAAGCTCTTTTCAGAGAGAATACTTCATAATTTATTTTAACAGGTCAGCATTATCCTAATATCAAAACCAGACAGAGATTATCCAGAAAAAGCCAACTACAGACCAATATCTCTCAAGAATACAGGTTAAAAAATCCTCAAACAATTTCTTCAACATAAGTGTCCCATTTGAATTATACATTTTTAAAAGAATATTCAGAACTGCATAAAGAATAAAAGTGAATGTTTATAAAGACAGAAGTTACGCTCTTCAACTGAGAGATGCTTATGTTTTGGATGAGCACAATGTCAATAAAAATGAACATACATGGACAAATCAATGCAAAATTACAAAGTAATGATTGGCAGAATCAATTATAATAAATCGGGTATAGTTTAAATGAAATAAAGGAATCGAGTTAACTATTATTTCTACCTTAAGCATCTAAACAAAATGACTATAATTTTCCTGAAGCAGAGATTGGGAAGATACAGGGTTAGGGAATAAAACAAGTCTTTATTTATTTATTTATTTACTTATTTTTCAAATGTGACTTCAAGGAAATAGTGGCCCATCAGAAAAGTGTTATCTTTCCATGTGACAAGAGGGGTTAAATTCTTATCAATACATTCAAATACGTTTTTTACATTTATGGTATCAAACTATGATGATTCCAATTCCCAAGACTGAATAATCTTGACAGTGATATCTTGCACCAGTTCAAGATAAGATGACTTGGGTGCCAGAAAGCTAATTAAGTGAGTTTTAATAAGAACTACAGTCACCAATGGGACCACCACACAGTTCCTCTAGTCAACATATGTTTTTCCTAGAGAGAACACTAAATGAGACTCCAATTTATAATACATAGATTTCACAGTAAACTGGAAATTGGAAGGGGCAATTAAAATGTAATCAGACCAAAATAGGAATATAAATGCCTCTTCTCCTTGATAGAGCCAATCCTTGAATTATATTTTTTAAAAGTATTAAATAGCTAGATAGAAGAAAGGTTATGAAGCAAAGATGACAGCTACTAGGTTTTTTCTTTGTTTGTTTTTATAGTAGAAAACTAACAAATATTGTTAGAGATATTTTATTCTTGTCATATCAAAATGAATATTACTGTATCAATTGTTCATCATTTTGTGGAGCAAAAATTAAAAGAAAAACTGTTGCCAGTGGCTTTGATTCATATAAGTAGATTCAGAGCCCACTATACATTTGTCAAATCTGAAAGACAAGCATGGGTTCCTTTCCAGAATCACATTAGAATTCTACCTGCTCTAATAATATGTGAATAATGAAGGCTTCTCTCTTTGAGGAGAAACTGATTAATTGGTTGAAAATACAGGGAAAAAGTTGAACAGTCTTTATTTGAGAACCTAATGATTACATGGCTTCTTTTCAGCAATGAAACCTTTCTTTTCTCAGACAGAGTAAAATTTATATAAACAGAAGCCAGAAAACCCACATGAACAATCAGAACAAGATGGTACAGAGAAGAAAAATAGCAATTACTGTGACTCCAGTCCCTAATGGAAGACTCAGATTCATAAAAACAGCAAAAAGAATCAACAAGAAGTTGTTTTACTTAATATTTTAAGAATTACATATACACTCTCCCTTTTGGTTACTTGCTGAGTTTTTTGTTTTGTTTTCTTCAAAGGTGATGTATATTAGTGCTTGAGATAAAGAAAAAGTGGAACTGCATATTAGAACTAAAAGTTGGTTCTATATTTATCACATAAATTTATACTATTTTTCATTACTTGCTAATTATCTCCTGTGCATTAGTTATTTCTCTTTAATTAAATTGTAACATTATTGAGGATAGGAACTAAATCTAATACTTCTTTTTCAGGCTCTTCAATAGCCAGGATGTGTAAAAATCTTCATCACAACTTGTGAGATTTTAGCTGAAATATATTTATGAATATATGTTCCAAGGAGATAGAATATTGCTTACTAGAACTACCTGGTATTTTGCTTCTGTGATAATTCATCTCCAATCTACTCAATGAATGTATTTTTCTGAAAAATAGCTGGTTTACACTTTTGTGTGCAATCTTTCCTGGTTATATTTCCATTTTAACAATTCTAATTGAAATATAAAAGTTTTATTCACTGCAAAGTAATTGCAGGTGTCAGGTCAGTGATATATTTTAATCTATATAAGATCCTTCCCTCATTTTTTAAAAGTTTGAAATATGTGTATGTGTGTTTATATGAAAAATTCTTACTTACATTTATCTGCATCAAAACAAAAGACTCATATTGGTAATTCAAAATCTAATTAACCTTACATTTTAAAACATCAGAGCAGAAGACAAACACTTCTTCTTCATTCATTCTAAATTTTAAGATAATTGTTTTCAGGATTTTTCATTATGCACATTGTTTTATTGTTTATATGTTCCTTTATTTAGTTACAGTCTATGAAAGGTGGACTCAGAACAAATTTTAATAGCCATTTCTTAAGCAAGCTTGTAGAAAAGTAACTTTAATTTTCAAGTGAAAACTAAAAGTAGAGTTTAAATAATTTTTCTAAAGAAGGGAAGTGAGTTGGTGAAAATGTGCAACATGTTAAGTTGGTAAAAGCAAAAGACTCATTTTTATTGCATCCAGAATATTATTCCTCAGCCTTATCTGTAATGATAGGCATTGCTACCTCCTCAAAGGAAAGGGAATTTGATTTCATGTGCTTCTGCTCCTCCTGCTGCTGAAGTCTTGCACTGCCAGCCTTAGCAAACCCCAGGGATATACTCTGGGAATTTTTCCCACCACTTCTCTAAACCACTTTCAAAGTCATTGCTCTAAATCTTATTTCTCTCTATTCGCTGCATTAGTTTTTGTTTGTTTTGTTTTGTTTTACTTTTACAATTGCAACAGTTACTCTACTTTCCATCGTTTAGAACGTTTATTTGGTGTCCAATAGTGCTGTGGGTCAGGAGTCTGGTGGCAATCAACTTGGGCTCTTATCTAAACATCTTGGGGAGGAGACACTTCTAATTTCATTGAGGTGTTGGAAAAATTCAGTTTCATGAGGCTGGCGGACTGAGAGCCCTGTTTCCTTGCCAGCCATTGGAAGAGCAGCACTGTTAACTTCTAGAAGCCAGCTGCATCACTTGCTAGTTCATGTTCAAGATACGCAATGACCAATCAATTTCTTCTTATGATTTTTAGTTATCTGATGCTTCTGCTTTCCTATTCTGCTTTTATATGTCCCTGTGTTATCTTGGGGCCAATCTAGATAATCCAGAAGATAATCTTTTTAAATGTCATCTCATCTGTCATGTTCAAATCCTTTCACAGCAGTGTCTAGAGTTGTGTTTGATTCAATAGTCAGGAGCTGGAATCTTGGAATATTTTTAGAATTATGTTTATGCTCCACAAAAGATCAGCTCAGTTCAGTCCCTCAGTTGTGTACGACTCTTTGTGACCCCATGAATCACAGGACGCCAGGCCTCCATGTCCGTCACCAACTCCCGGAGTTCACTCAAACTCATGTTCATCTAGTAGGTGATGCCATCCAGCCATCTCATCCTCTATTGTCCCTTTCTCCTCCTGCCCCAAATCCCTCCCAGCATCAGGGTCTTTTCCAATCAGTCAACTCTTCGCATGAGGTGGCCGAAGTATTGGAGTTTCAGCTTTAGCATCAGTCCTTCCAATGAACACCCAAGGCTGATCTCTTTCAGAATGGACTGGTTGGATCTCCTTGCAGTCCAAGGGACTTGCAAGAGTCTTCTCCAGCACCACAGTTCAAAAGCATCAATTCTTCAGCGCTCAGCCTTCTTCACAGTCCAACTCTCACATCCATACATGAAGACAGGAAAAACCATAGCCTTGATTAGATGGACCTTTGTTGGCAAGTAATGTCTCTGCTTTTTAATATGCTATCTATTTTGGTCATAACTTTCCTTCCAAGGAGTAAGCAGCTTTTAATTTCATGGCTGCAATCACCATCTGCAGTGATTTTGGGGCCCCCTGATAAATAAAGTCTGAAACTGTTTCAACTGTTTCCCCATATATTTCTCATGAAGTGATGGGACCAGATGGCATGATTTTAGTTTTCTGAATGTTGAGCTTTAAGCCAACTTTTTCACTCTCCTCTTTCACTTTCATCAAGAGGCTTTTTAGTTCCTCTTCACTTTCTGCCATGAGGGTGGTGTCATCTGCATATCTGAGGTGATTGATATTTCTCCCAGCAATCTTGATTCCAACTTGTGATTCTTTTAGCCCAGGGTTTCTCGTGATATACTCTGCATATAATTTAAATAAGCAGGGTGACAACATACAGCCTTGACGTACTCCTTTTCCTATTTGGAACCAGTCTGTTGTTCCATGTCCAGGTCGAACTGTTGCTTCCTAACCTGCATACAGGTTTCTCAAGAGGCAGGTCAGGTGGTCTGGTATTCCTGTCTCTTTCAGAATATTCCACAGTTTATTGTAATCCACACAGTCAAAGGCTTTGGCATAATTAATAAAGCAAAAATAGATGTTTTTTGGAACCTCTTGCTTTTTTGATGATCCAGTGGATGTTGGCAATTTGATCTCTCATTTCTCTGCCTTTTCTAAAACCAGCTTGAACATCAGGAAGTTCACGGTTCATGTATTACTGAAGCCTGGCTTGGAGAATTTTGAGCATTACTTTACTAGCATGTGAAATGAGTGCAATTGTGTGGTAGTTTGAGCATTCTTTGGCATTGCCTTTCTTTGGGATTGGAATGAAAATGGACCTTTTCCAGTCCTGTGGCCACTGCTGAGTTTTCCAAATTTGCTGGCATATTGAGTATTGGCATATTTCACAGCATCATCTTTCAGGATTTGAAATAGCTCCTCTGGAATTCCATCACCTCTGCTAGCTTTGTTTGTAGTGATGCTTTCTAAGGTCCACTTGACTTCACATTCCAGGATGTCTGGCTCTAGGTGAGTGATCACATCATCGTGATTATCTTTGTCGTGAAGATCTTTTTTGTATAGTTCTTCTGTGTATTCTTGCCACCTCTTCTTAATATCTTCTGCTTCTCTTAGATCCATACCATTTCTGTCCTTTATTGAGCCCATCTTTGCCTGAAATGTTCCCTTGGTAGCTCTAATTTTCTTGAAGAGATCTCTAGTCTTTCCCATTCTATTGTTTTCTTCTTTCTTTGCATTGATCACTGAGGAAGGCTTTCTTATCTCTCCTTCCTGTTCTTTGGAACTCTGCATTCAGATGTTCCACACAAACCCTATTTTAAAAAACTAAGTCTTGCTACATACCTTTCTGTTTGTTCTTGCCATCCGTGAAGGACTATGGACAGAAATTCGTGATATTGTGCAGGAGGCAGTGATGAACACCATCCTCAAGAAAAAGAAATACAAAAAGGCAAAATGGCTATCTGAGGAGGACATTAGAAATAGCTGAGAAAATAAGAGAAGTTGAAGGCAAAGGAGAAAAGGAAAGATATATTCATTTGAATGCAGAGTTCCCAAGAATAGAAAGGAGACCTAAGAAAGAATTCCTCTGTGATCAATGCAAAGAAATAGAGGAAAATGAAAGAATGCAAATGACTAGAGATCTCATCAAGAAAATTAGAGATACCAAGGGAACATTTCAAGCAAAGGTGGGCACAATAAAGGACAGAAATTGTATGGACCTAACACAACCAGAAAACATTAAGAAGTGGCAATGATACACAGAAGAGCTATACAAAAAAAGATCTCCATGACTCAGATAACTACAACAACAATGGCGTGATCACTCACCTAGAGCCAGACATCCTGGAATGTGAAGCCAAGTGGGCCTTAGGAAGCATCACTATGAACAAAGGTAGAGGAGGTGATCAAATTCTAGTTGAGCTGGTTCAAATCATAAAAGATGATGCTGTGAAAGTGCTGCACTCAATATGCCAGCAAATTTGGAAAACTGCAGTGGCCTCAAGACTGGAAAAGTTCAATTTTCATTCCAATCCCCAAGAAAGGCAATGCCAAAGAATGTTCAAACTACTGCACAATTGCACTCATCTAACACACTAGTAAAGTAATGCTCCAAGTTCTCTATGCCAGGCTTCAACAGTGTGTGAATTGTGAACTTCAAGATGTTCAAATTGGATTTAGAAAAGTCAGAGGATCCAGAGATCAAATTGCAAACATCCACTGAATCATAGAAAAAGCAAGATAGTTCCAGAAAAAACACCTACTTCTGCTTTATTGATTACGCCTAAGCCTTCGACTGTGTGGGTCACAACAAACTGTGGAAAATTCTTAAAGAGATGGGAATACCAGAGCACCATACCTGCTTCCTTAAGAAGTTGAAGAAGCAATAGCTAGAACTAGACATGGAACATCAGAATGGTTCCAAATTGGGAAAGAAGTATGTCAAGGCTCTATATTGTCATCCTGCTGACTTAACTTATATGCAAAGTACATTACACGAAATGCTGAACTGGAAGAAGCACTAGCTGGGATCAAGATTGCTGGGAGAAATATCAATAACCTCAGATATGCAGATGACACCACCCTTATGGCAGAAAGTGAAGAACTAAAGAGCCCCTTGATGAAAGTGAAAGAAGAGAGTGAAAAAGTTGGCTTAAAACTGAACATTCAGAAAACTAAGATCATGGCATTCAGTCCAATTCCTTTATGGCCAGTAGATGGCGAAACAACGGAAACAATGGCTGACTTAATTTTCTTGGCCTCCAAAATCACTGCAGATGGTGACTGCAGCCATGATATTAGAAGACTCTTCCTCCTTGGAAGAAAAGCTATGACCAACCTAGACAGCATATTGAAAAGTAGAGATATTACTTTGCCAACAAAGGTCTGTCTAGTAAAATTATAGTATTTCTGGTAGTCATGTATGTATGTGAAAGTTGTACTATAAAGAAAGCTGAGCTCAGAAGAACTGATGCTTTTGCACTGTGACGTTGGAGAAGACTCTTCAGAGTCTCTTGGACTGCAAGGAGGTCCAACCAGTCAATACTAAAGGAAATCAGTCTTGAATATTCATTGGCAAGACTGATGCTGAAGCTGAAACTTCAATACTTTGGCCACCTGATGTGAAGAGTTGATTTCTTAGAAAAGATCCCAATGCTGCAAAAGATTGAGGGCGGAAAGATAAAGGGATGACAGAAGATGAGATGGCTGGATGACATCAGTGACTCGATGGGCATGAGTTTGAGCAAGTTCTGGGAGTCAGTGATGGACAAGGAAGCCTTGTGTGCTGTAGTACATGGGGTTACAAAGAGTCGTATATGACTGAGTGACTGAACTGAACTGGAAATCTAACTATTTGTCCTTGCTTAAAATGTCAGAAACATATATCATGCATCACAGTTTGCTTTTTAAAACTCTTGTCCAATTAAGACCCATCCACTGTGGACAAAATAAGCATTCCATCATTGTTGAAACTTAAACACACACATTTATATGGTGGCACCAGCTACTAGCAGTGAACCAGTCATGTTCGACTTTCTGAGCTCTGTGTCCTATGACATCATTTTGGCACCTACAAGACAGCTTCCACAAGAGTGTTTGGACACTGGGGTCCTAAACATTTGCAGAGATTTGTTTCCAGCACATCACTACAAATTGCAATATGTAACATTAATTGTCATGATGAAGTTTTGCAGAGGAAAGGGAGCAGCTAACTCAGGCAGTCAAATAGTTAGAGGCCAGAGAATATTACTTTGTGGAAGCAACATAGTAGAAAAGTTGATGCTCCAAATACATCTTTTGGTAGTTTGGAAGTTTACACATTCCCACTTAGAAATGCTATCAGACAGACAAGAGGTTCATTTCTCACTTGACACTTACTGGCTGAGTATTCTCGAGTTATCAAGTTGATCTCATTATGCTGCAGCCTCCAAATAATTTCCCAGAATTTTCTTATTTGTTCAAACATTCAGAAAATAGTTATTAAGCATTCTCATGCATCATGTAATATATCTGATCCGGGAATAATATGGTGAATATTAAATGTGTGTATTAATCTGAAATGTGTTTACTATATATTGTAGAGACATTGGGACTAGCTATAATAAAGTTAGTGATAATAATTTTGTGTGTTTGAACCTCTTTAACAACTTAAAGAATCCTAAGGAAATTTTCTGGAGAAAAGCATATGCATATAGGCAAAAATTTACATTTATAGTTTTAGGACATTCATGGTACACCTCATGCTCATTCATGAACTCTGCATCCAGACAAACCATGTTAAACTTTTGGAACTTTACTTGGGATAAATGTGGAAACAAGTTTGCTCTTTATTTTCAGAAACATAGTAGAGAAACATAATAGGGAATATACTGAGAACAAAATGTGTTTTGGTATGATTGAGTCATAGGATGTAGATGTGGGAGAAAGCACAATGTAAAAAACGATGATTGTTAGCTAAATTAAGACCACATATGGCTTTGTGTGGATGTGAGAGTTTGACCACAAAGAAGGCTGAGTGCCGAAGAATTGATACTTTTGAACTGTGGTGTTAGAGAAGACTCTTGAGTCCCTTGGACTGCAAGGAGATCAAACAGTCAAATCTAAAGGAAATCAGTCCTGAATATTCATTGGGAGGGCTGATGCTGAAGCTGAATCTCCAATACTTTGCCTGTCTAATTGTGAAGAGCCGACTCACTGGAAAAGACCCTGATTCTGGGAAATATTGAAGGCAAGAGGAGAAGGGGACGACAGAGAATGAGGTGGTTGTGGGGCATCATTGACTCAATAAATATGAGTTTGAGCAAGTTCTGGTTGATGGTGATGGACAGGGGAGCCTGGCTTGCTGCAGTGCGTGGGGTCGCAAAGAGTCGGACACCACTGAGTGAACAACATCATCGTTTTATGTATTAAAATGGAAAATTTATTGTATTACCTTCACATTGGGGTTCAGATATTTTAGAATGCTATTTTGTTTTCTGTGTAGTACAAGAATAAAGCCCTGGAACTTCCTTTAATATTGGAAAAAAATTACCTCTAAGAAAGCCAAGAAAGGGGTATAAGCTTCTTTAAAAATTAAGAAGGAGAGTTTCTCTTTTCAATTAAAGCTTTTCCTTTGGCTTGATATTTCCCTACTTCTTTCCAAACAACTGGTAAGTTCTAAAGAGAACTTTATATATAAATAGTATTTCAGCTATATTAACTTAATTAAATAAATTAACATTTAAATGTTTTGTTAATTGGAGTTTCACAAATCTCCAGTTAACCAGTCTGTAGATTCTTAGATCTGAAATATTTTTTTTGTAAAACAGTAGAGCTTTCATTGTTCTTCACAAGTCAGGAGCAGAAAAACATAAGCTTAATTTGAAACCTTTTTTTGGAGCCCCAAAGATAAATCCAAAATAAATTTTTTATACTAAAAGCAAGATCAAAATTTTATCCTCAGGCAAACTAATAGTCAAATAAATTTATTTTCAGTTTCTTTGCATTGAGGGCTTCCCTGATAGCCCAGTTGTTAAAGAATCCGCATGCAATTCAGGAGACCCCATTTTGACTCCTGGGTCAGGAAGATCCGATGGGGAAGGGATAGGCTACCTACTCCGGTATTCTTAGTCTTCACTTGCTACTCAGCTGGTAAAGAATCTGACTGCCATGTGGGAGACCTGGGTCTGACTCCTGAGCTGAGAAGATCCCCTGGAGAAGGGAAAGGCTACCATTCTGGCCTGGAGAGTTCCATGGACTGTATTTTCAGTTTGTTAGGTAGTCAAAATGGGGAAAAGGAGTCCAAAATGGTGGTGGCTAAAAGACAAAGAAAGGGAAAAGCCCAGGAAAATGGAATAAAAGAAAACCCACGGACTGAAGTGAGAACTTCAGGTGAAGCAAACACACCTCCTTCTTGGCTAGCTCAATTTGCATAGGGCAGGCTCAGCAGGGAGGAGACAAAGGAATAAAAGGAAGAAAAGGAGATCAACCCTGGGATTTCTTTGGAAGGAATGATGCTAAAGCTGAAACTCCAGTACTTTGGCCACCTCATGCAAAGAGTTGACTCTTTGGAAAAGACTCCGATGCTGGGAGGGATTAGGGGCAGGAGGAGAAGGGGACGAACGAGGATGAGATGGCTGGATGGCATCACTGACTCGATGGATGTGAGTCTGAGTGAACTCCGGGAGATGGTGATGGACAGGGAGGCCTGGCGTGCTGCGATTCATGGGGTCGCAAAGAGTCGGACACGACTGAGCGACTGAACTGAACTGAAAATGGATTGAAGCCTCCCCTTTGGAGTTAGCCGGTCCTCATGACTTGAGGGTGTACGTTCCTTTGCTTGCCAAATAAAGCTTAGCTGTAACACTGGTCTACCACTTCAACTTTTTGCTGCGGAGAGACAGAACCAAGGAAATCATACACTCTCCTGACAAATTTCTTTGTAATGAATATTTGAAAACCCAGTATTTTCTCATTAAAATGAACAAGATCAGTTTTCTCAATGTAAATTTAATAGTAAAAGAAAAAACTTCTCAATATCAAAGGCATATTTTAATTTGCATTTTAAAAACCAGTGTGTATTAGCCACTCACTCAGTACTCTTTCCATGAAATTCTCCAGGCAAGAAAACTGGAGTGGTCCCTTCTACAGGGGATCTTCCTGATCATGGGATTGAACCTAGGTCTCCAGCATTGCAGGCAGATTCTTTACCATCTGAGCCACTACAGAAGCTCTAAGAGTCAGTGCTTATTTTAAAATAAAAAGAGAAAGTTATTTCAATATATTAATATATCTTTATATTTTTCATTAATTATTATATTTTCTCTCCAACTTCATTTCATAATTGTACTGTTAAGCTATATACTATGTTTCTCTTAAATACATAGAAATTATTATTTCTGTTTAAGTATTTGCTTATAGTTTTAATTATTATTTAATTGCAATAAACATTGCAAATTATTATTTTTATATTACATTAAATTAAATGGAGAGGGAATCCCCTGGTGATCCAATGGTTAAAGCTTTGTGCTTCTACTGCAGGAAGCACAGGTTCCATTCCGCATCAGGGAGCTAAGATCTCACCTTCCATGTGGCTGCAGTCAAAATAAATAAATAAATAAAATAGAGAAAAACTTTCTTTGATGATCTGGGAATAACAGCAATTAATATTATGAGTTCTTTACTTTGGCCTCATAGTAAATGCATAAAAAATTTTTAATGATATTCATTTAAGCTATTTATTTTCACCCTTATTCACATCAGTAAGGAAATGCCATTTAGATATTTGAATGACAGAATATAGGACAAAATGTCTAATCTTCATAAAAATGTCTACAAATAGGTGAATATTGCAAAATACAAAATATACATAGAGAATATTCATTTTAATAAGGAAAGAAAAAATTCTGTCAATATGTATCTTCAAATTTGACATGAGTGTGCAATTATTTAATCAATTTTTAGAGACTGACAAATAAAGTAAAATCAAGCCTTCTACTGATCATGTAATCTAAATATATCTTTCTAAAAAGTTATAACTGTTTATTCAACAACATTTTTAAGAGGAAATTATCTCTAATTTTAAATTTGAATTCTTTTGACAAAGTCCAAAGAGACTGAAAAAAAACAAATGAGACTTTGAGCTGATGGTGTAATTGGGCAAGATTCTTGGGGATCTTGGGAGGCAGTGAGCATATTTTGTAAATGAGAGGGACATGAATCCTTGAAAGTCACACTGGATGAGGATGTTCTAGTAAAATTTCTGGAATATATTCTTTTTTTTTTTCTTTTTCAATTTTAAATCTGTGAAGTTAAGAAAACAAATTCTCTGTCTCATTCACATTCAACCTGCAATGAGTACATAGGAAATACATACATATGAAATAATATACCTAGGAAATGTGTGTGAATGTGAATGCTAATCACTCAGTCACGTTCAACTCTGCAGATTCCGTGGACTGTAGCCTGCCTGGCTCTTCTGTCCATGGAATTCTCCAGACAAGAATACTAGAGTGGATTGCCATTCCCTTCTCCCGGGGATCTTCCCAACCCAGGGATTGAATCTAGGTCTCTGCACTGCAGGCTGATTCTTTAACGTTTGAACCACCAGGGAAACTGAAGAATACTGGAGTGGTTAGCCTATATCATTCCTGCTATCACGTACCTACTCATGCCTCCTACTCACTGTACCTTCCTTCCACTCAAGATCAGAACTTAAAGATTCTGATCCTTAGAGATGAGGGAATATAAATCTATTGCAGTGAAACATTCGATTGTCTTTGATTTAACTTGTATAAAATCATAGCACTAAAGTGGTATAATAAGAGATATTCACAAAAAGTAACTAAATGCATACCTAAGTACTTATTGGCCTTCTAGTTTAAAAAAGGTAAAATGAGAGACTTTGAAAGAATTCTGATATAAAAATTCTGATATCTACCTCAGTATGCATTGAACATTTCTTGATTAACTTGCAGCCTGGGAATATATACATATACATTTTAAAGTTCTCCAAATTGATATGTAGATAGTGCAGTTTCAGTCATAATCCAGCAGACTTTTTGTTGTATAAATTTACAAGCTAATTCTAAAATATAAATAGAAATATAAGGGACTGAAAATAGTGAAACAATTTTTTAAAGGAAATACACATATAAAAAGCTTACTATATATTTTAAGATATTATAAAGACAATGCAAATTTGAGTAAGAATTGATAAATACATCAATGGAACAAATTAGAAGGTGTAGGAATAGAACTATAATTACATGATTATCATATATACACACACTTCCGCACACATGCGCTCCAGAAAAAGTCTCCTCTATTGAGTGAACACTTTTAACTAAGCTCCTGAATAAACCCAATATCTAGTTGACAGCTTTAGGTGTAAAACATTTTTCTTATCCGAGTCTTTTCTGATAAAGTTACTCAAAAACAGAATCATCAAAGGGGAGGAGACGTGATTAGTTGTTGCAAGTTCTTGGTGTCAGAATCCTTTGTCATTGCAGCTGTCCATGAAGGTTGATCATGAAGTTCCTGTAAACCTCCAACAAGACAAATATTATTCTCTGTCCTGCAACTTTTAATGCAAAATGAATGAAAGTGTTATACTTTTAAATGTCAGAGCCTTGGAAATGGGCCACCCTGTACATTTAATATAAAAGAAACTTGAATTCTAAATTGGGTACAATAGTTCTTCAGGACGCTGCTCCATCTCTCTTCTGTCTGCTGCCTTTCAGAATGGTCACTATGCTTTGCCTCAGCAACTCATCTATCAATTAACTGGTCTATCCTGCAGCAAATAGTAAGGGCTTGGACTCGGTGACATTTTATCCTAACTAGTTTTGATCTTTTCACCCTCCTGAAATGAAGTTGTACCACAATCATGATTATATACAAAATCAGTCATAACTTACTCTGTCTCTCAGTGGCATTAACTGCTGCTGCTAAGTCGCTTCAGTCATGTCCGACTCTGTGCGACCCCATAGACGGCAGCCCACCAGGCTCCCCCGTCCCTGGGATTCTCCAGGCAAGAACACTGGAGTGGGTTGCCCTTTCCTTCTCCAATGCATGAAAGTGAAAACTGAAAGTGAAGTCGCTCAGTCGTGTCCGACTCTTAGAGACCCCATGGACTGCAGCCTACCAGGCTCCTCCATCCATGGGATTTTCCAGGCAAGAGTACTGGAGTGGGGTGCCATTGCCTTCTCCACAGTGGCATTAAATATGACATCTAAATTACTCCTTTTAAATTATCTTTTCTTTTGGCTTTTACAACTGACAAAAAATTATTTTGAAAGAGTAGATAAAGTGAGAGAACACCATATTTATTGTGCATTTTAAGAAGACTGATTTCTTAAAAATGTTCTTTTTAAAAAAAAATACCAAGAAGTGCAAGAAATATAAATAAAATGAGTGATAAATACTTTAATATTATCACATTTGCTATATATTTCCAATTCCATTGTCCATTTGATCAATTTCATTCTTTCTATTAACAGTGTTTCAAATTGAAATTTAGGAAAATGATATTGCTCACTTGACCTATGTCCCTTATATAGCCTCATGCTCTCAGCCATATGCTTAATTCTTGTGTATACTAAGAATAGTAAATAGTAGAATGAACTGACTTCAATTCATATATCCGTTAGCCCATTTCAATTTAGAAACAATGCTAACCAATAATTAGCTTTATAATCTAATATATATGAGCAAAATTTTGGAATTCATGTCATGATACATATGCAATCTTTGTTTTACACTTTTCAATCTGAAATATACGAACTGAATAAATACTGCAAATATGAAATAACTGCAGTAAATTAGGGCAGAAATGCAGCGGAAGATGATCATTTCTCAGTAAGTTGTTGAGCAAAGTATTTGAGTCATGCCAAGTGCAAAATCTTTTGTTAAGGCTGATTAGATTGTAAATTATAAAATGCCCTAACAGTGCCAATAAATTAGAGCCTTCTTTCTCAGAAGAAAGTGACTAACAATATTTTGTTGCTGAGTTAAACAGAATGAATGTCTTAGAACTTGGCCAGAAGGCTGAGATTTTAATTAGTTATTAAGGTGCTCAGGTTAATGTAAATTAGATTTGCCTTTTCTAGCTAAAGAATCTGAACTGACAGTGGCATTAAATCTTGAATAAATACTAGTTTTGGAGAAGGAAATGACAACCCACTCCAGTATTCTTGCCTGGAGAATCCCAGGGATGGGGGAGCCCTGTGGGTTACCGTCTATCGGGTCACACAGAGCCAGACACGACTGAAGCGACTTAGCAGCAAACATTAATTTTCCAGAATTTACAAGAGCCTGACCTGGAAAAAAAAAAAAGAAAATTAACACAAACAACAACAAAAAAAACCCACATCTGTTAATAGAGTGTTTGCTAATTATCAAACCTTTTCTTTGTATTGTGTTCATCAGAAATGTACTCTTTCAAAATAAGTATTTAAATGTTGACAGTCAAATAAAACCAAGTGAAGCTGCTTGTTGGAGTTAAATGATTACTGTCTTCTTTCTTTGTTTTAAATTTCTCTTACAATGACAAAAAAGTTTCTTGATAGTATTCCTAAAATAAGGCCATATCTGCTCACAAATTAAAATAGAATGTTATACTTAAAATAAAATTGCAATTATCTAATTAAGGAACACAATCGATCCTTTTAAACAATTCTAATTAGAGACACTTGATTTCCAGTTTATCCATTTGCCCTTCTTATAAATATATGCATGTATAAGTTAAATTTTAATAATGTTTTATTCTAATGAACCTATAAGAAGATCTTTTACTTTCTTCCTTCCTTTGCCTTAACATTTATATCTGTTTTACTTGTCAATCTATAAATACTAAGATATTCCATCTGTTAACTCATGTAATCCTCATGCAGTGATGTGATAGCTATACACCAATGTCAGATAGGTAACCAAGGGGCATAGTTCCTAGTGAATTAATGAAGAAAGTAAGCCTGTTATTTTTTAATATAAATTTATTTATTTTAATTGGAGGTTAATTACTTTACAATATTGTATTGGTTTTGCCATACATCAACATGAGTCTGCCACAGGTATACATGTGTTCCCCATCCTGAACCCCCTGCCCTCCTCCCTCCCCATACCATCCCTCTGTTGACAGCTTTTAAGAATGATACATAGTAGTTAAGATCATTGTTGCGTAATCAGCACAACTGAGTCTAACTACTAGTTCTAATAATTCTTGTGGAGGTTAAATGAGATAATATGTACAAATACTGAAAAAGGTGTCATTCACATATTAACTATTTAATATGTGTAAGCTAGTACATATATCTTTTACTAGGCTCTACAGTTTGAGTTGTTTTAAACACACACACACTATAATCACTTTTTTTGTGTGCCCATATGAAATTTTTGGAAATACATGTATTTTAAAATGAATTAAGTGTTCTTGGTACCTGTATATAAGTTTTAAAGGTTAGTATAGAAAGAAAAAATTCCTAGTAGCTTAGCAGAGTATCTGCAAAAATGTTCCTTCATTTCCTGAATTACTTATGAAACATAAGTTTATGAAAATATCCTTGTTTTTGTTTGCTGATGTTAGAAAATAAGAAAGGGAATGCAGGATGTCAAGTCTTCATATATCACACTACTTATTTCTTCCCTGAAGGGAGTTTTTCTAGGAGGAAAAGAGAGGGATCAGGGTGACTACTTGAAGAAAAATGAAGACGTTTCCATGCTGTAAGAATAAGAGTCCAGATAGATTTTCTAAAAATGGCAGAACTCATCAGAAGCCTTTTCTTATTTCACAGTGAAACACTATAAGATTTAATTTGTTTATTACTGAACATTCTGTAGTGATCTAAGGTTTGTGTTGACTAGTTATAAATATTTAAGATGAAGCTATATTGATATACATGAAATAATTGTATATATGAAATAAAACACAAACTTTTAAAGATTGTGTTATTGATCCACACATAATGAGTGGTGCATTTTCTGAGTGGTTTAAAAAAGCACAGAGTGAAAGAGTCATATATTCTCACTTACATTTGAAAAGGATGGTAGGGCTCCTAGATTGAACATGAAGATGGCAAAGTGAGAAGCAAGAAAACTGATACAGAGATGATTGGCAGGTGAGAAACAGCGGTGTTGACAAGAACCAGTTATGTTGTGGATACATTTTGTAGGTAAAGGTAATTGAATTTTTTGTCAGTTTCAACACAAGAGGATTGGTGGCACAATGGTAAAGAATCTGCCTGCCCATGCAGGAGATGTAAGAGACTCAGGTTCGATCCCTGGATCAGAAAGATCTCCAGGACTAGGAAATGGCAACCGACTTCGGTATTCTTGCCTGGAAAATTCCATGGACAGCAGAGCTTGGTGGGCTACAGTCCATGAAGTCACAAAGAGTCAGAAGTGAATGAGCATGTGCCCCAAAGAAACAAAAGTTGAGGCAACTTCAAGTATTTTCAGTTATATCAAGAGAAGGATGGAACTTCTTTGTACATATCTCTATATGATTGTCTTTACAAAGTATGGAAGATTACAATAAAAGCAGAATTTAAATGGGTGATTCAAGTGTGGAAAAGTCAGCAGTGCAAATTGGGTGTATTACTAGGAAGGAGATTTTCAATTAGATGTGCAAGTAACAGCGGTGAACAGTTAAATTTTTTAGTCTGGAATTTAAGATAAAGGTCTGCACTGGAGGTACAATTTTGGGATCCTCAGCACTTAAGTGATATTTACATGTACAAGACAAGACTTTGTAACCAAGTAAGTGACTATGGATAAAGAACAAAAGTGATTCCAAACTAAACTGTAACCATTTCAAAATTAAATGGTTGGAGATATGATGATAATGGTATAAGATATGATGATAATGTAGGCTATAAGAAGAGGCTGTAAGTAAGCTAGATAAGGATGTGTTGCCCCCAAAATGAATTAAAGGATAGTTTCCAGAAGTACTATATGATCAGTGTTGCAGAGAGAACAACTAGGAAGTGAATTTGAAGTTCATACTGGATTTTCCAAGGGAAGGTTTTTGTGACATTGGCAAAAATGGTTTTCTCTTTGGAGTTTTAAGTGATAGCTTGATTGGAATTGGATTAAATGAAAATGAAAGGTAGTAAGTAAGAGACATATCCTTATCTGTAAAATTAAACAGTAATAGTAAGCACATATGGAGTTTCATTAGCATTAAATTAATTTCCATAAATTGTTAGGCACAGTGCCAGATTCATAGTACATACTTATTTTAGGATATATTTAAATGTTAATTATGACTATTGTCATGATAATAACAATATTATGAGATGGACGGGTCATGGTGGAGAGGTCTGACAGAAAATGGCCCCCTGGAGAAGGGAATGGCAAACCATTTCAGTATTCTTGCCTTGAGAACCCCATGAAGAGCATGACAAGGCAAAATGATAGGCTACTGAAAGAGGAACTCCCCAGGTCAGTAAGTGCCCAATATGCTACTGGAGATCAGTGGAGAAATAACTTCAGAAAGAATGAAGGGATGGAGCCAAAGCAAAAACAATACCCAGCTATGGATGTGACTGGTGATAGAAGCAAGGTCCGAGGCTGTAAAGAGCAATATTGCATAGGAACCCGGAATGTTAGGTCCATGAATCAAGGCAAATTGGAAGTGGTCAAACAGGAGGTGGCAAGTGTGAACATCAACATTCTAGGAATCAGCGAACTAAAATGGACAGGAATGAGTGAATTTAACTCAGAAGACCATTATATCTACTACTGTGGGCAGGAATCCTTAGAAGAAATGGAGTAGCCATAATGATCAACTAAAGAGTCCAAAATGCCGTACTTGGATGCAATCTCAAAAATGACAGAATGATCTCTGTTCATTTCCAAGGCAAACCTTTCAGTATCACAGTAATCCAAGCCTATACACCAACCAGTAACACTGAAGAAGATGAAGTTGAACGGTTCTATGAAGACCTACAAAACCGTTTAGGGTTACACGTAAAAAAGATGTCCTTTTCATTATAGGGGACTGGAATGCAAAGGTAGGAAGTCAAGAAACACCTGGAGTAACAGGCAAATTTGGCCTTGGAATACAGAATGAAGCAGGGCAAAGGCTAATAGAGTGTTACCAAGAGAACGCACTGATCATAGCAAACACCTGCTTCCAACAACACAAGAGAAGACTCTACACATGGACATCACCAGATGGTCAACAGTGAAAACAGATTGATTATATTCTTTGCAGCCAAAGATGGAGAAGCTCAATACAGTCGACAAAAACAAGACCAGGAGCTGACTGCAGCTCAGATCATGAACTCCTTATTACCAAATTCAGACTGAAATTGAAGAAAGTAGGGAAAACCGCTAGCTCATTCAGGTATAACCTAAATCAAATCTCTTATGATTATTCAGCGGAAGTGAGAAATAGATTTAAGGGACTAGATCTGATAGACAGAGTGCCTGATGAACTATGGAATGAGGTTTGTGACATTGTACATGAGACAGGGATCAATATCATCCCCATGGAAAAGAAATGCAAAAAAACAAAATGGCTGTCTGAGGAGGCTTTACAAATAGCTGTGAAAAGAAGAGCAGTGAAAAGCAAAGGAGAAAAGGAGGGATATAAGCAACTGAATGCAGAGTTCCAAAGAATAGGAAGGAGAGATAAGAAAGCCTTCCTCGGATATCAATGCAAAGAAATAGAGAAAAACAACAGAATGGGAAAGAGTAGAGGTCTCTTCAAGGAAAATTAGGGATACCAAGGAAACATTTCATGCAAAGATGGGCTCAATAAAGGACAGAAATGGTATGGACCTAACAGAAGCAGAAGATATTAAGAAGAGGTGGCAAGAATACACAGAAGAACTGTACAAAAAAGATCTTCATGACTTAGATAATCACGATGGTGTGATCACTCACCTAGAGCCAGACATCCTGGAATATGAAGTCAAGTGGACCTTAGAAATCATCACTATGAACAAAGTTAGTGGAGGTGATGGAATTCCAGTTGAGCTATTTAAAATCTTGAAAGATGTTGCTGTGAAAGTGCTGCACTCAATAGGCCAGCAAATTTGGAAAACTCAGCAGTGGCCACAGGACTGGAAAAGGTCCATTTTCATTCCAATCCCAAAGAAAGGCAATGCCAAAGAATGCTCAAACTACCACACAATTGCACTCATTTCACATGCTAGTAAAGTAATGCTCAAAATTCTCCAAGCCAGGTTTCAGTAATGCATGAACCGTGAACTTCCAGATGTTCAAACTGGCTTTAGAAAAGGCAGAGGAACCAGAGATCAAATTGCCAACATCTGCTGGATCATCGAAAAAGCAAGAAAAGTTCCAGAAAAACATCTATTTCTACTTTATTGACTATGCCAAAGCCTTTGACTGTATTGATCACAATAAACTGTGGAAGATACTGAAAGAGATGGGAATACCAGACCACCTGACCTGCCTCTTGAGAAACCTGTATGCAGGTCAGGAAGCAATAATTAAAACTGGACTTGGAAAAACAGACTGGTTCCAAATAGAAAAAGGAGTATGTCAGGGCTGTATATTGTACCCTGCTTATTTAACTTATATGCAGAGTAGATCCTGAGAAAAGCTGGACTGGAAGAAACACAAGCTGGAATCAAGATTGCCAGGAGAAATATCAATCACCTCAGATATGCAGACGACACCACTCTTATGCCAGAAAGTGAAGAGGAACTAAAAAGCTTCTTGATGAAAGTGAAAGAGGAAAGTGAAAAAGTTGGCCTAAAGCTCAACACTCAGAAAACTAAGATCATGGTATCTGGTCCCATCACTTCATGGGAAACAGATGGAGACACAGTGGAAACCATGTCAGACTTTATTTTGGGGGGCTCCAAAATCATTGCAGATGGTGACTGCAGCCATGAAATTAAAAGCTGCTTACTCCTTGGAAGAAAAGTTATGATCAACCCAGATAGCATATTCAAAAGCAGAGACATTACTTTGCCAACAAAGGTCCATCTAGTCAAGGCTATGGTTTTGCCAGTGATCATGTATGGATGTGAGACTTGGACTATAAAGAAAGCTGAGCACTGAAGAATTGATGCTTTTGAACTGTGATGTTGGAGAAGACTCTTGAGAGTCCCTTGGAATGCAAGGAGATCCAACCAGTCCATTCTAAAGGAGATCAGTCCTGGGTGTTCATTGGAAGGACTGATGCTAAAGCTGAAACTCCAAAATTTTGGCCACTTCATGCGAAGAGTTGTCTCATTGGGAAAGACCCTGGTCCTGGGAGGGATTGGGGGCAGGAGGAGAAGGGGACGACAGAAGAGGAGATGGCTGGATGGCATCACCAACTCCATGGACATGAGTTTGGGTAAACTCAGGGAGTTGGTGGTGGACAGAGAAGCCTGGCATGCTACAGTTTGGGGTAGCAAAGAGTCAGACTTGACTGAGCGACTGAACTGAACTGATGATTATTGTCATTGTTTTTAAAATATTTATATTTTAAAAAGATTAAAGAACAGTAAGGACTGTGTCAAAAATATCTGAATCTTTAAAAATTGAAAATAGTTTTATTGTTGAAGCTGTCAAATAGTTCAATAGAAACTCTGGGAATTTTATATGATATGCTAAAACTTGGGTTGAAGTGCATTTCTTGCTTATTTCATAACTGCATATGCTTTCAAGTGAAGTATTAATATAGCAGTTAACTTTAGTATACTTGAAGTGCTGTAGTACTATATTGAGAGGAAGATAAAATTGGAAATGGTTTATAAGGTAGATGTAGTTGGTATAAGCCTGGTTATCTGAATGAGATTTGTCTCTGAGAGTGATCAGATTCACAAGTGTGGCAGGGGCCATTGGTAAACTGTTTTTTATTTATATTTATCTATATTCCTAAGAGCTAAATGGAGAGTAAATGAAGTTTTCTATTTGCTCTAAAACACAAAGTTTATGTTTCTACACTTGTGAGTTCTTTATATCTCTGTTAGGAATCATTCTATACTTGCTTTTAACTTCCATCTCAATAAATCATAATTGTAGAGGAAAGGAAGCAAGGCATTTGAATTAATGCTTTGCCCATCTTAACATCTTTGACTGAAAATGAAAAAGATGTTCTTAAAGAGTCTGAATTGTCAGAAGTGATTGTACCTTGGCAATAATAAGACTTTTTGTACCTATGAAAGAAACATGTTTCTTAATTTGAACTAAATCATGAAATGTTTGTAATTATAGAGTAATTGAAAATAGATAGCTTCAAGGCCTCCTGCTGTTGGAAAATAGATACAAGATGAGCATTTTGGCAATTTCTATGGCATTATTAGAAATCTAAGAATTAGTCTGAATCCTAAAAGGAAAGATAAAAAAATGAGCAGAGTGAAAATCAGAATTTCTAATATGACTATCTTTATATTCACAGTGCATTCATCTGTATGTTTATGAGATAAATCTTAGATTGATGTACATATTCAACAAACTATTGTTCCCACTCACTCTGCTACTTGCTTGCTGAGTCCACAAAGATGAAATATCATAGTCCTATTTCAGTAGAAGCTCTCAAGCATCATGGGAGAGAGATGCTTGTGGCAAAGTTTGCAATGAAATATACATAATGAAATATGAAATTAATGAAGCAACAATTGACAGAACAGGGAAAAGTCTTTAAATCTACTTAATATTTAAAAAATTTAATATGTCCTCATACACACATACTATTGGGGATATTTTTACTATGATCAAGATTTGGTTACTTGTTGATTATTTATGGTGAGTCAAATAGTGAGTTTCCAATAACCCCTAGTGCTCTTCACTGGATAGCTTCATGTATTAACCTTCATATATTAACAAAGAGGGCATGCAAGAATACTGTGAATATGACTAGCTACATTCTCCCCTCCTCTTCACTAAATTCAAATGACTTTACAGATGAAATTAAAGTGATGAAGTTTATGTAGCAAAGAGTTAATTAAACACTATCACACAAGAATTTTTTTAAGATGCTGTGCTTTTTTATTTCCCTCTATTGGCTAAACAAAATATTGTGAGAACAATATGTTTTAGGCATTTAATTTGTCTCATAATCAGTAAATAATATTAAGTGATATTATTTACATCTGAATTTTTAAAAACTATACTCACTGGACTAAATTTCCCTTGATTTAATTTTACCCAGTTTTTTAGTAGCAAAAACATATATATATATATATATATATATATATATATATATATATATATATATATATATATATATAAAATTTATATGGGCTTCCTTTGTGGCTCAATGGTAAAGAATCTGCCTGCAGTGGGAGCTGCTGCTGCTAAGTCACTTCAGTACTGTCTGACTCTGTGCAACCCCATAGATGGCAGCCTACTAGGCTCCTCTGTCCCTGCGATTCTCCAGGCAAGAACACTGGAGTGGGTTGCCATTTCTTTCTCCAATGCATGAAAGTGAAAAGTGAAAGGGAAGTCGTTCAGTTGTGCCCGACTCTCAGTGACCACATGGACTGCAGCCTACCAGGCTCCTCTGTCCCTGGGATTCTCCAGGCAAGAGTAGTGGAGTGGGGTACCATTGCCTTCTCCAATGGGACAGGCAGGTTTGATTCCAGGGTCCGGAAGATCCCCTGGGAAAGAAAATGGCAACCCACTCTAGTATTCTTGCCTGGGAAATAATAGACAGAAGAATCTTGTGGGCTACAGTCCATGGAATATGTATGTATGTGTGTATACAAACACACACACACAAATAGATAAGACATGTGATATATATATTTGCTTATTTAGTGAAAATTATCCTTGGGTCCACTCAGTCCAGTTATTACCTTCCGCAATTATTCTTTTATTAGTTTCTTGTTTTTGTTTCCAATTATTTTATGTGTATAGAAGAAAATGACTTTGTAAATATTTTGCTTCTGTTACAAAACAAGTATGTGCATGCTCAGTTGCTAAGGCCTGTCCAACTTTTTGCAACCCTATGGACTGTAACCCACAAGGGTCCTTAGTTCATGGGATTTCCCAGGCAAGAATACTAGATTGGGTTGCCATTTCCTTCTGCAGGGGATCTTCTCATGCCAGGGATTGAACCTATGTCTCCTGCATCGGCAGGCAGATTCTATACCACTGAGTCACCAAGGAAGCCCCCTTACAAAACTTGTAGCGTATCCTATACATTTCTGCATTTTTCTTTACTCGCATTAAATACATATTGAAGATATTTCCATGTAAAAATGTTGTTCAGTTTTTAACTAAATGATACTCCATTTTGCAGATTTGCCACAATTTTATTTAGGCAGTCCTGAACTGATAGACATTTAAGGTACATACATACAATATTTTACTGTGGACTCTTCTATGATAGTGCATTAAATCCTTTAACATACTTAATTGTATCAGTGTCTCATATACCTGAATTTTTAGGAATAGAATTATTGGTCACAGAATTTTTACATTGCAATTTTGTTTCCTAATACTAGATTGTTCTCTCTAAGGTCTATTTAAAAAATTCCATTCCCAATAGTAAGTGATATTGAATTCCCAAGAAACCTGTTATAAAAATTTTGCATCATTGTTGATCAAATGGTCAAATATTTAATTCTTCAGATTTTCTTTTTCTTTTTAAGGAAGTTTGAATGTCCTGTATGTTTAAAAGCTATCAATACTTTACTTCCTGCAAAATTTCTGCTTAAAAATTTACTTATTGTACATTGATTTAAGTCATGTTTGTATGAATTTGCATGAGCATTTTATAAAATGGAGAAGTTTGCACTTTTACTACTATGTAAATAGTTTCCTGATTTGTTGTGGCTTTTTGATATATATAACTTTTGTCTTTTGTTATTTTTTTACAACACATTTATATTTCTAGCTATTTCTGTTCAAGATACTTTTAAAACAGTTAAATATCCTTAACCTACTTTGACTTTATAAAATAAAAATTTATACATTTTTTGAGTAATTTATGAATTCATTTTAATTTCTTTTACCCATTTATGATTTATTCTTATATAAATTGGTATCACTTTCCCCCTAAATATTTACCCAGTTTTGCTATTTATTGAGAAAATTTTCTTCTCATTTGAAATATTAGAATTTATATAATTCTCCCAAATTGTCTATTTTGAACTTTCTATATCTACTATATTCTCTAGTTAACTTTATTAAGATTATTGTATTATGTTTACCTAACATTGAGCCATTTTGTTATTACCAGAATGAAAGTAATGAGTCATAGGAATTATTCTATTATGGGTCATGCACAAAATAGATTTATTTGTTAATATTAAGGTTTATTTAACACTTCTTTTTGGGATTTTTGTTAGACCGTTAAGTATGATGCATTTTTGACCCAATTTTTGTTGACTGGAGATGCCAACATTAGGCTCATTTTATAAATATAATACTGAAAATTTTCGTTTTTCCAACAAAACTATATAGCATTTTTAAAACTTGATAAATATATTCTGTGAAATCTTGCTCAAATGTTTAAAGCTTTCTATGTATTTTTTTCAGAAACTGATGTGTGTGTGTGTGTGTATATATACATATACATATACATATACATATACATATACATATACGTACACATTCTTTTGTCCTATCTTTTTCTCTTAGCACTTGGTAAGCCTTTTCAAAATGGACACTTTCCCTCTATTTTTTTCTGTTAAGTTTCCTTCAAATTACCATTTTTGAAGACTTTATATTTTAGATCCGTTTAACTCTTACAGTAAATTGGAGAGGGAAACATTGAGATTTCTTATATATCACCTGCTCCCACACATGCACAGCCTCTCTCATTATCAAAATCACTCACCAGAATAGGATCTTTGTTACCATGTATGAGTGAACCTACACTGACATATCGTAATCATCAAAAGTCAATAGTTTACCTTAGGGTTCACTTTTGGTATTGCACATTAAGTGGGTTTGCTGCCTCTGCTGCTGCTAAGTCGCTTCAGTCGTGTCCGACTCTCGGCGACCTCATAGACGGCAGCCCACCAGGCTCCCCCGTCCCTGGGATTCTCCAGGCAAGAACACTGGAGTGGGTTGACATTTCCTCCTCAAATGCATGAAAGTGAAAAGTGAAAGTGAAGTTGCTCAGTTGTGTCCGACTCTTAGTGACCCCATGGACTGCAGCCTACCAGGCTCTTCCATCCATGGAATTTTCCTATGGGTTTAAACAAATGTATAATGACATGTATTAATCACGATAATATCATATAGAGTATTTTTATTGCCTTATGCAGAGTATATCATGAGAAACACTGGGCTGGATGAAGCACAAGCTGGAATCAAGATTGCCGGGAGAAATACCAATAACCTCACATATGCAGATGACACCACCCTTATGGCAGAAAATGAAGAACTAAAGAGCCTCTTGATGAAAGTGAAAGAGGAGGGTGAAAAAGTTGACTTAAAGCTCACCATTAAAAAAAATATGATTATGGCATCCAGTCCCATCACTTCATGGCAAATAGATGGAGAAACATTGGAAACAGTGGCTGACTTTATTTTGGGGGCTCCAAAATCGCTGCAGATGGTGATTGCAGTCATGAAATTAGAAGACTTTTACTCCCTGGAAGGAAAGTTATGCCCAGCCTAGAAAGCACATTAAAAAACAGACGCATTACTTTGCCAACAAAGGTCCATCTAGTCAAGGTTTTTTTTGTTTTTTGTTTTTTTCCAGTAGCCATGTATGGATGTGAGAGTTGAACTATAAGGAAAGCTAACCGCCGAAGAATTGATGTTTTTGAACTGTGGTATAGGACAAGACTCTTGAGGGTCCCTTGGACTGCAAGGAAATCCAACCAGTCCATCCTAAAGGAGATCAGTCCTGGGTGTTCATTGGAAGGACTGATGTTGAAGCGGAAACTCCAATACTTTGGCCACCTTTGATGCAAAGAGCTGACTCATTTGAAAAGACCCTGATGCTGGGAAAGATGGAGGGCAGGAGAAGGGGATGACAGAGGATGAGATGGTTGGATGGTATCACTGACTCAATGGGTAAACTCCAGGAGTTGGTGACGGACAGGGAGGCCTGGTGTGCTGCAGTTCATGGGGTCACAAAGAGTCAGATAAGACTGAGCAATTGAACTGAACTGAAAAATTCTCTGTCCTCCACCTATTCACCTGTCTCTTTTTTCTCTAGCAACCCTTGATCTTTCTCTTGTCTCCACAATTTTTCTTTTCCACAATGTCGTTTAGTTGGAATCCTGCAGTATGATGATTCTTAGGTTGGCTTCTTTCCAAGAGGGGCAATGTTCTGTCTTATATCTTTTGTCTGGCAGCTTAAATGACATCAGGCAGATTTACCAGGAGAATATTAAATTCATTCTGTGTGCACAGGGAGTTCATGTAAGTATGAAGAATTCCAAAGACAGCCAGGCAAGGTAGACTTTGAAAATAAAAAGGGTAATTCACAGGAAGATAAAAATAGTTACTATTTAAACAAATGTTTCTGGGCCATCCAAAGGCAATGGGAAACAGAGAGGATTTTGATCAAAAGGACTTTGCTAGGTTTATCCCTGTCATAACTAATACTTTCCTAGAGTTATCTATCATGATAGATTGTTCTTGGGATAGGCATCCTGCCTTAAATTCTCTTTAGGCAGTAAAGGGGAAGTTCAAAGGCTCTTCCTGAGTCTTTTGTGCTATATTTTAAAACAATCATATACAGCACCACCTTATCAGTTTAGCTTACTCTTGCCCTCACTGTGCTCCCATCACATGCTTACTTACCTGGCCATGCTCTTTATTCTGCACAGTAGTGGATACTCTTCACTGATTATCTCCTCCTTTTAAGCAAGAGACTTTTCTTCTTGAAGTTAGGCTTTGGATGCATTAATATCCTCACTGATTTATCAGCGCTCTAAGGCTTTTAGTGCTTTCTCTACTCCTAAATATGACCTAAAATTGTCTTCTCTGCCTTCTTATTATCTCTTCCTAAGCAACAAATGGAAACACTGCTCTTTCTTCTGAAGATGGGTTTTATTTGTGGTGCCTGGGATCCACTCATAGATATCAACATGACCCACTGATTCCATCTGAAGAGGATTTAGAGACCTGGTCTTCTACTATGATAACTCGCATTTTCTCAGACTGGTACGCATATACATCTCCATGACCCCAAGAGTTGGCAGTCACTGTTAACAAAGTGGTGTGTACCACAAATGGTTCCTTTCTCAAGGTACTTTATCTCTGTATTCAGCTCTAAATTACTCATTATTTCCACCTTAAAGATACACTGATTTTTATCTTAGCCCTTACAGTTTGTAGGTTCTCTTCCCTTTACATAAAACATCCAACTAATTCTTGTCTTCCAAGCAAAAATATACATATATACAATTTATTTTTTATATTCTGCCAAAAAATAACATATTTTGTATAAAACTTTAGCTTTCTTCTCCAGAAATTGATCCCTCCATCAACTCTGTTTACTTGTGCTTGCATGTACCCATTACTACCAGAATGTTAATTTCTTAAAATAAGTACCATGTTTTATCTTATTTCTTTATTTTTTTCTGTTTGCTTTTCAAAGTCACATTTCATTATTCATTTTTAATGAAAGTAATAAAATATTTAAATATGTGCACTAAGTTACCTAAGAGTGGAAAAATTACCACAAAATTTATTTGAAGAGACTTCAAAGTAAATGTTTCCAAAAAAAATTGGTACTTTTGCATACACGTTTTTATACAAGGTTGTACACCAATGACAATGGGAGGTGTGATGTGATAAATATATGGGGTGTTGCTTGAAGCATTAGCGATAGTTTTTAGTTGATTTACTTTGCTGTGAACTTGCTTTTCTTGGTGATTATTTTTGTTGTTCAGAACAGAAGGTAGTTTTGAATAAATGAGAACACAAAACATTCTCAACTTGGTTTTCACCTTGCCAACACAATTGTGGGAGAGCCAATAGCCTTTAATAGCCCTTTGAAGAGCAAAGTTATTTCATTCATGCAATGTTGAAGGTAAAAAGTTTAAGGAAGCAGGGTCTTTAGACTGCCATATCCAAACTCTTTTCTTTGTTCTCTTGAAAAGCAGATGCAACTTGCCAAGCTGACATAGCTGAAAGGTGTTTCTCCTGGGATGCCATGCTTTCTTATCTCCTGGATTATACATTAGGAGATGAAAATGTTTTTTTATTTGCAATGTCTTTGTGGTTTAAATTCAAGTGACATCAACTGCAAATAGCCTGCAGCAAAGCTACTTTGATTGTTCCCTTTGCTTTGAGTTATCTAGTCACTTTAGAAAAGACAACTCACATCAAAGGGACAATGTTTCAAAAATGAAATATTGAATGAAAAGGAATGTTTTAGACAACAAGTTTAGTTGTAACATCATGATCAATCTACTCACTTATCTGGAATTAATATTTTATTTTTGCTTCTGTATTATATGTTATGTTTAAACATATTCTTCTTATTATTATTGCTATTATTATTGTATAAAGTCTAAGGTTACAGAGCATGAAGCCATCTTCTATAGTCATCAGATGATAAAACTAAGAATTAGAAAAAATAAGTAATTTTCTCCAGCCTGCACTTTATAAGTCATGTGGGCTGCATTAGTTTTAAGTTAGCACTGATTCCACCATACCGTCAATTCCCAACGAGGGTCTTTAGCATCTGAATCACAGTAACATTTCAAGAACTGCAACTATAACAATTTTTCAAACTTCAGTCGCTCTTGAGTTAGTATAAAGATCTACTCTTGGATCAAAGGCAGTGTGAAACCAGAGGAAGGAGGAAAATGTTGAATTAGTTTATCTCATGATATCTCAAACTTAACTGACCACTTATCACACTCCCCCATCTATTAAAATCTAATGTGACTAGTTTCTATCAAATTACTTTGGTAAACTTCTGAATTGTTGCTGTTCAGTCTTGCAGTTTGTCCAGCTCTTTACTACCCTGTAGACTGCAGCACACCAGGCTTCCCTGTTCTTCATCATCTCCTGGAGTTTGCCCAAGTTCATGTTCATTGTATCAATGATGCTGTCCAATCATCTCATCCTCTGATGCCCTCTTCTCCTTTTGCCCTCAATCTTTTCCAGCATCAGGGACTTTTCCAATGAGTCATCTGTTCACATCAGATGATCAAAATACTGGAGTTTCAACATCAGCATCAGTCTTTCCATTGAATATTCAGGGTAGATCTCCCTGAAGATTGACTGGTTTGAACTCCTTGCTGTCCCAGGGACTTTCAGGAGCCTTCGTCAGCACTACTGTTTGGAGGCCTCAATTCTTTGGCACTCTGCCTTCTTTATGGTCCAACTCTCACAACCATATATGACCACTGGGAAGACCACAGCCTTGACTAATACAAATCTTTGTCAGCAGAGTAATGTCTCTGCTTTCAACACACTGTCTAGATTTGTAATTCCTTTTCCTGCCAAGAAGCAATCGCCTTCTGATTTCATGGCTGCAGTCACCATCTGCAGAGATTTTGTAGTCCAAGAAGAGGAAATCTGTCACTACTTTCACCTTTTCCCTTTTATGTGCTGTGCAGCAATGGGAGCAGATGCCCCGATCTTAGTTTTACCGCGTGAAAAGGAAATGAGTCGTGGAAGGACTATATCAAAAAGTGTTACTCAGGTTTTGGTTTTTGTTTGTGTAGTTTCTAAAAATATGATATGCCAATAAAACCTTGCAGTTTACTTTGATAGCATGAAAATTATTATGGATCTAAAAAACTTCAAGATATGTGTTAACATGATAATTTAAATATATTGATTATAGGCACCCCATAAGTTATATAAATATTATAATAAAATTTACATTTTTATGTCCTTGATAATTCAATATGGTAACTTTAACTGGCTCCTTTGCTTGGAAAATGTGTACAATATTTAGTTCATTACAAGTTTGCACTTACCAAAAGAAAGCCAAGGAAATATATTTGAGTATATCGAATTACAATAGTCTTATTTAGATATACTGACACAGGTTTAATATATTAGTACTAAACCCTAAAACACATGTTCCTTCATCCTTCATGCAGACAGTCTCAAATAAAAGACTTGATAACCTACATGCTACTGATGAATGTGTCTCCACCATATTCTTTAAGGCAAAATATAAAACACTGAAATAGTATGTGTCCATGGAACATCATTATAGGCTTCTGGAGATTGTCAGAAGCATCAGAGCAGGCACCTCTGCATGAAGTTTATGACTATCTGTTATGGATTAAGACTGAATCGCTTTCAGAAAAAAACCCAGCCTGGGAATGTGAAACTAGAACTTCATGTTCCCAAGAAATATTAAGTTTCTTTGTAAGTTCTAGGTTTGAGATCCTTAGATCCAGGTATCACTTTTGGTAGCTCCCCTTATAGTGATCTCTGTGACACCCAAATTAAAGGAGCATAGATCTTCGTCAAAACTAGATGGCTCCTGTACCCTTTTGGTGAAAGATTGAAGGCAACTGCTAGTATGAAACTAACACAGATTGAATGGCTGTCTCAGGTATTTATTCTGGGTTGTCAGGGAAGGTAAAGATGTGATGAGAGTCGAGACAGTATAAACAAGCCTTTCTAATAATGTGCCTCGGAAATGGTCTGTGCCTCTCAATGACTTTTTCATGACTTTTACTTTGCTGCTTGAAATAATATTTTGTCTTAGAAGACAATTAAAACTAATCAATTAAGGGTTCCCACTGGTGACACGTAAAGGTCAAGTATTTTACAATAACAAAAATCATTGCCTTGGCCAAACTTCTGTATCTCTAAGGCCTCAGTTACACGCCAGCCAATTACATAGAAATATCCTGATGGAATGGTAACACTGGGAATGCTTGAATACTAGAATTCTCTGCTTTGGAAAAATCTCTCTGTTAATTTGCTGACTTCCTCAGCTCCTTCTAAGTGTGCTACAAAAATCAGTTCTTAGGGAAGGCCTGCCCTACTCATCTTCTTTCCATTGGAAGTTTCCACCTTCTCTTGCAATTTTTAAGAACCTTTATCCTGCTCTGGTTTTTCCATTGCAATTATCAACTTCTAATATAAGTTTAATTACTGATTTATCATGTTTACTGTTTCTACCACTAGACTGAAAACTCTAAGGAGTATTTGTCAGGTTTGCTTGTTTGTTTGCTTATTTTTCTTTTCTTTTTCATGTTCACTTCAAAACTTATAATACCTGTGAACTGAAAGCCACTGTAAAGCAGTAAAATCTGAAAAAGAAATTAAAATATGTAAAACCGAAATTTAATATAGTGCATGGTATGTGATAATCAGTAAACATTTATAGTACATAAATGAATAATACCTTTATAGTAAATGGAACTTTAAAAAGTAACTATTGAAATGACTAATGCTGAAATAAATGATCTTTAAATTCAATTATTCTCAATAATTCTTTTGCCTGCACTATACTTTAACAGCTTCTAGGCCAGGATATCAACATACTATAGTAATTATTTATAAGTCAACTTGATATATTTTATTTGTCTTTAAGCTATGAAAGATAAGGGCATTCTTGATAATATCTTTGGATCTTGGCCCAATATGAACACAGCTTTATATACAAGGTGGGGCTTGATGAATATTTTATTTCATCTTATCTTTTTTACTAACTTGCTTTGTTTCCTTGGAAACAGTTTTTCTTCTTCCTGGAAATCAGCACTTGAATCTCTACAATTAGGAGAGATATTCACTTCATTCTAAGATCACTTCTCTCTCCAACATTTTACGATATTTACCTAGCTAATTTTTATTGATAATTAAGAATCTTGGTGCTGAAGCCAAAGCTCCAAAACTTTGGCCAGCTGATGTGAAGAATCAACTCATTGGAAAAGACCCTGATCCTGGAAAAGATTGACGGCAAGAGGAGAAGGAGGTGACAGAGGATGAGATGGTTGGATGGCCTTACTGACTCAATTGACATGAGTTTGAGCAAATTCAGGGAGATAGTGGAGAACAGGGAAGCCTTGTGTGCTGCAGTAGATGGGGTCTCAGAGTAGGACATGACTTAGGGACTGAACAACAAACAAATTGACTAGGTTCCTGATGTTCAAGCTAGTTTTAGAAAAGGCAGAGGAACCAGAGATCAAATTGCCAACATCCGCTGGATCATGGAAGAAGCAAGAGAGTTCCAGAAAAACATCTATTTCTGCTTTATTGACTATGCCAGAGCCTTTGACTGTGTGGATCACAATAAACTGTGGAAAATTCTAAAAGAACTGACCTGCCTCTTGAGAAACCTGTATGCAGGTCAGGAAGCAACAGTTAGAACTGGACATGGAACAACAGACTGGTTCCAAATAGGAAAAGGAGTACATCAAGGCTGTATATTGTCACCCTGCTTATTTAACTTCTATGCAGAGTACATCATGAGAAATGCTGGACTGGAAGAAACACAAGCTGGAATCAAGATTGTCAGAAGAAATATCATTAACCTCAGATATGCAGATGACACCACCCTTATGGCAGAAAATGAAGAGGAACTAAAAAGTCTCTTGATGAAAGTGAAAGAGGAGAGTGAAAAAGTTGGCTTAAAGCTCAACATTCAGAAAATGAAGATCATGGCATCTGGTCCCATCACTTCATGGGAAATAGAGGGGGAAACAGTGGAAACAGTGTCAGACTTTATTTTTGGGGGGCTCCAAAATCACTGCAGATGATGACTGCAGCCACAAAATTAAAAGACGCTTACTCCTTGGAAGAAAAGTTATGACCAACCTAGATAGCATATTCAAAAGCAGACACATTATTTTGCCGCCTAAGGTCCGTCTAGTCAAGGCTATGGTTTTTCCAGTGGTCATGTATGGATGTGAGAGTTGGACCATGAAGAAGGCTGAGCGCCAAAGAATTGATGCTTTTGAACTGTGGTGTTGGAGAAGACTCTTGAGAGTCCCTTGGACGACAAGGAGATCCAACCGGTCCATTCTGAAGGAGATCAGCCCTGGGATTTCTTTGGAAGGAATGATGCTAAAGCTGAAATTCCAGTACTTTGGCCACCTCATGTGAATTGACTCATTGGAAAAGACTCTGATACTGGGAGGGATTGGGGGCAGGAGCAGAAGGGGACGACCCAGGATGAGATGGCTGGATGGCATCACTGACTCGATGGACGTGAGTCTGAGTGAACTCCGGGAGATGGTGATGGACAGGGAGGCCTGGCGTGTTGCAATTCATGGGGTCGCAAAGAGTCAGACACAACTGAGAGACTGAACTGAACTGAGGAGTAACCTTGGATTGGGTAGGAAACAGCTTTATTTCTCCCAGAGAAAACAAGGCAGGGTTTTGGTGGAGCTGATTGGTATTTTTGATAAAATACAACCATATCTGAATAAATATTTGTTTCCTTACCATACATTTATTTATAATTGAGAAGTTTCATGTTTAAAGTTTCACAATGTCTGTTGAATGGGGATAGGAAGTTTTTTCTACTCAATGCTAAAATTAAAATTTGTAGTTTGCCTATGCTTTGTGAGAATATAACTTTTTAGACTTCTCATTAGTGTTGATGTTTTATAGTGTCTGCCTACACAGATGCACGCAGAACACAGACTTGATCCATTCATGCATTCTTTATTAAGTACTAGCCTGGGGACAGTACTCCACTGGCTTGTCTGGTGATTGCTCTGTGACAAACAGCTGAATCCTCTTACTCTATCTTAGGCAAGCCATATTCACTTTCTTAATCTGCCTCATTTGCCTCTGTCAAGTCAACTGTGCTACTTCTTAGGAGTTCTAACATGTCATAAATACTAATTTTATATTATTTAAAGCTCTATTTCACACAATAGAGAAATCATGATACATAATTAATATGCCTTTAATTCAAATGAAATCTATTTTTATATTTAGTATTTCTTAATGTGAATCAAAATAGATATTATGCGATGTATTATTTTAAAATGTGCATTCATTATTTATATCTCTTTGACCAGGAAATCACAAACAGTGTACTGTACTGTCATCTTAAATTCAGAATTTAAGTTGCTGAATGCTAAAGCTGGAGTTTGTTCTGAGAGATTAATGGCTTGATTAAATCATTCAAATCTAACTTCCTAATGGAAGAAACACATGAAAAATTGCAACAAAATTGCAACATACTGTGAAATGCTTGGAAAAAACGTATAAAGCATAAAATATTAGAAAAGCGCACACACACACACACACACATACACACACACACACACAAAAACACACACGCAAACAGGGCAGAAGGAAATATGGAAGTTTTCATAAAGTGTTGAAGGGAAAGGAAGGGAGGAGACACACTTAAACCAAATCCGGAAAGGCGATTTGTGATTAACCTGGTAAGAGTCTTTTCTCATCGGTAGAGGCTATTCCAAGTTCAGCAATGAACAAGCTTGCCACCGTTGCTCAGGAAACTATAAGAAACTGAATGAGGATGGAAGGAAAGCATAAACTTCCAGTTATAAGATAAATAAGTACTAGGAATATAATGTACAATAAGATAAATGTAATTACCATTGCTGCATGTTATGTATGAACAATATTAAGAGTAAATCCTGAGTTCTCATCAAAAGGGAAAATATTTCTTCTATTTTTTTAAACTTTGAATTGTGAAATAAAAATTTGTATTTTATGAAAAGACAAGAAAAACTTAAACATAAAAAATGTTTCCTAACTTTTTGAATCATCTACTTGCCACACACTGTGATTTGTGTATCTGCTACAATCGCATGCTGATACCGTCTGCTAGATATCTGGAGGGCATGGCAACCCGTTCCAGTACTCCTGCATGGAGGATCCCCCATGCATGTGTCCCCCATGGACACAGGAGCCTGGCAGGCTACAGTCCATGGGGACGCAAAGAGTTGGACACAACTGAAGCCACTAAGCACATTGGTATTTCTCAAGGTTCTACTATTTTTCAAGTATTATCGCAAAAGCTGTTTCAGTGTTGCTGTTTCACAGTCCTTTCCATACATTACGGAACATGATTTTACTAAAACAGAAATAGGTTTAGGTTGTTTCTCTACGTAAAATCTTTTCTAAATCATTCTCTATATAAAAATTCTGCATACCTATATATATGTGTGTGTATGTGAGTGTGTGTGTGTGTGAGTGTGTGTATACATGCGTGCTCAGCTGTTTCAGTCACGTACAACTCTTTGTGACCCTGTGGATTGTAGCCTGCAATCCACACGTCAGTCGGACACGATGGAGGCGACTAAGCAGCAACAGCAGGTTGTTGTGCTTTCTCAGTCACTCAGTCGTGTCCGACTCTGTGTGACCCTATGAACTGTAGCCTGCCAGGCTCCTCTGTCCATGGGATTCTCTAGGCAAGAATACCAGAATGGGTTGCCATGCCCTCATCCAGGGGATCTTCTCAACCCAGTGTTTGAACCTGGGTCTCCTGCATTGCAGGCAGATTCTTTACCACTGAGCCACCAGGGAAGCCCAACATACATATATATACATGAAGTGAAGTCGCCCAGTCGTGTCCAACTCTTTGCAACCTGGACTGTAGCCCACCAGGCTCCTTGGTCCATGGGATTTTCCAGGCATGAATACTGGAGTGGGTTGCCATTTCCTTCTCCAGGGGATCTTCCCGACCCAGGGACTGAACTCAGGTCTCCCACATTGTAGGCAGATGCTTGACCGAAAGCATCTCACCAAGTTCACTTAAGTTTTCCTTACTATCCATCGTATCACAGAGAACTCAGTTGTTCTTGATCAATTTAATATAAAATTTGAATTCAACTTTATTACAAATACAAATGTATACTTATTTTTATTTTATTGTTATATTGTTAGATTTATGGATTAATGTTGAGAGAACCATCATTATACTGTTAAATTTCTCTCCAAAATATTGCATGATGTCTATTAAAAGCATACTCCATGTTTCTTAATGTATCTAGCTTTTCTCTTCCAAATTCATTCACATTGATTGTAAAATCTTTTAGTCTGGCATTTTGTTTTGAAAAATGAAGTAGTTTTCATGTATATATATGTAAATATGGCTCATGTAATATTTTCATTTTGTATTCAACCTTTTTAATAGTTTATCCTCATCCCGGTAATAGCTTACCAAACTGGACTCTTGGATATGTAAAATATTAAACCTTTTCATCCATAAATAATGATGATTTTTATCTCCTATTTCTCACACCTTGTCAAATTTTATTGACTGAGCTTAATGATATTCTACTTCCAGAATTTTCCAATATAGCAATTTTGTATTTGGTAAATACATTCAATTATCCTCCTTGAAGACTGGAATTTTTACCGATTGTGAAAGGGAGAAACTATACTGATTTGTTTTTAAGAGAAGTTGAAAATTGAAACTTCTTAGTTTAATGTTGTCCAACACATCTAACTGGAGAAGGCAATGGCAATCCACTCCAGTTACTCTTGCCTGACCAATCCCATGGACAGAGGAGCCTGGTGGGCTGCAGTCAGATCACTAGGAGTCAGACACAACTGAGCGACTTCACTTTCACTTTTCACTTTCATGCATTGGAGAAGGAAATGGCAACCCACTCCAGTGTTCTTGCCTGGAGAATCCCAGGGACGGGGGAGCCTGGTGGGCTGCCGTCTCTGGGGTCGCACAGAGTCGGACATGACTGAAGCGACTTAGCAGCAGCAGCAGCACACATCTAACTTTGCTTTTGTTGGAGAACATTACCCTAAGTGAAATAAAGCTAAATGCTAAGAGATGAATACTGCACGATCTCAGTTGTGTGTACAAACACAATAGTCAAACTCAGAAACAGTACAGAATGGTGTTGCCAGGAGCTTTGGGGAGGGGGTAATGGTGAGATGTTGGCTCAGGTTACACATATTCAGTTGTGGAAAATTAATACATTCTAGAGACGTAGGGTAAAATAATGAGATTATAGTTAAAAATAGCAAATTATATATTTGAAATTTGCTAAGAGGTAGATCTTAAATATTCTCACTCTCAGCTTTACTCAAAAATGAAAATAGTAACTATGTGAGGTGTTGGTTATGTTAATTAACTTCGCTTTGTTAATTATTGTGCATTGTACATATGTATCAAAATATCAACGTATACACATTAAATGTAAGTGTTAGTCATTCAGTAGTGCCTGACTCTTTGCAATCCCGCGGACTGTAGCCCACCAAGCTCCTCTGTCCATGAAATTCTCCAGGCAAGAATGCTAGAGTGGGTTGCCATTCCCTTTTCCAGATATATGCACTATATAGATATAATATTGTCAATTATATCTCAATAAAGATGAAGATGAATATATAACATATCATTTGAGAGAGTAATTTGGTACAGAAGACACCACACAGTACTCAGGTCAAACGGGGAGGGAGGAGGGAGGAGGGTTCAGGATGGGGAACGCGTGTATACCTGTGGCGGATTCATGTTAATGTATGGCAGAACCAATACAATACTGTAAAGTAATTAACCTCCAATTAAAATAAATAAATTTATATTTTAAAAAAAGAAGTGAGTTTTCTTCTTGATCTTATGTAGAATCAGAATGTTGCATTAGTAACTCCAACAGCAACAGAAGCTGCTACACTAAACACTGATAAAGAAACTAATCCCTAGCATTCTGGAACTGGTCTGATGCTTACAGGTGGGGCTGAATGTTATTATAAACTGGCTTGATGCTCACAGGTGGACCATGTTATTATCCTGGTAAACATATACAATCTCACAGAACATACAAACCTCAGGTCACTTTGAGTAGAGGATGTATGAGGCGAAACAAGGTCACTGTGAAACCCATGAAATACAAACTTCCTCCTCTCTTTGTTGAAATAAGTGACAGCTGCTCCTTTACCCAGTTTGCCTTTCCTGTAACTAAGATTTGTTGAGTTACTCAATCTTAAAATTGTCCCACTTCCTGACAGCATCTAATCATGAGCCAAGTCTGACTTCTTTGGACCCTGCCAAGAATTGCCCAAGTTCATTTCTACACTAGATTTTTTTAAAGCCATCTTACTGATAATTCTCATGGATTCCTTCTGTGTTTTCCTTTCAAGCAAAGTGTGATAAGTCCATCTTGTTCAACTATAGGTGTGTTTGTCTTGAGATATTTCATAATTTATCTTTGTCTAATTTTGACAATCTTGATGCTTGGCAATAAGTGCTATTTGAAATCAGAATTGGTGATTATATAATTTCTTCTCTAGCATACTTTTTATTCAGAAGGTTCATGATATTCTGAAATATTTACAGGATTCTGCACTTGTAGTTTTCCTTAAAGATTTGATTTATGATACTCCATGAAAATAGATATTTTGGCAGTATATTTACTTGAGAGTTTTTACATGTTTTAAATCGTATTACAATCAGGTCATCATCCATAGGGAACAATGATTATTTTAATAAAGCTCCTAAGTTACAATAACTTATTTCAGGAAATAATTTGAAATGGTTTATTTAGCTTGCAATTATAAATTTAATTTTATTGATACTGAAGGACAATACATGGCATGTTTTGTCTTCTTTGCAATGTTATTATAAATGAGAAATTGCATTGTTTTAATTCTGAAATAAATATTTGAAAAATACTTCAACTTCTAGGCACTGAAAAGTGTTATTTTTGAGGTTACATTATTTTATTACAGAGAATTAACTGACTGTACCACATAGATCATTTCTATCTATATGCTCCAGTGTGTCTTTTTATGTTAATTATTTAGTTTGACTTCTATGTTTTTAGCTCATATTTACTAAATTAAATTTGACCAGCTTTTTCTTTGCTCATGATTGACTTAAGATAGTAAAAGCTAATTCGGTGCATATTCAATAAATGTCATTTTCTGTATCTTGAAATTTTCATCTTTAATCCATATTAGAATATTTTAACATTGATTTTTTAAAAAAATCAGTTTTACAAATTTTTTGTCACATAAGTAATAAATACTTTATTGGAATAATGGAGTAAAGATTAGAGAATTATAACTTCTATAAGCAAGCACACACATGATTTTTTTTTTTTTTTTACCATATTAGGTCATGCAGATTTGCTTTTGACATGAAAACATCATTTTTTCCTAGAGTTCTTATTTAAAGCTATAATGATGCAAAGCAATAATAAATCAATGTCATTCTAAAGCACCTAAAAAGTAACACAAAGTTACTCAGCTAGTAGTTGCTATGTTTGAAACTAGAGATGAAATGTTATTGATTTATTTTTTTTACAGAATAATTATTTAGCAGTAACAGGTGGAACTGTGGAAGAGGACAGTTATGGCTAAGCTTAGATGAAGGTCCATGTATGAATACACTAGGCAAATTCCATATCATGAATATAAGCCAGATAGGAAACCCAGGTGTGAGTCACTCTCTGTTTGACTGGAATCAAAACTCCAACGAAATGAAAGATTGTTGTTGTTATTTAGTTGCTAAGTAATGTCCAACTCTTTTGGGAGTCCATGGACTCCAGCCCACCAGGCTCCTCTCTCTGGCACAAGTGGGATTGCCACTGGAGTGGGTTGCCATTTCCTTCTCCAGGGATCACAGGCTGGGCAGAAACCAATTAAGAATGTGATTACCAATAATACTTACCCAAAGATGAAGGTAATAGATGGATCGGGGTCTAGTATTGCATTTTTGCCCACATTGAGTTATATCAATTAAAGCAAACTTTCTCAAAACTTTGACACTTAATTAGTTCAATGATGTATATATTTTGAGATACAAATGGTATTTCTTTGCAGGTCATCCATTAACGTTATTTTACATGAGTTTTGAAAATAGCTTTTGATTATTTGTTTTGCTTATTTTCACATCCATGCATTTCCACATTTTTATTTTTCATGGTTTCATTGTGAGTCCTATTTAAACTTTTTTAATATTTAGTATATATTAATTTTTCAATTGATATATAAATACATAAATGTGTTATTTTATATTAAGTATCATTGTTGCTGTTCAGTTGCTCAGTTATGTCTGACTCTGTGATCCCATAGACTGCTGCATGCCAGGTTTCCTTGTCCTTCACTATCTCCTAGAGTTTGCTTAAACTCGTGTCCATTGAGTCAGTGACGCCATCCAACCATCTCATCCTGCAGCACCCTTTTCTTGCCCTCAGTCTTTCCCAACATCAGGGTTTTATCCATTGAGTTGACTCTGCATCAGGTGGCCAAAGTATTGGACCTTCAGCTGTAGCATCAGTACTTCCAATGAATGTTCAGGTTTGATTTCCTTTAACATTGAATGGTTTGATCTCCTTGCTGTCCAAGGGACTCTCAAGAGCCTTCTTCAGCACCACAGTTCGAAAGCATTAATTCTTCAGCGCTCAGTTTTCTTTATGGTATAACTCTCACTTCCATTCATGACTCCTGGAGAAACCACAGCTGTGACTATATCACTTTGTTGGCTAAGTGATGTATCTACTTTTTAATATGCTGTCTAGGTTTATCATAGCTTCTCTTCCAAGAAGACATCTTTTAATTTCCTGGCTGCAATCACAGTCCGCAGTGATTTTGGAGCTCAAGAATATAAAATATTTCACCGTTTCCACTTTTTCCCCATCCACTTGCCATGAAGTGATGGGACCAGGTATCATCTTAGTTTGTTTTTTTTTAATTTTGAGTCTCAAGCCAGCTCTTTCACTCTCCTCTTTCACACTCATCCAGAGGCTTTTTAGTTCCTGTTCACTTTCTGCCATTAAAGTGTTATATTTAGTATCAGTTCAGTTTCAGTCGCTCAGGTGTGTCCAACTCTACGCGACCCCATGAAACCCAGCACACCAGGCTTCCCTGTCCATCATCAACTCCCAGAGTTTACCCAAACTCATGTCCGTTGAGTCAGTCATGACATTTAACCATCTTATCCTCTGTCATTCCCTTCTCCTGCCTTCAATCTTTCCCAACATCAGGGTCTTTTTAAATGAGTCAGCTTTTCATATCAGGTCCAAAATATTGGAGTTTAAGCTTCAACATCAGTCTTTCCAATGAACACCCAGAACTCATTTCCTTTAGGATGGACTGGTTGGATCTCCTTGCAGTCCAAGGGACTCTCAAGAGTCTTCTCCAACACCACAGTTTAAAAACATCAGTTTTTCTGTGCTCAGCTTTCTTTACAGTCCAACTCTCACATCCATAAATAACTATTGGAAAAACCATAGCCTTGACTGGACAGACCTTTGTTGACAAAGTAATATCTCTGCTTTTTAATATGCTGTTTAGGTTGGTCATAACTTTCCTTCAAAGGAGTAAGCGTCTTTAAATTTTATGACTGCAATCACCATCTGCAGTGATTTTAGAGCCCCCAAAGATAAAGTCAGCCACTGTTTCCACTATGTCCCCATCTATTTACCATGAGGTGATGGGACCAGATGCCATGATCTTAGTTTTCTGAATGTTGAACTTTAAGCCAACTTTTTCTCTCTCCTCTTTTACTTTCATCAAGAGGCTTTTTAGTTCCTCTTCACTTTCTTCCTTAAAGGTGGTGTCATCTGCATAACTGAGGTTATTGATATTTTTCCCGGCAAGCTTGATTCCAGCTTGTGCTTCTTCCAGTCCAGCATTTCTCATGATGTACTCTGCATATAAGTCAAATAAGCAGGTTGAGACTATACAGGCTTGATGTACTCCTTTCCTTATTTGGAACCAGTCTGTTGTTCCTTGTCCAGTTCTAACTGTTGCTTCCTGACCTGCATACAGGTTTCTCAAGAGGCAGGTGAAGTGGTCTGGTATGCCCATCTCTTTCAGAATTTTCCACAGTTTATTGTGATCCACACAGTCAAAGGCTTTGGCATAGTTAATAAAGCAGAAATAGCTGTTTTTCTGGAACTCTCTTGCTTTTTTGATGATCCAGCAAATGTTGGCAATTTGATCTCTGGTTCCTCTGCCTTTTCTAAAACCAGCTTGAACATCTGGAAGTTCACGGTTCACGTATTACTGAAGCCTGGCTTGGAGAATTTTGATATGCATTGCAATAATCAGGAAATGAATAACGCTTTTAGAACATTCTAAAATTATTCTAAAAATATTATTCATTTCCTGATTATTTCAATACATATCAAAATTTTCATTTGGAGAAAGAATTGTCTATTACTACATATTACCACACATGGTCGTTTAAAACCAGAAGTATTTATTTTATCTCTGTTTGTCAAAAACTTAGATATGGATTAGTATCCCTGCTGCATTAGGAACTCTCATAAGGCTGAAATTATGGTGTCAGCCTAGAGGGACTTTCATCTGAAGGCATGAGTGAAGATTTCTGAGGGCACGTGATAGTTGCAAGAATTCATCAAAAGTTGTGGAACATAAGTTGCTTGTATATTTTTGAGATTAGTTGTTTGTCAGTTGCTTCATTTGCTATTATTTTCTCCCATTCAGAAGGCTGTCTTTTCACCTTGCTTATATTTTCCTTTGTTGTGCAGAAGCAGCTCAATTCCAGAAAAATAAACGACCCAATCAAAAAATGGGCCAAAGAACTAAATAGACATTTCTCCAAAGAAGACATACGGATGGCTAACAAACACATGAAAAGATGCTCAACATCACTCATTATCAGAGAAATGCAAATCAAAACCACAATGAGGTACCACTTCACACCAGTCAGAATGGCTGCGATCCAAAAATCTGCAAGCAATAAATGCTGGAGGGTGTGGAGAAAAGGGAACCCTCCTACACTGTTGGTGGGAATGCAAACTAGTACAGCCACTATGGAGAACAGTGTGGAGATCCCTTAAAAAATTGCAAATAGAACTCCCTTATGACCCAGCAATCCCACTGCTGGGCATACACACCAAGGAAACCAGAATTGAAAGAGACACATGTACCCCAATGTTCATCGCAGCACTGTTTATAATAGCCAGGACATGGAAACAACCTAGATGTCCATCAGCAGATGAATGGATAAGAAAGCGGTGGTACATATACACAATGGAGTATTACTCAGCCGTTAAAAAGAATTCATTTGAATCAGTTCTGATGAGATGGATGAAACTGGAGCCGATTATACAGAGTGAAGTAAGCCAGAAAGAAAAACACCAATACAGTATACTAACACATATATATGGAATTTAGAAAGATGGCAATGACGACCCTGTATGCAAGACAGGAAAAAAGACACAGCTGTGCATAACGGACTTTTGGACTCAGAGGGAGAGGGAGAGGGTGGGATGATTTGGGAGAATGGCATTCTATCATGTATACTATCATGTAAGAATAGAATCGCCAGTCTATGTCTGACGCAGGATACAGCATGCTTGGGGCTGGTGCATGGGGATGACCCACGGAGATGTTATGGGGAGGGAGGTGGGAGGGGGGTTCATGTTTGGGAACACATGTAAGAATTAAAGATTTTAAAATTAAAAAAATAAAAAAACTATAAAAAAAAAAGTTGTTGAACAAAAATTTGCTTTCATTTCTTGACAAAACAGTGTCTCCAAAATGGCAGCTTGTTTCATCAAAGCATACAATCTGAAAAGACAATAGTGTTTAATGGCAATGTAGAGGTCACAAACTTTTGTAACCCGAACACAACAGAAACATCTCATCATATTTCCTATATTCTATTGGCTAAAAGCAAGTCACTAAGCCATCTGACATTCAAAGAGGAGGTATGAAACAAGAACATGACAATATGGGATTATGGAGGAGACCCTCTTATTAAAAGAATACTGCCTATGACAGGGTTTTAAACAAAATGACAATTTATACACGATGTTTTACATATTGAAAGCTGAGATAGGAGTATTGTCTTAATTTTACTGGTTTGTTAGTAACATTTCAAATGTTATCAGAGTAAAAATATATATGTATATATTTTTGACCAGTGTTGATCATAAAACCTCTTATACAAAAATAACTCAAATACAAAATGGGCAAAATACTTCAAAAGCCATTTCTCCAAAGAAGATAAGCAAATGACTAATAAAATGACAATATTGTGAAAAAATTAGCTTCATTTTTCTGAGCTTTATTGAGGAAAAATTGACAAATAAAACTTGTATTTAAGGTGAGATTTAATGATTCAATATGTGAAAATATTATCAAATAATACCCACAATCAAGTTTAATTATTATATTTGTCACCTTACATAGTTATCACTTTGCCAGATTTTCAAGGGAAATTTTATACATTTCGAGAATCCATAGATATGGTAATTTTTGCTAACTGCCACAGAAATGCCTATTTTTGAAGTCATAAAAATTTCTCTAGAAAATTTGGCATAACACATTTTTGCATACATTTTAACAATATTTCAGATGTTTAAGAGAATGATAATTTGAAGATATTAAGTTGTGAGAGATTTTGATATTGTTCAAACATTCTGGTTAAGAGAATGGCACCAGTAGCTAGAATATTTTAAATTTACAGAAATTTGGCCATCCTCATTTTTTGTATATACTTGTTTTGATCATTAAAGAGAATTTAGTTCAGTGACGTGTTATATTCATCACCTTAGCCCCACTTCCAAGCAAAGAGTCTGCCACTCATTAGGTAATCAAAGTGAAGTTAAGTGAAAGTCACTCAGTCATGTCCAACTCTTTGCAACCCCATGGACTGTAGCTCACCAGGCTCCTCTGCCCATGGGATTCTCCAGGCAAGAATACTGGAGTGAGTTGCCATTTCCTTCTCCAGGGGATCTTCCCAACCCAGGGATTCAACCTGGGCCTCCTGAATTGCAGGCAGACTGTTTACCATCTGAACCACCAGGGAAGCCAGGTAATCAAAGACTGTACGTAGATAAATCAGGTCTGTTCTGCCCCCTGGAACTTCTGGTTATTACTCTTTCTCTCTTGAAAATATCAAAAAATATATTCTTTTTCCTTCTTTATTTATTTAGGTTTCCGGAAATAGCTATTAGAGATGCCTTCTACATATTGTATACAGGATAAGGACTGGATATACAGCAAAGACCAAGAAAAACATGATGATCCATGATGCTTTACATGGAACTTCTTTATAAGTGCTAGTTACACAGTCATTACACTCAGTTAAATGTATCATAATTTGTTTTATTCTAAAGCACTATATATTGGATTTGATGCTAATAAACTTAGCTACACAGTTTTGAAACCACCACTTACATGCACACAGTTTGCAAAATGCATTCTCTCAAAACACTAAAGTGGAAAAGACACTAGATTTTTGTTAGATTTAAGGGTTTATTATATACCATATTTATATAAATCATGTGAAAATAATTTCCACATGATAATGGATATAGAAAAAGTAACTATGTGGTCAATTCCATATAAATAATTTCACATGTAACCTGAAAAATAAATGGTACTAAAGATAAATCATAGGTCATTTAACTTCTGTTTGTTAAATTACTCAAATAGAAATTCACAGTTTTCTTAGGTGTGTTTGTGCCTGCTTAGTCGCTTCATTCATGTCCAACTCTTTGCAACCCTCTGGACTGTAACCTGGTCTGTCCATGGGATTCTCCAGGCAAGAATACTGGAGTGGAATGCCATGCTCTCCTCCAGGGGTACTTCCCAACCCAGGGATCAAACTTGGGTCTGTTATGTCTCCTGCATCAGCAAGAGGGTTCTTTATCACTATTGCCAACTGGGAAGCCCCTGGTTGTATTAAATATATAAGCTAAGCAATTATATGCAAAAATAAAGCTATACAAGAAAGGATCCTTTCTGCTTCCACATTTATTCTTGTAATTCAGCTAACATTAGAGTAACAAACATATGACAATGACAATTTAGAATCTAAACATGAAGTTGTGAAATGGAAGAGGTTATTATTATACTAGGCTATAATTAGTATTGTAATTGTTTTTGCCAGAAGGTTTTTTTTTCCTATTATCATGGCATTTTTGACAAAGTCCAGCAACAATGGTTCAGTTAACTACACAAAATGTGACCCGAAGTATTTATTTTGTACAAATATGTTAAATGTAAAGTACAGCGTAAGAATGTAATAGTTCAGTTCAGTTCAGTCGCTCAGTTGTGTCCGACTCTTTATGACCCCATGAATTGCAGCACGCCAGGCCTCCCTGTCCATCACCAACTCCCAGAGTTCACTCAGACTCACGTCCATCGAGTCGGTGATGCCATCCAGCCATCTCATCCTCTGTCGTCCCCTTCTCCTCCTGCCCCCAATCCCTCCCAGCATCAGAGTCTTTTAGATATTAACTGAATTTTGGAATGTAATTGGTGCTTAAACTGTTCTGTAAAGTTGTCTTACATGCTCTGGATCAAAGCCATTGTAGAACATTCCAACTATTATTTTCAATTTACACCGTCAGCTCTGGTCCATTTACCAAGTGGTGAAATCAGAGCAATTGATTCTTCTGAATCTCTGCCAGTTACACCCCATCTAATTTCTCCAGTCCATATGCACTCATCTGAGTGTTATTTTTGGACTTCAACAAGAATTGCTCTACCATCAATTGAATAGGCATAGGTTTAGAATGATGTTCATAATTTGAAGGGCTGAAATTGCTCACTAGGGTAGGAAGTGACCCTTCAGGAAACTGCAGATCAAATTCAACTCTGATAAATGCCATTATGGTATATAACCCCCTGAAGGAGAAAATGGCAACCTACTCTATTATTCTGGCTGGGATAATTCTGTGAACAGAGGAACCTGGCAAGCTATAGTACATAGCATTTTAAAGAGTAGAACACTACTGAGTGACTGAGTACACACACAGCTAAACAAGGTAATGCTTCAGTTTTGTGTTACAATCCAGAGAAGGATTATTTGTGACTATAAATAATTTATTTTCAGTAACAAAGATTTTCACAAGTTTCTATCAATTTACTATCTGTAGGGAAAGAGCAAATTAGCCAAGATGGTGTGGTCAGGCTTTCTCGATACACAGCCTCTAGCTCTTGCCCCATGTTTTGTGGATAATGATTATGTAACAGCCGAGATCACTTATAGCACTGCGCCTGCAGCCTCACGAGGTACTCGCTTGGTCAAGTGCTACTTTGTGCAGTAAGCATATATATGCTTCATCTGAGAAGGCATTGAGGCTGCATAGAGGTTATGTTATGTCACCAACATTATGATTATGTTAGTATGCTGCGTCACGGCTGTGTCTGTTGGGTCAGCCACAAGAGGAGAAGTATAGTGTCTCTGCTGCTACAGCTGCTGTGCCAGCCAGGAGAGAATAAACACATCTGCAGTTCCCACAGCTCCTTGAGTTTTCTTCCAGCTTTCCCTTTGTCTACCGTGGGTTCAGTGAACAGTGCAAACAGCATGAGACAACTGGCATTACAAACAGAATCAGAGATACAATCATTGTAGTTGACAGGATACCCAGCAGCTAGAGGAGCCTGAGGCTACACTGGATGGAGGAAGCCAGGGGCCACCATAGAGCATGTGGTATCATGTGGCCACTATACTCTCAGCATGGGCTCCAGTGGAACACTGGGAAGCAGTGGATGATTCCCTGGATAGAACTGAAAATGCATTAGAAAATATGGATCGAGTCCTATATGATGCCACACTGGTGCCCAATGTGCAACATTATGAGACTGTGTGTCCACGCTTGGCAGCAAGTCCCAATGTACAGCAGAAAGTGAAGAGTGAGCAGCCTATGGGCCAGGGGGACATCCTCAAGGGCCACAATTTTGACTGATTTTATGACGTTTTAACCATTTACTCAGGAAGAGGTGGTCGACTTGGGTAAGCAGTTTTGACAAAAGCAAAGGGAAACTTTGGCAACTTGGCTTCTGCAACTATGTGACACAAGTGTGGGCCCAGTGACTGTCAGGGTTCTGTGGATCCTTACTGAGAGAAGTAGAGAATCAGCAATACACAATGCATCTATTTAAAACTTATGTTGCGTTCTCAATGTAGCACAAATACACATGAAGTTTATTATAGTCTTTTTATCTTATGTAATTATGATAATACATGGCATAATTTCCAAATGGATTGTTGTTCAATACTCAGTCATGTCTGACTGCTTCGCAACCCCATCGACCGCAACATGCCAAGTTTCTCTGTCCTTCACTGTCTCCCAGAGCTTGCTCAAACTCATGTCCATTGATTCGGTAATGCCACCCAAATATCTAATCCTCTGGCGTCCCCTTCTTCTCCTGCCTTCAGTCTTTCCCAGCATCAGGGTGTTTTCTAATGAGTTGGCACTTCACATCAGGTGGCCAAATTATCAAAGCTCCAGCTTCAGCATCAGTCCTTCAAATGAATATTCAAGATTGATTTCCTTTAGGATTGACTAATCTGATCTCCTTGCAGTCCAAGAGACCCTCAAGAGTTTTCTCCAACAGCACAGTTCAAAAGCATTAATTCTTTAGCACTCAGCCTTCTTTATGGTCCAACTTTCACATGCATATGTGACTACTGGAAACCATAGCTTTAACTATATGGACATTTGTAGGCAGAGTGATATCTCTGATTTTTTAATATGCTGTCTAGGTTTGTCATAGCTTTTCTTCCAAGAAGCAAGTGGCTTTAATTTCATGGCTGCAGTCACCATCTGCAGTGATTTTGGAGCTCAAGAAAATGAAATCTGTCACTGTTTCCATTCTTTCCCTATCTATTTGCCATGAAGTGATGGGACCGGATGCCATGATCTTAGTTTTCTATGTTGAGTTTTAAGTCAGCTTTTTCGCTCTCCACTTTCATCAAGAGGCTCTTTAGTTCCTCTTCACTTTCTACCATAAAGGTGGTGTTATCTACATATCCCAGAAATCTTGATTCCAGCTTGTGCTTCATCCAACCCAGCATTTTGCATCATGTACTCTGCATATAAGCTCAATAAGCAGGGTGACAATATACAGCCTTAACGTACTCCTTTCTCAATTTGGATCCAGTCTGTTGTTCCATGCCCTGGAACTGTTGCTTCTTGACCAGCATACAGGTTTCTCAGGAGGCAGGTAAAGTGATCTGGTAGTCCTATCTCTTTAAGAATTTTCCACAGTTTGTTGTGACCACACAAAGGCTTTGGCATAGTCAATGAAGCAGAAGTAGATTTTCTTTCTTTTTTTTTTTTTTCTGGAATTCTCTTGCTTTTTCTGTGATCCAAGGAATGTTGGCAATTTGACCTCTGGTTCTAAATTCAGCTTGAGCAGCTGAAAGTTCTCAATTCACATACTTTTGAAGGCTCACTTGGAGAATTTTGAGTATTACTTGCTAGCATGTGAAGTGAGTATAATTGTGTGGTAGTTTGAACATTCTTTGGCATTGCCTTTCTTTAGGATTGGAAAGAAAACTGACCTTTTCCAGTCCATGGCCAGTGCTGAGTTTTCCAAGCTTACTAGCATATTGAGTGCATCACTTTAACAGCATCATCTTTTAGGATTTGAAATAACTCAGCTGGAATTTCCTCACCTCCACTAGCCTTGTTCGTAGAGATGCTTCATAAGGCCCATTTGACTTCACACTCCAGGATGTCTGGCTCTAGGTGAGTGATCACACCAACGTGGTTTTCTGGGTCAGGAATATCACTTTTGTATTTTTCTTCTGTGCATTGTTGCCACCTCTTCTTAAAATTTCCTGCTTCTCTTAGGTCCATACCATTTTTGTCCTATATTGTGCCCATCTTTTCATGAAATATTCCCTTTGTATCTCTAATTTTCTTGAAATTATATAAATATGATATCATATTATATATATAAGTATAATATAAAATATATAATTTAAGATTTATATACTGTAGTAATTATTTTCTCTTATATAACATATGGTATTATATTTAATATAATTAAACCTTATATTGGTCTCGCCAGACGCTGCTAGCTGTAAAGAACCCGCCTGCTCCTGAAGGAGACATGAGTCACAAGTTCTGTCTCTGGGTAGCGAAGAGTTCCTGGAAAAGGAAATGGCATCCTACTTCAATATTCTTGCCTGGAGAATATCATGGACAGAGGAGCCTGGAGGGCTACAGTCCATGGGGTCACAAAGAGTCAGAAATGACTGAAGCAACTTAGCATGCAAACTTTAAATACTGCAGTAATTATTTTTCTCTTTTAGGAGTAGATAGAATTGGTCAAAAAAAATTCAATCATTCTTAGAAGATTTCAAGCAACTTATTTCAAACATTTCATTCAATGATATGATATAATAGTGGAATGTGTGTGTGTGTGTATGTGTATATATATATATATATATATGTTATAATCTTGCATCAGTCCAGTCACTCAGTTGTATCTGACTCTTTGTGACCCCATGTACTGCAGTATGCCAAGCTTTCCTGTCCATCACCAGCTCCCAGAGCTTCCTCAAACTCATGTCCATCAAGTCTGTGATGCCATCCAGTTATTTCATCCTCTGTTGTCCTCTTCTCCTCCTGCCTTCAATCTTTCCCAGCAACAGGGTCTTGCCCAAAGAGTCAGTCCTTCGCATCCGGTGGCCAAAGTATTGGAATTTCAGCTTCTGCATTAGTCTTTTCAATGAATATTCAGAACTGATTTCCTTTAGGATTGACTGCTATTATATATGTGTTGGTTGGTTGGTTTATTCACTAAGTCGTGTCTGACTCTTGTGGCCCCATGGACTGTAGCCCACCAGGCTCCTCTGTCCATGGAATTTTCCAGGCAAGAATACTGGAGTGGATTGCCATTTCCTTCTCCAGAGAATCTTTCTGACCCAGGGATCAAACCCAGATCTCCTGCATTGCAGGCAGATTCTTTACCGCCTGAGCTATGAGGGAAGCCCCTGTGTATACACACACAAACACACTTCTTAAACAAAAAGATCAGAGAAAAAGTAAAGCAATGTATTTATAGCCTATCAATAGAAACTTGGACAAATATTTATTTTTAGAATAATTTCATGCTTTAATAGTAAAATATTGACAATATTTAAAATGTGGAAAGCATACATGTACATGTCAGTTAGTAATGCAATTGATATTTGTCAACTCCTTAGATTCTGAATTCCTGTCTGTCCTTTACTGCTGGAATTGCTTCATAAATATTCCCGTGTATCTGTACAGAGCTTTCTGAGCAGAGATTACAGAAAGATATATTAACCCAATCCACCAAAGATGCAGTATCTACACAGAAACTGCAAATGGAGCCACATTTTAGTGACTTTGGAATTGTCCACTCTCATCCACCATGATCTGGTTTAGAGGATTCATTCTAGTAAACTGAGTGGAAATACTAATGTAATCACCACCCCTCACATTTTTGAGATCTTGAATACTGATGTTGATGTGATTTTATGCTGTATCCATGGAATGAAAGAAAAAAAGATGATACCACTCCTCAAACCAGCACATCATAGATCATTTTTGCAAACCGAATGACTTCCAGGCACTACCATGGAAAAAAGTCAATGTTCTAAAGTTAGTTTATCTGGCCCTCGGGAATATCTCTACTCCATAATTCCCCATTTTCGGAATTTTGCTGAGCAGTTAGAAGAGAAGAAAGAGAGGAGAGGAGAACAGTCATAATGTAAGGATTATAAATGGAGACTTTATTGTCAATCATGCAGATACTATTAATAGAATAATAATATAATTTTGTGTACCATTTGGGGGTGAAATCTATATGCAATTAAAATTGAACTGCTTACTTTAGCAATACTGACAAAAGACAATCTGAATAGTTCTAAATCTACTAACAGAAGCCTTAATTTAAATCTTCCCACAGAGAAACCTCCAGGAACAGTTGAGCTAAGTGGCAAATTTTAGGAAGAAAAACTTGTAGGGTGAAATAATATGGTTTTATACCAACACTTAGAGAAAATAGAGAAAAAGTATATTTCCTGCTTCATCTTATGAGATCACTATAAACTTGATACCAAAATCTTCAAAGAATTTGTTAACAAGACCTTTTGGCTAAGATCAAGTGTAGTAAGGGGGCCTCCCAGGTGACACACTGGTAAAGAATCTGACTGCCAGTGTAGAAGACACAGGTTTATTCTCTGAGTTGGGAAGATTCCCTGGAAGAGGAAATGGCAATCCACTCCAGTATTCTTAACTGAAAAATTCCATGGACAGAGGAACATAGTGGGCTATAGTCCATGGGGTTACAAAGAGTCAGACATGACTGAGAACATAAAATAAAAATACAAAGAAGCATTCTAAACAAAATAACAAATATGATCTGGTGATATAAAAAATGAGTATGTATATGAAGAGAGAGAGATTCAGGGAGGAAGAGAGAGAAAGAGAAAGAGGGTAAATGAAGAAATATATTAACAAGTAAACTGTATCTTATAAAACCACATGCCTAGATCAATATTTAAATTTTTACTAACACTTTGCTCCTTTCTTTTCTTCATTATTTGGCTTAAGGATGTTCATTTTTCTTGTCTTCCATTTTTTGCCTTAAGGACTTATTTTTTCTCCTTTGTTGAAGTAGCTTTTATCTCCCTCTGAAATCTGTTATCCTCAAATGAATTCAAATTGTGTTTTTCTTTTTTTTTTTTTCCAAAAAAGTCATAGTAACGTGATTTGTAGCTACATGTAAATGAGTGGTAAAATTCAAACTTGCAGAAAACATTTTCCTGTCTTATAATAGCATCAATAAAGCTCTAAAAGTGGTCTATTTTTAGTCCTCTTTATGCAATACCTCAGCTTTTCATCACATTTAAATAGCCTTCAGAGTGGGTGGTATTTAGTTAGAAGTCAGGCCAGAGAATAAGCCTCAAAGAAATGTGTGTTTATACAAACTTATTTTATATATTACTATATTCAGAGAATGTGTATTACTGTGTAAGCATATATAAATATTATATAAATATATGCCCACCATAAAATACACCTTTCAGGGGAACATAAGGAATAGAGATCTTTAGTTCTATATTTGTCATCCTGCATTTTTATAGAGAAAGTAAGTGCTCTAATGCTACTTGTAGGAAGTTGACAGATTGTGCTTCCAAACCATAGGTGATCGTGTCATACAGCAGTGGTTTTAGCTTCTAAAATTAATTGGTCGGCAATCATTTTATATTTAAAGCTGTTACCCGCAATCTGGGCAATTAGAAAACTTATTAGTTGTGGAAAAAATATTTTATCACTTCATGAAAAAATTTAGATAAAGAGAACTGAATATTAAAAAAAAAAAAAAAAACCATTCTGGATATAGTAAAGCACTGAAACACAGTAGAATAAAAGCTTTCTAGAGTTAGTCAGTTCTCTACTGCTTCTTAACAAAATACCACACACTTACTAATGGGTTTTGAGAGTAAAGTTTCCAGGCAATAGTCAGCTGGATTCTTTCCTTGAGGTCTGTCCAGGCTAAAATCAAGGTATCAGATGCGGGTTGAAGTTTCATTCAACACTTAGGACCTTTGCTACATTTGTGTGGCTGTTGACAGAATGTATTTCCTTGTGTGCTGCTACAGGACTTCTAGAGACTGTGTCTTCAAGGCCACAGCAAACTGAGTAAAAGCTATAGTGTATACCTGTTACCCATTTGACCCCATCAGCAGCTTCTTTCAAAACTCATTACATCCCTGGTGCATCAGTGGCTTCCTTGTTGTCCCTGCTATTAAAAAAAAAAAAAAAAAATCTTAGCCTAGAGAAGACCACATTTCTAGTCTCTCTAGAATGTCAGTTCTCCAGATACCAACTTGTCCCAGAAGAAGGAGAAATAACTAACTACATTAAGGGAGCTACACTGTAAAACTTATACAGTCATTAAAATTGACTTAAAAATATATTGTAATGACAACATATTAAAAAAAATCACCATAACATCAAAAATCAAAATTAAATAATCAACATAGAAATAAACTGTTCAAATTTTTATTCAGAAGAACTGAATATAATCATAATTTAGCACAAGTTGATATTTTAATAGAAGGTGTACAGAACAGGTTTCCCTGGTGGCTCAGTGGTAAATAATCTGCTTGCCAATGCAGGAGACATAGGCTCAGTCCCTGAGTTGGGAAGATCCCCTGGAGGAGGAAATGGCAACCCACTCAAGTATTCTTGCCTGGGAAATCCCATGGAGAGAGAAGACTGGTGGGCTATGGTCCATGGAGTCACAAAGAGTTGGACATGACTTAGTGACTGTACAGTAACAACAAAGTACTTAGAACGCATCTATGTGTTTATATATCTGTTGGAAGATTTCGGGAAATTTAAAAGTAGGAGCATAAATATCTATAAGAAAACGTATTATAAACTTAGGAAAAGTCTGTTGAGGTGCATAAACAAACAAAAATTATGGATCAGCTGTGAACAGTACTTAATTATTTAAAATAATGTAATCATCTTTGATTAAAATAGCAATCAAGGACAGCTATATAAAGCTCCAATACTTTGGCCACCTGATGCAAAGAGCCAACTCATTAGGAAAGACCCTGATGCTGAGAAAGATTGAAGGCAGTAAGAGAAGGGGATGACAAAGGACAAGATGGTTGGGTGGTATCACCAACTCAATGGACATGAGTTTGAGCAAGTTCCAGGAGATGGTAAAGGACAGGAAAGCCTGGCATGTTGCAGTCCATGGGGTAGCAAAGACTTGGATACAACTGAGGAATTGAACAACAATATATTAGTAAGAATACTAGTGCAAAAAGGGAGACTTTGGAGGGAAAGTATTGAAGAGTTAAATCTTCACCTACTATTACAGTAAGTGAACTGATGATGATCAAAATCATTAAACTACAAAGTGGTCATAAAACATACATTTAGAAAATGGAGTGAATGCCAGAGGAAAAAGTAAAAAGTTGTGGATGTGATTGCCTCAGAGAAGCAGGGCTGAAAAGTACAGCATCTCTATTTTTATAACTCAACACCATTTGATATTTATGGCATGCACGTTTATTAATTTGATTACAAATGAAGAAGCAACATTACATTCACAATGAATATGGGGAGTGAAATTATTTAGAAAGGCCATTACTTTGTTAATATTTGAAGTAGTATAAATCTCTTCACAACCCAATTACTGAACTCCCGTTATGTGTTTGACAGCATGCAAAGCTATGCAGATAGAAAGATAAATAAGTCAGAATGAGTTAGATTCCTGTTAGCCTCAAACATAAGCCTTTCCTTGATTGTGATTGGCTCATTTTATACCCATTTGCTGTTTTTCTTACTTGGGATTTGTAGCTGTCCACTAAGAGACAATACTTTAAAAAATATATTTTAAATTAATTTATTTCAACTGGAGGATAATTACTTTACAATATTGTGATGGTTTTTTCCATACATCGACATTAATCAGCCACGGATGCACACGTATCACCCCATCCTGAAAACCCCTCCCACCTCCCTCCCCACCCCATCCCTCTGGGTTGTCCCAGAGCACCAGCTTTGAGCACCCTGCTTTATGCATCAAACTTACAATCATCAAATAACATCTTGCTTTCAGCCTAGTAGTTTTGAGATTCATAAGACAGTAGATATTAATCAGTCCAGACTTGATTTCCAAGAGAAAAATCTGTAGGCTACTAAAGTGACAAGATTAGTGATACAAGGGTAGTTTATCACTCAGAGCACTTTTGAGCATACAGTGAAAAAATATGAATTTACTTAGTCTGAGTATACAGTTCTTATTAGAAAGAACCCCTTGAATATGTGAGTAGATATACTTATAAATGTGACATCCAGTTAGTCTCTACCTTTAAAAAGTCATTTTAAAAATACATTAATATTTTACTTAAGGGTGATACAATATACAGAATTTGTATTGGTAATAACAACACTTTAAAAACATTTACTTATAATTGCATATCATTGTTCTAAGGGATTCATAGTATATGTCTAATTTGTGACCTTTAAATATAGCAGGGAATTTTTAAAGCTCATTGACTTTCCTTCAGATTTTAGAGTAGATTTCAGGTGCTTTGATCACAAAAGATTGCTATGTGAGGAAAAGATATGTTAATTAACTTGACTGTAGTAAACTTTTCATATGTATATTGAATCATATTTTATATCTTAAATATTCCAATTTTTATTTTAAAATAAAATTTTAATTTTAAGTTGTTTTTATTGAAGTGTAATTGGCTTACAATATTATGTTAATTGCTGCTATACAACAAAGTGCTTCAGTTATATATACATTCCTTTTTAAATAACCTTTTCAAAAATATGGAACACTTCACAGATTTACATGTCATCCTTAAGCAGGGGCCCTGCTATTCTTCTCTGTATAGTTCTAATTTTAACACATGTATTGCTTAGGTGAGCACCAAAATAGTTTTAACAGTGACATTAGGAACTGAAAATCAAATAGAAGATATTATTTTAAAACATTAACTTCAGGGACAGGATCATAATTGCTTTATATACTCTAATCATATAACACTAGCTCTAATTTTGAAAAATCTTGAAGATATAATCTGATCTACAGTTCTTAAAATCAGGTAAATAATTCTCCTTACCCCTAGTAAAATCTATAGCATGTATAACCAAGTGTGTGTCTTCATCCATGTCTGAGTAGTGAGGTGCTTGGACTCCATTGTGGTTTACTGACTTTTTTCATCCTATTTTGTTTATTTGTGTTTTCCCTTACTTAAGTCTCCTAAATAAAACTCTCAAGATTGTATTAATACTTATCTGTATATTAATGGATTGCAATTTATTCACTTTATACATACATATATTTAAAATCTGAGGCTAAGATTAAAATTGGACACTTGTTCTCATTCTGTACTTCTGAAATGATTTACAACATACATATTGTTAAATATGAATATGAAAATATTACAAAATATAATGATAACAAGTTTCAAATTCTTTCTCCTCATTCATTCTTGCCTAATTGTCAAAGAAAATGCCCCTTAAACTAAGCCGTGTTCCCTGAAAAGAGCAACGTTTTCCTAGAGCACTAAAGATGAATCTGGGGCTTCCGTGGTGGTGCTAGTGGTAAAGAATCTGCTTTTCAATGCAGGAAACAAAAGAGTTGAAGGTTTGATGCCTGAGTGGGAAGACCTTCTGGAGGAGGAAATTGCAATCCACTCCAGGATTCCTGCCTGGAAAAATCCATGGACAGAGGAGTCTGGTGGGCTACAGTCCATAGGGTCACAGAGTCGGACATGACTGATGACTGAGTGTGTTAGTCGCTCACTGTGCACACATACAATGATGAATTTGAGGGATCTCTAGAATTGCAATGTTTTTTTAAATTATTATTTCCTCCTGTTTGCTGCTGCCACAGGTCCTGATCTCTTCTTCTCTATGGAGTCCCATTAGTTATTGCTGTGCTTTCTCAAGTCACATGGATCAAGCTTTCAATCCTTCACTTAGGACATTCGCTATCACTTTGCCAAATGTTATCATCACTGTTACCTACATGCAGACTCCTTATGTTGCACCTCCACTTGAAAACAGTATGTTACAATCCCTACCTGTCAAAATAATCTACTTTGAGAAGAAAGCATGTAGAATTAGATGACTGAGTGTGAGAAATCCAAAGTTTGATAGTCCATTTTGCTAATCTCCAACCTTCCTCCCAGCAATGTTTCCTGTACACTCAAACAGCCTGCTCTCCCATGGGCTCCCTTAGTTACTTCATTCTGTTCTCTCTCTGTAGCCTTGATTCATATTTCAGCCTAACCAAGTTATGATGCATACAGGTCACAACAAAAAGAATAGAAGCTTGTCTGAGATAATGAAACATATCTGCATAGAAGTTAGATCTCATTTTTAGTATGTATCAAATCTTGAAATTTGTCTGCCTTATAGTTTTATATTATTGAGGTCAAAGAAGTTAATTATCATATACCTAAAAACTTATTGAAGGGACTTCCCTAGTGGTCCAGAGGTTAAGATTCCATGCTTCCAAGGCAAGGAAACACGGTGTTCCATCCTGATTGGAGAACTAAGATCCCATATGCTGCACAATGTAGCAAAAAAACAAAAAAAAACTGTACTCCAACAAAAATTGACTAAAAAGTTTTTTTTTTTTTAATTCACTAAAATATGCCTTTACTTAAGGGAAGAGAAAATATATGGAAATAAATTTCACTGTCTTTGAGTGCTTACTATTCACAAAGCATTCAAAGGAGACATGAGTGAATGTAACTGGGCTCCTGCAATTACTAAGAGACATAACAAAGCACTCCACATTTTATTCTTTCAAAATATTGCTCACCTTACAGGACAGTGTGTTATTAAACTTACTCCCTATACCTTCTCTGTAATCACCAGTGAAAATGCTACTTTATTTCCTTCTTCTCATATTCCAAGGTATATTATAACAATTATATAATGATTGTAATGATAATCACCTTAATCAACTTGAAAATTATAATGAGACAAATGCAGTTGGCAAAAAGGAATACTGTCATAATCAAGGGCTTTAAAATTTCCCTTTCACTGAGATATGCTTCTTTCTAGATGATTGTTTCCATTTCAATTTATGCTACAGTCACAAGAGTTATTGTTAGTAAAAAGTCAGTCTCACAATTTCAGAGATTTATGCCAACATTCCCAAACCTTCTCATTCCCTAAAGAACAAAACTCAAGTCATTTTTTTTGGCATCTGAGGCAGCTAAAAACAATGTGTACTTGTTTCTTAGAGCCCCTAATTATGGTGGTCCTGATATTTTTAATGACAGTAGATGACGAAGTCAAGGAAGCTTCGAGGAAGACAGAGCAAACTTTACATTTTAACTTCTAAGTCTGTATAGCTTGCTCTTTCAAATAATAGCCACTGTGCCATTCAAAATTTAGCTTGAACATAACCTTTGACATGGCTAATCACTATCTGCAAAGTTCCTCCTGACATCCCCTTATAATTGCCAAAACTCCACCTCATAAGTTAGAGCAGCTACATGAATTTGAGATGCCACTTCTTGACTTTAAAGCAAGCTTTGAGTCAAATGTACCTAATAGCTTCATATATCATGAAGAATTTTTTTTTTCTTTCAAGGGCTAAATAACAGAGTTGACCTTATTCATATAATAAAATGTCATCCTGTCACGTAAGCTTGCAAACATTCTGAAACAAGCTCATTAGTGAATAATGATGCCAAAGAGTAACTTATTAATGTCAGTAAATACACTTTACATCCTTCTGATAATTTGCAAAAAGCAGAGTAATTATCAGAACTATGCCTTTCTCTGTAGTGAATGAAAAAACAATCTGTAAAACTTAAAAAGTTATATTTAAGACATAAAGCAAATCAAACTTTCTTCATTCTCCCAGTATGAAAGATTTTTAATGAGATTCTAAACCTTAAGTGACCTATTTATGTGTGATTCTGCTGTTACATAATGAAAGAAAAAAGGTGGTTAAAAACTTAAAATAAACCCTCTGATTCAAATCTTATGTCTTCAAATTACCTTAGAAATAATTCAGTTCAGTTCAGTTCCAGCACGCAGTCATGTCCAACTCTGCGACCCTGTGGACTACAGACAGCACACCAGGCTTCCCTGTCCATCACCAACTCCCGGAGCATGCTCAAAGTCATGTCCATTGAGCCAGCATTGCACCCAGTTGTGTGTGTGTGTGTACATACACAAGTTTCCAAAATACCCACACGCTATACAGGTTATCAGGGTAGGTAGATATTGACATTTCAAAGAAATTATAGTTAACAAAGTAGACAGGTAAATATAATTATAAAATAATTTGAAGTCTTCCTAAATAAAGAAATTTTACTCAGTTGTATTTGACTTTTTGTGACCCTTTGGACTGTGGCCTCCCAGGTTCCTCTGTCTGTGAGATATCTCAGGTAAAAACACTGGAGTAAGTTTTGACTTCCTTATTCAGGGGATCTTCTCAATACAAGGATAGAAACTGGGTCTTCTGCATTGTAAGCAGATTGTTTACCATCTGAACCACCAGGGAAGCCCAAATGAAGAAATGCTTTAGCAATATTCAGAATGATTTGAAATAGCTAGAGATGGAAATTGGAGAAAACATTTTATAAATATATTTGTGTGTCCAGTTGTGTTCTACTCTTTGTGACCCTATGGGCTATAGCCCACAAGGCTCCTCTGCCCATGGGATTTCCCAGGCAAGAATACTGGAGTGGGTTGCCATTTCCTTCTACAGGGGGACTTTCCAACTCAGAGATCAGACCCATATCCCCTGCATCTCCTTCATTGCCAGGTGGATTCTTTATCACTGAGTCACCTGGGCTTCCCTGGTAGGTCAGCTGATAAAGAATCCTGCAATGCTGGAGACCTCGGTTCAATTCCTGGATCAGGAAGATCCCCTGGAGAAGGGATAGGCTACCCAATTCAATATTCTTGTACTTCCATGGTAGCTCAGCTGGTAAAGAATCTGCTTGCAATGGGGGAGACCTGGGTTTGATACCTGGGTTGGAACGATCTCCCGGAGAAGGGAACAGCTACCCACTCCGGTTTCCTGGCCTTGAGAACTCCATGGACTGTATAGTCTATGAGGTTGCAAAGAGTCAGACATAGCTGAACAACTTTCACATTTCACACCTGGGACAGAGATGTGCAATATAGACAGGAGACACAGAACAGCGTAATATTTCCATATAAGGCAGAACAATCCTTTTTACAGTCATACATCTGAAGGACTTAATCATTCTAGACTTAGATAGTTCAAAATAGCCTTTATTTCTATATATTCTATAGGTCAATAATGTTTTCCTAATATTTTGAAGAGTACAATAAATAAACACCACACCAGAGAAAGTAACACTTGTGTAGATAGTAGCTGATATTGGGATTCAGTATATCTGCCAAATAATACACTATTTTATATTTTATCTGTTTTTCTAATATACAGTTTTATACATTGTTTAGAAATGCATTATATATCTGGATGTGTGCTAGGAGACATATTTGACATCTTTTGGTTGTTTTGTTTGAACTTGAGTAAGGCATCTAAAGGAGTGCTTCAAGGCTGTATATTGTCACCCTGCTTATTTAACTTCTATGCAGAGTACATCATGGGAAATGCTGGACTGGAGGAAACACAAGCTGGAATCAAGATTGCCAGGAGGGATATCAATAACCTCAGGTATGCAGATGACACCACCCTTATGGCAGAAAGTGAAGGGGAACTAAAAAGCCTCTTGATGAAGGTGAAAGTGGAGAGTGAAAAATTTGGCTTGAAGCTCAACATTCAGAAAAGGAAGATCATGGCATCTGGTCTCATCACTTCATGGGAACCAGATGGGGAAACAGTGGAAACAGTGTCAGACTTTATTTTGGGGGGCTCCAAAATCACTGCAGATGGTGACTGCAGCCATGAAATGAAATGATGCTTACTTCTTGGAAGAAAAGTTATGACCAACCTAGATAGCATATTCAAAAGCAGAGACATTACTTTGCTGACTAAGGTCCGTCTAGTCAAGGCTATGGTTTTTCCTGTGGTCATGTATGGATGTGAGAGTTGGACTGTGAAGAAGGCTGAGTGCCGAAGAAGTGATGCTTTTGAATTGTGGTGTTGGAGAAGACTCTTGAGAGTCCCTTGGACTGCAAGGAGATCCAACCAGTCCATTCTGAAAATCAGCCCTGGGATTTCTTTGGAAGGAGTGATGCTAAAGCTGAAACTCCAGTACTTTGGCCACCTCATTGTGAAGGGTTGACTCATTGGAAAAGGCTCTGATGCTGGGAGGGATTGGGGGCAGGAGGAGAAGAGGACGACAGAGGATGAGATGGCTGGATGGCATCACTGACTCGATGGATGTGAGTCTGAGTGAACTCTGGGAGTTGGTGATGGACAGGGAGGCCTGGCATGCTGTGATTCATGGGCTCGCAAAGAGTCAGACACGACTGAGCGACTGAACTGAACTGAACTGAACTGAAGGCATCTATGAAAACCTAGGCAGGAGCAGTGTCCTCCCTAGCCCAGGTTCCCCTAGGCACAGTAGGAGAGACTGAAAGCTCAACAGGGAAAAGCTGGACTACACTCAGGGTTTGGGAGTGTGTTGCCCCCACATCTGGCTCAGGGATTTGGGGAGTAAACAGAAAGTGAAAGGAAAATGAAGTCACTCAGTCGTGTCCAACTCTTTGCGACTCCATGGACTGTGGCCTACCAGGCTCCTCCATTCATGGAATTTTCCAAGCAAGAGTACTGGAGTGGGTTGCCATTTCTTTCTCCAGAGGATCTTCTCAACCCAGGGATCGAACCCAGGTCTCCCACGTTGCAGGCAGTTGTTTTACCTTCTGAGCCACCTGGGAAGCTCATAAGAAAAACCTACGTGGAAAAACATTGGGAAAGAAAACCAGCAATTTCCTTCAGCACAGGTGAGGAAGGAAAGGAGGTTGGGCCAAAGGCAATATCATTTCATATCACAAACCTAACTTGGGAAACTGGAAGGGACCATTTTCAACTGGCCTTTAGAGGAAGACCAGATGGATGACGGGAAAATCCACAGGAGGGAGAGAAAGAGAGGTAATGTGGCTAGTAGGCAACAGCCTCAATCCTTTCTGGGTACAAGAAGGCAGCAGAGGCACCAGGTCTAGGCAGTGAGCTCACAAGGACCAAGTTTCTGCAGCTTAGAGATCACCCATCTGCCCTCACTCAGGGCTCATTCTGCTCGCTTGCTGGTGTAGAGCCACCCACTGGCCCTGAGGGAGTAGATGGCTCTGCCACCTGGGGTCCTGCCTCTTCTGTGCTCCTCCCTTGGAGGTAGCCCTGGCCTCTGCCCCTTTGGCCTGGCACTCCTGGCTCTAAGGAGTGGCAACAGCCTTCCCTTCCTGGGCAGTGCCTTCACAGCTGCAGGGAACCCTCTCCCCCTGATCCTGCTCTGCCTCTGCGGGTGAGGAGGCAGACGAATCACCCCTACAGTCCTTCTGATCTCTCTTGAGGACAGGCCACTCAATTTGAAAGGCTTCTTGAAAGAGAATTTCTTCCTCTTCTTGGGGGTCTCTATGGGGGCACCCCTTCCCCCCTTGGCTCCCTGCCTAAAGGATGCTGGCTCTATGGCATCACCAGTGGCCCCCACTGCCTCCTCTGTTCCATTTTTGAGGGTTGACTCCCTTCACCTTTGAGGGGATAAGTCTCCACTGCTTTTCATGTGGCCATTCCTCTGTCTGTCAACTCTGGAGGGGGAAGCATCTTCTGCCTCCTTGGCAGTCAGGTCACTCCAGGGAGCCTTGGAGCTCTGGCTGCCCATGGTTAGGGATTTCTGCTGGGGGGGCAGGGGGCGCAGAGTCACCCCAGCACAAGGAATTGTTTGATTGAGTGGGTCTCGGGGTCAGAGGGATGGGGATGTGGTCTGAGGGTGAAGAGTGTTGGGGGAAACTGAGGTGCACCTCTTCTAGCTGTGACCACTACTTCTCTGCTTCTGGCCAGAATGCCTTGACATTATTTTAATTTTATAAAAATTTCAAGAACTGAAAATATTTGTATAAGGAAAATTATTTGATTTTTATCAAATACAAATTAGAAGTGAAGCAGGATCTGTGAAATTTAATATACCATGATTTGTGTAATATATGCATTCTGGACATTTTATTTTCTTCTTTGGAAAATTTTAAAGAGAAATGGCTTAAATATAAATGCTATAAAATAATCAAGATAACTATACAACAAAGATATAATAATCAAAACAGTAAGTTCCTGACATAAAAGTACAAACATAGAGTAATGAAACATAATGGAGAGCCCAGAAACAAATCTTCACATATATATTAATTAGCATTTGAATATGAAGCAAACAATACTTGTTAGGAAAATGGCAGTCTTCAATAAAAGGAAGTTGAGAAAACTACATAATCACATGGGAAAGAAAGGAATTACATCCCTATTATACACTGCTCACAAAAATTAACTCAGAATTAAAGACTTAAACATAAGACCTGAAACCACAAAACTCTCAGAAGAATATTTAGGAAAAAGTTTGTTGACATCTGGCTTGACAATAATTTTTTAAATATGACAACAAAAGTACAAGAATAAAAGCAAAACTTAGTAAACGGGACTATATCAAATCAAAAGTTTATGCATAGCAAAAGAAGCAATGAACAAAACAAAAATATATTCTACAGAATGTGAGAAAATATTTTCAAATCATATATGTTAAAAAGAAGTTAATATCCAAAATATACAAACAATTCATATAACTCAGTACCAAATAAAGTTTTATTTTAAAGATGGCTAAGGGAATTGAATAGTATTTTGAAAAGCAGAGACATTACTTTGACAACAAAGATCCGTCTAGTCAAGGCTATGGTTTTTCCTGTGGTCATGTATGGATGTGAGAGTTGGACTGTGAAGAAGGCTGAGTGCTGAAGAATTGATGCTTTTGAACTGTGGTGTTGGAGAAGACTCTTGAGAGTCCCTTGGACTGCAGAGAGATCCACCCAGTCCATTCTAAAGGAGATCAGCCCTGGGATTTCTTTGGAAGGAATGATGCTAAAGCTGAAACTCCAGAACTTTGGCCACCTCATGCGGAGAGTTGACTCATTGGAAAAGACTCTGATGCTGGGAGGGATTGGGGGCAGGAGGAGAAAGGGATGAGAGGATGAGATGGCTGGATGGCATCACTGACTCGATGGACATGAGTCTGAGTGAACTCCGGGAGTTGGTGATGGACAGGGAGGCCTGGCATGCTGAGATTCATGGGGTCGCAAAGAGTCAGAAATGACTGAGTGACTGAATGGAATTGAAGGGAATTGAATAGGCATTTCTCAAAAGGAACTGTATAAATGGTCAACAGATACATGAAAATATTCTAGAAATTACTAATCATCAGGGAAATGCAAATCCAAACCCTAGTGATATAACATCTCATACTTGCTAGACTGGCTATTATGAGAGAGAGAGAGATAAAGTGCTTGTGAGAATGTGGAGAAAAGGGAAACTTTCTTGTCCATTGTTAAAGGGAATGTAAATTGGTCAGGTGTTATGGAAAACAATAAGGAGTTTCCTCAAACAATTAGAAATAGTACTAATACATAATTCAACAATTTTATTTTTGTGTATATATCCAAAGGAAAGAGAAAGCAGGATCTCAGGGAGATATCCTCATTCCTATGTTCATTAAAGCACTATTCACAATAGCCAAGATATGGAAACAGCCTATTTATCTATGGATAAACAAAGATATGTTACATACAAAATATAAAGTGTGTGTGTGTATATATATATATATGAAATACTATTCAGTCCTAGAAAAAGGAAAATTCTTAGCTTTGTTTCAACATGGATGAACTTTGAGTGAATTGGCCTAAGTGAAATAAATAATTCTGAGAAAGACAAAAACTGCATTATTTCACTTACATTGAGAGTCTCTAAAAGTCAGACTCATGTAGAGTATAGTAGTGGTTATCAAAGATTGGGAGTTGAAGGAAATGGGGAGATTTTAGTCAAAGTGCTCCATCTTCCTGTTACAAGATGAGTAGATTCTGGGGCTCTAAATCATAGAATTTTGACTGTAGTTCATAATGAAAGTTGTTAGAACATATTTTTCACGTGCTCTCATCACAAGAAAATGAATAATTCTGTCAGGAAATGAAATTAACCCTACTGTCTTAATCATTTCAGACATTCACATGTATTAGTCAATATGTTGTAAAAACTTCCTTGGTGACTTAGCAGTAAAAAATCCGCCTGCCAAAGCAGGAACCTCAGGGTCAATCTCTGGATCAGGAAGAAACACTGGTGACAGAAATGGCAATCCATTTCAGTATTCTTGCCTGGGAAGTCCTTTGGACTGAGCCTGGTGGGCTACAATCCATGGGGATGCAAAGAGTTGGGCAACTAAACAATAGCAAAGTCAACGCACCAGACACCATAAATAAATACAATGTTAAATAATTATATTTCAATAAAGCTGTATAAATTTTTGGAAAAATTTTCGGAAAAATTTTCGGAAAAATTTTCTTATTATTTCACATCTTAATAAGCTTGATAATTACTGACAGTAGCAAAGCCCCCAAGTGGTGCTAGTGATAAACAACTGCTTGCCAATGCAAGAGATGCAAGAGATGTGGGTTTTGATCCCTGAGTCAGGAAGATACCCTGGAGTCGGAGATGGCAACCCACTCCAGGATTCTTGCCTGTAAAATTCCATGGACAGAGGTATCTGGTGGGTTACAGTCCATGGGACTGCAGAGAGTCGGTACTACTGAGCAAGGAAGTACACGGCAGCACCCACAGTAGCAGATACTGAGAGTCATACTAGACTGCTCTTTCTATTATCATTTTCTGCCAGAATTAAGCTACTTAGAAACTCTTTATTCGGTTCTTCCCTGTCCAAATTATCTCATCATTGTAAAAATAAAACTAGTCCCTATCTAACTTCTTTGCAAAGTTAAATTTTCAGGAAGTAACTAAGTATAAGATAAATATATTAATCCACAACTTCCATTACATTAACTATATTAATATAATTTCAATATATATACTAATATTATGTATCTATAATCAATGTGCATTGAAATTATGCACATTTATCAATGCGGAGAAGACAATGGCACCCCACTCCAGTACTCTTGCCTGGAAAATCCCATGGGCAGCGGACCCTGGTAGGCTGCAGTCCATAGGGTCGCTAAGTGTTGGACAGGGCTGAGCGACTTCACTTTCACTTTTCACTTTCATGCATTGGAGAAGGAAATGGCAGCCCACTCCAGTACTCTTGCCTGGAGAATCCCAAGGATGGGAGAGCCTGGTTGGCTTCCATCTATGGGATCGCACAGAGTCGGACACCACTGAAGCGACTTAGCAGCAGCATCAATGTAAAACCCCCTAATATTTTTAAAGAAAAAATAAATATTTACATAAAAAAGAAATCAATTTTCCAATGAAGAAATTAAGATCACAATGTGGTAACAGAAAACAGTAAACTTTCTTGTTCATATTACCTAGTGGTCACTATATCTTTTTTGTTTGTACCAATGTCTCAACATCAGCTTCTGCTGGATCACAAAATATTCCTGGAAATTTCACAGGGTGCTGCTTAGAGCTGACCTTTACTCTTCACAAAGCAAGAAAAGATAATGCCTTATAGAAAATATAAAGAAATTGTCCTAGGGATAGGCTGGATAATCACAAATATGTGATTCTTTTGTCACAAGAACATTTTTTCCTTTTGAAATATTTTTATTTAATTTTTGTAATTTCATTTTTAAGAAATTGAAGCCAGGCATCAGCCTTTATTTCACTTTATATTATCATTAAAAATTTAACTATTCCCATGCTTTGTGAAATCACTTAGTCATGTGCGGCTCTTTGCGACCTCGTGAACTATTTTCGGTCAGACTCCTCTGTCCATAGAATTCTCCAGGCAAGAATACTGGAGTGGGTTGCCATTTCCTTCTCCAGGGGATCTTCTCGACCTAGCAATCAAACCCAATCTCTTGCACTGGAGGCAGATTTCTAACATCTGAGCAACCAGGGAAGCTATACTCTCCAATATTTCTAGTTGTAATTCAAAATAAATATCAGCAGAAGTTTATTTTCTATTATACATATAAATAATGAGAATATGTCCTCAAGTATTATTGAATTTACATATTATTTAATTACTATCTAAAAAATACTCTAAGGGAATGTTGTACTCAACCTCAAGATGTGAGTTGTATAGTCAAATTTATTTGGGGTAAAATTATGGAAAAACCAATCTACTCATTCTATATTTTATTCTCCCAGAAAAATGTCTTTCTTTCATATTCAAAATTGATATTAAAGAAATTATGTACTAAAAAATTTGAGTGAATTTACCCTGTCCACACTTGAAATAAAAAAGTAGAATTGAGTAGAATATTTTGTTTTCAAAATGTGAGCAGGGGTTGAAAGTTGTACATTCTCATGGTCAAGAAAAGCCACCTCAAGTTTAAGAAGAAAGATCTCTGTGACTTGAGGAGAATATGGATGAAAAAATTGTATGATGATATCAAATAAAAGTGAGAAATCTTTGCAAATGTAGGTTTCACTATTAAACCTAGAATAAAACAAGAAATGTTGTACAAAACAAAATACTGCAATCAGATGTATTCACAGCATGGATAACTCATCCAATAGTTTAAAGATATGTTCTCTGAAAAACAACGGGTGCATTTCCCTTCCATGGACTATTTGAGTTCTTCTGGAGAGCCAAGTGTTGTGTATCCATCTGTTACTAGATGTAAGACAGTGTTTTTGGTCCATGCTGCTATCATGAAATACCACAGGCTAAGTGACTTAAACAACAGAAATGTGTTTCCTACAGTTCTGGAGGCTAGAAATCTAATATCAAGTTTCCAGCATGGCTGTGAGGACGCTCCTTCTGGCTCGTAGACAGTCACTTTCTCACTATGTTCCCACATGGCAGGAAGAGACAGGGAAGAAAGAAAGAAAGCACTTTGATATCTCTCTTTATAAAGGGGGCTAATCTTGTCATCGAGCCCATCTTTGCATGAAATGTTCCCTTGGTAGCTCTAATTTTTGTTGAAGAGATCTCTAGTCTTTCCCATTCTGTTGTTTTCCTCTATTTCTTTGCATTGATTGCTGAGGAAGGCTTTCTTATCTCTTCTTGCTATTCTTTGGAACTCTGCATTCAGATGCTTATATCTTTCCTTTGCTCTTTTGCTTTTCACTTCTCTTCTTTTTACAGCTATTTGTAAGGCTTCCCCAGACAGCCAATTTGCTTTTTTGCATTTCTTTTCCATGGGGATGGTCTTGATCCTTGTCTCCTGTACAATGTCATGAACCTCAGTCCATAGTTCATCAGGCACTCTGTCTATCAGATCTAGTCCCTTAAATATTTTTCTCACTTTCACTGTGTAATCATAAGGGATTTGATTTAGGTCATACCTGAACGGTCTAGTGGTTTTCCCTACTGTCTTTAAGTCTGAATTTGGCAATAAGGAGTTCGTGATCTGAGCCACAGTCAGCTCCTGGTCTTGTTTTTGTTTACTGTATAAAGCTTCTCCATGTTTGGCTGCAAAGAATATAATCAATCTGATTTCAGTGTTGACTATCTGGTGATGTCCATGTCTAGAGTCTTCTCTTGTGTTGTTGGAAGAGGGTGTTTGCTATGACCAGTGCATTTTCTTGGCAAAACTCTATTAGTCTTTGCCCTGTTTCATTCTGTATTCCAAGGACAAATTTGCCTGTTACCCCAGGTGTTTCTTGACTTCCTACTTTTGCATTCCAGTCTGCTCTAATGAAAAGGACATATTTTTTGGATGTTAGTTCTAAAAGGTCTTGTAGGTCTTCATAGAACCATTCAACTTCAGCTTCTTCAGCATTACTGGTTGAAGCATAGACTTGGATAACTGTGATATTGAATGGTTTGCCTTGGAAACGAACAGAGATCATTCTGTCCTTTTTGAGATTGCATCCAAGTACTTCATTTCGGACTCTTTTGTTGACCATGATGGCTATTCCATTTCTTCTAAGGGATTCCTGCCCACAGAGGAAGATACAATGGTCATCTGAGTTAATTTCATCCATTTCAGTTCATTTTAGTTCTCTGATTCCTAGAATGTCAACGTTCACTCTTGCCATCTCTTGTTTGACCTCTTCCAATTTGCCTTGATTCATGGACCTGATATTCCAGGTTCCTATGCAGTATTGTTCTTAACAGCATCAGACCTTGCTTCTATCACCAGTCACATCCACAGCTGGGCATTGTTTTTGCTCTGGCTCCATCCCTTCACTCTTTCTGGAGTTATTTCTCCACTGATCTCCAGTAGCGTGTTGGGCACCTACTGACCTGGGGAGTTCCTCTTTCAGTATCCTATTGTTTTGCTTTTTCATACTGTTCATGGGGTTCTCAAGGCAAGAATACTGACGTGGTTTGCCATTCCCTTCTCCAGTGGACCACATTCTGTCAGGCCTCTCCACCATGACCTGCCCGTCTTTGGTGGCCCCACGGGCACAGCTTAGTTTCACTGAGTTAGACAAGGCTGTGGTCCTAGTGTGATTAGATTGGCTAGTTTCCTGAAACACCTACCATTTACTTGGGTTTCTTTTACCTTGGACGTGGGGTATCTCTACACAGCTGCTCCAGCAAAGCACAGCCTCCGCTCCTTACCTTGGACGAGAGGTATCTCCTCACAGCCACCCCTTCTGACCTTGAACATGGAATAGCTCCTCTAGGCCCTCCTGCGCCCGTGCAGCCACTGCTCCTTGGACGTGGGGTAGCTCCTCTCGGCTGCTGCCCCTAACCTCAAATACAGGATAGCTCCTCTCAGCTGCCGCCCTGACCTCGGACTGGGGTAGCTCCTCTCAGCCATTCCTGCTCTGTCGCAGCCTGGCACTCTCGGCCTCTGCCCCTGACTTCAGACGTGGGGTAACTCCTCTTGGCCAATGCCCCTCAGGCATGGGGTCCTCCCGGCTTCTGCCCCTGTTCATTCTCATGACCCCATCTAAATCTATTTATCTCTCAAATGACCCAACTGAGCCTATTTATTACTCAAAGGGCCCACATGGGGTCTCATGGATAAGACAGCAAACAAATTTTTTGTTTTGACTTCGCAAACAAAAAATAAAATCACAGTGATCCATGAGACTGACCAAATTGCCCAAATGCCATTCTGTCTCACTGGTGCCTATCTTCTCAAAGCTGTGAGACTACCAGATTCCAGACCTCTGGATACGTGACCACAGGACTGAACTGCAGGCTAAAAATTAACCGTCCCTTCAGATAATTTTTCATTCGTGTGTTATAAGAAGGACCCTGTCAGAAAGGCAGGACACTGGTTCTCCTTAAGAATCCATCATCCTCTCTTTTCCCTCTAATAAATTTTCCTTTTCTTGCCTAACTCTTTGGCTGGCTCTCTTTTTCTCTGCACTCACCTAACAATGGAGGAGGGGGCAGTTAGGGGTCCAAAACAAGAATTGAGGGGAATATTTAAGTCCATTAAAGTTATAAAATTAGATTTCTTTATTTTTATAACAATCATAAAAAGTGAAATTGTTAGTAGCTCAGTCATATCTGACTCTTTGAAAACCCTGCTTAAAAAGCAGGGGAAGTTACATCTCTCACCTTCTAGGTCAGAAAAATGAGGCAAAAATTTCAGTTGGCCGGTCACACAGAAAGTAGAGGATAGATTCTAAAACTCAGGCAATTATGTTTCAAAGGTCTATACTCACATCTTTACATCATGTGTTAGTTGCTCAGTCATGTCTGACTCTTTGCAACTCCGTGGACGGTAGCCCGCCAGACTTCTCTATCCATGAAATTTTCTAGGCGAGAATACTGGCGTGGGTTGCATTTCCTACTCCAGGAGACTTTCCTGACCCAGGGATAGGAGCTGATAGTTTCCTGTGTCTCCAGCACTGGCAGGCAGATTCTTTACCACTGCACCTCTGGGGAAGGCCATTGTATTACCATTTAAATGACCCAAGCAGTATTAATATAAAATTAAACAGGACCTACTATGAACATGACAAGCAATTTTAAACATATGTATTAATTTTGATGCTGTTTACTAAATATAGGTCTCTGATTGGAAGATAGGATTTGAAAGTTACTTTTAACTCTAAATTTTGGATAAGCTGTAATTTTGATGGATAAATAGATGTGACCACAGAATATTTAGATCAGTCCTTCTTTGATTTGGCATATTAAGAACTATAGTAGGGCAGAATTTGTATTAATAAATTAAATACAAAAACAAATGTATTTCAATAATCCAGGGTAAATGAAACTACTCAAAATATCTGAACTGGCTTCACTTCTGCAATTACTGGTGGAAGATCAGTGTCTCTCTCTCTAAAATGGTAAAATAAAATAAAAAAAAAACAGATAAAATAGAGAAATCATTTTTATGAGAGTAATAAGGTCCTCCTAAAGCCAAAAGAAAATAAAATTCCAGAGGAAAAGGGAAATCAGAGAGGTGAGCTGGATTCTGCTGCCATTTTCCCCCAGGGGCATTGGCATGTTGGGATGTTGAGCAGGTTGTAAAGCCTTAAGCAAACAGGTACAAAGGACTGACTTTGACAATGAGTGAATCATTATGGAACACAATATAATTTACAGCAGAGACCTAGGTGGCCTCAAATACATTTCCCCTCAGGAGGCTTGTTTACTCTTGGGTCCCTATAGATTAGGAAACCAAATACCTGTGAGCAAAGACTCAAAATCTAAATGGATTTTTGTAATCCTGTGAGACAGAGAAAGACTAGAGTTTAAGACTCCATCAGAGAGAGGAATTCTGCAGAGCATACCAGGCTGAAGCAACAAAGTGCCAAGGATGAATAAGAGCAGACCATTATCTTTTGGATCTGAGAGGGATTCTCAGAGGTAATATCTCTATTGCTGGCTTAGAAGATGCATGGGGCTATGTAGCAAGAAATTCAAGTGGCTTCTGGGGGTTTAACCAATAGCTAACAGGTAATAAAGGAATGGGAAACTGTAGACTAAAAAAAAAAAAAAAAAAAAAAAAAAAAACACACCTCATGAGATTTAGGAGTTAAGTTTTATTGGGGGCAATATGTGGAATGCAATCTGGGAGACAGAAGCTCAGATAGCTCTGAGAAACTGTTCCAAAGATGTAGGGTGAAAAGACAGTATATATGTGATTTTGGCAAAGGGGGAGTACATGCAATCAAGTACATATTTTTTGTATAAAGTTTCTGCTGGTCACAGAAAGCAACTCTCACCGTGAAGGGTTTTAGTTCTAGATATGAGGAGATAAAAGAATTGGGCTCATTAAAGAGAATTGGCTCAAAAGAATTCAAAGAATGCAAAAGAATCGGCTCCTGAGGCTATCTCTTATGGCTCAGACAGGAAAGAATCTGCCTGTAATGCAGGGGACATGGGAAGATCCCCTGGAAAAGGAAATGGCAACCCACTCTAGTATTCTTGCCTGAAAAATCCCATGGACAGAGGAGCCTGAAAAGCTACAGTCCACAGGTCACAAAGAATCAGTCGGATACAACTGAGCACATAAGCATGAAGGAGAACAAAGTACATCACTACAACCACAACAAAGGCCTGTCCTGCCAGTTTCCTGGAGCACAGAGTGCCTCATTTCTTTTCTCCACCCTCAACTCCTTCAATGGGTGTTGGAGATCAGCAGCTGCAGAAGCACATGATTTAATCCTTGTAGAGACAGAAGGCAAGCCACCATGGCAACTGCCAATTGGTGGTTGACAAACCTCATATTAGAACTGCAAAACTGAATTCTTCCATAACTATGTGAGCCTAGAAGAGGACTCCATGTTTCACATGAGAATGCAGATTGACTGACATCTTCAGTTTCCTTTTGAGTCTGTGAGCTGATGGCCCAAACACATTGTATCTGAACTTTTGAGCTATAGAATTGTGAACTGAAGAAGGCTGAGAAATTAATGTTTCATAATTTGAAAACGAAAGTGCACACTGGAAATTACATTTTAATTTTCCAGAGAAAATGTGGGTCAGGCATAAGAAAGGATATGTTATATTTATATTTTTTGCCAGCTATCATCAGGAAAATGGCAAGAACATTACATATATAGAGATACATTTATAGATAGTCTGAGTCTTTATTTTCCATGTCATTGAATGTTTACTTCTTTCTAGCAAGGTCAAAATCATATTTCAAAGGAAGATACATTGTTTGGAAGCAACAGCCAGTTTATTGAAAGTAAAACTAAAGATTTGTGTATTCTCATATGGAAAAAAATGCAATTTTTATATTTTAAGTCATCCTTTCTGAGTTTAGATGACGTCTCATTTCAACTCTTGAAAGTATTATGATATAAATTTTATTTATATATAAAATTATTGCTTTTAAGTGGTAGGTTTCTGATGGGGAAAGCAATGAGATCCTGTTATATACTAATATTCTTCTCAAAATCATTTGAGAGGTTTGATATATTAAGGGGGTCTCTAGGAAAAAAATGATATTACAAAGTGCCTTTGGATATAAACATTTAAAAGTTCTTTAAAAGATATGTGTTCACATTTGTTATGTTGTATGAGCTTTGAACTTTTTATTGAAAAACTTCACAGCTCACAAATATAAGAAAATATAAAACCGCAGACAAGAGCAAAGTGCAGGGTAAAAGACCGTTACTAGCAAACTAATTTAAGTGGACTGGCGAGCCATACCTTTTACAGTATTAGATATGTGCCCATGTATGGAATAACTGGTAGCATTACAATATGTAAAAATATGAGATTTTACCAAAACTAGTAAGTTGCGAATTTATGGTTTAATTACATTTCATTAAAAGCATATTTATTGTAAATGTCAACACTGCTCAGATACAGTTACACTCCTGTTCTGTCTATGAAATGTGGAGACTGATCTATTTCAACATTGTTTAGTTTATAAACAGGTAAAAATGTCAATGCAAAATTTGATATGGAAAAATTTAAAATTAAGAGGAAACAAATATACAGCTGGCTTTGGCGATAGAAGAGCTGTTATATCCTAGTACTACACAGGAAGATGGGAGACTAGAATACAAGCCTGATGGTGGTTGGTCCTAAAAGTTCATGCAATAATATGTAGGAATCTCAAAAATATTGAATTCAAAAAGTATATCCTGCAAAGATTCCACTTATAGAGAACAAAGAATATTTTTCCAACTGTGTATAAAATCAGGTAAAATTGATGTATTCTGCAATGGACGAGAACACTGGTTTTCCTCCTTGTGGGTTTAGTGACTGGATGGAAGAACGGTGGTGGGGGGTGATGTTGCTTTTCAGATTTTTTAATCATCAGTTTCTTGACTTAGTTTCAGGTAACACAGAATATTCAGATTTTTTAAAATACTCAGATTTTTTAAAATACTCTGAATATTTTAAAATATTCAGATTTTTTAAAAGTGGCATCTGCACTTTTCTGTATGTATGCTATATTTAAGCATAAAGTTGTAAAATATTGTATATATTAAGTAAGAATGCTAAGTGTTAGAATCTAATATATTAAAGAAAAATATAAATAAAGATGTTTCCTATTGTAAAAAGAATTTGCAATCATCCTAAAAATTACATGTGATTTAAAAATGTAATCTCAATGTATATTTATCTCCCTGAGAATGAAGACTATATTTCCCTTGGGTATCAATTTACACAATTAATTGATAGATATATCTCTATACTAAAAGATATATTTCCAAGATGTAGAGAAAAATAAATGCACATGAACAAATTAAGAGAAGGCAATAATTTATAATTAGCTGAAATTTTATATTCAGATTCAGAGGAAAAATTCTACTAAAAAAAACACAGAACTCTATGGAAGTCCTCTTGAATTACCCAAAGCTAATCATCTAAGCAATATCAATTTCAGTAATATACAGAAACACTAATGTAGAATTTTTGGCTATGTACCACCCTGAGAATTTGATAAGTTTTCACTTGAGAAAACTCTTGGAAGTCCCTTGAAAAGCAAGGCAATCAAACTAGTCAATCCTAATGGAAATCAACCCTGAATATTCATTGGAAGGATTGATGCTGAAATTGATGTTCCAATACTTTGGCCACCTGATGTGAAGAGCCCACTCGTTAGAAAAGACCCTGGGAAAGTAGGAAGGCAGGAAGAGAAGGGGGCAACAGAGGATGAAATGATTGGATGGCATCACCAACTCAATGAACATGAGTTTGAGCAAACTCTGGGAGATAGTGAAGGACAGGGAAGCCTGTGTGTTGCAGTCCATGGGGTCTCGAAGAGTCAGACATGGCTGAGCAACTGAACAGCAATAACACCCATTCAAACTTTATGAAAAGCCTTATCAAGTGAGTAGGTATTCCAAAGAAACAACGTGTGTGTGCTTTATTAATGAGTGCTCTATTAATTTGTTTAGGAATAGGACCATCTCAGAGCAATAATTACTTTACCCAAAGGTGTGCTCCAGGAGAGTGGGATTCAAAAGCAACAATGTCATTATAGTTCTAGAAGAAGCAAATTAATATGACTAGGGTTTCCTGACATATTTATACCCTGTGAATGTGAAAATGTTAAACACCCAGTCATGTCTGATTCTTTGCAACCTCATGGACTGTAGTCTGCCAGGGTCCTCTGTTCATGGGATTCTCCAGGTAAGAATACTAGATTAGGTTGCCATTTTCCCCTCCAGGGGATCTTCCTGACCCAGGGATCCAAACTGAATGTCCTGCATTGCAGGCAGATTTTTTACTGTCTGAAGTGAAGTTGCTCAGTCGTGTCCGACTCTTGGCGACCCCACCAGGCTCCTCCGTCCATGGGATTCTCCTGTCTGAACTACAAGAGAATCCAGATTTATATCATATGTGGATTTAAAAACTTGTTCCTCTCAGATAGTTTATTATTTATGCATGACAATCCATTCTTAGAATTGATATTTCTGTGATTATTTCATGTATAATTTTCCCTGTAGACCTGCAAGGTTATTCCAACCTTTAGATACCAGTCTCAAAGCACAAGGAGGAAGCTGATCCATGTTTAAGAAAGACTTCCACATTGTAAGGAGAGAATCCACCCCAAAGTATATTGTTATTTATTTTGAATTGAAACAGGCTATTGAGATAACAAATCCCCTTGAGATTAAAGGAGAAAACTTTGGATAAAGTGAGAAGTATTCATGGTGAATAATGTTTTTGAAATAGCTCTTTGTCTATGTCCTTATAGTTATTTTTCAGTTAATTTTTAGCGTCTTACAACTTGAGGAATGATTAGATGCAACACTATATATATGCAATGCAAAGCAAATTCATCAGTAAGTAACATATAACCGAGAATCAGCATCAACTTGCTCAAGTTTTTAAATGACTAGGAGGTTCCAAAAGCATTCCTTAATTGTACATATACATATTTACTTTTTAATTTGGGCTTCCCTTGTGGCTCAGCTGCTAAAAACTCCATCTGCAATATAGGAGACCTGGGTTCAATTCCTGGGTTGGAAAGACCCCCTGGAGAAGGGAAAGGCTACCCATTCCAGTACCGTGACCTGGAGAATTCCATGGACTGTATAGTCCATGGGGTCACAAAGAGTCAGACACGACTGTGTGACTTTTACTTTCAATTAAACTATAATTAAACAAATGACTTTAACATCTCAAATATTTAAGATGTATTCTTAAAACCATATGCAATTATTTATATATATATATATATATATATATATATATGGATATATTTGTATGAGTGATTAGTTCAAGGATAGCCATCAAATAATATTAGAATTAACTAGGAAACAGGGAAATTTGGCATCTTTGATAAATTATCAATTAAACCTCTTTTAGAGAACGATTTTCAGTAATTATGACATGCTAAACTGAAAGCTGTAACCATTTTAACATGTATCTATAAAATTAATCTATTTAGTGGGCTAATTTGTAGATGACTCAAATCAATTTAAAAAGATGGCCTTTGGACTTAATAGATGATAAAGTGAAGGGCTCTAAAGGCAATACAAAAGATAAAATTTAAACAGTCACAAAGTAATCACATTACAGAATACTTACTGATAAAATTGCCTGAAACATATATGAAAATAACTTGGCAAAATACCCTAAGGAACCTCTCCATATATGGGTTCTCATTTTCTCTCTCACTCTATCTCACACACACACAGTGAGAGTTTACCATTTATAATCACTTACACAATATAATATAAAATGATATGCTAAAAATGTAAAGTTTTACTAAGCTGATACTGAAAGGACTGGTTATCTTTGAAAAACTTAAAAATTAATTTCTTGAAGGTAGGGACTTTATTCTGATCAGAACTGAAGAATTCTTGACACATAAACCATATTTGTGAACAATTTTCAATAAACAAATGAGCAAATATAATATGGAAAAACATCACACAAAGGCATATCAAGTTTAAAATTTTAGCCAGCAATTTTACATGTAATATTTGTGGGATACAGTTATGAATCACAAGCTGGAATCAAGATTGCTGGGAGAAATACCAACAACCTAAAAAATGCAGATGATACCACTCTAATGGCCGAAAGTGAAGAGGAACAAAAGAGCCTCTAAATGAGGGTGAAGGTGGAGAGTGAAAAAGCTAGCTTGAAACTCAACATTAAAAAGACTAAGACCATGGCATCCTGTCCCCATGGCAAATAAAAGGGGGGAAAGTAGAAGCAGTGACAGATTTTGTTTTCTTGGATTCCAAAATCACTGTGGACAGTGACAGCAGACCGTGAAATTAAAAGACACTTTCACTTTGGAAGGAAAGCTATGACAAACCTAGAAAGCATTTTACAAAGCAGAGACGTTACTTTGCTGACAAAAATCCATACAAAGTTACGGTTTTCCCAGTAGTCATGTTTGGATGTGAAAGTTGGACCATAAAGAAAGCTGAGCTCCAAAGAATTTATGCTTTTGAACTGTGGTTCTGGAGAAGACTCTTGAGAGTCCCTCAGACTGCAAGGAGATCAAACCAGTCAATCCTAAAGGAAACAACCCTGAATATTCATTGGGAGGACTATTGCTGAAGCTGGAGCTCCTATACTTTGGCCACCTGATGCAAAGAGCTGACTCCTTGGAAAAAACCCTGATGCTAGGAAAGATTGAATTCTAAAGGAGAGGGAGGTGAAAAAGAATGAAATGATTAGATAGTCATGGAATCATACCAAACACTGGGAAATTGTGGAAGACAGGGAAGCAACATTCTGTGCTTCAATCCATGGGATCACAAAGACTCACACATGATTGAGAAACTTAGCTTTTAAAATGTATGAAATGTTTCTGAATAACCACTTCAAACTTCTCTGGTATCTCAGCTGGTAAAGAATCTGTCTGCAATATAGGAGACCTGGGTTCAATCCCTGGGTTGGGAAGATCTCCTAGAGAAGGGACAGGCTACCCCTCATTCCAGTATTCTTGGGCTTCCCTGGTGGCTCAGCTGGTATAGAATCCACCTGCAATGTGGGAGACCTGGGTTTGACTCCTGGGTTGGGAAGATCCCCTGAAGAAGAAAATGACTGCCACTGTAGGGAAAAAACTACAAAGATATTATGAAATAGAGTATTTTACTCAGGAAGAAATAGAAAACTGAAGAGAACAATACCAAGTAATGACATGAATCTGAAATCATAAATCTCCCAACCAAAGAAAGTCTAAGACTAGACCTATCAAATGGCTGTAATATACAAAATATACAAGAAACTTCTACAACTCAATAGCCAGACAAATGAAACAAACATACAAACAACAACAAAATTTGAATAATCCATTTAAAATTGGCAAGAGTACTTGAATACACATTTCTCAAAAAGACATATATTCTAGAGGGAAATAGGAAATTATGCACTGAAGAATCTTTATAAATTGCTTTCTCCTTTTTCTCTAAATGTTTTCCTCCAGATACATTTGGAGAAATGCAGGAATATATCTATCACAGACTACTCCACATACATATATATATATACACAGATATACAAATGCATATATTTTGTATAGCCCACCAGGCTCCTATGTCCACGGGATTCTCCAGGCAAGAGTACTGGAGTGTGTTGCCAGGCCCTCTCCAGGGGATCTTCCCAACACAGGGATTGAACCTGCATCTCCTGTGGCTCCTTCATTACAAGTAGATTCTTTACCACTGAGTCACCAGGGAAACCCATATACCATATAGACCTTGTCTACAATTCTAATAGTTTACAGTTTTATGATTCACAGTGCTTCCCAGGTGGCACTACTGGTAAAGAAAAGACAGTGAAAATGTTAGTCCCTCAGTCGTGTCCCACAATTTGTGACCCCATGGACTGTAGTCCACTAAGCCTATCTGTCCAAGGAATTCCTCAGGCAAGAATACTGAAGTGGTTTGCCATTCCCTATTCAAGGGTATCTTCCCAATCCAGGGGTTGAACCCAAGTCCCCTGCATTGCAGGTGGATTTTGTACCACCTAGGCCACCAGGGAAGTCCCCACCTGTGGAAGAGAAATGCTGAAGATATAAAAATCTAACATTGAATTATACACACATTTTTAAAGTATTAAAAATATAAAAAGAAATATATGAAGTTGATTCTGAATTTATTTCAAAAGGAATAAAGAGGGATATACAAAAAAAAAAAAAAACCTAAGATTATATCCCTATCTATCTATCATTTCTGTATAATGAGCTGTGACAAGTAAAATGTTGTTGCTGTTCCATCGCCAGTCATGTCCAACTCTATGTAAACCTAAGGACTGAAGCACATCAGGCTTCCCTGTCCTTGACCACTTCCCAAAATTTGTCCAAGTTACATCCATTGCATCAATGATGCCTTCCAGCCATCTCATCCTCTGATGCTCTCTTCTCCTTCTGCTCTCAATCTTTCCCATCATCAGGGACTTTACCAATGAGTCAACATTTGCATCAAATGACAAAAATACTGGAATTTCAGCTTCAGCATCAGTCCTTCCAATGAGTGTTCAGGGTTGATTTCCCTTAAGATTGACCAGTTGATCTCCTTGCTGACCAAGGGACTCACAGGAATCATCTCCAACACCACAGTTCAAAGGCATCAATTCTTTGGTGCTCTGCCTTCTTTAGGATCCAGCTCTCACAACCATATGTGACCATTGGGAAGATCATAGCCTTGACTACATGGATCTTTGTCAGCTGAGTAATGTCTCTGCTTTTCAACACATTGTCTAGTTTTGTCATAGCTTTCCTGCCAAGAAGCAAATGTTTTTGGATTTCATGGCTGCAGTCACCATCTTCAGTATTTTAGAGCCCAAGAAGAGGGAATCTGTCACTGCTTCCACCTTTCCTCTTCATTTGCCATGAAGTAATTAGGCTGGATCCCAAGATCTTAATTGTTTTAATATTTAGTTTCAAGCAGGCTCTTTCACTCTCTTCCTTCACCCTCATCAAGAAGATCTTTAGTTCCTCTTCACTTTCTGCCATTAGAATGGTATCATCCACATATCTGTGGTTATTGATGTTTTTCCTGCCTATTCTGATTCCAGCTTGTAATATCCAGCCTGATGTTTCTCATGATGTGCTCAGCATATAGGTTAAATAAACAGGGTCAGAGTAGATAGCCCTGCTGTATTCCTTTCTCAATCTTGAACCAGTAAGTTATTCCATATTGGGTTCTAACTGTAGCTTCTTGACCTGCATACAGATTTATCAGTAGACAAGTAAGATGGTCTGGTATTTCCATCTCTTTAAGAGCTTTCCATAGTTTATTATGATCCACACAGTCAAAGGCTTTGGCATTGTTGATGAAATAGAGGTAGATTTTTTTTTACGGAATTCCCTTGTTTTCTCTATAATCGAGGTCTGAAAAGTCTGAAAGTGAAGTCGCTCAGTCGTGTTCAAATCTTTGCAACCCCATGGACTGTAGACTACCAGGCTCCTCTGTCCATGGAATTTTCCAGGCAAGAGTACTGGAGTGGGTTGCTATTTCCTTCTCCAGGGAATCTTCTCAACCCAGGGATCAAACCCGGGTCTCCTGCATTGCAGGCAGACGCTTTACCTTTTGAGCTACCATGGAAGACTTATGATCTAGGGAATGCTGGCAATTTGATCTCTGGTTCCTCTCCCTTTTCTAAATCCAACTTGGACATCTGGAATTTCTTGGTTCACATAATGCAGAAGACTAGCATGCAATATTTTAAGCACTACCTTACTAGCATGGGAGATGAGTACAATTGTCCAATGGTTAGGATATTCTTTTATTTATTTATTTCAATTGGAAGATAATTACAATAGTGTATTGGTTGTGCCATACATCAACATGAACCCACCACGGGTGTACACTTGTTCTCCATCTGAACCCCACTCCCATCTCCCTTATTTAGTACTACCTTTCTTTGCAATTGGGATGAGAGTTGATCTTTTCTAGCCCTGTGGCCACTGCTGGGTCTTCCAGATTTGCTGACATATTGAAAGCAAAACATTGATGGCATTTTCCTTTAGGATTTTCAATAGTTCTACTGGAATTACATTGCATCCACTAGCTTTATTAACCACAGTGCTTCCTAAGACCCACTCTCCAGAATATCTGGCTCTGAGTGACTGACCACACTATTGTAGTAATCTGGTTCATTAACATCTTTTTTGAACAGTTCTTCTGTGTATTCTTTCCATCTCTTTTCTTGATCTCACGTTTCTGTCATTTATTGTGCCCACTTCTGGGAAAAATATTCCCTTGATATCTTCAATTTTCCTGACAAGATCTCTAGTCTTTCCCTTTCTGTTGTTTTCTTCTAGTTTTATACACTTCTCATTAAAGAACTCCTTCTCTTCTCTCCATGTTGTTCTTTGGAAATCTGTGTTTAGTTGGATACACCTTTCCCTTTGTCCTTTGCTTTTTGATTCTCTTCTTTCATTAGTTATATGTCAGGCTTCCTCAGACAACCACTGTTCATTCTTGCTTTGATTTGGGGTGGTTTTGTTCGCTGCCTTCTGTACAGTATTACTGACCTCTGTTCATAGTTCTCCAGGCACCTGGTTTACTAGTTCTAACCCCTTGAATCTACTTGTTATCTCCATGGCATGTTCATAGGGGATTTGGTTTAAGTCTTACCTGCCTGGCCTAGTGGTTTTCCCCAATTTCTTGAGTTTAAGCTTGAATTTTGTAATGAGAAGCTAATGATCTGAGCCACAATCAGCTCCAGGTCTTGTTTTTGCTGGCTGTATACAGCTTCTCCATCTTTGGCTACAAAGGATGTAATCAATTTGATTTCAGGATTGACCATGTGGTGATGTTCATATGTAAAGTCATCTCTTGTGTTATCGGAAAAGGGTACTTGCTATGACAAGGGCGTTCTCTTATCAGAATTCAGCTAGCCTTTGCCCTGCTTCATTTTTTCTCCAAGGCCAAACTTGCCTGTTACTCCAGGTATCTCTTGAGTTTCTACTTTTGCATTCCAATCCCCAGTGATAAATAGAACATTTTTTTTGTGTGTGTGTGTTAGTTCTAGGAGGTGTTCTAGGACTTCATAGGACCTATCAACTTCAGCTTCTTTGGTATCAGTGGTAGGGGTATAGACTTGAGTTACTGTGATGTTGAATGGTTTGCCTTGGAAACAAACAGTGATAATTCTGCCATTTTTGAGGTTGCACCCAAGTATTGCATTCTGGACTTTTTTGTTGATTATGAGGGCTATTCCATTTCTTTTATGGAATTCTTGCCCATAGTAGTAGATATAATGATCATCTGAATTAAACTCACTCATTCTGTCCATTTACAACACTGATTCCTAAGATGTTAATGTTTCTTCTTACCATCTCCTGCTTGACCACAGCCAATTTACCCTGATTCATGGACCTAACATTCCAGGTTCTTATGCAGTGCTGTTCTTCACAGCATCAGATTTATCACCAGGCACATCCACAAATAAGTGTCATTTCTGCTTTTGCCCAGCCACTTAATTCTTTCTGGAGCTATTGTAGTTCTCCTCCACTCTTCCCCAGTAGCATATTGGACACCTTTAGACCTGTGGAACTCATCTTTCAGTATCATATATTTTTATCCTTTTATACAGTTCATGAGGTTCTCACAGCAAGCATACTGGAGTTTGCCATTCCCTCCTCCAACAAAGAGTACCCTTTAATCCTTAGTCAAAGAATGCAGAGAAATACATCAAAGACACTGACAAGATTAAAGCATATGCCTAGTGAACCTTAATAAAAATATCAATTTAAAGAAGAAGCTCTGCACAAAATGTTCCTATATTATGAAATGCTTTCATGTATATAAGTTTTAAGCACATAAATATCTATGAATATGTATAAATAAATGAGAACAGAAACATGCTTTTGTATGCCAACCAGAGCCTAGTCAGGAAATAGAAAAATAGCATTAATGTTTCACAGGAAGGATTTAATATAGAGAATTGCTATCATAAAAATTGAAGATTAAATAACAAAAAGGGAACATTGATATTAGCCAGAGATAGTAACCACAGAAAGCAACTACCACCACTAATAAGGGGGGATGTAATGGCACTTAAGTATCTGGAAAGGGATGTGGTCAAGCTAGTGCTTTTAACCTTGAAAGGAAGCAAGAAATTGTATGTGGGAGAAAAGAAAGAAGCCAGTAGCTAGGACCAGTAACTACACCATGCTTCTGCCTCTGTGAGCAAGCTCCCATCCCAGACCTATGCAATGCAAGGGCATTAACTCATACAGTAACCCACTTTCTAACACCTTTTTCCTTTGCCAAGATCACTTTTATAATCACTCACATTTCACCCAGTGTTTGATCTCAGAACCTTTAGCTGATTAACCAGCCTTTTATCTCATAAGAATACAAATGAATACAATAGCCATAAACCGAGCTTCCCTGGTGACTCAGATGGTAAAGAATCCACCTGAAATGCTGGGGACCTGGTTTGATCCCTGGGTTGCGAAGATCATCTGCAGAAGGGAATGGCTACCCATTCCAGTATTCTGGCTTGGAGAATTCTAAGGACAGAAGAAACAGACATGCTACAGTCCATGGGGTGCAAAGAGTCAGACATGATTCATGGGTAATAATTTAATTTTCATAACATAATACAAAATTAGGAAGTCAAGAAACACCTGGAATAACAGGCAAATTTGGCCTTGGAGTACAGAATGAAGCAGGGCAAAGGCTAACAGAGTTCTGCCGAGAGAATGCACTGGTCGTAGCAAACACCCTCTTCCAACAACACAAGACAAGACTCTACAGATGGACACCAACAGACGGTTAACACCGAAATCAGATTGATTATATTCTTTGCAGCCAAAGATGGAGAAGCTCTATACAGTCAGCGAAAATAAGACTTGGAGAGGACTGTGGCTCAGAACATGAACTCTTTATCATCAAATTCAGACTTAAATTGAAGAAAGTGGGGAAAACCACTAGACCATTCAGGTATGACCTAAATCAAATCCCTTATGATTATACAGTGGAAGTGAGAAATAGATTTAAGGGACTAGATCTGATAGATGAGTGCCTGATGAACTATGGACATAGGTTCGTGACAGCTTATGGGAGACAGGGAGCAAGACCATCCCCAAGAAATACAAACTCAAAAAAGCATAATGGCTGTCTGAGGAGACCTTACAAATAATTGTGAAAAGAAGAGATGAGAAAGGCAAAGAAGAAAAGGAAAGATATACCCATTTGAATGCAGAGTTCCAAAGAATAGCAAGTAGACACAAGAAAGCCTTACTCAGCCATCAATGCAAAAAAATAGAGGAAAACAATTGAACAAGAAAGACTAGAAATTTCTTCAAGAAAATTAGAGGTATCATGGGAATATTTTATACAAAGATGGGCTCAATAAAGGACAGAAATGATATGGATCTAACAGAAGCAGAAGATATTAAGAAGAGGTGGCAAGAATACACAGAAGAACTGTACAAAAAAGATCTTTATGATCCATATAATCATGAAGGTGTGATCACTCACACTCACCTAGAGCCAGACATCTTGGAATGTGAAGTCAGGTGGGCCTTTGGAAGCATCACTACGAACAAAGCCAGTGGAGGTGATGGAATTCCAGTTGAGCTATTTCAAATCCTGGAAGATGATGCTGTGAGGGTGCTACACTCAACATGCCAGGAAATTTGGAAAACTCAGCAGGACTGGAAAAGGTCAGTTTTCATTCCAATCCCAAAGAAAGGCAATGCCAAAGAATGCTCAAACTACCGCATGATTGCACTCATCTCACACACTAGTAAAGTAATGCTCAAAATTCTCCAAGCCAGGCTTCAGCAATACGTGAACCGTGAACTTCCAGATGTTCAAGCTGGTTTTAGAAAAGGCAGAAGAACCAGAGATCAAATTGCCAACATCCGCTGGATCATCGTAAAAGCAAGAGTTCCAGAAAAACATTTATTTCTGCTTTATTGACTATGCCGAAGCCTTTGACTGTGTGGATCTCAATAAACTGTGGAAAATTCTAAAAGAGATGGGACTATCAGACCACTTGACCTGCCTCTTGAGAAATCTGTATGCAGGTCAGGGAGCAACAGTTAGAACTGGACATGGAACAACAGACTGGTTCCAAATAGGAAAAGGAGTGCGTCAAGGCTGTATATTGTCACCCTGCTTATTTAACTTCTATGCAGAGTACATCATGAGAAAAGCTGGACTGGAAGAAACACAAGCTGGAATCAAGATTGCCAAGAGAACTATCAATAACCTCAGATATGCAGATGAGGCATGTCTTATGGCAGAAAGAGATAAAGAACTAAAGAGCCTCTTGAAGAAAGTGAAACAGGAGAGTGAAAAAGTTGGCTTAAAGCTCAACATTCAGAAATCTGGTCCCATCATTTCATGGCAAATAGATGGGGAAACAGTGGAAACAGTGACTGACTTTATTTTTCTGGGCTCCAAAATCACTGCAGATGATGATTGTAGCCATGAAATTAAAAGACACTTGCTCCTTGGAAGAAAAGTTATGACCAACCTAGACAGCATATTAAAAAGCAGAGATATTACTTTGCCAACAAATGTCCATCTAGTCAAGGTTATGGTTTTTCCAGTAGTCATGTATTGATGTAAGAGTTGGACTATAAAGAAAGCTGAGCACTGAAGAATTGATGCTCTTGAACCGTGGTATTCGGGAAGACTCTTGAGATTCCCTTGGACTGCAAGGAGATCCAACCAGTCCATCCTAAAGGAGATCAGTCCTGGGTGTTCATTGAAGGGCCTGATGTTGAATCTGAAACTCCAATACTTTGGCCACCTGATGCAGAGAGCTGACTCATTTGAAAAGACCTTGATTCTGGGAAAGATTGAGGGCAGGAGGAGAAGGGGATGTCAGAGGATGAGATGGTTAAATCCATCACTGACACAATGGACATAGGTTTGGGTGGACTCCAGGAGTTGGTGATGGACAAAGAGGCCTGGCGTGCTGCAGTTCATGGGGTCACAAAGAGTCGGACACGACTGAGTGACTGAACTGAACTGAATACAAGGTTGAAATACATACTGGCCCCATTTTATGCATGAACAACTGAGACAGAAAAATGGAAAAATTTTCACACCAACTATGCATCACCAACAGTGAGATTTCCACCTTGGCAGTTTTCTGAGTCACCACTATTAAGCTCTATATGTACCATTGTTTCTTTGCTTCTATTCAGGTCCATTTTTATAGTCAAATGACCATCATTTTAATGAAATCTTTGTCCATACCAGCTTGTTGTCATTTAGTTGCTAAGCCCTGTCTGACTGTTTTGCCAACCCATGGACTGTGGTCCGCCAGGCTTTTCTGTCTATGGGATTTCCCAGGCAAGAATACTGGAGTGTTTTGCCGTTTTCTTCTCCTGGGATCATTCTGACCCAGGTTAAACTTGTGTCTCCTGCTTGGCAGACAGATTCTTTACCACTGAGCCACCTAGGAAGCCCCAATACCAATTTAGTCTCTCCTTAACTACTGCAATGATCTTCTAATGTTTCCTATATACATTCTTGGCCAAAAAATGTATAATGCAAAACTTGGAATGAGACCTCAGATATGTATGCTACAGATCAGCCTTCTGCTTAAAATTCTCCAAAGGCCTTCCATATCCTTCCAATTAATATCCAAAACTGTTTCAATTTCTTAGTAGATCTTAAAAGATCTGCCTCTCAGTTAATCATTCTATTTAATCTCTTCCATCTCTCTGACTTCTTCCGTTAAACATATTGGTTCCCTTGTTTTCTCTTGCACACATCACACATTTATTAATAACACCAAAACCTTCGCACTATCTCTCCTCATCTTCCTCCTCTTTCATGTGCATTGTTGTTCTCATGATTACATTTTCTCCTCCAACATCACCTGAACACTCTATAAAATATGGTTCTAACCATCCATTATTTCTCACCTTGTTTTTATATTTTGTTAACAGAATTTGTTGCCACCTAGAATGACAGGACTATTTTCTGAACAGTCCATCAAAATGAGTTTAGAAGAAAAGTCTATATTTTAACTGCTATATCAGGTGTTCTAGAAGTGGTCTTGGCACATATCAGGTACTTAATTATTATTTGTTGATCAAATCAATGTTGAATCAAATCATCCACTGAATCTTTAATATACTTTATTATTTTTGAAGCACAAATGCCTGCACAACTTTGACTTACAAGGTAGTTCTATGAAAAATAAATTAAAATGTTAGTGACTGATATAAACTATGTACAATTAAATGTGGTTCCAGGGTACATAATTTTGCTTCTCACACCAGAGGACAATTTTAGTGGAAATTAAAAAAATGTGATATGAACATGTCTACTTATGTTTAACAGGATGGGAAGTCTCCCTCAAGTTTATGCACATGATTTCTGTTCCTTATTGCACAGTGCAAATTTGTAGGGAAAAAAATAATACACTAACTCTTGGGTCCTGTACAGGTAAATTAAGATTGCATTCTTCAGGCTGTTTCAATAGGACTGGATTTAGCCATTCCCATTTAGAAAAAAGCACAAAAATTTTCCATACAAGAGTTCACGCTGTTGCATTTGGATAAAGCTGGCAAGTTCTTCCTATTAGCAGAGCCTAGGAAACACCACCCAGGAAATCTAATATATTAGAATAGATATTGTAGTGTTTGGCCCACAGTTTGATAGTTCTCAGGGTTAACATGAAATTGTCAGTGTTTGGTAGTAGATGTAAAATTTGCTGGTTACCTTGCAACCCTGAAGACTTCTTATACACCTTATATCTACATTGTTAAGCAGACTGTCATCTCTTAAATCCAAGTCTTCTGGAATAGTCTGCAGCGCTAACCTTGCAAACAAAATATCAGTCCCTACCCATCAAAACACAATTTGATAACTTTTACAAATGCCTCTTCAACAGCTCTTAAATCTTTTACTTCTTCCTGTAACTTCAACTTATAGAATGGGGTGAAAAAAATCACTTCGACCAACATGTCTTGATGCAATACACAGTGCATCAGTATCAGCACGTTTTGCATGTACTCCTAATCTATAAGATCCAAATGTAAAAATTTTCCCACCATCATTTTCAACTACAGATTGTGGCAGATTCTTGCTTTCATTGATTTCTTGAATACACTCTTTTACCAGGTTATTTAATTTTCCCCAAATTAAAATCCTGCGCTGCAGTTTCTCTTCCTGTCCTAAGACCCCAAAGGGCTTCAGAAGAGTCTCAACTAGTTTCTGTTCAAGTAGGCAGTCAGTCTTCTTGCGGGCATCTAAGCTGACGGGAGAAGTAATGTCCCAGTGCTTCCGTGGCAGCTGTGTTTGCCTATGATCCCTGCGTTGTAACTGGAAACAGCATCATCTCCTGTGCCGCCACCAAGCAGCCCCATCTCCCCTGGCAACCTCCCCCGCTGACGCTCTGGGCTTGATCCATTGAGGCGGGAGGGAGGCGGGGTCTGCCTTAGCCCTGGGTCCAACCACACCCTGCACCTGCTCACACCGTTTTAAGTGCTTCACCTCATCCCCGCTTTATCCTAACAAGACGCCCCCCCATCCACTGAATCTTTTCATTCTACTCATTCAAAGAATTCAATTCTGAATGTAACTAAATGACTAAACTCTCCGCAGGTTTCATACAGAAGCCGGGCTCTATCAGATCGAGTTACCCAACAGGGTAATATACTTCTATAAATCCAAGGCACACAACCAAGCATATATCTTTCTGCTATATCCTCTCTTTCTTCCCCCCTCGGTTGTGTATATAACTGCGCACTATGTCTCCAAATCCCAAATTCATTATGTTTATCCATTGATCAGATCTACTTTCATTTAGAAACTATAAATATCCCATGAAAAGTGCTTCATATTCTGATCAACCACTCATAATTGATGTCATTCCCTTATATTCCGATATGGAACCTTCCTCCTATTCTTACATATTCTAATTCTCTCCACCAGTGTTTTCACTTTCTTTTCCTCTCATATTATAAAGAAACAACTACTTTTATTCCCTTTCTTCACTTGAAAATTCCATCACTCCTTCTCCATTGAATATTTCGTGGTAACTTTTAAACATGTTTCCATATAACAAATGCAAAAATACCAGAAACACTTTCATTTAATTTCTCATGTGTGTGTTAGTCGCTCAGTTGTGTCCAACTCTTTGCGACCCTATGAACTGCACAGACTGTTGCCTGCCAGGCTTCTCTGTCCATGGAATTCTCCAGCAAGAATACTAGAGTGGGTTGCCATTTCCTTCTCCAGGGTTTCTTCCAGACCCACAGATTGAACCTAGGTATCCTGCATTCTAAGCAGATTCTTTACCATCTGAGCCACCAGGGAAGACAATCAGTTCCTCATAACCACTAGATAAATCATAAACTCTCTTCTTCTATCACAATCCACTTGAATAGCTTTCCCTCCACTTGTCTCTATTTTCTCAGCTCATTTTATTCTGGAATATGGTCTCATCACTTAACAAAAAAAATCCTGCTGAAGAGAATGATAATATTTATATCTCTAAATCCTGAACATTTTCTATCTTTATTGTATTTTAAGTTTCAGCTGAATCTGACACTGTTGATTGCTCCATCCAAGAAATTGTCAATTCATTTGGTTTCTATGACACATCCTTATATTTTTTTCACCCTTTTGCCTGTTACTTCTTAGTTGGCTTTTTAGGCTCATCTTTGTCACACTAAGGAGCTCTCCTGGGCATCAGGTTTGTACCTTTTCTCTTTTCATTCTGTGATCTATCCCTAGGTGATGCCATTTTCAATTCTGGTTCCAATAAAATATACACAGAGCTGAAATTCACATTAAAATTTGAACTTCAAACTTAAATCAGAATATAAAATTTAAATCTCCTCTCAGCTCTATGCACACACTGATTTGCTATTTACCAAGTTTATTACAAACTCCCTTTCTTGCAGATTTTATCTGGTACCTCTGCCGCCTGACTAGGACTTACAATATATCTGGTGCATTCTTATAGTGAGACCAGCAGACTTTTCTTTGAAAGAAGGGTCAGATCAATCAGAGCCCTCTTACTCTTATTCTTATTTACATCAACTATCTTGTATGTTTCATTCAAAGCACCTACCATAATATGCAATAACACATTAATATATTTATTTTTTTTCTGTCTCTATTCTCCACTAAAACATAAGCATCATGATGAAAGAATACTTATCTCTATCATTTACTTTTGTTATTCACAAGATAGATTAGATTCAGGTACATAGTATATAAAAAATCAGGATGGGGGACACATGTACACCCATGGCCGATTCATGTCAATATATGGCAAAAAAACACTACAATATTGTAAAGTAATTAGCCTCCAATTAAAATAAATTAATTAATTAAGAAATAAGAATACCTAGCAATGTATATTTACTATGTGCAAGGCAACACTGTGAGAACAGATACATAATCAATTCAGTTTCACTGTACCTCTGTGAGGTAGATGCTCTTTACAAATAAAGAAACTTCATTCTTTAGAATGAAGTAAATGTCTTAAAAACATACTAGGAGCATTGCAAGAACTAGTGGTTGAACTAATTAAGACTTACCAAATCTTCTAGAAACTCTAAGACCAAAAATAGAAAATGCCAAACTTAACAAAACTAGCACCACTGGGCTAAGATTTAATAAAGCAAGCAAAGAATGACTGATATTATTGTAATAAACATGATAATGATGATAGGTTCAAAATTAACATAAATTATATGAATGAAATTAATAACTTATTGAGCATTTAAAATTGAAACAGGAAAATTAAAACATGATAAGTGGGACAAATAAAACAACAAAACACAAAAGCAAGTTAAAGTATGGATCCATAAGTATTCCCAGAATATAGATTTAAATTTCAAGGTGTTTGCAAAAACAAGAAAAATGTGAAGGTGATCCTGGAGTTTTAATATCTGTGTAATACAAATGAAGAACAAAAAAGAGAAATGATTGATGGGGAACAGTGTAAGACAGTTCCATTGCACCATTCTGCTGGTTCTTCATATTATAGCTAAAAGAGAGATGCCAGTTTGATCCTGTATAAGTATTGCTGTATAGTTATTTTGGGCATAGTATAAAACCTGCATAAATTTTCCACACACTGTGTTATGTGCACGCTCCACTAGCATGTGCACAATTCAAGTCTATGTTCCTGCATTGCACACATTCAAAAATACCTGAACACACCAATGTTTGTTAACATATTTTTTGACTGTTTAAAATACAAATTGCCCAAACTATCAACATAAAATATATGCCAGGTATTTGGATATAAATATTTTATATTTGTATATTTAAAATATTTTATCAATTTTATTTATAATGATGACAGTGTGAAAACAGTCAAGATCATAAGTCTTACAGAATAATTTTAACTTGCAAGTATCAGTTCACTTCAGTTCAGTTCAGTCGCTCAGTCGTGTCCGACTTTGTGACTCCATGAATCATAGCACACCAGGCCTCCCTGTCCATCACTAACTCCTGGAGTTCACCCAAATTCATGTCCATCGAGTCGGTGATGCCATCCAGCCATCTCATCCTCTGTCGTCTCCTTCGCCTCCTGCCCCCAATCCCTTCCAGCATCAGGATCTTTACCAATGAGTCAACTCTTTTGGACTCTGTTGGAGAGGGAGAGGGTGGGATGATTTGGGAGAATGGCATTGAAACATGTATACTATCATGTAAGAAACGAATCGCCAGTTTATGTTCGATACAGGATACAGGATGCTTGGGGCTGGTGCACGGGGATGATCCAGAGAGATGATATGGGGTGGGAGGTGGGAGGGGGGTTCAGGATTGGGAACTCATGTACACCTGTGGCTGATTCATGTCAATGTATGGCAAAACCAATACAGTATTGTAAAGCAGAATAAAGTAAAAATAAAAATTTAAAAAAAAAAAAACCTCTTCACATGAGGTAGCCAAAGTATTGATGTTTCAGTTTCAACATCAGTCCTTCCAATGAACAATCAGGACTGATCTCCTTTAGGAAGGACTGGTTGGATCTTCTTGCAGTCCAAGGGACTCTCAAGAGTCTTCTCCAACACCACAGTTCAAAAGCATCAATTCTTCGGACCTCAGCTTTCTTCACAGTCTAACTCTCACATCCATACATGACCACTGGAAAAACTATAGCCTTGACTAGATGGACCTTTGTTGGCAAAGTAATGTCTCTGCTTTTCAATATGCTGTCTAGGTTGGTCATAACTTTCCTTCCAAGGAGTAAGCGTCTTTTAATTTCATGGCTGCAATCACCATTTGCATTTAATTGAATTCCATACTTTTAATATTGACCAAAAAGCAGATGCTAAATTTAAATAAACCATATGAATCTCCTTTATGTTATTTCTCCTTTATATCACATAGCTTGCATATACCTCAAAGTAATTGGTTTAATAGCAACTAATAAAACATTGTGGTTATGCCAATTTGATTTCATTATTGTTGTATGAAGTTTACATCTTTAGATTTTTCCACTAGTAGTGCATTTTAAAAAAATTTTATTTGTCTATCTGCTATTTACATTAGAGATGATTATGATGAGGGTGATGATGATGTCCACTGTGATATTACAGATATTTCAAAGCACCAGCAGCATCAAAAACATGTACATTTACAACATGAGAGCCAAGCTAGAGTTTAAGACTGAACTCACTGAAAGAAAGAGACTGGAAGAAAAGATTTAAGAAGGTTACTGCTTTTCATCTGGAAGTAAAGATAGAAATGTAACATGTACTGAAAGTAAAAACTTATCCAATCTTTAAAAAATTTATTGTGCAATTGTGAGACACTGAAGAAGTAGTAGTTATCTAATTTTTTAAAACTAAATTTTCTTAAATTGATGTCAGGTAATAGTGCGTATGATACTTTTTATATGTATGTTGTGTGAAAAAGATAGCTGCTATCTACAAAAAAAAAAAATCAGAAGAAGCAATATCTAAAAGTGTTTAGAGTATCCCATATTATGTTATCATTTAAATGTGATGCTCATTATTTAAGTGTTTTCAAATGGTTCAACATATTTTTGTTTTAATATGATTGATGTATGTCTGTCAGATTCTCAGGAAAGTCAATTAAATGCTCATAGATCTGTCTTCAAAAATAATTTTGCTACTCTAAACAATCTGTCTCTTTCTTACCAATAGTGAAATGTTATGCCAATAATCTTTTTATCAACATCATACAAGCATTAAACATTCACTTAAGAAATACAAATTCTGTAGGCATAGCAACTTGAACAGAACTTTGCTTCCCTGGGCTTTCATATTTATATTAGGAAAGATTTATGTATGAATTAGCTAACTTTAATTTAATTTTATTATTATTATTTTTATTTTGCTTCCCTGGTGGCTCAGCTGGTAAAGCATCTGCCTGTAATGTGGGAGACCCAGTTCATTCCCTGGGTTGGGAAGATCTCCTGGAGAAGGAAATGGCAACCCACTATAATAGTCTTGCCTGGAGAATCCCACGGATGGAGGAGCCTGGTAGGCTACAGTCCATGGGATCACAAAGAGTTGGACACTACTGAGCAACTTCACTTTTCCCTTTTCTTTCACTTAGCTAATTTTAAGCACGTAGGTGAAAGCCTATGTAAATGAAAACAACATGGAAGACTTTAATATTTTAGGAGGTCATTAAAAATTCAGCAATCATTTAGATCATTGCTACCCAAAGTGTGTTCCACAGATTAGCAGTATTGACATAATCTGAGAACTGTGAGAAATGCAAAATCTCAGGCCCCCCTTCAGAATCTGAAATTGAACAAGCCCTTCAAGGTGTTTCCTGCGTACCTGAGAGTTAAACAAACAAACAAACATATAAAGAGAATGAAGCAGATGATTATTGCCCCTGGGAGACTGATGGTGTGGTCCTATGTCATATAAAGCTAGAGTATATACTAGCTGAGGGGATCAATTTATTTCAGGTTAAGTAAGAATACACCTGATAATGAGCAGAGGCACATGTGATTTAGAGAACTATTAGTTATGTGAGTATCAAATATTTGGAAATGAGTTTCAGGAATCATAAAAATGAATGTGATCAATAAGTTATTCAGAATTACGTATAAGCAAGTCATCATTTTTTAAATATAAATATTGCGATGGTGGTGGTGGTGGTATAAAGTTGTTTTGTTTGTTTGTTTTTTTAACTGAAGGCTGCATATTTGAATCTATTTCCTGAATCTAACCTCTCAACCACTTTCACTGCTACCATCAATCAAGCTCCCTCTAATCATCCACAAGAATTATCTCAATAATGGTCATAAGTATTTCCCCAATGTTTCCCTTTGTCCTCACCTCACTATCATGCCTCTGCATGAAGCCAGAGTGATTTCTTTTTTAAATATAAATTTATTTATTTCTGTATTTTACTTTATTGGAGGTTAATAACTTTACAATATTTATTTCTGTATTTTAAAATGTGACTCAGATAATGACAGTCTCCTGTTTAAAACTTTTTAATAGTGTAGATCCCAGTCATTAATAGTAATTACAGCTAATAATCCCATTTAGTAAGAAAAATTATAACTAATGTACCATGTGTGTATATGTCAATGATTAATAATCACATTCTTTCTCCAAGATTGAGTATTACTCCCAGGAATAAACATGAGAAAATGGAGGTATTAGTTAAAAACCATATCCTAAGACATAGTAATAGCTAGAATTTGAACCAAGGAAACTTAGCTTCCATCTTAACATTTAATCATCTTTCCGTATACATATCTCTTCATTCCCATGGGGAACTTTCATGATCTTTTGCCAAACAACCTTTCCCAAACCATCTCTCATATTTTTGTTTTTAATTTTGTGCTATGCAACTGAGCCTTATTTTTCTTCATCTAACATGCCACATATGTACTGGCCTCCTCTTCCAGTTAAGTTCTTCCCCAGCTTATTCACACTATTGTCACCTATTCAGAGAGGCAGTTTCTGTTCATCTAGCTTAAAAGGGCATATCTTTCAATCTCTACTCCTTTACCTTGCCTTATTTTACATTGTGCCACTGATCAACATGCAGTATTAAAATAAAAAGTCTTTACAGCTACAGTACAAGTTTCTGCAATATAATTAGTCCATCTAATACATGAAGAAAGGGAAATACATGACTCATAGAAATAGCCCTGCAAAATTCATGCATTTCCTGGTAGGGATCTTAGGCATGCAGAAATAACTAAGGAACTGGTTCTGAACCTAGTGTTAAAACTAGCAGTTAGAATTGACTGTCTTTGTCAAATCTCTGGGTCAAATCTCTTTAATTTGACTCAAAACTCTTTTATGTCTGACTTAGTACATGACAGCGAGACTTGCATTTCTACTTTTATTCTAATACACTGCCTATCTTATTCAATTTGTAGCACACAAAGATAATCCAGCCTCACAGAGATACACAGTTGAAAAGGGTAGGAGGATTTTTAAAACTTTATCAGATACTATAATTATTTTCACACTATACCCAAATTCAATACTTGTTAATTTATTAAAGTTTAGTTTTAATGTGGAATCTGAAAACATGTCAAAAGACTTTCCAGATTATTATTTTAATAATGAATCTTTAAATCATGTGTTATTCAGTCGCTCAATCATGTCCAACTCTTTGCGACCCCATGGACTGCAGCACGCCAGGCTTCCCTGTCCTTCACCAACTTCTGTAGCTTGCTCAAACTCACATTCACTGAGTCAGTGATGCCATCCAACCATCTCATCCTTTGTCCTCCACTTATCCTCCTGACTTCAGTCTTTCCCAGCATCAGGGTCTTTTTCCAATGAGTCGGCTCTTCACATCAGGTGGGCCAAGTATTGGAGCTTCAGCTTCAGCATCAGTCCTTCCAGTGAATATTTAGGGTTTATTTCCTTTAGGATTGATCTTTAGTCCAAGGGACTCTCAAGAGTCTTTCCTAGCAACAGAATTCGAAGGCATCAGTTCTCCAGTGCTCAGCCTTTTTTTATTGTCCAACTCTCACATCTGTATATGACTACTGAAAAAATCATAGTTTTGACCATATGACCCCTTGTAGGCAAAGTAAAGTCTCTGTCTTTTAATATGCTAAGTTAGTCATAGCTTTTCTTCCAAGGAGCAAGTGTCTTTTAATTTCATGGCTGCAGTCACTGTCCACAGTGATTTTGCAGCCCTAAAATATAAAGTCTTTCACTGTTTCCATTGGTTCCCCATCTATTTGCCATGAAGTGATGGGACCAGATGTCATGATCTTGGTTTTTTGAATGATGAGTTTTAAGCCAGCTTTTTCACTCTCCTCTTTCACTTTCATCAAGAGGCTCTAAGGGTCATGTGTGGGTCATTTTAAAAGTCATGGTTCAGTGAATTCTACAGATCTTCCAATACAAAATCTGAATAGTTTGTATGGCAGTCATATTTTCAAATATGACTGCTCAGTCAGTGTCCAACTCCTTATGACCCCATGGACCCTAGCCCATCAGGCTCCATAGAATTCTCCAGGCAAGAAGACTGGAGTGTGTTGCCTTTCCCTTCTCCAGATGATCTTCCTGACCCAGATATCTAACCCAGATCCCCTGCATTGCAGGTAAATTCTTTACTGTCTGAGCTATTAGGGTAGGAAAATATGTAATATGTGAATTGCATTTCATCACTCAATGTATTAGCAGTATGTCTACCCAAGAGCTGAGGGTTTTCACTGCTACAAAAAATAATTGAAACCAGTTGCACCTCTGCTGCTGCATTCTCTCCACACCCCCCCCCCCTTCCTCTTTTTCTGTGCAGGTGTGCCAAGTGAAGAATGGAGTCACTGTTAACTCATTATTATGTCAGCAGTGTGATTCACAGTAAGGCACCAGTCATTTTTACCCACAGTTACTTTTATACCATTAGTGAAAATATCAATTCAATAAAAAGGCAAAAAAGTCTTAACGTTATTTTGAAAACAATTTTAACACACAGTCTGTCTGATATGGGCTTCCCTGTGGCTCAGCTGGTAAAGAATCCACCTGCAATGCAGGAGACCTGGGTTTGCTCCCTGGGTTAGGAAGATCTCCTGGAGAAGGGAAAGGCTACCCACTCCAGTCTTCTGGCCTGGAGAATTCCATGGACTCTATAGTCCATGGGTTCACAAAAAGTCAGACCCGACTAAGTGACTTTCACTGTCTGAAAAGTCTCAGAGTTTTACAAGGGTTTGTTGACAACACATTATGAACTGTTCAACTTCCCAGGTAGCTCAGTGTTAAGTAGGAGACTCAGGAGATGTGGGTTTGATCCGAGGTCAGGATGAGCCCCTGGAGGAGGAAATGCCAACCCACTCCATTATTCTTGCTGGGAAAATCCCATGGACAGAGCGGCCTGGCAGGTTACAGACCATGGGAGTCACAAACAGTCCGGCACGATTGAGCACTGGAGATTGGATTATGAACTGTAACTCCATAGCATAAACAAATGGGAATTCCCACTCCTTTATATAGCACTGTTTGCAACTACCTGGACATAACTCCACCAAAGTTCTCCCAGAAATTCCCCATGATAATTTAGGTGTTTTTAATAACAATATTTAAATAAGTGTGTAGAAAAGTAGTAACTAAATAATAAATGTGAAAAGTCTAAGGAAAACAGCAAAAACCAAAGGTGATGTAGAACCTACTGAACACACATATGAAACAATGGTAAAATAGCAGCATAACTCAGGTAGCTCAGTTCCGTTCAGCCATTCAGTCATGTCCAACTCTTTGTGACCCCATGAACTGCACCACACCAGGGCTCCCTGTCCATCACCAACTCCTGCAGTTCACTCAGACTCACGTCCATCGAGTCCGTGATGCCATCCAGCCATCTCATCCTCTGTCGTCCCTTTCTCCTCCTGCCCGCAATCCCTCCAAGGATCAGAGTCTTTTCCAGTGAGTCAACTCTTCGCATGAGGTGGCCAAAGTACTGGAGTTTCAGCTTTAGCATCATTCTTTCCAAAGAAATCCCAGGGCTGATATCCTTCAGAATGGATTGGTTGGATCTCCTTGCAGTCCAAGGGACTCTCAAGAGTCTTCTCCAACACTACAGTTCAAAAGCATCAATTCTTCAGTGTTCAGCCTGCTTCACAGTCCAACTCTCACATCCATACCTGACCACAGGAAAAAACAGAGCCTTGACTAGACGGACCTTAGTTGGCAAAGTAATGTCTCTGCTTTTCAATATGCTATCTAGGTTGGTCATAACTTTTCTTCCAAGGAGTAAGCATCTTTTAATTTCATGGCTGCAGTCACCATCTGCAGTGATTTTGGAGCCCCCAAAAATAAAGTCTGACACTGTTTCCACTGTTTCCCCATCTATTCCCCATGAAGTGATGGGACCAGATGCCATGATCTTCATTTTCTGAATGTTGAGCTTTAAGCCAACTTTTTCACTCTCCACTTTCAATTTCATCAAGAGGCTTTTTAGTTCTTCACTTTCTGCCATAAGGGTGGTGTTATCTGCATATCTGAGGTTATTGATATTTCTCCTGGCAATCTTGATTCCAGCTTGTGCTTCTTCCAGTCCAGCTTTTCTCATGATGTACTCTGCATAGAATTTAAATAAGCAGGGTGACAATATACAGCCTTGACGTATTCCTTTTCCTATTTGGAACAAGTCTGTTGTTCCATGTCCAGTTCTAACTGTTGCTTCCTGATCTGCATACAGATTTCTAAACAGGCAGGTCAGGTGGTCTGGTATTCCCAACTCTCTCAGAATTTTCCACAGTTTATTGTGATCCACACAGTCAAAGGCTTTGGCATAGTCAATAAAGCAGAAATAGATGTTTTTCTGGAACTCTCTTGCTTTTTCCATGATCCAGCGGATGTTGGCAATTTGATCTCTGGTTCCTATGCCTTTTCTAAAACCAGCTTGAACATCAGGAAGTTCACAGTTCACATATTGTTGAAGCCTGGCTTGGAGAATTTTGAGCATTACTTTACTAGCATATGAGATGAGTGCAATTGTGCGGTAGTTTGAGCATTCTTTGGCGTTGCCTTTCTTTGGGATTGGAATGAAAACTGACCTTTTCCAGTCCTGTGGCCTCTGCTGAGTTTTCCAAATTTGCTGGCATATTGAGTGCAGCACTTTCACAGCATCATCTTTCAGGATTTGAAATAGCTCCTCTGGAATGCCATCACCTCCACTAGCTTTGTTCATAGTGATTCTTTCCAAGGCCCACTTGACTTCACATTCCAGGATGTCTGGCTCTAGACGAGTGATCACACCATCGTGATTATCTGGGTCATGAAGATATTTTTTGTACAGTTCTTCTGTATTCTTGCCATCTCTTCTTAATATCTTCTGCTTCTGTTAGGTCCATACCATTTCTGTCCTTTATCAAGCCCATCTTTGCATGAAATATTCCCTTGGTATCATTAATTTTCTTGAAGAGATCTCTAGTCTTTCCCTTTCTGTTGTTTTCCTCTATTTCTTTGCATTGATCGCTAAAGAAAGCTTTCTTATCTCTTCTTGCTCTTCTTTGGAACTCTGCATTCAGATGCTTATATCTTTCCTTTTCTCCTTTGCTTTTCACTTCTCTTCTTTTAAGGTATACCCAATACCCATCACAAACAAGACAGGATCCATCTGATGGTATTCTTCTCTTGGTGGTCTCCTGGTCTATGGCTATAGCAGATATAGTGTTACCTGAGTCAGAAACAAGTTCACTTGAGAAAGATTTTTCTAAAACAGAAAAAAAGAAAAATACCCTGAAACAATAGTGTGATATTTTTCTCCCTAAATTGAAATCAAATTATTAGTTTACTAATGAAAATTAGCTCTGATAAAACCAGTAAAATATTAGATATCATTGCTCATTATACAATGATTAAATTTATTGAAATGATATAAACAAAAATTCTGATAATTAAGACTGAAAACTACTGCTATAAAACATATTTCATAAAGTAATATCAACTATGAGTTTCTTTTTCAACAAAATAACTGTTTTTCTTTTACTACACTTTAAAGATATTAATTAGTTTCCAATTAGAGGGTATTTGACATCAAAAAGCTCAGTGAAAATAAGATATATTTAAATAGCTATACTATTTTTCTGTGTTGGTTTGCATTCAAAATAATACCATTCTTCACTCATATTCAATAAACTATAATTATCAAATAATTACTTTCCACCTTTGTTAAAAATAAAACAATTGTACATTCAACACACATATCATTGTCTTTAAATAAGCTTGCTATTCAAGATAAGACAAACTTTTCCATTGACTGTAATCACACAATCTCATTAAAGGAAATGGGTTATTTTAAGTCCATATTTCCAGACATTTTCTATGCTTCTATAAACATAAAAGTGTATTTATAAAAATCATAAAATATTACTTAGATTTAATTTCATTTCCATAGACACTTTGATACATAAATCATTTTAGAATCTTTATTAACACAAGACAATTTGTTTTATATTGACATTGATACATATACTTACATAAATTATACATAAAATATTTGCATATATATATTATACAGAGTATTTCTCCTGCATATGAATGAGTTCTGTTCTAAGAGTACATTCATAAGTCCAGTTTGTTCATAGGTCCCCAAAAGTTAGCCTAGGTATCCAACTAACTCAATCAGCTGTATAGTAAGTGTACTGTAATAAGCTCATAATTCTTTTCACACAAATAACACATAAAAAACAAATGCAAAAAAGTATATCTCTAACCATACAGCACAGTACCTTGAAAAGTATAGCAGTACAATACAACAACTGGCAAACAGGTGCTACAATCAATGAAAAGGCAAGAAAAGTTACTGACTGGAGGAGGCAGAGGAAGTAAATGATAGCGCTGAAGGATCCTCAAATTTGGGAGACAGAGTTGTTGTTGTTCAGTCCCTAAGCCATCTCCAACTCTTTTGCGACCACATGGACTGTAGCGCACCAGGCTCTGTCCTCCACAATGTCCTGGAGTTTGCTCAGACTTATGTCCACTGAGTCAATGATGCTGTCTAAGAATTTCATCCTCGGCCACCCCCTTTCTCCTTTTGTTAGCATCAAGGTATTTTCCAAGTGAGTCAATTCTTTGCAACCAGCTGGCCCAAATATTGAAGCTTCAGCTTCAGCATCAGTCTTTTCAATGAATATTGAGTTGATTTCCTTTAGGATTGACTAGTTTGATCTCCTTTCAGTCCAAGGGACTCTCCAGAGTCTTCTCCAGCCCCACAATTTGAAAGCATCAATTCTTTGGCACTCAATCTTCTTTATGGTCCAACTCTCAAATCCCTACATGACTACTGGAAAAGCCATAACTTTGACTAGATGGACCTTTGTCGGCAAAGTAATGTCTCTGCTTTTTAATATGCTGTCTAGGTTTGTCTTTACTTTCCTTCCAAAGAGCAAGCGTCTTTTAATTTCATGGTTGCAGTCATCATCTGCAGTGATTTTAGAGCCCAAGAAACTAAAATCTGTAGAGCAAGCTGCAATTTTATTAATACCCGTTGTTGATGGAACAGGTTCTAGATCCTTTATGTATTCAATTCTATGAACCCTATTGAAAAAATGATCCAGTGCTGTCTGGATAGTAGCCCTTTTTTCCTTGTTATAGATGACACAGTAGCACTGGATTACATCCTTAATGGCTGCTGCAAGTTTCATGTATAGAACAATCTTTGAGTCCTATGTTTCAAAACCTAACAATGCCTTCTCAAGCAAAGGAAATTGCCTGCTTCCAGATATCCTGGGCTTGATTTATTACTGTACTCTACACAATAGTACACAGAAAATTATAGCCACTTGAAAAATTGCACTCACATGATTGGACATGTGAACACACATCCAATCCTTGAAAGCTTGCAACTTGAAGGTTCATATATCAGACACTTACTATACATCATTTTAGTGTCTTTTCATGTAATTGCATAATATTCCATAGTATGGTAAGTCATTTAGACATCCCCTTATTGACAGTTTGCTTCAAATGTATCACTATTTCCATTGTTACTACCATCACCTGTTTTGACTTCAGAAAGATTCTGTGAGGAAATGTATATAGATAATGTTTCACATAGATACTATTTTTCTATTTATTTAATAATATGTGACATTATCCTACATTCAAACCTATTATTTATTTATTATAAAACATGTATTTCTAAAACCATTGTAATATTTCATGCTCAGTGTCAAACAACTATTAAGTTTACAAGCCAGAATACAAACCATGTTGCTGACATAATCTTAACATTTTATTGTATGTATATATATGCATGTGTATTTTTTTTTACAATTTCTTGATTAAAAGTGTGTATTTTCTGTGCCGTCATCTCCCCTTGAATTACATGAAAATCTGAATTGCTATCAAGAGATGTCCATTGTGACTTGTGAAAACTTAGGGTGAGTCAAAACTGTGCAGAGGACTATGGCCTTAAGAGAAAGACTGAGGATTTTTATATTTATTGCAGCTTTCAATGTATAATATTATTGTTGTAGCTTTCAAAATGGGTTTTCCTGGTAGCTCAGCTGGTAAAGAATCTACATGCAATACAGGAGACCCCGCTTTGATTCCTGGGTCGGAAAGATCCTCTGGAGAATGGATAGGCTACCCACTCCAGTATTCTTGGGCTTCCTAAGTGGCTCAGATTGTAAAGAATCTGCCTGCAATTCAGGAGACCTGGGTTCTGTTCCTGGGTGGGGAAGATCCCCTGAAGGAGAGTCTGACAGCTCACACCAGTATTTTTGCCTGGAGAATCCCCATGGACAGAGGAGCCTGTCAGGCTATAGTCCATGGGATCTCTAAGATTCAGACAGGACTGAGCGACTAAGTGCAGCACAGCATAGCTTTCAAAAGTCCATATCATGTATGTATGTATGTATGTATATATTTAAACATTTAAATTGTACTTAGGCCCAACTGGTTATTAAAATATGTATGTAGGCTGCATTTTTTATTCACAATACTATAAACTCAGAGATGATTATGCATTCTTTCACCATAAGCAAACTGAACCAAAGCATTTTCCCTTTTCTCTCCAAAAGCATCCTGAAACTTATAGGAGAAAACTACAAACTCCACTGTGAGCAAAATTAGAAGATGTGCTATGAAATATATATTACAGTTGTAAAAAGCACTATCATTTGCATAGGAATCATGAAAAGAAAGCGAGCAAGTCTCAAAGAAATTTCAATGGATAGTCCAATGTTAGAAAGTAACAGTCACATTTATTTTTGCTCTCAACCCCTTGAGTAAATTGGCAAAGAAAGAGAAGACAAGTCTATGCTTACATGCACAGATAAAAGACACTTGAGAATAATTTTGCCTTTGAGGCAGCTGAAAAGAAAATCTCTGTGTTATATACCCCAACTAGACTGGAAAAATCTCTCTGGAATCTTTCCCTCTATAGGAGTACCTTGTAAATAACTTATCTAAGAAAATCTAAATTATTCAGTGAACATAACAAACGATATTACCAGATACCTTTGCCAAGGAGTGGATAAAAAATTTGAAAAAGTACTTCACTGTCTCTCAGAAGTCACTCAGTCGTGTCTGACTCTTTGCAACCCCATGGACTGTAGCCCACCAGGCTCCTCCCTCCATGGAATTCTCCAAGCGAGAATACTGGAGTGGGTTGCCATTTCCTTCTCCAGGGGATCTTCCCAACCCAGGGATCGAACCCGTGTCTCCCGCACTCAGAGCCACCATGGAAGCCCACTGTTCAGGGGAGGAAAACTTAATCTCTTGGCATAGGTCCAGCAAAAATGCAAACATGGAGCTTCCCTGGGGGCTCGGTGGTAAAGAATCTGCTTACCAATGCAGGTAAAGACAGGTTGTAGCCTTGACCCAAGAAAATCCTACATACTGCAAAGCAACTAAACCCATGTCTCACAACTATTAAGCCTGGGCTCTAGAGCCCTGGGACTGGCATTAGTGAGCTCTCATGCCACAACTACTGAATCCCACATTCTGTAGAGCCCACAGTCCGCAACAAGAGAAGCTACCACAGTGAGAAATGGCAGCTAGAGAAAAGCCCAGACGGCAACGAAGATGCAACACAACCAATAAATAAATAAGTAAATAAGTATATTTTTAAAAATGCAAGCATAAATCATACCAAATATTTAACAGATATCTTAAAAGCAATGTTGCTGAAACAGAATACCTAATCCTACTTGTCTTTAACCATGCTTCCTCCTGGGTCTTCTTACTTCAAAAGCCCTGATCAATACGGCATATTTGCTTAAATCATAACTCATGGAGTTTCTCCTGTGCCTTTTCTTCTTTTTCTTTAGCAATACCTGAGAATTCTAACTATATAAATTATCTCAAATTCTCCAAAGATGTGAGAATTCTCTTGGCAAGTATTTGGAACAATAAGTGTTATGCTTAGAAGATTACTTGTAGTCTGAAATAAGACTTTTTCACTACAGATTTATTTTTATCACCAAAGAATAAGTGGTGCTTCTAGACAACAGAAAGTCTCAAGGAAGGGAGATTTTCTGGTGTGCCACTGCAGAAACATTGCTTAAGTGAATATGCATAAATGTATATTAATTTCAGGGGACCATACCAGTGCTTATGCATAATTGGACCTTACAATAAATGGAAGCATGTCACTTCTTTGAGAAAGTATGCATAAATGTTCATTATCTCACACTATGGAGAGAAATAAGGGAAATAGTGGGCTGTCTTCTAATCACGGAAAGCATCATAGCTTATTTTTCCAACTTTGAAGGAAAATCCAAAGGTTATTTGCTCTCAAGAGCATAAGGAAGTGAAATTAACTAACTTCATTTTAAAGGATTGGTTAATTTACTGCTACATGATATTATTAAACTTCATCTTCTAAGTTGCAGAATCTAAGTATATTTAAAGCATCTAATATTTTTAAATGTTTGATATTTTCAGCACCAAAAATTTCATTACTTTACTTGAGTGCAAGTATGAAAGAACCTTTTTTTTTTCCTGTATAAGTGATAGTGTTAAATCATTCTGTCTTTCATTTGCTGTGTTAGGTTCATATGACATACACATACATACCCATACCTCAATACTTGAATGAATATAATCATTGTCTTTAATATTTTTAAATGTTGGTATATTCCTGATGTACTCTTTTATTAACATAAAGCATTTGAACTAAATGAGTGAAAAATAGAGAAAAATCAGAAATTAATTTTTAATACCTGACATGTATTAACTATTCTATAGCTAATGAAAATATGGGCATTTATATAAAGTAAATACTTTCCCATGAAATATTACTTCCCTCAAGAATATATTGAATACAATGAAAAGGGAATAAAAAAGATATTGGAAATCCATTTCTTATAGAGGATTGATCAATTGTATATTTTATGAATCAGAACAATACAGCAGCAATTTCAAGACTATGCAGTATTATCCAATATCCTCCAGAACATTATTAACTTCAGTACAAACAGAAGAATGATGGATAACTAGCTTTCCTAAGAAACATTTATGATCAGGAAAAAATATATTAAAAAAATTCTTGTCTTTCATTTTTAAATCAGCAAGCTAATTCATTTTAATTTACTAGATCACAGTATCCTTTATTAGTTTGACTCTGAAAATTTTACTCTTTCTTGAATCACTTTACAGAAGACTGATTATCTGGATATTCATCATAAGTAAAGCTGCCAGATAAGACACAAGACATCCAAGTAAATTTTAATTTCAAATTAAATAACAAAAAGGAACAATGTAAAAAGTATAAAAGTATGTCAAATATTGAATGGAATGCACTAATATTGACATTTACTGTTCATCTGAAAAGTAAATGTAACTAGGTATCTCCTATTGTTATTTCTTAAATTTGCAGTCCAATCTTAAAAGAATGCTTAGAATTAATAGGTATTTGCCTAGACATTTCCCTATAGATACAATATAATCTCTTCATCGTGTCTAATTAGAATAGTTGATGCTTGCCATAGTATACCTGTTAAGACTTTTACTCAAGATGCTGTCTCAGATCCAGCCATTCAAGGCAGAGCAAGTTAGGTTTTATTCTGCTGTGACTTTAAAAATGTGCTATGAGACATTTAAATTTTAGAAATAAGAAAGACAATATTCTCGTGAGTATAACTGTTTGGATCTGTGAGATTATTAGGTTGTATTTTGTCAAAAATGTTGTCAAACAATCTGTCATAAAATAGGGACTAACTAAGAAAATTACAAATTGAAAATAAATAGATGAAGCTGCCAGAGTTCCGGTACTTCAGACACAAAAGATTAATCAAAATGAAGCCTAGTATTCTAATAGCATTGGGGAAAAAGTAGGCAGAGATGCAAGCAAATGTTTGTGTCTTAATATATGCTTAAAATAGGTATCTCACACTGAAATCTCCCTCAGGATATCTCTGCAAGTTCACTGATTTATTCATCTATTCATTAATGTTTTTGAAGTAACTACTCAATTTCAGACTTTGGGTTAGTTTTTTTTTTAAAAAAGAAGACAAAATAGTCCTGGCCCTTCTCGTGTTGCAGGTCAGTTCAGTTGCCCAGTCGTGTCTGACTCTTTGCGATCCCATGGACTGCAGCACGCCAGGCTTCCCTGTCCATCACCAACTCCCGGAGCTTGCTCAAACTCACGTCCATCAAGTCGGTGATGCCATCCAACCATCTCATCCTCTGTCATCCCCTTCTCCTCCTGCCTTCAGTCTTTCTCAGCATCAGGGTCTTTTCCAATCAGTCAGTTCTTTTTATCAGGTGGCCAAAGGATTGGAGTTACAGCTTCAGCATCAGTCCTTCCAATGAATATTCAGAACTGATTTCCTTTAGCATTGACTAGTTAAATCTCCTTGCAGTCCAAGGGACTCTCGAGGGTCTTCTCCAACATCACAGTTTAAAAGCTTCAATTCTTCGCTCAGCTTTCTTTATAGTCCAACTCTCACAACCATACATGATTACTGGAAAAACCATAGCTTTGACTAGATGGACCTTTGTCAGCTAAGTAATGTCTCTGATTTTTAATATGCTGTCTAGATTGGTTTCTTCTAATTCTACATCAGAATTAGAAGAAAGATTACTGAATAAGTAATTATAATGAGAGTGTAGAAGCAAGTAGACTTTTGTAAAAAGATAATTATCTTAAATTATAAAATCCTACTCTTCTTTTTGTGCTATTTTTGCATAATTTCTCTCCCTCCATCTGCTAATTTTCTTTGAAATTGCATTTTAATAAAAGACTGCAACAAAAAGAAAAAGATAATTTTTATTTCTCTTAATTCCCTATAAGATATGAAAGGAAATGTTTGTTCAGAGAAAAGCAGACTTTCTAAATATCCCCTTTTCCTGATGTATTAAAAGCTATGACAGTAGTGTCCAAGAAGGCCTTCTTGTTCCCCTCAGTAAGACTAAACTATATACCAGCTTCTTCCTGACTGCAGGTCCCCTGACCTCCCTTTTCTTAGAGCATTTACTTCAAAAAGTATGTAATAAAAATCCCTTTGAGATGTAAATCTTGGTAAAAACCTTCTTATCAGATTTACAGTCCAGGAGCATCTCTCAAGAGAACTTTCTTTTTAAAATATAATACTCAAGGAAGATAGAGTCCCTGGCTACCAGTGTCTATGGGAGGATAAGAGCTAACTTCTCTGGGTATCTTGCCATAACTTGTAAAGCTTCCTTCTGTCATGAAGAAAGTTTTCCTTTTCCTTTTTTTGGAGGAGTGGCAATCAGCAAATTAACTGACACTGACGATCTTTGATCTTTTATCATCCCAGCTCTTAAAAACTCTCTAGCCCTTTGTTTCAGACCAAGCTGTTTGAGTCCTGGCCTCTCACTCCTATTGAAATAGTCTTGAATAAACTGTTCCTTGACTCTTTAACTTTTTCTTGTATTGTTGCTTTGACAGTGGGCTCAGAAGAGTCACAGAATATGATATGAACAAATATTCCACCAGTAAGAAAGAGAAAATGCACTTGGAAAGAAAAAAACATTTAAAGCAGTTGAAAATAGTTTGAGAAAATTTTTATTCAATCACATTGTTGCTAAAAATTAATAGAAAGTTATTGGTGCTCCACTTTCCATTTGGAGTTCTGGTAAAAATGTGTTTCACTGACTGTCACCATGGGATAAAATGTCAGGGTGCTGTATACAGCAGACCCTTGAAAAACACAGGTTTGAACTGTAAGTCCACTTGTACACAGATTTTTTTTCATTAAATACACTTTGTAGTACTACTCTCTTCAAGGTTGGTTGAATCTGTGGATATAGAACAGCTGATAGCACTAGGATTTGAAGGACTAATATATACTGAGGGCCAAATATAAGTTGTAAGCAGATTCTCAGTCACACAGATAATGTCACTTACCTCTGCACTGTTCAATGGTTAACTTCATATGCATAGAGGGAGAATGAAATAGTTAACCCCTACACATATTATTGCTCCCGCAGAGTCAAACTTACCTTTTCTAACAGAAAAGATATCTTAGAAGTCTTATTCTCCTCTCTGAGCTTCCCAGGTGGCTCAGTGGTAAAGAATCGCCTGCTATGCAGGACACACAGGAAATGTGGGTTCAGTCCCTGGGTTGGGAAGATTCCCTGGAGGAAGGGATGGCAACCCACTCCAGTATTCTTGCCTGGAAATTTCCTTGGACAGAGGAGCCTGGTGATCTACAGTCCATGGGATGGCAGAATTGGACATGACTGAGTGAGCACACAGAACATTCTTCTTTCAAGAAATCTAAGCTGATACTTGAGAACCAGCACTTTGGCTAGGGATACATCACAGAATGGGATGAGAGAATTTGTTGAGGGAGCAAAATGTGTTATTGAGGTCTGAACTTCAGAGGCCGATAGTGGCATAACCTTGATTTACTTTCCTGTTTCCTATGAACAGAAAATGAAAAGCAAATCACACCAGCCCTAATGCTTTAGCAAAATTATACTGAAGCTCAGGAACTCCAGACATTGGAGGAGATGACATTGGACTGGAGTCCCAAATATTGGTATTATAAAGAAAGGTAAAGTGGATTTCATAGCCAAGTTTGATTTTAAGTAGCTAACTATGTCTGCACCCAGAGAATAAATAGGAGCATAACAAAGTAGAAGACGTGGAGAAAGAAGAGAACCCTGCTTCAGAAATATAGCCAAGGCTATTGCAGCAAAATGGGTGGAGATATTTACGGGTGTCTATTTATGGTGGGCATAAATGATGTTTATAAGACTCAGCGGCTGATTTTATTAAACTTGACATGCGTGTGTGCTCAGTCATTCAGTCGTGTCGAACTCCATAGGACCCTATGGACTGTAAGCCTCCAGGCTTCTCTGACCAAGAGATTCTCCAGGCAAGACTACTGGAGTGGGTTGCCACACCCTGCTCCAGGGGATCTTCCAGAGCCAGAGAAAGAACCTGCATCTCTTAGATTTCCTGTGTTGGCAAGTTCTTTACCACCAGCACCACCTAGGAAGTCTGTTGCAAATATGAATGTAAAAAGTCAAAGCAAAAGTGTTAGTCCCTCAGTCTTAAGGTAAGCTTCAAAAATGAGTTTCAGGTTCTTGGCACTGACAACTTATGGAAAGGCTAAAGTTATTCACTAAAATTGGAACACTGAAGATAGTTTTAATCATGTTCATATTGAAGAATTTGCAAGGCATGTAAGTAGATACTCATTAGGCATTTGGATACTCGAGTACAACTTATGGCTTGTGGTTTTTAAAACAAGAAACTATACACATGTTCACTCCAATTTTTTTAATTTAAATAACTATGATTTTTTCCAAAGCACATTGTTAAACATCAGAATACCAGAAAATGCATATTTTGAATGAGTCAAGGATTTCCAGGGAATGTAAGAAGTAAAATTTATATCAGGCATGCCCCTCAATTCACTTATGAAATGAAAATAGTTGAACATTGGCATTGTTGAACAACTGTTATTGTTGAAGGCTAAAAATTAATCAAGCTACACAAAGTAAGTTAAAAATTAGAATTAAATGAGTATAAAAATATTAATGCTTAAGGACAAAAAATAGGAGCATGCATATGATACTAAATAAAGGCCAGATATATAAATAGAAAAATAATATAGTGTCATGGAACCCAAGGAGAGTATTTCAAGAATACGGTCATCAGATGTATCCATATTTTCAATATATCAAGTAAAATAAAACTAATGATGAGTCAATTAACTTTAAAGAGGAAGAATTTTAAATACGAAGAATTTATGTGAGATGTCATTCAAAGGACTTTTATTTCAATAGTAAACCAGAGATTAATAAAGAGCAGATCAGGTGTAAAAAGTGATGAAATAGTTTGTGATAAACTCATTCAAGAAGAATAGCTTTGAAGCTGAGAAGCAGAAGTTAATAGATGCAATGGATAAGTATCAAATGAATTTAGAGGAGGGTATCAGACAATTAAGCAAACCAAAAGCAGAATGAAAAACTATTTGGAGATAAGGATTTGGAAGGTGATTGAGAGAGCACAGTTTCTGATAGAACTAATGCCAATAAGATCCAGAATACAAGACAAATTAAATCACCTTGAAGATTTTACAGTTAGTTGACCCAGTGAAAAAGGAGAAATGCAGGAATAACTGACCATAAAGAAATCTTTGTTCTCAAGTTGGATGGCGGGAGTTTGAGAACAGTCTCGGTCTATGCCTTCTAATTTCTTTGTGGCTTATCAGACAACATCTTTGAAAAAAGAGCTGGTGAGAGAGGAGGCTCACTCTATTGTAAAACTTAAGAATATTTGAGGGCTTCCCTGGTGGCTCAGACAGTAAAGAATCTACCTGCAATACAGGAGACCCAGGTTTGATTCTTGGGCTGAGAAGATCCCCTGGAGAAGGAAATGGCAACTCATTCCAGTATCTTGTCTGGAAAATCTCATGGGCAGAGGAGTCTGGCGGGCTATAGTCCAGGGGGTCCCAAAGAGCTAGATATGACTGAGCCACAAACACACTCAGGTATGTTTGAAATGGCTCATGTGGACAAAGGGAGAGAACTCTGCCCATGGAATGTCACAAAGCTATTGTCCAGCATTACTCTACTATGGCTTGTGTGTGTGTGTTTTGTTTTGTGTTTTGTTTTTCACTCCAATTTTTGAAAGTTAACCATGATTTTTTCAAAGCACAATCCTAAACATGAGTATACCAGAATCTGTAAATTTTGTTATGAGCCAAGGATTTCCACTCAGCAGGCCAAAGGGCTGGAAAAGGTCAGTTTTCATTTCAATCCCTAAGAAAGGCAATGCCAAACAATGCTCAAACTACCGCACAATTGTACTCATCTCACACACTAGTAAAGTAATGCTCAAAATTCTCCAAGCCAGGCTTCAGCAGTATGTGAACCATGAACATCCAGATGTTCAAGCTGGTTTTAGAAAAGGCAGAGGAACCAGAGATCAAATTGCCAACATCCGCTGGATCATCGAAAAAGCAAGAGAGTTCCAGAAAAACGTCTACTTCTGCTTTATTGACTATGCCAAAGCTTTTGACTGTGTGGATCACAACAAACTGTGGAAAATTCTGAAAGAGAATGGAATACCAGACCACCTGATCTGCCTCTTGAGAAATCTCTATGCAAGTCACTAAGCAACAGTTAGAACTGGACATGGAACAGACTGGTTCCAAATAGGGAAAGGGATATGTCAAGGCTATATATTGTCACCCTGCTAACTTGACTTATATACAGAGTGCTGCTGCTGCTGCTGCTGCTAAGTCACTTCAGTTGTGTCCGACTCTGTGCAACGCCATAGAGGGCAGCCCACCAGGCTCCCCCGTTCCTGGGATTCTCCAGGCAAGAACACTGGAGTGAGTTGCCATTTCCTCCTCCAATGCATGAAAGTGAAAAGTGAAAGTGAAGCTCAGTCGTGTCTGACTCTAGTGACCCCATGGACTGCAGCCTACCAGGCTCCTCCATCCATGGGATTTTCCAGGCAAAACTACTGGAGTGGGATGCCATTGCCTTCTCCAATATACAGAGTACATCCTACAAAATGTCAGGCTGGAAGAAGCACAAGTGGAATCAAGATTGCTGGGAGAAATGTCAATAACCTCAGATATGCAGATGACACCACCCTTATAACAGAAAGTGAAGAGGAACTAAAAAACCTCTTGATGAAAGTGAAAGAGGAGAGTGAAAAAGTTGGCTTAAAGCTCAACATTCAGAAAATGAAGATCATGGCATCTGGTCCCACCACTTCATGGCAAATAGATGGGGAAACAGTGGAAACAGTGGCTGACTTTATTTTTGGGGCTCCAAAATCACTGTAGATGGTGATTATAGTCATGAAATTAAAAGACACTTACTCCTTGGAAGGAAAGGTATGGCCAACTTTGACAGCATATCAAGAAGCAGAGACATTACTTTGTCAACAAAGGTCCATCTAGTCAAGGCTATGGCTTTTCCAGTAGTCATGTATGGATGTGAGAGTTGGACTATAAGGAAAGCTGAGCACCAAAGAATTGATGCTTTTGAACTGTGGTGTTGGAGAAGACCCTTGAGAGTCCCTTGGATTGCTAGGAGATCAAACTAGTCAAAATGGTTGCATGTTTGAGCAACGAGATGATGTTCAAAACTGACATTTTGGAAGTGCATTTTCAGTTAGGTATCCATCACGGATGCTTACAGTCTTGCTTATGAAATATTCACACCACCCCCCCAAAATGAAGTTATATTAAAGTAATTTTAGTACTGACAAATTAAGATGCTTCAGTTGAAAATTATAGAAGTTTATGATTAGGGATCATTATTTTAATTGATTTTAATTTACTTAAATAGATTTTATCAAAAATTTATGAATCTTTATGCATTTAGTAATCACAAATTTACAAAAGGCTATTACTCTAGCTAAGCTTATTACTATATCATTAAGAAGCTCCTTATGAAATCTCATGGTAAAGCCAAGCATGTTAGCATTTAGCCACCTCCTTTGGACCACTGAGTGTATTTGGTAACTTGATTTGACACGAACTCAAGACTTGAACGTTATTGTTTCAAAGCTACTAGAAATATTCTGATAAATACTGATCTCTTGACTACCAAATATTAGGAGTTAAATGGATTGAATTAATGGCTTTACATAGATTTTAAGCTTTGAAACATCTTTCTTCTCATCTTCTCAACTCAGTATCTTATATCTCAAATTTCACTATGTCAATTATCAAGATATTTGAAATACCTGCTAGCATTGCTGTTAAGAAAGGTGGAATATATGAGCCTGTGCATTAACTTTTCAATTATATATGGATATATGATATACAATATATAAATAAGCATCTGTATATTTTAGTATAAACTGCTCTACTCCAAATGCCAAGTTAAAAAGTGTAGTAAAAGGCAACCAATTCTGAGCAAACCTTGATGCAATACCATTTAATAATAATGTTTAGAAACATCACACCCTGAAATAAATTCATGATACATGAAAAAAGCTATATAAGAGGGAAAAAATCTGTATACATATGCCTATCTATAAGATGCTTGGAAAATTGAGGGGGATTTATATAAAACTGAAATGACCACCATGTTCCAAGTAGCATCAGTGACTCACAGCCTTGCTTCCAGAATGACAAACTTATCATATGTCATGAGTTCAGTTACTCAGTCATGTCTGACTCCTTGCGACCCCATGAATCGCAGGACGCCAGGCTTCTCTGTCCATCACCAACTCCCAGAGTTCTCTCAAATTCATGTCCATTGAGTTGGTGATGCCATCCAGCCATCTCATCCTTTGTCGTCCCCTTTTCCTCCTGCCCCCAATCCCTCCCAGCATCAGTCTTTTCCAATGAGTCAACTCTTCGTATGAGGTGGCCAAAGTACTGGAGTTTCAGTTTGAGCATCATTCCTTCCAAAGAACACTCAGGACTGATCTCCTTTAGGATGGACTGGTTGGATCTCCTTGCAGTCCAAGGGACTCTCAAGAGTCTTCTCCAGCACCACAGTTCAAAAGCATCAATTCTTCAGCGCTCAGCTTTTTTCTTAGTCCAACTCTCACATCCATACATGACTACTGGAAAAACCATAGACTTGACTGGACGTTGGAAAAGTAATGTCTCTGCTTTTGAATATGCTATCTAGGTTGGTCATGACTTTTCTTCCAAGGAGTAAGTGTCGTTTAATTTCATGGTTGCAATCACCATCTGCAGTGATTTCGGAGCCCAGAAAAATAAAGTCTGACACTGTTTCCACTGTTTCCCCATCTATTTCCCATGAAGTGATGGGACCAGATGCCATGATCTTAGTTTTCTGAATGTTGAGCTTTAAGCCAACTTTTTCACTCTCCTCTTTCACTTTCATCAAGAGGCTTTTTAGTTCTTCTTCACTTTCTGTTATAAGGGTGGTGTCATCTGCATAGGCATCCTCATTTTGTAACTAATATAACTCATTTAGCTTTAAAAAAACTTCCATTTTTTTTTTCAGATCCAGAAATCAGACACTCAGTCATATCTGACTCTTTGTTACTCCAGGGACTGTGTATTCATGGCCTGAATTGATTCTTGTAATAACCCTGACAACCAAAGTTCTTAAAGTCTGATTTTCTAGATAAAGAAAGTGAGCCTACACAGTGAATGACTTCTGTAAGATCAGAATCATTGCTTTCTTTTTATTTTCTGAGATTCAACTTAATGCTAATATTTACAGATTTTAACTTAATTTTTCAGTTATTTCAAGTGTATATTCCTTTGTTAAACAAACAATGTAATGACTTTACAAAAAACATATATTTTGTTAGGTGAAGATGCTGAGGTTTCAGAGATACAATTTTTTTTTAATTACATGCAGTTCTGAAATCTGGATGCATAAATGTGCGACACTCTGCTTAAATTCTGGAGACACATGACTATATGACTCTTCATCATTGTCAGAATGCTATCTTATAGTTTTATTAAATTTGATTGACTTAAATTTCACCAGTCTATTATGCCAAGTTTCTCCTGTAAGTGCCAACAAAGAACCATACAACAAGATTCAAAATTTTCTTGTCTCTATTAGTGAATATGGCAATGGTACCCCCACTCCAGTACTCCTGCCTGGAAAATCCCATGGACGGAGGAGCCTGGTGGTCTGCAGTCCATGGGGTCTCTGAGTCGGACACGACTGAGTGACTTCACTTTCACTTTTCACTTTCATGCATTGGAGAAGGAAATGGCAACCCACTCCAGTGTTCTTGCCTGGAGAATCCCAGGGATGGGGAAGCCTGGTAGGCTGCCGTCTATGGGGTCGCACAGAGTCGGACACAACTGAAGCAACTTAACAGAGGCAGCAGCAGCAGCTTTGTTTACAATTGCTATTATTTGTCATATGGATTTCTTCCATATGGAAATTTTCCCAGTGACAGGATGTGTATATTCACTCTTGAAAATTATCTAGATGATCAAGGTCATACAATTTGAATAAGAATATTTAATGGAAAGTGAATAAGGCTTGAGTTTCAAACCCAGTTCCAGGATTCCTGATACTCAGTTTCATCAAATCCATTGGGTAGAACCCTATCAAATTCTTCATAGTGTACCCCATTATTTCCAAGGTCATTCATGCTTATCTAACAGACATGCAACCTGATAACAGACCAACTGGATATATGAGACTAAAAACAAGAAAAGAGCTGTATTAGCAGATATGTAAGATACAGGCATTGATCCCAAATGTAAAACATTTTCCATGTATAAAAGGCAGCACTGATCCAGGGCCTTCTCTGGTGAGCTCTGAAGTTTGTTAATCACACTAATTAGGTGCCACTTGATGACATTCATTTCTGATCACCATCATGAGCACTGTCATAAGCAGAATTTTCTAAAGCTCGTTAATGAATGTCTGTGTCATCACATCTTAGGAGGCTTTTTTATTTCCTTGTATTCTTTTGGTTTGATGCTATGTTCCTTATACTGAAAGAAAACCTTTCAAGAATAACATGCTGCAAGCTAAGATGTCCTTAAATAGTCATGAGTGTCTTACAATTTTTGTTTCTTCTATTCCAAAATAGTAATTTGATTTCGCAGGAAGCAGTATATATATATATATATTTTTTCTTTTTCTTCTTTGATGTTTCCTTTAGGACTGCTATTCAAATATTATGCTCCTGTTAAGGACAATTTCTTAAGGACAACAATTAGAGTTATATTCTATATTAGAGATATAGATATTACTTTATGCATCAGATTCACTTGGAAAAATTTTAAAACATATATTCAGATGCCTTTTTTAATGTGACTAAAACTGGGCCTTTGTTAATATGTATGCTTCTTCAAAATTCAAAATATGTAATCTCCCACATAATGATATGACTGGGAATCTTGTCTATCTTACTATTTACGGAGTTTAATAAGTCCAGAAATATCTGTTCTAGACTGTCTGTTTTCTGTGTTTTGGGGATATTGATCTGCCTTCAATGAGCTTAAATTCTAATAGAAAAAAAAAACATAAATCATGGAAGCAAACCATAAAAAACAGCAAACCATGTAAATATTACAATAAATGTGACCTTCTCAAGAAAATACATAGCAGTAAGAAAAACAATTTCAAACTTGCAAAAACTTCACTGGCACATCCACACATACAATTTATTATGAAATACATACAAAAAACTCTTCAAGCAAGCAAGAAGTTTGCTGGAAGATAGAGACATCCTTACAGAGAAAGAAGCTAATAGGAAAATCCAGATCAGACTTGAAGAGATTAGAACCCGGTTGTTATTATATGAACTCCTAAAATCCCACCATATTCACAAAATCTATAAATTAAAAAATGGTGTATCATTTGTTTGTTTATACTACTCTGAATTAAGTTTGAATTACATGTGAATGAAATAACCCTGACAAAACTTGAATTAATTATTTTAGATCTTTGAATATTTTATTTTTGAACACATAATTCTTAGTGAACTATACATATTAAGATCAATTAACTTCTCCAACTACTCTATTGAATGTCAAATTAAAATCTTGATTTAAAAAATAAGCAAACTGAAGCATATACTCATAGAATAGGTCATTTTCTATGTAATCACATTAACACACAGGATTTTCTTTATCTAGAAACCTTCGTCTCATCCACTAACTGAAATTACTTCCATTTCATACATTTAATTATGGGAAATAACATTTAATAAATAAAGTATAAAATGTAAATATGCCCAAAGCTTCCTTATTTACTCAACACTGAGAATATTCTGCTGAAAATGTCATGTATTCAGTTCAATTTCCAAGTTCAGAGCATGTGAATCTGGTTGTTTTGTACAAGAAAACATCACAGTCAATACCATGTAACTTCTCTTTAAGACTTAAAGGAGAATTCTAAAGCTCAGCCCAGTGTGTCTTGGAAGACAATTAAAGTGTCATTTTCTGAACAGAAAAGTTCAAATGATCTAATAAAAAGTATTATTAAGCCTTTTTTTTTCTTAAAGATGCAAACACCTTATTTTGCTTCTGATCTTTTTTTTTTTTTTTTTTTTCCACAATAGATACAATCTCAGGCAGTATTGGTGTCATTTCCATCTCAGTGTATAGAGAAGGAAAAAATAGAACAACCTATTTTTCTCCAGCAGGGAAGAAAATGACAGTGGTCTAGATAGAAGCTATCCTGTGAGCAAGGATATTTAAACTGGTTCCAGAAGGCTCACAGAAACTATTTGCCAAGAAATTACACAATTAAATCTCACATCGAATATTGCCAACCATATGCTGTAAGTCTTTGCTCTAATGCAGGGGCTTTTAGGTTTCCCAAAAAATCTCTTAAAAAGATCACAGTAATCGTGGTCTATATTCATGTTTAGTTCAGCCATGCTTAGATGGAGAGAATAGGTCCAGGGAGACAACTGGGCAGACTACTATTTGAAACTCAATTCTCCTGTAGCTTAGTAAACTTTCAGAGGGACACAATTAATGTGACCTCAACACTATTCATATTATTGATTGCATTGATTTACCAAGGGTATTTTTTTTGCATTAATTTAAGAGAATTTCTACATCTGAGAAATAATATCAGATAAATGAGTTTATAAGATATGTGTGTGTGTGTGCTCAGTTGTGTCTGACTCTTTGCAACCCCATGGACTACAGCCAGCCAGGCTCCTCTGTTCATGGGATTTCTGAGGCAAGACTATGGGAGTGGATTGCCAGTACCTACTCCAGGGAATCTTTGTAATCCAGGGATCAGACACATGTCTCCTGCTTTGGCAGGCACTTTACCATTGGCACCATTTGTAAAGCCCTTTGTATAATATATGAACATTTGATTATTTAAGAAAACAGCAAATGGAAACCAAGGGTAACATGAGGAAAGTCACCTGCTCAGAGGAATATGCTTCTCTAATGGAGTTAACCAGAAGAAATAAAAGTGACTTCCAAGTCCACAAAAATGTTCTTTTTGGCCTCCACACTTACACTCCCAACAGGCTTCCCTTCAGTTCAGTTCAGTCCAAACGTTCTGTCATGTCTGACTCTTTGCAAACCCATGAACTGCAGCATGCCAGGCTTCCCTGTCCATCACCAACTCCTGGAGTTTACTCAGACTCATGTACATTGAGTCAATGTTGCCATCCAACCATCTCATCCACTGTCCTCCCCTTCTGCTCCCACCTTCAATTTTTCCCACCATCAGGGTCTTTTCAAATGAATCAGTTCTTCTTATCAGGTGCCCAAAGTATTGGAGTTTCAGCTTCAGCATCAGTCCTTCCAGTGAATATTCAGAGCTGATTTCCTTTAGGATGGACTGGTTCAATATCCTTGCAGTCCAAAGGACTCTCAAGAGGCTTCTCCAGCACCACAGTACAAAAACATGAATTCTTCAGTGCTCATCTTTCATTAGAGTCCAAATCTCACATTCATACATGACCACTGGAAAAACCATAGCTTTGACTAGAAGGACCTTTGTTGGCAGTCATGTCTCTACTTTTTAATATGCTCTCTAGGTTGGTCATAACTTTTCTTCCAGTGAGTAAGTGTCTTTTAATTTCATGGCTGCAGTCACCATCTGCAGTTATTTTGGAGCCCAAGAAAATAAAGTCTATCACTGTTTCCCCATCTATTTGCCATGAAGTGATGGGACCAGATGCCATGATCTTCGTTTTCTGAATGTCGAGTTTTAAGTCAACTTTTTCACTCTCCTCTTTCACTTTCATCAAGAGGCTCTTTAATTCTTCACTTTCTGCCAAAAGGGTGGTGTCATCTGTATATTTGAGTTTATTGAAATTTCTCCCAGCAATCTTGTTTCCAGCTTGTGCTTCATCCAGCCCAGCATTTCACATGATATACTATGTATATAAGTTAAATAAGCAGGGTGACAATATACAGCCTTGACATACTCTTTTCCCTATTTGGAACCAGTCTGTTGTTCCATGTCCAGTTCTACCTTTGCTTCTTGACCTGCATACAGATTTCTCAGGAGGCAGGTTAGGTGGTCCTGTATTCCTCTCTCTTTAAGAATTTTTCACAGTTTATTGTGATTCACACAGTCAAAGGCTTTGGCATAGTCAATAAAGCAGAAATAGATGTTTTTCTGGAATTCTGTTGTTTTTTCCATGATCCAGAGGATGTTGGCAATTTGATCTCTGGTTCCTCTGCCTTTTCCGAAACCAGCTTGAACATCTGGAAGTTCATGGTTCATGAATTGTTGAAGCCTGGCTAGGAGAATTTTCAGCATTACTTTGCTATCGTGTGAAATGAGTGCAATTGTGAGCTAGTTTGAACATTCTTTGGCATTGCCTTTCTTAGGGATTGGAATGAAAACTGACCTTCTCCAGTTTTGTGGCCATTGCTGAGTTTTCCAAATTTGCTGGCATATTGAGTACAGCACTTTCACAGCATTATCTTTTAGGATTTGAAATAGTTCAACTGGAATTCCATCACCTCCACTAGCTTTGTTTGTAGTGATGGCCCACTTGACCCTAAGGCCCACTTGACTTCACATTCCAGGATGTCTGGTTCTTGGTGAGTGATCATACCATCATGGCTATCTGGGTTGTGAAGATCTTTTTTTATAGTCCTTCTGTGTATTCTTGCTGCCTCTTCTTAATATCTTCTGCTTCTGATAGGTCCATACCATTTCTGTCCTTTGTTGTGTCCATCTTTGCATGAAACGTTCCCTTGATATCTCTAATTTTATTGAAGAGACCTCTAGTCTTTCCCATTCTATTGTTTTCCTCTATCTGTTTGCTTTGATCACTGAGGAATGTTTTCTTATTTCTCCTTGCTATTTTTTGGAACTCTGCATTCAAATGGGTATATATTTCCTTTTCTCCTTTGCCTTTAGCTTGTCTTCTTTTCACAGCTATTTTTAAGGCCTCTAATTGCTTCCAATTGTGGTAGTGACATCTGTCTGCCAGAAAAGTATAAAAACAGTAATGTTATTTTTATGTGAGTGCCTGTCAGGATGAAATGGTCATTAAGGAACTGTCTGTCCATCTCATGATCCAGCATTGTGTGCTCATCTTAGAAACTAGTGTGCAAATCAGTGTGAATCATGAGTCCTGACTGAGTTTCTATTCTAATCATCTGAAATTATTCAATTTTGTTCACATTCCAAAGTGAAACCAGTTTCCTTTTAAAAAATTATTTACTGGAGTATGGTTGATGTATAATGTTCTGCTAATTTCTGCTGAACAGCAAAGTTATTCACTATATATTCCTTTTCATATTCTTTTCCATTACAATTTATTACCAGATACTGAATATAGCTTCTTGTGTTATATAGCAGGACTTTGTTGCTTATCCATTCTATGTTGTTATTCAGTTGTTAAGTCTTGTCCAACTCTTTGCAGCACGCCAAGGCTGCAGCACACCAGTCTTCCCTGAATCTCCCAGAGTGTGCCCAACTCTTGTCCAGTGAGTTGGTGATGCCATCCAACCAACTCATCCTCTGTCACTCCCTTCTCTTCCTGCCCTCAATCTTTCCTAGAATCAGGGTCTTTTCCAATGAATTAGCTCCTCCCATCAGGTGGCCAAAGTATTGAAGTAATAGCTTCAGCATCAGTCCTTTCATTGAATATTCAGGACTGATTTCCTTTAGTGTTGATTGCTTTGACCACAATGTAGCCCAAGGGACTCTCAAGAGTCTTCTCTAGCACCACAATTCGTGAGCATTCTATATATAATGAAATAATCTTCCTTTGTGTGTGTGGGTGGTGTGTGAGGAAGGGATAGCAAAATACAGATTTTGTGTGTTCCATCATTTTTCATAAGTGCCTCTTGAGTTTATTTCTTTATTTCATTTATTAACTTGTTCAATTAATGAATACTTGAGTGTCTATTCTTTACAAGGGATGGCTCCAGTTCCTGTGGATAGAGCTAAAAAAGAAAGAAATGATAGAGCTTTTCTCATAGAGCTAACTAGCTATTTTCCATCAAACCTATCTTAAAGGTTGTGAATTCTATGTCTTTAAATAATTCATTAGAGGAAGAGAAATTTTGAAATCTAAACTTTATCATGATTTATCACAGATATTTTCTTCTCATTATTTTTTGTCAAGTCTCTTAATTTTTCCAGAGCCAGAATATTCAATCCCTGGGTTGGGAAGATCCCCTTGAAGAGAGCATGGCAACCCACTCCAGTATTCTTGCCTGGAGAGTTCCAAGGACAGGGGAGCCTGGCAGGCTGCAGTCCACGGGGTAGCAATGATTCAGACATGACTAAAACAATTAAGTACAGAGCTTATGCATCAGTCATTTAAAACTCTCTCCAAGTGATTTCTTTACAAATTTTAAACAACAGAATTTGATAGAAATGATGACAAAAAATGGCATGTATTTTAAATAACTATTGTTAGGAAAAATGTATAGATATTTGGATCCATGATTCAGTGCTTACTAAGTGGATTTATAATAAATCATCATTTCAGGTAAAAATTTTGGCATATTGTCTTAAAATAAGACAGATTTCTTGTACATTCTGACATTTGAGAAGACAATTTGAGTAAAACAACATTATGTGAATACATTTTAGTATTTACAAATTAATTAATAAACAAGTCCTGAAAGCTTTAAGGTTATAATATCAAAAATTTATTTTAAAATTATTAAAGAGAAAGATTGCTTTACCATTAACTCCCAGGATGCTTAAACAACACTCATTTCCTTATGGGGTTGTTATTACACCAAAATTATACTAAAATTATCCCATGCAATGGAATAATTACATTAGTTCACATTTTACATGTTGTGATTATGCAAAATTAATGGAAACTTTTTACATAATCTTACATATGATTTTAAAAAAATCATAATATCTTTACCTAATCATATAACCTTCTTGTGTTATAAAATTAATAACCATTTATCTGTCTATTCTTCAGTCAATACAATAATTATCTGTCTGTAATAGGTCACCATTTTATCTGTTTAACTTCTAAAGGAATTATCCACACAAGGAAAATGTTTTGTTTTAGTAGTGTAAATTATTAAATCATTATATTTTATGAAATTAATCACAAATAAAATAGATTAGCAAACAATGATCCTAAATTGTATTGTCATGCTTACTACACATGACCTTTTATAAGCGTTACTTGTGAAAAAAGCATACTCAATAAATAAAAAGTTATATATGTATAGTTCATTCTTTTACAAGCATAATCTAACTATAGAGAAAATGAGATACAAATTAAAATAGAAAATTCACATATGATGAGCACAAAAGAATCTCTTTCCATCTGGATTTTTCTGAAAGGGAAGAACTTTTAAAGTTATGAATGCTTTAGTCACATGTTAGGAACACTTGCATGGTTTATCCCCTTGCAATAAAATCATACTTTATTCATCTCAAATTTTTTCTATTGCCAAAGGTAGAAGGATCCTTTTCATTTTTAGAACAAAGCTTTAGAGAATTGCTTTTGCAAATATGTATCTTGGCTTCGCAATGTGGAGTTTCATTTCTGGAATCTACCTTTTGATGCTGCACCTTGAAACTCAGTGTGTTGTAAAAATATTTAGCTGATTTGCTAAAGACGACTTTCTACATTGCACACTCCAGCCACACAGTTCTGAATTTTTGTTTTTATTTTTCCTTATGCTTTGAAAGAACTCATTCTGAATAAAACTAGTAAACATACTTTTCTTGCTTTCAAATTGGAAAAGAAATGGAACGAGCTGAACATTCTCAAATTTTATTACATTTTATTCTCAACAATCTGGCTGGATGTTTCATTGCGTGTCTAGACACCAGTGGTAGCTGAGGACTGTGTTTTGCTGACTGGGATGGGAACTAGGGGATTCATTTCCACTATTCTAAGCAAGTGCACATATCTTGAGTGGGTACTGTTAGTTACTCACTACCCATGCATGTTGTTAACCCTCAAGTCCTCTTGATCTATTTCTCATAAACAAATCCCTTCTAGGAAACACACTGCACACTCATATCAGATATTTAATGACAGCATTGCAAAATTTCATGTTGAGACCCCACAATACTGCCACAGAGTTTTCATATTTAAAAAAAAAAAAAAAGAGTAGTCATGTTAAGAATTTTCTCCTTCTTACACAAATGGAGAGAAGCTTCTTCTCTCTCACCTAGTTTCTGAAGCTTACATTCTGGCAGAACTCTACTTGAATCCTAAGCAGAGCAGCTCTGAATATAGAAAACCTGAGGCTAAAATTCATCAGGCCTGTCTCCTCCCATGTAAGAAGTATATTTGTGCAACTAGGGATAAGGATAATGTTTACCACTGAGACAGTCTTCTGAGACTTAATCTACAATCACATGTGTTCTATTTCTTAGACAGGTTTGACATTAGGTGGGAGTGGAAGAAAAAATAGAACTAGAGCAAGAATAAATGCTTTAACCTTTCAAATATTGCAGAAGTGAATCTAATGGAAAATCATTTTTCTGATTCTTTATCACATGGGTACACATTTTGGTCTGTAAAATATACCAAATATCTTTGAGTTGATTAGAGATTGTATCTAACACTTCTGACCTTCATTTTTCCAATTTGCCTTTTACAGCATCATATTATATTTTTTCTAACCTAAGGTTGTATTCATTTTTTATTCGGTCGGTCCTCAAATGCCATCAACAGCCTCAAGGGCACATATGTGCACATAATAGAATTGTCCCTGAATTCTCAGCTCACATTCACTTAACCTACAGGCCATGTTCTCTTTAAGACATGTGTTTGTGGAGTGGTATCCCCCAAACCAGTCAAAGTGAAACTTCACAGGATTCCCAGATACTAAAATAGCTAATCATTTACTTTTCCACACTGATCATCTCAAAAGGGAAAGGGATTTCTTATGTACTTATTTCTGAGTCATTAGAATTGGACAACCCAGAAAAATATTTTGAAGAAATTTTTCTTGCTTCCCACATGCAATTTTTCAGGTCACAGCCATAAACGTAGCAGAGGCTTTCTTTTCAATATCTTAGTTCAATTCCATTGGGTAGCATTGAAAATAACTTCTGCAGACTCGATGTTACAAGCGTATCAATTTTACCTTAATTGGCATGGGAGATTTTGGCAGTCAGAAATATACCTTAAATGCATGGCATAAATAGCAAGCGTTTTTTTTTTTTTTTAAAGTTCTCTACCCAATTTTTAAAAATGGAGGATAAACAGAGGCAATATGAAACAAAAATCATCTTCTCTTACACAGTAAATCATTGACATTCTCCACAGAATTAAGAAAATATTCATAGAAGATGTACCTATTTAACAGGCAGGGTGAAAGGATTACCAGGAGTCAGTATACATCTATTAATATTATCTGTCTATGTATCTATCCTATCTCCTCTATTTATCTGCCTATATATTGTATTCATGATTTAGTCAGGTAGTTTATGTCCTCTTTTGGGGGTTAGGGTTAGAGTTAGGATTAGGCTTAACTTCTGAGTTAAAGCAAGGCTAGTGAAAGAATGTGATCATTGATAGATGAAATATATCAATCAATGAGTGGGTGCTGCTAGTTACTCACTACCCATGCATGCTGCTAATCCTCAAGTCCTCTTGGCTTATTTCCCACAAACCAAACCTCTTCTCACTGTTATAGATGGTAAACTTATTAAATGGTCATACTTATAGATGGTCAACTTATTAAATCAATTATTAATTTCAATATTTGGTAGACAATCCCAAATCTGCATAATTACATATCCACGGTCATAGACACTCACGTAGAATGTTCAGTTACATACATGTAGTCATCGACTGAGTTTTTTTTTTTCTTTTAACTGAGATGTTTAACATTTGCTTTTTATATTATTGATGTGTAATTGAGTATGGGTACTTTTTTTTTCCTCATTAATTCTATTTGGTATGAGATTAGTTCTTTCAAAATTTTTTTTGCATCTTCAACTCTATGAAATTTATTTTTATTTTTAGTTTGGTTTTGTTCTTTCACTTGGATTGGCAAATCTCTGTTCATGGAGCCTGTTGACCTCATCCCTTGAGTTTCTCAACACCCAGAACATTACCCAAAACCGTCTTCATTACCTTTTTAATGACACCTACCACATTCTGCTAATTAAAATAAAAACTATCCTCTCTTTTCTTATTCTCAAACTTCTTTCACCTGTTCTACTTCCTCTCCATCCTCTGACCTTTTTATAGTTTATTACTTCATGTGCCTATTGTTAACTGACTACTCACATTATTTCATAAGCTCCTTGAAAATAAAGCCCGTGGTCTTTGGATGCATTGAAACAATTTCTGGCACCTAGCAGGTGTTTCATAAACATCTATTAAATGGATGGAAAGACATTGAAATTTTTATGTCTTTGCTCTATGAGTCTTAACTTTTCTCATGTATTGCCTTTGCATTATGTTGCAAGATTATCTTTTTGACCTTTTGCTATATTATGTTTATTATAATTTGTTTCACAATTAGATATTCAAAATGACATCGTTAGATTCCAAGAATTCTATTTCATCAGTCAGAGACATACTATGATTTCCAATCTCTCTATTCATATCATTTATATTGCTCTTAAATGTGCTTCTGTTTTGTAAGCGTGTGCATGAATGCTCATTCATGTCTGACTCTTTGCAACCCCATGGACTGTAGACCACCAGGCTCCTCTGTCCATGGGTTTTTCCGGGCAAGAATACTGGATCAGGTTGCTATTTCCTTCTCCAGGGAATATTCCTGATCCAGGGATTGAACCCACCTCTCTTGAACCTCCTGAACTGGCAGGTGGGTTCTTTACCACTGGTGCCACTTGGGAAGCTTACCTCATTATTTCTCTGGATTTACTTATCTGCTTGATGTGTTGTTCTTATTTCTATGTGGGATTTTTTTTTTTCTTTTACCTTGTTCAAGTATATTTTTAGTAGTTGTTCAGCTTGGTTATCTGTCCATTTTTACTGACGTGAAGTAGATGAACAAAGATAGAAGCTATGGAAAATGTTTACAGCGCACCAGGGGATTTGGATTTCACAGTGAATATAGATTCTGCTGACAGCATGCCTGGAGGAAGGGAGTGCAGCCAGGTAGAGAGTGTGCAAATTGCTACTCTCTACTTGAGAGTATCTCTGCTCCCTACATGACTACAAGAAACCTTGGATACTGATCCATTCTCTGGTGGCAAGATTCTCTTTTCATCATGAAGAACAAAAACTGGCTCAGTTTATCAAACATTTTAAAAATCCGTTAAATATCGGTTGAATTAATTCTTTGTGCATTAATTTTCCAAATATGAGTTGTCCAGCTACTGATACGACACCCTCCTGACCTCACAGTAATATCAGAGTATTCTATGAACTGATGTTCCCATAGATTCAAAAAGAAGCATTTATCAGTTGTTACTGATGCTGAAGCTGAAACTCTAATACTTTGGCCACCTGATGTGAAGAACTGACCCACTGGAAAAGACCCTGATGCTGGGAAAGATTCAAGGCGGGAGGAGAAGGGGACAACAAAGGATGAGATGATTGGATGGCATCACTGACTCAATGGATATGAGTTTGAGTAAATTCTGAGAGTTGGTGACGGACAGGGAAGCTTGGCGTGCTGCAATCCATGGGGTCACAATGATTTCAACATTACAGAGCAACTGAATTGAACTGAAGATTTTAACATTTATCACTTAAGGCCAAATCAGTTCACCTGGGTCGGACTTTGCTGTACCTGAAATGATTTTTTTAAATTAGCATGTAAAAAACCATAAAACGACCTGACATGAAGATTCAACTTTTGTTTTGTGAGAGATCTAGTTAATCATTTAGTACATTATATTCAGGAAAATATAAATTATGGGAATGTGAAATTCTCACATGTGAACTTTAATCACTGAATTCATTAGACTGAAACAATGACAAAATCTTTTAAGCAAAAGAACTTTGATTCCCATTAGGATTTGATCCTACTTTTTGTTAAGGGAAACTCTACCCTAACTGCTATGAACTGAAAGATTCTCTCTCTTCCTGTCAATTATATTACTGTTTCCTTGACTGGTTACTGGATTGTTACCTCAGAACCTGGGTTGTTACCATGTATGTTAGCTTTTAGTGAAGTGAAGTGAAAGTCACTCAGTTGTGTCCAAATTTTTGTGACCCAATGAACTGTAGCTTATCAGGCTCTGCTGTCCATGGGGTTTCCCAGGCAATAATAATAGAGTGGGTTGCCATTTCCTTCTCCAGGGGATCTTTCTAACCCAGGGATCAAACCCAGGTCTCCTGCACTGCAAGCATATTCTTTACCATCTGATTCACCAGGGAAGTCCATGACTTGACCTTGGAGATGGTCTGGTGGTTTAGTTGCTGAGTTGTGTTCAACTCTATAAACCGCATGGACTATAGCCCACTAGGCTCCTCTGTCCATGGGATTTTCCAGACAAGAATACCAGAGTGGGTTGCCATTTCCTTCTCCAGGGGATCTCCCAGACCCAGGAATCGAACCCAGGTCTCCTGCATTACAGGTAGACTCTACCAACTGAGCTATCACGGAAACCCTAGTTTTCTAGAGCTGCTGTAATAAAGCACCACAGTCTCAACAGTTTAAACAACAGAAATTTTTGGCCTCGCAGTTTTGAAGTCTAAAAGTTAAAAAAAAAAAAAAAATGAGGTATTATTTGGGTTGCTTTCTTTTGAGAATTACGAGGGAGGTTCTATTCCAGGCCTCTCTCCTTGGTTTGGGACAGATGTCTTCTCCTTCTGCCTTGACATCCACTTCTTTTATGCATGTCTCTCTCTATGTCTACATTCCCCCTTTATGTAAAGATACCAATGGTATTAGACTACGACCTAACCTAATGATCTCAGCTTAACTGATTGTATCTTCAAGGACCAAATTTTTAACTAAGGTTACATTCTGAGATTCAAGGATTCAGTATTTCAACACATAAACTTTGAGGTGATATGATGCAGCCCATAATATGAGTGAATATATAGATCTCTAGTCCTCAGATGCTCTAGAATGTAGCTTTACCATCCTCCTAACTCCCTCATTTATGAGTAAGATATGTGCTGGGCACATATTCAGTCTACACTAACCCAAGAGTTGAGTTTTAACATTTTTGAAAGTTTATACTTTGAAAAAAAAAAAAACCTCTCTGAAATTATTCATAATTTGCAGATGTATCTTTGCATATGGTAGGAGGCAGGTCTCCCGGTCTTATAAAAATCCTCTTTTGCTTCTGCTCAATAGACAATTTCTAGAACAAAGTCATACCCTCTCTCCCTACCTCCATTCAGGTTGCCATAGAAATCGGCACTTCTCTTCTAAGAGATAGTGGTTAAGTGCAAAGTGACCAGAAGGGAAGGACATTCTGACTTTTCTTGACATGTCTCTGCTTTGCTCAGTCACAATCAACAAAGGAGGAGAAGTCACTTGATCTCATCAGTGAGTTCAAGGAAAGAAAGAAAACAACTCAGCCTAGTGTTTCTGGCACTCTTTTAAATCTTTCTGCCTGCAGAGAAAGGGTTTTGTATCATTTTGTTTTTTCTGTTCACAGACATGTGACTTGGTTAAACAAGCAGTATTCCTCAAGAAAAGATCTAATGAACATCCAGGTTTTTTCTGTGACTGGGTAAGGAAGTTAATTCTGGATGAAGTAACAGGTACTCTATTGTGACTGCTCTATTTCAGCAACAGATTCCAATCCAGCCTTCCCTACTAGGACAGTAGGTATTTTTCTCTAACATTGTGATTTCTGTGTAATCTCTCAGTTCATTTGAAGGCAAAAGTGGAAGAAAGTGTGTGATTTCTATCAATCTGCAATTCAGTATCAATCATTTAACAAGTCAGATTTGTTCCTTTATTTTCTATTGTAATTACATGCATTCTATTTCATATACAGTATACATTATTGTTGTTGTTTAGTCACTATGTTGTGTCTGACTCTTTGCCAACCCCATGGACTATAGCCCACCAAGCTCTTCTGTCCGTGGGATTTCCCAGGCAAGAATACTGGGGTGGGTTTCCATTTCCTTCTCCAATAATATACATTAATCCAGTGCTTATCAGACCATGGTTAATAAATCTCCCCCCCCCCTTTTTAATCACTTCCTACCTGCATCCTCAACTCACTGTCATTGAACTTTACTTACATTTTATGATCTGCTTCTGCCCTCTCTATGAGAAGCTCATTCACTTCATTGCTTTTGAGGAGAGAGTAATTACCAGCTGAGCACACTAGGAAGATTCTCCTCCTAATAGGAAAAGACATCTTTTTTAAAGAACTGTAAGATGCTCAGGGAATTTAACTGTTCACTCCCTGGTGGTGGTTTAGTCACTAAGTCATGTCTGTCTCTTGTGACCCCATGGACTGTAGCCTGCTAGGCTCCTCTGTCCACGGATTCTCCAGGCAAGAATACTAGAGTGGGTTGCCATACCAGAGGGTCTTCCTGACCCAGGAATCAAACCCAGGTCTCCTGCATCACAGGCAGACTCTTTACTGACTGAGAAATGAGGGAAGATGAGTGCTATACCCTATGCCTCTCATCTTATAGGGAATCATGACATGGATTAGAATAGCAGTAGTTTTAAGAGATCTTTCCATGAAGAAACCAATCTAATGTTACTCAATCTAGACATTTACAATTTTTTTTTTTTCACACTAGGAAATTTTGTGTTTGTTTATTTCCCCCTGAAACTTTATTCTGTCCTACCTCAAGGATTTTGCTCTGACTTATCCTGGCTCTATTCTTCATTGTAGTAGTTATCAATCTATTGTTACTTTTATTTTAGCAACCTTTCTCACTACTCTGTAAATTCTACAAAATCAGGTTCTACAAAAACTCTACATTACCTTATGAGCTTTTTGTTTTATCACCAATATTTAGAAATTTGTTTTTCTATAGCAAATACTGAAACGAAAGAATCAATCTTAAAGAATGAGCATTTCATGGAAAATTCATTACCTAATGTTTCTCTGTCCTCTTTTTTTTATATTCTAAACCATTACTGTATTGTATCTGATTAATTATTTAAAACCATATTTCAGCACTATTTAAAGCTATGTTATAGAGAAAAGTCTATTTTTAAATTTTATTTTCTATGCCTCATTTTCTACTGATATGTATAAGTATCATGCACCCTTATAACAAGATCTATAGCTATCATGTCAGAGGGTTCTTATTATATAATGTATATTAAGAAAATTTATTAAGTTTTTTTTTGCTTGTTTTTTTAGTCTTTTTATCCCTTTCTTCTTTGCCAGTATCATTTTAGAATGTTCTAGCAGAAACTTCAACCATTTTATTTCATGAAACTTGCCAAATTCTCATCCAGTCTGAATAAAATTTTCTAAATTAGATTAAGTTTCATTTTTAATATTGGATGGTGGGCTTAAACTAGGAATGGAATGACTGTGCCACCTGTACATGTTATGAGATCTGGCTCTATTCAAAAATGTTGTCCTTCCTTGGTTTGCTTCTACACATCATGTGCCAGACAGTTAAATGGCTTTCAGCTGAGCAATCTATAAGCCCTCTTTCCTATAAAATGTCACACTTCACATCTGAGCACAACCAGCCCTAGAAGTGTAACCAGTTCTTATCTTACTTTTCTTGATTAAGACTCTGGTATTATTCTATAATATTATAGCTTCTGATTCAGTTCTGATTCATTTTCTCCAGAAAATTCCATGTTCATGCTAATCATAAAATTTCATTTCTACCTAGGAGAAAGGCAAATCTTGCAAGTTTTTCCTCTCTATGTATTTAATGACTCCTTTAAAAATCTTGCTTTTCACACATGAATGGAAATAGAGATACTTTGTAGATTGCTTTCAAAGTAAATGCCACTATATTTAAGGTGGTTAACAAGCCTCATTTTTCCAACATTTTCCATAGTCCTTTTTTGCATATGAATATATGTCTACATTTTTGTCCATTATAGATTGCAAAACTTCAAGTCATAGCAGGAGGGCAGTTTGGATATAGAGGAAGAATGTGGTGCTTTGATCTACTTCATAGAACTTTTTTTTTTTTTTTTTAACCTCATTTGGATGGCATTTGTTTTATTGTGCAAAACAGTCTTCCATCACAAGTTTGTGAAAGCTATCCCATTTACAAAAATAAATGGAAAGAAAAGAAAGAGTGAAATTATTTTCTTCTACTAAGAATAGAGTGTTTGGGGGCTTTCATTTATCTCCTTACTAGAAGTTCCTTTTTAAAAATTATTTATCTGAGAAAGTTTATGTGCTCTGACCAAAGATAAATCCATTCAATTTAAAGGGAAAGTATTAAAGTTTTGATATATTGTTTGCAAGATACTTTCTCATAATTAGTGTTATTTGAGGTGGAATTTTAGCAGAAGTAAAGATTAATACTGGAATAATTCTCTCAATGAATTTCTCATACATCTGCCTCTAACATGCTTTTAGACTATTCATTTCAGAAATACGCCCTAATACACATTTGTACAAGAGCTCTTTTAAGTCTTTCATCTGACTTCTGTTATCAGTACTTAATAAATGCTCATGAGATTCTTGGGATCACATAATGCAGTCTTTTCTGTGTATATGTCTGTAAAGCAGTCTTGTTTTTTGTGATGGAAAAAAAAAGGGAGAGTTGGTATAAATTAGAAGGTTGTAATTCATATGATTCATGAGAAAGTAGCTCTACTTACCAGAGAAATTTACAATTTATTTGTACGTATAAATTATAAATCATAACACACAATATATGTCTTCACAGGATATCATAACAAAGTACCATAGATTGGGAGTTTTAAACAACAGAAATTCATTTTTCACACTTCTGAAAACTGGGAATTCCAAGGTCAAGCCACTGACAAGGTAGCTTTTATTCTTAAGCCTCTTTTCTTAGCTTATAGGCAGGTACCAGCTTACTCTGTGATCACATGACCTCTTCTTGTTCATGTGGGAGGCAAGAACTAGCTTTCTGGTGTCTTTTCTTGTAAAGACACTAATCCCATCAGACCAGGGTGCTAACTGCATGATCTCATTTAAACCTAAGCACCTTTCAAAGGCCCCTTTTCTAAATACTATCACAATGGAGGTGAGGGTTTCAACTCATGAATATTGGAGGGGCACAAACATTCAGTCCAGAACACACAATATCAATATTTTAAGACTTTATTAAGTCAAATCTTAAGACTTTTATTTCCTGTAGGTTATTATTTTGGTGAATGCATGTGTCAGCTGGATGCTCTTCAGAGAAACACAGAAATAGCATTGAGTCCACGCAGTTTACCAGGGATTAACTTCAGTGAGAGTTAAAAGAAGGAAAGAGAACTGGGCAGGGAAATCCTTCCAACCAAGATGCATACCTGACACTTGAGAAAAGAGTGAAGTATGACATATTGGGCAGATAGAATATCGGACTGCAATTTAGATCTGACAGGGTCATTCCAATGAGGAGGTCTAGTGGAAAGATTGTCTGTCAAATGAGTCCTGTGTCAGTCAGAAATAACCAGTCCATAGTATACTAGCCATTGTCATTTATTGGCTCAAGCTTTCTGAAAAGGGCACATCTTTTCAAAAGCTAAGGAAGATCCTGAAGGACTGAGGCTGAAGGTTGTCAGTTAACTGCACTACTTTGATGAGGACCCAAGTGGTACATCCCCACAGTTGCCAAAGTCTCCCTCTTATGCCATGTGGACCAACTTCTACAAACATGTTGAAGGAACAATTCCTGCCAAGTTCTGGTGGGCTTTTCCTTTTCAAGAAAATGTAGAAGAGGGAGATTAACAGGATAAATTTATCTGTGATTGTTCTTGGTTTCCCACTGGTAATCATCGTCCGCTATCTATTCTTAGTCTGTGGGCCTCAGGGAGCACCTCTATTAGGTCCACTGGCTTACTTGATGGTAATATTCAAACTCACCTTCCTGAACGAACAGAGTCCTGATAAACATACCTTTCTTGGACTGTTCATGCTGCATTCATCCATTCGCAGTCCTAATTGGTAAATGGAGAACAAGACACTCCCTGGTGGATGACTGAATCCCAGACATTTTCTTCCCTGCTTACAGTGGATAACAACAGCCATACCTCTCCTAGTTGATCAGGATAAAATACTCATGCCAAAACAGCCTCTTCCTCTTGTGTGATTCTTTGAACATAAAGAGTACAGTGTGCCCAATTGGCAGCACAAGTTTGCAGTCCAATATAGCACTTTCTGTCATCTGGCAAGAATGCATAACCCTCAGGGATTAAATCTTCTAACCAGGAAGGGCCCATATTTTCAGATATGGGAATGACAGCAAACAAGACCACTCTAGCTACCAATCGTTAGTTACCAGTCTCCTGTGCCCTTCATGTTAGGAACACAGCTCCACACAGATCTCTGATTTAGTATTTACACAGAATTCTGGATACTAGTACCTCATCTTCATGCCAGTGGCTTAGTTGTGGCTTTAGGCCATTTCAACACTCTCTAAAAGCCACCTGCATCCAGATGGAGCATTACAAGGTATAATCTATAGATCCATTGTCATGGACCACACCCTGTACATACTCTGCCATAAAGAAGTTTTTTTCAGTTGGATACGAGTTTGTGTGGAATATCAGGTTTTGTTTTGTTTTGTTTTGTTTTCCAATTAAGCATTCATTACTATGGATGTTGGTGCTGGATTAGGGTCCATGGGCAGGAAAATCAAACCTATACTCAAGATAATGGTTTATTCTTATGAGAATAATTTAGTGTTCTTCAAGGAGAGTATTTCAGTATGGCTGATTGGACTCCTCAAGGAATAATGCCATGATAGTGGTTTAGAGTTCATCTCTACTGCTGACCAGTTAGACATTCAGAAGAGACAGCAGCCAGATTCATCTTGATATTTGGAGTTCATGTTGTTGGGCCCACATGTGGTCTCCAAGCTATCACTGTGGCCACTCCAGTCAGGTCCATATCATGCAATTTTTGAAGTGAGTGAAGACAAAAGTGGGAAAATATAAGTGGGCAGTCATAGAGTCTACTTGGTTATTTAACCTCTCTTGCATTATGAGTGATTTCCACTCTTCGTGCTCTCTCGTAGATATACACACAATGGTTCTATCCAATACCTCTTTGTCTCTGATTCACCAGTCCTTTATGTCCCAGGTCATCAAGGATTTGGTCACCTCATTTGCTATTGCCCATGAGTAAATGTATACTATACATATCCTGAGTAATCATCATGTCGTGGTGTAATGTGTGTGTGTGTGTGTGTGTGTGTGTGTGTGTGTGTGTGTGATTCATATTGACTTAGTTTTGAAGTCTGGCTAGAGGCCAATTAGTTCCTTTTCTTAAGAAGCTCATTAAGCCCATGTGAAAGTGAAAGTGTTAGTCTCTCAGTTTTGCCTGACTTTTTGCAACTCTATGGATTATGGTCCACCAGGTTCTTCTGACCATGGAATTCTCCAGGCAAGAATACTGGAATGGGTTGCCATCCCCTTCTCAAGGGGCTCTTCCCAATCCAGGGACTGAACCTGGGTCTCCTATATTGCAGATAGATTCTCTGCCATCTGAGCCACCACGGAAGCCAATTAATTAATGAAGTTCATGCTTTAATTAATTTTCTCTCTGATTCTTATACTGGGAGAAATTATCAGTTCAGTTCAGTCGTTCAGTCGTGTCCGACTCTTTGCAACCCCATAAATCACAGCACGCCACGCCTCCCTGTCCATCACCAACTCCTGGAGTTCACTCAGATTTGCGTCCATGAGTCAGTGATGCCATCCAGCCATCTCATCCTCTGTCGCCCCCTTCTTCTCCTGCCCCCAATCCCTCCCAACATCAGAGTCTTTTCCAATGAGTCAACTCTTCGCATGAGGTGGCCCAAGTACTGCAGTTTCAGCTTTCGCATCATTCCTTCCAAAGAAATCCCAGGGCTGATCTCCTTCAGAATGGACTGGTTGGATCTCCTTGCAGTCCAAAGGACTCTCAAGAGTTTTCTCCAACACCACAGTTCAAAAGCATCAATTCCTCAGCGCTCAGACTTCTTCACAGTCCAAATGTCACATCCATACATGACTACTGGAAAAACCATAGCCCTGATTAGACAGACCTTAGTCCGCAAAGTAATGTCTCTGCTTTTGAATATACTAGCTAGGTGGCTGATAACCTTTCTTCCAAGGAGTAAGCGTCTTTTAATTTCATGGCTGCAATCACCATCTGCAGTGATTTCAGAGCCCAAAAAAATAAAGTCTGACACTGTTTCCACTGTTTCCCCACCTATTTCCCATGAAGTGATGGGACCAGATGCCATGATCTTCGTTTTCTGAATGTTGAGCTTAAAGCCAACTTTTTCACTCTCCTCTTTCACTTTCATCAAGAGGCTTTTTAGTTCCTCTTCACTTTCTGCCATAAGGGTGGTGTCATCTGCATATCTGAGGTTACCGATGTTTCTCCCAGCAATCTTAATTCCAGGTTGTGCTTCTTCCAGCCCAGCATTTCTCATGATCTAGCCTGCATAGAAGTTAAAAAAGCAGGGTGACAATATACAGCCTTGATGTACTGTTTTTCCTATTTGGAACGAGTCTGTTGTTCCATATCCAGTTCTAACTGTTGCTTCCTGGCCTGCATACAGATTTCTCAAGAGATAGGTCAGGTGGTCTGGTATTCCAATCTCTTTCAGAATTTTCCACAGTTTATTGTGATCCACACAGTCAAAGGCTTTGGCATAGTCAATAAAGTAGAAATAGATGTTTTTCTGGAACTCTCTTGCTTTTTCCATGATCCAGCAGATGTTGGCAATTTGATCTCTAGTTCCTCTGCCTTTTTGAAAACCAGCTTGAACATCAGGAAGTTCACAGTTCACGTATTGTTGAAGCCTGGCTTGGAGAATTTTGAGTATTACTTTACTAGCAGGTGTGATGAGTGCAATTATGCGGTAGTTTGAGTATTCTTTGGCATTGCCTTTCTTTGGGATTAGAATGAAAACTGACCTTTTCCGGTCCTGTGGCCACTGCTGAGTTTTCCAAATTTGTTGGCATATTGAGTGCAGCACTTTCACAGCATCATCTTTCAGGATTTGAAATAGCTCAACTGGAATTCCATCACCTCCACTAGCTTTGTTCATAGTGATGCTTTCCAAGGCCCACTTGACTTCACATTCCAGGATGTCTGGCTCTAGATGAGTGATCACACCATCGTGATTATCCAGGTCATGAAGATCTTTTTTGTACAGTTCTTCTGTGTATTCTTGCCACCTGTTCTTAATATCTTCTGCTTCTGTTAGGTCCATACCATTTTTGTCCTTTATCGCGCCCATCTTTGCATGAAATATTCCCTTGATATCTCTAATTTTCTTGAAGAGATCTCTAGTCTTTCCCATTCTGTTGTTTTCCTCAATTTCTTTGCATTGATCGCTGAAGAAGGCTTTCTTAGCTCTTCTTGCTCTTCTTTGGAACTCTGCATTCTGATGCTTATATCTTTCCTTTTCTCCTTTGCTTTTTGCCTCTCTTCTTTTCACAGCTATTTGTAAGGCCTCCCCAGACAGCCATTTTGCTTTTTTGCATTTCTTTTCCATGGGGGTGGTCTTGATCCCTGTCTTCTGTACAATGTCACGAACATCATTCCATAGTTCATCAGGCACTCTATCTATCAGATCTAGGCCCTTAAATCTATTTCTCACTTCCACTGTATAATCATAAGGGATTTGATTGAGGTCATACCTGAAAGGTCTAGTGGTGTTCCCTACTTTCTTCATTTTAAGTCTGAATTTGGCATAAGGAGTTCATGATCTGAGCCACAGTCAGCTCCTGGTCTTGTTTTTGTTGACTGTATAGAGCTTCTCCATCTTTTGCTTCAGAGAATATAATCCATTTGATTTCAGTGTTGACCATCTGGTGATGTCCGTGTGTAGAGTCTTCTCTTGTGTTGTCGGAAGAGGGTGTTTGCTATGACCAGTGCATTTTCTTGGCAAAACTCTATTACTCTTTGCCCTGCTTCATTCCGCATACCAAGGCCAAATTTTTCTGTTACTCCAGGTGTTTCTTGACTTCTGACTTTTGCATTCCAGTCCCCTATAATGAAAAGGACATCTTTTTTGGGTGTTAGTTCTAAAAGGTCTTGTAGGTCTTCATAGAACCATTCAACTTCAGCTTCTTCAGCACTACTGGTTAGGGCATAGACTTGGATTACTATGATATTGAATGGTTTGCCTTGGAAACGAACAGAGATCATTCAGTCATTTTTGAGACTGCATCCAAGTACTGCATTTCAGACTCTTCTGTTGACCATGATGGCTACTCCATTTCTTCTGAGGGATTCATGCCCTCAGTAGTAGATATAATGGTCATCTGAGTTAAATTCACCCATTCCAGTCCATTTTAGTTTGCTGATTCCTAGAATGTCGACGTTCACTCTTACCATCTCCTGTTTGACCATTTCCAATTTGCCTTGATTCATGGACCTGACATTCCAGATTCCTATGCAATATTGCTCTTACAGCATCGGACCTTGCTTCTATCACCAGTCACATCCACAGCTGGGTATTATTTTTGCTTTGGCTCCATCCCTTCATTCTTTCTGGAGTTATTTCTCCCCTGACCTCTAGTAGCATATTGGGCACCTACTGACCTGGGGTGTTCCTCTTTTGGTACCCTATCATTTTGCCTTTTCATATTGTTCATGGGGTTCTCAAGGAAAGAGTACTGAAGTGGTTTGCCATTCCCTTCTCCAGTGGACCACATTCTGTCAGACCTCTCCACCATGACCCGTCCATCTTGGGTTGCCCCACGGGCATGGCTTAGTTTCATTGAGTTAGACAAAGCTGTGGTCCTAGTGTGATTAGAATGACTAGTTTTCTGTGAGTATGGTTTCAGTGTGTCTGCCCTCTGATGCCCTCTTGCAACACCTACAATCTTACTTGGGTTTCTCTTACCTTGGGTGTATAGAGAAGGGGACGACTGAGGATGAGATGGTTGGATGGCATCACGGACTCGATGGACGTGAGTCTGAGTGAACTCCGTGAGATGGTCATGGACAGGGAGGCTTGGCATGCTGCAAGTCATGGGGTCGCAAAGAGTTGGACACGACTGAGTGACTGAACTGAACTGAATACACCTCCATAATAACCCCAGGGCCAGGTACCTGGCAACCAGGGATAGCTCCTATGCCCTAAACTCCACTGCAATTTTTAGCATTATCTAATACTAAGGTTGCTTTCCTTACTTTAACCTTTTCTTTCCACAGAAAACACCATAATGGCAATTTCCCATAACCTCTGCATCCCCCCACCCCTTGTGACAGACTCTAACATTTCCGTTGAGTGTTCTACATGACATTCTATACTCTCTCCAGAGGACTATAAGCATAAAACAAACTGTAAAACTCTTTATAGTCCCTTTCTCTTACCTTTCTTATCTAGCCTCATCATAACTTACTTAAGGTAATACGGTTAAAATATATGGATGAAGTTGATCAATGTGATGTTCTGGGTAATCCAAATGATTCAAATATTTTTTAAAGCTGTGTTAGAACAGAAGGGATGACAATTAATAGACTCTTGGGTCCTGGTGGAAAAACCAAATATGTATATTCTAGTCTATTTCATGTTAATAAAAACACTTTTGACCATTCTACATTAAACACATATTTACTAAATTGATGGTCACTTTCAGTATAATTCCAGATATATTTATCCACTTAAGCTTGTTCATCATGGCATCTAAGTTTGACAATACCACTTGACTGAATCTCTGGTGTTATGCATCCATTCTCCAGGATCCCTCAAATTTCTGCAAGGGCCACGCTGGCAAATGAGACAATCATAAGAATTACCTCTATGCATTATTTAAAATTTTAATATAAATTTATTTATTTTAATTGGAGGCTAATTACTTTACAATATTGTATTGGTTTTGCCATACATCAAAAGGTGATACAAATTTCTTACACCCTGTAGATACACTCCAGGTTTTGATTCACTATCAAGGAGAAGGTATGGGCAATTTCAGATGCTTAACTACCACAATCATAATAGATCTTATCCCTCAGATCAATGACCTAGTATCAGATATATTTCAGCTACCATTGACCTCAACTTCAATTATACATTCAGGACTAGAGGGATTTAACTATTGGTTCCACAACTAGATTTTCACCATAACCTCAGTAACTACTTGTCTCCTGTCTGCAACTATTTTAATAGTGAAGCCACAATGATTTTCTGTTCTTCAAGTATCAAAACTCACTCAGATCTTGTATTCAGTTATTTCTGAAATGCTGGGGGATCCCCATTTCCTAGTCTATCATCCAAGTAAGCACCTGAATGTTCCTTTGGGGAAGGGCTGAAGGAATCTCTTCCCTGTTTAATTATTATGAATTTTCCCACTTGGGGATCTAGCTACTTCAATCAATGCATTCTGGGTTGAAGAACTAACTTAGTTCTGGAAATTGAGTAAGAATTAGGATTCTATTGGAGGGACTTCCCTTAGCTTCCTGCTCATTCAATCTTTCTTTCTTTTGTTTATGTATATTTAGTGAAACGTTGGCTTCACACATTTTGTTCTCAGACGCACTATGTGCTGTTAGCCATCTTTTCAATTATCTATGTGTCAGTCCTGAGTGGCTTGACTGCCACTCTGATCTCCCCACTTATTATGGTAATTGATATCTCCTCTGCCCCTGTTTTGGGCGATTAAGATTTGCCACTGGGCTTCTATTGCTTTGATGCACTGTCCCCATCGCTATTGATATGTTGAGCTCCATAGCAAATTCTCCTACAGTGAACCCTGGCCAGGACTTCTGAGTAATGATGGGGTCCCTCTCATGAGAACATTCCCAATATCCTTCATAACGTGTCTTCTGAGCCTTCCCTTGAAACATGATCCTCCAGTGATCTTTTGGTCTCATGTAACATACTGGTTCTAGCATGATCACTTTCCTGAGACTTTTTATTTCTTCTGTTGTTTGTCATAGCAATTCTGGTATTTCAGCTTAACTCAGCACAGGATATTGCTCTCTCTAGGCTTCTATGAGATGTCCTATCACCAATTTAGATAGATATCCTACTCATCAGTATTAGATGAATCTCACACTGGGCAAGAATAGCCTGGGCCTAGTCCCTCTACCATGGTGAATTCCTGGAAGAAAGATATTCAGGAAGATCATGACCTCTGCTTAAGATTCACTTAGATCCAGCAAGCGATGCAGCTGGAGGTTATGAGCTATCTGTACTCTTGCATCCATACAGCAATGATGCTCTTGAAGAGATATCTGACTGGCATGGGTTCAGGGCTGCCTCAAGATGTGGTGATAAAAACATAGACTTAATAAAGAGAATAGAACTTTCAAGCCAAAACGTTTAGAATGATTTATTTTGGCATAGTTTTCAGAAAATGATTACTGGAAAGTCAAAAAGTTTAGTTCTATGACCCAACATGAGAAAAGTAATTTGCTTGCTTTGATGATTTAAAATTTCAACTCTTTTTCATCCTGCTAAGAGTGTGACATTAGACTTGTTATGAATGTACTATTAATGTGGAATTATTACAATTTATTTAATAATGCATATGTATTTGAGATTTTAAATATTAGTGTTGAGTAATCCTTAAAGTTTTACACTAATGATCCAGAATAAAATATGCCTCTTTTTATCCATTATTCCATGGAGGCCACTTCCACATCAAATTCAAGATATTGGCTAATGTAAGGCACTGGGTTTGCCTTCATACAATGTTATCATAAGATCTCCAGGCTGTGGAGAATTCCAAAATTAAAGTTCCCAGCAATCCAGGTGTTTCCATTGAATTCAACCTCCAGCACATATGTCAGCTGCCTATAACTCCCTGAATGAGACCTAGTGATGCATAATGATTCCCGAAGCACTGATCAGGCATTTCATAGAATTGTGAGAAAGAGCACATTTCTTTTAAAACATTAAATGTTTTGGTGCTTTGTTACACAACAATAAAGGATGTGAGGTCCTTTTGAAATCATTGGAGTGTCATCCACCAATCATATTTTCAGAAATAAAAACTGAAATGTCAACTCCTTGAAGTAACAAGTATTGTCTGAGAAAAAGAAGTATCACAACCTATGTTTAAAGAAAGACTCAAAATCATTCTTAGTTAAAACTGCTCTAAAATATATGTTTTCCCTTCTGATAGAATATAAACATTTACCCTGTACTAATGAAAATATTGCTTTCAAAAATTCTATGCAATTAATTTATTGTTTGTAACATATCATCTTTAATAAAATTTCAATGCACACATTCATAATACCCTAGAAATTCAGTAATGGATAAGACTTGTAAATACAGGCAGAGTTTATGGATATTAACATTTCTACTCAGAAATATGTTTACCATGTTTTGTTTTCACCGTATCTTTCATTTATTTTACTTGTTTATTAAATACCTCATATCTGCCAGTCACTATGCTCGACATTTAATATATAAAGTTGAATAAGAAATGTTCTCAGATTCCCCTAGAGGAAGAAGTAGACAGCAATACAATAATAGTAGGGGACTTTAATATCCACTTTCATCAATGGATAGATCATCCTGACAGAAAATCAATGAGGAAACATTGCCTGAAATGACATATTATACCAGATGGATTTAACAGAGATATTCTTCTTTAAAAGAATCAGCAGATATGTTACCTAACAATTATAATACAAGGTTGCTCTAGGAACTGTAAAAGAGAAATGACTTGACAGGATAGAAGATACAGAGGTGAGATTTAAAGATAAATTGGCTAGCCTGTACAGGAGCTATAATTGTAGAATTGAATATGCTTGAGAAAGTATTTTGAAATCTCAGAGGATAGTTCAATAGTGTTACTTATTGAATATTCTAATCTGAGTTCTCATCCTCATGGCCTCTCTACTGACAAGCCGGATGACTAAATCAAGCCACTACAGAATAAGACTACACTTTAATTCTCATAGTATTAGTATTTCCTTACATTTGGAAGAATGAGCTAATGACTGTGAACCAGTTCTAAAAACTGAAATACTACAAAACTTGAATATTTGGATTTCTGTTATTTTTCTTTATTTTGTTAACCATATATGACTAAACAGACTTGCAAAGCTTTTAAATTCTATCTTAATATTTAAACATTATCTGTTGATTTTAAAAGGCATAAGCTGATTACTAAGGCCATATTCCCTAAGTATTTCAGAAATTTGAAGATAATATTTATTTTTAAAATACTAATTTACACAATTTTCTCATTCACCAAATTTTAATGCTGTAACTTTATTTTTTTAATTTATTTATTTTAATTGGGGGCTAATTACTTTACAATATTGTAGTGGTTTTGTCATACATTGACATGAATCAGCCATGGGTGTACATGTGTTCCCCATCCTGAACCCCCCTCCCACCTCCCTCCCCATCCCATCCCTCTGGGTCATCCCAGAGCACCAGCCCTGAGCACCTGTATCATACATCGAACCTGGACTGGCAATCTATTTCACATATGATAATATACATGCTGTAACTTTATCAAAGAAAAATATTTATGTCCTTTTCAAATATAACTTTTTAAAGCTATTTTTGTTTTAAAATATTTTAATTATCCTAGCATAATGTTTCATCAAGCTCTGAAAATGATGTTTCTGTTAATCAGAAAGATGATTTACTACCTGAATGTGATAGACAACATGACAGTTTTAAAAACTGGGAGAAGCAGAAATACCCCAAAACATTTGCTTCAAATGTATTTTGAAAATACATATTTATAATTTGGTGATTAGCAATCAGGCTTGATCTAAATATATTATATTGATTTTGACATAAATATACTGACATATCAAACAAGTGCAATATATATTTTCTAAACATTATACTTGACATATTAGATGTGACATATTAATTACAATATCTGACTTAAGCTTTAATTGCCCTTTAAGTAGCATAATATACTTGGTCATATTCCCTTGAATAGACTTTTGAAATGAGTGTTACACATAAACATAAGTTCAGCTGAACACTAAAATATGGAACTATCAGTATTTTTGCCTTTAAGGTTCTTTGCTATTCTAGAGATACTGAATATTTTTGTTGCTTAAGATAGAACAAAACTTGAGGTAACCTTGATTTAATCCACTGAGCTCAGCAAAAGAACAATAAAGAAATCCCCACATGCCAGCAATTATTTCTCAAATCCTCACTACAGTAAGAAAGATTATAGACTTTAAGTGGCCCCCTGGGGTTGCTGAACAGTGTACCTTGGAACATAGCAGGTTGAACTCATCCAGTCCCATCACCTCCCATTGTAAACTCTGTCAGCCTCATTCTTCTAAAAATACACCGGAGTGCAGTTTAATCTTGCCAAAGTCTGCAATGTAGAAATGCCAACCATTCTACTAGACTAGCATCAATGTATTATTTTTCTCCTTTTGCTTCCACAATTTCATTTTTACATTAATTACATGCCACAGGTAAATCTGTATGATAGTCTAAATTTGTTTGGAAAACCAAAAGAAATTAATTGATCTATGTCATTTAATATGTGCAAACAGTTCCATTTCAGCTGCATTCTCTGAATGCATGGAGTTTCAAACTGATGCTCAAAATGTTCATTCTTTTTATTCTCCACTGGTTTGAGCTACTAAAAACCTCCACTGAATTGCTAATATGCTAATTGGGGAACAGCTAAAACCAGCATCTGTTAGCATATCAGACTGTATTTGTTTAAGAAATAAGACATTATAGAGATTAAAGAAGAATGGGAGATAATTGTACACACATACTGGTATGTACACACACGCATACAACACACATATATGTCAAATAGCAGCTAGAGGAGAGAAAGGACAAGTCCCTGAATATGTTTTCACATATGCCTTAGCATTTTGCTATTACAAACTCAGTGTTAACAATTGCCTCTTTTATTTTGATAAATGGTTTTATCTTGAATTATAGTTTGGATTATATTAATATTGTAATGCCTTTATTTGAATTTTGTTTGAGCTTGCCTGAGGGAAGTTTGATTTTTAAGTCTTCATTCTTTGAGTCTTTTTTATTTGAGATGTCCATCTCTTAGGTAGTGCATAGTTGGATTTCTTGTCTATATATAAACTGGTAGTCTGAGGTTTAACACATATTACTCTGTTAATATATCTGAAATGCTAGGTGGTTTCTCCATAATATTTTGCTTCCTTTTAAATGTTTTGTAAATTAATTTCTTTATGGAATATTTGAATATTTTTATTTTTCAGTGGTCTACTAAGAAGGGAAAAAAGGGTGTTAAATATCTTGGCTAAAGGGCTTAATTTGGGTTTATAACATAGTGTCATTTATAATATGTTTTATCATTTTATTAATACCTATTTAGGTTTAACTCATATTTTAGCATATATTAATTGTTAAGGTATAATGATAGTGGTTTTAAAGAAAGCTGTAATAATCCAGAAACAAGAAAATATCTATTTGTTGAAATTTATGGTAGAAAACCTGGGCTTCCCTGGTGACTCTGACAGTAAAGAATCTACCTGCAGTGCAGGAGACTCAGTTCAATCTCTGGATCAGGAAGATCCCCTGGAGAAGGGAAAGGCTCCCCACTCCAGTATTCTTGCCTGGAAAATTCCATGGACAGAGGAGCCTGGTAGGCTATAGTCCATGGCGTCACAAAGAGTCAGACACGACTGAGCAGCTAACATTTTGACCGTTTTCATGGTAGAAAGCCTACCCAATGTCTTGCACATTTTCTCCTATTAGAGTAAAAATGTTTATTTAAACAAACTGACCTTTAGGTTCAGTGGAATAATAAAAGATTACATACTGAGTGGAAATAAAGTCAGAAACAACAAGCAAATGATTACTTAAGAAGAGTTTGGAGAAATATGATTAGTGAAGGCAAATGGACAACTCCCATTTTGTAGTCTTGATAGGAACAGGAGTTATTGAAATAATATGTTTGACAGAACAAATGAAACCCCACTGTGTTGTGATAACTAGGGAGATTACTACCCAAGGTCTTAAACAGAGATGGGTGATTATAGACTTAATACATTAAGAGAGTCTGATAAAGGACAGAGGATCAGTGTTAACAGTTGTTAGTGCTGTGACAATGAATTTGTGGTTGTGAGATATGAGGAGAATCTGGAAGAAATTACCCAGCCCCACGGTTTCCAGGAATAAAGAAAAAAAAAAATCTCAGTAATTACTATGAAGATACTTAATAAACTCAGAATGTCTTAATCTCTCAAAACATGAAAGAAAAAGAAAGAAAGAAAGAAAACAAGTACAGCCACTCCAAACAAAACCTTTGTAGGACAGTGGAACTTTCTGTGCAGATATTCCTGATACAGTATCTGGTTTTCTTAACACAATGGGTTGTTGAATAAAAAGATGTCAAGTGTAGCCATACTGGTACCTGAAGAGGAAGGTGGTATGAAAATTAAAAGCAAATATAGAAATTTAGTTTCTAGCTGAGCTGTTGTTAGTTAATTAATCCAGAAAAAAATATGTTATGCAGATTGAATTTTCTAATTCCTCAGAATTTCACCTAGGATGACTTGACCTTAGACAGAAACTACATGTTGCATAATCCATCCACCTAACCTAGTGTTATATTGTCTATGGATTAATTTATTTTAAACACACTCCAGTATAAACTTTTATATGTGTGCATAAGTAGACTCTAATCTACAATGCAGTAAAGGAGGTTTGAAGCAACTCAAAGCAGCAAAGCATGCTCCAGACTTGGTCTCTTAAAACACTTCAAATATCATTATCAATTTTTCCATCACACAGTTTGCTAATTAGTATGAAAGGTGTTAGAGAAAATTTAGAGAAATAAGTGTTATTCAAAATAGGTGAGCTGGTAGAAAGTCTTTGCATGAAAGAAGGAAAACTATCTCGCAAAATCAACCACAGCTATCTTTGAACTTGCCTTCCCAATTTAAAAAAAAAAAAAAGAAGAAAAAAAAAAAAAGCTATTCCCTGGTAGCTCAGACAATAAAGAATCTGCCTATAATGCAAGAGACCTGGATTCAATCCCTGGGTCAGGAAGATTCCCTGGAGAAGGAAATGGCAACCCACTCCATTATTCTTGCCTGGATAATCCCACAGATGGAGGAGCCTGGCCAACTACAGACCATGGGTCACAAAGAGTTGGATACGACTGAATAACTTATTGGTTTCTGTGTTCACCATCTGGTGATCCAAGCTTAATTTTTAGCCAGTATGCTACTATGGTTGAATTGGAATTGCTTTTCATGTAAGATAATTGATAACATTTTTCTTTAAAAAAGAGTAAAATTTCCCTGAGCCTAGAAATAAATGCTTTTTTGAATTATTTTTATCTGCTTTCCAATACATCATATTCTGAAGAATTTGGTCTAAAAAAGACCATGGGAAAAATAATCTAATAGTGAAATCATGGGAAAATGCCTGTATACCACTCCCCAAGCTACATGCTCAGTCACTTCAGTCATGTCCAACTCTTTGTGACCCTATGGACTGCAGCTCACCAGGCTCCTCTGTTCATAGAATTCTCCAGTTAAAAATACTAGAGTGGGTTACCATGCCCTCCTCCAGGGGATCTTCCTGACCCACAGATCAATCCCACCTCTTTTATGTATCCTGCATTGTCATGTGGGTTCTTTACCACTACTGCCATCTTGGAAGCCCATACCACTTCCCATCTGCTTCCAATTTTCAAAGGTATCAATATTTAATAAAAGTTCTTAATGAATGTTGAATGACTAGATTGTTTCACATGAGTTCACAGCATACATCCCACAGTATGATTTTTTTTCCCTATCCATAATCAGTTGAGCAATGAGGGAGAGAGCAGAATAATTCAACCACAGTTTTGTGCTTTTATCAGAATTAAAGAAAAAAAATACTCAAACATGTATGTACACATATAACACATACATGCACACACACACACACAGAACAACGAATATCGAGGAAAATATTCTGAAATGTAAAAGATAAGACACAAACTAAAGCACAAAAAAGTAGATAAAGAGCATAGTAATAGACAAAATGATTGCTGAAAGGAAATGAAAAAAAAAAAAAAAAGAATCTTCTGTTTTGCATTTTTTCCATTGAGGAAAGTACTTAAGATATTAAGCATCATTTTCTAAGATGATTGAAATGCCAGATAAGCTAGCAGCAAAAAGTTTGTTTGCTGTTTTGTTTTTCTTTCAAATCATTTTACCCAAATCCTAAGGCATTAGGTGTGAGCAGGTAAGCCATGATAAAACTCACCCATCTTTAGTCACCGTGATTGATCCAGAGGTGAAGATATACATAAAGCTGGAACTACAGAGAGTCTTCCTCTGGTTTGTTCTTGCAGGAGCTGACTGTGAAATGCCTGCTTTTAGTTCTTGGATGCCTGAGGCTCCATGGACATGAGCCTAGAACTCTGTTGTGGATTCAATCTCTCCTGAGCAGCTGGCTTGAGATAATCAAGCCAACAGTCAGAAAGAAACAGATAAAAGAAAGAGTGAGTGAGTGAAGTCACTCAGTCGTGTCCGACTCTTTGTGACCCCATGGACTGCAGCCTACCAGGCTTCTCCATCCATGGGATTTTCCAGGTGAGAGTACTGGAGTGGGTTGCCATTTCTTTCTCCAGGAGAGCTTCTCAACCCCGGGACTGAACCTGGCTCTCCTGTAAAGTCTTAATAATTTGCAAGTGCTTTATTATCCTCAAAGCCAGTTCCATCCTCTTTGCAATTCAATAACAAAACTGAATACAAATGCCAGCATTCTTTATATTCACATGTAAGGTTTCTATCCACTGAAATCTTGTTTAATGCTTTCAGGAAGATGGATGGAATGTTGCTAAAAGGAGATCACAAAATGGGAAATCGGCTATATCAAGAGGATAGGATACAGTCCTTTTCACATAAACCAAGGTGGTGTTATGGGGTGAATCGCATCTCCCCCAAAATCATATGCTAATATTCTAATCCTTCTAAATTCAGAGTGTGAGTGTATTTGGAAATAAGGTCATTGCTGATGTCATAAATTACTTAACTTAAAGCGAGGTTATTAGGGTGGACCCTAATCCAACAAGACTGGTGTTCTCATAAGAAGGGAAAATTTGACTACAGACACTCATAAAGGAAAGACAATGTACAGAGACACAGGGAGAAGATGGTCATCTACAAGCCAGTGAAAGAGGCCTGAGATAGATTCTTCCTCACAGATCCTCAAAAGGAATAAATCCTGCTGACACCTTGACCTCAGCTTTCCAGCCTCCAGAACTGTGAAGTATTTCATTTTCACCATTTCAGCCACAGTTTATGGTATTTTGTTATGACACTCCTGGCAAACAAACACAGATGGTAACCATCCAAGTCCATAGGCAGTAATCAGCTATTAAAATACATCTATGATATCCTGGTACTTGGATACTGTATAAGCTGAGTCACCTTAGCTGACTTGGGGGGAAAAAAGATATAGGAAATTTAAGAGAATTGCTCATGTCTTTCTCTTTTGAGTAAAAATTGCTACAAGCTAGAAAAAAAGTTGAAATAAAATATAGCCTGTCAAGAGACAAAGAAGACACTGTAAGACAGACCTGAAGCATTGTTGAGGCAGGTCATTTCTCTCTGTAATACTCTGAGTCAAGGAGGAATAGCCAAATCCTCTGGCCAGCTAACTAATGACACTACTAGCATCTACAAACACTGGATAGGCTTTGATTTGAACGTGATGCCTTTAGAGATTTTCTGGCACTGTTAGTGGTTGAAGCTTCAGTTTAGTTCAGTTCAGTTGCTCAGTCGCGTCCAACTCTTGCGATCCCATGAATCGCAGCATGCCAGGCCTCCCTGACCATCACCAACTCCCAGAGTTCACTCAGACTCATGCCCATCGAGTCAATGATGCCATCCAGCCATCTCATCCTCTGTCATCCCCTTCTCTTCCTACCCCCAGTCCCTCCCAGCATCAAAGTCTTTTCCAATGAGTCAACTCTTCGCATGAGGTGGCCAAAATACTGGAGTTTCAGCTTTAGCATCATTCCTTCCAAAGAAATCCCAGGGTTGATCTCCTTCAGAATGGACTGGTTGGATCTCCTTGCAGTCCAAGGGATTATCAAGAGTCTTCTCCAACACCACAGTTCAAAAGCATCAATTCTTCAGCGCTCAGCCTTCTTCACATTCCAACTCTCACATCCATACATGACCACAGGAAAAACCATAGCCTTGACTAGACAGACCTTAGTCGGCAAAGTAATGTCTCTGCTTTTCAATATACTATCTAGGTTGGTCATAACTTTCCTTCCAAGGAGCAAGCATCTTTTAATTTCATGGCCGCAGTCACCATCTGCAGTGATTCTGGAGCCTCAAAAAATAAAGTCTGACACTGTTTCCACTGTTTCCCCATCTATTTCCCATGAAGTGATGGGACCAGATGCCATGATCTTTGTTTTCTGAATGTTAAGCTTTAAGCCAGCGTTTTCACTCTCCTCTTTCACTTTCATCAAGAGACTTTTTAGTTCCTCTTCACTTTGTGCCATGAGGGTGATGTCATCTGCATATCTGAGGTTCTTGATATTTCTCCCGGCAATCTTGATTCCAGCTTGTGTTTCTTCCAGTCCAGCATTTCTCTGGATGTACTCTGCATATAAGTTAAATCAGCAGGATGACAATATACAGTCTTGACATACTCCTTTTCCTATTTGAATCCTGTCTGTTGTTCCATGTCCAGTTCTAACTGTTGCTCCCTGACCTGCATACAGATTTCTCAAGAGGCAGATCAGGTGGTCTGGTATTCCCATCTCTTTCAGAGTTTTCCAGTTTATTGTGAGGCACACAGTCAAAGGCTTTGGCATAGTCAATAAAGCAGAAATAGATGTTTTTCTGGAACTCTCTTGCTTTTTCCATGATCCAGCTTACATTCAGTCAATTAATATTTTAAAGTTTTTGGATTTCTGAAGAAATATCTTGAGATTATTCAACAGCTGAAGAAATTCTCAGACCCTCGACCTACTCAATTATAGAGGTGAGGCCAAAACTTGTCAGTTTAACAGGGCAATCTTCTCTGAACTAATGTAGGGATGCTTTTATCTGGACTCCTATTGATTAATAATTTCACCCTGGGAAAGATTAATTATTAATTTTAAGATTATTATTTATTATGATTAATATTATTTTATATAATTATATATCATTAATATATTTAAGATTATTATTAATTAATTATAAGATTATTATTAATCTTATAATAATTTGAGTTATATAAGCAATGGAAACAATCAGTCAAGAAGTAGGAGAAATCAGTCTGATTTCAGCGTTGACCATCTGGTGATGTCCATGTGTAGAGCCTTCTCTTGTGTTGTTGGAAAAGGGTGTTTGCTATGACCAGTGCGTTCTCTTGCCAAAACTCTATTCACCTTTGCCCTGCTACATTCTGCATTCCAAGGCCAACTTTGCCTGTTACTCCAGGTGTTTCTTGATTTCTTACTTTTGCATTCCAGTCCCCTATAATGAAAAGGACATCTTTTCTGGGTGTTAGTTCTAAAAGGTCTTGTAGGTCTTCATAGAACTGTTCAACTTCAGCTTCTTCAGCATTATTGGTTGGGGCATAGACTTGGATAACTGTGATATTGAATGGTTTGCCTTGGAAACAGAGATCATTCTGTCACTTTTGAGATTGCATCTAAGTACTGCATTTCGGACTCTTTTGTTGACCATGATGGCTACTCCATTTCTTCTGAGGGATTCTTTCCCACAGTAGTAGACATAATGATCATCTGAGTTAAATTCACCCATTCCAGTCCATTTTAGTTCGCTGATTCCTAGAATGTCGATGTTCACTCTTGCCATCTCCTGTCTGACCGCTTCCAATTTGCCTTGATTCATGGACCTGATATTCCAGGGTCCTATGCAATATTGCTCTTTACAGCATCAGACCTTGCTTCTATCGCCAGTCACATCCACAACTGGGTACTGGTTTTGCTTTGGCTCCATCCCTTCACTCTTTCTGGAGTTATTTCTCCACTGATTTCCAGTAGCGTATTGGGTACCTACCGACCTGGGGAGTTCCTCTTTCAGTATCCTATCATTTTGCCTTTTCATACTATTCATGGGATTCTCAAGGCAAGAATACTGAAGTGGTTTGCCGTTCCCTCCTTCAGTGGACCACATTCTGTCAGACCTCTCTCCCATGACCCTCCCATTCTGGGTGGCTCCACAGGGCATGGCTTAGTTTCACTGAGTTAGACAAGGCTGTGGTCCTAGTGTGGTTAAATTGACTAGTTTTCTGTGATTATGGTTTCAGTGTGTCTGCCCTCTCTCTGATGCCCTCTTGCAACACCGTCTTACTTGCAGTACTCTTACTTGGGTTTCTCTTACCTTGAACATGGGGTATCTCTTCATGGCTGCTCTAGCAAAGTGCAGCCGCTGCTCCTTACCTTTGACAAGGGGTATCTCCTCACCGCTGCCCCTCCTGACTTTGAACGTGGAGTAGCTCCTCTGGGCCCTCCTGCACCCACGCAGCCACCACTCTCTGGGCATGTGGTAGCTCCTCCCAGCTGCCGCCCCTGTCCTCAGACGTGGGGTAGCTCCTCTCGGGTGCTCCTGCACTGTCACAGCCTGGCACTCTCGGCTGCAGCCCCTGACCTCAGATGCGGGGTAGCTCCTCTCAGCTGCACTTGTGTGCCATCGCAGCAGCCCAAAGAAAGTGAAACCAAATAGTATTTTTACAAAACTTATACAAGTTTTAAATGTATAAGAAAAAGCAAAGGGATAATAAATACAGCATTCTAAAATGATCAGCCCTAGCACTGAAGATCTATGGTAAGGCATGGCAACTGTAGTTGATAATTCTCTATTGTATGCTTGAAATATGCTGAAGATTGAATCTTAAGTGTTATCACCAAAAATAAAGAAGAAAGAAAGAAAGAAAGAAAAGTAACAAATGCCATCAGTCTGCTTACCAGAAAGCAAATGTTTCCAAAGGAATTAAAGTAGATTATCTCCTTTCTTTTTTTCAGTGTGGGTATCCCTCTGCTTCAGGGGTGCTTAACCAGGAGAGGAATATATTCAAAGCCTGTTGCTTTAATATGATGCCCCTTTACCCCAAAGATCCACTTTGTTGGGCAGAAGACAAGGAAGAAAGGGAATATTTTCAGGTGATAGAATCTGGGGCAGTTTGGAATAATAATTCATTTAATAATTCCATTCTCTCTAAGGAAGTGCTTCAGTTCCTTTTACACTCCTCCTGTTGGAAGATGACAGTTTCAAGTGGTGACTGTTATGGACTATTTTCACTTATTTTCTGATTGGTTGTTGTTTGAGAGTTACCCAGATTTCCATACGTAATTAAACACTGGCTACATACAAGTTTGTGCTTAGTCACTCTGTCGTGACCAACTCTTTGCCACCCCATAGACTGCAGCCCACCAGGCTCCTCTATCCATGGGGATTCTCCAGGCAAGAATACTGAAGTGGGTTGCCGTGCCCTTCTCCAGATCTTCCCCACTCAAGGATTGAACCCAAGTCTCCCACATTACAGGCAGATTCTTTACCATATGAGCCACCAAGGAAGCCTCCTGGCTACATACAAAGGTAGTTTATCGCATATTCCAGAAATTTCATGATTACATATCTAAGCCTAAAAAAAAAAAAGCCTGAAAAGATTGCAGATAGTGTGGGCCCCCTGGCCTTGGATGGGAATGAAAAGCAATGGATCTGGCTTAGAAATTTCTTCTCCTTGTGAGTGTGTTCTGTGTTGCCTGTGGAATGATAGTATCACATAGGGAAAAGTTTAGAATTCTGTGCATTGTAAGGCATGTGTGCATGCATGTGTGTGTGAGTGTGTGTGCATGCACATGCATACATGTTAGAAAGTAGAAAATTATGGCTGTTATCAGCATTTGATTTATTGTTCCTCAGCTTTTTCTGGAAACATTCTTTTTTCCCTAAACACAAGAGATAATCAGTAGCTTGTTCTGTAGTTTTGACAGGCATGACCAATCATAATGCTCAGAGTTGCCAGAATGACCAACACAAGGATGAATGGCTGAATACAAGCTCCTGCACATCTTTTTTCCAGCAGATAGGAGACTCCTTACTTCCTAACTAATTATGAAAAAATGTTAAGGAACATTTTGCTTCAAGAAGTAGAAATCCAACCCAGATGACTTAAACAATTGTTAACACTTTTGGTAGCACTTAATACATGCCAGACAGTGAGAAATACTTTATTTTATGTTAGGGCATTTTATTCTCATAACACCCCACGGGGCTTCTGATAATTGTTATTATCTTTTGATTAGTCAGTTTTCCTAGGATCTAGTCTCCAGGTATCCAGTAAAGCCCTAATTTAGGTATTGCTATGATGGTAATTTGTAGATTTGATTCAAGTTCATAGAGAATATTTGAGAATATTATCCTATATAATTTGTATGGACCTGATGCAATCAACTTAAAAGTCAAAAATGAAACCAAGTTCTCATAAGAAGAAAACATTTTTTTTTTTCTTACTCTGTGGAAGAAACAGAATTTTAAATATGTTTCCTAATTTGGGTTCTGGTTTTCCAGAAATTATTCTCTAATCTTAGAGGTTGGATTCAGAGATACTAAAGATTTTATTGCCAATGTTGAAGAGGTCACTAGTAGCCCATGTCATGGTGTGGCAATCAAGATATACAAAATATTGCCATGTGGATAGGCCTAACCAAATATCAGTAAGAAGTGAGGTTCTGGGTGACCATGTATTTATCACCTTAGAACATTTTAGTCAGATTGAGGAGTAATCATAGGATTGGCTGATTATTCCTAACTGCTATAAAATGGAGGGAAAGAAAATGATGAGCTCAGAGCTTAAAATCTCAACTCAAATCAGGCATAAATCATTAAAAGCTTCTATTACTTCCCTGAAATAAAGTATTTTCTCTTGTTATTAATCGGATCAGGGTGACTTCTGTAACAAAGAAAAACAAGCTAGAGTCTCATCCTGTGAGTGACTGAATTACTGTGCAAATTAATTCTCAACTTTACAGAATGTGTTCTATCAAAGTTAGGTTTTTGGAAGAAATGTGAACCTGGAATTTGAAGTGGGTGCATACGATCAGGTTCCAGTGAAGCTGGGGACATTGAATCTTTAAATTCTGATTGGCCTTCTTAGCCAGTAGACATAGTCTTCTTCCCTGAAGAGGTTAAGCCTACCTTTGCCTAAAGCATTTGTAATGGCTTCCCCTGAAGTATTTTCCTTTCAGAGCCTTGCTGATTATCTTCAGGGCCTAACCCTACCATCCCTCTTTGCCTTTTGACATATAAAGACTGAAGTTCTGACAGGCTCCAGAAAGTGAGGTACAAAGTATAACTTATGAAGTGTGCGCTGTGTATTGCACAAAAACTGCATGGTTTTTCTAACTTTTTTTTCTTGTATAGACATAAGAGTAATACATGTGGTAATTGATATTAATGATGTGGTATCATGGTAATGAGAATATACAGTTGAATCAGTCCAAGATTATTGGATGAGCCCATTAAGCATAGATTTCAGATGTTTAATTGGTTGGCAGAAAGATGGACCCAAAGATAGCCTATAACTAAAAGAAGTTGAAAGACTCACATGCCTTGCATATTGTAGAGAAAGGCATCTCAAAGTTTAGGGAAATTGGAATATTAGAGAGCATTTTTTATGTAAGATTTCCTCACCCATCCTGGGAAGTCTCAGAGGACACAACATAATTAAACCATGGCTACATATTAAAACAAAAAGAAAATGTCTCAGGGAAGGCCTAGTATTCTTAAAAGCTTTCATGGTTGTTATTCTCACTAGGTCAAATATTTACAGGGGAAATTCTACTGTCAGATTGAATCCCTAAGTGCAATGGGAGTAACGGAAACCCAGGGTGGCAAGACTCAAGTAATGGCACTTGATTGCCAAAGAGAAGGTGAGTGTGGCTACCAAAATGAACAGTGGAGCCAAAGCAGTAATCAGAATAGCCTAACTCAGACACCTATGACACTGGCAAGTTGAGCATGGTTTCCCTAAAAGTGAAATAGTTGGACAGGATACTATTTTTACTTCACCTGTGTAAGTGCCACCACCTGTTACTCTTGATTCACTAACAAAACCTTTGCTTTCACTAGTAGATATAAGTTATTACACTGAACTTGAACGTAAGACAGCAGCCTGGCCACTTGGACTCCTCATGCTTCTAAAGGAACAAAGATGAGTGTTAACACTACTGGCTGGAGTGACTACCAGGAGTAAATCCAGCTTCAGTGGAGGCACAGTGTAAGTAAAGAACAGTCTGGAACGTAGGACGTCTCATATCCTGTGCGGAGAAGGCAATGGCACCCCACTCCAGTACTCTTGCCTGGAAAATCCCATGGACGGAGGAGCCTGGTGGGCTGCAGTCCATGGGGTCGCAAAGAGTCAGACACGACTGAGCGACTTCACTTTCACTTTTCACTTTCACGCATTGGAGAAGGAAATGGCAACCCACTCCATTGTTCTTGCCTGGAGAATCCCGGGGACGGCTGAGTCTGTGGGGTCGCACAGAGTCGGACACAACTGAAGCGATTTAGCAGCAGCAGCAGCAGCAGCAGCATATCCTGTGAGTAAAGCTAATGGAAAACTACAGTAATCCCATTTAGGCAGGGTTGGTAAGAGCTCAGACACCTCAGGAATGAAAGTCTGTTTGGGTCATGCTATCAGGCAAAGACCCACATAAGCAGAGGTGTTTAATAAGTTCAAAAGGACTATAGAGAATGTAACAGTACATGGTTTTTTTTAGTTTATTTTTTATATATCTCAAAATTCACTTTGAAAATAAAGACAGCTTGAGTCAAAGAACTCATGTCATTGGCTAAAATTCCTATTACTAGTAATTAGCAGATTCTAGAATATATACCATGATTCCACAATTTCAAAATGTCTCTCTTATCTTAAACCAAAATAAAATAATAAATATAATAGCATAGTAAAAATAAACCAGAAGTTTCAGATTCATGGCACATTTGAAAAAAGAGGTGATAAGTAGGAAAAACATTGGGTGGGGGAAGAAAAGAAGCATTTTACATGAGCTGATATTGCTATTGGCTGAGTATTAGCATCTGGAACTTACCAATCATGAATTGAATGAAAAAGTTAATGGAAGCCACTACAGGTAATTCGATTCTCCCAATGGTTTGTCATAATAATCAAAGCATGGGTTTCTATGATGGCTGAATTTAAGAATGAGGACAAACACCAAATTAAAGGAGTACCCTGCAGGGAGTAGAGTCAGATACCTAAATTTCACACATTGCTGATTATATGAACAACATATAGCAAAAGATATTTAGAAGAGAAATGGTAAAACTTCTTCAGGCTGCTCCAATTATACTCCAGGATTCAAAACCAAGTACAGTCTTTTAGGTTAAGTCTTAAAGAATTAGGGGCAACAGTGTAGTTATATTATTCAAAGGCAATAGTGTAAATTTATCAAGAAATTAGCAAGGAATGGAATTTATATATTTTTAACTACTTATGAAGAAAAGTTAGTGGAAGAACATTTATAGATATATAGAAAAATAAAGGTCTGGAATAGTATTTTATGCTTAGCATTAAGTAGCATTCAACTGTGCAAGCTGGTAACCAAAGTACTCTCTGACCTTGCAAGACCAACTGAATGCAGGTCATGATTATATTATCGAAGTCCCCTGGTCAAAACTTTTCCAAGGAACTTGAAAGATTGCAGGAAGCTACAATTATGAAGTACTATATATTCATATGGGTTTCCCTGGTGGCTTAGTCAGTAAAGAATACACCTGCAATGCGGAAGACCTGGGTTTGATCCTTGGGTTGGGAAGATCCCCTGTAACCCCTTGGCAAACCACTCCAGTATTCTTGCTTGGAGAATCCCTGTGGACGGAGGAGCCTGGCAGGCTGCAGTCCATGGAGTTGCAAAGATTCAGATATGACTGAGCAACTAAGCACACATATGTATTCTCTCCAGGTGCTTGGATACGAATGTTTCTTTGAAATGTTTTCTGACGGCTTCTCTGTGATTTTAGCATACAACAAAACCAATTATCCACATAGTATTCATTTCCCAGTAATGCTATCTTCATACTTTTTTAAACATATTTTTCTAACAGGTATGCTATTGAAAGCAATGACAAAACAATTATAAAAGAGCTTGTATATTAAGAATCAAAGTATCGAGGATTTTAAGTTTATAAATTCTTTTACCTTTCATAACATTTTAATAAGGTGACTGCAATATTTCCATTTTAAATAACTCTAAGTAACTTTCCTAAGATCACAAGCTAATGTGGCAGAGCCAGAATCTTGAAACCACATGCTCTGAGTTCCAGAGGTTCTGCTTTTCAACTTCATCTCATCAGTAATTATTTCTCAAACAAAATATTAATAATACTGATAAGATTAAGGCACTCATGAAAAGATTTTATTAAAGCTGATAATCTTATTTAGGAAGCATAAGTGAACATTTACATGAGAGCTTTGTTTTATTGAATAGCCATGTACCACTACGGAAAATCTAAAGATGACACTCCAGCTCCTAGGCTCCTGTCAGTGACTTAAACACAAATATCTCATTTTGTTTGTATTAACTAAAATAAAGGGACATTATTTACCCCTGATGATACTGAGAAAATGAATGGTGAGTGTCTCAGTGGAAGATCATTTCGATACAATAAATGAAACATTCAGGCTGACTTAATAATAGCATTTCCCTTTGAAAAACACTAGGACATACATTACAAACAAGATGTGAAACGAATCACCAGTCCAGGTTTGATGCATGATACAGGGTGTTTGGGGCTGGTGCATGGGGATGACCCAGAGGGATGGGATGGGGAGGGATGTGGGAGGGGGTTCAGGATGGGGAACACATGTACACTCATGGCTGATGATGGGAAAGGCTGGTCAAAGATTTCAAGTTATAAGATGAATGCATTTTGGGAATCCAATATTCAGCCTAATGACTATACTTAAATACAATATTGTAAAGTAAAATTAATTAATTAAAAATAAATAAATAAATAGAATATTCTTCAGGCTGAGAATAAAAAATACTTTAAATATATACAAATTTATTTGTAAATTACATCTCACCTAAAATAAATGTCATATAAATTTTAAAATAGTATAACAGACTGACAGGAAAATATTATTTTATTTTCCATGTTTATGAAATAAATATATTCAAGGTGAGAAAGAGACATATACACCTATGATTTTATTTTTTTCCTCAGAATCACACAAGCACATATATGGCAAAAGAAACAAAAGGCACTATGGAAAAATTGGATCTCAGAGCTAGAACTGCCTTATGGTAAATATAATGAACAAAACAGTAAATTGAACTTATTTATTTATTTATTCCAGTATAATGGAAAGGATGTAATTTGAAAGAGGTTTATAGCTATGACCCTTCAACAGCATTTTTTTTTATGATATAAACGTGGTTGAGTGAGAGGGGTGGAAGCACACAGTTCTCATGTTTTAACTTTTCTGGAAATTGAAATATTTAATAATTTATAGATGAAGTAAAAACCATTAAATTCATACAATATTTATGGCATAATGATTTTCAATATACTTTATGTCATATTTATTTATATAGTTTCAAATTCATGTTTATTTGATAGACTAAATTGAAGCTGAGAAAAACATTTTATGACTTAATGAATCAGTCAATTAATCTTTTGACCTTCTTTCATTCCTCATAAAACTGCTCATTTCAATTAGTTACCAACTTGATCTAGAGTCTACCTATCATTTTTCTCCCTTTCTGCAGAATTTTCTTTTTATTTATAGTGGTTTTACATAGATGCAGAAAAAGAGATCTAAACATATTCATATTCAATCCATCTTTATTAAGTGCTCAAAATGGCATATTGTGTTTGGTGATTCTGCATGAAACTTCACACATGTTTTCAAAAGCCAGTGGAAGATAATAAAAAAAATCATATGCAAGTGTCAATATGTAATATTTCCCATAACAAAGCATTCACTATTCCTATAGGGCTATTTTTGCATATGTAGTCTACAAGAGCAATTATGAGAAATGAATTCGGGCTAGGTGTGTGCAGATTATATAGGAGAGACCAGAAAAAGTATCAAAAAATTATGTAATAAGATTTTCCTCTTTAAAATGGAAGGACGTCAAAGGGAAAGTTTAAAGACATTTGAATAAATAGTGAAAGGAGCTTATAATATGTCACAGAGCTAAACTTAATTCTACTAACTTGAAATATTGCTTTGAATGATGAACTAAGAAGACCTCTCACTGGCCATTTAAAAGAAGCGAAGTGAAGTGAAATGAAAGTAGCTCAGTTGTGTACGACTCTCTGTGACCCCATAGAATCCATGGAATTCTCTAGGCCAGAATACTGGAGTGGGTAGCATTTCCCTTCTCCAGGGTATCTTCCCAACCCAAGGATTGAACCCAGATCTCCTGCATCGCAGGCGGATTCTTTACCAGCTGAGCCACATTTAGCTGGTGTGTATCAAAAATTCAATGTTAACAAAGACAAGACCTTTATATTTTCAGAACTTTTAGTGAACTCTAGAAGTTCCTATAACAATCTTTCCTCTATTTAAATGCAATTGCCCCATTTCATATTGAGATGTCAGTGGCCCACTCATTAAATACATTGTATACTCCTAATGGGCTCCTTTTTAATTAAGGTTTCTCTGCATTGGAAGATTAAGAGTTCATGGCGAGCATACCCAGGGGAAATTGTCTGATTGTGTTATCTAGCACCAAAATTCAACACTTTTTTTAATGGAATGAATAAAAAAGGAACCGTGATCTTAAAAATTCATCTTAACCCATTAAAATTACTGTATCTTCTATACTTTTTCTTCCTTGACATTACCTAGTCCTGGTAAATTAAATATTATCTCCAAACTTCTTATTACAGAAAAGAACTTTGTGGTCTCTTGCTTTGATTTACCTAAACATTTTAATTACTGTCTGGAAAAAAATGAGAAACACAAACAGAATCTAAATTATTTTAATATTTAAGAACAATAGGGATTTAATAATAATTACAACAGAAATAATATTCCTTTTGGTGCTAAAAGTTAATGAGAACTTTTTATCAATCAATGAGCTAGTTGCTTTGCATTTTTGACTGACTTGATCCTTACAAAAATCTCATTCACTTGAAGTAGCTATTACATGTATCTTACATAGAAAGCTACACTGTTCTTACGTGTTTGGCTAAAAGAAATCTGTTTTGTCTTCTAGGGCTGCATTCTTATTTTACTGTTATGTTTTACTCTTTTCTTCAATCCATTCGAATTTTGGTGAGCCTATTACTAAACCAACACTTGGGTCCACTCACTGGCCCATGTGCACAGTAATGCCAACCTACTGACACCAGGTTGTGGTGAAGGAGAATTCAGCAACTATTGTAAGGTGCCATACAAGAAGTCCTGGACAGCTGGTGCTCATAAAACTGAAATTCCCATGATGGGTTTCAGCAAAGCATTTTTAAGAGCCAGGTAAGGAAAGAAAGTCCCAAGGTATATGATCAGCTTATGCACAATTCTTTGATTGGTAAATGGTGAGATAATAGGTCAATGTCACAGTTTAGTTCAGTTCAGTCCCTCAGTCCTGTCCGACACTTTGTGACCCCATGGCCTGCAGCACGCCAGGTCTCCCTGTCCATCACCAACTCCTGGAGTTTACTCACACTCATGTCCATTGAGTCAGTGATGCCAGGAGTTAACATTATCAACCCTTAAACTCCAATAGGTCTGGGGTCTACATGCTCATGGTCATCAAATAGTTGACTTCTTCCATTTGGTGGCAGTTTGAGCATCTATAAAACAAGTCAGGAAATGTACATCAGATAACATTACCTAGGTCCTTGAAAATGGAGCTATAGCAGAGGATGGAAGAGGACTCTGTCATGGGAAGTTCCCATGGGGTTAAACTTAGCTACAAACTGACAGTCATACCTATATTATCCAGGCTTCCCCAATTGTTCAGGGGTAAGGTATCCACCTGCAATGCAAGAGACACAGGTTCAATCCCTGGGTCAGGAAGATCCCTTGAAGGAGGAAATGGGAACCCACTCCTGAAAAATCCCATGGACAAAAGAGCCTGGAAGGCTAGAATCCATGGGGTGACAAAGAGTGAGACGCAACTGAGCAGGATCACTAGCCAGGTCCTGATAAAGGCAAAAATCTCATAGCAATGGAGGGGTGAACTTATTTTCTCCATACAGGTTGTTTTACAGTTGCAAGATTTAGGAGGTTAGAATAGGGATATGGGGTGCAAAATGGTGGTTACAGGAAGTGGTGGCTGGAAGAACCACACGGAGGGCAAACAGAGGAAAGGAAAAAGCGAAAAGGGAGACTGCAGCCCCAGAGTGAGAAACGTCCTCAGGAAAATACACCTGACATGTCCCTTTCCCTGATTAGCTTTGGGCATATATCTAATTTACATTCCCTTCTCTGATTAGCCCAGGGTACAAGCTCTATTTTATAGGGAAAATAGCCAATTAAGCCCTAGGAACTGCCAAGGGAAAAGGAGAAAAAACATAAAGTGGGAAGCCATAACAGATCTCTCCACTCCTACAGGGGTTGGTCCGCACTCACATCTCGAGAGCATATCGTCTGCTGCTGCTGCTAAGTCGATTCAGTCATGTCTGACTCTGTGCGACCCCAGAGATGGCAGCCCACCAGGTGCCCCCGTCCCTGGGATTCTCCAGGCAAGAATACTGGAGTGGGTTGCCATTTCCTTCTCCAATGCATGAAAGTGAAGAGTGAAAGTGAAGTCACTCAGTCGTGTCTGACTCCTAGCGACCCCATGGACTGCAGCCTACCAGGCTCCTCCATCTATGGGATTTGCCAGGCAAGAGTACTGCTTCTTGCTTAATAAATCATGCCTGCTTGAGCTGTACTGATCCTTCATTTCGATTTCAATTCTATATTGTAAAGTAAAAAATAAATAAATAAATAATAAAATATAAAATATAAAAAAATAAAAAATAAAAATAAAACATAGGATGCCTCCCCCCGCCCCCCGGCAAAAAAAAAGAAAAAATCAAGGAAGAAAAACCAACCAGACACAAGGAGAAATCACAATCAAACAATGGAAAAGTTAAAGATACCTTCACCAGATGACCAAAATCAATGCCAGTGAAAGAACAGATAAACATTATTGCTTCTGAATGTCTTACCCCCGAGAATGACATAATGATATGTATGAAGCATTTTGTTTGAGGATAGAAAACCTGAAGAAAATAAGTAGAAATTATTAACAAACACAAAATGAGACACATTTAATGCAAAAAGAAGTTTGGCTTATTATTTTTCAAAAATTAACCTCAAACAACACCAAGAAGACTAGTAGACTATTTTGAATTTAAGGAAATTAAAGAGAAAAGACAGTATTTGATTTTAGGCTTTATCCTCTAATGAAGGAAAATAATTGCTATAGAGAATATTACTTGGTTAATTGATAAAAAATGAAATAGGGACAACTGATTAGGTAAAAGTAACCAGGAGACAGACTAACTAAAGTCAGTCACATGGTGTCCAATGCCTAAGTAACTGATCCCTCAAGGAAGAAGGATTTTGCTTTTCCAATTGCATTTTAGAATTAGTTTCTCAATTTCTAAAAATAAAACCTGGTAAGATTTTGACACTGCATTATCCTATTACTATGTTGCTGAATTCAATTGGCCAATATTTTTTTTAAACATTTGCATTTATATCTATAATACATAGGATGTTGGTTGTAGATTTCTGTTGTGCTTTCTTCTCACAATTTTCTGTTTATTTACTTGTTTTGGTATAGGGTAATGCTGGCTTAATAAAATGAGTTAAGAAGTACTTTCATTTTCTGAAAGAATTCATAAAGAACATTTTTCTTTCTTAAATGTTAAGTAAAATTTATCAGTGAAACTTTCAGGACAGAGTTTTCTTTAATGAAAACTTATTCTAAATAACAATTAAATTTATATGTATTTATAATTTCAAGTCACTAATTTTTCCTGAGCTGAGGTTTTTGGAAGAGTTTGTCTAATATACTTATATTATCAATTTTATTAATACATAAACCGTGAATTTCCAGATGTTCAAGCTGGTTTTAGAAAAGGCAGAGGAACTAGACAGCAAATTGCCAACATCCGCTGGATCATGGGAAAAGCAAGAGAGTTCCAGAAAAACATCTATTTCTGCTTTATTGACTATGCCAAAGCCTTAGACTGCGTGGATCACAATAAACTGTGGAAAATTCTGAAAGAGATGGGAATCCCAGACTACCTGACCTGCCTCTTGAGAAATCTGTATGCAGGTCAGGAAGCCACAGTTAGATTTGGACATGGAGCAACAGACTGGTTCCAAATAGGAAAAGGAGTACGTCAAGGCTGTATATTGTCACCCTGCTTATTTAACTTCTATGCAGACTAAATCATGAGAAATGCTGGGCTGGAAGAAGCACAACCTGGAATCAGCCTCAGATATGCAGATGACACCACCCTTATGGCAGAAAGTGAAGAAGAACTAAAAAGCCTCTTGATGAAAGTGAAAGAGGAGAGTGAAAAGGTTGGCTTAAAGCTCAACATTCAGAAAAAGAAGATGATGGCATCTGGTCTCATCACTTCATGGCAAATAGATGGGGAAACAGTCGAAACAGTGTCAGACTTTATTTTTTGGGGCTCCAAAATCACTGCAGATGGTGACTGCAGCCATGAAATTAAAAGATGCCTACTCCTTGGAAGAAAAGTTATGACCAACCTAGATAGCATATTCAAAAGCAGAGACACGGTTTTTCCAGTGATCATGCATGGATGTGAGAGTTGGACTGTGAAGAAGGCTGAGTGCCGAAGAATTGATGCTTTTGAACTGTGGTGTTGGAGAAGACTCTTGAGAGTCCCTTGGACTGCAAGGAGATCCAACCAGTCCATGCTGAAGGACATAGGCCCTGGGATTTCTTTGGAAAGAATGATGCTAAAGCTGAAACTCCAGTACTTTGGCCACCTCATGCGAAGAGTTGACTCATTGGAAAAGACTGCTGCTGGGAGGGATTGGGGGCAGGAGGAGAAGGGGATGACAGAGGATGAGATGGCTGGATAGCATCACGGACTCGATAGATGTGAGTCTGAGTGAACTCCGGGAGTTAGTGATGAACAGGGAGGCCTGGAGTGATGCGATTCATGGGGTCGCAAATAGTCGGACACGACTGAGCGACTGAATTGAATTGAATGAAAGTGAAAGTGTCACGCACTCAGCCATGTCTGGCTCTTTGTGATCCCATGGACTGTGGCCCCACCAGGCTCCTCTGTTCATGGTATTCTCTAGGCAAGATTTCTGGCGTGGTTAGCCATTCCCTTCCCCAGGGGATATTCCTGACCAGGGACTGAACTCCAGTTTCCCACATTGTGGGCAGATTCTTTACCATCTGAGCCACCAGAGAAGCCTCATGACATGCCAGTGTGCTGTGCACTGTGCTTAGTCGCTCTGTCATGTCCAACTCTTTGTGACCCCAGGGACTGTAGCCCAGCAGGCTCTTCTGTCCATGGCAGTTCTCCAGGCAAGAATACTGGAGGTGGTTGCCATGCCCTCCTCCTTGGGATCTTCCCAACCCAGGAATTGAAGCCAGGTCTCCAGTATAGCCGGTGGATTCTTTACCATCTGAGCCAACAGGAAAGCCCATTAACCAATATCATCAGGTAATCAAATCTGTAGTTGTGCCTTCTTTTCTTGCATATATGGGGAGTTTGCATTTCTCTGCTTTTTTTTTTTCTTTTCTTCTAGCTAAATTTGAATAAAAGCTATTGGTATTTTCCAAGAATCAGTGCTGATTTCAGTAATTTTGTTTTTTCCAGTTTTTACTGTGATAAAATATATGCAAAACATTATTCATCATCTTAATCATTGTAAGTATATTTTTATGAGATATTAACTACATTCACATTGTTGTGCAACCATCACCACTATTTTCAGGACTAGTTTCATCTTGCAAAACTGAAATTATTAATATAGACACACTAAACAATCACTTTTATTCCACCATCCCCTCAGTCCTGAGAAATTATTCTAATCTCTGTCTCTGTGATTTTGACTACCCTAAGTACCTCATAAAAGTGGGTTCATACAATGTTTGTTTTTTGTGACCGGCTTATTTTACTTATCATGATGTCCTTGATCATGTTGTAGCATATGTTAGGTATTTTCAAGGCTAAATAACATTCCTTTGCATTACATAACTCATTTTGCCTATTCATTCATTTGCTAATGGTCATTTGGGCTGCTTCCAGGCTTTAGCTACTGTGAATATACTTGCTACAAAAATGGGTGTACACATTTCTGATTGAGACCCTGTTTTCAAGGGTCATATCCAGAAGTGGCATTGCAGAATTACATGATAAAACTATTTTTAGTACTTTAAAATTCTCCAGGCCAGGCTTCAACAAGTACATGAACCGAGAATTTCCAGATGTTCAAACTGGATTTAAAAAAGGCAAAGGAACCAGAGATCAAATTGCCAACATCCACTGGATGATCTAAAAAGAAAGGGAGTTCCAGAAAAACAAATATTTCTGCTATATTGACTATGCCAAAGCCTTTGACTATGTGGATCACAACAAACTGTGGAAAATTCTTCAAGAGATGGGAATACCAGACCACCTTATCTGCCTCCTGAGAAATCTGTATGCAGGTCAAGAAGCAACAGTTAGAACTAGACATGGAACAACAGACGTTCCAAATCAATTGGGAAAGGAGTAGGTCAAGGCTGTATATTGTCACCCTGCTTATTTAACTTCTATGCAGAGGACATCATAAGAAACACTGGGCTGGATGAAGCACAAGCTGGAATCAAGATTCCCGGGAGAAATATCAGTAACCTCAGATATGCAGATGACACCACCATCATGGCAGAAAGTGAACAACTAAAGAGCCTCTTGATGAAAGTGAAAGAGGAGAGTGAAAAAGTTGGCTTAAAGCTCAACATTCAGAAAACTAAGATCATGACATCTGGTCCCATCATTTCATGGAAAATAGATGTGGAAACAATGGAAACAGTGTCAGACTTTATTTTGGGGGGCTCCAGAATCACTGCAGATGTTGACTACAGGCATGAAATTAAAAGATGCTTGCTCCTTGGATCAACCTAGACAGCATATTAAAAAGCAGAGATATTACTTTGCCAACAAGTGTCTGTCTAGTTAAAGCTATGATTTTTCCAGTAGTCATGTATGGATGTAAGATTTGGACATAAAGAAAGCTGAGCACCAAAGAATTGATGCTTTTGAACTGTGGTGTTGGAGAAGACTCTTGAGAGTCCTTTGAACAGCAAGGAGATACAACCAGTCCACCCTAAAGGAAATCAGTCTTGAATATTCATTGGAAGGATTGATGCTGAAGCTGAAACTCCAATACTTTTGCCACCTGATGCAAATTGACTCATTGGAAAAGACCCCTATATGAGGAAAGATTGAAGGCTGGAGAAGGGGCTGACAGAGGATGAGGTGGTTGGATGGCATCACCAACTCAATGAACATGAGTTTGAGTAAACTCCAGGAGTTGGTGATGGACAGGTAAGCCCAGAGTACTGCAGTCCATGGCGTCGCAATGAGTTGCAGGCGACTAATCGACTGAACTGAACAGAACTGAGGAGCTCCCATGCCATAGTGTTTTTCACAGCATCTATATCACCTTAAAGTTATGGAAAGAGTCTGTTAGATTTCCAATTTTTCTTGATTCTCATCAATACTTGTTATTTTTTGCTGTTGTTATTTTGATAGTAACTGTTCTAACAGGTTTGAGGTACTATTTCTTCAGTTTTTAATGGATTTTTCTAATACCATTAAACATCTCTACATGGGTCTATTGATAATGCAAACATCTTCTTTAATGAAATGCCTGTTCAAGTTATTTGCCCATTCTAGAGCCAGATTCTAGAGTCAGATTTGCAGAAGGCAATGGCACCCCACTCCAGTACTCTTGCCTGGAAAATCCCATGGATGGAGGAGCTTGGTAGGCTGCAGTCCATGGGGTCACTAAGAGTCGGAAACGACTGAGCGACTTCACTTTCACTTTTCACTTTCATGCATTGGAGAAGGGAATGGCAATCCACTCCAGTGTTCTTGCCTGGAGCATCCCAGGGACGGGGGGAGCCTGGTGAGCTGCCGTCTATGGGGTCTCACAGAGTCGGACACGACTGAAGTGGCTTAGCCGCAGCAGCAGAGTCAGATTATTTTCTTGTTGTTGGGTTATAAATGTGCTTTGTACATTCTGGATATAGTCCCTTATCAGTTGCATGGTATACAAATATTGTCTCACATTCTGAAGACTCTTTGTAATGCACAAAAGTTATTCCTTTTTTTAATTTTTTAAAGCTAAATTTGTCCATTTTCTCTTTTGTCATCTCTGTCTTTGTTGTCATATCCAAGAAATCATTGTGAAATCAATGTAGTGAAGCTTTTGCCTTATGTTTTATGCTAAACGTTTTATAGTTCTTATCTCTTAACTTTAAACCTTCCATCCATTATGAGTCAACATTTTTATATTGTGCTTTGTACAAGTCCAACTTCATTCTTTTGTATGTGAATATCCTGTTTTTCCAGAACTTTATGTTGAAGAGACTGTCCTTTCTCCATTGAATTATCTTGACATCCTTATTGAAATCTTTTCACCATATATGTGAATTTTCTAAGTATCTCATGATCTATGAACAAAGATTTGTCTACATGTTCCTTCCCATTTTGGATGTTTGGTTTTTTTTTTTTTCCCATTATCTTTCTTCCCTATTTTTTTCTCTCATAATAACTGCTTTGTTGTTATTGATTTTTTTAAAATTTATTTTGTTTGTTTGTTTTACCTTGGCTGGCTTATAACACCTTCAAGGAGTCTGTGAATTAAACACATCCTCCAGCCCCTTCCCTGCAGCTTGCTTAATCCCCATGGTGTAACATCTGACATTGGTGTTTAGTAGCTGAACCATTTCAAGCTTGTAAATTCCAGTCCTCATTTTTTAAATAATATTTAGTCAATTTTGCTTATTTCTGTTTCTGTTTTCCTCAGGATATAAATTATGATACACTCGATACTGGTGTTTTCCTTTGTTCTTTTTTCTCCCTTACCAAGTATTCTCTTATAATATTATTTACAAAAAAAAAATAATAATAAATTTAATTTGTGCTTTAAAAATCCTAGATATTTATATCAGTTATATTCTATTTGACTTTTAGAATTATTTTTCCCCAATCAATATATTAGTAATATCCCACAAAGCTTAAATTTAAACATTTAAAACATTGTCACTATAATGAATTTCTTTTTGTATTCTTAAAATAGGTGAAAACTATAAAAACTGGTCTAGAATCAGCAAAGAAATAAAAAAGACAAGAAAAAAAAAGAAAGAAGCATCAAAAGAGGCTGGAAATTTACATTAAATTTTTCAGTGTACCTTTTTTTCCACACACAAAAATTGTTATTTGCTTTTGATCCATCCATTTATTAAAAAAAAAATTATTGAGTATCTTTCATGTGTGATATTCTAAATATTGGGGATGGTACGGCAAACAATACAATAAGATCACTTCTCACATACTTGCTTTATGTGCTAGTAGAGGAAGCAATTAAAAACCAATTAAACATGTAAATATAAAGATTTAAATTTAAATTATATAAATAAAATTAAACAAGTGAATGGAATAAATCAGCAGAGGTAGGAAATATCATCTTCTTAAAGCTAAAATATAGCAAATTGGCATCTCTGTGAGGAATTCAGAAAGCCACCACATGACTAGAAGTCAAATATCAAGTTGTTCAAAGATTCAAGGAAAAAACTTCACAGCTGAGTCAGTAAGTACAAAGGTTCTGAGGTAGGAATGTGCTTTCTATAGTCAAGGAACTGAAAGAGAAAATGTTGTTTAAATATAGTTAAAGTGGAAAAGAATGTAATTAAGGGAAATTAGAATACTGAAGATTGATAGGAATATCTTAATTTTCTGAAGGTCATTTTAAAGAAACAGAAGTCATTGGAAGAATTTCAGACAGGATGTGATTTGATTTCCAATTAAATAAGGTTATTCTGATCTCTAGATAGACATTAGAAAGCAAAAGTGCAAACAGAACTTTTGACAAAATAATGTTATTATGTTGGTAGGATAACAAAATAGGTTTAGGTGAGAAAGAAAGAAAAACAGCTGGTTGTTGATAAAAGCAAAATAAGTCAAATAAACATAGTTTACTGTCATATGTTTTAAAACAGGGCAGTTTTACAACTATTAGCCACAAATTTTCTGGTAACTATCTAGTTACATAGATAAATCTGAGATTTGAAAGAAAATTATTGACTCAGACTTATATGTTGTAACATTATCAATAAATATTTCATATCATTCCACTATTTTATACATATTTAAAGACTTGAAATGTTCTAAATATTAATTTTTCTATAGCCTTTTAATTATATAATTTTGTAAACATGTGTCTTCTCACAAAACATATAAGGAATTATAATATTCAATTATTTAAAGTTATCTGTGTTAATAGGAGGTATTTTTATATTAATATTATGATTACCTTGGAACTAATATAATTAGAATATGGAAAAAATTGACTTTTATAAAATATTTTGAAATTTGTTATTTCCTTCAATTCCCATCAATTTCTCACCAAATTAGCTATACAAATGCCATCTAATGCAACTCCAGTTTACCCTTAATTGTCTGATACTCGTCAGTTTGGGGACATATTGGCAAACAATTTTGAGAATCCAGGATTAATGCTCATCAAATGATATATTATTCAAATAATAAAGGAAGATCTTAAGCTAGGAGATTTCAAGTAAGTTCTTAAGGACATATGATACTAGACCTATGTAGAATTAATGAGTTCCCTAAGGCCAGGATCATTTTATCTCTTTCCCAAGTCCTAAATCCCTTAAATTTGAAACACTTTATCTTTCAAAAGTTATGACACCCATTTTTTTCAATATTACAAGATATTCATGTTTTACTATCAGTTTCATGAAACAAGTTTGAAAAGTCTTTGTGATAAAAAGTAACAATTTTTTTAAAGATATCCCTGAGTTCTTTGAAAACAATCTATTATTACAACTGACACAATTGCTTCTTAGATTGGTATTCAGAGTGCAGTTGAGTCTGGATGAATTGTGACATTGCCGGTTTGTCAGTGGAAGTAATATGAATTGTTCATGAAAATAAGTCTGCAGCATATGATCAATGGAAATCTCAAAGTACTTGATTTTATCATTAAATACTTTCAGTTAATAAAATGCTCATTGGAATGAAATAAATGACACTATTTTGAGGAAGACAGTGTTCATTGTCAAGACATAATGGATAAAACTCAAATATAATGTGTTGTGAACACGTTTTTCCTGTTCAGAAAGCAAAATAGAATGGAAGAATATGTGGAAGATTAAAAGACTGTAGCTATTGTAGCAAAATTGGATAATAATTTAAGATAACACTGACTCATAAATTAACCATTTCAATTCTTAGTAGTAAATAAAAGTAAAGTTACAGGATTGAAAGTTGAAAAGTTGGGGAACATTTCACTGTTTTAGAAGAGTCCAAGAAGGAGAATCTTAGAATTAATCTTTGAAATGTGTCTGTATATGGTTCATTTGTGTGCATATGTATAAAATTAACCAATTACTGTATGTAATAATCGTTATTCTCCCTGGAAAACATTGTATAATAAGCTCTTTCTTTTTCCAAATTATTGCCATTAATTCTTCCTGTTATTTCAGTGCATTATTTCACCCATGTATTATAAACACTTATAGACTGGAAACAGACATTTTATATTAATATAATTCAATATTTCCCCTATTAGCCCTTTCTATTCACTCAAGTTTATTATGTATGATTCAGCTAAGTATTCTCCAGGCTATTTATGTCAGTGAGTCACTTATATCTTCCTTTTAGGCTCCCTTTCTTATCTGTATTTGAATGAGAGTCGTTCTAAATGGAATTCTAGAGGCATAATTCTAAAAATAAACTAAAAAACCATCTCTGAAACATTTTGGACAAAGGAGCACATTTCTGATTTTAAAAGACCTTCAGAATCTGCTCTCGAATTTTTTGCTAACTTATGAAAGCATTCGTATTGTTTCCATTCCATTCAGATTAGGCAAACTTTCAAAAACATAAGCATATTTGTAAAACACATCCATGCTAACATCATAAGTGAATTTAGTCCTTGAATACATGTATTTTTGTACAGCTTTCCTAAAATTAGATTCTTAATAAAAATCTATATCACTGACAGCTTTTTAAAAAATTGTGTTCTAAAGTCAAAAATGAGCTGACAAAATAACAAAATGTATGACTCTAGCCTACATGAAATTAATTCAAATTCAAAAATACAACTTTTCAAAGTGTAACTTACAAAATTAGTTTAAAATAAATCACAAAATGTGCTTGATAAGAAAAAAATTAAACTGTAAGATCTTTTTATATAATTCAAATAATTAGACCATTTTAGAAAATGAAAGTCAGTATCCTTTCAATGATTTTGAACAACTTAAACCTCTAGGCAACCCGTGTAGCCCATCAGGCTCCTCTGTCTATAGGATTATCTTAGCAAAAACAGTGGAGTGGCTTGCCATTTCCTCCTCCAAGGTATCCATTTTCCTGACCCAAGGTTCAAACCATGTCTCCTGCATTATAGGCAGATTCTTTACCTGCTAAGCAATCCAGAAAACCCACATGTTTGGAAACTACACACACACACATACACACATGCACACACACACACACACACACACACATATATATATATATATATATATATACAAAAAATAGAATATGTAAACCTCTATTTTAGTTCATTAGAGAATTATTGTTCTTTGCTTTGGTAGTATATATTAACTTCAAAAGAGAATATTTTTAAAATACATTGTCCTAAATAAACCTAGGAAGCAATAATAAAGCAGAAAGCATTAACTTGGAATCAAATAATTGCAATTCAGGTTATACAGATTTGAATGTCAACCTAAACAGTGTCCCAATCAGGACCAAGTCAGGGGCTTTTAAAGACAAAGCAGGGAGGTTTGCAGTATAAAAATTTTAATTGGAGTTGGAGGCAAAAGCTAGTGATGACTCACCAGGATTGAGTGAGGGAGGAAAAGTCCACTGCTCTGAAAATTTGCAAGCGTTCTTTCAGAGTTCTTCGAATATTTGTGGTTTGGCCTAGTTCGAAAGAGACACAGATGTATAGAACAGTCTTTTGGACTCTGTGGGAGAGGGCGAGGGTGGGATGATTTGGGAGAATGGCATTGAAACATGTATAATATCATATATGAAACGAATCCAGTCCAGGATTGATGCATGATACTGGATGCTTGGGGCTGGTGCACTGAGACAACCCAGAGGGATAGTATGGGGAGGGAGGAGGGAGGGGGGTTCAGGATGGGGAACACGTGTATACCTGTGGCGGATTCATGTGGATGTATGGCAAAACCAATACAATATTGTAAAGTAATTAATCTCCAATTAAAATAAATAAATTTATACTAAAAAAAAAAGTTCACGTTTCCACCAGGTGAAGACATGCTTTAATACCTCTTTAATGGCAGTTCAGATGGTGAAGAATCCGCCTGAAAGGCAGGAGACCTGGGTTCGATCCCACGGTTGGGAAGATTCCCTGAAGTAGCGAAAGGCTATCCACTCCAGTATTCTGGCCTTGAGAATTCCATGGACTATACAGTCCATAGGGTCACATAGAGTCGGACACGACTGAATGCCTTTCACTTTCAGTTCTAATGGCCTCTTGGATCCATTTAAAATTATCCATTAGAAAACCCCTTGGTATAAGTGATTTCATTTTATTTCACAAAGACAGTACCTTACTGAATAAAATCACTTACTGATAATGAAGACAAAAGCATGCTTTTTCTTGATCTAAAACAATTGTCCATTTTCAAGACCTAATTAAGAAACTTCTTTTAAATCTCAATAATGGGGAAAAATTATATAACATATATATAACATATATATACATATATATATTGGTTCCCCTGGTTGCTATTTTAAGTAAATAACACATTTTAAAACATGCATTTTTGTCTGCATTTTACTAGAAAATTTAAAGCTGAATATGCTACTCTTGCTAAATCAAATGGCATTCTTCCCTGAGAAATCCCATGGACAGAGGAGCCTGGCAGGTTACAGTCCATAGAGTGGCAAAACAGTCAGACAAAGCTTAGTGACTAAACAATAATGCATTTTTCACACTAAACTTAATTCTTCAGTTTATCTTTTTTCTTTTTTTAATTTTTTCTGTTCTTTTTCCCACATTCAGTTTTTCTCTTGTTATAATGTGTGGTGCAGATTACTATAGGCAGACTTCTATTTTCCTTTTTGTTGCTTTATATACTTTATTATATAGTTTAACAAAATATTAATTAGATTTAAAAATTTCAAAAATATGTTGGACGTATTCAACTTTCTTTACACTATAAAATTTTCTTTTAGGGATTAGTGTTACTGTGCACATTTCCTGAATCTTTTTGAAGCTGTAATGTGATGTGAAAACTTAAATGGTAACAGAATATCTACCATTGCTGGAGCACTTGTTCTAAACCAGGAACTATTACAAAATTTATATGATATGCATTTGTCTTATTTTATAAACACTGTAAATTTTATAAACATCTGCTGCTTTCAAAATTTTGATGCTGATAAATGAATAATGTAAGATCACAAAAGTGACCTCAAAATTATATAAAATGAATGTAAAATCAGTGTTCTATGGTTTCCTTTCCACTTTCTTGCTGCTTCAGTGAGGCAGTGAGTCCTTTATAATTGAACTGCTTCATGCTTGTTCTATATCCAATTTGGTTAGCTCATGAAAAATTGCTTCCTAAATGTCACTCCTTTTAAAATTGTGAAGCAAAACATGAGCCCCAAAATGTCACTTATTAGATTGCTTACCATGAGGTATGTTCTGTGTAAAGTTCCAAGGAAAAGGAACAATCATTTCCACCTTAAAATCCAAAAGAAAAAAGTACCACATTTAGTGTTTTATATGTCACTTTGATTTCAAATTTGTTCAGTGAATGTGAAGACAGGGAATCCAATTTCAATAAAGAATATCTACATTACTCTTTATAAGATTACTGGGAAACACTACCATTATAAGTCTAAATTGCAAGTTAAGGTTTTCCCTTGCCTGCTTCTAATTTATGATTATCTTTTGCAAGGAACAATTTCAAAAATTATTATCACATGCATTAGTATCTACTCTCATACTTCTTGTCAACACAATTCAGTTTCCCAATTAAATTATCTATGGCATCTGATTTTTGTTACTATTTTTTATTAAAATATTAAAGTCATAAAAATGCTTCTATTTTGATATGATATTTATACAGAAAGAAACTAAAGATGGCCAAACATTGATGTTCTTGCTTGACTGCTGATTGAAGATGCAATTCTTATAAAGAAGTTGCAATTATTGACTTCAATATAAATATTTCCAATTAGCTATAATCTTTCCTGTCAGAAACAATATTTCCTCAATTAATTTCTTTCCTTATGATTTGTTAACAAGAAACACACTTGCTTATTACAAGAATGCATTAAATTTCTCATCTTCTGTTTATTAAAGTGATATATTCATTACTGTATACATAATATAAATATATGGACACTGTAGGGCTTCCCAGGTTGTGCTAGTGGTAAAGAACCCACCTGCCAATGCAGGAGACGTAAGAGATGTGGGTTCGATCCTTGGGTCGGGAAGATTCCCTGGAGCAGTGAAAGTCACTCAGTCATGTCGGACTCTTTGTGACCCCATGGACTATACAGCCCATTGAATTCTCCAGGCCAGAATACTGGAGTGGGTAGTCTTTCCCATCTCCAGAGGAAAACATTTCCCTCTCCTGGAGGAGGAAATGGCAATCCGCTCCAGTTTTCTTGCCTGGAGAATCCCATGGACAGAGGAGCCTGGTGGGCTACAGTCCATAGGGTTGCAAGGAGTTGGACACAACTGTAGTGACTTAGCACACACAAATGCATGGACACTGTAAAGTTAAATACAATATTTAAAAACAAACAAGCAAACAAACAAAAAAAAGAGCTATTCTTTCTGATAGAAAGAAAAAGAAATAGACATCATTTTCTTTTAACATTTACCTTGGAAAACTTGCAATTTTAAGGTCTTCTTCTGGTTCTCTGATATGTATTTAAACATTTTTGCCAGCTAAATAAACCTCTTAGTTTTACAACCTACCAGTGTTTCTTCAAGGGCAGAGGAACCATCTCTTTGAAATGTTATCATTAAGAAAAAGGGTGCCCCCATCTCCCAGTTTCTTTGCTAAAGGAGGAGGCTAATTTGGGTGTGTTCCTGCCTTTAAGTTCTGGCATAAAGATATGAGAAGTTTATTTTCCCTTTGGAAAAAGCCAATTAGTTGATACAAATGGTCATCCTAATTACCAGATGAATTTGGGATGTACCACATGTGACAAACGGTGCTGTTATTTCCTTTTATTGGAGGATTAGCTATCATTCATTTTTGAATCTCTGTTTAATGCCTTGTGTCTGCTTGGCTGTATAAAACAGTAAGATTCCTTTCTGACTTCTCAATCTCTTTGGAGAATTGCCTATGATTTCACATCAAATCCTGATTTAAACTTAATTAATAATGAAATTTTATTTTTCTTCTCCCTTTGCAGAGTTTTTTCTGACTTGATAGGAGACTTTGTTTTTAATTACTCTACAGTACTCTACATAATTTCCTGTTTCAAAACTTCGGCCAGGTTGAGATCTTTAACCATAGGAATAATATACATTTAAATTATTTTTCCTGAAACAGGCATTTCCAGGTCTTAGAGGATTGAAACTCTCCATCTTTTAGTATAGAATGTAATAAATGGGTGTTATAATCATACAAGAGGAAAACTTCACACAGGCATTATTAAATATAGTATGTCTGCATTGTGTGGAGACATGTACACTTTGGTATCTACCCGTAGAAGTGATTTTTTTCCTTAACTGCATATAAGTTCATGCATGTAAAATATCAAGCAAGTTCTTAGCAGACATTAAGATCTAGCTAGAACCCGCTCCAGTACTCTTGCCTGGAAAATCCCATGGACGGAGGAATATGGTAGGCTGCAGTCCATGGGGTCGCTAAGAGTCGGACACGACTGAGGGACTTCACTTTCATTTTTCACTTTCATGTATTGGAAAAGGAAATGGCAACCCACTCCAGTGTTCTTGCCTGGAGAATCCCACGGACGGGGAAGCCTGGTGGGCTGCCGTCTCTGGGGTCGCACAGAGTCGGACATGACTGAAGGGACTTAGCAGCAGCAGAAAAACCAAAAGCAGTTTTTGTCTTTACTTTTGTGCCACCAGAAATACCCTATTCCAAACATCTGGAGATTGAAACCAAATTTCCAAATACAGTTCAAGAAGTGGGACTCTAGTGATGTTTGTTTTGCTTGGACTATAGGATGTAATATGGCTTCCCAGGTGGTGCAGTGGTAAAGAATCTGCTTGCCAATGCAGAGATGCCAGACATCTGAGTTTGATCCCTAGGTGGGGAATATCCTCTGGAGCAGTAAATGGCAACCCACTCTAGTATTCTTGCCAGGAAGATTCCATGGACAGAAGAACCTTGTGAGCTACACTCCATGGAGTGGCAGAGTTGGCCATGGCTGAGCACACATAGGGTGTAATACAAATCAACCTTGGAAAGGATTTAAACCTGAGAAAGTCCTCCAGAATCATCTGAAATAGGAGACATTCAGCTTCTTTTCTGCATAAACCTTCAAGATACTGGATCTTTTTTTCTATTAATAATAAATTTGCAAATAAAAAATAAACTAATTTTTGCTTGCTGTGCCTTAATTTATACATAGACTCTGCCCTTCAAGGTAAAATCTGCTGGCTATGTGAAATCTTTTATCTATGATTTCTGTCTGTGTGGCTTATTGTATTTGGACGTCAAAATCTTGTTTAATTTAGGCATACAGTAAAATGGGCTAAAACTCTTAGCAGACTGTGGTTCTTGCTCTCATTCCATCCCACTCTCAGCATCCATAGTTCTCTTACAGTGTTATATTTGTTTACTCCATACCCTGTTTCTCATCAGTGACAGCACTCCGCATTCGATCCCTGGATCCAGAAGATACCCTGGAGAAGGAAATGGCAATCCTCTCCAGTATTCTTGCCTGGAGAATCCCATGGACAGAGGAGCCTGGCAGGCTACCGTCCATGGGATCGCAAAGAGTCGGACACGACTAAGCCACTAACACGTTCACTTTCTTTGTCGTGTTAACCATGTGTCCTGGAATCATTTTAGTAGTATTAGCTTTATTTTCCTGATTGTTTAGATTATTTGCTGTTAATTTTTTTAACATTTCCTTCAAATACAGATCACTAACTTTTAAACTAACACTGACTTTGATTATTTATTAAAAATATTTCTATTATTTCCTTCTACTAAAATATAAACTTTATGAGGACAGATAATTTGTCCAGTTTTCTCACTACCATATGTAGTTGGCATATAAACTGGGATCATAAATGTTTATGGAATACATTTTTAAAATACCATGAGTTAAAGAGATAATAAGTGAGTTAGTTAATTCACTATATTTATATACATATGTATATACATACATATCAGACCATCACATTACCCCCAAATGTGTAAAATTTTACTTGCAATTAGACCTCCACAAAGCTGGAAAAAAATAAATTTCTTGTAGAAAAAAGAGTATATTAATATTTTGATAAATTTTAATAGTAGAGAAAAACATGGTAAAGAGGTTATTACTGCATGAACTATATGAAAAGTGTATATAAATTATACATATGTATCACTTATGTAAAATCATATGTGAAATGTATTTCCATTTTATACTAAATTTATATGTAATAATTATGCATATGTAATAATAAGTAATGTTCATTTTGTGTGTCAATAAATGTAAGAACACATTGGAAATCATCATTTTTATTAATTGCATTGCAAAACTGAATATGCAAAAATGTGTTATTATTAACATATTGTAAGATATTTGGATTATTTTTCTTTTGAGAGTATTATAAAACAAATCTCAGTAAGAATTCTCTATAATCTGGTATTGATATGATTGATCGATTGCCTAAGGATGAATTCATATAATTGGAATAGCTCAGTCACAAATTAATACTAAGTTTTGTTAAATAACTATCCAGAAATATTTTACCATGCTATCCTATAAACTGTAGCAGCGTACAAACTTCGACTTTTCCAAAGCCAACTCTTCTTATTTAAAACAACATTTGACAATCTACTGAATGAAAAATAGCATTGTATTGTTCTTTTATTAGGTATATCTGCATACTAATAAGACTAATAATGCATTTGCATATTTTTCTCACTAAGCTTTCTTATTGTGCTAAACCAAAGTGTTTTTGAAGCCCTCAGATGCCTGGTTCTCCAAAGTTTTCTCTAACATTCAGAGACATAAAAAGGGGAAATAACTGAGTCACAACCTCTGAAATAGAAAAAAAAAACTGTGCAAGCAAATATTTATATCCCAAATAAAATTCATCTACTAAAACTCACACTAGACATTGTTTCTCTCTTTGAAACCTTCCCAAGCAAGCATATTTTGTATTGCCAAAAAGAAAGATCAGAACGGAACTTGCCAACCAGCATTGTATTATACTACTGCTACTACATCAATTAAAGAGCGTAAACCTCTCAGAGCTAAAATTTTAGAAAAATTTCAGAACAAGTTACATCTTCATCAAATGATAGCAACAAAAATTTAAATGTATTCAACAGATACAGGTAGATAACATTCAGCTGTATAGAATGAGCATGGAGTGACTAGGGGAAAAAAAGTACATTCTTCTGTCTTCTTCTTATCTGTTCTAAAACTTTCTGTTATTTGGGTGTCATACTTGTCAGGTGAGTGTATGCTCCTCGGTTCTGTCTCGTCACAACAAAGATTTGGAGTGACGGACATTAAAGCCCTCGGCGTGTCACCGCTCTCAGGTCTTAGACAGACCTTGTTATAGCTCTTAGACAAATCAGTGTTACAGCTCTATTTTATTTAGAAAATAGCAACAGAATCCATTCTCGAGGTGTGAGGGCATGCTAAGAGGAGAGAGCAGGGAGCATGCCAGCACGCGGGAGAGAGAGAGTGCATGTGCGCTTTGGCTCCTCTTTTGGTATGTGTTCTCCTCCCCCTGGGCCTGCCCCGTGTAAAGTGGGCTAGCCAGGAGTGCTGTTTTTTCTACCTGAAGTCCTCACTCAGGTCCTTGGACCTTCCTTTGACCTTCTTTTGTTCTATTTTCTCAGGCTTTTCCCTTCCTTGTCTTTTAGCCACCGTCACTTGGGACTCCTGTTTCCTATTCAAACTACTTAACATACTCACTCAAAAGGAGGAACAGACACCAAATTATATAACTTCTAGTCTCCCCTTTCATTTCTTTAGAACACCTATTTTGCACTGACCACCTCCTCAAAAGTCTCCAACCCATCAAAATAGTCTGAGATCTGACACACACTTGTCAACACAAGATGGACTAAGAAGTTTATTACTTTTGATGCCAAAACAGTTACAAATTTCATTTCACTAAATTACTTAAGAAAAAAAAAAATCACTCCACTCTATTCTGACTCAATTACCTTTTTTCCTTAGAGAAATAAAAGATTAATATATGAAAATTATTTTTTTTTTAAGTAACGTCCTATGGTCTCGGCTGGGGTTTAGTGAAAATGCAGTCCTAGCCAAGGTTTTCTCTCAATTGCAGCGCTGGCCTGCATTCTAACAGCCCTGGATAAGGAGTTAGAGGTCGATGCCTCTGCTGGCCAGCTGTCATATTGTCCCTGACCAGGTAGCAGGGGCATTGATTTCGGTTAGCGCTCTGCTTTCTATAATATAAAAAGGCTATTATTCAAAATGGTCCCTGGCCACTAATCTGTCTGATCAGTCCAGCTCAGTGAGGGTCAGCTCTCCGATCTCTGTGAAGTAGATACTGTTTCCATGTCTATTGTTCTGCCTAAGCCTGTGACACTTTCTTTATCCTTGGCATTCTGTAGCTACACCAGGGTATGCCTAGATCTGTCCTTCCTTACCAAGCTTCCAGAAACTTCTGTGAGCCTTTTTCATCTGCTGATTCTTTCATAACAGAGAAAATTTCTACTACTATCTCCCCTCCTTGGTTCCTCTGCTGTTCTGATTTTCTGAACTCACTGTTTACAGGAGAATTTTCCTGGATCTGGAAACACCACAAAACAGAAGTCTGGGGATTATGCTGTGTGAATGGCTCTCTTGTAATTGTGTGAGCAATGGCCCTAGTTAGTAACACCCCCACATTCCTTTTTCTTCCCTTTTGATTTCCAATTCTGGGTATTTTGCTTTGAATTTTGAGATATATCTTTCATTTGATTGTTGAGATTAACCACTAGGATTTTATTATTGAGTGGCTCATATGGTAAAGAATCTGCCTTCAATTCAGAAGAACTGGGTTCGATCCCTGAGTTGGGAAGACCCCTTGGAGAAGAGAATGGCAATCCACTCCAGCATTCTTGCCTGGATAATCCCATGGACAGAGAAGCCTGGCAGGCTACAGTCTATATGGGTCTCAAAAAGTCGGACATGACTGTGCATAGCACATTGGATTGGATCCTTCCTTTAGGAAGCGTCTCCTGTTGTTCAGACAGTAAATAATCTACTTGTAATGCAAAAGACACTGGTTTGATTCCTGGGTCAGGCAGAACCCCTGAAGAAGGGAATGGCAACCCACTCCAGTATTCTTACCTGGAGAATTCCATGGACAGAGGTACACTCCATGGGGTTGCAAAGAGCAGGACATGACTGAGCAATGAACACACACTATCCATTTTTTCTATTCATCCACTAAAATGCTTCAACATTATTATTTATTTATTAAAATATAGTTGGTTTACAGTGTTATATCAGTTTCAGATGTATAGCCATATGATTCAGTTATTCAGGCATATATATGTTCTTTTAAAAAATCTGAACCTTATAATATTTGTTATATGAAAATATGTAAAAATTTTTATCATTTCTTGTGCTGAAGTGGACTTTCATGAAGTACTCTCATTATTGTGGTTGTTGCTCTTGGTGTTTGTACTGAAGTTATCTATCTTTTTTGTCATTTGTATTTCTCTAAGGGCTGTCCACTTCTGCACATCTGCTTCTCTATGCTGGACGTGAACTACACATTAATGTGCTCTCATTGGCCTGAGCTATTCATAGATGCTTAGATCTGATTGTTGGTGAGTTTTAAGCAATAATAATTCCTCCAGGAAAATTGGCTTGCAGAGGTCTCTGGACCAATAGGCCTGCCAGGTTCCAGGCAGCAAATTATCAGTAAAAGTAGTAAGAGAAAACACCTTTACATCTTCATGGATTTGGATGTAAAGGTTAGGACTCTCATCTGTAGGAACAAAAACTTAGCTTCTACTTTCTTCAGGAGTAAGGAAATCAGCTGATTTCCACTGAACCGTTACTGATGGGGCTACACTTGCCCTCCAGAGTGTATGTGCACTTATATGTGATAAAGGTCTCCCAAAATCTGTGCATTCTCATCATCTCTTATTCACCACACTGGTAAGGGAGGGATTCTTGCTCTCAGATTATGGGAAGAGCTGAACATGCAGCACCTGCCACTGAACAGAGAGAACAGGGACTTAATAGTCACAAGGACCCACAGCCTCAGCTTTCCTGGTGGCTCAGATGATAAAGAATCTGCCTGCAATGCAGGAGGCTTGGGTTCAATCCCTGGGTCTGGAAGATCCCCTGGAGAAGGGAATGGCAACCCACTCAGGTATTCTTGCCTGGGAAATCCAACAGTCCATGAGATTGCAAAGAGTCAGACATGACTGAATGAGAGAGCACATACACATACATCAGGAAATACAATGATCAAGGAAAAATCTTCCAGAATTGAGCAAACATGTCATGTTGCAATCTTGGCTATGGTATTTGAAAAATTCAGATTATTTATAATTTACATTATAAAAATAAAATTTTATAAACTTCTATATAGACAAAACACTACAAGAAAAATGTTAATTGTCATGTTTAAGTTTCCTTTTGTCTTGCTAATCCTGGAAGATGCTATTTCCAAATGAAGTATATATATATATGTATGTATATATCTATATACATGTATGTAAAATATACATACATATATATAGGCTATGTGTATTTGCTGCAATTTCATGCATATACAATTAAAATTAAACAAATCCATTAAGCCGTTAGGACTCATACTAAAGAGCTGTGAAATGTGGTCAGTAAGCCAAAAAGAAAAGAAAATTCTTAGGATTTTAGCAAGAAAAACAGTTCTTTACAATTGTTTAACTCAAGAAATATTTCTGAAGGCAATTTAACATTTCCAAACATTATAATCTGTACCAACATGTGGTACATTTTTGGAAATGTATTTGTTGTTCATCCTTGTGAACTTTTTATTAATAAAACACTACTTCTGTAGAATATGCAGCTTTAAAGGTTTGATGCATTCTGTGATGAAAGGTTTAAATATGTGTGGGTGGAATTATTTTCAGCATAAACATGTACTCTATTTAAAATGTTTCTCCGTGGGCAAATGTTTTTTTTTTTTTTAAATAAAATAAGAGTTGCGCAGATTCATACAAATCTTGTATTTTTAATAAATTAAAGTGGAATATATAATGGACATTAACCTTTATGGCTGTTGAACAATGCATGCTCGAGTAGTAAAAAATCTATCGTACAGATTCCTAGTAGATAAAGAGTGGAGTGAGGTCAAGAATGAAGTGCACTCATGGTGGCTATACATATCTTGAAAAGGGAGTAGAGACACGAAAATAAATTAATCTCTCGGGAATCAGGAAGCTATACTTTATTTTATTGCAAAGCTAGTTCTTAAAATGATCGATACTGAAATTAGAAAAGCCAGACATGAAGTGGAATTTAAGAGAATAGCCTTATGAAGGAACAGAAGTTCAAACAGTTTATTTCCGAGGTTTACAATTTAGAAGATGCCAAAACTAATAACCATGTCCATTTGAACTCTGTCTTGATTGTGAGATAGCACGTGTGCGTCTTTTATCAGACCAGATCTGCAACTCTGGACCAATTATGAACTGCCTTCGACGGTAAAGCATCTGCCTGCAATGCGGAAGACTTGGGTTTGATCCCTGGGTCAGGAAAATCCTCTGGAGAAAGAAATGGCAACCCACTTCAGTACTCTTGCTTGGAAAATTCCATGGATGGAGAAGCCTGGTAGGCTACAGTTCATGGGGTCGCAAAGAGTCAGACGCGACTGAGCTACTTCATTTTCCTTTTCACTTTGATCCAAATATTACTGTCCATACTCTGCTTTGTGACACTGAGGTTGTGACTCTGCATATTATCATTCTCTTTCCCAGCCGACTTCTGGCCAGTGTTTACTAATAGGTGGCACAGAGAGACACTGGGAGGCAGGGAGAGAGGAATGACATCTGACTTGTGTTCCTGATGTTATGGTCAGAGGCAACACAGCCAAGGCGCTTCACCTAACAGTACTCTGCAAATCATCTCCACTGTCTGAGAAGAAAGTGAATTTTGTTTGCTTTCTGGGACATCTGGATCTAACTTTCCTGAGAAACCTCTACTGAGCCTCTAGATTTTGCTAATATCAAAACATCCTTTTGATTCTTTAGTCCTAGGGATAGAGGCTTGTGGAAAGTGAAAGTCACTCAGTTATGTCCAACTCTTTGTGACCCCATGGACTACACAGTCCATGGAATTCTCCAGGCCAGAATATTGAAGTGAGTGGCCTTTTCCTTCTCCAGGGGATCTTCCCAACTGAGGGGTCAAACCCAGATCTCCCACACTGCAGGCAGATTCTCTACAAGTTGAGTCACAAGGGAAGCCCAAGAATACTGGAGTAGATAGCCCATCCCTTCTCCAGTGGATCTTCCTGATCCAGGAATCAAACTGGGATCTCCTGCATTGCAGGCAGATTCTTTACCATCTGAGCCATCAGGGAAGCCTCCAAAGGCTTCTGGGGAGAAAGCAAATTATCCAAGATGCCATGTTCAGGCTTTCTCGCCCCATGTTTTGTAAATAATGACTATGTAACAGCTGAGATCATTTGTAGCACTGTGCATGCACACCACGAGGTACCTGCTAGGTCATCAGCTACTTTGTAGAGTACCTATACCTGAGCTCCATCTAAAGAAATTGAGGCATTAATGCTGCATCAGGGCTGTGTCCCTTGGGTCAGCCATGAGAGGAAAGAATATAGTGTGTCTACTGCTAGGGCTGCTGCGTCAGCCAGGAAAGAAAAAACGTGCCAGTAGTTCCAAAGGCTCCTCCAGTCTCCTTGCAGACTTAGCTCAGATCTTGCCTACCCTGGGTTCAGCGAACAGTGCCTACAGTGTAAACAGCAAGACAATTGGCATCACAAATAGGATCAGCAATACAAACTGTTCTTTACAGTTAGCATTTCAGGGTTACATAAGTAGGCTCTGTGTATGCTTCCATGTCTCCAGTTCTGGGTTGACAAATCCTTTTATAAAATTCACTCTGTTAAAATATTTAGCAGGGTTTCTATTTATCCTCATTGCACTATATGTGGTTGCTATTTCTTAAAATGTGACTGTGTGTGTGCTTATTTGTTAAGTGGTGGCTACCCCATGGACTGTAGCCTGCCAGGTTCTAATGTCCATGGCATTCTCAGGGCAAGAATACTGAAGTGGATTTCCATTTCCTTCTCCAGGGGATCTTTCCCACCCAAGCATTGAACCCACGTCTCCTGCATTGACAGGTGAGTTGTTTTCTTGTTTGTTTTTTTGGTTTGTTTGTTTTTGCAACTGATCCACCTGAAAAGACCCTTAAGTGTAATTAAATATTCAAAATCCCAAACTCGTACTACCACTATCATTTATACAGCCTGGAAAATAAACTGACCAAATATATTCCATTTGGTTTAATCTATCATCTTCTTTCCTATTAGATGGAATTAGTCACTGAAACACTCAGCATCTCCCAATGAATTATAATCTATTGTTTTTATTTCAAAAATATTGTACTTGTTTGAGTTTATTTCTCTCTTTGTAATTGATCACCTCAATGGCTTCGTAATTCAAGTTTTTATTGTTCAGAAGTAAGATACATTGTCAGTGCCTCAGCTGTAAACTATAGTTAGATGTCTTAAACATATATAAACATAGAAAACCAGATTACTCCAGAGAGCTAACTGCAGTATAAACAGATGCTTGGAGACAGTGAGGGGAAAATTGGACACAGCCTAGTTTGGTTGGAGAAAAATTCTTACTCTAAGAGTAATACTGAATGATAGGGATAAAAATGTAGAATGAGGACAAACTGCAGAGGATTTTTAATAGATCTCAAACTGATTGAGTAGACATAGAAAATGCTATTGAATAGCACAGACATATCGATCACTGGGCTTCCCTGGTGGCTCAGTTAGTAAAGAATCCACCTGCATTGCAGGAAACCCAGGTTCAATCCCAGGGTCAGGAAGATCCCATGGAGAAGGAAATGGCAACCCACTCCAGTATTCTTGCTTGGGAAATCCCATGAAGAGAGGAGCCTGGTGGGCTACAACCCATAGGGTTGAAAGAGTTGGACAGGGCTTAACGATTAAACCACCACCACTGTCAATCTTTACTCTCAGAAACTAATATAGTAAATTGACAATAAAAATATGATTTGCATCTGTTATTAGAATCAGGGAAAAGCACGATTTATACCAGAATGGTGTGCTGGGCACACTTCAGATCTTCCAAAATAGAAACATTCACGGCTCATCTGTCTGAATTGCTGGCTCCTGACACCATAGACACAAGCATTGTTGCTGTTTCCTAATTTATGGAAGCTCCCTCACCCAATGTTACAAAACTTCCCGAGGGTAGCATACAACTATGACTGGGAATATGAAGGACAAGCCACAGTGGTTCAACTGGGAGGTCTCCAAGAGACAGAACTCAGAGATCTCCATTTTATCAGCAAGCTGAAGATCCTGTTTAGTTGCATCACAGTGAAAAATTATCCCTCTTCCCGATCATATGTCCCCCTGTTTCTCTTTCCTGCAGGTAATTGTTCAGAGCGCATTCAACTAACTGGATCTTCAAGCAACTCGGGATCTCAGAATCTGTTTCCCAGGGTACCAAACTTTATAGACCAGGCATGGTCCTTTGAAGGAAACCTTGAAATGTGGCCTTGGAACTGGGGAGTCTGAAAGCAGACTGGCAGTGATGAGAACCTCATCACCAGCTGAAGCTAGACAACAGTATAGCCCCACACATTTTATAGTACTACTGCAAAACTGTTACAGGGCAACTGGAAGGTTTTCACTATTGGTAAACTGTGAGGGTAGAAGTGAAGAGTACATGATGGGTGTGACATCTCAGATGTTTCTGCAATTTTGAGAATTGTTCACTGCAAAAATTAAAGAAGCAGATGGCTTAGCAGGGAGATATGAAGGCATTGAAGGAAAACACAGGAAGGCTTGGAGTGTTTAATCAAAATCTGGAATCAAAATGAGACATCCAGGAGGCTTCCTTTGGCAGCTAATAAAGGAATACTCCTATACTCCTAGGGCAGAAAAAAGGTAAGGATCAAGTCCAGGGGGAAATACAGGGTTAAGAGGGTTTAGAAGGTTGAAAGAGCATGTAACGCAGGTCAGACAGGACAATGTCAAGTTCCTAAGGTGACACATGATTCTGAAACTTAGGTTGGGAACAACATGTTTGTGTCCTTGTAATTACTGAAGCTCAGAATTTCTTGTACCTTCTGAGCCTGAAAATGTAGTCCAATCTTTCTTGGAAAAGTGAATGCACCTTTCTTGCTGGAAAATAATGCAGAAACATCTGCCTTACAAGACAGGATACATCACCCTTGCCTTCACCTCTATTCTCGGCCATTAAGCCATTAACTAAGGTGATATCAAAAATATGCTTGCGTGGAAATGCTGGATCAGTCAAGGAGGGAAGTAACTATTCCATGAAGGGGTCACAGAATCTAGTCAACACTTATTGACCATATCTAACAGAGTATACACGGAACTGTATTCCAGGATGGTCAGCACAAGGGAAGATGACAGATTATAAAGTTGAACAAAGCAGAGTTTAACAGTATGAAAGTCCTCCCCCATGATACAGAACTTATACTGACAAAATCTCAGGAGCCAGTGAAAATATACTTTGAAAACTCGAAAGAAGTGATGATCCACACTGAGGTAATATGCCAAAATTACTACGGCAGAAGTGGAAGAAGTGACCAAAGAAAGTGGAATGCTATATGAGATCAGAAATCCATTCTCTGTTTGCATTCTGTAGGAGGACCCAGAGGCCAACATGTTTACCATAATGATTAGTAAACACAACTGAGAGGGGCGTCACCGTCATTGACAAACTCATTAGAGGGTCTTCTCGGTAAGTGAGGGCTGAAGGGATGAGATGTGGTTGCAGACTCGGAGTCCCTGGTAACAATGAGAAAATAGATCTCTAAAATCATAGAGGTCAGAAGGTGGTGATTATTAATCAGAAGTAAGATTAGTCAAGTCATTTTAATGAGTAGCAGCATCTGATTGACATCCGGGGGTACCTGACCTGCAATGAGTATTGAAGATGATTAAAAAAATATAGCAAGCCTAGGGCCAGAATGATGCATATTCAACAAAGCTAGTGCTTCATCTATAGGAAGACATCAAGCATGTATAGTCCAGGAAGTGGCATGCACCTGACTCAATTAAAAACATAATAACTTGTCCTTTTTTTTTTTTTTAATTTAACACGGTTTTCATACTGAGAACTTGGTGACTAAAGAGAGGTCCAACTCCTCAGAAGAAAGGCTCATACAATGCCATAGCAGCACAGAAAGTGAATATAGTAATGATCCAACTTATTCTTTTACAAAGCGAGATACAACCTTTGCAAAAGCATCCGTAAACTGGAAACAGATAAATAACCAGATATATTGAGAACTGTGGATAGAGGGTTAAAGTTGACATGACTACATAGGAATAGAAACAGCATCATGGTCTCCTAATAAAGGAGTGCATTAGTTTTCTACGGCTGCTGTAACACATTATTACGATCTTGGTGGCTAAAAGCAAAATAAATTTATTATTTTACAGTTCTAGAGGTCAGAAGCCTGAAATGTTTCTTACTATTCTCATCAAAGTTATTTCCAAGGCTGTATTACTTTCTGAAGCTTTAGGAGGTGAATCCATTTTGTTGCTTTTCCACCTCCTAGTGAAAGTGAAAGTGGTAGCCACTCAGTCGTGTCCAGTTCTTTGTGACACTATGGACTGTAGACCACCAGGCTCCTCTCCCCATGGATTTCTCCAGGGGAGAATACTGGAGCGGGTTTCCATTCCCTTCTCCAAGGGGATCTTCTTGACCCAGGGATTGCAGCCGGGTGTCCCACGTTGCAGGCAGACTTTTTACCGACTGAACAACCAGGGCAACTCTCCATCTTCTAGAGGCCACCCACATCCCTTGACTCATGAATCTCTACTTCCATCTTCAAAGTCAGCAATACATGGCCTAATTCACACATATTTCTGGGACCTTGACTCCAATCTCTGACTGACTCTCTGCTTCTTTATTCTACTTTTAAGGATTCTATCCCCCCCAGATAATTCAGGATAATTAGCCTATCTCCAGGACAGTTGATTAGCAACATTAATTTCATTTGTTCCCTTAATTCCCTATTACCATATAACAAGATGTTTATAGGTTCAAGTGGTTAGGACATGAACAACTTTAGGGTGCCTTTATTCTGCCCATCAGAGAGAGAATAATGTCTGGTCTAGCAGATGGTGAATCAGTATGTCAATAGAACCACTTAACATTCATTTTCTTAAACTCCTAGTACATAATTGGAATGGATACCTTTTATTGTTGTAGAACCACAAGTAATTTTCTTGAATGTATGAATGTACACATGTATGAATACAGAGCTAATTACTGGGGACAGCCAAGTAAAAGTCTTTGAAATCACCTAAGTTATTGTCCAAGAAAGGAGATGATAACCATATCATATCAAAGGGAAATAGCTCTGTGTATCACTAACCGTAAAGACCCATATGATTCAGTTTTGATGAATCTCATTGCATCCCCATTTAATTCACTCTTTTATTCCATGCAAACCAAGTGGATCTGAAAGACAACAGGGTACTACACAAACTCAGCCAAATTGAAGTCCTATTGGAAGTTCTTCTGCCAGTCAAACTGGACTAGGATACACAGTATACAGTCATTCACTTTTTCTTTCCCTATGAGAAATAATAACCAAAAGTAGTTCAAAATCATATGAGATAGATAGCAATATACAGTTATATTCTTGCCTCAGAACTATGTTAACTCTCTTGCCTTTGGAGAAATTTAGTTCAAAAGAAACTGGGGCATATGTTCAGTACACAGAGTAACAGAATGTTTACTATTTTGATTATATTGTGTCATTTGAGCCAAATGATGGATAAGTACGTATACTCAAGGTCTTAGTGAGATGTATATGCTCCAGATTGAAAGATAAACCCTAAGAAGATCTAGAAGGAGATCAATAAAATTTTAGGGAGTTAATCATTTGGGAACACTGAAAAATTCCCTGCAAATAAAAGTCAAATCATTGATTGTATTTCAAATTTCCCTCCACTAAGAAAGAATGGAAATTCTTGGTAGGTCTCTTCAGGAGGTGGTAACAACTTGCCCCAGAGCTTGGAATAGTGTTCCAATCAAACTACCAAGTGACAAGGAAAGCTGTCAGCTTTGAGTGAGACAAGAGGAAAACACCCTGCAGCAGAGGCAGGCTGAAGTGCAAGGACACGGCCTATTGATCTGTACAAGATGGGAGGCTCTGTTGTAATGTGGTGTGTGTGGCAGAATGAGTTTATGGCAAAAGCCAATAGGAGGATCCCTATGAAGGTCACTAGTGTCCTGGAACAAGGCCACGTGATCTGTACCATTGAAATACATGTCGTTTGTAAAACAGAAAAAAGAAACTTTGGGAAACTTTATTTCCGGAAAAAAAAGTAAAAGGGAACAGATTTATCCTTCCATTTGATAAAACAACAACTATATAAAAACTATATAAAAACATTTTCAAACCAAATTTAAAGAGAATTTCTAGTGAACTCCTGTATTATCACCGTTTAGTTTCTCAAAGAAACATTCTATGTGTTTTATTCATGTCTACCCATTGATCTATCTACCAATTTATACTTTCAACAGTTTTGTATAAATTTATTTCACAATTAATTGAAAATATTAAATCCTTCTCAAAATATTTCAGTATGCTAATCATTAAAAATAATTTAATATTTGCTTCAGTAGTTCTTACATTTTATAAAAGCTTTACACAAATGAAATACTTACTTCAAAACTCTACATGCTTTCTGATTTGAAAAATGCATATGCTTATGGAAATCCAACTTTCAATGATGTATAAAAGATTCCTACTCCCTCAGAATTCCCTGTCATGTTCAGTTCAGTTCAGTCACTCAGTCCTGTCCAACTCTTTGTGATACCCAGAATCACAGCACACCAGGCCTCCCTGTCCATCACCAAGTCCCAGAGTTCACTCAAACTCATGTCCATCCATTCAGTGATGCCATCCAGCTACCTCATCCTCTGTCATCTCCTTCTCTTCCTGCCCTCAATGCCTCCCAGCATCAGGAACTTTTCCAATGAGTCAACTCTTTGCATGAGGTGGCCAAAGTACTGGAGTTTCAGCTTCAGCGTCAATACTTCCAATGAACACCCAGGACTGATCTCCTTTAGGATGGACTGATTTTATCTCCTTGCAGTCCAAGGGACTCTCAAGAGTCTCTCTGACACCACAGTTCAAAAGCGTCATTCTTCAGTGCTCAGCTTTCTTCACAGTCCAACTCTCACATCCATACATAACCGCAGGAAAAACCATAGCCTTATCTAGATGGAACTTTGTTGGAAAAATAATGTCTCTGCTTTTGAATATGTTATCTAGGTTGGTCATAACTTTCCTTCCAAGGAGTAAGCGTCTTTTAATTTCATGGCTGCAGTCACAATCTGCAGTGATTTTGGAGCCCATAAAAATAAACTCTGACACTGTTTGCACTGTTTCCGCATCTATTTCCCATGAAGAGATGGGATCAGATGCCATAATCTTAGTTTTCTGAATGTTGAGTTTTCATCAAGAGGATCTTTAGCTCCTCTTCACTTTCTGCCATAAGGGTGGTGTCATCTGCATATCTGAGGTTATTGGTATTTCTCCCGGCAATCTTGATTCCAGATTGTGCTCTTCCAGCCCAGCGTTTCTCATGATGTACTCTGCATAGAAGTTAAATAAGCAGGGTGACAATATACAGCCTTGATCTTCTCCTTTTCCTATTTGGAACAAGTCTGTTGTTCCATGTCCAATTCTAACTGTTGCTTCCTGACCTGCATATAGGTTTCTCAAGAGGCAGGTCAGATGGTCTGGTATTCCCATCTCTTTCAGAATTTTCCAGTTTATTGTGATCCACATAGTCAAAGGCTTTGGCATAGTCAATAAAGCAGAAATAGATGTTTTTCTGGAATTCTCTTGCTTTTTCCATGATCCAGTGGATGTTGGCAATTTGATCTCTGGTTCCTCTGCCTTTTCGAAAACTAGCTTGAACGTCTGGAAGTTCATGGTTCATGTATTGCTGAAGCCTGGCTTGGAGAATTTTGAGCATTACTTTACTAGCATGTGAGATGAGTGCGATTGTGCAGTAGTTTGAGCATTCTTTGGCATTGCCTTTCTTTGGGATTGGAATGAAAACTGACCTTTTCCAATCCTGTGGCCCCTGCTGAGTTCTCTAAATTTGCTGGCATATTGAGTGCAGCACTTTCACAGGATCATCTTTCAGGATTTGAAATAGCTCCCCTGGAATTCCATCGCCTCCACTAGCTTTGTTTGTAGTGGTGCTTTCTAAGGCCCACTTGACTTCACATTCCAGGATGTCTGGCTCTAGGTGAGTGATCACACCATCATGTCATGTTGTTCCCAGTCAATCCCCACATCAATCCCAAGAGATAATTACTCTTTTGATTATTTTTGCATTAGAAGTAGTTTTGTCTATCCTAGAATTCTTATAAATGTAACATTTTAACTATATTGCATATTGTATAATATAAATGGAGTCAAACAGTATATGCTTTTTGTGTCAGTTTGCTTTCACTCAGTAAAATATTCTGAATCATTCAGGTTGTTCCAAAGATCAATAGTACATTCTATGTTCATCTTGCAGAGTTATATTACATTTTAAGACTATAATATATTCAGTCATTTTTCCTATTGACAGAACTTTTAACATGTTTCCAGCTTTTGGATATTATGAATAAAACTTTCCACGATCATTCCTGTGCAAATAATTTTGTGAACTCATTTTTATTTATCTTTGTTAATTTTGTGAAGTAAAATTGCTGGGAAAGTGTATATTTAGTTTTATGAGAAGCTTTCAGACATTTTTTCATTTTATATTCCTGCCGACAATGTGTAAGTGTCCTGGGTGTTCTACATTTTCGCTAGCATTTGATGTTTCCTGTTTTTATTTTATATGCTGTAGTGGGGATGTATTAGTATGAAATTGTGCTCTTAAATTGCACATCCTTGATAACTGATGATGTTGAGGGCATTTTTTCCTGTGCTTTTGGCTATTATAATGGTTTTTATGAATTGTCTGCTTAGATGCTTGCATGCATATTCAGTTACTCAGTCATGTCCAACTCTTTGTGACCCCATGGACTGTAGCCCACCAGGCTCCACTGTCCATGGGATCCTCCAGGCAACAATACTGGAGTGGGTTGATGTATCCTCCTCCAGAGTATCTTCCTGACCCAAGAATTGAAACTGCATCTCTTGAGTCTCCTGAGTTGGCAGGCAGATTCTTTACCAACTATGCCACCTAGGAAGTCCCTAGATACCTGAACATTTTCATTGAGTTTGTTGCTTTTTATTATTGAATTGCAAAGTTCTTTATATACCAAAAGTGCAGCAGTTTTCACATTCTTTGCTTAAAATTTTTTCCTAGTCTGTGACTTGCTAATTAATTTTTTAACAATGTATCTTGGTAAGTATTTATAATGTTGATAAAGTTAAATTATTGATTTTTACTTTTAATGAATTTTCACTGGAGTATAGTTGATTTACAATGTTGTGTTAGTTTCTGCTCTACAGCTAAGTGAATCAGTCAACACATATGTAAATCCACTCCTTTCCATATTCCATTCCTATATAAGTTGTTACAGAGTATTGAGCAGAGTCCCCTCTGCTATATAGTGGCCCTTATTAGCTATCTATTTTATACATAGTACTGTGTATACATCAATCTCAATTTCCCGGTTTAACCCTTCTCCCCCTTTTCTCCCAAGTAATGATAATTTTATTTTCTACAGCTGTGATTCTATTCCTGTTCTGTAAATAGGTTTGCTTGTACCTTTTTTTTAAATTTCCATGTATAAGCAGTATCATATGATTTTGCCTTTCTCTAGGTCTATCCATGTCACTGAAAATAGCAGTATTTTGTTCTGTTTTATGGATAATATTCATTGCATATATATATCACATTTTCTTTATCCATTCCTCTATTGCTGGACATTTTAAGTTATTGATTTTTATTAAAATTGTCCCCCCTCCCAAATGTTGAAGATATTCTCTTATGTTTGCTTCTAAAATCTTTATGGGTTTAGCTTTTGTAATCATATCGATGAATTTTTGCAGCTCATTTTTGCCTATATTGTGAGGAAAAGATCCAGAGCCACCCGAGTTTTAACATGAATAGCCATATTGTTTGGGCACCATTCCCTGAAAATACTTTCCTTCTCACATAGTATTACATAGTTTTTGTTTTTTTTTTTCCCCCTAAACGTTACTCTGACAATACAAAAATGGACCTATTTCTAGTCATATATTAACTCCATTGCCGCTCACATTGATTAAACATATCTGTTGTCAATTCTACCTATTATTTTTTAGAATTCTTAAATTTTCTCCATAAACAATAATGTCATCTGCCAACAGAGAGTGTTTTACCCCTTTGATTTTAACCTTTAAACACATTAATTTTTTTTTTCTTCCTTAATTTGTCAGGATCTTAAGTAACATTTTCACTAGAAGTAAGGAGCTTTAAGAATCCTCACTTGTATCTGTCTCTTAAGGTTATTCTACATGTTCACTACTTCATGTGATGTTATTCATGGGATGATTTTGTTGTTATTATTTGGAAACAGAAGGAGAGACTTTAAATTAAAAAAATATTATACACAGCTATAAGCATGTGTATCTCTAGTGATTAAATATGATACAGAAGCCAATGGTAGCTCATCTTGCTAGAACTGCAGAAGAAAATGAAGACTGTTAAAATCACAAGGAGACTGCTTGAAAGGAATGAAACCTTCAGGAAATGACCTTATTAAATGTCTCCTTTAATCTTCATTTTAATGTAATACAGTAATTCTCCACTAATTGAATGATTTTACTTTACTTCTCACAGTTCTATTGGGCAATATTTTGGCTAGAAGTGTATATTTCATATTTTTAGTTGAAAAAAAAATTTCATGTCATTAGTAGCTGGCCAAACATTACCTGGTGATTTATATTCAGGTCTATATAACATAAAATATAAAAATGAAATCATTGCTTTTTCTAGTTTGAATTGGCTTATTTATATCCAAATTTCTTGTTTCTTCACAGTATTTTCTGCTTTTCTTGTGTAGGCACCATCAGCATGTTAGTTGAGCTTGCATTATTCTCTTCAGTTACTTTTCAGTGTGGAAATTAAAGCTATACATGACTTGAAAAAAATCTCCTTATCAGTGAACACATTAGTAAACCCCAACTGCAAGTGTCTGGAACCAAGCTAATCAAGATTAATGCATTCATTTAACAGATGGTTACAATGTTATTAAAATGCAAATGATTGGTTTCTGCTAATTGTTCAACATCAGAAACAATTAATCAGGAGATTTTTTCATTTGCTAATAGCCTTTTAGAGTTTACCTTCAGAGATTAACAAAAAAAGACAAACATGTAAATTTCTCTCACTAACCTCAGGAGAGTCAATCAACTTGAAAGAAAAGTAGAATAATGATTATATATTTATAGTAATGGGAAGAATCCTTTTAGTACTGTAATTTGCTCCTGAATTGTTTTGCACCCAATTTAACTAGTCTCCATATAATTCTGGGTACTGGAATATCTGCTCAAAAGTAACGGAATGTGGTACCTTACTTTGACTCAGAAGAGACAATCTAACTGCTCCAGTAAATAAACTGAAACATGGTTCTGAACAGAATAGCAAGTTGGTAACATTGTTGTTCACTCCTTAAGTTGTGCCCAGTTTTTTGTGACCACGGGCTGCTGCATGCCAAGGTTCCCTGTCCTTCACTGTCTCTGGGTGTTTGCTCAAACTCCTGTCCACTGAGTCAGTGATGCCATCCAACCATCCCATCTTCTGTTGCTCCCTTCTCCTCCTAGCCTCAATCTTTCCCAGCATCAGGGTCTTTTCCAATGAGTCAGCTCTTTGCATCACGTGGCCAAAGTAACAATGAGGTAAAGAGTGTTTCAGATGAAGTCAGTACTGTGAAGCTAATTCATCCATTCATTTCTCCACTCAATATTTTATTTACTGAGGGACTTTTTTCTTTCTTTTTTTGTATCAGTGTCATTTCTCTGGTAAGCAGAGGCTAAACTCTGATTAGCTGTACAACAGATTTGGGGTGAGAAATACAAGTGGATAATAAAAGAAAGAAGGAATTGGACTAAGGGAGATTTTGGAAGAAAGATGAGATGGAACAAGACATGCCCTGCAACACAGCCCTGAGAAGTCTTGGCTGGTTCACTGTGTGTACATAGAATGAAAACTTCTCATCAGAAGGGCATCATGTAATCTCCTAGATCACGAGATTTCAAGTGTTAGGAAACAGTATGATCAGATCTGACCTACCAACCTTCCTTCCCTTCTCTAGCCTTAATTCTCTATTTATCCATTTACCCAAAGTGGCAATTTAAATTCCTATCAATCTTTTCAAATAAGAAACTATATATTAAACCCATATTGATGAGCATCACTCCTCCCTGAACTTTATGCCCCAGATGTACTCAGATCACTAAAAGTTCAGTTCAGTCGCTCAGTACTGTCCGACTCTTTGTGACCCCATGGACTTCAGCACACCAGGCTTCCCTGTCCATCACCAACTCCCAGAGCCTCTCAAACTCATGTCCATCCAACCATCTTATCCTCTGTCGTCCCCTTCTCCTCCTGCCTTCAATCTTTTCCAGCACTAAAAAGTGCAGTGGGAATACTGTATCTTTGTGTAGGAGACTATCTCCTGTCATGACTGAAGTTTGCTCTTAGAAAGAAAACATTTTGCAAAGATTCAGAAAGCAAATAAACATTATTATGGCTCTATTTTTGGCTCCATTTCATTCAAATACATTCAAAACTATTGTTTTTAAATTGCCTACTTCCTTATGCTAGGATAACTTAGTTTGTGCTTCTTAATTTCTAAACAAAATAAAGAAAACTGAAGATTTTCCAACTTATGTGCCTGTGATTCATTGCTCAGTCATGTCCAAATCTTTATAATCTTATGAACTTTAGCTGGCCAGGCTCCTCTGTCCATTGGATTCTCTAGGCAACAATATTGGAGTGGGAGGCCATCTCTTCCTCCAGGGAACCTTCTTGACCCAAGAATCGAACCCAAGTCTCTGGTGTCTCCTGCATCACAGCTGGATTCTTTACCTACTGAGCCATCAGGGAAGCCTCAACTTATAATCAGGCATTTAAAATTAGGAATCATAATTGTATAATTATTCTTCACATGTAAAACAATAGCTTGGGTTGTCAAGTGTAGAAAATTCGAAGTCTTATTATGAAGAATATACAAATTATACTGAACTGAATTTGCAATTCCTTTCCAAATTGGATTTGCAAAATGATGTGATGCCATTCTAAATCATAACTGATGTATACTTAACTGATTAATATATACTCAACTTGGTCATTGTTTATGTATTAAGAAAAGGCTGGTGTCTCAGTGTTTTAGGCATTTTTTTTTAATTTTTCAAGATGATCAATATAATCTCAAAATCTAACATATCTTAAAGATAAAAGAATAAAGCTAAAGTAATAAAGTCTTTTTTTCTATCAAAATAAGGGACTCTTTCAAGCTTTTCAAAAGGTATGTACTTATACTTATTGAATCTATGTGCTCATTATATTTGAATTTGTCTTTTAAAATTGTCCCTTTTGGTACTATCTAGTCATATGGTTTTCTTTTCTTAAATTTTAATATTTTACTATATGAGATTTTAAAATGAAAATAAAAGCAAAATCTACATGTAGTCAGCATATTTAAAGTTCAAAATATGTTAAAATATTTAAAGAAAATTAAAATGCAATACATCAATATGAGTATTAGATTATAGAGTAAAGAGCAACCTGTTTTTTCTCATTTTCTCATTCAGTTCAGTTCAGTTCAGTTCATTCGCTCAATCGTGTCCAACTCTTTGCGACCCCATAGCACTCCAGGCCTCCCTGTCCATCACTAACTCCCAGAGTTTACTCAAACTCATGTCTATTGAGTTGGTTATGCCATCCAACCATCTCATCCTCTGTCATCCCCTTCTCCTCCTGCCTTCAATCTTTCCCAGCATCAGGGTCTTTTCCAATCAGTCAGTTCTTCATATCAGGTGGCCACAGTATTGGAGTTTCAGCTTCAACATCAGTCCTTCCTTTGAATATTCAGGACTGATTTCCTTTAGGATGAACCGGTTGGATCTCCTTGCTGTCCAAGAGATTCTCAATAGTCTTGTCTAACTGTGGAGTTCAAAAACATCATTTCTTTGGCACTCAGCTTTCTTTATAGTCCAACTCTCACATCCATACATGACTACTGGAAAAACCATTTTCTCATTACCTTCCATCTTCTCTTAGGTCACCAAAGGATAGTATTATTATATTCTCACTATTCCCATTTTGCAGGTGAAATAACTACATTTTAAAGAGGATAACTGTAATATGTACATTAACACAGATAGTAAACTGTATCAAAATTTTAAAGCTAACTTTGATAACAACCAATATTTTATTAATTTGCAGTACTTATTTTAAAATGTGTAATATATGCTTTATATCTTAATGAAAGCTAATTGACAGTTTAAGTAATATTATATATCTCTCCTTTTTCACATATCTGAAAGACGGATTTTAAGACTGAGTTTAATAATCAGGCTGAAATTACTGCTGAATATTCCAAGGGTGAATATAGTTTACATCTCTTTTTAAATCATACTATAAGGGTGTTAAGAAGTAAAAAGATGCAAAAATATAGTCAGGATTATTTTAGTTGGGTGGTGGTGGTAGGTTAGTCAATAATTCCGACTCTTATGACCGCATGGGCTCCTCTGTTCAAGTGATTTCCCAGTGAAGCCTATAGGAGGAGGTCACCATTTCCTTATCCAGGGGATCTTCTTGTCCCAGGGATTGAACCCATGTCTCTTGTGTCTACTGCATTGTGGGCAGATTCTTTACTGCTGAGCCATCAGAGAAGCCACATTGTAGTTGGGACTGATGTAATATTTTTATGGAACAGGTAGACTCTTGAAATAAACATAAGCTATTAGTGTAGAACAGTTTTACAGTGATCACAAGCAGAGAAGACATTAGGATGGCCCTGACTTGTGTATTCTTATTCTCTAAGAAAGCATATATAGAAATCCAACTTCCTGTATATGGAATCCTAATGGTTATTCTTGGAGGGAGGAGTGTGGAAAGGCTAACTCCATGCCATGTTAAATGGATCAAATATAGTTGTTCAAATAGTGTTTACAAACCTATTTCTTTTTATCTTTTTGCTTTGTTTCATGTTTGACTGCTTAGTTTGAAGTTGTTTTGTTTGATTTAAAGGAACTATGATCATAATTGGTTTACATTAAATCTAGATTTAAGTATTTTAACGATGTATTTAAATTAATGCTTGGATACCCTTTGATTGTCTTTCTTGTTTCGGCTATTTGAGTTTTCAAAAAGTCTTAATCTATTACTTAAATGAGAGAAACCTTACATTAGATATGGTACATGTATTAAAACCTTGGCTTTCTCAATATATTAAATCATATTACAAGAAGGTTTTGCTGACCCGGAAGGTACTTAATCTCTTTAAGGTGACTCAGCATTACTTCTCAGCTCTATCATGCATCCATTTTATAGTTGATCTCTCAAAAATCAATAATGCTTTCCTTATTTCAAGTGCCTTTTAACTCATCTCACTGGAACCATTTTATATAATATCATGTTTAATCTTCATGATCACTCTATGTAATAGTTTCAATTATCCATTTTTTCATAAACTTTCCTGTGGATAAACAGAAATTCATTCTCATTCCTTTCATTGTTAATGCTCCTATTTTTCCCATGATATATTTTAATAAACTTGATAGGAAATTTCTTTAAGTTTATGATCATGTTATCTTGGGAAACTTGGAAATAAAACTAAACAACAATTTTCTTTATAAATGCCTGTTACTATAAGAAAGCGAAGACAACTGTTACTCATAACAGATGCCAACTATAATGTTTTACTTCCTAGTGTTCGTATTCTTGCATTTGCAAGCAAGATAACATAAAGGTAAGCAGTAAAGAAAGTTATATGATATGGCTTCTTATCTTCAGAGGCACAAGAAGTTAATGTTACTCTTTGTTTTATTTAATGATAATTTCAGCTGAATCACTTTCTCCCTTATTAAATTCAACCAAGTCTTAGAGTAACTAATGCTCTTTCAAGCTTCTATAACAAATCTTTACTAGGATTCTCTAACAGTAATTTTCCTTCTGGTACAACTGTGTCTTTTCCTTCCACTAGTTGAGTGTATTCTTATCAAGAAACGTTGTGTGTGCTCCTAAACCTGGCTATTTAATCACCCAGTTACTACCACTACACGCTTTAATTAAATGGTAGCAAACTCATGATCTATGTGTACAGAGTATTTTGTCTCTTTAAAAACTACTTTAATATCATGTAAATATTTATAAATTTAGTCAATAGAATTGCTACTAAATTAGGTATCTATAAGAAAATCTTAAAATACAGTGGTGCTGGTGATAAAGAACCCACTGAACCGTGCAGGAGAGGTAAGAGACGTGGGTTTGATACTTGGGCAGGGAAGATCCCTTGGGGCAGGGCACGGGCAACCCATTCAAGTTTCTTGCCTTGCGAATTCCATGAGCAGAGGAGCCTGGCGGGCTATAGTGCATGGGATCGCAAAGAGTTGGACACAACCGAAGCAAATTAGTACACATGGCTTGCATGCGAAAAAATAACAAAGTCTACAGGATTATGCTCCTAATTGACTTCATAGATACTTTTAAGATTATTTTATAATACTTCAAAGCCATTGAAACTGGAAATCAGACTTGGCACTGCTGATGTAGTTAAGGCAAGAAAAATGGAATGTATGAACCAAGGAATCTTTTCTTAAAAATATTTTTAAACCAAGAGGTAATATTAATGTATTGAGTGTCCTTATTCAAGTAATCTCATTTAACTATCCTCTTCCATTAATTCATTAAATTCCATTAAATTTAAAAGGGGGGCTTCTATTATCTCTCCTTTCTATTATTTTTTACTTTCATTCATTTTTACTTTTTTACTATTTATTACTTCAAGAATAAATTTCTATGGAAACTAACTTGATTCACCTTAATTTTATGATACTTAATGATCAAAAACCAACATTAATAATTATTTACATATAAAATGATTCAATAAATCATCTATTTTGCATTATTTTCAATAAGGACTGAAATCAAAAGTATATTCTAAAAAGTGGAATTGCTACATCCAAAGGCACTATGTACTTTTTTTTTACAGTTTTAACACCTATTGTCAATCCTAACCTTCAGGAAGTATATTCCAGTTACAGTGACAGTAATTTATAAAAGTGGAGAATTAGAGTTAATACTTAAGAACTTGGTCAATATGGTTTGTTTCCTTCATGACTTTCTGTTCTCATGAACTTCAGGGATAGTCTTGAACTCTAAGACAATCAATCGCAGCGTTCCCTACACCCCAATACGGACCTAAACCATAAACTTGCTTTTCTCTAGTTTCTTTGTCTGTATCTGCAAGGTGGCAAATCTATCTATAGCCAATCAAACTATCTGTTTCCTATACTGAGTCTTATTAGTATAGCTTTCACATTTGAGCTAATTGGAATATTTCCATATCATGGACAAAATCATACATAGAATTATATTTCAGATTCTAAATTTTTTGCTCCCTCATAGTGAGGGAGCAACCATCTTTGATTATCACCCAGTTAATTATTAGCCAAACCATGTCTGAACTTACGTCCTTCAGACATGGTGACTTTGACAAATCCCCAAAGCCAGCCTCTGTCAAAAAGTTATCTTTCCTTCTCTAAACCTCATTCCACATATCAGTGAATGAATTAGCCATAGGTCTTTCTTTCATCTCTGTTCTTTTTATTATTTCTGAGAAAGAGAGCTGCCTTTCTTCTAGCAAGGCTAAACTACAAATAAAAGTTCAAGCTTAGGTCACTTATGAAAGTTCGTGAACGTTTCAAATCTAACAAATTACTCGGACATACATATAAATCCCCTTTGAATAAAATCAATGTTGAAATTATTAAAAAAAAAATAAAGACGGGCTTCAGATTTAGAACAGCTTGTGGTTTACCTGAAACAGGCTTAATAACTTTAGCACTTTTTCTTCTAGTGATTTTAATTCCCTCAGAAGTTCCACACTTCAAATGTAATACATACTAGTAGATGAATGTTTCACAGTTGGAAAATATTCCTCTATAATTAGAAATGTGCAATAGGTTTTAAAACATGTCAAGACACTTGTAGATGATAATTTATCATAAGGAAAAGTAGTTTTATTCATTTTCCTAACTGCCCTGTCGATTTGGCCCTGACAATTTGGAATTGTCAATGGAGATATTTGAAGATATCACCAAACTCACAACATCTATTCTCATCAGCTTAAGGATACTGTCAGAATCACTGCTGTGGAGAATCATCCAGAAATCTTCCTTCACAAAGATTTTCTCTCACTTCCCAGACCATAGGATTTAGCAAATTACTTCAAATCAGCACTAAGAGAGATTAGGACCAACAGAAACATGTTGTCACGTTCATCATAACCTAAAATGGATCTATTAGCCATAATCTTTCATAAGATTATGAAACTTACTCTTCCTTAGTTTTCCATACTTCAGTAATTTGTGGTAATTTTATTCATTGCATGTGAGGACTTTATAAATGTTTTATAAATGTTCAACTTTATAGCAATGTTCATCTGTCTCTTGCCTTTTAACTACCATGCGGCCTGCAACTCATTCAGATATTCAACACTGATTTGGTTATCCTGTTGATACACTCTATGGTAGACACTGTCCCAGCCAAAAAATAAAGTGAATGAGTGATAGTTTCTCAGTCATGTCCAACTTTTTGCAACCCAACGGATGGTAGCCCACAAGGGTCCCCTGTTCCCTGGGATTCTCCAGGCAGGAATACTGGAGTGAGGATCAATACCAACTTTTCTTTCGTTAATATGGTTTCTGTCACAAGGTGTGAATTTAAAAATAACAAAAAAACATATCAAGTTGTTAAAACCTTCATGCAGAGAATTAAAATGAGATATAGGATCGAAGTCACTGGGTAACTGTCTCTTATTATTGTAAAGAAAAACACTATGAAGTGGAAATCTGAAGGACAAAATTATATGGCCTTAAAATTTTAAGGGCAAGAAGATTCTTGGTAAAAGAAAAAGAAATGGTTAGTAGATGAGCCCTAAGTTTCCATAAAGTTCAGTCAGTTTATGGAAATAAAAATGTCCAGTTTGGTTGAAGCATGATAGGCCCAGACTAGGTCATGGAAGGTTTGAAAAGCAGGATAAGAATTCTAGATTTTATTAAAGTGCAAATATGAACCAAGAAATCTTAATCCTGGGGGAGAGGTGACATAATGAGCTATATTTTACATAGCACTTTGATTGCTATCAAGTGAATTAATGTAGGGCTGGGACCTGGACAAGAGAAGGAGCAATGCAAAGGAATATTGTGTGTGAGATATTGTCAGTTCATAGTTGGGGGAACACAAAATAAGATACATTACAGACTTCCAGAATTGCACAGTCTGCTCAGGGTGCTTGACCATTCCTTTACAAAGACTGTATACACAAACATAGGGCTTAGAAAGGCCATTTCTAGCCCTCAGGAATCCCGGGGTGCTCTTCTGAGCTGCTACTTCTCCCGGGACCCCATCTTGAAAGTCAGTTGAAGGGGATAATTCTTTTTCCAACTTCTATGCCATTTTTTTGGTGTGCATTGTTGGTCTTTAGCACAGACTAGAACCTGGTGGACTGGAGTCAACGGAAAGAAAGAGAGAAAAAGAGAGAGAGAGAGAGAGAGAGAGAGCGCACTATCTCTCGGGTTATGTGGAATACCAATAAAGCCCATGCACAGGACTTGCACTGCTCACAAAGGCACAGGGCATCCTCTCAAGGAGGTCTTGAAAGCCTGAGCAAGAAAGGGAGCTCGGCAGGTTTCCATGCTCCAAAGAGAATGAAGACAGAAAGAAGGATGCAGGGGACCCAAGTCTCTAGTGGAGCAAGGGTATTTTATTAGCAGAAATGCAGGCTTATATATCTTTAGTAAAATGATTGCTCAGCTATTACAAACAATGAAATTCCATCAGTTGCAACAAAACGGATAGTCTAATACATACAAGGTCGCTGATGCTGAAGAGTCACTGGAGGGAGTTACTGGAAGGAATCCAAGCAGGTACCCTTTCCCATGATCTCAGTCCTGAGAACTGCATGTAGCTCTACTCGCTCCCAGAATAGGAACTGATAACGAACAGAGAATCCTTGAGAAATGGCACACAAAGGAAGAAAAGTGCAACATATTGGATTCCTTAAAGTTGAACATCCCCTGACAGTGCATCACCTACCTGAAACTAAGAAAAACTTTCTTTACATAATACCTCACTGAAGAAAACACGAATGGCAGCCATCCTTAAGGATAAAAAAATCTGCAGCATTATTGTTTCTCCACATGACTCAAAATGGTATGTTGCAGAAAATGATGGTTAGTTAAAAATGTTCAATAAATGTGGCTAATATGGCAAGATCTGAAATACAAAATGGTACTTAAGAGCTGAGAATATAATAGAAGACAAGTGCAGGACCTGCATTTCCTGGGACCAAAAGACAAGTCATTCTGCCACTGACGTTGGTATGGTACAGGGTTCTGTAAGAGCAACAGGAGAAAATGCGCTAGCAGTTGGGGAAGGCTGGGGTGGGACCAGGAATGCTTTAACCATGGTCATTTGACATGATCATCCATCTCCCATCTTGATCCTCTCAACTCAGTCACACTGACTCTGTTCCTAGCCCTTCCCTGTGCTGATCTTTCTCAGGATCTAAGTACTGGCTGCTCTTTGTGCTTTGATGTTCTCATCCCCAAATCCAGTTATATGTTCACACATCACAGTAATTCCTGTACATACAAATGAGTTCTATTCCAAGACTGCATTGATAAGTCCAACTTGTTCCAAAGTCCAACAAAATTAGCCTAGGTATCCAGCTAATACAATCAGCTGTATAGTACTGTACTGTCATATAATCCAAATAATACACAAAAAGCAAACAAAAAATAAACATTTTTAACCAAATGGTTCATTGCCTTGAAAAGTACGGTAGTGCAGTAAAACAGCTGACTTGAGTGTCTGGCATCAAGTGAACACGCAGAAAGAGTCACTGACGAGGTGGGAGAGGAAGTGGGAGATGATAGAGCTGAAGGATCGTCAGCAATAGGAGACAGGCGGCAAGCTGCAACTTCACTCATGCCTGACATTAATGGCATAGGTTCCGGTTCCTTGCCAGAAGGAGTTGCATGCTCACATTTTTGAAAGTTCACATCTTGAAGGCTCCAATGAAGGGGACTTACTATATTTAGTTTGCTGTGCAACATTCTACTCATCAGAGAGACTACCCTTGACTATGTTATATGAAATGCCTTCTACTTTGTTCCTAATTCCTTTTTATTTTTCTTCATAGGTAATACTTGACATCTTTAATCTTTGTCATCTCTCTGCACTAGCAGGAAACATTTGTGAAAGCAAGGATTTGACCTAATTTTGTTAACTAATCCAGCCCCTAGACCTTTGAATATAGAATGCTTTCAGTTCAGGAGCTCAGTCATGTCCAACTCTCTGAGACCCCATGGACTGCATCACACCACATCATCCCAGGCTTCCCTCCCCATCACCAACTCCTGGAGCTTACTCAAACTCATGTCCATCAAGTTGGTGATGCCATCCAACCATCTCATCCTCTGTCTTTCCCTTCTCCTCCCACCTTCAATCTTTTCTAGCTTCAGAGTCTTTTCCAATGAGTCAGTTCTTCGCATTAGGTGGCCATAGTATTGGAGCTTCAGCTTCAGCATCAGTCCTTCCAATGAGTATTCAGAATTGATTTCCTTTAGGATTGACTTGTTTGATCTCCTTGCAATCCAAGGGATTCTCAAGAGTCTTCTCCAACATCACTCTTCACAAGCATCAAATTTTTGGCACTCAGCTTTCTTTATAGTTAAACTCTCACATCCATACATGACTACTGGAAAACCAGAGCTGTGACTAGACAGAGCTTTGTTGGCAAAGTAATGTCTCTGCTTTTTAATATGCTGTCTAGGTTGGTCATAGCTTTTTTTCCAAGGAGCAAGCACATCTTAATTTCATGCTTGCAATCACAATCTGCATTGATTTTGGAGCCCCCAAAAATAAAGTCTTTCATTGTTTCCATTGTTTCCCCATCTATTTGCCATGAGGTGATGGGGCCAGATGCCATGATCTTTGTTTTCTGAATGTTAGGCTTTAAGCCAACTTTTTCACTCTCCTCTTTCACTTTCATCAAGAGACTCGTTAGTTCCTCCACTTTCTGTCATAAGGGTGGTTTTATTTACATATCTGAGGTTACTGATATTTCTCCTAGCAATCTTGATTCCAGCTTGTGCTTCATCCAGCCCAGCATTTCTTATGAAGTACTCTGCATATAAGTTAAATAAGCAGGGTGACAATAAACAGCTTTGACATACTCCTTTCCCAATTTGGAAACAATCTGTTGTTCCATGTCTAGTTCTAACTGTTGCTTCTTGACCTGCATACAGATTTTTCAGGAGGCAGCTCAGGTGGTCTGGTATTTCCATCTCTTGAAGAATTTTCCTCAATTTGTGGTGATTCACACAGCCAAAGAATGCTCTTAGTATTTGCTGAATGAATGGCTGACTAGACAGATGCATGAAAGCAACCTCTGGGTACTGTTTTGAAGATTCAATGAGAGTTTGGTACAAATATGAAGGAATTGTGAAAGGAAATTCCAAGGAAAGTTAGAAGCATCATTGTATGTACATTCAAGGCACTGTAATTAGTTCATGGTTTATTTTAAAAAGATGTTAATGATTAGCTTTCTAGAAGAGACCAGGGTGTATTGCTATTTGATAAAAAAATATGATACTGGGTTTTGAGTTCATCTTGAGAAAAACTGATACATTAAAGTGATATCAGTTTTACATTTTAGAAGGAATGATGTTCATTAACAGATACCATCTACTTAAATTAAAGTTGATCAAATTCTATGGTGATTGGTTCACTTTAATAGTTCATGAAAGAATAGGTATATGCAGCTACCTTTCTCTGTTTAACTTTCTAAAATGACATTTCTATTCTCACAATAATCTTTAAAAGAAATAATGCTATTACTCTTGCACTAATTAGAGTAATGTCAACTCCCTGCCATAGGGATAACACAATCAAAAGAAGCAACTTAAGAAATGCACATTCAAGAAATGACCCAAGATTTTCTTATATAAATTTTTTAGATTTCCTAAATTTTGAATTACACCTGTCACAGAAGGTGATATAACTGCTTTCCATAAGTTAAATATTTTTTTTTCAATTTGTTTTCCTGAGAATCTCTATTTAAAAATAAAAGTATATTGTTATTCTTGCAGTAGATTTGTTAAACTTTTGTTTTTCTTTCAAAGTTATTTGACAAAACAAAATTTTCCATATTGCCAGATGAAATTAACTTAGATTTTTAAGGATAAATAGAATTCAAGGTTAAATCTGAAAGTTTTTAATTTTAATAAATTTATTCAAAGTTAATGTTGAAATATATATTAAATTTATTAAAATATAACAAATATTCAACATCTTAATACTTTCACAGCAAGTAATTTCTAGGAATTCATATATCATTTGTAAAATAATCTATGTAATTTGATAAAGAGGAGAATGTTTTGATGGTATCATTGACTCAATAAACATGAGTTGAAGTAACTTACACTTATCCACCTTTGTCAAGAACTGTAAAAATTACTTACAGATCACTTTTTTTTTGATTCTGTAAAAAGCATTAATTCAAAACAATAAGTTATCGTCCATGTTATAGCCCATGAAATATGCATGTGTGAGGTGCTGAGTCGCTTCAGTCATGTCCAGCTCCTTGAGACCTCGTGAACTGTTGCCCTTCAGGCTTCTCTGTTCATGGATTCTCCAGGCAAGAATACTGGAGTGGGTTGCCTTGCTCTCCTCCAGTGGATCTTCCCAACTCGGTGATCAAACCCTCCCCTTCCCCACCTCCATGCATTGTAGGCAGTTTCTTTTTACAGTTGAGCCACCAGGCTACCACACGAAACACACTAGTACTTAAAATATTTGTTGTTTTTCTGAAATTTTAAATTTAACTGGACACTTATGTTGTGATTTTATATGTTAAATCTGGCAACACTCCTTTCACATAATCTGCATTAAGCTAGTTCTCTTTAATCTTGTATTTTCGGTAAATATTAACCTCAGTGCTATTTTTTTCCCCATTATTTAACAACTGAGTCTTTATCAGTAGATTACAAATTCCTAGCAGGCTAAAACTATGTTTTACTCATTTGCCTTTATATCAGATTACCAAGCACAGTATCTTAGTAAATAACAGTTCATGATTCAGTAAATATTTGCTCATTAAAATTAGATAAACATGCAATTAAGTTCCCTGGGCTTCCGTGGTGGCACAGATGGTAAAGCAGCCACCTGCAATGTGGGAGACCTGGGTTTGATCTGGTTCGGAAGGTCCTCTGGAGGAGGGCATGGCAACCCACACTGTATTCTTGCCTGGAGAATCCCATGGTCAGAGAAGACTGGCAGGCTACAGTCCATAGAGTCACAAAGAGTTGGACACAACTGAAGAGACTCAGCATGCTCACACGGCTGCCAGGTTTAAGCATTGTAGTTAAGTGTAGATAACTGTTGCAAAGCAATTTTCTTTTTTTCTCACATGGTATATTTTTTATTCTCATTTATTGAGAGAAAGAGTTGACTATCATTTCTCCTTTACAAGAGCATTGTATGTTTTATTTCAAACTTGCTGTCTCCAAACTAGTACGAGTGTAGCCTGATCAGGGCATCTTCATCTTTAGAGACGAATCATCATCAAGGAAGGGATCTCTCACGATTCCCTGGGATGTAGGGCAGTTTCAAGCCATATTAAGGATATGATAGGAAAAGACTATACTGGAAGCAATCAAGAAAAACCGAAAGCAGATTATTAATGCAATAGTAACTTGAGTATATACTGGTAAAGACACTAGATCAGCACTCATACTTCTTTGCTTTTATTACATTTCCACTACCTAGTACACAATGTCTTAGGACACTTCGGTTACCATACATGATCCTTAATCATTTTATTTTATTTATTTTATTTTTTTATCTTACTTTATTTTACTTTACAATACTGTATTGGTTTTGCCATACATCAACATGAATCTGCCACGGGTGTACACGTGTTCCCAATCCTGAAGCCGCCTCCCACCTCCCTCCCCATACCACCTCTCTGGGTCATCCCAGTGCACCAGCCCCGAGCATCCTGTATCCTGCATCGAACCTAGACTGGCGATTCGTTTCTTATATGATATTATACATATTTTAATGCCATTCTCCCAAATCATCCCACCCTCTCCCTCTCCCACAGAGTCCAATGGATTATTAATAAAATTTTGAAAATTATTTAAATTAAATAGTTTACTGGAAATATATTAAACTAATAAAGAGCAGCAAACATGTATTATCTATTTTAACTGTCCATAACTTGCTTCTTAGTACATTTATTCCTCTGAGAAAAACATTTACATACAGAGCTTAAATTATCATGCTAAACTAAAATGAACATTCATTCATGCTTTATTTATAATGCAGTTGACACATAAACACTGTAAAATAAATTAAGAACCCTACTACTAAAAATATTTCTTTTAATAAATAAAAATTTGCTGAATAATCTTTTTAACAATCTCTACCAAAAGCAAGAGCATGTATTAAAGCATGATTAGTATGTTTTAACAGTTTCATTTTCCTAGATAAATCCTTACATGAATCTTGTGATAAACTGACTAGCTGCTCTCCAGCAACTGTAATCAGACTTTGGACAGTGCTAGGTAAAAATGCATTTATAAATAAAGGATCAAGGTTAAATTCATCTTGTCTCATCCTGGATCTTCCTTCCTACATTGGAAGAACTCAGACATAGCTTATTATTGCCCCAACAATCCCCTACCCCTGCCGCTGTTTTTCCATACATCTCAGAGGATTCAAAGTCCAGAGATAATAGCGCCTCTGTGACAAAAGTGGTTAAGGTTTATATAAACTGAGAATGTACTTATGCTTTTTGTTAACCATTCTATCTTCTCAACAATTCTCTCAGGAAAGTACTTTTATTACTATATAATAGATAGGAAACAAAGGCACAAGAAGTTTTAATTTGCCCCTGTTTTAAGATTTAAATTCATAGAAATAAAATTTGAACATTGGCAATTTGCACAATGCATGTGATCTTAACCATTATGCCAAGTGACTCATGTGTGACGTTGTGTGTCATTACACTTTTCTAAAACCACCCTTATGGCAGAAAGTGAAGAAGAACTAAAGAGCTTCTTGATGACAGTGAAAGAGAATAGTGAAAAAGTTGGCTTAAAACTCAACATTCAGAAAACTAAGATCATGGCATCAGATCCCATCACTATATGGCAAAAAGATGGGAAAATAGTGGAAGCATTGGCTGACTTTATTTTTGGGGGTGGGGCGGCTCCAAAATCCCTGCAGATGGTGATTGCAGCCATGGAATTAAAAGACACTTATTCTTTGGAAGGAAAGTTATGATCAATCTAGACAGCATGTTAAAAAGCAGAGACATTACTTTGTCAACAAAAGTCCGTCTAGTCAAGCCTATGGTTTTTCCAGTAATCATGTATGGATGTGAGAGTTGGACTATAAAGAAAGCTGAGCACCAAAGAATTGATGCTTTTGAACTGTGGTGTTGGAGAAGACTCTTGAGAGTCCCAGAAGATCCAACCAGTCCATCCTAAAGGAAATCAGTCCTGGGTGTTCATTGGAAGGATTGATATTGAAGCTGAAACTGCAATATTTAGGCCACCTGCACCTGATGCGATAAGCTGACTCATTTGAAAAGACCCTGATGCTAGGAAAGATTGAGGGCAGGAGGAGAAGGGGATGATAGAGGATGAGGTGGTTGGATGGCATCACCAACTCTATGGACATGGGTTTGGGTGGACTCTGGGAGTTGGTGATGGACAGGGAGACCTGGCGTGCTGCAGTTCATGGGTTCGCAGAGTCAGACACGACTGAGCAACTGAACTGAGCAGTTCAAATATTCATAGATATTTTACAATACTTGCATGTGTGTGTGTGTGTACACGCATGTACATGTATTTAGTCTTTGACTCTGCAACCTCCAGGGACTACAGCCCACCAGGCTCCTCCATCCATGGAATTTCCAGGCAAGAATATTGGAATGGGTTGCCATTTCATTCTTCAGGGAATCTTCCCAACCCAGGGATCAAACCCATGTCTGCTGCACTGGCAGGAGATTCTTTACCACTGAGACACCTGGGAAGCTTTAGTAAATGCTAATCAATCAAGATATGTTTTAAACGAAAATAGATCTTCCAGTTATTATTTATTACACATTTTGTATGTATTTTATTTAATGATAAATATATAGAAAATTATTTCTGTGTATTGAACAGTGTGTGAGCCCAAGTAACATCAGGATTTGTTCCTATATCAATGACTTCATTTAATGTTTCTATGTTAATAGAAACATAGTGTAACATTTATCACACAGTGATTCTTTAGTAATATTTTACCAGTGACTGTTATGTTTCAGTGCATAGTGTGATATTATTTCAGTAATTTATGACTGTAATTTAAATTTATAGTTCTGAAATTTATCGAATACTGTTTTCCTTCCTCTATACCTTTTCCTGTTCTTTACATGTCATGCAATTAGAAGTTGTTTTATAGCTCTGTCAGAATTGTTAAAATATTTAGAGCCTTAAAATATTAATCAGGAATCATTACATATTCATTTAATGACTTTCTGACTAACTGACATGAAGGGAAATGAAAAATGAAAAATCTCTCATAAAGGCATTGAAAGAAAATAAAATTGTCTATAAAATATCCATTACATGAAATGAATCCCCACAGTCCTCTGGCCTTGAACTCATCAGATGGCTTCATGATGAACATTACTTTGCCTTTTTAAGTTAAAAATGTGTGGTTTTCAATTACAAAGATTTAATTTCCTTTAAAATTTAAATTGTTTGGTTAGTCAATTTCAAACACAAAATTTCTGATGTATTGGGAGCTTTACACTCCTATCAAAATGTATATGGATAACTCCTGCTATAAAAATTATTCTTTTATAATGAGATGACTATTTGACTTTACTTCCCAATTAACACCTCTATGGTTTTTTTCCTTTGTAATCATATCAATCATCATGAGTATCACTATGTAGCAACAATTTTTAACAAGTATTTTTCAGTGCATATGAAAAATGAATAATCAAAACATATGGTCTTTTATGTATATTTCAGCTTTCTATTTGTGATGTTTTAATTTCAAAATTAATGCTAGAAAGAAAAAGAGAGACATATATTTGGTGTCAAATTCCTGAACTGTTTCCACCATACATTCTCTCAGAATGGTCCCTATAGTATTTTCTCTGGGCATCCCTTTTATCTTCCTTCTCTAACAAAAACCTGCTTCTCTTCTGAGGGCAAAAACCTCTTCTCTTCTGCTTCCTATGTGCGCTTCTCAAAGGATAATTGTTTGTCTATTTGTTTTCCTACTTTCACTAAGCCTTATTGAGGTATAACTGATATACAATAAGCTGCATGAATTCAATGTGCACATAATGAAGTTTGACATATGTATAACGCCTACAGATCAATACAATCAAGATATTGAGTAGCTATATCTACATTTATTATTTAAATCTACATATTTACATCCATCTTCCCCCAAAGTTTCCTCAAATTCCTCCTACACTGACATCCCCTTCCTGTCCCTGGCAACCATTGATGAGCATTATGTAAGTTGTGGGTATTCTATTTCATTTTTCTCTGTAGATGTTGGATCACAAGACTTCATAGTGGATAAGGCATTGCACTTTCAAACATTCTCTTTCCCTTTCTCTTGAATTTCTAAATAGATGTTGATTTGCTAGATGGTGTGTTCTCCAAAGTTGCACATTTATTTAAACATCTTTATATTTTCAAATGAAGACTGATTTCCTCAGACACAGAGGCACACAGCTTGTTCCTGGAGCTGCTCTCTGCACACAGCATTGATTGCTTCTCTTCTCAGGCATGTGGCCGCTCAAATCCAGTGCTTGCTAGACTGCATTTCCTTCATTCTCCTGTGCCACTTGTCAAATGTCCTCTGAAACAGTAAATTTTGAAGATCATGTTGTATAGCATGGTTTGAGGTTGATGCAGAAAACTGAATCATTCTCTAACTTTTTTCAGAGTTGAGAGAAGTGTGTTGAGGCGTGGCGTTCATGAGCCACAGGAGTTTAATTTTAGTCAAACCTGTTTATATACCTATATGCACACTTTTTATTTCTTATCAACACAACCCCACAGTAATTTAGTATATCTTGTAAATATAAACTCTGTATTACCTCTGTGGATGTATTAGCACGATTTCAATTTAAAATGTATCCTCTCAGTCCTCTAATAAGCAATTAACTTTCACCCACTTTCTTGAAGACAGAGAAAATGATAATTATTTTAAGTAATATACTGAATAATTTACATATATATTTAAATATAGTTTAATATTTGTTTAATTTATAAGAGAAATAACAAAAGTACTTATGTTGTCTAAATATTATTTGCATTTCCAAAAGAGTAATTAATTTTATTACTTACCTTAAAAAGGAAAGAAAAGACATGCTAGCATAGGATTTTAGATGTCTCTCTGAACATGAAACTAATTCAAATTAATAGAGGGATAATTATCCCTCTCTGTTGCTACATGTATTACTTAATTAAAGAATGAGTAAAATGTCACAGCAAAGAGAGTGGCATTTGTTTAACAAGAAATCATTAACAACATGTCTGTTCCTATTGAATTTGGGAAAAGCTATACCGTTGAATATGTCTGATAACCTGGTTTTGTTAGTTCACTTCAAGTCATATAAAATGTAAAAACAGCCACAAGTCCTTTTACACCTGTTCTTTAGAAATAAAACTATTTGTCCAGAAGAATAAATAACAAAGACAAGTAAAAACAAAATTTCATAAAATAATCATATTTTCTTCATGTTTTATTCTGTTGAGATTGTTACCCAAGATTATAGAATGTGATTTTGCTTATTGATCTTAATATTAAAAATTTGAGTGTATTGTATCATTGATTGATGGTCTGGGTTAATTTTATATATTAAAATTCTCAGCCATTTTATTTTATTAAAAACAATGATTGCTTATCAAATTATCATTTTTAGAATAAGAAATTACTTGTTTTCATTATAAAACTCTCAAGTGTGTTTTAATTTACTTTTAAGACTTGATAGTGAATTTATGGCAACCCACTCCAGTACTCTTGCCTGGAAAATCCCATGGACGGGGGAGCCTGGAAGGGTGCAGTCCATGGGGTCGCTGAGGGTCGGACACGACTGAGCGACTTCACTTTCACTTTTCACATTCCTGCATTGGAGAAGGAAATGGCAACCCACTCCAGTGTTCTTGCCTGGAGAATCCCAGGGACGGGGGAGCCTGGTGGGCTGGCGTCTATGGGGTCGCACAGAGTCGGACACAACTGAAGTGACTTAGCAGTAGCAGTAGTGAATTTAAATTTCATTATGGTTTCTTTTTTTATCCAACAATTCCTTTATTATTCAAGATCAAAAGCTCAGACAAATCTTATGCAGAGTTGTACATAGATAAATTATTTCTTAGAGACCCTACAATTTTCTTCCTAGCCTTAAAAAAAAAAAATCACTTAATCTGTTTCTTTATTCATCCTAGAAACATTGAATTATGAGTCTACTTCTATTTCCACAAGACTCCCCTTTATGCTTTTCACATTGTATTTTTTTAAGTAGAATTTGGTATTCATCATATTTCACTATTACTGCCACTAGCCAACAGACATATTCTCTTTTTATTTTTCTCTGGCATTTTCTCAAAAGTCTTTAACAAATTAATTAGTAGCAATTAGTAACAATTGCCAACAATAAAGGCTTCAGCTTTAGTCCAAATTTAGTTTCTACTTTTCAAATATATTTATAGATCTTCTAAATCTGATTTGATGAACAAGATAATTTGGGAGTTCAGATACTACAATGAAAAATGCCTATATATATATATATATATATATATGATCTAGAAATCATCAATAGAATTGAAAAACTCAATGAGAATATTTGATGCCACTCCACATTTGCAAACACTGGGATAGATGAGCAGTTTCTGAACTAAATGAGTGTGGCCTCTACTGTCAGTTCAGGACTTTGTATTTTCTAAAGTTTTCCATATGTCTTTTGTTGTTAATTCTTCACAACTGCTCTTTAAAAATGTTATTATTGCAATTTAATGATGATTTCAATGTTTTATCTGATAGTATGCTGACTCAAAAGCCTTCTTTTGCATCTAATTCCTTACAGTAGCCTTCTTGTATTCACACAAGTTGGATTCAGTTTGCTGATAGGTCAAAGAGGAGAAATATGATGGTTACTAGGAAAAAATTTGTTTGTTTGTTTGCTGATATTTCATTGAGGATTTGCATCTATATTTATCAAAATATTGGCCTATAATTTTATACTTTTGGTTATTTTTTTTCAGGTTTTGATATCAAGGTAATATCCTCAGAATAAATTTGGGGGTGATTCATCCTCTTCAACTTTCTTGAATAGTTTGAAAAGGACAGGTATAAGTTCTTCTTTATATGCTTTATAGAGTCCCCCTGTGAGGTCTTCCAGTCCTAGACTTCTGTTTGTTGGGATGTTTTGTTGTTGTTTTTGTTATTGTTTTTTATCACAAATTCAATTTTACTACTAGTGATTGATCTGCTCAAGTTGTCTATTTCTTCTTGATTAAGTCCTGGTACATTGTATGTGTCTAGAAAGTTGTCCATTTCTTCTAGGTTGTCCAGTTTGTTGGCACGTAACTTCTCATAGTATTCCCTTGTTTGCTCTATTTCTAGCCTTACTAATTTCATATATAGTTGTTCTTTGGTAAAGGAAGATCTGTTCCAGGAGACCTTTGGATAGCAAAATCCTCAGAAGCTTGAGTCCCTTAGGCAAAACAGCCTATTATAGTTGATTTTTCCATTCTACAGTTGATTGAATCCACAGATGGGCAGCTCAATGATAAGGAGGGCCAAATATATTCCTAATGTTCTAGAAATCTACTTAGGGTCACTTAGGAGTTAAAGTAATATTATTACTTTCAGTAGTAATATTATTAATTTAATATTAATTTAAGTAGTAATATTATTCCTATGGTTTTTCTAGCAGTCATGTACTAATGTGAGTTGGACCATAAAGAAAGCTGAGCACTGAAGAATTGATACTTTCTAATTGTGGTGCTGGAGAAGACTCTCGAGAGTCCCTTGGACTGCAAGGATATCAAACCAGTCAATCCTAAAGGAAATTAACCCTGAATATTGGAGGACTGGTACTGAAACTGAAGCGTCAATACTTTGGTCACCCGATGAGAAGAACCAACTCATTGGAAAAGACTCTGATGCTGGGAAAGATTGAAGGCAAAAGGAGGGGGTGGGCAGAGGATGAAATAATTAGATGGCATCACCACCTCAACGGACATGAATTTGAGCAAATTCTGTAAGATAGTAAAAAACAGGGAAGTTTGGAATGCTGCAGTTTATGGGATCACAAAGAGTTGAACAAGACTTAGTGACTGAACAACAACAACAATATTATTACTATGAAATTATTCACTGGCACTATAGCTAAGAACCAGGAAATACAAGTGAAAATCTATTCTGCCAACAATCCTTATATGAATCTAGCAAAATCACATTTTTCTTCCTGAAGCTGGGATGTTTGGGTGGGACTATCTCCATTTTGTGTGTGTGTTGTGTGTGGAGAGTTTAAGTAAGTGATTTTCATCTTCAGCATCTATTATTTTTGGCCAAGTGCCTATCATGATCTCAGACTGACACTAGCTCCTCTTACAAGTGCGTGCCCTAGAGAGCAGCCTGGAGAGTCACAAGCAAATGTAAGTTTCTGATTTCTCCAACTGCCCATCATCTCCGTTGTCTCTTAATGCCTTTCCTTGATGAATACCTTGGAAAAGATCCCAATGGGGCTTTCCAAAAGCCCCCTATTTTGGATTGAATTGGTCAATTGGGGGCTTAGCCCAGGATCTCAAAACACTACCAACAGACATTAAGAAAGGCATATGCCCCAGGTCCTGTCTCTCCTTCATTTTCTGCACTATGTGTTGATGTCCCCATGCAAAGAAGAAATGGGAAAAATAGGCCTTCCCAACCTGACAATGCAGGAGACATACAGATGGGGGTTTGATACCTGGGTGGGAAAGATCCCCTGGGGGAGGGTGTGGAAACCCACTACAGTATTCTTGCATAGGAGCCTGGTGGGCTACTGTCCATAGGGTCACACAGAGTTGGACATGACTGAAACGACTTAGCACACATGAGTATAAATGACAATATCAACATGAAGGTTTCAAATATTCTTTCCAATATGCAGATGAAATATTCCAATTTTCTTTTTGACTTATCACACAATTAATGGCATACAATCCCATCAGAAAACTCTGCTAGAATTCCCAGCCAAGAAGATCATGCAAAGCTTCTTTGAGTAAGTGACATTAAAAATCTAAATCTGTCTTGACAAAAACTCAGATTCTTGCAGAGGTCAGACTGTGAATGAGAATGAATGTATGAGCCCATGATACTAGGCAGAGTGCTAGGAATTAAAGCCAAAAATCATGATAAAGCCCTTTCAGTCTCAGGTATTGCTATATATAGGTTCAGTTCAGTTCAGTCGCTCAGTCGTGTCCGACTCTTTGCAACCCCATGAATCGCAGCACGCCAGGCCTCCCTGTCCATCACCAACTCCCAGAGTTCACTCAGACTCACGTCCATCGGGTCAGTGATGCCATCCAGCCATCTCATCCTCGGTCGTCACCTTCTCCTCCTGCCCCCAATCCCTCCCAGCATCAAAGTCTTTTCCAATGAGTGAACTCTTCACATGAGGTGGCCAAAGTACTGGAGTTTCAGCTTTAGCATCATTCCTTCCAAAGAAATCCCTGGGCTGATCTCCTTCAGAATGGATTGGTTGGATCTCCTTGCAGTCCAAGGGACTCTCAAGAGTCTTCTCCAACACCACAGTTCAAAAGCATCAATTCTCCGGTGTTCAGTCTTCTTCACAGTCCAACTCTCACATTCATACATGACCACTGCAAAAATCATAGCCTTGACTAGACGGACCATAGCCGGCAAAGTAATGTGTCTGCTTTTGAATATGCTGTCTAGGTTGGTCATAACATTCCTTCCAAGGAGAAGCGTCTTTCAATTTCATGGCGGCAGTCACCATCTGAAGTGATTTTGGAGCCCCCAAAAATAAAGTCTGACACTGTTTCCACTGTTTCTCCATCTATTTCCCATGAAGTGATGGGACCGGATGCCATGATCTTCGTTTTCTGAACGTTGAGTTTAAGCCAACTTTTTCACTCTCCTCTTTCACTTTCATCAAGAGGCTTTTTAGTTCCTCTTCACTTTCTGCCATAAGGGTGGTGTCATCTGCATATCTAAGGTTATTGATAGTTATCCTGGCAATCTTGATTCCAGATTGTGCTTCTTCCAGCTCAGCGTTTCTCATGATGTACTCTGCATAGAAGTTAAATAAGCAGGGTGACAATATACAGTCTTGACGTTCTCCTTTCCCTATTTGAAACCTGTTGTTCCATGTCCAGTTTTAACTGTTTCTTCCTGACCTGCATACAGATTTCTCAAAAGGCAGGTCAGGTGGTCTGGTATTCCCATCTCTTTCAGAATTTTCCAGTTTATCGTGATCCACACAGTCAAAGGCTTTGGCATAGTGAATAAAGCAGAAATAGATGTTTTTCTGGAACTCTCTTGCTTTTTCCATGATCCAGCAGATGTTGGCAATCTGATCTCTCGTTCCTCTGCCTTTTCGAAAACCAGCTTGAACATCAGGAATTTCACAGTTCACGTATTGCTAAAGCCTGGCTTGGAGAATTTTGAGCATTACTTTATTAGAATGTGAGATGAGTGCAATTGTGTGGTAGTTGGAGCATTCTTTGGCATTGCCTTTCTTTGGGATTGGAATGAAAACTGACCTTTTCCAGTCCTGTGGCCACTACTGAGTTGTCCAAATTTGCTGGCATATTGAGTGCAGCACTTTCACAGCATCATCTTTCAGGATTTGAAATAGCTCCACTGGAATTCCATTACCTCCACTAGCTTTGTTCATAGTGATGCTTTCTAAGGGCCACTTGGCTTCACATTCCAGGATGTCTGGCTCTAGATGAGTGATCACACCATCGTGATTATCTGGGTCATGAAGATCTTTTTTGTATAGTTCTTCTGTGTATTTTTGCCTCCTCTTCTTAATATCGTCTGCTTCTGTTAGGTCCAGACCATTTCTGTCCTTTATCGAGCCCACCTTTGCATGAAATGTTCCCTTGGTGTCTCTGACTTTCTTGAAGAGATCTCTAGTCTTTCCCATTCTGTTGTTTTCCTCGATTTCTTTGCATTGATCACTGAAGAAGGCTTTCTTATCTCTTCTTGCTATTTTTTTGGAACTCTGCATTCAGATGCTTATTTCTTTCCTTTTCTCCTTTGCTTTTCACCTCTCTTCTTTTCACAGCTATTTGTAAGGCCTCCCCAGACAGCCATGTTGCTTTTTTGCATTTCTTTTCCATGGAGATGGTATTGATCCCTGTCTCTTGTACAATGTCATGAACCTCATTCCATAGTTCATCAGGCACTGTATCTATCAGATCTAGGCCCTTAAATCTATTTCTCACTTCCACTGTATAATCATAAGGGATTTGTTTTAGGTCATACCTGAATGGTCTAGAGGTTTTCCCTACTTTCTTCAATTTAAGTCTGAATTTTGTAATAAGGAGTTCATGACCCGAGCCACAGTCAGCTCCTGATCTGGTTTTTGTTGACTGTATTGAGCTTCTCCAACTTTGGCTGCAAAGAATATAATCCATCTGAATTTGGTGATGTCTGGTGATGTACATGTGTAGAGTCTTCTCTTGTGTTGTTGGAAGAGGGTGTTTGCTATGACCAGTGCATTTTCTTGGCAAAACTCTATTAGTCTTTGCCCTGCTTCATTCCGCATTCCAAGGACAAATTTGCCTGTTACTCCAGGTGTTTCTTGACTTCCTACTTTTGCATTCCAGTCCCCTATAATGAAAAGGACATCTTTTTTGGGTGTTAGTTCTAAAAGGTCTCGTAGGTCTTCATAGAACCATTCAACTTCAGCTTCTTCAGCCATACTGGTTGGGGCATAGACTTGGATTGCTGTGATATTGAATGGTTTGCCTTGGAAACGAACAGAGATCATTCTGTCATTTTCGAGATCACATCCAAGTACTGCATTTTGGACTCTTTTGTTGACCATGATGGCTACTCCATTTCTTTTGAGGGATTCCTGCCCACCGTAGTAGATATAATGGTCATCTGAGTTAAATTCATCCATTCCAGTCCATTTTAGTTCATTGATTCCTAAAATGTCGATGTTCACTCTTGCCATCTCTTGTTTGACCACTTCCAATTTGCCTTGATTTATGGACCTGACGTTCCAGGTTCCTATGCAATATTGCTCTTTACAGCATCGGGTCTTGCTTCTATCACCAGTCATATCCACAGCTGGGTATTGTTTTTGCTCTGGTTATTAGTACCCTATTTTATCAGATAATTGGCTTTTACAAGACAAATTTGATATATGAATATGTATATGATGACAGAGGATGAGATGGCTGAATGGCATCACTGACTCTATGGACATGAGTCTGAGTGAATTCCAGGAGTTGGTGATGGACAGGGAGGCCTGGCCTGCTGCAATTCACGGGGTCGCAAAGAGTTGGACACGACTAAGTGACTGAACTGAACTGAACTGAATGATGAATCATAAATGTTATAAAATGGTAGCAAATTAAAGCTATTTAAAACCAATGGATAAGTCAACAAAATACATCTGGCAGGTCAAATAAAGGCTGTGTGTTCGAGATTCCTTTTGAAAAGAAGGATTGGTGTGGGCTTGACAAATAATGTACCAAATGTTATGTGCTTATATGTGTGCTCTGCTGCTGCTTGTGCTGCTGAGTCACTTCAGTCATGTCTGACTCTGTGCAACACCATAGACAGCAGTCCACCAGGCCCCTCTGTCCCTGGGATTCTCCAAATAGGAACAATGGAGTGGATTGCTATTTCCTCCTCCAATGCATGCATGCATGCTAAGTTGCTTCAGCTGTGTCCAACTCTGTGCGACCTTATGGACAGAAGCCCACTAGGCTCCTCTGTCCATGGGATTTCTCAGGGAAGAATACTGGAGTGAGTTGCCACTTCCTTCTTCAGGGGATCTTCCTGACCCAGGGTTCAAACTCATGTTTCCTGCATTATAGGCAGATTCTATACCACTGAGACACTTGGATCATTTCAGGCCAAATATTCATATGCAAATGGAGTTATGCACAGGAAATAACAAGATATATTTGGAGAAGTGAAGAATTAGAAAAGACAAAAATAGTGCAAGAAAGGGTAAATTTGATTAGAAGTACCAAAAACATATCATTCGAGGGTGCTTTAACTAGGCTGAGGAAAGTTTTTAACACTTTCAGAAGTATTACATGTCTAAGAAAGTATTTGACTCTATAATATTTTAATGCAAATTGATATCTAACAGTTAACAAATATATGGGTGAAGAAAAGCTATCACAGAAATGATAACAGAATTTTTAAAGATACCAACTAAAATAAATCAATGTTTATATTCAGGCAAAGTGATTAATTACTATAAAATGATATATAATTATGTGGAGAAGGAAATGACAACCCACTCCAGTATTCTTGCCTGAGAATCCAATGGACAGAGGAGTCTGGCAGGCTACTTTCATGGTGTTACAGGTGTCAGACACAACTTAGTGACTAAAACCAAATCAATTATCTAGATGTAATTCACATGATGAGGAGCAAGAGTATAATATCAGTACATTGAGCTTAGATCATATCAGTGCCCAGAAAATATTTGAAATTAGCTATCTTTGTTTTATTCTAAAATAATCATCACTAGCAATAAAACCACTAAATTTTATAATCACAAGTATTTTTAAATTGCCTTTTTAAAATTCCTATTAGGATGCTAATTTTTATAAAACTTTTAAATTGTTAACCTGCATGAAATTAGTAGTCTGAAAGATTCCAGAAGAAAGGGTATATGTATTATTTTTATGCATCAAGTTCAGTGCCTAAGACAATGCAAAGTCTTTAGAATAATCCCATTTCCAACTTCAGCAAAGCATCAATAAACTTAAAATATTAAACATTTTCCCTCAGAGTAATCACTATTTAAATTACTCTACCACTTCAATATATTTCTTCACTTCCTTAGAACATATCAATCATTGTCATTCATCTTTATAAACAGCTAGTTTCCCTTGTTTTCAAAGAAAAAGATTTTAGCTTTTTAAAAGAAATTCTAATGGATTTTTAAAAGTTTGTTTTCTAAGGAATAAATTTCAACTTGCATCTTTATTGATCCCTGCTTTATTTGAAATATTGTTTACTGTTTTCATATTTGATTTCTTGTTTTAATTTCATAGGTCATTTCTTTCTAAAGCCTCATTTAATCATGAAAGTATTTTTGTCCTCTGAACATAGATTTGAACATTTGAGGTCTTGTGAAATTTTTGTTACTAGAAGCTAAATTATCTGTTTAACAATTAAATTTTGATGTACTTCTGAGTCCAAGAAGTCTTCAAAGTTCTTAAGAAGTGTGCAGCAAAATAGGTTTACTTTTGATTTGTTTTATAGTTCATCTGATTTTCATTGATCACTATTTTTACTTAGCTTTGATTTACTTTATGGGCACATTTATGATTATTTCTATTGTTCCATAATCAAAAGTTAAAAGTCTTATTCTGCAATTTTAAATGTACTCACATCCACATACACACACAAACATATTTATGTCCAAGGAGGTTATAGTCAACACTTTTCTCTCCTTTTGGATGCTTAACTTGAAATATTGGGTAACTGTGAAGCCAGCCTATAGCTGGAAACTTAGAAGGCCCCATACTTCTGATTATCAGGTGCCCTGTTGCTTTCACTAACATCTCTCACTCCACTCCAGGGTTCAAACAAGTCAGTAAAAATTTCAGAAATCAAAAGGTGAGTTGAATAGAAATAGCCAGTTCTCTTCAGTTTGGACATGGTTATAGTAGGTCCGTCTAGTCAAGGCTATGGTTTTTCCTGTGGTCATGTATGGATGTGAGAGTTGGTCTGTGAAGAAGGCTAAACACCAAAGAATTGATGTTTTTGAACTGTGGTGTTGGAGAAAACTCTTGAGAGTCCCTCGGACTGCAAGGAGATCCAATCAGTCCATTCTGAAGATCAGCCCAGGGATTTCTTTGGAAGGAATGATGCTAAAGCTGAAACTCCAGTACTTTGGCCACCTCATGCAAAGAGTTGACTCATTGGAAAAGACTCTGATGCTGGGAGGGATTGGGGGCAGGAGGAGAAGGGGACGACAGAGGATAGGATGGCTGGATGGCATCACTGACTCGATGGACGTGAGTCTGAGTGAACTCTGGGAGATGGTGATGGACAGGGAGGCCTGGTGTGCTGCGATTCATAGGGTTGCAAAGAGTCGGACACGACTGAGCAACAGAACTGAACTGAATTGATGGATACAAACAGTGGCATTTTCTCTTTTCTGACACTTTGTTGTTGGACATATTGGTGGTATTGCACTATGAGGTATTAGATTAGTTTCCATATGGTCCGGCTAAACTTCACCATATGACGTTGTAAGGTTAACTTGTGTCTGTAGCCTCTAATTCCTGTTTAACAACCATTAATACAGAGTTCCAAAGCCTAGCAAGGAGACACAAGAAAGTCTTCCTCAGTGATAAATTCAAAGAATTAGAGGAAAACAAAACAATGGGAAAGATTAGAACTCTCCTCAAGAAAATTAGAGATACCAAGGGAACATTTCATGCAAAGATCGGCACAATAAAGGACAGAAATCTTATGGACCTAACAGAAGCAGATGATATTAAGAAAAGGTGGCAAGAATACACAGAAGAACTATACCAAAAAGATCTTCATGGCCCAGATAACCAAGATGGTATGATCACTCACCTAGAACCAGACATCCTGGAATGAGAAGTCAAGCGGGCCTTAGGAAGCATCACTACGAGCAAAGCTAGTTGAGGTGATGAAATTCCAGCTGAGTTAATTCAAATCCTAAAAGATGATGCTGTGAAAGTGCTGCACTCAAAATGCCAGCAAATTTGGAAAACTCAGCAGCGGTCACAGGACTGGAAAAATGCAATTCTCACTCCAATCCCAAAGAAAGGCAATGCCAAAAATGCTCAAACTACTACACTATTGCACTCATCTCACATGCTAGCTAAGTAACGCTCAAAATTCTCCAAGTCAGGCTTCAACAGTATGTGAACTGAGATCTTCCAAATGTTCAATCACGATTTTAAAAAGGCAGAGGAACCACAGATCAAATTGCCAACATCCGTTGGATCATCAAAAAAGCGAGAGAATTCTAGAGAAACATCTACTTCTGTTTTATTGACTATGTCAAAGCCTTTGACTGTGGATCACAACAAACTGTGAAAAATTCTTAAAATGATGGGAATACCAGAGCACTGACCTGCCTCCTGAGTAATCTGTATGCAGGTCAAGAAGCAGAAGTTAGAACTGGACATGGCACAACATACTGGTTCCAAATCAGGAAAGGAGTATGTCAAGCCTGTATATTGTCACCCAGCTTATTTAACTTATATGCAGAGTATAATATACAGAATGCTGGACTGGATGAAGCACAAGCTGGAATCAAGATTGCCTGGAGAAATATCAATAACCTCAGATATGCAGATGACACCATACTTATAGCAGAAAGAAAAGAAGAACTAACGCCTCTTGATGAAAGTGAAAGCAGAGAGTGCAAAAGTTGGCTTAAAACTCAGCATTCAGAAAACAAAGATCATGGCATCTGGTCCCATCACTTCATGGCAAATAGATAGGGAAACAATGGAAACAGTGACAGACTTTATTTTCCTGGGCTCCTAAATCACTGCAGATGGTGACTGCAGCCATGAAATTAAAAGACGCTTGCTCCTTGGAAGAAAACTTATGACCAATCTAGACAGCGTACTAAAAGACAGAGACATTACTTTGCCAACAATGGTCCATCTAGTCAAAGCTATGGTTTTTCCAGTGGTCATGTAGAGATGTGAGAATTGGACTATAAAGAAAGCTGAGTGCTCAAGAATTGATGCTTCTGAACTGTGATGTTGGAGAAGACTCGAGAGTCCTTGGACAGCAAGGAGATCCAACCAGTCCATCCTAAAGGAAATCAGCACTGAATATTTATTGGAAGGACTGATGCTGAAGCTGAAACTCCAATACGTTGGCTACCTGATGTGAAGAACTGACTCCTTGGAAAAGACCCTGATGCTGGGACAGATTGACGGCAGGAGGAGAAGGGGACGACAGAGGATGAGATGGTTGGATGGCATTGCTAACTCAATCGACGTGAGTTTGAGTCAGCTCCGGGAGTGGTGATGGACAGGGACCCTGGCATGGTGCAGTCCATGGGGTCACAAAGAGTCAGACATGACAGCAACTAAGCTGAACTACACTGAATGGTGCGACTCTATTGCTGTTGCTACTACTCCCACCTCTTCTTCTATAACAAGTAAAACCACCGTTATTACCACCCTGTACATATTCACATAGACATAGTATTCTTGGTTTGCAATTCATTGGTGTTTTTTAAAAATATTTTTTATTTGGACTATTTTTAAGTCTTTATTGAATTTATTATAATACTGTTTCTCTTTTGTTTTCTTTTGGTTTGGCCTTGAGGGATGTGGGATCTCAGCTTCCTGACCAGGGATCAAACCTGTACCCCCTGCACTAGGAGGCAAAATCCAACCAGTGAACCACCAAGGGAGTCCAAATTGATTGATTGATTTTGAACCTTTTTTTATTTTTGTAATAATATATGATGCTTGAATTATACTAGTGATATAATCAGGGAAATGAATGCATCAATAAAAGAATGTGCCAGTTTTCAAGAGAGTGTTAGTGTGTGTGTGTGTATGTGTGTGTGTGTGAATTTCTAGAAGTTTAAGTTTTATTATGGTGGTGGTGAAAGTGAAAATATTAGTCACTAAGTTTTGTCTGACTCTTGTGACCTAATGGATTGTAGCCTGCCAGGTTCCTGTGTCCACGGAATTCTCTAGGAAAAAAATACTGAAGAGGGCAGCCATTCCCCTCTCCAAGGCATCTTCCAAATCCAGCTTTGAACACTGGTCTCCTACATTATGGGCATATTCTTTACCATCTGAGCTACTAGGAACGCCTAGTGGTGGTGATAATTATTGTTTATACATGACAGAGTTCAGTTCAGTTGCTCAGTCACGTCCTACTCTTTGCAACCCCATGGACTGCAGCACACGAGGCTTCTCTGTCCATCACCAACTCCCAGAGGATGCTCAAACTCATGTCCATTGAGTCTGTGATGCCATCCAGCCATCTCATCCTCTGTCATCCCCTTCTCCTCCTGCCTTCAATCTTTCTCAGCATCAGGGTCTTTTCCAAGGAGTCAGTTCTTCACATCAGGTACCAACATACTGGAGTTTCAGCTTCAGCATCAGTCCTTCCAATGAACATTCAGGATTGATTTGCTTTAGGATTGATTGGTTTCATCTCATTTTAGTCCAATGTACTCTCAGAGTTCTCTCCAACCCCACAGTTCAAAATCATAAATTCTTCTGCTATTGGCTTTCTTTATAGTCCGACTCTAACATTCATACATGACTACTGGAAAAAACCATAGCTTTGATTAGATTGATATTTGTAGACAAAGTAATGTCTCTGCTATTTACTATGCTGTTTAGGTTGGTCATAGCTTTTCTTCCAAGGAGCAAGCATCTTTTGATTTCATGGCTACAGTCAACATCTGTAGTGATTTTGGAGCCCCCAGAAATAAAGTCTGTCACTGTTTCCATTGTTTTCCCATCTATTTGCCATGAAGTGATGGGACCAGATGTCATGACCTTAGTTTATTGATTGTTGAGTTTAAGCCAACTTCTTCACTCTGCTCTTTCATTTTCATCAAGAGGCTTCATAGTTCTTTGCTTAAGTTCTTTGCTTAAGGGTGTTGCCATTTGTGCATCTGAGGTTATTGATCTTTCTCCCGGCAATCTTGACTCCAGCTTGCGCTTCATTCAGTCTAGCATTTTGCATGATGTATTCTGCATATAAGCTAAATAAGCATCGTGACAATACACATGCTTGACATACTCCTTTCCCAATTTGGAACAGTCTGTTGTTCCATGTCCAGTTCTAACTGTTGCTTCTTGACCTGCATACAGATTTCTCAGGAGGCAGATCAGGTGGTCTGGTATTGCCATCTTTTTAAGAATTTTTCATAGTTTGTTGCCATCTACAGAGTCAAAGGCTTGGCATAACCAATAATGCAGAAGTATAAGTTTGTCTGGCATTATCTTGCTTTTTCTATGATCTAATGCATGTTGGCCATTTGATCTCTGGTTCTTCTGTCTTTTTTAAATCCTGCTTGAACATCTGCAAGCTTGAACTTGAACATTCATGGTTCATGTACTGTTGAAGACTGACTTGGAAAATTTTGAGCATTACTTGGCTAGTGTGTAAGATGATTACAATTGTGTGGTACTTGGAATATTCATTGGCATTGCCTTTTGGGGGGATTGGAATGAAAACAACTTTTCCAGTCCTGTGGCCACTGCTGAGTTTTCCAAAATTGCTGACATATTGAGTGCAACACTTTCACAGTATCATCTTTTAGGATTTGAATGAGCTCAACTGGGATTCCATCACCTCCACTAGCTTTGTTTATGGTGATGCTTCCTAAGGCCCACTTGACTTCACATTCTAGGATGTCTGGCTCTAGGTGTGTGATCACACCATTGTGGTTATCTGGGTCATGAAGATCTTTTTTTGTATAGTTCTTCTGTGTATTCTTGTCACCTCTTTTTAATATCTTCTGTTTCTGATAGGTCCATAAAATTTCTTTCCTTTATTGTGCCCATCTTTACATGTAATATTCTCTTGGCATTTCTTTTTTTTTTTTTTTTTCTTGAAAAGATCTCTAGTCTTTCTAATTCTATTGTTTTTCTCTATTTCTTTGGATTGGTCACTGAGGAAGGCTTTCTTATCTCTCCTTGATATTCTTTGGGACTCTGCATTCAGATGGGTATATCTTTCTTTTTCTCCTTTGCCTTTAGCTTCTTTTCTTTGCTCAACTATTCGTAAGGCTTCTTCAGACAATCATTTTGCCTTTTTTCATTTCTTTTTCTTGGGGATGGTCTTGATCACTGCCTCCTGTACAATGTCCTGAATCTGTTATAATGCTTCAGGCACTTTGTCTATCAGATCTAATCCCTTGTATCTGTTTCTCACTTCCACTGTATAATTGTAAGGGATCTGATTTAGGTCATACGTGAATGGTCTAGGGGTTTTCCCTACTTTTTTCAATGTAAGTCTAAATTTGGCAATAAAGAGTTCATGATCTGAGCCACAGTCAGCTCCCAGTCTTGTTTTTGCTGACTGTATAGAGCTTCTCCATCGTTAGCTGCAAAGAATATAATCAATCTGATTTTGGTGTTGACCATCTGGTGATGGCCATGTGTAGAGTCTTCTCTTGTGTTGTTGGAAGAGGGGGTTTGCTACGACCAGGGCATTCTCTTGGCAAAACTCTGTTAGACTTTGCCCTGCTTCATTTTGTGCTCCAAGGCCAAACTTGCCTATTACTCTAGGTATCTCTTGACTTCATACTTTTGCTTTCCAGTTCCCTATAATGAAAAGGACATCTTTTTTGAGTGATAGTTCTAGAAGATCTTGTAAGTCTTCATGAAACCATTCAAATTCAGCTTCCTCAGCATTACTGGTTGGGGCATAGACTTGGATTACTGTGATATTGAATGGCTTTCCTTGGAAACAAACAGAGATCATTGGGTCATTTGTGAGTTTGCACCCAAGAACTGCGTTTTGAACTCTTCTGTTGACTATGAGGACTGCTCCATTTCTTCTAAAAGATTCTTGCCCACATTAGTAGATAAAATGTTTATCTGACTTAAATCCACCCCATTCCAGTCCATCTTAGTTCACTAATTTCTATTATGTCGATGTTCATTCTTGGCATCTCCTGTTTGAACACTTTTAATTTACCTTGATTCACAGACCTAACATTCTGGGTTCCTATGCAGTATTGCTCTTTATAGCACTGGACTTTACTTCCATAACCAGCCTCATCCACAACTGGGCGTCGTTTTCTCTTTGGCTCTGTCTCTTCAATCTTTCTGGAGTTATTTCTTCACTCTTCTCCAGTAGCATGTTGGGCACCTACTGATCTGGGATGTTCATATTTCAGTGTCCTATCTTTTTGCCTTTTCATACTGTCATGGGGTTAGAAAGAATACTAAAGTGGTTTGCCATTCCCTTCTCCAGTGGACCATATTTTGTCAGAACTCTCCACCATGACCCATTCGTCTTAGGTGGCCCTACATGGCATGACTCGCAGTTTCATTGAGCTAGACAAGGCTGTGGGCCATGTGATCAGTTTGATTAGCTTTTGTGACTGTGGTTTTCATTCTGTCCCCCTTCTAATGGATAAAGATAAGAGGCTTATGGAGAGAGGGAGAGGTGATTAATACATGAGAGAGGGAGGGTAATTAATACAACTCTAGTACAAGTTTCACAAGTTGGTTTATTATCACCTATAGGTGAGAAAGTCTTAGTGATTTCTCTGATTTCTATTTTTCTTCCTCCCTCTTTTAGTCACTTTAGAAATTTTTACATATTTTGAAGCATATAATTCTGCCTATTGTCTTATTATATATTTATTTTGCAATAAGCATAATAAATATATTAATATTCCAATAGAGGATTTTATTGTATAATTAATCCTGTTTTCAGAGAAAGTTATCCTGCTCTGTACCATACAAATGTATACTTTCCCAAGTCATATGGGGTTTAACATCAAAATCATTCCACAGTAATGTTTTTCTGACATAGTTGCTGAGGTCTTGATGAGGAAAATCTGATCGCTGCATTTGTTAAGATGTAACTGTGTTGTGTTTTTTTCTTTTTCTTCTTTCACTCATTTATTGACAAAACCAATCCTGGGTGTACATTCTGGCATCTGACACTGTAAGAGTTGTCAGGATAAGGTCTGCACTTGAGGTGAATCTGCTCACAGCACAGCTGTTGTCAGATACAAGGCCATGGTTTTATGACTCCTTGTGTGTGCATCTCATCCTGAATTCTGACTTCTCTTTGCTACCTATTTTGTTAAATGTTCAGCTTGAAGCAGTCTAGTTAATTATCAGGGCAAGGTCTTTGAGTTTTTAAGCAGCAGAGCTAAGATTCACAGCAAATTATGATGGCCCAAAGTCTGCCCTTTCTTCCATCTCAAAGTGCTACTCTAATTTTGCTTGGTTTAATTTTTCTCTACTGAATTCATTCTAAAATGTTCCAAATGACATGACAATAAGCTCCAAAATATTTAATAAGCCCTTCAGGTCCCACATGTGTCTCTTTGGGCTGATTTTCCTGGCCTCATTCTATAAATCCCTCCCCATCATCCTCTCTGCTCAGTCACAGGATTGCTTTCTGCTCTTTTTGTTGTTTGTTTGTTTTTGGCTGCCCCACATTTTCCTCTGTATTACATTCTTTGAGGGCAGTTTTCCTTTGTCTGAAAACCTCTATCACCTGGCAGGACCTGCCTTACCCCAGGCGCTTGTCTCCCAGGCCTCAGGTCAAATGTGCCAGAAAGCGACTGTAGTCCCCAGTCTTGATTATTTGTGCACCAATTTTACATGCTTGAGCAGTGACTGATCACCCTTCATTTCCCTAATACTAAGAAAAACGCCATCTTTTACCCATAAGATATGTGACCTTAGAATCCTATTTACAACAAATATGCAGGCTTATAGAGGTAGTTGGTTTTATTATGGGGGTTGCAATTGTTTTCCTAAAATTCTTCAGTTAAAGAGTCAGATCTTATATCTTAAGTGATATTAGTGTTTTTTTTTTTTTCTCTCTTTTTTAAAATACTTGAGGTGATATTCCACAAATAGCCCCAAGCACTCTTCATATATTTTGTAAGGTTGTTATTAGCACTATAGCCACTTAGTAAATTAGGAAATTGAAGCAAAAACAGAAGGTGCTAAATACATTACTTGGTGGTAGAAGAAATGAATAAATCCATCAAGTCCTTTATGGGATCGAACCACTCTCTCTGTGACAATTAACTTGTGCTTGTATATGTCAAATGACTCCCTGTCCCCCCCTCCACCCAATGTCAGTGGCCCCGGTCTTGATGGGGTTTGTATTTGGTTCTCTGACCTTCCCACAAGACTGATTTTCTTTTAGGTTTTGCTCTCAAGTCAGACTGTGGAAGCCTTCTGCTGCCCTCTGCTGGCTTCAATTAGTGATTGGACTTGTCCTTCAGATTCCAGTTCTATAATATTTCAGCACAAATCAGAAGTTTAAAAAAAGGAAAAGAAAAACAAGAAGATATCATCCAGGCAGTTATTACACTTAAATAATGATGCTTAGTCACCAGACAGGATATGATATTTGTCATAGGAGATATTGTTGCTGAAACTCAGCCTCTGTTCATCAGGGCCTAATAGAAAGCATGGAGACAGCATTTTGGGTAAAAGTAGAAAAAAACAGTTTTACTGCTTTTCCAGGCAAAGGGGGTCACAGTCAGCTAATAGCCACGAGATTGTGTGACCTGCCCCTGCAGTGAGGAGTCTTATAGTGTTCATAGTGTTCAAGAAACAGAGTGTGATCAGCTCCTGGGAAATTCTCTGGTTAGTTGACATCAAGGTGAAGTTTCAAGCATCAAGCTCTTAGTTTCAACCAGTCTGGGGTCTATGTTCCTTTGGTCAGCAATTTTCATCTGGAAGGGTTCTGCTTCCCATAAAAACAACTTAGGAATGTGTGTCAGGCCTTTATATCTTTCAAGGAACTAAAAGTTCAATGATTTTGCTATGTGGCAGATTTAGTCTAACTGTCACCAGTTCCCCAGCCTAACAGCTGTTCTTTGCTTCTACATCTTCATATTTCCCAATCTTTAATTCTTTTTTTTTAATTACTTTATTTTTGACGGCATTAGGTTTTCATTGCCATTAGCAGGCATTCAAAAGTTGCGACTCACAGGCTCAAGAGCACAGGCTCAATAGCTGCAGCTCATGGGCTTAGTTGCTCCATGGCATTTGAGGTCTCCCTGGACTGCCCTCTGCACTGGCAGGCAGATTCTTAACCACTGGAACACCAGGGAAATCCAATAGTTAACTCTTGAGTCAACATTTTAGTTCCAAAAACAAGGACACAGTAGCTTGTACATGGTTTCAATATCAATTCACTGTTGTTTCTTTTCCTCTAAATAAACATATTTGTGTCTGAATCTATTGACAATATAGCTAGCACATACAAGAAATCCATACCATTTAAGGACAGGACAGTCACTGTCCTATCTTTTACTTTTGCTCCTGCTATCTCTCCAAAAACAAACGTGTAAACATCACCTTAAAAGTAAAGGCATCCAGGAGACTATGACTCTGCAGGTTGACTCTTTGTTGTCATGTCTTGATTTGATACATTCTGACAGAAACGGCACACCATTCAATAAACTTTCTTATCCATTAACAAGTGTGATCCATGGATCTATGAGATGGCATGGGTCCTGTTTCACTGACTGAATACAACTGTTTTGACTCCATGTATCATGCATCACTACCCAAATTGACATATGTTCTTAAAGCTTGTCACAGTGAACTATGATGACCATTCTCTCCCCAAACTAATAAGAACAATAATACTTCTATTATGCTGGTCAGTTATTTCACTGTTATGCGATTATTCTCTACAGATACAGTATTGGGAGTTGGCAGACATTTTTCCCTAACTCTCTTTGATTTGACTGGATTTTCTAAATTTTGTGTAGTAAACAGTATTATTTTTATGTCCAGAGGAGGACAAAAAAGCTAAAAATAAACCCATGTAGAGTTGGAAGGAGTAATGACACAAATGAAAGACAGCTTCAGTTTTTTCACTGTTAGGATGATATAATATGCATAGCTATGTTGCTGAGAATATGGTAATCTTCCTTGTTTTCTTAGAGTATTCTTAAATAGAAAAAAAAATTGACTTTTGATGACTAGTTATGAATTACAAAAAATGCATATTGTTGTATAAATATCACTAGAGTTGAGATAAAAATGTTCCATCCAGTTCTAAAATTTTCCTTGATAAATAATCCCTAAAGCCAGCCTTTACTTCTGGCAAAAATTTGTTCCTGCCTCAGGTTGACCCTTTTGCAGGATATCATAAGAATTACTTAAAAGTATGTAGCATTTTGAATCTGATGGTTTTAACTTAGGATACATTTGAAATTTATCCATTTATGTGAATATTAATTCTTTATTTTTTTAATTTAAATTTATTTATTTTAATTGGAGGCTAACTACTTTACAATATTGTATTGGTTTTGCCACACATCAACATGAATTCTTTATTCTTTTTACTACCAATTAATATTGCAATGTATCATATCAGTTCAGTTCAGTTCAGTCGCTCAGTTGTGTCTGACTCTTTGCCACCCCATGAACTGCAGCACTCCAGGCCTCCCTGTCCATCACAAACTCCCAGAGTCTACCAAAACCCATGTCCATTGAGTCAGTGATGCCATCCAACCATCTCATCCTCTGTTGTACCCTTCTCTTCCTGCCCCCAATCCCTCCCAGCATCAGGGTCTTTTCAAATGAGTCAACTCTTGGCATCAGGTGGCCAAAGTATTGGAGTTTCAGTTTCAACATCAGTCCTACAAATGAACACCCAGGACTGATCTCCTTTGGATGGACTGGTTGCATCTCCTTGCAGTCCAAGGGACTCTCAAGAGTCTTATCCAACACCACAGTTCAAAAGCATCGATTCTTCAGTGCTCAGCTTTCTTTATAATCCAATTCTCACCCATACATGACTACTGGAAAAACCATAGCCTTAACTAGACAGACCTTTGTTGGCAAAGTAATGTCTCTGCTTTTGAATATGCTGTCTAGGTTGTTCATAACTTCCCTTCCAATGAGTAGGTGTCTTTTAATTTCATGGCTACAATCACCATCTGTAGTGATTTTGGAGCCCAAAAAAATAAAGTCTGACACTGTTTCCACTGTTTCCCCATCTATTTGCCATGAAGCGATGGGGCCAGATGCCACGATCTCAGTTTTCTGAATGTTGAGCTTTACGCAAACTTTTTCACTCTCCTGTTTAATTTTCATCAAGAGGCTCTTTTGTCCTTCTTCAGTTTCTGTCATAAGGGTGGCGTCATCTACATATCTGAGGTTATTGATATATACTATTTATCTATTCCCAAGGTTGGCTCTAGTTTTTTATGATGAAGGATAAAATAATTATAGTTAATACAGCTTTTATATGAACATAAGTTTACATTTTTCCTGGCTACCAGGATAGAAGTAGAATGAACTGTTCATGTGATAAGTATACATTTAACTCTATAATTAACTGAGAAAAATTTTATCAAAATGTGTGTTGCAAGCCATGTTTGCATGGGAAATCTGAGTTGCAAATGCCCTGTATCTTTGCCAGTACTTATTATCATTGGATATAAAAATAACTTAGTTAGTTAAATAAGTTTAAAGGCATTTCACTATAGTTTTGGTTAGTATTTCCCCTATTGCTAATAATGTTGTTGATCACATTTTCTTGTAAGTATTTGCCATATGTGTATTTTCTTTGGTATAATGTATGTTCAAGTATTGTTGCATATTTATTGAGTTGTTTCATTTCTTTTTTCATGTTTTTCTCTTTTTGTGGTAAAAGTCACATAATATAAAACATACTATTTTGACCACATTTGACGGTAGAGCTCAGTGGCGCTAAGCACACTCACATTGTTGTGCAACCCTCATCATGATCTATCTACCAGATTTCTCACTTTCCTAAACTGAAACTCTGTCGACTTTAAACACTAAGTCCTCATCCACCCTCCCAACCTCCACCACCAGCCCCAGGCCCACAGCATCTACCAATATACTTTCTGACTCTATGAATTTGGCTATTCTAGGTATTTTATGTAAGTGGAATCAAACAGTATGTGTCTGTACCTAATGTATGTTAGAATGTATTTTTAAGGTTAACTTAATATATGTCCTACAAACAGGTTATACTTTTTTTTTCCCCTGTACTATACAGCAGGTTCTCATTAATTATCTATTTTGTAAATAGTGGTATATATATGTCAATCTCAATTTATATCACCCTTCCTTCCCTTGGTGTCCTTACATTTGTTCTCTACATCTGTGTCTCTATTTCTGGGATTTTTAAGTGTATTTTTATACGTTTGGGGGTGTGTGTGTGTGTGTGTGTGTGTGTGTGTGTGTGTTTTCATTCTTTTAGCATTGTCTTTTGTAGAGCAAATGTTTTAATTTCACAGAAGTTCATTTTAACAATGTACTCCTTTCTGTCAAAAATTTTATTTGGATATACTTGCTTTACAATGTTGCAATAGTTTCTGCTCTACAGCAAAGTGAATCAGCTATATGTATTCATATATCCTCCCTCTTGAGCATCCCTTCCACAATCCCCATCACTGGCCTCTAGGTCACTACAGAGCACCAAGCTGAACTCCCTAAACTATACAGCAGCTTCCCCCTAGCTATCCATTTGACACATGGTATTATGTATATGTCAATGCTACTACTCTTAATTTGTAGCCTCCACTCCTTTCTAACAATGTATTCTTTGATGGGTCAGGTTTGGTGTATTATATAATAGATAGATAGATAGATAAAACTTTGCTTTAACAATGTTGCAAGACTTATCATCAATGTTTTCTTCTTCAAGTGTTACAGTTTTGGATTCAACATCTTACTCTATGATTTGCTTTAAACTGATGATTGCATAAAACATGAATTGTGTGCTAAGTCACTTCAGTTGTGTCTTACTTCTGCTACCCCATGGATTGTACCTACCAGGCGCCTCTGTCCATGCTATTTCCCAGGTAAGAATACTACAGGGGGTTGCTATTTCCTCCTCCAGATGATCCTCCCAATCCAGTGATCACATTATCCATTATTTAATCTGTCTGGTACATGGATGTACAAATGTTCCAGACCACTTGTTGAAAGGATAATTTTTCCTTCATTTAATGTTTTTTTCCACTGTTGTCAAAAATCAACTGACGATTCTTGTTTGAGTCTATTTCCATACTCTCATTTTTGTTGTATTTGTGTATGACTTGCTAATCACAACATTAATGCATGTCTTTAAATCAGGTAGTGAGTCTCAGTTCAGTTCAGTCACTCAGTACTGTCAGACTCTTTGCTACCCCAGGGACTGTAGCACACCAGGCCTCCCTGTCTATCACCAACTCTTGGAGTTTACTCAGAATCATGTACATTAAGTTGGTGATGCCATCCAAACAACTCATCCTCTGTCATCCCCTTCTTCTCCTGCCTTCAATCTTCTCTGTCCATCACCAACTCCCGGAGCTTGCTCAAACTAATGTCCATCGAGTCAATGATGCTATCCAACCATCTCATCCTCTGTCTTCCCCTTCTCCTCCTGCCTTCAATCTTTCCCAGCATCAGGATCTTCTCCAATGAGTCAGTTCTTCACATCAGGTGGCCAAAGTATTGGAGTTTCAGCTTCAACATCAGTCTTCCAATGAATATTCGGGACTGATTTCCTTTAGGACTGAATGGTTTGATCTCCTTGTAGTCCAAGGGACTCTCAAGAGTCTTCTTCAACACCACAGTTCAAAAGCATCAATTCTTCAGCACTCAGCTTTATAGTCCAACTCTCACATCCATACCTGACTACTGGAAAAAAACCGTAGCTTGGACCAGATGGATTTTCATTGGCAAAGTAATGTCTCTGCTTTTGAATATGCTGTCTAGATTGGTCATAGCTTTTATTCCAAGGAGCAAATGTCTTAATTCCATGGCTGCAGTCACCTTCTGCAGTGATTTTGGAGCCCCAATAAAATAGAGTCTCTCATTGTTTCCACTGTTTCCCCATCTATTCGCCATGAAGTGGTGGGACCAGGTGCCAGAATATTAGTTTTCTAAATGTTGAGTTTTTTTTTAATATAAATTTGAGTTTTAAGCCAACTTTTTCACTCTCCTCTTTCACTTTCATCAAGATGCTCTTTAAGTTCTTCACTTTCTGCCATATGGGTGGTGTCATCTGCATACCTGAGGTTAGTGATATTTCTCCTAGCAATCTCGATTTCAGATTGGACTTCATCCAGCCCAGCATTTCACATGTTGTACTCTGCATATAAGTTAAATAAACAGGGTGACAATATAGAGCCTTGACATACTCCTTTCCTGATTTGGAACCAGTCTGTTGTTCCATGTGCAGTTCTAATTGTTTCTTCTTGACCTGCATACAGATCTCTCAGAAGGCAGGTCAGGTGGTCTGGTATTCCTATCTCTTTTAGAATTTTCCACAGTTTTCTGTGATCCACACAGTCAAAGCCTTTGGCATAGTCAATAAAGCAGAAGTAGATGTTTCTCTGGAACTCTGCTTTTTCAGTGATCCAATGGATGTTGGCAATTTTATCTCTGGCTCTTGTCACTTTTCTAAATCCAGCTTGAACATCTGGAAGTTCACAGTTCAGGTGCTGTTGAAACCTGGCTTGGAGAATTTTGAGCATTACTTTGCTAGCATGTGAGTTGAGTGCAATTGTGTGGTAGTTTGAGCATTCTTTGGCATTGCCTTTCTTTGGGATTGGAATGAAAACTGACTTTTCCAGTCCTGTGTCCACTGCTGCGTTTTCCAAATCTGCTGGCATATTGAGTGCAGCACTTTCTCAGCCTCACCTTTTAGGATTTGAAATAGTTCGACTGGAATTCCATCACCTCCACTAGCTTTGTTTGTAGTGATGCTTCCTAAGGTCCACTTGACTTCACCTTCCAGGATGTCTGGCTCTAGTCCAGTGATCACACTATTGTGGTTATCTTGATCATGAAGATCTTTTTTCTATAGCTCTCCTGTGTATTCTTGCCACCTCTTCTCAATATCTTTTGCTTTTGTTAGGTCCATACCGTATCTGTCCTTTACACTTGCTATTTGCTCACTTACTTGCTAGACTCACTGTCCCTTCTGTCCTTTCTCAGAAGCAGAGACAGCGACACACAGCAAGGACAGTGAATCTAGCAAGTATGTTTTTCCTTTTCAAATTATTTTCCTTATTGTATTCTCTTTGCACATCCACAAAAATGTTAGAAACAACTTGTCAAAATCTACAAGACAAAATTCCACTGAGAATTTTCTATAGGATTTTCTATAGAATAATGCATTGTATATATCTTTTCATTTTTAATTGATAGCTGTAGCAATTACTAGATAAATAATTAACCTTTAAAATTATAATTAAAGCTATTATTTCACCAACTCAGTTATAATGTTCATTTTAAAGCCATATAGGTTTTTTTCTCCCCATTCATTCTATGATTGTCATAAACATATCAATATCAATTGAAAACCTTTCTACATTTAGGTTCCAACATTCATAAGTATAGTAAATAATAGGAAGGCAAGAAAATAGTCATATCTGTCATATATGTATCATGTTTTTCCTTCATTCTTATAGTTAAAAATTGCCTCTGTTATCTTTTTTTAAGGGATTTAAGAAAATCACTTTTCTTGAAGAATTTACCTTAGAACTTTTTCTTAGAGAAATACTACTCACAAATTTTTCACTTTTATTCAGCTGAAAGTATCTTTATTAACATTTATTTCCTAAGAATATTGTCACAGGCCTTGGAATCCTGGGCTGAAATTTTACCCCACTTCCTTCCACTAAATAATTTTAGTGTTCAAACATCACATGACTGCATGTTTTCTTTAAAAAAAAAAGAAATCCTTTTGAATTCTTATTCCCCTGTACACAAATTGTCCTTCTTTGTTATCTACCTTCAGGATTATATTTTTTATCTTTGATTTTAACTCAATATTAATATGCCTGAGTATGATTTATACTTTCCAAAGTTTGATTAAATTATTTAATCAGTACATTCATTTAAACCAAATCTGGGGCATTTTCACCACTTTTTCTTCTTTTTTTAATATAAATTTATTTATTTTAATTGGAGGTTAATTACTTTACAATATTGTATTGGTTTTAATTCTGAAACAAACTAGTTTCTTCTTTCCTTTTAGGACTCCAAAATGATAAATGTGAGACTTTTATGCTGTTACTCACAAACCTCTGAGGATCTATTCTTCATCATGTTTTTTTTTTTTTCCTCTTCAACAAATTGGTTACATTCTATTGATATATGCTCATGCTAAAGTTCTTTGACATTTACTGCTATTAATCCTTTCAGTTATTACGTAATTTCAGTTCTAACATCTTTACTCTGTTTTTCTATAGTCCTTTTTTTTCTGATAAGAATTCCATCTTTTCTTTTCTTTTAGCAGTTTTCACTTTTACCATGTGGAGCATGATTAAAACACCCCCTTTAAAATCTTCCTCAACTTGGGTTTGAAGCTGATAATTGGTCACAGCATGGACTTTTGATTATCACAAGTAATTTTAGATTAGACTTTGGACAGTTTTTGGACTTCCATAGTGGCTTAGATGGTAAAGCATCTGCCTACAGTGTGGGAGACCCAGGTTCAATCCCTGGGTCAGGAAGATCTCCTGGAGAAGTAAATGGCAACCCACTCCAGCATCCTTGCCTGCAGAATCCCATGGACAGAGGAGCTTCGTGGGCTATAGTCCATAGGGTTGTGAATCATCTGACACGACTATTCTGCTCAGGTGACTCACTGCATGTGCTATTGAGAGGTTCAGCTAAGGTTTGGAGTGTTTCTGTCAGGACTCATCATTTTTTTCTGTTAAGAGTTACATAATATTTTAGGTTTTAGTTTCAGTTCAGTTCAGTCGCTCAGTCGTATCTGAATCTTTGCGACCCCATGAATCGCAGCACACCAGGCCTCCTTCTCCATCACCAACTCCTGGAGTTCACTCAGACTCATGTCCATTGAGTCAGTGATGCCATCCAGCCATCTCATCCTCTGTCGTCCCCTTCTCCTCCTGCCCCCAATCCCTCACAGCATCAAAATATTTTCCAATGAGTCAACTCTTCGCATGAGGTGGCCAAATTTACTGGAGTTTCAGCTTTAGCATCATTCCTTCCAAAGAAATCCCAGGGCTGATTTCCTTTAGGATGGACTGGTTGGATATCCTTGCAGTCCAAGGAACTCTCAAGAGTTCTCCAACACCACAGTTCAAACACATCAATTCTTCAGTGCTCAGCCTTCTTCACAGTCCAACTCTCACATCCATACATGACTACTGGAAAAACCATAGCCTTGACTAGACGGACCTTAGTCTGCAAGGTAATGTCTCTGCTTTTGAATATGCTATCTAGATTGGTCATAACTTTTCTTCCAAGGAGTAAGCATCTTTTAATTTCCTGGCTGCAGTCACCATCTGCAGTGATTTTGGATCCCCGAAAAATAAAGTCTGACACTGTTTCCACTGTTTCCCCATCTGGTTCCCATGAAGTGATGAGACCAGATGCCATGATCTTCATTTTCTGAATGTTTAGCTTTAAGCCAACTTTTTCACTCTTCACTTTCACTTTCATCAAGATGCTTTTTAGTTCCTCTTCACTTTCTGCCTTAAGGGTGGTGTCATCTGCATATCTGAGGTTATTGATATTTCTCCCGGCAATCTTGAGTCCAGCTTGTGTTTCTTCCAGTCCAGGTTTCACTTTAGGACTGCATAAAGTCTCTGTTACATAGTCTGCTTTGTTTGTTATTTTCTTGTTTTCTTCTTTTATAGCCATTAACAATACAAAAACTCTTAGTTCCTGGGCTATAGAAAGTCTGTCCATGGGCTGGATTGTTCTCTGGGATGGAGTTTTCAAATCTGGTTCACAAACTTATTGGTTCTCAACCCTCTTCAGTGCTTCTTGGAGTCTGTTCTGTGAATGGCAAGTTTAAGAATAAGCTTGAAATTTCTATTGACTCACGCCCAGTATTTGGAGAAGGGAATGGCAACCCAGTCCGGTGTTTTCGCCTGGGAAATCCCATGTACAGAGGAGCCTCATGGCTACAGTCCATGGATTTCAAAGAGTCAGACGCAATGTAGCAACTGAGCACATGTGAACACTCAGAACTGCAGGGTCAAGGGGTCAGACTCACTTCTCCCCAGGATTTCCTTCAGATTCTCTCAGTCATAGGAATCACTTCTGATTTCTGTGGCCAAAAAAATTTCTTTGAATGTTATCCTCACCTGCACTGCATATTTCCACCAAAAAAAAAAAAAAAGAAAGAAAGAAAGAAAGAAATCTATATTCAATACAGCACCAAGAGAAAGGAGGGGAAAAAAAGAATAACAGGACTCCTTGCACTCAGGATAAATGGAGGTAATTTCTGGTCCCTCTGGCGAGATATACAGGTGTTCCGTCTCAGCTATTTCGGGCCTGCACCAGTGCTGCGGTACAGTTCCATGAATGATGCTGTCCCTGGAGCAAGGCAGGGAGAAGAAAAATGTGTTACCTTAAACTCTCCAGCTGGTAGCTTAACTTGCAATTTTTGTTGTTCACATGTGGTTCACAGTTGGGCCACCCTTGGGAGAAAAAAAAAAATGAAGGTAAAAATGTAGGAAACTCATCACTGAATAGGTCTTCCTTCATTGTTGACTCTCTTCCCAATCTTCCTGCTGTTTCTTATCTTTCATAGCCCAGGAGTTTTCATTGCCATCGACAGAGGGAATAAGATGGAATATGCTTACTCCATTTTTGCTGACAACAGATCACTCCACATAAGTCTTTGAGCTTTTAAAAAACATTTTTTCAAATGTGTTCAACTCAGATTTGTATGCTTGTCATTTGAAAGCCCTTCCATCTTGAAATATGTAGAATTGTGTGGGAGAAATGGACTAAATAAATGGGGAACTATGTATTTTACCAAGTTGTATATTAGACCCATTCCTCCAAAATGGACTCTCTTAGAGGCTTTATCAAAAATGTGCTTTATAAAAATGGCAAAATAAAATTGCCCAAACTTCAAGAAATGTCTAGAATTACAAATTACCATCATGCAAAAGTAGAAGACATAAAACCAACTCTGTGTCCACATCTGCTAGGAAAAAACCTGCCCTAGGATCTCACATACACACACACACAATTTCCTCATTTTGCTTCACAGAACAAACAAAACTGGAAGTTGATTATGAAAAAATATGACAGCAGAAAATACAGTTTTATGGTTTCAATAGCTTTTGCGTTGTCACCCTTTCTAAGAAATGTGTCTAAGGGACAAGCAATCATCAGCAGGAGACATTTTTCTGATGTCAAACTGAGTTGGACATGAATGAATACAACTTGCCAGATACCAGGAAATCTACAGAATGCTAACTGTTATAAAACTGTCAATGTGAGCAACACCTTATGAGAACATATATTTCAAGATTTTACAGCACAGAGTTTTTACAATATTTATCAGGTAACAAAAGATGTTTATAATGTTTGCTATTAACATTTTAAAAATTGTGTTTATGTATACAGAATTACAATTCTACATGTAATTTCGGTATGTGGGATTGGGTAATTACATGGCTGATATACAAAAAGAGGACTAGCTCAACTATCAACATAAATATTAAAGTATACCTTTAATTAAAGAGGACCCTGATACACATAAAGTGATAATCTAGGCATGTAGGGTAAAGGTGAAGTTACACTTAATTGTAATTATACTGGAAATAATGAATACAAGTGCTTTCATTAATATAATCACAAAACAAAACCTCTGTGAAAGTGAAACAGTGAAAGTGTTAGTCACTCAGTCATGTCTGACTCTGCAACACCATGGACTGTAGCCCACAAGGCTTCTCTGTCCATGAGGATTCTCCAGGTAAAAACATCAGAGTGAGTAGCCATTCCCTTCTCCAGAGAATCTTCCAAACCTAGGGATCAAACACAAGTCTCCTGCTTTGCAGGCGGATTCTTTACCATCTCAGCCACAATGGAAACATTCATTAATATAATAGTAAAACAAAACTTTTAGTAGACAGGATGAATAATGCAAGGATGAGAAGAGGTTTATGATTTTTCAGTCAAGATACTCTGGCTTCTATTTTAGTTAACATAGCTGTAAAACTGATTTGGGGGGAAAAAGTAATATTTAAGAGATTTTTGTTGTAGCATTTAGTGAATGTTATCCTAACTAATGCAGACACTGTTGGCTTGAAATGGTTTGCTACCTTTATAAAAATAGAAATATGTGATCATTTCCTAATGGCCAGTCTGAAAATCTATATATATATCTGTTTTAAAGGGAGAGGGTTCAGAAGACAAATTAAATGCAAAGTTCTTGGTTCCCATACTGCTGAAACCAACTTGAAGGATTTTGACCATAACTTTGCTAGCATGTGATTATGGTCATTTCTCAAGCTAGCAAGGTTATGAGTAAAATCCCTAAGTTCACAATGGAATAGTGTATGCGTGCTCATTCATGTCCAACTCTTTGTGACCTCATCAAGTGTATGTAGTCAATGGAATATTACTTAGCCATAAAAAATGAAATGCCATTTACAACAACATGCATGGACCTAGAGATATTACAAAGTGAATGAAGAGACCTGGGTTTCATTGCTGGATCAGAAAGACCTCTGGAGAAGGGAATGTCAACCCATTCTAGTATTCTTGGCTGGAGAATCCCATGAACAGAGTACCCTGGCAGGCTACAAGTCCATGGGGCTGCAGTTTCGGACACAACTGAGCAACTAACACTTGCTACACTACTACTAATCCTGTATCTGAGTGAAGTGACTAGAAGGAATCTGCATATTGTATGTGCGGGTTTTTTTTTTAATGGTTTGGAAAGCTATTATTAATAAGAAATAAGCACATATAAGAACCAGATTTTCCTTAAACAGTGATCAAATAGAATAGAAATTTCAATGTTCAAAGTGAAGGATGAGACCCTAAAGCAAACAATGAGAGTAAAGTGGTTTTGGTCAACAAAGGCTGATATAACTTCTCAGTTGGATAAAATGTTTAAACAGTCATGTATTCAGATGACATAAAATGTCTCAAAGCAGCTGCCAATCATTTCTGAGAAAGAAAGGAAGAGAGGAATTGATAGGAACTTTGAGAACTGGGTGTAAGAAAGAACTTCTGATGTAGAAATCTGCATATGAGATTGTGTGGAAGCGGACATGGAAGTTCACTAACAATTTTAGGAAACTATATTCCTAGTGGAATCTCCCAGTAAGAAGGAAAATGATTTGGGGAAATTCAAGGAAGTCCACAGTATGAACATGAAAATGTTAGTCGCTCAGTCCTGTTTGGCTCTTTGTGACCTCCTGCACTGTAGCCCACCTGGCTCCTCTGTCCATGGAGTTCTCCAGACAAGAATATTGGAGTGGATTGTCATTCGCTTCTTCAGGGCATCTTCCCAACCCAGGGATTGAACCCGGGTTTCCTGTATTGCAGGCAGATTCTTTACTGTCTGAGCCACCGTGGAAGCAATATGTGGGGCCCCAAATTTGCAAGTGCAGGAGGCAGGTTGAAAACCCCCAGAACTATAGCATACCAAGGAGAGAATAGCTCCACATACAGTTCACCACTAACCTGGGTGGTATAAAGAGTGCGTAAAAGCTGTGCTAGGTAAGGAGAAACATGCCTCCATATTAGACTTGTTTCTTTACCTTTGGTATTCTATTGCCTTTGTCTGAGTTAAGAATGTTGCCTATAGCCTGAAATACATAGGATAGTCCCACTTTCAAGACTTTGGCCTCTAATGGAATAACACGTTTCCATTCATATAGAGATGAAAGGTTACATTACAGAGAATAACGCTTGTCTTGTTAGAGGTTTACAGGGAAACTATGATCGGACCTATGTGGACAGCTGCAAGAACAAAGGATTCCAATTCCAAGAAGTTTACAACACTAGGTAGAGTTCCCTGTCCCAAGCAGTATGTTTCCATCAGCTATCTATTTCATACATAGTATCAAGAGTGCTTAATGCACTGTGGTGTGCTAAGTGGGAAAGAAATGCAAAGAGGGGATGTTAATATATATGCATGTCTGATTCATATTGCTGTATAATAGAAGCTAACACAACATTGTGGCAACTATACTGCAATAAACATTAATTTAGAAAAAAGAAGTTTACAACAACGAACCAAACCCCATCCTCATTTTCCCTCCAAAAGTGCTTTGTGAGGGTGGACCCTACAATAAACCTTTCTCTTCTCCAAACTTCAACATTTTGGTATCATTTGGCCTTGCTGTACGCTGGGCATGTAAACCTATATTTGGTAATAAAGCCTCTTAGGGGCAAAATCAGGATCTCATCAAAGTTTCCTTCTTAGATAAAGAGGCCTCACAAAGGTGCCCAGCTAGATTTCCTTTGTAATGGGAATCTTGATTATATATATCCTCGTTCTGATCTGTAAATTATCATTGAGTGTAATTCTCTTATCTTTTTATTTTGTAGATCACTAAATTTCAAGGGAGTAAAACTTGCTTGAAGAATTCTGAGTCTAAAACATAGTGAGGAATCACACTTTAATGTTTACTTTTTCAACACTTGTGTTCAACTTGAACCGGTAAGTCACTGGGCATGCCTATAACACCAGATGACATGCATGGTATTAAAAGGAAGGGGACTTGGTAAAGATTGTCATCAACTTATGTCACCAGATGATTTGATGTTCTCGGGGGACTTCAGAAGACACATACTGAAGGCAAACAGAACGTCTGTCAGAGTGGGTTTATAAATAAACAGGTAGAATGGATCCTTTTTGATCACCAAGTCCATGACATTTAGGTTTTATGCAAACTATTACATTAAGCCATAGAGACTTGAAGATTTATCAGTTACAGTGACTAAAATTATCTTAAACTTATTTAACTACTTTTTACTCCTTTTGGTTTCCTTTCTATAAGCCATTAATTATTAAAGTGGGGCAAGCATTTGTCTAGGGAAGACTTTAGCAGTATCTGAGTTATGTTACCACTCAAAATCATGGAAAGACTCAGAACTGACAATACAACACACAAAAGAGAAACAAATGCACAAATATTTTATATTTTTGCCTTCCCCTAAAATTAGTAATGTATGTATATTATACCTTGAACCTTGCTTTATTAATGTTTATTTTACAAAAGAAAAGTGCAACTTAAACATTTATGTTTTTCATTGCACTTATTTGTTATAAGGTTATGTGGTAATAATATATATTTTTTTAATCAACTGGGAATCTGGACAGTTTCTACACTAGTGGAATAATAGCTCAGATAAATCAGTTTCTGGTGAGTTGCAACACCATCAATAATCACGTGGTTGCTTTATGAAATCATCTGACTTTTTCTAATTATGAGTGGATAGCAAATCTTGTACATGTGTCTCTTGAAAACTTTTTGTATTAGTTTCCTAAGATGGCCAACACAAAGTAACACAAATCAGGTGGCTTCGAACAACAAACATGTGTTGTCTCATAGTTCCAGAGGCTAGAGATTCAAAACCAAGGAGTCAGGAGGGCCATGCTGTCTCTAAAACCTGTAGCAAGAAATCCTTCCTTGCCTTTTCCCAGTTTCTGACGGTTGCCAGCAATCCATCGATTCCCTCGACCTGCAGCTCTTCCCCTCATCTTCTGTTATCTCATGGTGTTCTCTCCTTGTCTCTGTCCTCTACTTATGACACCAGATACCACGTTCGAAGCAACATCACACTGTCATCACTGAAACCCTAAAAGCAGATGAGCAGGAAAAATAACCCAGTTTTATGGATAAACATATTGAAGCCTATAGGACCACATGACTTTATACAACTAATAAATAAGCAGAAAATGCTCAATTCTTTTACTTTAGATTAATATGAACCATATGAGCCCCTGTATTTTTCTTAAGTGTAAAATCTATTTATCTGCCTATCATTATCATTTATTTATTTTGCAAAGAAAAGAATAAATATCTTAAGATAAATGTAGATGGAAGCGTCAGGTTAATTTGCTAAACAGAGTTGTAGTTTTCAAATATGATTTCTTTAAAAAATTCAGTTTGATCTAGATAAATTTGTTCTCATGTTTTCATTCTTAAAAAAAACCCAATTCTAGTATTTCTACCTTGGTATGTTTCTATTTTATTATAACTGAAGAAGAGTTCATCCGTCCTTCTAGATAGTACCTCGGAAGCCATAGAAACCGCCTGTTTATATTACCTCTTCTCTCCTTCCTCTTCATAAACCTTTCCAACAGAGCGAAGGTACATTTTAGTTTTATTAGGCCATAAAACTTGGTGCAATACATTTCATCCTTTTACGAATTGTCTTGAGAACATTTTAATTGCATTTCATTGTGCCTTGGTGTCAGACCTGTTCTTTTATGACCTACTCTTCCAACCTCACTCATTACTCTTCTCAGCTTCTCTACTAATGAGCAATATTGTATTTCTTAAGATCTTTTGTCAGTTGGAAAGCTGTAAACTTCTCTGTGCAAGTAAGTTTTACTTGTGTTTAACCACAAGCTTCAATCGCACTCCCTTGATTCTTTTCTTGATTTTTTTCTGCATCTCTGTAAGTTACTCTGACATATTTCTCCTGTTTATTTTCTTCTGACTGAAAAACCCATCTACTGTCATTTTTAGAAAGTTGTCTTCAATAAAATAATCAGTATCAACTTGCACAAATTAATTGTGAAAAATGTTGCAATTCTTTGATGGCCCAAACTGGAAATTTTGTTATTTCTGACAGGCTGCAAATGCAAATAAGGTTTCATATAATAAATAGAAGTATAATGTCCTGTGGAAGTAGCATTGTTAGTAGAAGAGATACAGTGTGGTGATGCTTGGGAAAGAAAGAAGTGAAACAAGCAGATCACATGCAAAGAGAGCTCTGAAGTGCAAAACTTCTATAGAAAATGGAAACTTTTCTTACACAGAATAACAATTTAGAGACAACAAAAACTAAGCTATGTTGTTTTAGTTATTGATTTTTTTTTTCTTTTTGCTCCCACTGCATCAAGCTTATAGAGTTTCCAGAACTTTTTCTTTTTCCTCTATGTACAAAATTATTTCTGTGAGGTGGAATCTGAGACTTCAGGAAGGGTACCAGGGATACTAAAGGAGTAAATATCCCTTTAGCCCTCTAGAAGATACACACAATTCTTAAAACAATGAATGACAGGTCTTGAGCAAGGGAAGATACATTTTCATCCTCCAGGATGGAGAGATGTGTGATCAGGATAGAGTTGCCTGAAAAGGGAAACGTAAGGCTGGGACATTCTGGAGTGTCTTCCTTACAACAAGTGTCGGAGAGAATGTGGAGAGAAGGGAACACTTCTACCTGTTGGTGGAAATGTAAATTGATACAGACACTATAGAGATGGTATGGAGTTTCTTTAAAAATCTAAAAATAGGGCTACCAAATGACCCTGTGATCCCACTCCTGGTCATATATCTACAGAAAGACATGAACCAAAAGGATACATGTACCCTAGTGTTCATTGCAGCACTGTTTACAATATTCAAGACACGGAAGCAACCTAAATGTCCATCAACAGAGGGATGGATAAAGAAGATGTGGTACATACATACAATGGAATATTACTCAGCCATTGAAAGAATGAAGCAATGCCATTAGCAGCATTATGGATGGACCTAGAGACTGTCATACTAACTGGAGAAAGTCAGGCAGAGAAAGGAAAATATCCTATGGTCTTCCTTATATGTGAAATCTGAACAGAAATGATACAAATGAAATTGCTTGCAGAACTGATACAGATTCACAGATTTAAAGAATGAATTTATGATTGCTGAAGGGAAGGTTGGGGGGATGGGATAGTTAAGGAGTTTGGGATGGACATGTACTCACTGCTATATTTTAAATGGGTAACCAACAAGGACATACTCTATAAAACAGGGAACTCTGCTCAATGTTATGGGGCAGGCTGGATGGGAGGCAAGTTTGGGGAAGAATGAATACATGTATATGTATGGCTGAGTCTTTTTGCTGTCCACCTGATACTATCACAACATTGTTAATTGGCTATACTCCAATAAAAGATGATATGATTAAATTTAAAATTGATTTCAAATTTCATGAATAAAATATACCAAACTGTGTCTGTGCTCTAGGTGGAAGAACAGCAAGTGCAAAGGCTGATGAAGAATGATGTTTTAATTTCTCCAAAAGAAAACATAGGGAGAAAAGTATTGTCATATATCAATTCAGTGTTCAAAATGATGGAAGATGATTATATTATATTACAGAACTCTTCAACCTGAAGTATACATCATAGTTATATTTTTCCTAGGATAATTTTAAGTACTTTACAAGGTAAATAGAATATCAATGTTTTTTTTTTTTATTAATTCTTGATCAGCACAGAGAAAAAAAACGCATTGGAAAACCAGACATAAATAGAACAATATTGTGTAAACTGCACTAAAATCATTTTACAATCAAACAGAATTACCCAACAATTTATAGCCTTCTATTGGTAGTTAAACCAAATCAGATCAGATGCATCATTCTGTAAATATAATCATACATTGCTTCTTATCCATAGGAAATATCTAATAAAAAATAGTCCTAATTTGCATAATGAGAAGATTTTAAGATGTACGCGAATAAGTAAGTAATTTTGATGAAAATAAATTATTATTTTTGATGGTACCTTCAATCCAATTATAAGTCACTTAATTTTGCAACATATATCTATAAGTTTCTAAAAACACAAGTTTAGAACAAGCTGTACCCCCAACTAAGTGAATTTGAATTCACCATAAAATATTTAATCTATTCTTTAGAGGAAATTCAACTTAACATAACCAAAAAGAATATATTAGGTGATTTAGAACTGGTACTTATCTCTGTTGATATTTTCTGCTGATATTTATGTTAATTTTTAATCAATCTCTTGTTATATCATATTGTAAATGCCTATCAATGGTATTATTGCAACTTAAATTTTCCTTGAATACAAATTACAAAGAAAGTCAGAAACTGTAAAGAAATACATAGTTTATTTATAAGGAGCAGTATTTTTAAACAGGATAAAATTTTAGCAACTGTTTATAGGTAAGTATATAAGATATTGTATTCTATATATATTTTTTTTTCAGAGTCCAATGTTCTAAAGCTTGGGATATCACAATACTTTGGTTTACAACAGCAATGAATTATTTTTCTTCATTCCTTGTAAAGGAGGAATATCAGTAAGTAAGTATTCATGCATCATTCTTGATTGGGTATGGAATTAATATTTAATGTAAATTAGTGACATTAACCTGTTTTCTACCAGGTTAAGACTAAAAAAACATGAACT